>NC_138889.1:15366135-16575378 GCF_965194825.1 Balaenoptera physalus | reverse complement strand
CCTTCCTCTCCCACCCTGCCCCTGCCCACTAGTCCTCTGCTCTCCCCAGCCCCCTTCCCCGCCTCCACTTCACCCGCATTGGCCGGCATTTCCATAGCAGAGGCGTTCACAAACATTTTTAGTACTCAGAACCCGCTGTGGAGTAGGTATTATTTTCCCCATTCTGCAGATGAGAAAACCAAGGCTCACTTAACCAAGGGACCTGCCCCATTTCAGGCAGCTAATCAACCCTCTGATGATTTTCTAAATGAGAGACGGCTTCCCTCGGCCCCGCCCCACTCAGAGCCACGGGGATGTACAATTCTAGGGGGCCTCATTTGCCTAGACTAGAACGGCAGTCCTGACCTTACACATCTCCCCACTCAATCACTCCTCTCCAGCTTGCCTCAGACCCACGTGGCACAAAGGTCTGCCCCCACCTGGAGAAACTCGGATTTGGCTTGTGCTGGGGGTCCCATCATCACCTTTGGCGTCTTTTCCTGGGGTGGCAGCTGTAGGGGGTTCCTGCCTGAGGTCTTGGGGCATTGCTGGGTGGAGTTGAGAAGGTGGTGGGAGAGGCAGTGGGGATATGGTGGGAGCCCCATGGTTGCCACTGCCTAGAGACCGGATCTCATCCCCACCCTGTTTGTTCCCCTCACTGATTTGACCCCCAGAGGCTGGGTGACCGACAGCTTCAGCTCCCTGAAAGACTACTGGAGCACGTTCAAGGGCAAGTTCTCTGAATTCTGGGATTCTGCCCCGAACCCCACACTGTCTTCACCTGAGGCCGCCTGAGATCTCGGTACCCCAAGTCTACCTGCCCATCCATCCTGCCAGCTCCTTGGGTCCTGCAGCCTCCCAGGGCTGCCCCCAAAGGTCGCTTGAAAGGGACGACATTCTCAGTGCCCTCCCACCCCACCCCAGACCTGGCCCACCCCCGGGGTGTGCTGTCCTTCCAATAAAGCTGGACAAGAAGCTGCCATGAGTGGGATGTCCCACGCGTGCCATGTATGTTTGGGCGCGGGAATGGGCCGGGGCTCTTCCGCGGGTGGGCTCAGGACTGACTCCAACTCAGGCAAGCCTGGGGCTGGTGTCCCACCCACCTCTTAGCAGCTGCTTGGGGTAAGGTAGGAATGACCCTACCTACCCTGCCTGCCTCCACAGGTTTGCGTGGAGGAGCAAAGGGGATGCTAGGTTTGGCAAGACTTTGATAAACTGTCAAGTGCTGTGTAACATGTCTTGAGTGTGTGCTCTGTGCCAGGCCCTGCGCCTGGCATTTTGTGTCATCATCAGAATTGAGACTCTGTGTGTCCATCAAAATTCTGGAGTTGACTTGCCCTGCCCGGGCCACCTGGCCCTCTCAACCACACTTGAGGGAAGGAGGCCGAGGGGTAGTAGTTAAAATAAGATACATCTGGGCTCTAGTCTTGGCTCCATCACTTCATATCAGCCTCAGTCTCTTATCTGTAAAGTGGGTACAATGATACCCCATCCACTGTAGGTTTGTTGAGAATGAATGAAGGAAAGGAGACACTGCACAGCACCTGGGACATCAAAGGCACCTGGTAAATGGCTGCCATTGTCACTACAGGCTGAGCTGATTGTCCTCTTGGGACCAGGATTGGAGTGGGGGTGGGGCCAGTGTCCTGGGAACTAAGGAGGAACCCAAGGTCACCCAACACAGGCTGCGCCCCTTGTGTCCCCACTACCCAACAGATGTTCACGTCAGAGGGGTCCAGAACCACAGACTACTTGAGCAGCCCCCCACTCTTCCAATGACAAGACTGAGGCTCAGAAAGGTGAAGGCACGTGCCCAATGTCACTGAGTCAGCAAGCAGCAGAGCTGGACCTCAGGCCCAGGACAGCTGTCCACATTCTGCTCAGCTGACACAGAATAAGGCTTCGTTACTCCCATGCCAGGTGTCAAAGCCTCCTTGACAGATCTTGGTGGCGTCAGGACATCCAGCCCCACTGGGAGACGTCTGCTGTCTCTTTGGAAGTCCACCTGGGCTTCTCTTTGGGCCCAACTTGGCCAGGGATCCCAGCACCCACACCTGGAAAATGTTCTCACCCAAATCTGGGCTTGACACCTATTGTAGCTCAGGATGGTTAGGAACTAAAAAAGCCCACTCCTTTATCCAAGAGCTGTTAAGATACACTGGAGGTAGAGGAAGGGTAGATTTTCCAGCACCAGGGCAAAAGGCCCTGAGGGCAGAGGGAAGGGAAGGCTCCGCCAATGCACTGCCCAGACCTTTGCAGGTCTGTGAAGCCACAAGCATGCACATGGGGGTGTGCATACCTGCGTGTGAAGAGGGGCCGGCTGTAAACAGTCAAGTCCATATGAACTTGAATGCCTGGCCACAAACTTCTTTTTTTTTTTTTTTTACTAATCATGGATGCTCAGGAGCACGTAGGTCTAAAAGGGGCAAAATCTAGACCACCCTGCTCTTCAACCCCGGAAGTGACTTCACATCTCCAAGCTCCAGCTTCCGCATCCATACCATCGATTTCATGGCAGTCTACCCAGGATCTGGGGAAGGATGCAGTAAGATGATAGATGTGAAAACACTTTGGAGCTTAAAATGTGCTAGTTACCTGCAAGAGGTGGTGATGATTTTTCTGACTCAGGCCAGAAAAAGAGTGGCTGGCAGGGCTGGAGCCCCAGGGATGGAGCTGGCACAGCTGAGCCCAAGGAAACAGCGGCTGTTTCCAGGCAGGGTGGGAGTGTGAGGAATGGCACGAGGCTCTTGTGAAAAAGGAAAAGGGACGTGTTTGTTAAAGTATTTTTTTGCATTAATAAAGGATGAAGGAGCAAGTGCCAAGCCCTTCATCTGAACCTGCCCAAATCCTTCAAGTTCCAGTGGCTCGTTGCAGTCTGTCGGCCTCACCTGCCCTAGAGTAGGAGGGCTGGGGGAGGCTCCTGTCCTCTGCCCACGGGAAACGCTGGGGACAGGGAACCCACTTCTCCCAGCAAAGCCACTACTTCTTGCTTGAAGCCCTTTCCGGGCACCTGCGTTGGATTATCTGTCGCTTTGCCTGGTCCTCTATTATTTCCTTTCTGTCCCCACTCTTGAGCCCCCCCGGCCAAGCAGGTCCTCCAGCATTAAGGCCCTGAGAGGCCCCAGTTCAGAGCTGATGACTCCACTGGGAAATCAACAGGTGTCCCTGCCCTCTGGCCACGCCCCCCTGGAGTCCCCTCCAGCGTCACTCCCCCCAGCCCCCCAACCTCATTCTCCCCAAAGAGAATTTCTTGGCTTTTGGAGAACTCTTTATTGTTTAAAAATCATCATCGAAGCTTCAAAAAAACATACAACCCATCACACCCGTCCCGCTCCGAAAATGCTTATTCTAAGAAACTGAACTGATGGCGAGGGGAGCCCAAGGCATCTCACTGGGCATTCAGCTTCTTGGAGGCCTCGTCGATGGCGGCCAGGATGCTGACCTTGAGGTTCTCCAGCACGGGCAGCAGGCCCTGGCGGAGGTCCTCCAGCGCGGGCTTGGCCTTCTCGCCCAGCGCTTTCAGCTGCTCGCTGGCCTTGGCGTGGTACTGGACCAGGCTGCCGCCGCCCTCCTTGAGCATCTCGAAGCGGGCGGCCATGCGTTGGCGCAGTTCGTCGCTGTAAGGCGCCAGCTGCTGCCGCAGGGTCTCCACGTGGGCGCGCGCGCGGTCGCGCATCTCCTCGGCCAGCGGGGTCAGCTTGTCCTGCAGCTCCTGAACCTTCTGGCGCGCGCCCTCGCGCAACTCCTCGCCCAGCGGCGCCACCTTCTGGCGGTAGATCTGCAGCTCCTCCTGCCACTTCTTCTGGAATTCGTCCAGGTAGGGCTGCACCTTCTGCTTCACCTCCTGCAGGTCCTTGTTCATCTCCTGCCTCAGCGACTCTGTCTCCTTTTCCAGGTTGTCCCAGAACTCCCGGGTCACCGGGCCCAGCTGTTCGCGCACTTTGGCAAACGTGCTGGTCAGGCTGTCCCAGTTGTCCAGGAGTTTCAGGCTGACGGGGGAGAGAGAGGAGGGCTCAGGGGATGCCTCCCAGGCACCCCGGCACCCCCTGGAGCTGCAGCCCAGAGCCCCCGCTTACCTGGGGTGACACCTGGACATACCTGTCCCTGAAGGTGCGGTAGCTGGGGGCAGACCCTCAGCCTGGCTTCTCCCATCCATGATCTCCGCACCCCCACCCCCGCCCCACTCCCACTGCATCCCACTGACCAGATGGACAGAGGAGCTAGAAAGAGACAGAGCTGGGTTTTGGTACCCAGTCCTGTCTGTCCCCGAAGCCGGGCCTTTTAAGGACCTAGTCTCCACCCGTCCAGCCCATTCTCCTCTCTGAAGACAGCCATCCTGGTGCTGGCCGGAGCCGAGGAGGGAGTTAAGAAGGGAGTTAAGAACAGGAAGGGGCTTGTTGCACCTGCAGGCAGAGAGCGGTGTCGTGAATACTGACCCGGCAGCACTGGTCTGCCGCCTGCTAGGGGGCTGTGACCCTGCGTGGGGATCCCACTTCTGTCTTCCATCCAGGTCTTCTATGGGGCCCATCAAATAGCAGGTGGGGATTTGGCCAGTCTGGCTGCTTCTTCCCACAGACCTCTCCACCCCTAGCACCGGCACCCCCTACCCCTGCCCCAGGCCCCAGTCTGGGTCCTTACTTGAGCTGTTTTCCCAAAGCGGAGGCTTCAAATTGGGTCACATAGTCTCTGCCACTGTCTTTGATTGCATCCACGTACACGGTGGCAAAATCCTTCACCCGATCCCAGGATGACTGGGGGTCATCTTGCTGCCAGAAATGCCGAGCCTGGCTCCCTGGAGGTGGGAGGGGAGACCCAGATCAGGCCAGCTCTGGGCCGGGATCTGAGCTGAAATGCTAGGTAGGGGAGAAGGGAGTGAGGGAGAAATTCAGCTCCCCGTGCCCAGGAGGGTGGACCACAGCGGTTCAGAGAGAAGTCGCCCCCCGATGGTCAGCTCCCTAGGTTGGGGGCACCTACCGGTGAGGAAGAGCACAGCCAAGGTCAGCACCACGGCTTTCATCTTGAAGGGACGTGGGTGACCTGGAGGAGAAGATGGGCCCGGCTGAATGGGGCTTGAAGGAGCCCGCGCACCCCATCTCACTGTAGCCCAGGAGAAGGAGGTGGGGCACAGGGTAGGAGAGGGCCAGGTGTCCAGAGCCCCAGCATGGGGCAGAGGCTGGAACCAGGATCCCAAAGCCTGAGCCTCAAATGCCTAGAGCTGGGGGAAGCGGGTAGCAGCACTTACCTCAATGGTCAGCAGTCTCTGAACAGCCAGCTCTCCCCCAGCCTATTTATGTGACCAGGCAGGGGATGGGCTGGGAGGCTGATAAGGCCAGCCCAGGCCTTGCCGCCGCTCACTGGTCCTGGCGATGTGGAACTCAGAGTTCAAGGATCAGCTCTGTCCCTGGGGCCGGGCAAATAGAGCAGGCAAACAGGAAACTGTGAGGGCTGCAGGGCCAGGGATCAAGGGTTCAGGCAGGGGTGGGAGGGAGTGGGTGCAGGCTTGCGGGTCCCCAGGGTCTGGGTCAGCTGCACCCGGCCCCTTCTCCTCGGCTGGGGCTGTGTGCCGGCCATTGTCCATTGTGCCAGTGCAGCAGGCGAATGGGAGGAAGGAAGAAAAACACATGAGCTGCCAGCGATGGCTGGAACTCCTCCACTCAGGCGGTGTCCTCCCCCGCTGTCCCCTCGCATTCCAGGGAGATTCTCTCACCTCCACCCTGCCCCCACCTCACAAAGGCAGCAGACGGTGCTCCCACCAATGCTGTCGCATCTCTCACCATCCCCCCTCTCCAGGCCCTTGCAGACCTCCCAGATCCAAAAGCAAAGGGAGCCCCGTGCTAGGATGCTGCCTGGGGAGAGAGACAGGACAGTGCTCAGTGGCTCCCGGACTCTGAGATGTCAGAGACCTCTAACATTTCCAAACAAATTCTAAAGACCAACACAGAGGTGCCCACTTTTCATTTTGTCATGTTAAAAATCTTACCCACCGCTGCGCCCCACCTGGCCCAAACCCTACCATCTGGTGGGATGAACTGGGAGATTGGGACTGACATATATACACTAATATGTATAAAATGGATAACTAATAAGAACCTGCTGTATAAAAAAATTAATTAAATAAAATTCAGAAATTAAAAAAAAAAAAAGAACCAAAAAGAGCATAACCTCAGAATAAAGGACAGTTGCTTAAATGGGATACATAGATCTTTGCATTGTTAATATTTTTAATTAATTAATTAATTAATTTTTGGCTGCATTGGGTCTTCATTGCTGCGCACGGGCTTTCTCTAATTGCGGTGAGCTGGGCTACTCTTCGTTGTGGTGCGCGGGCTTCTCATTGCGGTGGCTTTTCTTGTTGTGGAGCATGGACTCTAGGTGCACAGGCTTCAGTAGTTGTGGTGCGCGGACTCACTAGTTGTGGCTCATGGGCTCTAGAGTGCAGGCTCAGTAGTTGTGGCACACAGACTTAGTTGCTCTGCGGCATGTGGGATCTTCCCGGACCAGGGCTCAAACCCATGTCCCCTGCATTGGCAGGCGGATTCTTTTTTTTTTTTTCCTTAATTTAATTTAATTTATTTTATTTTATTTTTAACATCTTTATTGGAGTATAATTGCTTTATAATGGTGTGTTAGTTTCTGTTGTATAACAGAGTCAGCTATACGTATACATATATCCCCATATCTCTTCCCTCTTTCATCTCCCTCCCTCCCACCCTCCCTACCCCACCCCTCTAGGTGGACACAAAGCACGGAGCTGATCTCCCTGTGCTATGTGGCTGCTTCCCACTAGCTATCTATTTTATGTTTGGTAGTGTATATATGTCCATGCCACTCTCTCACTTCGTCCCATCTTACCCTTCCCCCTCCCCGTGTCCTCAAGTCCATTCTCTACGTCTGTGTCTTTATTCCTTTCCTAACCCTAGGTTCTTCAGAACCATTTTCTTTTTTTTAGATTCCATATATATGTGTCAGCATATGGTATTTGTTTTTCTCTTTCTGACATACTTCACTCTGTAGGACGGACTCTATATCCATCCACATCACTACAAATAACTCAATTTCGTTTCTTTTTATGGCTGAGCAATATTCCATTGTATATATGTGCCACATCTTCTTTATCCATTCATCTGTCCATGGACACTTAGGTTGGCAGGCGGATTCTTAACCACTGCACCACCAGGGAAGTCCCAGCATTGTTCATATTGATCTTGGATCCCACACAGGTGAGAATGGACACCAGCCCTTAGGGATGGCTGGTGTCAGGGAAAGACCTCTGGACTGCTAGTGGCAGGAGCCTAGGTTCTTATTTCATCTTTGCCTTCAGTGTGCAAAATCCTGGAGGAGGATTGTGAGCCAGTTATGTAATCTCCCTGAGCCTTGGTTTCCTATCAGTAAAATGAAGATGAGAATGGGGGTGGTTGGAGGATGAACCCAGGGAAATCCTGTAAATCAGTACTGTGTGCTTGTTGGTGTTTGCAGAGCCATTTTGTAAGGTTTCTCCTGGAAGGTGTGCGAGCCCCCAACACCAGGTCACCTACAGGGCCCCGGTCATAGAACCTGTGAACGTGCAGGCCGAGAGTAATTTTGAGATCAGCCTCTCCCCACCCACCATCTTCAGATGAGGAAACTGAAGAGTGGAGGAATTTGCCCAGTGTCCCTGGTGTCCCAGGGAATTAGAGCCAGGGCTGGACTTAGAACCCAGGTGTCTGGACTGAGGACCCAGGGCAGAAATGTGCTCTGCACCACCTACCCAGGAAACTCCCTAATGTTCTAAAACCCAGCCGGGGACTGCCGTCTGCCAGATCCCGGAGTGGCGGGGCTCCAGGCCTCTCCCACTCTAGCCAGCCTCATGCCTTTCTCCTCAGAGGGGAAAGCTTTGGAGCTGGACCACCTTAGGTTTCAATCCCAGCTCTGTCACTTGTTAGCTGTATGACCTGGGCTAGTCCAGACCTTCCACCTTACCTCAGTTTCTTATCTGTTAAGTGAAGATAATGACAGAACGTGCATCTCCTAGAGTTATCGTAGGGGTAGCACGCATGGCAGGCAGGATAAGCCCCTCCCCCAAACATGTCCATGTCCTACTCTCTGGAACCTGTGACTGTTCCCTTACATGGCAAAAGGGACTTTGCAGATGTGATTATAAGGACCTTGAGATGGGGCAGCTATCCTGGGTTATCCAGGTGGGCCCATGCCATCACAAGGGTCCTTAAATACACAAGAGGGAGGCAGGAGAGGGAGAGTTGGAGAAAAAGGTGGGAGGTCAGAAGCAGAGGTTGGAGTGATGTGATTGCTGGAAGGGGGCCATAAGCCAAAGAATGCAGGCAGCCTCTAGAAGCTGGAAGAGCCAAAGAAGCAGAGTTTCCCTAGAGCCTCCAGGAAGAATACAGCTCTGCTGACTTCATGCTTTAAGACTAGTGCGACCTATTTTGGACTTTTGACCTCCAGACCTGTACTGTCAGATCATAAATTTATGTTGTGTTAAACACTAAATTTGAACATGCACGGCAAAACTGAAAGGGACCTGGCACTTAGTAAACAGTAAGTATTCTGTGGCCCAGAATCCCAATTTCTGCCATTCTGCCCGCCTGCTCCCACTGAACACACTTGCACTGTCAGACCAGAGCCATGACCTCAGTTTCTGGTGGCAGAAGTGGGGGACGGTGAGGAATCACATTTTCTCTGTGTGGTCTTGACGTGCAGATGCCGAGATGAGGGACTGGCCCACCCCCAAGGCTCTGTGGGCTCGGCGGAGAGGGAGGCTGCCGCTTGGCCAGCCCAGCTCCCTGCCTGTTGTCTAGAGAGTCTGAGGGAGGCTGGTGCCCTGCTGGGGCAGCTCAGGGGTGTCTCAGGACGAGAGGCTCCTTCCTCTTGGGGAGAGGGGCGGTAGAGATCCTCCTAGCCAGCATACGGGGGGCCTCAGAAGCTTACCAGTTGGGCACTGTTTCGCCCTGCTCTTTGGTTCACTAGTGAAATTAGAGCAAACCTAGTGTTTGACGTCTGTACAGTTCTTTCATGGCCAAAGCAGTTTCAGGATGAACTCAGTTTGTCCCTTTAAGGCCAGCAGGCCAGATATTCTCCTTGTTGTGTCTGTGAGAAGGCTGCAGCTGAGAGCTGCTAAGAGCCGCCCTGTGTCCTTCAGCCGTTAGTGTTCGGTGCTGGCAGGAAGGGAATCAGGGGGCCTCTAGCTTCTAGCTCTTCTGGCTTCTACCTCTTTGATGGTTGCCTATCAGCCAACAGCAGCCGGACCCCCGAATCCCAGAGCCCTTGTTTGATAGCATCTTACCAAGCCAGAAGCTTCCTTTTAAAATATACTTATTCACTAGTGTGTCTACTCCATCTCATTCTAAGATATTTGGCTTAAACCAGCCCAAACCCCTCGTTACTAATATTTTGGAGAAGCAAGTCTTTCTGGACAGAGACCTATGGGAAAACCACCACCAACAGCAAACGGAGCGCATCTCAGAACCAGACTTGGGGTCCAGCCGTCATTGTCAGAGGCGCCAAGTGCCCGGATTGGACTGTTTGGTGGGTGCAGGGCCTACCAATGCAGGCCCGCAGTCCTACCACCCTCTTCCCCGACCAGGGGAGTCTCCAGAGTGACCGTTTCTGAAGTGGGGGCCCTGACACGTGTGGGAGTGTGGCTGGCTGGCTACAGGAGTGGATTTTGCTCAGAATGACTGGCCACTCATTTCACAATTGATGTCTCAACGTTGTACTGGTCAGTCCGCACTGGGAGGACTCTGTCCCCTGCTAGGCCTGGCACATAACAGACACTCAGCAAATATTTGCTCCATGACCCACACTGGCAACCAAAGGAAGGGTCACCAGGGAGGCAGATGGTCACCTGAAGGAGCGGGCCTGGAGAGGGGACACGGGAATCTGGAGCGTTTGGCCCTGTATCACGGGCCCTGCTCAGAACATTTACTGGGAAAGCACATGGTGCAGGTCGGGAGGGGAGGCTTGAAGTTAGAAAGGTTTGCATTGATCAGGGGAGGAGATCCCCACAACCACCATCACCCTATTCACTATCTGGCAATTTTGTTGCAGCTCCCGGTGATAGATCCCAGTTGAGACCCAGGGCAGGGCATTGTAACCAACCGAGGTTCTCTCCTGCCCTCCTGCCTGGGAGATGAGGCAGCAGGAGCAGACGTCTGGCTCCTTGGCAGGCACGCCAGCCTTCCGAATTCTTGATCTGTGCAGGTGGAACCGGCTGGGGGCTACCACAAAGTCAGAGAGATGAGTAAGGATCTGTCAGCAGGGCTTCCATCTTCTAGAGCTCAGACCTCAGGGCCTGTATCCAGGGGCCAGGGCCCTGAGGGCCCTGAGCTCATCTCAAAGGCATCCTGGCTGCATTCAGGAGGGCGTGGCACCTCCCATAAAAGGTTCTTACAAATCCTTTGAAGGCATCTGGGTTTACTGCTGTTTGGTTCCAGAGACACTCCCAGCCTTCCATGGGAGTGTGTACACACTCAGATGATTTCTAGAAGACCCTTCTGGAGAAGGCTTTTTTCTGGTCTAAACAGTCCCACAGCAACTTTCAAATCCACCATGGACTCCCTCCTCTCCCTCTTCTTCCTACAAACTCAGTATTTCCAGCTTTTGTAATCTTTCTTCATAGAAGGCCTTCCATCAGCTATCTGTCAGCCGTGGCTGGGACCCTGCTAGAAATTCTACCCCGCCCTCTGGAGTCCAGCCGTGGAAAAAGGGGGAAAACTATAGCAAAAGTCCCCTTCCATCCTAACACTTAGAGTTGATCGTATCACTGGGCTGACCGAGGTCACCCCATAAAGGCCCCAGCCTGTGCCAACTCTCTGAGGTCCTCCGTTTACTCCTTCAAAAGCACACTCTCAAGGAATCTGTTTTCCACCCGACTCAGCAAACTCTTAACGTTCCCTTCTGAGGGGCCAGAGTCCAAGCCAGGTGCCTGACGACCCAGCGTGGAGCCGAGTTCAGGCTTCTAGAGAATGCTCGGCTCGCAAGGCGGGGTGAGATAAAGCACTGCTCAAAGCCCCACGCTACACGTCCTCAGCCTCCAGCATTCCAGCTTCCAGCCTGAACGTTTCTCCCAACTAGACTCCAAACCACAAGGCAAGAAACTTATCAGCATAAGATCATAATCAGGTGTTTATTTGCACAATCCCCTACTGTCCAACCAAGTTACAAAGTTGTAAGTGCCCACCAAGAAACGACTAAAGGTCTTACTGCAACTTGGGTCTGGAGATTTTTAATCCTTTTTTAGTTCAACATAAATGAGAAAGAAAAAAAATACTCTGACATTTTCAAAGAACAGAAATAGGAAAGTATGTTCATATACATTCAACATATACTGCGCATATTGGTCACTACAATACAAAGCAATGATTTTTTAAAAGTGTAGTTCGCAAGATGGCACGGTTAATAGGCTCACTGGCTTTCGTCTGGGTGGTCGCAGGGGGGCGGCAGTCTGCTCGTCCATCAGCACCGTGAACAGAACAGGCTGAGCACGTGGTGGGCGGGAGGCCAGCATGGGAACTGCAACGAGCCCGGAGAAGTCAACAGTGGCTGTCTGGGCTATCTTGGTTGCTTCCAGAAGGTGAGCAGCTGGTGGCCCCACCCAGTGGAGGGGATTTGGGGACCAAGGAGACACGGAGAGATCCCAAGAAAGGCTCTTGCACTGCAGAGACCCACTCGAGGGATACTGGGTCCAGGAGCCGAGCTGCCAACATCAGTGAGAAGGACAAGCTGCATGGGAATCCTGTCAGCAACACCAGGATGGCCATGCTGGGAACCCGCTTTCTTCTGTGCAAATTCAGGATGAAAGACTAGGAGGGGCCGGGGGACCTTTTACTCTGCTTTCCCAGCAAAATGGATCAAGAGTCAGAACATTTAACACCTCTTCCTTGTTTTGAAGATCGGAAGGCGATAACCCAGATCCTCTGTCAGCCCCCAGCCAGCAGAGAAGACTTTGGTTTCTAACAGTGAAGAAAAATAAAGATAATGACACAAATAATAGCTATTGCATATGCACTGCTTCAGCTGGGGGGAAGGGAGACCACTACATCTGTCACTGGCACGAGTGAGAACTGTTCACAATTACAAGGTCTAAATAAAATACTTTGAACAAAAGGTGCAAGTCACAATTCAAATAGAACAGAATCTGGTTAAACATTTCTCTTTTAAACAAAAATTCCTTTTGTTTTTATTTATTAATAATAATAATAACAATAATAATAACAATAATATCAACATTTACCAAAAACAATTCCTACATGATCAAGAATTAAAAGAGGGGCTGAGGATGCCCAGGGAGAAGAAGTTAGGAGAGAGGCAGGACCCAAGACAACCTCCTGTTCTTCTTGCCTGTGACAAAGAGGCTGAAAAGGAAAAGCATTATATATATGTATATATGGATGTATACGGTTACATCCATATATATATATATATATGGAGCAACAATCCTTGTTATAGCACAATAGAAAATGAGAATAAAAGGTGACACAAAAGCATAGTGTACCACTGTCGGGTGTTCAGTCCATGGGTGGAACCAGCAGGAAGATAAAGGCAACCAACTTTCCAGGTTGTAAGAGGGGAGCCGAGTTACACACCAAACAGATGTTCTAACTGGCAACCCATCAAAGCCAGGCCACTCGCAGCCTCCGTGCTAACATTCTCATATGACCTTGGCTGGGCCAGACATGTTCTTCAGTGGATCCCAGCAGCAAAGACCTCTCCAGGTTCCAGGCTTAGGGTTTCTCTTTTTGCTCTCCAAGGGCCAAAGGCTGTCATCCCTTCCTCTGTCTCTTTCTCCAGCTGCTAAGATTCCAGAGGATGTCCCCCTCTAGCTTCTGCTCCTGCGGAACAGCAGTACAGAGGTTGGGGGGCACTCTGTGGACGGAGGCCAGGGAGGGGAGTGGCTCTGCACCCCCGGCCCCCGTACACTAACTGCTTTGCTCTTCTGTCTCAAAAAAAGGAAAGAAAGAAAGAAAAGAAAGAAAATCACCTCCAAAAGAAAACATACTTAAAAAAAAAAAAACAATCAAAAATAATCCAAACCAAAACCAAACAAAACCACCAACTCAGATACACCAAATACACTTTCACAAAAGGTGGCGAACATGGATTTCCTGTTTATTTCCTTGGTGACTTGGTCATACAGGCGAACGTGGCAAAACCCCCCTCAGAACCCAAAAGAACGGCACGCTGATGAACCAAATGCGAGGAAAGGCGCCGACGTTCCGGGCGGAGGGAAACACGAGGGCAACTTGGCGCGATGCTGCTAGATACTGTTGGTTTAAAGTCAACCTTCTCATTCCCGCGCGGTACATAAACCTGCAACAGAGCAGCAGACACAGAGAATTAGTTTCAAAAGAGAGAGACTCATATATTCCACTGAAAACTTAAAAAAGAAAAAAAAATAGGTGCACTTTACCTCAGTCAGATATTTAAAGAGTTTTGCCTAGTATGGATTTGCCAGATGGCTTAACTTTCATCAAGTCTTTACTGTCAATGAATTTTCAAAGACAGAACCGATACTACCTGCTGTGTGCGTTTAGGCGTTACTCCAGCCAGACTGGACTGTTTACCCGTTTTCTACCACTGGCCTCTGATCACACACTTCTGGAATATTTTGCCACTTGCAGCACAGCCTTAACAAAATCTGGCTGGCCATGTTTTCTTGCTGAGTTTCATCCTTCAGGACTGAGTTCAAGGGTCACCTCCTTTCCCATTACCCTGGCCAGAGGTCCCGTCTGTCCTCTGAAGCCCTAAGCTCACTTACTCTGTGGAGGCTATGGCACCTATAACACGTCTTATCCCCCATAATTCGACCAAGGGACTATGGCCAGCATCCACCCCCCAAACAACTAGCATGGTGCTTAATGAAGGGACAGGAAGATACAAAGACCTTGACGGGAAGAGTGGCGTTGTCAAGTTCACTGGCTCAGGTTCACATGGAAGGGAATCTCCTGATGGGATCAGGAGCTGGTACTGGGCCAAAGGGCTGGTTTGGCCCCGGCCAGGGTGATACTCACTCTCCATCCTTTGCTACACGCCTGCCTGTTCCATGCTGAAGGAGACCTCGGGGTGCTTGTAGCTGAGCAGTATGTCTGTAATACATGTGGACGGGTAGCAAGAGGAGTTTAAATGCTGGCTGCCATCAGTCAGGTCTGGGTGCTCATGACCTCCAAGCCTCTCCCCGCATTCTGCAAGACCAGAAGAAACATGGGAGATTTGCAGGGAGCGGGGTGGTAGGTGGGCAAGAGGTAGGCAGGGGTGGAAGAGAAGTCTGAACCTTCCGCAGCCTGACTCCCAGCCCTGAACTCTAGCTCAGAGCAGGCCCTCGGTTTGGCTAGCGACCGTGGCTGGGGGCCAGCCTCCTTCCTGTTGTCCCCAGTGTCTGTATTGCCCTCTTCCTTTACAGTCTCCCGCCGTCAAGCACTGTCAGCTCCTGTGGTGTGGAGGACACCCTCGCGGCTGGCAGGCACTGACTCCTGGGCACGCTCTGTACTCAGGACACGGGCCTAAGCACTTCAAACTCCCCAAGCTAGTTAATGCTCACAGCACAGTCTAGGACAGGGGCTCTGTTGTTTCTGTCCCTTTACAGAGGAGGACCCTGGGGCTCAGAAAGGTTAAGCGCCTTAACCTGTGGAGCCGGTGAAGGACAGTCAGAATTTACTGCAGACCTGTCCACTCCCGAGCCTGGGCTTTATATCAACTATGATACCCTCCCTCTACTGGTTCTAAAGGGAGGCAGACATTGGGACACGGTGCCCTCTAATCAGAACCAGAAAGAGAGTTATTGAAGGAGCATCTTAACAAAGCACTGCAGACGGAAGCGTGATGCCCCTGCCCTCAGCCAGGAGGCGTGCTCCTTCACGCACGCACACTCGGTGGAAGAGAACTGGGGAAAGGTCGTATCCAGAGCCCCGTGGGGATGCTGTGGCTTCCCATGGGCTGTTTATACAAGAGGGGAGTAGTCACTGGTGAAGATGAAAGGCGGGCCCCTCCAGGAACTTCTCCGGGGTGCCCCACGCATAACACCCCTCACCCTCATTCTCCCCATCCTGGAACTGCTGGCTCCCCATGAGCGAGGACTGACTGAGAACCGCATCTGACATCCGGGCAGAACTAAGTGCTTTCCCAGCCACGAGACTCATGCCAGGCAAGTTATCCAGCTGCACCTGCAGGAAACAGTTAGGAAAAGAAGTAAGGATATCAGAAAACGCGCCACTCTCAGGGACCCTTAGAGACAGCTGTGCCCTCCAAAAGAGCCCAGGCAACGGCCGGCCTCAAGCACCAGTCCCAAGCACTACCACCCAGACTGCCTTCCTCTGCAGGGCCAGCTAAAGGGGGATGCTGCAATGGTGACCGTGCGGGAAGCTGAGGCTGGGGGTGGGGGTAGGGTGGGAAGGGAGGGGCACGGTGAATCTCAGCTGGTGGTCAGATGCCCTTGACATCTACATGGCCCTCCAGTGCTAGGCTGCTGACCTATCTCATCACCACGAGGAGTTTGTCTTAGGACCGCACTGTCAACAGCACTCCCTGCGAGGATGGGAATGTCCTGTGCCTGCCCCGTCCAATAGGAAGCCAGCAGCCACCAGGGCTACTGAGCCCTGAAATGTGACTCGTGTGACTACAGAACTCAGTTTTAAATTTTATTTTGTTTTAATTACATTTAAGATTGAAAAGCCACATGGGGTTGGTTGCTGCTGTATTAGACAGCGCTGCCTACGAGTCTGCCCTAAGGAAACAACGCTTTGCTGCGTGGATTAGCTCCCTTATCTGAATAAATTCAATGTAGCTGCCAGAAAACTAACCAAGAGCCTGAAGGCTCATTTGCTGGGGCCTGAGTTTAGACTGTCTGGGGAGAAGTTCAATAACTAAGACTAGAGGAAACAGATGGCAAACCGTTCTTCATTCCTCAGTCTCTAATGTGGAGTTCGGATTCTACGGAGATTCTCCTGGAGTTTAGGATTGCTTGTTACGGTGATTCAAAGAAATGCTCCCTTAGTGCCCAGAGGCGCTGGGCTCTGGCTGAGGAGAGTGAGAGTAGATGCTACCCCACATTCCTAAGTTCTGTTTTCAAGGATCCCACTTCCGAAAAGCAGGAGGGGGCCAACGTACATAAGCATCGTCACTGTTCTGGATCGTGTGGTGTCTCTGGAGGGTCCGGGGCCTGTGGTGTTCACTGACTGAGGGGTGTGCTGGGTACCCAAGTCCATTGTGATCTGGCAGCTCCATTGCTTGTCCTGGAGAACTTCTATCCATGCAGTTCCCTAGGACAGACTCTGAGGAGACAGAGCAAAATAGGGTCAGCAGTCCTAGAGTTTCTCCCAACGCTGGCAACTCTCACCAAAGAAATGTCTCGCAAGGGACAGTGGGCAATGGTGAGGACCACATGTGCACCCTCAGCTAATCCCCAGCTGGCGGGTGGTGCTCAGAGGGGCCTGGACCAGCCTGCCAACCCTAAGTCTTACAGCAAAGCTGAGGCTCTCTCTTGCAGGGGTCATACCCTCAGGAGAAAAAAATCCCACATATCAGTGGTTGGCTGGATCACACTGAACCTTTTCTTTTTTTCTTCATTTCTCTGTTGATTTGACAGTGCTATGTTCCCACACCTAGATGCACAGAAGAATCATTCTTGGAGCTTTCAGGACCTCTGGCCTAGGAGGATGGCCTCCATCCTGTGGACGCCTCTCTCTCCTTCCTTGGCTTCCCCTCCGTACACCACCCAGTCCCCTCTTCTCCTCCTCTGACTGCTGCCCCCAGCTCCTTCCATGGCTCCTTCGCTCTTTACATTTCTATCCTTTTTTTTTTTTTTAATTTTTATTTATTTATTTTATTTTTATTTTTGGCTGCGTTGGGTCTTTGTTGGCTGTGCGCTGGCTTTCTCTAGTTGCAGAGAGCAGCTAGTGGGGGCTACTCTTCATTGTGGTGCGCGGGCTTCTTGCAGTGGCTTCTCTTGTTGCGGAGCATGGGCTCTAGGCACGCAGGCTCAGTAGTTGTGGCTCGTGGGCTCTAGAGCACAGGCTCAGTGGTTGTGGCGCACAGGCTTAGTTGCTCCGTGGCATGTAGGATCTTCCCAGACCAGGGCTCGAACCCGTGTCTCCTGCATTGGCAGGCGGATTCTTAACCACTGCGCCACCAGGGAAGTCCCTACATTTCTATCCTTGACCGTCTCTCTCTCCCCACACTTACTTTGACAGTATCATTTATTTTCACGACTTCAACTACACTGCTTCTATATAAAGAATTACTGAAATGCTCTTTTAAGATCCAGATCCAAAATTCTAACTATTTACTAGGTATCTTTCCCTGGATGGCTAACACTCAACATGCCCAATTCTAAACTCATCAGCTTCCCCCACAATCTCTTTCAGACATCCTGGTTTGGTGCCTACTTTCCTATCTTCTGGGTGTGAAGAGCTCGTGGAGTTCATATGGATTCCTTACTCTCGGTTCCACATCACCTTAAGTCAGAAGAATGTGCCCCTCCAGTGTTGGTCACTTCAGTCTCTTTCTTACTAATCTCACTGCTTCCACTGAGGTAGTGTTACCTCTTGTTACACTAGTGTTACCTCCTGTTACCTCTTGCCTGGATCACTATAATAGCCTCCTAACCATCCCTCTAGCACTGCCCTACAAAGACTAACCTTTCTATAGGGGAGCCCAAACCCCTCATTTTCACAACACCGTCCCAGCCTCTCTTCCAATGAGTATGCCACACGACTCTCCTCTACATTCTAAGCTCTGGTCAAATGGGACCACAGACAGTTCAGTGCATTTTCTCTCACTGTTCTCTCTCTCTGGAAATGCTTGACTCTTTTACTTCCATTCCTGCCAATCCGAATCAACTCATCCTTCTAGGTCCAGCTCAAATATTATAATTTTTATGAAATTCTCCCTTTCAAACAGAAAGAGATCTTTCCTTTCTTTAAATGGCAGAAGACTTTATTGAACTCTGATTACTCTAATGTTATTCCTGGCACCATCTTCAGTTGCATACTTGTCTTAATTATTCATATTAAACTGCAAATTCTCTGAGGACAAGAATTGTATTTTATGCATGTTTGTGAGCCTTCACTATTCCAGAACATTGTCCTATTCCCAGTGTTTAATAATAATCTCTTTAACTGATATTAATAAACACTCTCTTAATGTGGGTTAGCCACCTGTCAGAGTCATACAGCCCTGTGGACTGGATTTTGGAGAGAAAGAGGAATTCATGAAGACTGAGTATTTCTTCTTCTTGACCAAGGATGGTCAAGAAGAATACCAGGGCCACACCTAAATTGACAGGATCCTCCTGGTGGCACTTCTGGCTCCAGTCCTTAAGAGCCTAGAACTTCAACATACGTTTTCTTTGCTTGGTTGGTTTTTCTGGGTTAAAGCTCCCTGGCAACTATTGGGCTTATCTCCTGATGAATTGTACCTTAGCGAGACCAGGCTTTTAAACAAATTTTAATAGGAAATACAGTCCTAATGCTAACTGTACCATCCCAGTATCTATTTGAATAACGAAAGTAAAATGTGCTGCTTGAGTGATGGTTAAAGGGTTTCAGGTATCTATATTCAAATGATCTCCATAACCATCAAGGTGAGGCCTGGGTTCAGGGGCTGAGACAGGATGGGAAGGAAGGGGAACAAAGTGACATGCACGTTGCTGGTAATGCAAAACACTCTGGAGAAAAGTGAAAGGATGGGAGCTTCCAAACTACCAAAAATGAAGTCAAGTGAGAAATTTTTTGAAAGTTCTTTGAGCAAAGAGGTCAAAGGAAGAGCCAGGAGCCACCTCTTCTGCTACTGAAAGCTAAAAGCCAGCAGCGAGAGGAAGATAAAAGAAAGCCTACGCCAGGACTTGCTCTGTGGGATTAGGTCACCCATCCTACCCACCCAGCCCGATTCCTCTCAGTGGACATAGCTCACGTGCTGGCCGCAGGGCCAAACAAAAGCCACCGGCAGGAAGTGGTGCAAGGCTGCCTCTGTGGAGCGAGGGACTGGCTCTTGAGTCTGCTTTGACAGGAAGGAACACGAATAGCTGCTTCTTACTTTTCCGAAGTGTTTTCTAATGCCTATACTTTCTTCTTTGATAGCTAACCCCATCCACTCAATTCCTTGGGGCTCCTTTTTTCTGGACTATAGAGCTGGATGCAAATCTCACGAGCTGCACCTCCTTGCTCTCCCAAAGACAAACACGAGAGCTCTCCTGTTTAAAGATTTTTAACGGATGATTATCAAACGTGAGGAAATGGCAAGGCTAACGGCATGTATAAGCCCTGGTTCTTTTTTTTAAATTTATGTATTTATTATTTTTATTTATGGCTGTGTTGGGTCTTCGTTTCTGTGCGAGGGCTTTCTCCAGTTGCAGCAAGCGGGGGCCACTCTTCATCGCGGTGCGCGGGCCTCCCACTATCCCGGCCTCTCCCGCTGCGGAGCACAGGCTCCAGACGCGCAGGCTCGGTAATTGTGGCTCACGGGCCCAGTCGCTCCGCGGCATGTGGGATCCTCCCAGACCAGGGCTCGAACCCGCGTCCCCTGCACTGGCAGGCAGACTCTCAACCACTGCGCCACCAGGGAAGCCCTAAGCCCTGGTTCTTGACATTTGGTTCCTTCCCACCTCTTCCAGAGGCCTCAATGTGTTTATCTGATATGTACGCTGAATCTCCCTCCCCCAACCCACCTCTCTTTTTTAAATCTATTTTTATTCCTGAGAATGGGGTTTCTCCAAACCCAAACACCCACCCTCCCTTTGGCCCTGCCTTTGGGAAGGTCCCATGGATTCTGTCCTCCTAGTCTGCTCTCTTCACAGCCTTTGGGTCTGGTGCCAACACACCTGAAAGTGCCACCAAGACAGAGCGAGCTATTGCTTGACAAATCACATGACGAGTTTTTCTGACTCCCCGGCCTAGAGCTCAGAAGCACTAGCTCTGGGATCAGGAAGGCCCGGGCTTGGATCCTGGCTTCACCAGGATTCCTGAGGTGGGGGATCCTGGGCAAGTTACCTGACTTCCCTGGGCCTCCGTCTCTTCATCTGTAAAATAGGACTTATGCCACAGGTGGGGGAAGGGCTTACTTGAGCTTGGTACTCTGTTATGAGCTCAGTAAAGACTCATACTCATTTCAGAGATGTTACTTCTGAGTGGTTGGGGCACAATGAACCAGTTGACAAAAACAAACAAGAAAATGATTTTATCACAGAATCCTACTTCCAGAATTATGGGGGCAGTTTACCCATAGGTAAGTGAATAAGTGAGTCACTGAAACTTTAATTTCCAGGAAAGAAGCCTCTGGTTTAGAAGCGACAAATGGAAGTTAAAAACTAGACGAAAGGGAGTTCCCTGGCGGTCCAGAGGTTAAGACTCGGCGCTCTCACTGCTAGGGCCCAGGTTCAATCCCTGATAGGGCAACAAAGATCCTACAAGCCTCGAGGCACAGCCGAAAAAACAAAACAAAACAAAACCAAAATCAAACAAACAAAAAACCTAGATGAAAAAGAAGCCTATTAAGGACTTCCCTGGTGGCACAGTGGTTAAGAAGCCACCTGCCAATGCAAGGGACACCGGTTTGAGCCCTAGTCCGGGAAGATCCCACATGCCGCCAAACAACTTAGCCCGTGTGCCACAGCTACTGAGCCTGCGCTCTACAGCCCACGAGCCACAACTACTGAGCCTGCGCGCCTAGAGCCCGCGCTCTGCAACAAGAGAAGCCACCACAATGAGAAGCCCGCGCACCGCAACGAAGAGTAGCCCCCGCTCGCCGCAACTAGAGAAAGCCTGCGTGCAGCAACGAAGACACAACGCAGCCAAAAAAAAAAAAGCCTATTAATAGGAGTTGGGTAACAAACCAGGGCTCTGTCTGTTCAAATTTCAATATAACTCACAGGTTGAAGATCTGGAAGGGCTGGCATCTTTTGCTTGGCAGATATACTTGGAAGGGGTAGAATGGGAGGCAAGGAGGCATAAAAGAATATGACTAGGAATTCGGGAAACTTGAAGTCAGGTTCCAACTCCATCACAAACAGTGTATGAACTTGAATAAGTCATTTAATCTCTCCTAACCTCAGTTTCCCTATCTGAAAAATGAGGGCTGTTTGGGGGCTCAACAGCTAACACATGTGTAAGGGTCTTTAATAAACTGTAAAGGACTACACAAGAAAAGTATTATTTTTAGTAAGAATGTTGAGTCCTGCGTTTAGAAGTCCCCTGTGACACTGTATAGGTGAGACCCTTGACCAGTTTGGCAGCTGGGGGGAGCGGAATGGGGGCATGTGTGTAAACAGACCAACCCACTGGCCAAGGAACGGGAAATTCAGGCTCAAATCTTTGGCATTCTTTATGCCAATTCAGCAGCTGGAGGAACTATCAAGCTCACCACAGGATATATAAATAATGCGGAAAGAGGATGGCTGGGAGCAGAATTCTTGGGTATTTTCCCAAGTAAAGCTGAGACAGTACAGGGGGAAGGATGACCATCTGATCACGCAAGGGGAAAAAATACACAAACGGACACAAAGCACAGCACCCACCTACCCAGGGAACCTCGGGGCAGCTTGCACAACTCTCTATTGAATCTGTCAATGTTGACTCGTCCTTACTCATTTACTGGGTTTTAAGAGAAAATGAGAGAAATGACATGTTGTGCATATCCCTCCTAAAGGTTCCGAGGGGTAAACCCTCCCGGTCTGTCATCGTTTGACTCCTCTGTGAGGCCTGAAGTCCACCAATGCTGCTGAAGCTGAGTGGGCTCCGAGTAGAGGATGTGGTTTTCTCTGTGAGTTCAAGCTGGTAATCTCACTGTGTAAACCGGTTATGCTATCATATTTATTTGCAAAGTAAAAAAAAAAAAAAAAAATCAAGTGTATGTAATACTACAGAGGGAAGATAAACCTTACTTCTACTTCTGGAGTGGCAGACGGGAGATTACAGGCAGCATGGGGCATGTCTAGCCCTGAAACTTCCACACATTACAAACAGACCTTTGGCACGTTGCCTGCTCAGCACTCTGGCTGAGCCTGGCCCCGCACTGATTGGTGGCATACGGCTGTAAAAGAAATAGGTAAGCATGGCCGCTGATAACGATAGCATGTAATTTTCCTTGACTAACACCAGCAATCCCTGATAATCTACCCTTAAGAAATTTTAGAAAGATGCCAGTAGCTCTGCTCGTTATAATTATACCTCTTACAGAACTCATTACGTAGCGCTTCATTTAAGTCTCTTTATGAGCTTGTCTCTCCCGACCCCCAGCCCCCAGTACAAGCTCCCTGAGGGCAGGTTCTCCACCTTTTCATCCCTGCATTCCCCACTGGACCTAGAATACAGTCTTGTGTGATCTAGTCATTCAATAAATTTCGCTGAATTCGCTCTATCACAGAAGTAACACATGAAGTGTTTGGGGGCCCGTGTGTAACTACGAGCAAGCAGCAGGCGCCCCCCCACAAAGACATAAACAAGGACGAGCTGCACCCACGTGCCTGCAGGGTGGTGGGCGGAGCACATCACAACCCTTTCTTGGCAGAAGGAAGGGCAAATTATCGGATGATTCTTTGGCGGTTGTAAAACTCTGAGCTCTCATGTTTTTAAGAGTAGAATCACGTCAGGTTAAAGCAGGAAGAGATTGTGGAGCCTAGTTTCTCCTGTAAAAGGGATCGTAAGACATACGCCCAAGTTGGTTGTGAACAATAAATGAGTAACAGGCTGGAGGGCACCAAGCCCAGAGCAGACCAACTGCAAACACCTTCTCGGAGGGGGCATCTAGCTAACATCCCTCACGATGCAGATGAAGACAGGGAGGTGCGGTTAGGTGCCGGGGTGGTCACAGGTTTAAGGTAAGGACAATGGGGACACTTCAGGATAAGAAGAAGTTTTAAACACACATAGGTACATCCCCAGAGGGATTGTAACTCTTAACTCTGGAGTGGCTTTGGGCTTCCCTGGGCTACTTTTTCTCTATTGCATTATTTTACTATACTGGATTCTAAACTCACAGGGTAATAAACTTGGGGCTTTATTTGTTAAAGATAATTGTATATATGGTTCCAAAAGTCTCAAAATAGAAGTCGAAAGAGGTTAGAAAGAGGCAAGGTGAATAGTATTGAAGAAAAGGCATACGCCGTAGCTAAGTTGAAGAGTGAGCTGAGAGTAAACTGGGCAGAGACGGGAAGGATCATCTCTACCGTACACTGGCAAGCAGGGCAGGAGCTCAGACTAGGGCTTCTAGAAAAGCTCGCATCCAAGGTCAGGAAAAGAAGATTTAAGAATAAAGAGGGCTTTGGGGGGAAGCAAAACTGATCATGAGGCAACAAGGACAGGGTAGTTTTGAGCTGAAACCTTTAGGGGTGTACTTATGGCTTGACTCTTCCAGAAACCAGAAAGGATGCTTGCGGAGAATGATGGCGGCGATGGCGGCGGATGGAAGAAGGCAGGGGGAAGGAAGAGGGAGAAGTAATCGTAGTCACTCAGCTTGGGGAAGAGGTGGGAGGGACTCGTCAAAAGAATCCTGACTGAAGTTTCGGTCTGAAGTGGAGTGAAGTGATTTAAAGCCGCGGGGAGCCGCTGGAGGCAGGTCATCCTCTGGATTTCAGGAAACCTTGGCCCTTAGCTTCTATTAACTCCTTCACATAGACTAGACTTCACACCGACCAAGGCAGCTTGCTTCCCCCCAAAAACGTCCCTGAGACACTCCCACCCGCTGGTCTTTCCTCATGCTTCTCCCCTAAATCCAAACGGCAAAATCCCTTCCATCCACCAAGACCCAACTCAAATGTCACTTGCTGCGGGAAACCTGCCCCTGCTCCGACTGAGAACTGGCCCGTCCCTCCCCTGGTCTCCCACAGCACTTGGACCAGCCACGTCCTGCCTTCCTGCAGGCACCAGATAGACCTGCAAGCCCGCCGAAAGGGGGTTCCTCTGACAATCAGGGGACACAGGTGAATTCAAGCCCCCTGGTCTTCCTGTACATAGGAGTCACACAGGAGGGAAAAGTGAAGGGAATTCAGAGAGGGTATTTTTGAAGAAAAATATTTCAAAAGGTTACTTTCACACATGGTAATCCAGGGTGCGGGCGGGGAGTGTGCACTGTGTGCTCGCTCGCTCGTGCCCCGAGCCTTGCACACCCAGCGTGTGCTCAGCGAGTATCTGCTGGCGTGAAGTGAGTAGCTCTCCCGAGCGGTGGGCCCTGGGGGCAAATCACTTAACCTGGGCCTCAGGTGCCTCACTGGTAAAATGGAGACAGTAAGATTTGTGAGGATTAGACAAGTTCATACGTGAACAGCATCTGGCGTCTGGCACGTGGAAAGCACTACGAAGTGTCAGCTTCTCTCCTTTTCTGGTGAAAGCTGTCATTCGCACAGGAAGCTTTCCCACAGCATCCCTGATGCCGTCAAGCTGCCTCTGCTAGAACACTCCCAGCCACAGGAAGCTCCCAGGCTGCTGAGCAGCCTATTCTGGAAAGTTCTCAGGAAGGTCTTCCCCAGGGGACTGAAATCTGCTGCAACTTCTATCCCGATCTTGATTCTGCCCCATAATATGAGCCCATACCTTTTCCATCTGACAGGCATGATAGCTCTCCTGAGTTTTTTTCCCCCAAGCCTAAACATCCCCAAGTCTGTCAGCCAATCCACATACGGCCTGGCTCCGAAACCCCCCACCATCCTGCGTCTGCCTAAAAACGCAGCAGCGGCAGGTGGACACGATACGTCTGACTGGTGCAGACCTCAAACTGGACGGCACCCACCTGCTCAAAAGCCCAGGATTTAACTGGAGTTTTAGGGAACCACATCCCTATCAGTGCTTAATGAGCACAACGCGAATGCACCAGGTCCTCTGCACATAAACTGATTCAGAGCCAGGTCTTCCATCCTGCTCTGCGCCAGCGGACCCAGTTCCCCCAGGAGGTGAGTTTTGTGCGCTGACTTTAAAAGGACAGGGCAGGAGAGGCAGGCAGCTTCAAGAAGGGGAGGATGGGAGAAGTGCCCAGCTTCGGGGTTGTATATTTCATTTTCAATGCCCAGCTTCGGGGTTGTATATTTCATTGTATATTTCATAGATCTCCTTTTCAAGATCTACCATGATGGGAGGGATGTCAGTCCAGGTTTCGGGTAGGGTGAATGCCATGACACGAGTGGAACAATGTCTTCTGAGTATAAGTTACTGACAGTAATCCCAATCTCCTCCCAAATGAAAATGAATGTACTCACTAATTATACAGTGATACTAAATGAAATGGCATGGGGTCCCTTATGATGCTGTAATATTCTGTGTTTAGCTTATTAACAAAGTGATCAGAGTAATAATAATACCTCAAATTATTTACATCATACATTCAGATGATCAAGTGTGCCTCTCTCTCCCTCTCTCTGTGTCACACACACAAACATTATGTATAAACATAAAACATACGTGTATGCTTTAATCTTCACAAATACTCTGCAAAGGACCGTTATTCCTCCTGCCCTTTTTCACAGATGAGGAAATAAGAACCTGAGGTTTAAGTGACAAGGTCACTGCATTCGTAACACAGGCGTGTCCAGGACTGAGGGGCCCTGACTCTTAGTTCAACACTATTTACACTAAATCCTATTTCCTTAGCACCGACTGACTTTTATTCTACCGCAGAGGTTAAAGCTAGCTATTCTGATGACAGCCGAGAAACTCTGGATTCTAAGGAACCACGGTATGAATATGGGAAACAGGTAATATACCTTACTGACTGCACTATCTATATGTCAATTGTCTATCACTCTCTTTTAAGTTTGAAAACAGATCCCCTTCCCCACCAAATACCCACTTCCTACGTGCTTCTCCCCTAAAAGGTGCTGAAGGTCTTCTCAGGAATTCTTTTTTTCTTAGGAACCCAGAGTACTAGCTGAAAAAAGGTAATACTGCTGAGTTAACTGAATGAGGGCAGACTGGCCCGGGACTGGACTTTGCAGGGCTCTTACCTCGGCTGGACACCTTATTTCTATTGAACGCAGCAGCTGGCTGTCGGTACGGATGGATCCCCAACTCCTGTACATGACTCACGGTTCCTAGTAAAGACTCAGGGTCCCCGGGTCCGCCAGTACTCATGAGCAGGGGGCCGTCGTGGCAACCTTTGGTCAACGTGTTCACGTTCTTCCTGTCCGGAAAGCCATCCTTGGCCCCCTCACACGAGCACTCCTCCTCCATGCTCTCCGAGTGCACGAGCGCCGGCTGGTGAGCGTAACCGTGGGTCGGGGTCGGGGAGGAAACCTGCGAGATACATTCTTGCGCCCTGATTTGCAGAAGATGCTGGGGGCTGGTGTGGTGGTGGTGGTAAGAGTCAGCGTTTTGATACGGTAAAGCCTGGCGCTCTGTCATGCTCTGTCCCCCGAGGCCGGGAGCCAGACTCCCCGCGTCCCCCTGGTTCATATGCCTGAACAGTTCTTGGTACTCTTGCTGCTGCTGCTGCTGCTGCCGCTGCTGCCTCTTGATGAGCTGTGCAAACTCTGCCGGGGGCAGCCGGATGTCCGAGTGGCCGGTGAGCGAGTGCCGGGGGGAGAGCAGTCCTTGGAGGATGTGGGGGACCTGCTGGTGTCGTGCGTAGTCCGGCGGCGTCGGGGACAGCAGGGCCTGCTGCAGCGCCGACGCCGTATAGTGCGGTGGCTGCTGATGAGCGCTGGGAGGGAAGGTGGGGAACTGGTCAAGTGGAGGGACTTTCAGGGCTTGGGTGGGAGGTAACCCCACTCCTGCTGAAGGGCTGTAGCTGCTGGGGGAACCCCGGGACTGGTCCGAAAACAGATGGGGGTGTAAATGCGCCTGGTCGTAGTTAGCAGGGGAGAACCGATTCACGTTCAAGCTGCAGACACAAAAGGGAGTGAGTACCAGGCATCCATGTGACAAGCGTGCTAGACTCCCCAGGGGAACAGCTACCACGCTTCCTCAGTGGGGAGCCCCCGCTGGCACAGAGGACCGCGGTGGATGGGGCGGGGAAGATGGGGATGCATGCGTCATCCCCACCCGTCCCCTCTGGTTGAAGGTAGCAACATCACTTGAACTATTAAGATGTACCCATCTCTTAGAATATGGGTGACAGAGAAAGAAACAATCCTAAAAGAACAGACAAGGGGCAATGGCATTTTTACCAACTCCTCTAATTGGCCACTTTCTTCTTTGCAGACATATAGTAAGGTAGCTTTGTCCTTTTCTTCCTCTGTCTCATTAGCATTTTGATCCTGGGTCAATATATAGATTTCAAGTCCGTCCCAAACCTACCACCCCAATTTTAATAAGGCTGAAATGAGCACAGCCCAGTCAGAACCCTTCTCCTTTCCTCCTCCCCTCTCGCCCTGCTAAGGGGCTTCCTCCCACCTAGGCCACCTGGAGAGACGGCTGGGTGACTCTGGGCCGGCTTACCTGTGGGCCTCCGCACTGTCGGCGCTCAGCTGCTTGGACAAGGGCCGGTGCCCGTAGCTGAAGGCGGCCATCAGGTTGGTCCGGTGCTGCATCTGAACCTGACTGGCGCTGGGGCTGATGGAGACGCCCCGGCCAGCAGAGCCTGCAGCTGTCCCGGGCATGCTGCTGAGCATGTCAACAGGCTCCTGGACTTGGATGGTCACCTGCTGTGACTGGGGAGGCTGCTGTATGCCCAAGCAGGTTAGTGCCACATTGGGAGGAGGGGAACAGTTCTCAGGCTGCTGCTGGAAGACTGCACTGCGGGAGGGGAAGCCTTGAAACTGGGAGGGAGACGCAGCACCTGGAGAGAAAGGAACCTCAGAGTGACCAAATGCCCGGGTTACCAGCTGGCCGGAAGTCATGGGAGCCAGTGAGGACGCTTAACCTGCATACCACCCAGAGCAGTGCTTCTCCAACTCCAGGGTGCCGAAGGCTCCTCTAGAGGACTCGAGAAAACACAGGCTCTCCTGGGCCCGACCCACGGAATGCTGATTCAGTAATTTGTCATTCCAGGAATTTGTCATTCCACTAAGTTGCCCGAAAGCTGGTCTGTAGATTGTTCTTTGAGTAGCTCTGACCCAGGGCAGTGCTTCTCAAACTCTAATGCACATACAGACGGCCCGGGGATCTTGCTAAGATGTAGATTCTGATTCAGCGGGTCTGCGATGAGATCTGAGATTCGACTCTTCCCGCCGATGTTGTTCGTCGGGGACTCCACTTTGGGTAGGAAGGGAGGGCCTAGAGAGCAATTCAAACTCTCCAGGGGATCTAGATTGGGTGGCGTTACTTAAGAGACCCTCAGTTTCTGGAATACTAAACGCTCAGAGTGCTGGTCTCTGAAGGCCCACACAGACTAGGGCACACTCAACTTCACCTTCACCTAAACACCCACAAGCGAGAAGCCACGTGCCCAGTGGATCACCAAACCCAGGCATGACAGGAGAGAAGGTTCTGGTAGTCGCCTTTCATTTGGTAGAGTTGGAGGGGGTTTTATGAAAAATATTATTAACGGTCAACCTTTACTGAGACCTATTTTGTTCCAGAGACTATTTCAAGTATTTAACATATATATTTATTAGGTAAATAGTATTAGTATCCCTATTTCACCTTTGAGCAAGCTGAGGTGCCCAGAAGTTAAGTAACTTGCCTGAGGTCTCACAGCTAAGGAGCTGGTAGAAGAAGTCAAACCAAGGCAGACTCCCTTGAACACTACGTCACGCTGCCACCCGAATCGATGGCTTGAGGCACGCAAGGCTAGGCCTCACTTCTCCCCGCGGCGCACCACGGTTGGGCATAAACCTCTCCACTCACCGTGAGGCTGGATCATGGTGCCGCTCATGGGGGGAGGGCTGTTACTGGGTTGTCTGAAGAGGTGGTTGTTGGGGTGGCTGGGAGGAGGGCTTGAAGGCTGAATCCTTAACCTTAAAAACAAACAGAACCAGATGAGCAAACGCACTTCCTGAGGTGGCAGTATGACCTTGCAGTTAGTTTCAGCCATTCGACACACAGGCGGAAACTACATTTTTTGGTTTTGGTAAGACTCCAGGCTAGACAGACATGCACAGACCGCCCACCACAGTCTACTTAGAGCCATTCACATCTTATTTCCCCAGACTTCCCAAGGAGGCAGCGGTCACTGTGGGCCTCCGTCTGGCCTCCTCTATTACTGGCGTCAGGTTACTTTGTTCACGGGGCTAAGAAAATGAAGCGGCACAGGAGGTCAGGATTTTAGGGGCCCGCTAAAATTGACCCTGGCCTCCCTGCTTTTCAAGTGGGTTCTTCCAAGATGAACGTTAGAGTCAGTCAGCATCGCCCATGAGAGTCAGGCCAACAGCTTAGGCATGAAACAACATGCTTCATTACCTCTGGAGCTGGTGGGTGAGGAGGGCGGGCTGATTCTCACACGCAGCCTGAAGGGGTGGAGAAGGCTGAGGAGGACAGATAGAATCCTAAAACAAATGCGGGAAAGGAGAAAAAACACTCGTGAGCTCGAAGATTAACAAGACCCGTTCTCAGGAAGGGAAGAAGCTCTCCGTGGCTGAGATTCACGCTACTGTTGGTCATCGAAAGGTTTGATTACCTTTACTCAACCATGGCAACCACGCATATAACTCAGCTCCTCTTTGCCCTGCGTGATCTCCTCCGAAACTCACAGGCCAATCAGCCTGGAAGCAAACTGCAAAGAAGCTGGAGAAAGCAAAGAGGGAAGGCCTACTTGAATCTGCTGCTGGAGAATCTGGTGGTGCTGCTCTTGCTGGTACAGCATGTGCTGCTGCTGCGTCTTCTCCAGGGCTCTTTCATCAATCTGCCCCCCGTACATCTTCTGCAGCTGCTCACACTCCTGAAGGGAAAGCAGTGAATACAGATGGGATGCAGCCGGGCCCGCGCCACGCAGGCGTGTCAGCAGATGCAGACCTGCCCCCAGGTCTCACGGGCGGAAGGAGCCACACAGGAGAACAGTGTCCTGGAGGAGCAACTAACCCATTTACGTAGCCATTGGTGTACGAAATACATTCACGCTCTATTCTGGCTGAACAAAGGGAAAACTCCAAGATGGCCTGCGTACAAGCAAAGGTTCCAGCGTGAAATCTGTGTACAAAGCACATGCCACTCGAAGCTTGGTCGTCAGGAAGGCAGAAAGGAAGCCGGCCCTTTCTAAAGCCTGGGGGTGCGCTTCCTTCCTCTGGGAGCGCCATTCCATACCAACCGGAGAGTATGCCAGGTGGTAAGAATGCAGAGCAAGCTCCAGCAAGACCCAGGGCCCATAAATCATGAGAGGAATGCCAGGGTTGCTTCGAAGGACATTCCCTGGGGCCTCCCACCGAAACACAAGCCCAGAAATTCCTCTCTAATGAACTACAGAGACAAGAGGAAAATGTAGTCCCTTCCTGGGGAAAGCTGGACATAACAAGAAGTAAGGAGAGTGTCGGGAAGCTATTTGCTTTGGAACCTCTAAAACTTCAGTGCTGCTGACATGAAGGGGGTAGGAAGTTTAACACCCGGGTCCTCCTGCAATACTGCTCTCTGTCACCCATGCTTCGCCAGAGAGGCCTGCCCTCTCTTCCATTACCTGCTGCAACTGTTTGATGCTGCTGTGGTTGCCCATTTTTTCCAGGTGAGCTTTGAAGGCCTGGATGCTTGCAGCCCCATCAGAGAACCGGCGCACAGGGGAGAAACGCTCCGTAGGGAGGTGCAGGGTGTTGGAGTCCTTGTAGGTAGAGCTGAATACATGGGAAGAGAAGGTTAGGGGCTAGGACTCAGGGGTTTTGACCAAATCACCTAGGGACACTGTTCCAGATGAACACAAAGCTGGCTGGCTGCACGTGCAGCCCTGCACATTACGCCACTTCCACGTCATCTCCAGAGGCCAGTCGTTTCCCTAGCCTGCTTCCCTTAAGAGGCCTCCAAGTGACCGTCTTCCATTTCCACTTACCTTGAGTTGGCTTAATATCCAAGCCCGGTAAGGTCCTGGGATCAAATACATCCAGTTCTTACAAATACACTGGGTCAGAGAGAAGAGCTTCACAGTATCCCTCAGGCCCAGCTGTATAGGAACTCTTGCTTTTATAATCATGTCTCTATCTAGTGCCTTTAGAAACCTAGAGCAAACCTACCCGTTTGACCCGAAGTTTTCCCTGAGCAGCATTCTCCGTACGATGGACCAGAGGGAAACTACAGTCAACTGTGGGGTCAAAGGTCTGGCCTGGAATTCACAGGTTTTGTGCTAGAAAACGGAGGGTGGAGGTTAAAGTGGGGAAAATGGGGACTTGCGATCCCCAGATGGAGACAGCCCATTCTTAAGGAATGTGGGCCTCAAGATCCTGCACGTACCTGGTCAACGCAAATAAGGTTACCTGCTGTGAAAGTTAACTTCTCAGGGCAGTGGCACCCTCCCAACCTGCTAATGAAAGAGGAATCATGTGGATTACCTTCAAAATGACCCACTGCTCAATCAGAACACAGCCAGTGACTTACAGAAAGAAAGAACAAGCTATCAATGATAAGGAATGCCTAAGACAGCATCAGAGTTAGAAGCTAACACCTATACTTATTACCTAATCAGAAAGAGATGTTTATGGGTTGAGGTAAGCAGATAAAAGACTGCCAAGGCAGCATTCCAGCAGCTGATGGAAAGGATCAGGATTTCATGTCGAGGGCAGAGATGACATCACACTGAGCTATGGGTGACGTGATGTACCACCTTGCCAGTCACTCATTCTGGACTGAAGCAGAACCAAGGCTAAGGAAGAGGGTTAACAAGCGAGTTCAAACGCAGCAGACAGGGAGGGACTAGGAGGGTCTGGTGACTGTGCAGAGGGGTCAAGAGAGTTCTGGCAGCAGGTGAAAGCCCTTTACCCTCTCTTCTCTAACGATGGCTCCTGTTTCAGACTCTACCTGAAGCCGAACAGTAGGGAGCTGATGAAACGAACACGAACATGCATCTGGTTCAGTAACACAAAAGACAAATGATTTTGGCAGACGCGCTCCAGAAACAGTGATCGTGAGAGCCGCTCTCAGGAGTATTTCCTCAATACTTCTTATTTCTGTCTCTGCTTCAGGTGTTTGGAGTTAAAGCAAGCAAATACTATTTTCTCCTAAAATTTGATTCTTACACTTGCAATATATTCTGATAATGGACACATTTCTGATTCATTCAGAAAGTCATGTTCTTCAAGGAGTTAATATGGTCTGTCTGCACAAAACACATTCTCTCCCATCAGAGCAATACTCCCAGGTCCAGGTATTTCATGGCTTTTCCAGAAGATCAGGTTGTGAACAGACTGACACCCACGGCAGCCCAGCACAGTAGATTCAGTGGAACAGTTCTGACGCAGCTGCTCATTTTGGAAGCACTGATAGTATCAACTGTGTTTTATTTTTATTAGCAATCATGTTCAAACTCAGGACAGCCTCATATTAGGCTGATATTCCCACTACACTCTTCAAACAGGGACTTGGCACCCCACCTAGATAAAATCCATCAGTTGTGTCAGTTGTTTTTTGTTGTTGTTGTTGTTAATTACACTTAAATTTTTTTTAAATTTTAAATTACACACTTCCCGCATTGAAAAGGTCGGTCAGACCCCTCTTCTGTCTCCATGTTGGACTTTATCTATGATACCCCAGAAGAATAGATAATATGTGCTATTCTTGAGTCATTTCCTCCAGCAAATGAAAGGAATTCAGTAATCTATTCAGGCTACCCATTTTCAGTGTTTTATAGCCTGGGAAAGTTTCTCTTTTCCCCTGAAGACTTACTTCAGTCTCTTGTGTTGCCATGTTTTTATAACCCCATCGAGACACGCTGAGGTTGCCATAAATGCCCCACCGTACACAATCTGTCACTCATAAAGCATTCATTCCAGTTCAAACTGGCTTGACCATAGGAAACCCTCTACCAGGAGTGTTCACACAAAAACAGACAGCAGACAGACTTCCAGCAGGCAAGGCCTTGACAATGACTAGGCAGGGTGGAAACCACACAAATGGAGCTGTGGGCCAATGTGGTCTTTCTTTAGTAACAGGTGTAAACAGGATATCAGGTCTGATAAAGGCAGACTATGGAGATGTGCTGATCTTCATGCTTCCCCCATAAGAACACATCCTGAGGAGCACCTGAATTAAACAACGATTAAACCCAAAGGCCTGAAACTAAACAACAGACCCTGACATAGGATGAAAAATTAAGTGTGGGCTATAAAGGAGGGGAAGATAGAAACAGGGAGAAACAAAGTAATAAAGCGTCTATTAGGTAACAGTGTAGAGCTCAGTTATTGAGAAATCACAGAAAATGTTTGGAGTGGAAAATGCAGCTAATAATCACTCAAAGTACTCTCGATGTAGTATCGTAAGAGTGTTAGGCCCTGAGAGATTTTCCTTATAAAAATACTGTCTTTCTGTGCCATCAGAGTTTTATGTGAGAAATGTCATTTCTACTAATAAACCATTTTCACTACATTATTCATGGTCATTTATAAAAGCTTATCTTCCTCCTTTCTAAGTTCCAACGTGGCACTCATGATGTCTCAGTCTGCTCAGAGGTCACCTGTCTCTGCTGATTACCTCTGATGCCCAGTGGGTAACTAGACACAATAAAAGCACTGTGTCAAGATTGCCAGTGTGAGCCTGTTGCAAGATTGAATAACAACACATTATAAACTTAATCTCCTTGGAACCTGCTCTCCAGCCTTCCCAGGTAAGACTGCTTTTCGCTGTCCTCCCAAAAAGACTCAAAGAAAATGAGCTCTAGCAACTGGTGGCGGCTTTGAAAGTGTGGCCTTTGAGCTTGGGGACAGCTTCAGAATGGACTAAAGGTTAAGATTTTCAGTCATCGAGGTGTTCCCAGAAGAGAATCATCTTCTTAAGCCAGCAAAGTGTCATTCCCCTCTGTTTCGAGGCTTACTTGAACTCAATTTTGTGAAGTTTTCTTGGCAAGAAAGGTTACACTTGTTTTTATTTCTTTAAGACAATGAATTATAAATGTATCAGAGACCTACTAAAAGATTTTGCCATCAGAATATTGCAAGGATGACTTTTCAAGCACAACACTCAAGAGGATGGCGTATCTCTGCTCTACCACTCACAAAGGAATGTATCTTCCCCCATACCTAAGCTCCTTGTTCAGCGGTCACGTGATAAGAAATGCTCATTCTTCTGATGGCGATGGGTTATTAAAGGTCAAGCCTATTGATGTGGCTACAAATCCTTCTATATTTCCAGTTGGCCTTCTGAGAGCTTCACCCACTTTCAGGTTTCAAGTTCAGTTTCATCTATAAGTCAACATCTAGAATCACGAGAATCACCTGCAGGCACTCAACGTGCCTACGAGGTAATGGGAAAGAAGCATCTCATATTGCCCTGGGCACTGCTTAGTTAAGGAGTTGAGAAGATGTAAGTTCAGGATGCTATTTAAAGCCACGATGCTAGTCACCATGTCTGTAAGACTAGCCAGAAGGGTGCCTGTCCAATGAGCCTCAAGGAGCTCCCACAGCTCACGTGGCTACTCACCGATGCTGATCAGGTACCAGGTGAGGGGGCCAGACCCGGGAACGGAAAGGCTGCTGTCCTAGCTGCCGCTGTAGGTCCGGTGGGATCTCAGCTGTAGGGTTGGTCATGGCCAGTGTATGTCTTTTGGACCTATTTGCCAAGTACCTGCAACAAGCAGGAGCACATTTCATAGTAAAAAAGACAGACAGGAATATTCCTCAGCAAGAAGCATTAGAAGTTAATCCAAAGCGCTCAGAATGAAACAGTGCCAGAGCTCAAAAAGGGCTCGATGGCCAACAGATCCCTGACTGGATGAAAGTGAAACATGTTCCAAAAGGCCAACAAAAGTTGGCTTACCACTGAAGTGGCTGAATTTTGGACCTAAGAGTAGCCATTAAGAGAAGAGAGAAAACAGATGTAGCTCACGAAGTGGATCAATTTCCCTTACTTCATTCCATTCAGGAAAAGAATTTATTTTCTACTTGTTAGTTTCATTCCTCTTTTCTCTCCAAATTTCCAAACTACAAGTCGGAGGAAATGAGCCCTAAGGATTGTTCCTAGAGATGAGCCAAGAGAGATATTCAGAAGGGCTTCGCATGTGTCTCTTGACGCCACTGGCCCCCAGGGCTGGAGACTGACCTCGCTGCAAGTCACAGAAAACAGATCTTTCCATGTGGGGCTAAGCGAGTTCCAACACCTCCCCTTCCCTCATGCCACATGACTGTAACTCCATCATCAGAGAAGAAAAACTGATGTTGTCCCCAGGGAACCAACATTTTCTAAAGGATGAAGAAATGAAACCACATGAAATGTTTAGAATCGTTTTTTAGGGGAAAAAAAGGCAAGGCAAGAAAACAGAAGTTTCAAAAGCTGAAGAGTGGACAAGCTGATGACTTTTCTTCTGAAGACCTTTCAGATCCACCACTAATACCATTAATAAGGTATCAGTCCCCCTTGGTCTGACTGATGACTCCCTCCACCACTGCCGCTCTTACTGGGCATGAATAAAAGAAGCATTATTCCTTCCATTACATCAAAACTGATGGGCATTTTACCCTTTAAATGTTGGTCTAAGGAAGAAAGAAGGAGCTGAAGGAAGTAAAGTGCAAGACAAAGAAGATAAAATGAAACACTGCTGTCTAATTAAAGTAGGAAGGCAGTAAGTTTCCTAATTTCTCTTCATGACACCAGCAGCACCCATGTACAACGTTACACACCCTGTGATTGGCAAACTATAGAAACCACAGCATCAAGAGAAAAACAAAGTCAACACGATTCCTCTATCGGCTATGCTGTAGAAGGAGCTGGCCCACCAGCCAACACCCCTGTTCTTCACTGCTCTTTCCACATGGGACCAGACTCTTTTTGAACAGCAGCTCTCACACAAAGCTACTGGGGGTAGGGAAAGAATACTGGCCAGCAACCGTCCGGGTCTTATAAAGTGGTCTTGTTTCATTCTTAACTACTTTGCCCATTCCAGCTAAAAACAGTTAACAGACTAGAGAGTAATTAGCGGTATGCAAACTTGCCAGAGGGTAAGCCATTAGTGGTTTAATATCCATTTGATAAAAACACCCAAAGTTTCCCCAAGAGCCCATGAAAACCATTTTATTTCAACTTCCCTCAAGGGAAAAAACATATAATCTTGAAGAACACCTGTATTTCTGGGAAAATACATGCTGGATTCTGGTCAAACCCCCCTCCCCGGAAAATAAGAAAGTCAACTCTCACAAGGGGGCATGCATGGAGCTGAGGACCATGGCTAATGGAACTGAGGTCAAATGAACAGTACAGCATGCCTGATGGTCACTGCCGTTTTCTGTGAATTAGGCATCTCTGCAAACAATGGATATTTGCATCTGTCCCTGGCCCGAATCCCATATTCTTTTTTCAATATCTCTTTGTTGATACAAGGGGATGGAGGAAACACACAGCAAACAGTACAAGAGGTATTCATTCTCCTGGAAAGGAAGAGTCCATGCCAGCGGTCCATGGCCAGACTAGCTAGGATCACTGTCATCCCAAATCTCCAATTCCTTTTCAGTAACAGTTCTTGGCAGGTAGGAGCAGGCTTTGTGCCTTGTGAATACTAGCAGAGTTGCAATATGAAGGCAGGGGGCAAGGAAGGAAGGAGGGAGGAGAGAAAAAGTTCTTATGGTTATTGCTGTCACTTAGGGGACTTCCAATGGTGCTTACAGAAATGAAATTTTCTGGGTAGTCTTCTGTTACTTCCATGTGGGGAGGAACATGCCATCTGGCTTGAGCAAAGAGACCACACAAATGTTGAAGCTGCACTGTACCACCTCCTTGGGCAGAGGTGACCTTTCGTTGGTTGCAGGGGGAGCCTGCCCAAGGACGTTCTGCAAGCACTGCCAGATGCCACATTACCTCTGCACAGCTTCCTGATCTGGCTCCCCATCCGAGCTCTCCTCGTCCACAGGGGTAACTGCTGGCACTGCCTGAAGAGAGACAGGAAGGAAAAGCTCAAGGTGGCGCTTCTTCTGCAGTAGCTCTTATTCTAGACACTGGGCTTGGGGCAGGCCTCTCTGTCACTTTTGTTTTATCTGCAAAGCTTATCTAGGATCCCTGGGTTATACAGAACTTTCATATACCTTTCCATTGTTCCATTTTTACCTCGCACGGTTGATTTTAATTTGAATTTCTTCCTCTGATTCATCTTCCTTCGTTCATTTATTCATCCAACAAATAGCTGAATGCCCACTATGTTTCAGGATAAAATGTGAATTAATAAAGTTCTTGCCCTTGTTTTACAGTCTAGTGGAGGATAGAGATAGGCAAACAGACAAGTACAAAACAGCAGGACCCAGTCATGGGCGCTTGGGAATTGAGGAAGGCAGTCTGGAGGACGTGGCCCCAAACCTGAGACCTGAAGGATGAGCAGGAGTTAGCCCAGCAAAGAGGGGAAGGGGTCGCAAGCGTCTGAGGTTTCTAGGCCAAGAGAAAAGAGAAGGCCTGCGGGTGCTTGAGGACCTGAAAATGTGGGAGAAGCTTGTTTACCTGGAATGTCTAGGAACTGACCTGTTGTTTCATATTAATGTTATTTCCAGACTTTAGATATCCTTTACGCCAGAAAAGCATACTGGTTTTTTAGAAGCACACTTTAGTACATAACATAAAACTGTGTGATTACAATTCAATGCTTTAAAATCGCTGTTACGCACCAAAACATGTAAGTGAAATGAGGACCGCCACAATGCACGCATCACTGTGACTCTTCCCATCCGCTTGTGGGCTGGAATGCTGTATGTCCTTGATAGCTACTCACAGCCTGTGGCTCACATAATCACCATGCCTCAAGCACCAGAGCAAACATCATACCTCAGTTATTACAAAAGAGCATTTTTTTAATGGACAATAATTATAAAACAAAACAAACTTTTGGAATAGTTCCATTGTCTGTATGCTCCTAGGGTTTCCAGATCCCTTACTACAGTTCTACAGGGCTGGAGTGAACAGGGTTAGGCAGGAAGTGGCTACAGACGAGGCAGGAGAGGAACACTGTGGCCAGTTATAAATGGCCTTGAATACCACATTAAGAAGTTTATTTTGAGAAAAGGCAGTGGTGAATCACTAAAGATTTTAAGCAGGGACATGATGTTACAAGATTTATATTTTAGAAAGCTGGCTTGCTTTAGTTGCAGCATGAAAATGGCCGGTGATGAGGATTAGAAGACAAGCCGGAACAAGGAAGCTGGTTAGGAGGCCACTGTGCTAATCCAGGCAAAGGATGACAGTGGCTTGAGTTAGATAGAGAAAGGGCAGTGGAGATGGACAGAAGTAAGATACTTACTTCACAGGCACTGGGTAACTGATTTGACATGGGGAATAAGGGAGAGGGAAGAAGCAAAGATAATACCCACATTCCTAGCTTGTCTAACCAGGAGAGTGACGGTGCCGTTCACTGTTACCCAGCGGGAGAAACAGGTTTCACACAGTAAGGATAAGTTCATTTGAGGACACGTTGAATTAAAATGGTAAGTACTTGTTGAATAACCAACTAAATTCGTGCAGTCGGTAGTCATGTATACAGAAGTACAGAACTCAGAAGAGCATTCTGGGCTGGAGAATCACTCAGTAACTGAAATTAGAGAAGTGGACAAGATCACTCAGAGAGAGCATGGAAAATGAGATGGAAACAGGGCCTCAGATAGAACTCTGGGTTTCACCTACTTCAAGGAAAAGGAAGAAAGGGAATCTGAAAAGGAGAGGCAGGTGGAAAACAAAAAGCAAGGAGAATGGGTAAAAGAAGACAATATTTCAAGGAGAAAAATGGTCAGCAGTGACTAATACAGTTGGGAGGTCCAAAGAGATAAAGATTAAAAATGTCCAGTGGATTTACCAACAAAAGCTTGTTCGTGACCTTGGTAAAAACAGTTACAGTGGACAGAGTAAGTCACTGCACCTCCCATAAAGCTGTTCCTGATCCTTCATAACCTACATTGAACTTGCCCTTCTCTGAGTGCCTCTGCCATCTACAAGTCCATGGTCTTCACTCTGGTACTTAATCACATAGGGCCTTTTACTGTTATTCCAATACTTCACATATGTGGATCTTATTGTCCCATATTATAAGCTCAGTGAGGCCAGGAACCGTGAATATAAATTCTTTCCCTTTCCCGACAGCAGTGTTACTGAAAGTGTGGCCCGTGGACCCATGCCAGTCCACAGACTGTTTCGTTACCAATCCAAAATAAGGTAGGTAAAGAAATAGAGAGTAAGATTTACAAACCTTTACAGCAACTTAACGGAGTAATTTTTTTCTGTTGAATCAAATAAAATTTAGCCTTGCAGCAGTTCATATATTTAAAAAGTTTTACTTCTCTAATAATTCACTTTCATTTTATTTTACAAAGGTATTTATCCCTGATGGATGGACTGAAGGGGAAAAAAAGGTCCTCAACTAGAGATACATTAAGAAGCACTGCCCTAAAGCACCCAGTAAGGGCTATGGATATAATTAGCACCCAATCTTAAGGTAGTATGAGACTAAATGAATGAATAAATGAATGAAGGAATGAATGAATGAATTTACCTACGACAGAAAAATAATCAGAAATAAACAGAACCCAGCGGAAGAAAAGAATCTTTGAATGTAACCATCATATAAAAAAAAAAATTGGGATTGAGAGATACCAACTGTCAGGTTTGAGCTTGTGAAAGCCAAATAATCAAGTGATTCAGGTTGTACCAAAAGTGTGAGGTACTGTTAATCAAAGGAGGAAGGGTTGGTGAGAATGTAATTTTGGAAACCAGTCTAAAAAGCAGTTAAGTCCAGAGAAAACTGTTAGCTTCCGCTGCCCTCTGGCAGGGAAACGTTATCTGCAGGAAGGCCAGGCCTGAGGCTAATGCTCCCCGCCCACCCGCCCTTGAGGCTGCAGCCGCCCTTTATGCAAGTATCTATAAGTAGCCCCCTGAGGATGAGGCCTCCAGAAGCAGGCTGCAGTGTGGAAACTATTTGGTTAAGTGAAGAAGTTAACCAAAAATTAACTCTGGAAAATTCTACCAGCCTGAAGAAAATGGGAATGACACTGAGCATCATACATTGAGGGAAAGGAGAAATTCAGACATTTAGGTTGGAGACTCTGGGTTCTACAACCTCTTTATCAAAGGCCTCTGAGAAAGCAAGTTGGGCTTCATGCTGCAACTCACTGGTGTCATGGTGACAAGAGGGGAGGGTCCCCGTGGGCGCTTTAGCAGCTGCTGGGCATGCAGTTGGATGTTGGCGCCTCCATCTGATGCCCTTCGGCCAAGGGGGCCCATTCCGTTCAGCAGCTGCAGGGTGGGCGGCTGTAACAGGGACTGCTCCTGTCAGTAGAGTGGGAAGGGACAGATTGGTGAGGTGGGGGGAAAGGCGGAGAGAAAACAGCGGCACTCTAATCTACCGAAACTAAGGGATCCTACGATGGTGACGTAGAGTAGAGAAATCTTCCCTCTCACCCGAGCTGCTTTGCAAGAGAAATCATCCTTCCCTATAAGGACACCCTTAAATCCTGGGGACAGTCCCTTCAAGTCTCTCAAAGGGAGCTCTGATGTGCATCCTTGGGGGCAAGCCCTCTCCCGTTTCCGGGTACCTTGTACTCCAGCTGCCCAGCTGGCTGCAGATTTTGCATGGGCAACAGGTTGTGCATGAAGTTCATGTTAGGGGCCACCTGCAGGAATGGAGCCTGCGGGTTGACTCCAGGAAAGCCAGGCAGCAGCTTCTGCAGATCTTCCATAACCTCCGTGCTGATGGGAAACAGGATGACAGAGAAGTTCGGTTACGATTCTCACTCACAACCTATATCCCCAAACTGATGAAACTGCTAAGTTCGGCACAATTTATTTTGTTTTATTTTTCTACTTTCCTCCTAAATTTGTATTTCCCTCTACGATCCCAGAGCGAGTAGAAGCGTGTGGAACCTGGCGCTCCGCCACTTTACTATCTGGGGCTGGGGATCGCCATTCTTCACGGACCACTCACATAAAACCAACAGCTCTGAGCCAAGAGGAAACGCTGGCCCCAGTCCAGTTCAGGTTTCCAAGGCCTGGAGGTGAATGGCAAGTTTCTGGAGGACACAGGCCATCCACTAAAACAATGGCTGCCCGAAGTAGCAACTGATTCACCAGGGAAAGAATGCAATCGGTGCCGTCAGTGCTGATGGGCAGATAAGCGTGGATCTGTCGAGCTCCGATGGTGGGGTTTACCGCACACTTTAAAATAAGAGCTCTTTCCACTAACAGCGCGACACAGGACTCCACCCCTTTGCAGCTGACGCAGTCTCTGGAGCCAGAACATTCCCCTATTGCCTGTTTGATCGTAGGCTGAGAATGAGAAACGTGAAGCAAGCAAACCAGCAGGCAGGGGAGGCTTTTTTGGAAATTGAGAACTCAGAGAAAAAAGAACCCTAGCTTTGCCCCTAGCTGAGCTCTCAGGAGAGCCCCGGCCACACCCTTTTCTTCCCTCCTCAGTACAAGAAATAGCCAGAGAACAGGGGTGGCTATTTCAGTGGTGAGAATCTCCAAGTGCAGAACAAAACCGGGAGAGCTGGTCTTCAGTCCACTTCCCCAGCGTGAGGGCAGCAGGGGACACACTGAAGGACTGTTTTTGGGAAACACCTGGGGAAGCTGGTCCTTATTTGGCGTGGTTTTGGATTTTTGTTTACTTAATTTTTAACATTTACAAATTATATCATACTATTTGTCCTCACTTCTTAGATGAGTCTTGCATTAGAATATATGGCAAACAACATCTCTAAAGGCTGTCAAACTCGGATGAATTTTCAGGGGTACCTTTACGTGGCTTAGATCAGAAGACCTTAATCTTTGTGGGAAAAGACATGCTATGCTCTTCACCAAAGTACTGTGATTACCTGGCACGATGGTGGCTTTCAGCCCACCATCCACGAGGGACAGCGCTGTGATTTTTAGTCAAATCCAGTCTCATCTACCAGGGGCCCTGAACTGGGTTAAAAACATGTCTTGGCCACTGGATTAGATCTCATCTGGGAGATACGGTGAAGTAGGGAAAATGTGCCACGGTAGGAACTCAAAGTCAGTGGGAGTTCTCTGCCTGGGTGTTAATCGGGCAGATACTCACCGTGGGTCGGCCACGCCCACTGTGTGCCTCCTCATCGACAAATAGCGGACCAGCGCTTCAGGGGAAGGCTCTTCACCCTCGTCACTGTCCAAGTTCACCGTCCCATCCGGCTGAGGAGGAGAGAAACACAATCAAATTAGAAATAAGAAATAAGGAAAGGCAGCAAGACTATGGGCAAGAAAGTAGTTTCAGCCGACAGCTATCAGAGGTTGCTACTTGCCTCCACGATTTGATTCTCTGGGTTGATGAGCTGCACCTGGGGAACGCTGATGTTCACAGTGGTACCAGCCTGCTCCGCCTGGAAAGCAGTACGCACATATACACACATTCCTTCGGTACCGGAGGGAAATAATGATAGGCTTGCAAAGCATTCTTGATTGCTAAACTCTATGTTTCTACCTCTGAGTCTTTGGTTCCTCTGCCCTTAGAAGCTACCAGGAAGCATTCTTTAGAGAGGACAGTCTCTCTCAATGATTTGCTGTTTCTTTAAAAAAAAAAAAAAATTCAACTATTGTTGTCCCTCCCAAGTACTGGGACACTCTTCCATCCTCTCTGTCAAAGAAAGGTTCAGTTCTTTGCTTGACCTCTGACAGAGCAAGAGATGACAGCCGGGAGGGGACAGAGGTACGGAAGAATAGGAACTCTCGTGACCTAGAGTTAGTGAGTAATGGCTAACCAACCCCCCTCCATCTTACTTGTCCCGAATCTGGTCACTGGAGTTATTGCCCACCTGGATGTTGACTGGTGCTTGAAAGGTCATGGCTCGGGGCATGGTAGGAGGTACTCCGACACGCAGAGTTTTATGTCTCTTATGCCGATCACACAGCAGGCTGTAGATTGCACTATAGTGATCATAGGCATCTGATCTTAATGACTACCAAGAGAAAAGGGGAAAGAGCAAAAAACCTGGGTGATACGGCATGTCAATGACCAAAACCCTTTTAATAGTAACAGTAGAAAACCAAAGCGCCTTCTTTCCAAGGCCCAGACAGGGGCAGAGGAAGAAGAACGGGAGGAAAACAAAAAGATCCAAGTTCCCAGGAAAGAGGAATAATGGAAAAGGCAGGACAGAGGGAGTACAGCTACACCCCACCTTGTCCTCCACTCGTTTACAGATACCTGTAGTGTCCGCTCTTTGTCCAGTCCCATGTCCTCCATGGCTAAGAGGACATCCTCATTTAGGGGGTCCATCTGTCTTTCTTCCTTCAGCTGCTGGCATTCAGCTATTAACTGTAACAAAAAAAGGCAAGCTATCTAACTCCCAATTAACCATGTCAAGATGGCATATCATATATAATGAACAAGCTGTTCCATGCTGCCTAGCTTGGGATATTTTTGGCCTCAGACAAAGCCTAAGCAAGAAAGCCCTGGGTACTCAACTAGGAGCAGATAAGATCGTAAGGCCACTATTTTCCTGAGCTCCTTGGGGTACCCGGGATGGCTACAGGGGTTCAAATAAAGGAATGCTACGGGAGCCACTGGACTGAGCACGCTAAGAGGAGGGAAACAACCCCGTGGGAGGAGGCTGCATGGCCCCAAGAGCCAGGAAGGGACTCTGATTTGAGGACAAGCAGCAGGGAACTGGTATCACTGTTCTCCAACAACTCAGCTGGTTTAGAATTCCTTCTTGCTGGCTTCACTTGCTTTAGGATTACACAACAGTTTGTACCTAGGCCCGCCTTTTCAGCTCCTGGCCTGATTACAATCTCATGCAGAAGAGACTGCGGTAGCCCTAAGAGGAGTTCCCTGGGGCGAGTGGTGCCCAGCTCACCCTGTCAAAGCTGGGATCAGCGTCCCCGAGCTTCATCCACTTGTGCTTGCAGATCTGCTCCATGGAGAGGCGCTTGTTGGGGTCTAACACCAGCATGTGGCGGATCAAGTGCTCACATTCTGCAACAGACACAGAGCCTGCGTCAAGGTCGGTGAGGGAAGCACCGCTGGGGCTGAGGAACTAGAGGCAAGGTGAGCAGGCAGATTTTCAAGCTCCTGACTTCTAATTTGTTTCTCTTGCTTTGTGATCCTTACCTATGTCCTTGCTTACTGCAGGAGAGACTGGGCAAAGGCAGAAAGAGGTGGAGGAAAGAGAAATTCAAGTCTGGTAGTCTGGTTAATTAATACCTTCACTAAAAGTCAGATCAGAAAAAATCTGGGGATAATCCCTGGATTTCATTTATTTATATTATGTACGACCTCATTTAAGGCAATTAACGAAGAGTTTTGAATGTCCTTCTGAAGAGATTCAGTTATCTTACAAGGTCCTCAAAATAGTTCCTCCCTCCTCTATTCATTCCTATGTGCATACTAAGGCTTTCAGCTTAGGGTCCAAAGCACTCATCAAAACTCAAGGAATTAGATGTTCTGATGGTTCCAGGTGTGGGGAGAAAGGCACAGGCACAGGATGCCTCCCTACCACACACTGGGTCTCTGCTGGCCTTACTGATCATCTTCTCTGCGTTGTTTAAACATTCGCAGGTGCATACAACTGGGCTCTGAGCTAAAGAGATTCAGATCAAGAGATGTCTCTCTCGGGGAGCTCATGCTACAGAATATATTGCAAAAAGAATGACGGTTTCAAAATCAAGACGCCTATATTCTGATTTCAAAACCACCCTCTTATTTCTAAGTTTTCTCATCTGTAAATTGGGGGTTTTGAGGATGAAGGTGGTGATGATGATAGAAACAGCAGTATTAAGATACTCTTCTGAGCACTTTACACAATTATTTTTATCTCATTCAATCCTCACAGCAATCCTAGGAGGAAGGAACTATCATTCTCGTTTCGGAGAGGGTAAAAATTAGGTGCAGGGAAGTCAAGAAGCTTGTCGAAGACCACATAATAGGTCAGATTTCAAACCAGACAGTCTGACTCTTAGGTTGTTGCTCTGATCCACACCCTATCTCACCCAGAACCCGCAGAACAAAGTCCAAGGTCCTTTGACTTTCCCGAGCTCCAGCACACGGGCCTTCTTTCTAGTCTGTGTGCGTGCATCACTCACCCCCTCCAACAGCATTTACACGCGCTGTTTTCCTCAGTCGGGACAGCCGCTCCCGACCCTTCACTTGGCTGGTTCCTTGTCATTTGGGAAAGGGCTTAAATGTCACTTTCTGAGAAAGATCTTCCCTGGCCGCCTCATCCACCTCAAGTAGGCTTCCAGTTGCTCTCTATTACATCACACTGATTTTCTTCACGCTAATGACTTCTTTGTGAAATCACCTTGTTTATTTACTGCTTATCGTCTAACTCCTCCCCCACCCAGGTAAGGTCCATGTCTTTCTTATTGCTGTTTCCAGCACCAAACCTGCAATGCCAAAGATGATTATTACACCTAATAGGAGCTGAATAAACAGCTGCTGAATACGTGAATGAATAAATATTTATTGAAACTCTAGTCAAACAAGATTGTATCTGTGGAAATGCTTTTTAAAACTATAAAATTCTCTGTAAGATACAAAATTGTCTGTTTCTGTTTTACTCCAGCTGTCCTGAAAATAAAACTGGCCAGTGATAATAACAATAACAATAATAAATTAAAGAGACTTTAATAAGTTAAAAGACTTTTCATATACAAGGCACTGTGCTTACCAACTCTGTTTCATTTAATCTTCACAACAACCCTATGTTAGATACTGTTTTCAGCCCCATTTATAAAAGAAGAAACAATTAACATAATCAGCCACTGCAACCTAAAGGGCAGAGCTGGGACTTGAGAGCTCTGCTCTTGCACACTTTCACATGGATACAAATCATTAGGTATGTTTTTCCAGAGTAAATTCAACTCTGAAACCCCACAATTTCTGCACCGTTTGGCAAACGTCATTCTGTATCACCATCGTGAAAGGAATACAAAGAGTCATTAAGACAAATTACTCTTAATTTTTAATTTATTCTAACTTTAAACGAAAATACAACAAAGCAATATATCCCTATATCAAACTGATATTACGGGAATCATCAATTTGTTCTTGCTTTATGATCAAAAGCATATTCAAATGCAGTGTGGATCTCAAAGGCTGTAGTTCCTATATCCCTATAAAATAAACGCCATCTACAACATTAAGCTTTTATTAAAATTATGTCTCCAGAGTAGCAAGGCTAGATGCCACAATTGTAGCCTCTATGTAGATGATAAATATCATTGCCACACATCTTTATGGTGTGCAATTACTTGAGAGGAAAAAAGTGTTCTTGATTTAGAAAGTTACTAAAACTAAAGACCCCCGTGTAGGGAGAAAGCCTGGGCCTGATTCCAAAGCTGGGAAATTATTGTTAGGCCCTCTAGATGGCACTCTACTGTTTTCTTTTGGTTTCCATACAGCATCTAGTGCATGAACGTATCCACATTAGCTCTGAATCAGATGACCGAGGCAGAATGATGTTTAGTTACAGGCTCACTTTAAAACAGAATTTTCAAGGCATTTTATTAAAAACGACAATAACAAAAATTAACACCACTGTAATAAGTTCTGATTAGAAGATGTATCCGGTTCAATATCAGGATCTTGAAGCCTCTATTATCATCCTTAACCATTATTTGGTTTCAGATGCTTTGAAAAATCTCCAGAAAAATATGAACAAGAATTTATACACAAAAATTTGCGTGTAGTTTTAGTCTATTCAAGGAGCCCCCAGAGCCTGTCACAGATTCCCCAGGCGTCTACAGGTCCCAGGCTGAGAACTCCTTGTTGCGGTGGCAACACCTAACGGATACAAGCTCTTATCTGTGTGCCCTATATAACATCCAGCGCCCAAAGGAGCAGAAATCTAACACTCTTCATATGTTGCACAGATGGTAAAATATGACAAAATGAGGAAAGCCAGGGTATTATTATCAACTCATGTTTCCTAAGTGTCACATATAGCTCAGGAAATTATATTCAAACTAGACTGGAAAGTACCATTCTACATAAAACATGGAAAGACGGTGAAAACAAAGGAAATAAATGCTTTCAAATCTAATAACACAATTAACCACTGGACAGTCAATTGAAATGAGTGGAAAGAAAATGGGGCCTCAGATCAAAGAGTACAACAACATCAACTTTCCCAGATGCCAAAGAGAACTCTATTTTAATGTCAAAAATGTCCCCATCGCTTGTTCCCTCTCAAAGGGCAGACCTTTGCTACTGAATAGAACTGAAGCACTTGGGGCAGTGCAGGAACCCTCGGCTCTGCGTGTGCCCGAGGGGGCTCCCTTCAGAGCTGCTCTCCTCTGCTCCTCGCAAGCGCCAAGTGGCCTCTGCAGTGAAAATCGCTGTGGCCCCGCGAAACCTGATGCCACCAGAGCGGTGACAAGAGGATGCCCAGCTCAGGCCCTGCCCCGCGGCGCTGACAGGCATTTGGATGACTTTGTGGAGAGAGGGCTGACGTATGGGCAGGGTCCTGAAACGGGAATTAAGTTCAGACTGCCATCTCAAGTTGTAATTCCATCTGAGGCTGGGTCTTTAACACCTTTTTCTCTTTTTTGACCTTAATAATAAACAGCTTTCTCTAAGAGGCTGAAACCATTCAGCCCGAAGGAGAAAAAAATAAAGGATGAAGAAGGGGAGTTAAAAACCAACTTCAAATTCACCCAAGATAATTAATAGAAGCTCTGTCTCTAGTTTCCAAGATAGAAGAAATAAATAGAATAGCTTAAGAAAGAAGTTCCTGACTAAAACTTTGAAAACATGTCCCCCGAAGACAGGGTAAAGGTCATGAGGCTGATTTATCTTGGAGAAGAGAAGGTGTAGGCAGGAAGGGGCACACTGGGTGTTCTTCAAGTATCTGAAAGATATTTATACAGAAGACAATGTGCATTTATATTTTGCTGCTCCAGGGCCCTGAATTTGGAATAATTAGAAGTAACAAGTTCAATTTAGGAGAAATCTTTCTGATTATTAGAGTTGATCCAAAGTACTTGATCAAGGTCCTAGGGATCTAAGGAGGGGCCCCTTAGGGAAGTGAGGGGGGCAGTCAAGTAGGCAGGGCCATACCTGGAGCACAGCTAATTTTATTTATTTTATACATTAGTATTCTGAGTAAGGTTTCATTTTAAAAATTAAGTCCAGGGACTTCCCTGGTGGCGCAGTGGTTAAGAATCCGCCTGCCAGGGGTGGTGGTGTGATGAATTGGGCGATTGGGATTGACATGTATACACTGATGTGTATAAAACTGATGACTAATAAGAACCTATTGTATAAAAAAATAAATTAAATAAAATTTAAAAATTAAAAAAAAAAAAATGAATCCGCCTGCCAATGCAGGGGACACGGGTTCGAGCCCTGGTCCAGGAAGATCCCACATGCCACGGAGCCACTAAGCCCGTGCACCACAACTACTACTGAGCCCACGTGCCACAACTACTGAAGCCCACTCACCTAGAGCCTGTGTTCTGCAACAAGAGAAGCCACCTCAATGAGAAGCCCACGCACCGCAATGAAGAGTAGCCCCCGCTCGCCACAACTAGAGAAAGCCCGCGCACAGCAACGAATACCCAACGCAGCCAAAAATAAATAAATTTATTAAAAAAAAAAAATAAACAACCACCCCCTTTAAAAAACAAAAAGAAAAAAGAAAAAAATTAAGTCCAGAAGCAACTGAATAGGATGAACTCTTTGGTCTCCTCCAACTCCAAAAACCATGTAACTATGAAAAGGGAACAATTTGACCTGAAATAGTATCCTTATTGTCACGAGAAATGTCTAATCAGAGGCTGGCATTTGAGATGTCGTTAGAAGGGCCCCCAGTATTAGGTGTGAAGAAGACTTGGGATCCTTGAACATCTCACTGAGCTCTGTGTCCCCAGGGCCCACATAGCACACGGTATGTAACAGGTTCTCAGTAATGCCAGTTGAAAGAAACACGGGACTAGGTGACTGCTACAATTCCTTCTTACAACTTTAATAATCTGATTCCAAGAACCCACGATAGACTAGGCATTCTCCATGCTTCAAGCTAGAAGAAGCAGCCAACTATCATTTTACAGAAGATTAAGATGTGGCACTGTTTGGGGGCAAAAGCCTGAATCAGATGATTTCCAAGGCCTCCCCTTGCAGTTTTAGAGTTCTCTGTCTCATTCACACAGAGGGTACTTACTCACTGATCTTTTCTGAGGCTGCACAGAATAATATGTAAATCAGATTACCACGTGAGGAGACGTCTGCATGTGGCCTAGCCATAGTGTCTAGGTTATGGTACAACAAACCAAAACAGCTCTTGGCAGATAAATCTTCTCCATAAACCCTGTGGATGTGTCTGAAAGTATTAAAATGTATCCTTAGCCTCTTAAGAGAGTGAAGGTGAGAGAAAGAAAAGAGTGGAAAACACATGGAAGGAGGGAATGAAAGATTAATAGAGCAATTCATTCAAAAATATTATTTAATAATAATTACTAACATTTACCGAGCACTGTATAAGAGCTAGGCAGAGTGCTAATTAAAATAAATTAACCCTTTAAGTTAATTTAAGCATTTAATTCACACACTAATCCTTATTAGTATTATAAATATTTCACAAGTAAAGAAATTAACAATCTAGTAAGTTAAGAAACTTGACCAGATAATAAGAGGCAAAACCAGGATACAAATTCTGGTCAGTGTTATGCCAAAGCCAGAGTTTTTAACCCATATAATACCTAAATTAATTGTTGATGTATTAGGTAGCAGCTAGAGTATCTTTATAAAAACATATCAAATCAATTTCACTCCTCTTCCAACAGATCAAATGCCATGTAGTCACCACAGGTTCTATCACGATAGAGTCACCTATAAGCCAAGTTCATAGAAAGTGGGCTAGGTGATAACTTCATTGTCAGAAGGCTATGAACAGCTGGAAAACAGTGTTACGGGGAATGGCAAGTTGCATTAAGGTGAACTGAGAAGGCGGGGACACGACGGGGAGGCTGAAGTGCGCTACAGAAGAGTGAGCTTGGTTTATATACTCCGGTTGTTGCGTGGTGACGGGGACTGGGATGGAAGGCTGGCAACGACAGGCTTCCCCAGTCAAGGGATCACAGGCAGAAGGGGCAGGCAAAAATTCAGGGACTGGCCCTCAGAGTCTGCAGGCTGATCCCATGATGGAGGAAACGCCAACTGTCCCTTAAGCCCTTCAAGTGTGGCCAAAGTATGGGACATGCAAAGCAACCACGTTCAGCTCTGTGGGCAGAGGAGTGGTCTGAAAGGAACTGAGTCACAGATTCTTTCTGACCACATAAAACTGCTTGGAGCTGGGGGAGCAGAAGACATCTGTGTGCCAGGAGGCATGGGAAGAACGCGAGGAAGAAGCAGTCACCCAGGAAATTCATGCTTCTTACAGGTCCTTGGAAGAGGGTATGGTGTGATTTCTCACGGCCTCTTTCCAGTCAATACTAGGTGTGTTCAAAGGTAATGCCAAAACATGTAGCCCAAGAGCTCTTTATTTTCAATAACTTTAACAAACTTCTTAATAAGGTTTAATTCTCCTGAGCAATTCAAATTTCAAAGAGAGCACTATTTTTCTCAAATCTCAAAAATCCAAAAAAGAAACACAAATAAATTGGCTAAAATGTCTGTTTCCCTGAAAAATGAATTAACTTCATATTTTTTTTTTTAAAAAAGTTACATGGCACTAAAGTCTTAACACTTTTCAGAACAAGAATACCATGTGAAATACTGTCTGATTCTGCTATCCACTTTGGCCAGCTCAGGTACCAGTCTGGGGGAGAACTGACACTATTACAGCAGACAAACAGAACAAGACGGATGACTGGTCTGCAATGACAATCTCTGGATGGAGCACCATGGCTTTGATAAGAATCTGTGTTCTGGACTTACAAATGTTTGTGACTCAGAGCTCCTCTTTAATGCTATCTGCCTTTTCCAAAAGAAAAAAAGAAAAGAAGAAGTCTGTCATAATGTCCTGATCCTGTCATAATCATGGCTAAAAGAGTGTGCTATCTTGCAATGTCATGATCGCTACAGAAATAATTTAAAAGATCAATAAGAAATCATAGGTGTTTTTGCCAAGATACCTTCTTTCGGTATGAAGATGGCCGGAGTTAGGAACCCTCACTCTGCTTGTGGACTAAGTCCTAGAAATGATATTTTTTAACATGCCCAAGGAAACCCTGTCATTGTCAGCTGTCAGCTAAGGTCAAATCTATCTTACATAGCAACTATTTTAAAATCTAAACAAAGTAGACAAATGGTCTTAAAATTTGACATTTCTATGTATAAAGAACATACACTGAATGCACTGTCATATACCTGCATTGAGAGATCGCATAAATGTTAAGTAAAATCATACAAAATACAGGGTTTTTGTTGTTGTTACAATGAAATTTTGTTATACTGGATATTGCTAGAACAATGGTACTGTAGGTATTAGAAGATTTTTACTCTATAGAAATTAATTTTGATACTTTACTGTTACACAATAGAAATGCATAAACATTTCTAACTTGTATTTCTAACTTTAAAGTGATAGTCAATACCTCAGTTTTATACAATGAAAGAAAATACACAATCTTGGAACTAACTCTAATGGAACTTAATCTGTAATAACGTTGGTCGTGATAAGATTTGACTCATAATAAACAAGCACTGAGATCAGCTCCTCTAAAAGAAGTGACACTGAGGAAAAAAATGTCTTGTTTTGAAGCCATTTGCTTTTAGTTCTTTCGGGGAAAGAAAAATGGGAGTCCCAGTACCAAAGCATTCCGTAAAATTCCTACAAGGATAGCCCAACAGCAAGAGATCAGACAAGGAAGTAGAGAGTGATTTAAATACAAATTCTACCACCACTGGTTTCTGCAAATTATTATCAGAATGTTCTGGAATAGAAATAAAGTTCCTTACAACCAAATCCTGTGAGACACTTTCTATGGTTGAACAGAGGCCAAAGGGAGATGGCTTGGCACAATTTAGCAAATAATGATGGCGCAGATAAGAAAAGCTTCTATTAGGAATCCATAAAGTTAGGCTGAGAGGCTAAAACTTCCATTTTAACAGTTTATCAACCTGAGATAGACTAAGGAGAAAACAAGTGTTTGACCCATAGATATCCATTTATTAGAAAACTAACATCTATTTCTTGAACTTTGCTTATTTTCAAGGTGGCTGTGATCTTGCCAGAATTAAGATTTAGAAATTCGGAGACGTTGGCTTAAAGGCTGGGGATGACCACATTTACCTGCAGCCTTGACCTTGAAAAGCCCCTGACATGCCACACTGTTATACTAGAGGCTGTCCAATTTGCAGTTCACATTTTTTAAATAAAAATTTGTCACTTACACTACCTTATTATTCAAATATATTTTAAGTCCTCACTTACACTACCTTATTATTCAAATATATTTTAAGTCCTAACAGCGATCATTATAGTGGAAGAAAACTCGGGTTCAGTTTTACATCAGAGTCCAATACATAGTCCTTGATACTAACACTTTTTTCCAAAAATAATCCAGATGCAGATGGGCAAAGATATCCATTCCAGGACTCTCTGGATACTGGGAATAACCTGTGAGATATGTACTCACTGAGAATTAAAGTACAATCGAAGACAGTTAGGTGGCTTCTGAAGCCAGAGTGCACGGGCTCACATCTCAGCTCTGCCACTTCCCAGCTGTGTGATTCTGGGTGTGTTACTTATCCTTACCATGCCTCAACTGTCTTGTCTATCAAATGACAATAGCAGCCTACCTCATAGGGTTGTTTTAAATATTAAATAGGTTAATGCAACAATGTCTGGTACCAAGAAAGTGTTCAATGGATGTTAGCTACTATTCAAATCTCTGGAGTCCTTCCATCTAGAACTTCTTCCCTTACTCTATTTTCCTCTGTAGGGTTGCTGAAGCTAGGAGACAGTGTGCTTGAAAAGGGTAGTAAGAGATAGGGCAGTGCCCATATTTACCCCCTGGTTTTCTATCATATTAGGTAAAATCACGGCAGAGCTGGTCAGGGGAGGCTTGCTTAACTCTGAGGTAGCCCTAGCCTCATTCCTGACATCATGTGGATTTCTGCACTCACTAACACGAAAGCACTACACAGGTTGTCTCTCTAGCGGCTGAGTATACCTTAAAAAAGTATGAGAGAACTGCTTTGAGGACTCTGAGCTCCTTAGTATACGGAGACTGACGGGCGAGTTACTTTAATCTCCTGTCCCAATCCCGCTTGCTGTGTGGTTCTTGATGAGTAGGCCAATGAGGGCAGAATCGTTTGCATCTAAGTAGAAGCTTTTTGGCAGTAGCTGCACGGTAGTCTCCGTCAGAAGCATAATGTAAGCCTGGGTCTTGCATTCCCAGGGATAAAATGCTTATGCAGTATTACAATTAATTAAGTCACACTGAAGTTTAATCAATAAAGACTCAAAAATACTGTCCACAAGAGATCTCTATATACTTGCCTCAATGCATTTTTTTCACTGTAAATTAATTTTCCTTCAGTTAAATATTGGGCTGGCCAAAAAGTTCGTTCGGGTTTTTCCATAAGATGTTACCAAAAAACCCAAACGAACTTTTTGGCCAACCCAATAAATGACTGATCTTACTATATCTGCTAGCAGGTGATATAAGTGGTGAATAAGACAAACTAGGCTTTAAGAAGTAGGCCTCTGATGGTTTTTAAAAATATACTGGTAGGGCTTCCCTGGTGGCGCAGTGGTTGAAAATCTGCCTGCCAATGCAGGGGACACGGGTTCGAGCCCTGGTCTGGGAAGATCCCACATGCCGCGGAGCAACTAGGCCCGTGAGCCACAACTACTGAGCCTGCGCATCTGGAGCCTGTGCTCCGCAACAAGAGAGGCCAATAGTGAAAGGCCCGCGCACCGCGATGAAGAGTGGCCCCCACTTGCCACAACTAGAGAAAGCCCTCGCACAGAAACGAAGACCCAACAGAGCCATAAATAAATAAATAAATACAATTTAAAAAAATATATATATATATATACTGGTAGTGACTGAGCTTGGTGCTCAAAAACTTTACGTTGTTGGCTTCCGTAAGTGGGACTGGAACTCAGAGAAAGCAACTGCTAACATATGTGGCCACGTCAGGTCTCACCTTCTGCAGAAACTCAAAAAAACAGCAAGGTTCAACTTTGAATCCTTTTACAATTTAGGCTCAGAGTTTTACCTAACTGCTCTCTGGGATGCTCTGAGAAGTTTAATCCAAAAACACTTGCCTAGACCAAATGTATTTTACTTGAGACACTGAAAGCCAACTCTATCGTAGATCAAACCCTTTTAAAAACTAGAAATCACTTGATCTGGTCATTTACATAATACTGTATATAACAAATGTATGTAAAACCAATTAATAATTCAGATCATCAGTGAGTTACCTATCACTTTAATAATAAAATGCAAGAGTCTGATGGAAGAGTCTATAGGTAAGTGATGATTCAATTTTTCATTAAAAAAAATTTACTGAATATTTACGCCATACCAGTTGCTCTTAAGGCTTATGGGAGGGTGATGATGTGTGTGTGAAACACAGTTCTGATATAAAGGAGTTTGCGTTCTAGGGAAGAGGAGAGGAAGACACATGCATAGCTATTGAACTAGGTAGTATAATATCGATCCCCCTTGAATAAATCCTCTTAAATTTATACCACTGTCATTGCAACTTGAAAGTATGTCTTTAGTATATCTCGGGATGTCCACGAAGGGAAGGTTGTATCATACGAACAAGACTAGGCCTAGAAATATCCACTAATTGGGAGGACACTTCATTCCACACATTACTGACAATAAAGAGATGCTTAGAATTCTTTAACTGTATCCATTTGTGTAGCATGGCCTCCCACACAGCTGTAGATGCTCTGGAATTCAACTTGGCTAGAAGAAGCTGGACCATGAGGCCTTCCCCACTCGGCCACCCAAATGCTCATTTGAAAAACGACACCAGCTCTGCTGGAGTTTCTGGATCCTTCTGGCAGAAAAATGGATAAATTCAGTTCAAGTCTATGACAACAGCCTGAGAAAAAAAGGATCTTGTGTTTTAGGACTTCCCTCAACTACATTATTATCTGTAGCACAGTAATGGCTGACCTGACAGGCTGGAAAGCGGCTGGCTCCAGCCTCCATATAAAGAATTAACTGTAGGTCTAACGAGGTGCAATTATGCCTAGAAACTAGAGGTGTAATCAGCAAAAAGAACTCAGGGACAGACTCTAGGTTTCCTTTACGTGAACTCGAAACTTTTTGGTACTTGAAGGAAGTCTAAGCTGAGAGAAGACTAAACCATCTTATGCATTCATTTTCTCCCGTGCCTTTATCCTTCTGACAGCAGTCTCGAAGGGCCTTGGGATTCAGGCCTACGCTGGTAGGCAAGGCCGAGCACACGTATGTCCCTGAGGGCAGAGAGATCACACTAGTAACACAGCAACCGTCTACTCATTTCCTAGATTGGGTTGTTTGTCATTTCCTGTACTTAATCTTACAAAAAATGTTATTCCTACTTAGGGAATTACTTGTCCAGGATTAAATAGTGACCACATTTAGGATAATTATGTTGGCGTTCTATGAGTCTTCAAACTTCCGTGTTAACGTATATCATGTTATAAATATTAGCTCTTTCTAAGTAGTTAAAATGTTCCATGATTTATTTCTAAGCACTGAGACACAATGCGGCTGACAGCATGGTTAGCTATTTCACCAGCATCCACTATCGGAAGCCAGCTCCGGTAAGGCTTGAGTAAAAATCTTTTGCCATGATGTGGAGGTGGAGGGGAGAACGGATCCAAGTTGCTCACAGGAAACACTGTGGACACTGGAAAAGCAGAGGAAGTGGTTTGTTTACACTGCCCTTTCTTTGCAGCGGTGTGGTGTAGTAGAGCAGACACTGAATTTGAGTACTAACTTGGTCACTTATTACCTGTGTGGCTTTAGGCATGTCAACTAATTTCTTTAAACTTCAGCTTCTTAAGCTTCATTGGCAAAATGATAAATGCTAGTGTCAATACCAATTCCAGAGTACAATTACATAGCTCAAATTAGATCAAGTATAGGAAATACTTTGTAAACTTGAAAGCCCTAAAGAAATGTAAGTTACCGTTATTGATATTATTATTTGAATTATTCGGTAGTGAGCACTGTAACAAATCTATGCATGCATTCATTCATTCAACAAATACTTACTGAGTGCCTACCAGGACCCATGCACTGCCCTAAGCCATGGGAATACAGCAGTGAACAAAAACAAAATCGTTATTACAGTCAAGAGGCAGTGGGGATGAGCGGTGGGGACACAGTAAACAAATAATGTCAGGTAGTGGTAAGTGCCATGAAAAACCGTGAAGCAGAGTTATGGAACGAGAATGACGGGGGTATCAGGAGAGGCCTCTCTGGGGGGACACTTAAGCAGAAACCTCAAGTTAGGTGAGGAAGCCATGTAAATATGTGAGGAAACAGGAATGCATGCACTTGGAAAGTCTGAGAAACAGCAAGGACGCCTCTGTAACTGGAGCTCGGGGCCTGAAGGGAAGAGAAGCAGGAAATGAGATTAAAGAGAGGGGCCAACCACAGTGTGCCTTGTAGGCCATAATAATAATGACTTTTGGAATTGTTTTCTAAGTGTAAATGAAAGCGACTGGAGGGTTTTAAGCAGGATCCTATTTACCATCTACATACTGTTTACTAAATCCTACTACATGCCAGATACTCTGCTAGGCTAGAGACAACTGTGAAAAAAACCCCACATTTTGTCTTTACTTTCTCTAAGCTCACAGTCTGGTATGGAAGATATATAACGAAAGAAACAATTACAATGAAATGTTTGGGAAGTCATATGATAAAAGAAAGACTGGTAGAAATTATCTAGATTCTTATTTTTATCACATCTGATTTCTTGCTCTAGAATACAGGAGTGGGTGGCATGGGGTAGGGTAGGGGGAGGAAGAAGTACCCCATGCAGAGGGAGTTGCTCCAGAGAGTATCACTCATTCAGGGAACCAGAAGGAAATCAGGGCGACTAGATGCAGAATGGGATCTGGGGCTGCAGAGATAGGCACCAGCCAGGTCACAGAAGTATTACTATGTCATTGTTTTTCAAAAAGCAGTCATGAGATCAATTCAGTAAGCTATAATTAACATTTTTAATGTAACAGAATAAAATGTATTAGAGTGCACTGCACCTAGTAAAGACAAGTTTTGCTTTTTAAAAAAACTTTTGTTCAGTTGTATGTATATATGTATTCTCTAGGTCACTGAATAAAATGTATCTATTACTATGGTCATGGTCAAAAATGAAGTCAGTGCTCTAGCCACATTAAGGAACGAACTTCAACCTAGAGGCAATGGTAAACCATTGAAAAGTTTAAGCCGGAAAATGATATAACCAAGTGTGTGTGTGTGTGTGTGTGTGTGTGTGTGTGTGTGTGTGTGTGTGTGTGTGTGTGTGTGTGTGTGTGTGTGTGTGTGTGTGTGTGTGTGTGTGTGTGTGTGTGTGTGTGTGTGTGTGTGTGTTGTCGTATATAGTTTAGAAACATTATTCATGCAGCCGTGTGGAGAATGCATTAGAGAGGGATAAGGCTGGAGCCAGGCGTCCATTTAATTGGCTATTATTTAATCCAGGCAAGAGCCACTACAGAAGCGTCTACAGGAATGGAGGCTTGAATCTACAGGATTTGGTTAAGTGAGCGGCTGTGGTGATGGTAAGAGAGAAGGAATCAAGGCTACCTTCTTGGTCAGACGGTGACACCATTCACTAAGACAGGGAACACAGAATGGAGCAATTCTAGGGAGGGATTAAATTCAGTTTTGAAAATGTTTCCATTGATGTGAATTCAAGACATACAAGTAAAGCTGACTGGTAGCAACTGGCTGGATGTATAGCCTCTCATCCCAGAGGAGAGGTCTGGGCCAGAGAGTTACCCAAGTGTTAACTGGGGACTGAACATCACTGGGCTCCCTGAAGCCACGGCAGTGAATAAGATGCTCAGAAAGATGGTGTAAAGAAGAAAAGATTTAAAGGATGAACAGAGAAAGAGAAATCTGGCAAACAAGGTGTACTCAGAGAGACAGGAGGAAAACTGGAGAACGTGGCATCTGAGAAGCAATGGAAAAAAAAGTGTTTTAAAAAGTAAGGACTGACTCAACAATAAGAAAACAAATAACCAAATTTAAAAATGGGCAAGGGACTTCCCCGGTGGTCCAGTGGCTAAGACTCCACACTCCCAATGCAGGAGGGGCCTGGGTTCGATCCCCTAGTCGGGGAACTAGATCCCACGTGCCGCAACTAAGAGTCCCCGTGCCGCAACTAAGAGTTCCCATGCCGCAACTAAGACCCGGCACAGCCAAATAAATAAATAAATAAATAAATAAATAAATAAATAAATAAAAATTTTTAAATGGGCAAAACATTTAGACATGTCACCAAAGAAGATATACAGGTGGTAAACATGCATATGAAATGTTAACCATCATACATCATCAGGGATTACAAATTAAAATAACAAGATACCACTTCACATCTATTAGAACGGCAAAAATCCAAAGCACTGACAATACCAAATGCTGGTGGAGATGCAAAATGGCACAACCACTTTGAAAGACACTTTGGTGGTTTCTTACAAAACTAAACATACTCTTATGGTATAATCCAGCAATCACACTCCCTGGTATTTAGTCAGATGAGTTAAAAACTTACATCCACACAAAAACCTGCACACGGATATTTATAACAGCTTTGTTCATTATTGCCAAAACCTGGAAGCAACCAAGATGTCCATCTGCAGGTGAATGGATAAGTAAACTGTGGTACATCCAGACAATGGAGTATTACTGAGCATTAAAAAGAAGTGAGCTATTAATCCACGAAAGGACATAGAGGAACCTTATATGCATATTACTAAGTGAAAGAAGCCAATCTGAAAAGGCTACATAATGTATGATTCCAACTATATGACATTCTGGAAAAGGTGAAATTGTGGAGAGAGTAAAATGATCATTGATTGCCAGAGGTTAAGGGAGCGGGAGGGATGAATAGGCACAGAGGATTCTTAGGGCAGTGAAACTGCTCTGAATGATACTATAATGGTGGATACATGTCATTATGTATTTGTCCAAACCCTTGGAATGTACAACACCAAAAGTGAGCCCTAGTAAACTATGGACTTTAGATGGTAATCCAGTGTAGTGTCGCTGCAGGTTGATGGACCGTAACAAATGTTCTACTTTGGTGCCGGACACTGACAGTGGAGGAAGCTATGGGTGTGAGGGGACAGGACGTATACGGGAGCTCTCTGTACTTTCTGCTTAATTTTGCTACGAACCCAAAACTGCTCTAAAAAATAAAGTTTATATTTAAAAAAAGAAAGAAAGGAGTGGTGAACTTTTAGCATTTAGCGCTAAATACTGCTGGGCAGTCATGAAGATAAAGACCGAGGATAGCCAATAGATTATGACAAGATCACTGGTGACTCGGGCCAGAACAATCCACTACACCCCTCCTCTGCTTCCTTCCAGAGTAAAACTGGAAAGAGCTGTGTCTATTTCCTTTCTCCACTTCCCTTCTATCCCTTTCCGGTTGCATCTACATGAGTTAGTGTTTTCCTCCTGCTCCTCCACCAAAACTGTACTTCAGGATCATCAGTGATCTCCAGACCTTTAAATCCGATATTCAGTTCTGTATGGCTGTTGGCGTAACTGATGACATTCTGGGCTCCCACCATGCCTCCTGTCCTTCCACTGACCCTACCTAGGACTGTGCTAAGTCACTTCTCTGTCATCAAGGACTCTGTAGTTAATAGACATTGTCTCTTGATCATTAGGTCCAGGTGGCCTCTGTGCTCTGGTGGTCTCCAAACAAAGATGAAGGCCTTTGCAGACATATTCCTGGTGCCCATTAATAGACTAGCTACCCATTAAGAAATATTGACTTAGGAATGCACTTACTGTTTCCAAGCACATACCCACCCCCCTTAGGTTAACTATAAAATCGTCCCCTCGGCAGTGCACAGTACCGTTGCGAATGTTCCTGGACGGCTGTCCGCCGGACCTACTTACTCTGTAAGTTACCCTATAATAAACTGACCCATTGATCACCTGGGGCTGCCGACCTTGTTCTTCGGTCTCAAGGTGCCTTCTCAGTTCAACGGGTGCTCTCCGTTCCCCCCGTCCTCCAACAAGTTCGCAGTCATCTGACCTATCAGCAGCACCCCGCACAGTTCCTCATTCCCTCCTCCTTGAAACATTCTCTTCACTTGTCTTCTAGGACAGAGGACTCTCTGGCTTACCTTACTAGCCATTCCTATGCTGATCCCTCTTCACGTTCCTGATCTCTGAATATCAGTGTGTCCCAGAGATTAATCCTTAGACCTCTTCTCTTCTCTGCAATCATGGCCTAAAAAGTGACCTTATCTCAGAGCTTAAAATACTGTGTTATCTATATACTGACCATTCCCAAATGTGTATCGCTAGCCCACCACTCCCAACTAAGCTACAGTCCTATATTCAACTGCCTATACCATATCTCAACTTAGATGTCTAATGGGCATCTCAAACTAACACATCTAAGATATCTCTCCATTCCCATCTCTGTTAGCAGTAAATCCATCCTTCCAGTTGCTCAAGCCAAAACCCCTGGATTATTAATTTAATAATCACTTTTTCTCTCACATCAAATCCCACATATATGTTGTTGGAGCCAGACTGCCTAGGCTTAAATTCTAGTTTAGTCACTTAGTAGCTGTGTTATCTTGGGAAAATTGCTAAACATCTCCTGGCTTCAGTTTTATCACCTATAAAATGGGGGTAATAGTCCCATGTATCTTACAGGGTTGTTAAAGTAATTAAATGAGTTAATGTTTGCAAAATGCTTGAAACAGAGCCTGCCACACAGTACATACTATCTCTCTCTCTCTTTTTTAAAATATTTATGTATTTATTTATTTGTTTAGGCTGTGCCAGGTCTTAGTTGGGGCACGAGGGATCTTCGCTGCAGCATGCAAACTCTTAGTTGCGGCATGCGGGATCTAGTTCCCCGACCAGGGATCGAACCTGGGCCCCCTGCATTGGGAACGTGGAGTCTTACTCAGTGGACCGCCAGGGAAGCCTCTGTATTATCTCTTGCATCTGACGACTTCTTACCATCCCCACCTCTACACCCCAGTCTGGGAACTAGCCACCAATATCTCTCATCTGGATTATTGCAAAAGTCTCCTACTAACTGGTCTCCCTCCTTCAGCCCTTGAACCTTTCAACCAACAGAGCTGCCAAAGTGATTTTTTTAAAAAACAAAAGTCACCGTAAAGTTCTTTAGATATTTTTGCATGTTTGAAAATATTCATAATAAAAGTTAGAAAAAAATGAAAAGTCAGATAATATCATTCCTCTGTTAAAATCCTCTGATCCTTTGCATTTCACTCCGAGTGAAAAAGGCCTTTACACTGACTGACTAAGCCCTCAAAGTGAGCTCTCTGTTGCCTCTCTGGCGGCACCTCCCCTGTCCCCTCACTCATTCCTTTCCAGCACAGAGGCTTCCGTCTGTGCTCCCTCACTGGGGCCTTTCCACCTGCCATCCCCTCAGCCTGGAAAGCTCTTCCTCAGACCGCACAGCTCACGCCCTTGCCTTCTCCAAGCCTTCGCTGAAATGCTGACTTCTCAGGGAAGGGGTTCCCTGACATACCTTTCCAAATAACCACCCACCCACCATCCCTAACCCCCCTTCTCTATTTTATTTTTCTCACAGCTTTTTTCGAAAATGCATTTTAGAAATAAAATTTCTGAAATTTATTCTAGATGCAATTCTCATTTATTCTAAAACGTAATTCCCACGTGCTTATACTGTGTTGCCAACCCAGTGGACATACCCTCTGTATGTTGTTCCTTAAAGTGAAATCATGATTAAGCAAAACTAAATAGATTGCTTACAGCATTGTCTCCAAAATGTTCTTTTCTTACGTGCATATAGATTGTGATGAAACACTGTAGATTCTGGGAGTCTGGTGTCTGTTTTCAGTGTTAAATTCTTCTAAGAGCTACTTACCCTATTGCCCACTCATTTAAAAAGCACTTTTTGAGTCTGGGGGGATAAATGCCATAGAAGCAGGAAATGTAGTAGCAGCAAGATTAAGATGCAAAGCCTGCTTTATCCTTGGCATTTATTACCACACCTCAATGGGGCCCCATTAAATAGAAATATCATCCTGAAAAAGGGTGAGAGATGAGGTGAAGACGGGTGAAACGACTACGGCTACTGCTACTATGCGATGGACCTTTTAACTTTACACACATTATTTAATTTAGTTCTCATAGTAGCAGCCCTCACAAAACTGTCAGCCGTTTATTGACGAGGAAACTGAAGCTCAGAAAGACTTAGTAATCTGCCACACCACACGAGTCGTCCGATGTAGAGCCCAGAGCCAAACTCAGGAGGGTTATCTGATGCCAAAGCCTAGATGCTCTGTTCCTATAGAACCTTGCCTCCGGAGGTGTCAATTCAGCAAACCGGAGCCAAAAAAGGTGGTTAAATGGGCAATTTATACTCTGCCACTCAATTCCTGGGATAACTTAGCATGTCTAATGTTCCATGAACCCAGTCATAGCTGTGTGATGGCAACTCCCTTACCTGTGGACATAAAAAATGGGATGCGGAACTTTCCACTCAACACCCGGGCCCGCAGATTCTGCAGTGTGCTCCCATCGAATGGCAGGGCACCACACACAAGCACATAGAGGACGACTCCGAGGCTCTGCATCCCAAACGGAGAGTACGTACAATTAATCACATCAGAGGAAACAAAAAAGGCCATTATAGTATGTGTATGAAGATAATGGTGAGTCATGCACGAGATAATGGAACAAACTTTTTCTTCTTTTTTTATGAGAAATAATATGGGGCATTGTCAAGGCCAATCATCTTTAGAATACTCAGCATTCTTCTTTGCTTCCAGACATTACTTTTTGGGAACATAACTGGAATTTCTCTCAGTACTCATCCTAGGGAGAAGGCAAGTGGCAACAACAGAAAGAATTTCTGTTCTTGGCAAGGGTAACCATCCAAGCTTGCCCTAGGGATTTTTTTTTTTTTTTGCAGATGCAAAGGGGGAGGTTGAACTCTGTGGCTCAGTCCATAAGACAAAGGTTGAAGAACAGACTGCACTAAGAATTGGGAATTCAAAGAACAGGTGATCAATTCTAGTGCAGTACTACGTGTTGTCCAGGATGAGGAGAGCTGTCATCAATCAAGGGTAACTAATGCTACGGGGTATAAGAGAAGGCAGTCACGTACCCAGATGTCCACTTTGGGCCCATCATATTCCTTTCCTTCAAAGAGTTCAGGTGCAGCATAGGGAGGGCTGCCACACCAGGTCTTTAGCAGCTGCCCAGGGGTGAAGAGGTTACTGAAGCCAAAATCTAGAAAGACAAATGGACATAACTCATGTTATCTTTACCCAGTGAATACTAGTTTCTAGTCAATAGAATAAAGGTTCTGGATCCTTAAGTCTGAATATCAAACACGAAAAGAGAACCTTTAGAAATTATATAACCAGCCACTTAAATTTAAAGTAATAGTGAAATAGAGATACAGATGGGCTGGAATGCAAAAGACATATGGTTAACTAAAAGTAAATATGATTGGTTTACGTCAGCAAAACCAGCACCGTTTCCTTCATAAATCTGGACTGAGTGAGGTGAGTGGAATTTATTTCTTTAAGAACAAAAATAAAATTGGATAATGATTGATATTAAGACCACATCAGAATCAGTAAATACATGTGAAGTCTACTCACCTGGACCCAGGATTTTCAGATTATTTTTACTTATGACAAACACATTTATGACCACTAGAGATATAGTGAACTTAAAAATTAGACAAAGTGACTTTATTATTATTAAGGTGGCTTATTCAAAATAAAGAATATGCAACTTATTTACAAACAAACCACGAACACTTACATTTTAACTTCAACTCCTTTTGTGCTTCAACTTCCCCCCTTCATTTCTCCCCCTCCCACTGTTTGAAGAGAGAGTTGACGGGAGATAGGAGGGGTGCGGTTTGGGGAGGAATACTAAGAAAATGAACAAGGATGGCAGGCAAAGGATAGAGTCTCACTGACTTATAAATACTTTTATGCACAGAGATATTTAGATGAACAACGTGCAGGTATGACAGGCTAGAGCTCCCTCCTGCCCCCAGGACTACCACATTCCCACAGTCCCAGCAGCGGAAGACTCTGGGCACCTCCCTACTCTCGGAAACTCTCCTCTCTTTCCTAGTTTTACTCTCGTTGACAACTCTGCCTCTTTCTGCTATTTGTTTTTCTTCTTCCTACCTTCTCCAGAAGGTGCTTTCTAGTAAACCATGTGCTGATTTTGACTATCGCTCCTTGCCCTGTATTTTCTCAGGGCCAGCTCTTCTGGTCCCACAGCTTCCACTCTCATTTGTTTGGTAATGATTCTCCAAATTCATATCTTTGGCCCTGGTACCACGCTTAAGTTCCTGACATGAACTTCCAGTACTTGCCTGGGAAGAAACATCTCAAACTCCCCATTTTCCAAAATCAAATCTGCTCTTCCAGCAATGTTCCCATGTTCATTCATGGCACTACCTTCGCGCCACTAGGAGCACTGCCATCTTCGCTCCTTGCTCCTTCTCACCTCCATTTCAAACGGGAGGTACAGCTTTTACTGCTTCTACCCTGTAAATGTGTCTTGAACCTATCTCCTTCTTTCCATTTCCATTCCTCCCACCTCAGTTCATACTCTTATTATCTCTGACCTCGACCGATGCTCTTGCTTACTACCCTCTATTTCATTTCCCTCTAAGCCACCCATTCATAGCACAGTGAACGTGACACAAATCACATCGTGCTGCCTCCTTGCTCGAAAACATTCGGTGGCTCCCTTCTGCTTACAGAACAGTCTAGCTCTGTTAGCATTGTCACTTGAGGTCCTCATGACCCAGCTCCACCCAACCTCTCTAGCATCACTAGACTATGCACAGCCTGTGTTCATGTGCCTCTCTTATGCTACTTACTCTCTGTGCCATGCTTTTTCCCTTCCTTGCCACATTTGAAAGAGCACTCATTTTCAAGGCCCAGTCAAATATTACTTCCTGTATGAAGCCTAAACTGACTCCCACCACAAAATACCATGCCAGTGGCTTCCTCCTCTGTGCTTCCGTGGCCCTTTGCTTCTACCTCTACAGCCCAATTACAACTCTGCCTCATGCTATACTTAGTTGTATTATGTGTTTATACCCTCCACTAGTTAGTAAATGGGAGGGATATCGTTTTATTTATCTTAGTCTCCACACAGTGTTTTCATACATAGCAGGGACTCAAGAAAGGGTCACTAAATTAAACTGCAATAAAACTGCAATAAAATCACTGGGCCAATCCTCTTGTCACCTCCTGGCTACTGGAGCCTTTTCATACTGACTGGCAGCTGGCCAGCTACTAGAGCCTCTACCTCCCAGCCAGCCCTCCTAAGGTTGTAAAAAACTTAATGATCACAAGGGGCTTAGAGGTCAGAGCCATCATCAGAATCACTATAGCTACTTCAAGGAGAGAAATCCAATACTCTCGTTCATCAATGCAAAATAAATGCCTCTTCTGCCAAGTCTTCCTGAATCTCCTATAAGAAATGTCCTCCACCTACCTTCTCTGCACTCCCTTATTACTTTGTATTCCTCCTTTATTTGGGGTATTTACATATATAAACATCCTATTCTTCCAGCTCCTTAAAAATATCCTATCTCTCTAGTAGAGGTCTACTCCCTCTCTCCCTAGTTCCTTAAAAATACCTGTTTCATCTCTGACTCTCTCACATTACCTAGCATACTGTTTAATTTAAACACAGTAGGTACTTAACAAATGTTGACTTATGAATGCAACTGCAATTAAAGCCCTACCAACTAACCTACAACTTTTGAAACCCAGTACTTTTAATTTATAAGTTAAAGTCTGCATGCACTGAAACCTGTTTTTCTTAAGAGACTGGGGATAGGTTGCTAAAAATCCCAACAAATGAGATTCAGCAGAGCAGGTATCTTTGGGAATTATCTAGAAAGAGGGCTCTTGATATATCTTTTAATTGGTTGGCAAAGGCCTGCACCAGGTCCTTTCCCACGACTAGCCTTCTCTGCACAGCGAGGAAGACATGCTGATGGAGTCTGTGATAACTAATGGACTCTGACACTGGTGTGACTGGAGAGCAAAGTCCAGAAGAGTCATGGAGTATTCTGCTTGTGTTTTGAATGGAGAATGCAACAGGGCAGGCAATGAATTAAAACCACTTGATTTTTTTTTTTAATAAATTTATTTATTTATTTTTGGCTGCGTTGGGTCTTCGTTGCAGTGCACGGGCTTCTCATTGCGGTGGCTTCTCTTGTTGCGGAGCACGGGCTCTCGGCTCGCGGGCTTCAGTAGCTGTGGCTCGAAGGCTCTAGAGCGCAGGCTCAGTAGTTGTGGAGCACAGGCTTAGTTGCTCCATGGCATGTGGGATCTTCCCGGACCAGGGCTCGAACCCGTGTCTCCTGCATTGGCAGGCGGATTCTTAACCACTGGGCCACCAGGGAAGCCCTAAAACCACTTGATTTTAAAACTTCCTAATAAACAGCTGAAAGTATATAGGAAATCTGTCATTTTGAACAATGAATGCTCTATCTACAATTAGTAACCTTTCTATGCTTTTACTCTGTCGGGCAGGAGAAGGCACAGACTTCATGGCACGAGCTTGTTTTTTAATCTACCAAACAGGAAATCTTTACAAAGGAAACAATATTAAAGGAAACCATCTTCAGCGATGGTTATAGGCTTAGATTGCTATTAGGTGTTTATATGAGAAATGAGTGTGCAAGAATGAATGACATGATCAGAGCCTGACATCTAGAGATGCCACATCGGGGGAAACACCTGCTTCCACAGCATGTTACAGCCACACAGCTGCGTTCAACAGCTAGACCCAATGACCGAGAGCAAGATTTCAGTAAGATTCAACAAGAAACCCCCCACCAGCAGCTCGATCCTATTTCCTATTACAGAGTAAGCAAAAACCCTTTAGTCTTGTAAACCTGTCATGGGGTCTCCTCTAATCATTCCAAGTATTGTTCTTACTCCTAACCCTAAAGTGTTGCACATTTAAGCAAAATTTGTTTTGCCATGCTTGCTATGACACTTGTTGGAATGGACTTGTTCATCTTATTTTGGCTCAGCAGCTGAGCCAAATGTCTTTCAGTCTTTACTAAAGCTTCTTATTCCTAATGTCTCTTTCATGGTCTTTAAGTTCCTCCATTATCTTCACTCATGTATTTAACATGTATTTCTGGAACCCTTCCAATCAGTAGAGCAATGTGTTGGTTCCTATGAAAGAACCAAAGGCAGAAAAGATATGTTCCTATGGAAGGACTCAAAAAGAAAGCAGAACTTAAGGTGAGTGGATTGGAGCTGGAGAAGCAGAGGGGGATGTGGAAAGGGTTTTCTAAGTGGTGGCTGGGCAAAAGCAGAGTAAAGGCAGATCACTTGGAACTAGTGTGCTAAGTTGCAGCAACAATAAAGAAACTGCCCTGGGTATGATGTAGCGTTCACCAGAGGTATATGGCAAAAAATAACGTTACACAGTAGCAACAGGCCAGACAAAATATAGCTTTAAATGATAGAACAAGGACCCCAGACTTCACCATGTGGACTTTTCTTTCTTTCCTTTTCTTCTATTTTCCCCAAATTTATGAATTTTATTAGATTTCAGATACAAAGAATTTGATTATGAATTCATTATAATCTTTGGTTCCTGGCACACTCTCACCATTGCTCCACATGCGGCCTGCTTTTATTTAGACTTCTCTTCTATAGCCTTATTATATAAAATTCACCCATTTAAAGTGTACTTTCAGTGGTTTTTAGTGTATTCATAGAGTTGTACACCATTACCTCAATCAATTTTAGAACATTTTCATCAACCTAAAAAGAAACCCTGTCCCAATTAGCAGTCACTCTCCATTTCTCCCCCCTCAACTCTCCCACCAACGCCTCCGCCCTAGACAATCACTAATCAACTTTCTGTCTCTATGGATTTGACTATTCTGGACATTTCATATAAAAGGAATCATACAATATGTGGTCTTTTGTGACTGGCTTCTTTCAATTAGCATAGTGTTTTCAAGGTTCATACACATTGTAGCATCTATCACTAGTTCATTCTTTTTTTTATTGCTGAATAATATTCCATGGTATGGACACACCACATTTTATGTATCCATTCATCAGTTGATGGATATTTAGGTTGATTCTTTTTTTTTTTTTGGTACTATGAATAATGTTGCTATGAACATTCACATAAGTTTTTTTGTGGATGTATGTTTTCATTTCTCTTGGGTATGTACCTAGTAGTGGAACTGCTGGGTCATACGGTAACTCCATGTTTGGTCTTCTCAGGACCTGCACAAACCGTTATCTGAAGTGGCTGCAACACTTTACATTCCCATCAACAATGTACAAGAGTTCCAATTTATCCACATCCTTCCCAACACTTTTTTTTTTTTTTTTTTTAATTTTTGGCTGCATTGGGTCTTTGCTGCTGCGCGCGGGCTTTCTCTCGTTGTGGCGAGCGGGGGCTACTCTTCGTTGAGGTGTGCGGGCTTCTCATTGCGGTGGCTTCTCTTGTTGCGGAGCACGGGCTCTAGGCCCGTGGGCTTCAGTGGTTGTGGCGCATGGGCTTAGTTGCTCCAAGGCATGTGGGATCTTCCCGGACCAGGGCTCAAACCTGTGTCCCCTGTGTTGGCAGGCGGATTCTTAACCACTGTGCCACTAGGGAAGCCTTGTTCACTTTCTTGATAGTGTCCTTTGATGCACAAAAGTTTTCAATTTTGATGAAGTCCAATTTATCTAGATTTTCTTTTGTAACTTATGCTCTCGGTGTCACATGTGAGAAATCATTGCCTCACCCAAGGTCACAAAGATTTACCCCTATGCTTCCTTCTAGAAGTAGTTACTTACTTTTAGTTATGCAGTGAGCAGCCCTGAACCCACCACCCAAACAGAAAACTGCTATCTTAATAATTACATCTAATCGTAAGCACTACCCGTCCCATCCCCTGTCCTCTTCCGACCATTGATTTTCAACCCTGTGTGTACATCAGAATCACCAATGTACTTAGAGCGACCCACAAACCTTACTTCAGACCTACTGGATCTCCCGGAAATAATTTCGACATCTGAATGGAAACAGATAAAACAACTGTTTCCAAAGAGGTTTGAGAACCACTCTTACAGTAATGAGTCGTTAGAACCTCTGGTACGGGCAGATGCAGTAAAATTAACCTGAAAGCAAGACTAGATTAAGTGTGATGTGAAGTAGAAGGCCTGTGAGAAAGTAGAAATAGTGAAAATGAGAAAGACAACTCAAAAATTATTTTGAAAAAAGACTGGACAGTACTTGAGGACAGATAATAATACATGGGATGAAAAGGAGTGAAAAGTAGAGAGTAGTTGATCTGGGAAGAAAAAAATTTTTTTTGGGTCATGGATTGAGTTTAAGAAGGGGAGAAGAAATTCAAGTGAAGATGTTCTGATGAAATGAGTTGTAGTAATGAACGGATACAAGTTTTTTGAAAGAATAAGTAGAGAAAAAAGGATGGCTGGGAATCAAGGCTTAGGAAACACCCATAGGTACTTCCTATGCTTTAGGTGCAGGAATAGAAAGAAAAAGGAGCAAAAGGGAGAGAGAAATATATCATTATAATAAGAAAGCTGAGAGAGGAGAAAAACATTTCAAAGAAGGAAAAGGTGGTCTGCAGCATCCATATAATGTCATCCAAGTACTATGCAACTTTCATCTGAGGGAAAACTATATCACATGTAATTACTCTAGACTAGAAGTGGTATAATTTCCCCTCAGAATTTTTGTTAGTTAATCTGTCTTAATGCTAAGTCATAGGAATGAACTAAGAACATAACCTAGATTCATTCTGAATCATCCGGAATGTCACACTACGAATAAAATAAGGCCTTTCTTACTAAGTTGGATGACAACCAATAAATAATAATTCTGAACTATGCGTAAATTTGTTCAGGGTACTTAGAAACGAGCAACGCGGCCACGCAGCTGAGTGGCAAGGACCCTGGAGAGCCAAGTATCCTGGGCTGCCCTGATTCGTCTCTCTCAGTGCCACAGTTTTCCCATTGCTGCAGCACTTTGAATTCTGTGGAATAAACAGCCATTTTTCAAGGGACACTCTGTCAAGTGCTGTGTTATCGTACCATGTATTTATTATCTCACTGAGATGAGCGTTATTTTTGTTTTACGTCTGGGAAAGTGAGGGTCATTAAGTAACATGTTCAAATTTAAAGTTTAAAAAAAACCCCAAAACTTACTAAGCACAAGGCCCAGCCTATAATGCCAGCCCGGATGCCCTCAAAGCCCACAACCACACTGTGCTTTCAGCATCATGTATATGTTTATACTGAGGTAAATGTACATCCCATAACTATTTTTATACAACTTCCAAATTCCTGAGTTATTATATTCTACTGTTTTTCATTTTCTTCTTGACTGCCAACCCTTTGTTCTGCTTATGTAATTCCCAAAGGCATACAGGGCTTGAGACATACTGCTTCTTTACAAGTTGCTTTAAAAACAGCGCACTGAAAAGAAGAATAGGCACTGTATATCACTGAGAAAAGGATGAATTTCTCAGTAAATGGCATAGGTGCATCTGATTTTCCATATGGGAAAAAATTAAATAGGACACCTTCCTCACATCATATCCTAAAATTAATTCCAGGTGGATCACAGACTTAATGTAAAACGTAAAACTACAAAGTTTTTTATAAAACAATAAAGGAGACTATCTTTATAGCCTCAGGGGATGGAAGGATTTCTTAAACAAGAAACAAAAGGCACAAATCGTAAAGGAAAAGATGGTAAATTCGGTTACATTAAAATTATGCTAAAATGTCTAGGACAGGAAGCACATGAAAAGCTGCTCAACATCACTAATTATTAGAGGAATGCAAATCAAAACTACAATGAGGTATCACCTCACACCGGTTAGAATGGGCATCATCAGAAAATCTACAAACAACAAATGCTGGAGAGGGCGTGGAGAAAAGGGAACCCTCTTGCACTGTTGGTGGGAATGTAAATTGATACAGCCACTATGGAGAACAGTATGGAGGTTCCTTAAAAAAGTAAAAAAAGAACTACCATATGACCCAGCAATCCCACTACTGGGCATATACCCAGAGAAAACCATAATTCAAAAAGACACATGCACCCCAATGTTCATAGCAGCACTATTTACAATAGCCAGGACATGGAAGCAACCTAAGTGTCCATCGACAGACGAATGGATAAAGAAGATGTGGCACATATATACAATGGAATATTATTCAGCCATAAAAAGGAATGAAATTGGGTCATTTTTAGAGACGTGGATGGACCTAGAGACTGTCATACAGAGTGAAGTAAGTCAGAAAGAGAAAAACAAATATTGTATATTAACACATATATGTAGAATCTAGAAAAATGGTACAGATGAACCCGTTTGCAAGGCAGAAATAGAGACACAGACATAGAGAACAAACATACAGACACCAAGGGGGGGAAAGCGGGGCGGGGGGTGGGAAGAATTGGGGATACTGGGATTGACATATATACACTAATATGTATAAAACAGATAACTAATAAGAACCTGCTGTATAAATATAAATAAATAAAATTTAAAAAATAAAGTCCGCCTTGCTCATAACAAAATTATACTAAAATGTCTATTCATTGAAAGATATTTTAAAGAGTGAAATGAGAAATCACGAAATGAGAGAAGCTATTTGTAACCCACAAAACAAAAGACTCATATCGTTATTATTGAAACAAAAACTCCTATAAATCAGTAAGACAGACAACCCACTAGAAAAATGGGCAAAAGACTTACTTAAGCAGACACTTCACAAAAAAGGCCAAAGACATGAAAAGGAGTTCAATCTCATTATTAAAGACAAAATTAAAAACTAAAACCACAATGAGATAACCATTACACACTCACCAAACTGACAAAAATTATAACGTGTAATAATACCCAGCACTACACACTACTATACAGAAAGTGGATAGCTAATAGGGACCTACTGTATAGCACAGGGAACTCTACTCAGTGCTCTGTAGTGGCATATATGGGAAAAGAATCTGAAGGGGAGTGGATATGTGTATATGTATAGTTGATTCACTTGGCTGTACACCTGAAACTAACACAGCGTTGTAAATCAGCTATACTCCAATAACAAATTTTAAAAAAATACACAGCACTGGTGAAGACATGCAGGAATGGGAACCCTCACACAAACTGACACACCAGTTTAGCATCACCCAGTAAAATCTGAAAACAGACATACAGTACAACCTAGCAACTTTACTCCTGGGTTTATACTCTTAAATGTTTAAGAATGCACATTAATGTTTAAGAATGCAATGTTCATCGCAATTGTTAGTAAGAGCTCCAAACTAAAAGCAATCCAAATATCCATCAATGGATAAAATGGAAAAATAACTTGTGGTATACTTCTGTCATGGAATACTAGAAAGAAATAACTGTGCCACAACTACTGAAGCCTGCACGCCTAGAGCCCCAGCTCAGCAACAAGAGAAGCCACTGCAATAAGAAGCCTGCAGACCACAACGAAGAGTAGCCCCGCTCACTGCAACTAGAGAAAGCCCACGCACAGCAACAAAGACCCAATGCAGCCAAAAATAAATAAATAAATAAAATTTAAAAAATGGTCCACATCAAAAAATTAATAATAAAAAATAAAAAGGAATAAAGGTATGAGAACTCAGAGCTGCCCTTAGAGAACAGCTAAGAGGGTAGGAACTGGGAGTTACTTGCTGAAACAGGAATCCCAGTGAAGTTTTTGTTGAAAACAGCAATAATCCTATTTGAAGAAGAGCAAACTATGAAGATGTGATATATAATGATAAAGTTTAGAGTTGTAGTTAAAAACAATTTAAAAGTAGTAAATATTTTAATGATATATAATTGCTGTCATAATTTAACAGCAATTAGGTAAAAATGATAAGCAGTTCACTTCATTAAAAATATTAGTATTAGTGTTATACTAATAAAATAACTACTTCTCAGTAACTCATATTAAGAGACAAAGATGGCATACAATATGTTATGGTCTGAATGTGCCCCCAAAATGCACATGTTGAAATCCTAATCCCCAAGGAGACGGTATTAGGAGGTGGGAGCTTTGGGAATCGATTAGGTCATGAGGGTGGAACCCTCATGAGTGGGATTAGTGCCTTATAAAGGAGGCTCCAGAGAGACCTCTAGCCCCTGCCACCATGGGAGGACACACTGAGCAGGCACTAACTATGAACCAGGAAGAGGGCCCTCACCAGAAGGCAGTCATGCTGGTGCCTTGAGCTTAGACCTCCCAGCCTGGGACTGTGAGCAATAAACTTCTGCTGTTTATAAGCCACCTAGTCTGTGGTATTTTATTATTGCAGCCCGAATGGACTAAGACGCCTTACTCATAGTTTAAAAATCAATTTTTGTCTATACTCTCACTGTCTCCCCTAACTGAACAAGAGCTGCTATCAAAGAACACCACTAAAGAGACTTAGATTTTCCTTCTTTTCCTTCCATATGTCTAACTTAAGATAAACAGGCTTGATATACTAGCAAATCAAAAAACATGGACGGCCAGAAGAGAGGGGAGGGAAAAAAACTCAAAAAAATGGGATAGTAAACAAGAGAACAAAACAAAACAAAAAAACCAAAAAAAACACGTAGGTAACTGAGAGTTAACCTAATCTTGGCAAATCTGTCTGATAAATAATCTTAACTCTCCCCTAACTAGAAGATATTTTTCTTTCTGCTTATAACTTTTTAATTATTCAAATCCCAGAGGTAAGAAGCCAGTGGATGGACAGAGCCTAAACATGTCTTTATCACCTCAGGCACTCTGTATTCAGCCACTATTTTCTTTTAGCTTCCCAGAACTACCGTCCTAAGGAATACTAAAGTGCTGCATGGCCCCAGCTCATGTCAGCCCAGGATGGTTCTAACCAGGGGGCACAAGTAAAATAAACTACGGCATCCCAAGCTCACACAGCGGCATCACACGGCGAAGGATGGAGAACGCTGGTGCAGTACAAAGGGAAACGCAGAAGCAGGGCAACGTCCACAAGAATAAAAAACGGGAACAAGAACAACAAAAATAACACAGAAACTTAAGGCAAAGAAGAGAACAGATTCAGTGCGTGTTCAAAATGATAAGTATATAAACTCTGTAGTTTTGAAGTGTACTGATAATGTCAAAGAAAGGAAGGGGGGGAGTGGTAAACACCACAGCCCTATCAAGAATTTCTGTGCTCTTACAACAATATGGGAGAGATTAAGTAAATTATGTTATATCTATTTGATATGCAATCATTAAAAATGATTACATGGAGCAGCATAGGGAAAATATTTGACATACCATAAAGGATAAAAACTACATGTAAAATTGTACATACAGTGACTATAATTATAAAAAGCATGCATAGAAAAAGAAAGAAATGCGTTCAAAATGATAATGATAAGTTTTGGAGGTGAGATTCCAGTTTGAGTACTTCAAAATCTTTTGTTGTTGTTTAAATTTCCTATAGTATGCTTATATTATTGCTTTATTATTCTGTATTAAAAATTTTTGTTTTAAAAATAAAGACTTGAATAATAAGAACTAAAACACTGAGCAGTTAGTTTCAGAAAATTCTCAGGTACAAAGATGCCATAAAGATACTTTATATCCCTTCCTCTTTATTTATCGGCAACAGGAAAAAAATTATGACCTACAGAATCAACATTAAAATGATGAATATTCTAAAGAGTTACAGAAGGAAAGGGAGAAACAAGAGAAGAAACTGGTTGAAGTGAATACTCACACCCACACAACAGAAGCCATATGGGTGGAGTTGTTCTCTTCATGTGGCCTACGGTCATTTATTTCTCCACTCATAAGTGGCTCCTAACATAATTTGTTAAGTCTCTTTTCCAACCCCCAACACCCTGGTTGGTTAGCATTTGTCTGCAGGCTAGAATGGTATCTTACATCCCCTTAATACAGAGCAGCAGACTTTAATTGGAACCATATGTCTGTCTTCTAGGGATGGTTTAAATACCAGAGCTTTACTATCCATTTTGAGACTTGAAATCCTTTGTTCTAGGCAAGATCAGGAGCCTGGGGCTATACGCGGCAGTGATACTGTAGCCCTAAAAGTTAAGTATATCAACAACTGGGTATGTCTATGCGGTAAGGGGAAAGAGGGAACGGGTGGCACGAAGGCACGAATTTAAAAATCAGGACAACTGCAACAGGAAATTTTCTTACTTGGTCCACCACCTCAGAGTAATACCCTTGACTTCTTTTTTGGCTGACCAAGGAGCAACCCGAAGCAGATATAACAGATTAGGTGCAGCCTGCAGCCAGTTCCAAACGTTCCCAGTGTCTGTGAAGGTAATACAGTAGTACAGCTACAAGTGGCAGCCAACCCCTCCACGAGTAACTTGTGCTTCATTTCACTTCCTCGCTGTGATAAGTAAACAGCTTGGAAGTACGGGGCAGAGGAAAAAAGTGAAGTGGGAAAATAATTATTTATCCTAAATAAACCACCTCACCAGAAAATACCGAGACAAGATCCTTCCTGTTTTAAAATCTGAAAGCTTCTGAGGACTCATAACCCCAATGCTGCACTTGCAATTAAAGACAAAGACCACGGGGGCTTCCCTGGTGGCGCAGTGGTTGAGAACCTGCCTGCCAATGCAGGGGATGCGGGTTCGAGCCCTGGTCTGGGAAGATCCCACATGCCGCGGAGCAACTAGGCCCGTGAGCCACAATTACTGAGCCTGCGCGTCTGGAGCCTGTGCTCCGCAACAAGAGAGGCCGCGATAGTGAGAGGCCCGCGCACCGTGATGAAGAGTGGCCCCTGCTTGCCACAGCTAGAGAAAGCCCTCGCACAGAAACGAAGACCCAACACAGCCGTATATACATACATACATAAAAAGAATGTAAGCAGACAAGAATAGCATTAAAAAAATAAAAAATAAAAAAAAAATTAAAAAAAAAAAAAAAAAAAGACAAAGACCACGAATAGAAATAACTTGGGGCCCTGATTAACTTCTCAGTGGACTAATAAGTACGGGGTGTGGGCCACAAGCTGTCAGGTATTCTAGCTAGAAATGACTTGACGAATCAAAGATCAAGACCTGTAAAAGAACACTTTATAAACAGGATTTAGACCGTTATATGGACTGTTAAGATAGAACATGACACGGAAGAGGAACTAACCTTGCTTTTCCTACACAATATTACTAGACTAGAAATCATGTGACCCAAAAGCTTTATTTGGGTTTGGACACAAGAGTCAACTGTGTGAATCTCAAAATATTGGTAGTGACAAAGGATGAGTTTCAAAGTTCCCAGGAGTCTCAATATTAGTTTGCTCTTAAAAATGGGTCTGGGAAGTCCTGAAGTGTTTAGCAATCCCTTCAACCTCTGGCTGAACTTCCTAACTAGGAGCTAATAGAGAAGTAATGCCAAAAACTACTGACTCACAGCCTGAGCATTTATACTCAAGAGAAATTCCTTCATGGGAAAAAAAAAAAAAAATCAAGTAATCAGCTTATTTGGGAAGGGGGGCATTTGGTTTAGTTTAAGAAACCAGGGGAGGTCAGAATTGGAGGAGGGGAGAGATAATATTCAGGAGATTGAAAGAATATATGTACCTTCTTGGTAACGTGTTAGAGAGGTATTAGAGGACCATTCTGCTGCAGCTCCTACTATTGCCCCATATACGGGGCTCTTCCACAGCTATCACTTAATCTCAGCAATCTCCTGACCCTCCACAACTTCCGAGCATCGTGTATCTATCTATACAGCATGATGACTACCTCCGTGGAAAATGAAAGTTTAAAAACAAAAATGCTGGAGCAGCGTTACACTGGTATTTTCAATGAATGACATGTATTTGCCCCCAAAGTTTTAAAAATATCTTAGCAGTTAGGATCACTGAACTCAGCTATTTTTAAATGAGGTAATAAACGAATCCCCTCCACTCTATCATAGATAGCACTACCCCAACCCTTCTCATGAAAGGCAAAAACTCCTCGCCAACACGGGATCTTTTCATCAAACTCAGTATTGAGTAGATGTATAAAGGAAAAGGTTATAATAAGACCTTTTCTATAAGACCTACAAACAATATTCACTGGAATTCTTGAAAACATTAATGCATACTATTGTAATGATGATTCTAAAGTGATTCATATCACTTAGAAAAATAATAGTACAATCATTCAATCAGGTAAGTTTCTAATCCTGATAGGTGAGCACTCTATACAAATTTTTAGTGTGCCTTTTATAGACCATAATGAATCAAGGTCCCCTTAACTTCTCAAAAGAAACTGAAGATACCAAATGGAAATACAGTATACAGTTATAACAATAATAGTTTCCAAATTAAAAATTAAGGCATATGGTCTGATAAGCAGAAGGCTACTTTTGCAGAAAAGAAGGTATGATCACATATAAGAGTCTCAGTTGTCACCTAGAAACTAAGCAGGCAAGAAAATACTCTCTTAGGTTAAAACTAACAGAATAGAATAAATATAACTCAAATGAGAGGAAACATCTGAACAGTAACCCACCTAAAAGGTAAGGTGTAAATATGCTAATAGGAGTAGGATACGCCCCAAGTTTTTGAGGGACCATTAATGCATCGAGGGGCACACAACACAATCACACATCCAACTATATAATTATATACATAAATTGAGTTTTAAGCACAAGTTTAGGGGCAATCGGTATATAATAGAGGAGAAGGGTTTTCCTGAAAAAGAGTCTATCAAGAGCTCAGAGAATCTCTATCTGATTAAAAAGATCAAGGTCATATTTGGACTAGAATGTAAAGAAAACTAACCTATTTAATTGTACAAGTACCCTGTATTTTCCAACTTTTTTGACTCTCAAACTTCTTTCAAAGGAATATATTATCCTAAAAACCTTGCAAGAAAGAAATTTTTAAAATAACTTTGTCATTTTTGTGTGATTTATGATAAAGAAGTAATTTAAGTAAAATATTTTATATTAGTACATTATTAAAACGGATTTAAAAGTTCATTATAAATATTTATATTTATCAACAAAATGAAAAGGCAACCTACTGAATAGGAGAAAATATTTCCAAATCATATATCTGATGAGGGGTTAATATCCAAAATACATAAAGAACTCATACAACTCAGTAGCAAAAAAACAATTCAATTTTTTAAATGGACAGAAGATCTGAATAGACATTTTTCCAAAGAAGACATACAGATGGCCAACAGGTAAATGAAAAGATGTTCAATATCACTAATCACCAGGGAAATGCAAATCAAAACACCTGTTAAAATGGCTATTACCAAAAAGACAAGAAATAACAAGTGTTGGTGAGGGTGTGGAGAAAAGGGAACCCTTGTGCACTGTTGGTGGGAATGTACACTGGTGCAGCCACTATGAAAAACAGTAGAGGTTCCTCAAAAAATTAAAAATAGAACTACCATATGATCCAGCAATTCCACTTCTAGGTATTGATCCAAAGAAAATGAAAGCACTGGGAATTCCCTGGCAGTTCAGTGGTTAGGACTCCTTGCTCTCAGTGCTGAGAGCCCAAGTTTGATCCCTGGTTGGGGAAATAAAATCCCATAAGCCGTGTGACGTGGCCAAAAAAAAAAAAAGAAAATGAAAGCACTAATTCAAAAAGACATCTGCACGCTCATGTTCACTGCAGCATTATTTACAATAGCCAAGATACGGAAACAGCCTCAGTGTCCATCGACAGATGAATGGATTTTAAAATGTGGTATATATACACAATGGAATATTATTCAGTCACAAAAAATAATATAAAATCTTGTCATTTAAAAAATATTAAATAGTTATATTCACTTTATTTCTTGTTTTTTCTTTTCCATTATGGTTTATTACAGGATATCAAATATACTTCTCTGTGTATACAGTAGAACCTTGTTGTTTATCCATTTTATATATAATAGTTTGCATCTACTAATTCCAAACTCCCAATCCATCCCTCCCTCAGCCCCCTCCCCCTTGGCAACCACAAGTCTGTTCTCTATGTCTGTGAGTGTGTTTCTGTTTCATAGATAAGTTCATCTGCGTCATATTTTAGATTCCACATATAAGTGACATCATATGGTATTTGTCTTCCTCTTCCTGACTTACTTCACTTAGCATGATAATCTCTAGGTCCATCCATGTTGCTGCAAATGGCATTATTTTACTCTTTTTTATGCCTGAGCAGTATTCCAGTGTATGTATGTGTATGTATGTATGTGTGTGTGTGTGTGTATATATATATATATATATATATATATATATATATACACACACACACACCACATCTTCCCTATCCATTCAGCTGTCGATGGACATTTAGGTTGCTTCCACATCTAGGCTATTGTAAATAGTGCTGCTATGAACACTGGGGTGCATGTATCTTTTCTTTTCTTTTCTTTTTCTTAAACATCTTTATTGGAGTATAATTACTTTACAATGTTGTGTTAGTTTCTGCTGTATAACAAAGTGAATCAGCTATACATATACATATATCCCTATATCTCCTCCCTCTTGCGTCTCCCTCCCACCCTCCCTATCCCACTCCTCTAGGCGGACACAAAGCACCAAGCTGATCTCCCTGTGCCATGCGGCTGCTTCCCACTAGCTATCTATTTTACATTTGGTAGCGTATATATGTCCATGCCACTCTCTCACTTCGTCCCAGCTTACCCTTCCCCCTCCCCATGTCCTCAAGTCCATTCTCTATGTCTGTGCCTTTATTCCTGTCCTGTGGGGTGCATGTATCTTTTCGAATTATAGTTTTGTCCAGATGTAAGCCCAGGAGTGAGATTGCTGGATCATATGGTAACTCTATTTTTAGTTTTTTGAGGAACCTCCATACTGTTCTCCATAGTGGCTGCACCAATTTACATTCCCACCAACAGTGTGGGAGGGTTCCCTTTTCTCCACACCCTCTCCAGCATTGGTTATCTGCAGACTTTTTAATGATGGCCATTCTGACTGGTGTGAGGTGGTAGCTCATTGCAGTTTTGATTTGCGTTTCTCTAATAATTAGCGATGTTGAGCATCTTTTCATGTGTCATGTGTGTCAACTATGTGTACCTGAAATGCCTTTTTAATGAAGGTACATTAATTTTTCATTTGTAAAAGCTCCAGGGCTCTCCTGGTGGCGCAGTGGTTGAGAATCTGCCTACCAATGCAGGGGACACGGGTTCGAGCCCTGGTCTGGGAGGATCCCACATGCCGCGGAGCAACTGGGCCCGTGAGCCACAACTGCTGAGCCTGCACGTCTGGAGCCTGTGCTCCGCAGCAAGAGAGGCCGCGACAGTGAGAGGCCCGTGCACCGCGATGAGGAGTGGCCCCCACTCGCCGCAACTAGAGAAAGCCCTCGCACAGAAACGAAGACCCAACACACCCCAAAATAAATAAATAAATAAATTTATTTTAAAAAATAAAGAAGAAGAAGATGGTATGTATGTATTCAAACACTTTGAATCTTAATTAAAAAAAAAAAAAAAAAAAAGCTCCAGTCTTAGGAATAGGATTCAGAAGAGAGAATTTTCCAAACTCCATTTTCCCAAGGGTCAATATACATTAAATTTCCTTAGCCCCTGATAGTTGAGGGTCCTATACCATTTCAGGCTGAGAGCACAAGGGTGAGGCGTTATGATTCCTAGGCTCTACTAGGACCTGAATTTGGGAAAGTCACATGGCCTCTCTGGGTCTCAATTTACTACCCATCAACCAGGGAGGTGTACTGAAAGATTACCTAAACAAAGGGTGTTAGGATCATGACATAAAATTTGGGATTGACACGATGAATATTCGTAACTACTTTTTGTGACCTGTCAGGGACATTCTCAATCACCAGACTACGGAAGGGGTCTCAGAAATCCAAGGTTTCCAACCTTTGTTTTGAGATACAGATATGACTGTATCTTAGTATATTCATACTGGCGGTGAAAGGTCAATAGACTTATGAAATGTTTTAGTTTCTCACTTTTAAAAAATGAAGTAGTCTAGATCTCACTGCATTAAAGGTCAAAAATTTCCACAGTACCTTAAATCCATGCACTGTGGAAATTCTTTCCAAAATGTTGGCTTTGCTGGAGCTGAACTTCAGATCTTTGCTGTCTACTGATTGCCAACTAAAACAATAACACCGGAGTGGAAACCATCTCATGGAGACCATTCTGGGAGTCGACATTTAAAGAAAAGAGTTTCCAACTTCCTTAGGTTAAAAAAAAAAAGTTTCCACAATTTTCAAAACATTCTCATAACGTCTGAGTATTTCAAATAACTTTGCTTCAGGGAGTAAGCCAGCTACATTTAGGCAATCTTTTATAAATACAAGAAATTTCTCTAGTTAATTTTTAAGGACAAGAATTAAAATTCCTTTTAAATAGCAGTGCATCAACCATTAAAAATAAGGCAACACCAGTTTGATAGCTTAGTATAATCCATCAGTAAGAAAATCTGATTTCTCTATTTCTAAACATATCTCCGACTGGAAGTTCCCTCTTCCTGGCCCAGAGATGTGACTCGTTACCCAGTCCCAGAAATTCCTGCTCTGCTCACATCTCTTGTATTTGTTGCCCTTTTCTTCCTTCCCACATCCACTACCTCCACCTGTATGCAGGATTTTACCATTTCACAGCCTTTTAACTGATCTTCCTATTGCTTTCCTGTCCCCTCTCCCTACTCCCGCCCTTTTTTCCTTATCCACCCTGAATCTGATTTATTTAGCCTGGCATTCAAACAATTTCACAATTTAGTATAAATACCTCCCCTTCCTGCCTTCTCAGGCCTGACTCCCCTCCTCGATCCTTCCCTCTCACCAAGCTTTTCTGCAGATATGCTGTGTGCATTCTACTGCTGCTCACGCTTCTCCAACTCAGCTTCCCACTGTAACCAAAATAAAGCCCCAAATCCTCACCATGTGCACAGGGCCCCACGTGAACTGGCCCTTGCCAGCTCTCTCATCCCATCTTTCCACCCCCGGCCTTATTTATTATCCTCAGCCATGCTAAACTTTCTCTTACCCCCTAAATATGTTGAATTCGCCTCTCGCAGGCCTTTGCCTTGCTCTTCCTTCTGTTTGGAAGGCTCTGACCATCCTGGTTACCCTCCCACAAGTCATTCTATCAGGCTACTCGACATTACCATTTTCACAGCCCTTACGAGAGCTTGTTTATGTGCTTACTGTCTATCTTTCCCCATCAGAATGTTAGTTCCAAGGGACTATTTTATCTGCTGCTGTATTCCCAGTGTCTGCACACAGCAGGTGCTTTACTAACATTTGCTTACTGACTAATCCTACTGGCATTCTCTCCTTGACACCTATCCTTAAAGAATTCTATTCATCCTTTAAGACTCACCTCAAGCGCTATATTCTCAAAAGGGTGTGTCTGTCCTCATCACCACTGTGTAAAGTTCAGATCAACAAAGTTATCGAGCACCTACTATAGAACAGGTACGATAAATGGGATATGCTTACAGTCTCTGAGGCGTTTGTAATCTAATGAAATTCTGCAAACTAAAGTGCTTTCTCCATCCTCTGAACTCCTGTGGTAACTGGACTTTACCATTAACGTGATAATGAGTCATGATGTGCTCCGGAACATCTCTCCTATTGTATCAAACTGCAGTTTGGTAGCTGTTGGCCATGCTGTCACCCAGGGATACAATCGATGTGCTGAGAGAGCCACGTTGTGCCTCCCCCATCCCGAGTCTGCTCCTTTGTGTATCCTCACACATCTGAGGCACAAAGTGAAAGGTTAGAGACCAAGAATCCTATGCTTTTCCCAGCGCTGAACTCTCTACATGAAAGCAATTTGCATGAGTGCTCTTTATAAGAAATTCAAACTTTTAGCAAGTTTAAAGGTGTTTTCGAAACTCTAGTGTTTTCTAAACAAGACATATTTGCATGCCAAGTATGTTGAAATTAAATGATATACGTGAAAATGCTTCGCAAAGTACTTTTTATAGATGTAAAGCATAATTTTGGTGTTATTTAACTTTTCAAAGCTCTAAGCATTTGTTGCCCAAATAGACTGTAAATTCTTGAGGGTGGGAGTCATGTTCTTAGCCTTCTTTTTTCTGTTCCATGATACCGGAGCAAAAAGCCTTTGTTAAGAACAGTGAAGATTATAGATAGCCCCTACAAATTCTTCGTTCCAGACTTGGCAACTCTGCCTTTCAGAAATAAAATTCTTTATTCTGAAAACAATCAATGCTTATGCTGGATTACTAATGATAGAAACATCTTTCAAATAATTCTACAGAAGATAGGTTTGTGACCAGCATTAAGAAGAAAGCACTAAAACCAGAAAAAAAAAACAAAGTATTCACCTGGGCTTCATTCTCTCTAGAACTAGCACTAGAACAAAAATTCATAGGTAAGAATTTAATCACAAAAACTCTTAAACAATGGAATGATGTTTAATCTTTTAATATCTGTAACTGAAATTATCTCTTGTGTCCTGGGAACACATATTCACTTGAAGAGGGCTAATATGGGTTTTTATAATAGCTAGATTTTTATAGTAGTACCAAGTATTACATGTAAATTGTCACATTACTTCATACAAAAAGTAAACATAAATTCCTGTAAGCACAGACATCCCCAGAACAACTTATTCATCTACTTTTGAACAGGATGCATAATCTTTTCATCAAAACCACTAGGCAAATATTGGATAAGGAAAACATGAATTCCTTAAATTTCCTGATCTGAATTTTTATTAATTCCAAGTTAATTTGCTACTATAACATATATGATGATTTTTAAAATGAGGTGCTTAAGACTAACAATATTTTAAATAAAACAAAAAACCCCTCTTTTCTCTCTCATGTGTTTCTTTCATATACAGTAGTTCTTTCTTACTGAGATTTATAATAATTCATCAAAAAGACTACTGAAAAGATCAGGGATCTGAAAGTTACTTTCAGCTTTCAGAATAAAAAGTTGATTTCATTACTTATCTGAACTTATCCCATCAGAACCATCCAACCTACCTCTCTAAAATTAGTCATGCTGTAGTCAGCTGCAACTAGAAGCGTTTCTCCCACTGGTCCATTAAGTTCAAAGAAGGCCTGGCTGATGAGAAACGGGTATTCTATCCAATTTATGTGTAGGAAGGGAAGTTCAGGCAATGACTGAGAAACTGAGTAATGATAGCATGTAGGAAAGAATGCAAACAAAGACAATGTCAGATACTGTAGCAGAGCACAAAACTAGAGGTGCTCATTTATTCTTTGCTTTGCTCTGAAAACAAGTAATAAAAATGCAGACTTTAGGTTAATGAAATAAAAATCTTGCCAAAGTATATGTATTAATACACAGAGAGCCCAAGGCTGGCTGTCAGCACCCCTAGGAGTCTGTAATTACACACCAACAGGTAGAGACTAATATTGTGACTGCATGGGTTTGTTTTTAACTATTAACAAAGAAAAGTATTTAAAAATCTCCTTACCCAAATATTTGTCAGTAGAGTTTCTAAATTCAATTATCATCAACCCCTGCTTTTTAAACTTGGCTTCTCAATGCAAAAACTAAAAGCCATACAAACTTCCCTTAACTAAATCAAAATGATTCTAAGTTCAAAATCAAGAACAAGGAAGATAAAAATTTTTTCTTAGTCTTTGGTCAGTGAAGGTAGAATAAGACTGTAGCAGAAAAAGAGGGCCTTCCTTTAACTCACTACCCTAATCAAAAATCCAAAGAACCCTACAGTAACATTTGTGGTAGGTTGAATAACAGCCCTTCAAAGACATCCTTGTCCTAATCCATGGAACTTGTGGATGTGTTACCTTCTTTTGCAGATGTGGTTAGGTTAAGGATCTTGAGCTGGAGAGACCATCCTGGTTCATCCAGGAGGGCCCAATGTAATCACAAGGGTCCTCACAAGAGGGAAGTAAGAGGATCAGATTAGGAGTGGGAGATGTGACAATGGAAACAGGAGGTGGAAGTGTGATGTAAGGGATGGAGCCAAGGAATGCAGGAGGCCTCCATGAGCTGAAAAAGGCAAGGAGATGAATCCTCCAAAGCCTCCAGATGGAACCAGTTCCACCAATACCTTGGTTTCAGCCCCACAGGATTCATTTCAGATTTCTGACCTCCAGAATTATAAGATAAACTTGTATTGTTTCATGCCACTAAGTGTGTGGTAATTTGCTACAGCAACAATAGATAATTAACACAACATTTGATTATACTTTTAAGGATTGTGAAGCTTAGTAGGTGTTATTACCATTAATTTAATTGAAACTACAATGAATAATTACAAAAGAGGGTTTGAAATTGTCAGGCCTTTCCACCCTACCCACCCTTGTGAGAACTGTCAGCATCTAGAGAGCTTTAGAGAATATAAAACAGACGTAAGGGCAAAGGAAAAACATGATTTCGTGTAAGATAAAGAAAGCATCTAATTCCTGTCTACTGTGTATTGAGCAAATACAGAACTCAAAGAGCTTACAACTGTAAAAGTTCTAATCAGCCCAACTCAGATAAACAAAAGGCTAGGTGACATTCCGAGGATGTAAAAGTAGAGCCTGGAAAGTGAGCAGAGTTATGTACACAAAAGAAACTGTCAGAACAATCAACAACCTACAAGGGTACACATAGGTACTTTGACCTATAATATAATATAATATAAATTTGAACTCTCAATTCCCACCCAGTTAAGGAGGGAAATCTTCAGAATTGCTTCTTACCTAGGCTTTTCAAGACAGTTATAGTCTAGCTAAAGTTCTGTTTTCTATATGAGATTCCAGTCCTTTTTTATCTGGAAGACGAGGGACATACAGTGCAATACCAAAAATTGTCAGAAAAACAAAAATGGTTTATTTTCATATTTATAGTTTCTATATAAACTGCAGTCACTTTCTTCTATCAATAGGTGGTGAGCTTGCATTGGTTAGGCAAATGCTGACAGTTTACTAAAATTGAAGTATGAGTAGAGTGAGGCAGTGAAAAGTGCTTTTGTAGGCACTGTCAGATGAGCAGATGAATGAAATTTGAGGATAAAAAGAGATGGACTGCCTTTAAACCACTGTAAGATCTATTCTTCTTAAATGATCATAAAACCACAGTCTTAAGAATAAGCATGCTCTATATCAGCAGTGACACAAATCAACCTTCTCAAGTGAAGGTGAGAAGGCACACAATTTTATCAGTTGTTTTTTTTTTACTACTTTATTCTATATTTTATTCCTTATTTAAAAATTACTTTTTCTTCTTTCTTCCCAACCTAGTTGCATCCCAAACTACATGAAAAAATAGCATCAATGTATTTTGAAAGCTTATTAATTTTCAAGCCACACACACACAAAAATCCTTTTCATAATACTTCTTTCTGAATAGATGAAACAGATAATCCCTTGCTTTAAGAACCTTGAAGGAAAAGCTGCTTCACTCCTATTTCACATCCTCAGCATACTTCTCACCTGCTATTTTGATATTCAGATTGGCATCCAGTAGCAAATTTTCAGCTTTTAGATCACGATGAACAATATTCCGACAGTGACAAAAATAGACAGCTGCGACAATCTGTTTGAACTTCCGACGGGCCTCCTTTTCTGCCATTCTGCCGTGGGCCACCAGGTGGTCTGCAGTGAAGAAGAACACCATCAGTTCTTGTTTTGGGACAGTGGTATAATTTCAAAAGGTAGACAGAAGGAGTGATGCAAGCAGGCCCAGCAAATGAATGAGTCAAAGAAGTAAAACAAACAAATGGAAAACAATACACTTACAGTCCTGATTTGTATCTATACAAATTCATTAGTAATGAGCACGCAAACTTCGTTCAGTATAAATCCCATTACACACACATATGGATAAGAATACACTCGCCCGACCATAAGGAAGGAAGAGCTGTGAGGGATGCACGTAATGGTTTTCTTCAAGGATCGTAACACTCAACACCTTCCTGTTCATAATCTCCGTTGCAAAAGATTACATATACACAGCAAACATGCACATGAAGATAAGTATCAGCAATATTTCCTGTGCTAAAGGGTGAGTCAAAAAGCAGAGTCACAATTATCAATCATTTTAGGAAAGAATAGACAGAAATTAGTCATTGCTGAGAGGGGAAAACCTGCTTTATATAGGATTCTGTTTAGGTTAATATCTCTTCTGCTTTCTCAAAGGTTTACAATTTGACATAAAAATGTACTTATTTGGTGACTGTTCTCTGGAAGGCATAGTAATATGCCTGCATCTTCACATTTGCATTTATTGTGCTTACCAAATATTTTTAAAACTATGTTATTAATTTTTACAGATAACATCAATAGAAAACCAATTGAAGTTTCTACCACTTTAAATGAAATAATTTCATTGGCTACGTCACTAACTAAGGTACAACAGAAGAATTTACATGGGATAAACTTTGTAATTCTATAAATCAGGCTATCCTCTATATTTACAAAGGAACTGATTGACATATAATCAATGTCATAAGTCCTATAACTTTTTTCTAATAGTGGAAGTAGGTTTATATTGAACCAATGACATACATATCCTTAACCCAGTTCTTCATCTAACAACGTATACAGATCATGACAGCTGATGGGATTAGAAATGTCAGTGACAGTTTGCTGTGCTTGAAATCTGTAATAGCTCATCAGCACTATCCTTAAATCAACTGATCTAGCTGGAAAAAAGACACATTTGCCATCATAAGCATCCTGAGATAGTGGGAAAGTGGAAAATTAGACAATATAAGTGTATTATTTTTTGTTTTTTAATAGTAGTTTCAGTAATACTACCCAATTGTTTTGGCACCATCTCCATCCCCCATGGGACCAGTCAGGTATATCTTTTCTTCATCACAAAGAAGAACTTTGAGATAAAACATATGCACCAGTAATGACTGACAAGATTAAGAGCTTAGGACAAGAAATGGAGGGGGGGGGGTGGTTTGAAGAAGGGGGCAAAATGACAATCCATCTACATATCAGATTTTCAAATAATTCAAACTACATTCTGACCACAACGGACATTAAACTTTGGAGACCAAATACTATAGTAATTTTAAGAACAATGTTATAAGTAGTTTATTTGAATTATTAAGAAAGACCCCTCAAAGGAGTTGTTATAATTGTTAGAGTTATCAATGACCCACACATAAGATCTTTGAAGCATTTCCCTCAAAAACAATCATTATTATGGCCAAGATCACCAATTTGGTAGAAAGAAAGAGAAAATAAGAAGTCTTTAAGCTTAGATGTTAGAAGGACTAGGATACAGCTTTCTACAGGAGTTTAGAGGTGGTGATAAATGAGCTCACACTCTGGTATGTTTAGGCTTCTGGTGAGATCTGTCAAAAGAACTTCAAACAACACAAGGTCCCCAACTAGGGACAGGGAGTGAATACAAGCTGTTGAAGAACTGGACGTCCATCAGATGTGGACACCATGCTCCACTTGAAGAGGCCATTCTCTCTAACAGTACCTGCTCCTTTGACCCACTATTTCTCTTAACCCAAGGCCTAATTATTCTAATAATGTGCTTTAGCTGCGAAACCTTGTCTAATTAAAGAGCTTTGAAGAGACAGCTATTCTTGAGAAACACAAAAATAAACCCTTATGAAGGTTTACCATCAGAAGCTCATTTGGCCAAGCCACCCATTAATTAAAATGCCCAGGAGACATTCATCTGGCAGTAAATACTAATTACCAGAACACATCAAAGAGCTTCTTAAATACAACAGAATGATTAATTTAGCAATTTCCAAAATAAGTGATTTTCTTTTATTAAAAAAACCTCTTTGTATTTTCTAAGTACTTTGTTTTCCTAAAATGATTGGAAAGTTCTCAAAAATGTTACATAGGCCAGGAGCTGGTGGAACGCAGCCTAGTTCTGTTTTATCTCTACAATGACACATTGGTTGTCCTTGGATGAATCATTTATACTGCCAATATTGCCACCTCTTGATCTGCTAAACAGAAATAAATTCTGTTACATGCTATGGCCAAAGAAAGAATAGCATATTTGGGAATAAACTTGTACTTTGACTAACAGTTATCATATATGACATAATTTTAAACTTTCAAAGACATTTAAAAAGCTATTTTTTAAAAAGGTCCACTCATTACTACACAAATACTATTTCAGCATTTGGTTAATAGATCATAAGGATCTTTGTTCAGGATTCTGTAGTGTTTGAAAGTGATTATTATCATACACCAATTATACTGTTACACGGTTCTGGTTACAAGGTATTTGTGATAGCACACTGGGTAAAATGGCTGAACTATATAGTACTTTCCCTAAAGATACCTACAGTATCCCTATAGCTATGAATATAAAGAAGATACACAATTTACTTTTTTAAAAAATGTGTTGTCTGCAAACGTCAGATGTTTCTTACTAGCCATTGTGTTTGATGTTTAAGTTCTCTCTTCTTTGGGAACGTTGTGCTCTTCCTCATATACAGGACCTTCATACTGGCTCAATGTCATTCGGACTTTAGCCTCTGCTTTTATTTTTGCCCATCTTATTACCACCACCACCACCCCCCGCCTCCAGCCCCTGTTAGTTTGCTTTCAGTGTAAACCTACAGGGTCTAGTGGGTGTGCCAGGAAACCAGCAGCCTGCAGTGGTTTTTGGTCCCTGCTGAAATTGCCTTTCAGCTGCCTGCTGACAAATGGCTGCTTTATGTTCATGTGTGCTCCATAGGCAGGCAGCAAAAATTCTTCAAGTTCAAATATGACACTTAACTTTCAGCGAAGAAACCCAGAGCAGTAGTAGCCCAGCCTCAACTTAACACAAAGTCACAGCATTTGAATACACACTGGGGTAATTTCAGAAGGCAAATGAAACAAATAGCTCCTGAGCCACTCAACATTCAAAGTAAAATACATTCTGCAACTTGTCAGGATAAACCCACTTGCAAGGAAATCTAAAGAGTTGTTCTGCTTCTTCTGGACAGTTTAGTGAGCTAGTTCTCCGAAATACTGGGCGAGATACCACCCATACCTCCAGTCCCAAACACCCCATCCTGCAACCATGACCCCAGCCCCCCACCCACACCCCTGAGTCTAGACAATCTTCAATCCATCACAGTAAGTCCCTTTTCACCATCAATTAACTACTACTCTATTTAGTTGCCATTATACCTCTGCGGCAAATTTAAAGTTTTTCTCTATCACAGCTTCAACCGTTTCAACCCAGACAAGGATGAGGTGACTCTAAATTAAAAGGAGAAAACGGTTCTCCTGTTTTCAAGCTCTTATCAAAAGTAAGGAGCCTGTGAAATAAAAACAAAACAAAACAACAACAAAAAGAAAAAAGTAAGGAGTCTAAGTTCTCTTTCTCACTTTCCAATCACCATAAATAACTTGGCACTGGATTTCTGTAATCTTTTTTTATCTGTTCTTCCTTACAAAATCAAAAGTAGTTAGTGACACTAAGGGATTTATATACCTCATGAGGAGTATATTATTAGAAGCGGAGGGAATGAATTCTGAAGTTTCAAAAGTATTAGAGCACCAACATTTACAAAGTTTGCTTCAGAATTCACTGTTTGTAATTTTGTCCCAATCTGACTCAGGAAGAAATATCTTGTGGTACAAGTTAGATTCTAACCTTTCAAAGAGCAAAAATACACATAAGGCAGTCTTAACGTCCCTAGACCAGCCTTGCTGGAGTGTCAGAGGCATGCCACTAATGGGGTAGCGGTGGGAAGCCAACATTTCTTAAAATAAGTCACTTTTCCACTATAAACAGACAGTGTCTCCATTTGTCTGCTAGGTCTACAACTTCTAAGATCCAAAACACTAGCTGAAAATGAACATACCCTGATAGCAGGTCAAGCAACAGGGCAGAAACTTTTCATTTTTCATGATGAAGAAATAACCCAGTCTAGAATGGGGAAAAGGCAGCTCATGTGCTAAGCTTAGGTGGCTACCTGGAAAGATTTCTGCCAATTCCAAGCTAACCACAGCTAGCAGTTCTTCGCTTTGCCACTCAGTTCTATCATTTCTTCTTTCTACACTCATGGAAACGACTTTCTGTTTATCAAACAAATGCTTCTTTCCAAAAGAGTCAGGGCGAGGCCAAGATAACTCAGCTTCCTGGGAGAAGGTTAACAAGAGTGCACTCAAATGTCACACTGTCCCTAACCCTCGGAGGCCCCAAGCTGCCAAGGACTAGAGGAATAGGGCTTGTTATTTGGTTTTCCTTGCCAAGATTCCAACTACCTCATACCAGGCTTCTTTACTTGTTGCTGCTGCTGGTTTCCATCTCTTTTCTTCATCCTTCCAGTGGTCCAGGCCAAAAACCTTGCTGTCGTCTTTCATTCTCTTTCTCCCACACCCCACATCCAATCCATCAGCAGATTTTATAAACTCTGCTGTCAAAATACATCCAGAATTCAACTATTCCTCACCCTTATCCCCACCCCACTCTAGTGCCACCAACCTAGTCCAATAGCCATTATCTCCCTCCTGGTTTACTGCAGTAATCTTAGAATAAACTCCTAACCAGTATCCCTGATTCTGCCCTTGGCTCACTGCGATCTACTCTCAAAATGACAGCCAAAATAAGAAGTCTTTTTTTTTTTTTTTTAACTTTTTTCTTTTGAAATAATTACAGATTCACAGGAAGCTGCAGAGATAGTACAGAGAGATCCCATGTACCCTTCACCCAGTTTCCCCCAATAGTTAAATCTTACATAATTATAGAACAATATCAAAACCCAGAACTTGACATGGGTAGAATTATGTGTATACTCCTATGTCATTTTATCATATGTATAGATTTGTGGAACTACCACTGCAACCAAGATACAGAATTATTTGGAGTTACTCATTACTGAGTATTCTTGCAGGCATAAAAACAAAATGTCCACTATTACTTTTTTCTACTATCCCAAATATTAAACTTTTTCCTACAGGGTTCTGAGAAAACATAATTTCTTTCTGATTCACTTACAGTCACAAGATATGTTTTAGTTCTAAAAGTTTTAAGCTAGAACTATTTCTATTTTTTTCCTATGCCTTCTTACTCATACAAAAGAGCTTTGCATGTGACGGATGCTTAATAATTACAGATTAACTCAGGGAATATCCATCAGAGGAAAGACTATACACGTATTTTTTTACTCTTCATCTTGCCACTAACAAAGTTTGTAAACTAAGCATGGTTTATGTCAAGGCTTTATAAAAAAAACATGCTATTCTTTTGATACAAAGTCTGTTTACATTAATGTATAAAGGAGGATTTGTTTTCTTATAGTTTCTTAAAAAAATACTTCTAGACTAAGTATAAGCCCAGGTAGCCTATGAAATAGGATCCCGTATATTCTTAAAGGCCTTTCAAGAATGTTATTCAGACTTCTCAGATATAGTGCAAATGTTTCTCGTGCTACACCAATATACTAGCAAAGGTGGGTTAGCTAATTTTGTAATACAGAGATTCTTCCCTGATTCCTAGTATAATCTGCAGGTTCCAAATCCAGCTCATTCTTTCTCTGAAGCTTTCCCTAACCTACTCATCTACTCTAGAAGAACTGGTCCATAATTTTTATCTAATGGCATTTAGCCTATACACCTCTGTAACATCAGTGAACAACTGTATTACAGTTGTTTCTTAACATGTGTGTCTCCCTCTCTAGACCAGGGATTCTTCGTCCGTGGATGGGTTTCCATCCACGAATCCTGTAACGTAAAGCAAAATATGGATAGTGTGCTTCCATTTGTGCAGTAAGGAAGAGGAAATACAAATATGTATGTGGGTGTATGTGTGTATATTTTATTTATATTTTCTAAAGGAAGTAATATTAAGTGAGAAACTTCTTAAAATGGTTACTTATAAGGGAATGGAAAAGGGGTGGAAGCTAGAATTTCCTGAACGTACCCTTTTTTTATAGTTTTAGTCCTGAAAACATGTAATGTCTTAAATAACTTACACAATTCAGAATTGAGTCAAAGAGAAGAAAAATTTCTAAAAATTGAAAGCAAATTGGAAAAAAAAAGAACGTAACTCTGAGTTAAGTTGTAACATAACCAGAAAATAATTTTTTTAAGTGACAATTGAACGCAGTATTTTGCCTATGCATCTTTAATGGGCTATATCCTGAGGACAAAAAGAACCAGTAGTCTCTTTAATATTTGTAATAAAATTGTATTACTTTGAGTCAGTCTTGCCCTCACTCTCATATTAAATATGTAATTATGTTAAAGTCATTTGAAACCACAAATTTTCAGCATAAGAGAAATGAGACATAAATACATAATATTCAGGAAGTAGAAACACTGAAATCTTAAATTTCAATTGGAATGTTAGTACAAACTTGTATTTTACTTTTCTCTCTAAAAAAACCACACATTTGCTACCTCTGTGCCCTAAACAGGCCTCTAAGCAATGACAACCCAGTAGTAATATAAGCATCCCTAGGGGACAGGCTGAAGGAACCAGAGCTCCCAGGAGAAATGTTTGATTCCAGGTCTGGGACAGGAAGTGTTCAAGATAAGCCTGGAACATCTTACCTAAAAGCAAGGAAGCTATTAAAGACTATTGGGATCAGGGACTTCCCTGGTGGCATGGTGGTTAAGAATCCGCCTACCAATGCAGGGGACACAGGTTCGAGCCCTGGTCCAGGAAGATCCCACGTGCCTCAGCGCAACTAAGCCCATGCGCCACAACTACTGAGCCTGCGGTCTAGAGCCTGCGAGCCACAACTACTGAGCCCGCACGCCTAGAGCCCGTGCTCCACAACTAGAGAAGCCACCGCAATGAGAAGGCTGCGCACCGCAACGAAGAGTAGCCCCCGATCGCCGCAACTAGAGAAAGCCCACGTGCAGCAACAAAGACCCAAGGCAGCCAAAAATAAATTAATTAATTTTTAAAAAAAGAAAGAAAGCAAGCTATGTGCAAACACATAACTTTAAAAAAAAAGACTATTGGGATCATGTCAAAAGAACACAGGAGTCAACTTAAAGAGGCTTCTGCGAGCTAAGTGGAGTAATTTGAGCATCAAAAGAGTAATAACTCAATGGACTGAAACACTTCAAACATGTTAAAATCTGTAAGTTCATAATGATATTACAAAATAAACAAAATCAACTTCATTGGTCACCACTGGTGATTGCTAGGGTACCAGTTCATTATTCTGATATTTAATACATAATGAAAAAGAATCAAGCATTTATTTTGCCTTTATTGTAGTTTCTAAATTGTTTATAGGCAAAGTTCTTTACAGAAGAATTAGAGCTAATAAATGCAGAAAGAATGAGAGAATTAAAAAATCACCATTTTGCAACTTCTAATGAAGGAATGTATTTATTAGGCAACTAAATAATAAGAGTGGCTAAAACATTTGATCAAAAGTGGATGAGAAACTTTATAAAAACTTTATGAAGCTTTATACATCACTAAAAGTGGTGAAATCGGACATTATACAAATCCTGAAATGATGCAACAGTTGGACTATGATGTATTCCTCTCCCGACCCCACCAAGGTGACCCTTATTTAACCAAACCACTTTACAAGAAATAGTGAGCCAGAGACAACATGCTGAATGATGCAATAAGGATCCAAATCCAGAATGTGGGAAATTTTACAAGATGATCCAGTTTCTTCAACAAATAAATGTCATAGAAAAAAAAAAAAAAAAACGTGTGTGATGGCAGGAGAGAGAAGGGGTTGTTATAAAGCATAAAAAATTTAAGATACTTATCAACTCTGGATGTCTGGACTTCGTTGCATCATGATATGAATAAACTATAAATAGATGTTTTGAGACAATTGGAGAAAGCTATGAAACATGGCCTGCCTGTTAGTTAATTTTGTTGGGTTTAAGAATGGTATTATAGACTTTAGTTGATTATGAAGGATCAGCTGATACTGGATTTACTCTCCCACTTTAACCAACTATAAAATTTGGACTGTTTGCAGACATTGGGCAATAACCAACAAAAGGCTATGATTCTTCAGAGAAAGAAAGCACAAGCGTTGCGCCCCATATTCACCCCAAACCACAACCTATGAAAACAGATCAGAGTTAGGGGCTGGTAAGGCAGTTAGAATTTGGGTGGCAGGAAAACAGAGAAGGAGAGAGAAGCAGAGGAGGAACATCAAAAGTCACAAAAGAAATTCTGATGAGGTCTTGGCCAACTCTCAAACTGCATATGAGCAAAAGCAAGACTATAAAAGGCCTAGCATTAAAAAGCCGCCGGGAGGATGAAAGCTAAAGAGAAAATTTTAGAGATTATACAGTGCACATGGGATGCTGGCGTTCAGATACAGCTTACAAGGCAAGACCTTGGTGAATATTCTACATACTCAGTGGAGAGCCCAGAGGACAACACCCTGGGAGTAAGGGCTGTGCCATGGGAGTAAGGGCAAAACTAAAACAGAACCAACATAACAATGCCTAAAACTAATCAGCCTCAGCATGATCAAGTTGATCCATCATAATTCAACCTCCTGCCAGAACAAACTCAACACTGTAGAAGATAACATAATCCAGAGTTTTTATAACGTGTCACTCTTTTTTTTTTTTTTTTTAAAGATTTATTTATTGATTGATTGATTGCTATGCTGGGTCTTCGTTTCTGTGCTAGGGCCTTCTCTAGTTGCGGCAAGCGGGGGCCACTCTTCATCGCTGTGCGCAGGCCTCTCACTATCGTGGCCTCTCTCGTTGCGGAGCACAGGCTCCAGACGCGCAGGCTCAGTAGTTGTGGCTCACGGGCCTAGTTGCTCCACGGCATGTGGGATCTTCCCAGACCAGGGCTCGAACCTGTGTCCCCTGCATTGGCAGGCAGATTCTCAACCACTGTGCCACCAGGGAAGCCCTATAACGTGTCACTCTTAATACCCAGTATACAATAAAAAAATTACTAGACATGGGAAGAAGTAGGAAAAATGACCAATAATCAAGAGTTTAACGTCAACAGAAGCAGAACCAAAGATGACTTGGATATTGGAGTTAGCAGGCAAGGACTTCAAAAATGACTGTGATTAATACGTTAAAGAAAACACAGGGAAAGATGTACCAAAAGGATAAGATGGAACATGTCAAAGGAGAATCAGTCTCTAAAATATATATAACTTATAGGGACTCCCCTGGTGGCGCAGTGGTTAAGAATCCGCCTGCCAATGCAGGGAACACAGGTTCGAGCCCTGGTCCGGGAAGATCTCACATGCCACAGAGCAACTAAGCCCGTGCACCACAACTACTGAGCCTACGCTCTAGAGCCCGAGAGCCACAACTACTGAGCCCACGTGCCACAACTACTGAAGCCCATGTGGCTAGAGCCCGTGCTCCACAACAAGAGAAGCCACCGCAATGAGAAGCCTGCGCACCACGACGAAGAGTAGCCCCCACTTGCCGCAACTAGAGAAAGCCCGTGCGCAGCAACGAAGACCCAACACAGCCAAAAATAAATAAATAAAATAAATAAATTTTAAACAAATAAAAAAATAAAAAATATATAATTTATAAACATATTCTAAAATGGCAAAACACCCGAAATTGAGAACTTATTGGATAGATTCAACAGCTGGCACAGCAAAAGACAGGATTAGTGACCTTGAAATAAATATTATTGTTAAGTTTTTAAAAATCCTTATATGCAAGAGGAAATATTAAGTATTTATATGTGAAATGATATGATTTCTTGATTTGCTTTAAAATACTTTTAACCAAAAAAAAGTTGGGGGAAAGGATGAAACAAAAGCAGCAAAATATTGATAACTATCAAAACTAGGAGATGAGTACATCAGAGTTTATTACACTATTTTCTTTCCTCTTACATATATTTGAAAATGCCTATAAAAAGAAGTTTTTAAAAATGGAATCTATCATTTGCACACCTATTTTCATAACAGCATTATGTGCAATAGCCAAAAGGTAGAAACAACCCATGTATCTATCCATTCACAGATGGATTAAAAAATGTAGTATGTACATACAGTGGAATATTACTCAGCTTTAAAAAAGAAGGAAATTCTGACACGTGCAACAACATGGATGAACCTTGAGGACTTTATGCTAAGTAAAATAAGCCAGTCGCAACAGGACAAATACTGTATGATTTCACTTATATGAGGTACCTAGAGTAGTCAAACTCAGAGACAGAACATAGAATGGTAGTTGCCAAAGGATGGGAGAAAGGTAAATGGGGAGTTGTTATTTAGTGGGTACAGAGTTTCAGTTTTGCAAGATGAAAAGAGTTCTGTAGATGGATGGTGGTGATAATGCAAATATAATTAACACCACTAAACTATATACTTAAAAACGGTTACAACAGTAAATTTTATGTTATGTGTATTTTACCACAGTTTTTTTTAAAAAAACAAAGTCTCTCTCTCTCTCTCTCCCCCTCTCCCCCTCCCTACCCCACATGCACACACACACAGACACCAGCCCAGAAAATATCTTCAGGATATCAAAGTTTGAAGGCACACTGAAATAAAATGCACTAATTCCAAAAAATGAGCCAAAAATCTCTTTATATAAGTCAAATATTTTAAAATATTATGACTAAAATATCTTTATTTTTCTAGAAGTTTTGCTTTGTCAGAAAAGACTTCATTTTCCAAAGACTTCATTTTCATTAAAAAAAAAAAAAAAAACCAGTTCAGAAAGCCCTCAGAAAAAATATTAATATAGGAGCCAGGTAAAAATATTCCTTTTGCTCCTTCTCTGGGGCATTTATTTTTACGTCATGATAGAACTGACAGGGTGGTCAGACGACAACCATGAGTAGATATCTGGCAGTAAAGTGAGGTCATCAAACTGTAAGTTTCTAAGCACTAAGCACAGGTGGCTTCCTCATATACCTTGGGCAGGTTACAAACATAAATGCTAAAGTCATGTCTGATACTGAGAAAATAAAACCAAAAAATGAAGAATAATGAACAGGAAATTAATTAGGGAAGGAGACGGAAGTAAATTGTTTTAATTTAGGATGACTGAATGAAATTCAGTGATACAGTTATTTGCTTCTGTCAGTAAAGCCTTAGAAAACAGCTAGTTTTTGTAGCCAAAGGGAGTAAATAATTTAGTGAGAAAACAGTATTTTAGTTATAAAAATATATAGAATGTCATGAGGATTAAATAAGAAAAGCACGTTAAAACAACAACAAAACCACCACCCAAAACACAGTAGTGTGTTCAAATAAACAAATGTGATAGTGTTCTCAAACATTTAGGAGGTTGAAAGATAACATATGTAACACTTAACACAATATCTGGTACAGGATGGTTATACAATTTAGTCTTTCCCATTCTCTGCTCTGTGAGTCTGAGGGTCCCATAGCATAAATAAATGGCTTTGCGAGAAGTTCTGGGTTCCATACATGTTGACACCTTTAGGAAATGTCATTTTTAAGGCACTGAGAATATCCATAATAAATCATACACACTTCAACACAGTACTGTTAAGTTAATAATTTATTTTAAATGCTCATGAGTTCTGCCTGGTATTCAGGAAACTTTTCTTGATAAAGTGCTGGATTTATGACTTCATAGTCTCAAACAGGAAGTTTGGGGATATATATCTAAAGAAATCATACTGTGGAAGTTTTAAATTATGAGTTTAGTGGTTTACAGAACTAACCAGTTTCTCAATTCTGTTTATAAAATTAAACAGACCCACACTGTCATGGCTGCCCCTTTATAATACAGTGTCAAATAATCATTTCAATAAATCAATTGAATGAGTAATAAATGCTCATTCAATAATCATTTATTGAAGCCTATTACATTGCTTAGAATTCATAATCTTTAATGTCTTTCTCTGCAGTTATCCAGAAAACAAAAAGGTGTTTTCCTCCCATGTCAAAAACTCATTTAACTAAAATATGTTATGGAATAACATGAAAATTCCATGCTTGACTTGGTTATACTTCACTGTGATACAATGAAATAAATATACTGAGTGCCTACTATATGTTAGACACTGCATTAGTGAAGACACAGATAAGTAAGATTCAAATGTCACAATCTACAGTCTAGTGACATTCTTTCATTCAGTTAGTCTTTCATTCAACTGATCAATACATATTTAATGAGCATGTATTCTCTGCAGGCACTTTTCTAAGTACTAGAGATTTATTAGCAACGCTCAAAAGTTACAAAGTCCTTACTCTTATGAGGCTTATATTTTAGTGAGATGAGACAATAAGCAAGCAAACAAACAAATAAATAAATGCCAGTTGGTGATAAGGACCAAGAAGAAAAATAAAGCAAGGAAGGAAATACAGAGTAGTGGGTCAATAGGAAGAATGAGATTTCAGACAGCATGGCAGGCAAAGACCTCTCTAATAAGGTAACATCTGATAAGAAACCTGAAGGAAATGGAAGAGAGAGCCATGTGGATATCTGGGGAAAGAGTATTTCAGGAAGAAGAAATGGAAAATGTCAAGGCCTTAAAGTGGGAACATATCCAGAGTTTAATGAACAAGAAAGAGATGCCAATATGAAACGGGGGGAGAGTACTAGGTGCTAAGGTCAGAGAGGTAGCTGGAAACCAGATAACATAGAGGTTTATAGACTATGCATTTATTCCAAACAGATGAGAAAGCCAATAGAAGTAGAAAGCGGAGTGGGAAGATTCCACTTTCATTTTAAAAGAATCACTCTCCCTGCAATAGAGGAATCAGGGCAAACTCAGGGAGCCTGGTTAAAGGCTATTGCCGTAACCCTAGCAAGAGATACCTATGACTTCGGTCAGATTGGTATTGGTGGAGGTGGTGGTAAATGACCAGGGTCAGCATATATTCTGATGGTAGAGTCACCCAGGTTTACTGATGGATCTGGCCCGAGGTATGAAAGCAAAAGAGAAATTAAGTATGACTCTACAGAAGTTTCTGGTGTGAGCAACTGGATGCACAGAGTTGCCACTATCGAGACAGGAGAGACTGGTGAAAAGAAAAAGTTGGTGAATGCAAATCAAGAGTTCAGTCTACATATGTTAAGACTGTGACATCCATTAGCCATCCAAGGGGAGATGTCAAGTAAACAGCTGGGTATATAAACCTAGAGTTCGGAGGACAGGTCAGACTGGAGAGTTAAAATTTGGAAGCCATGGGACTTCCCTGGTGGTGCAGTGGGTGAGAATCCGTACTCCCAATGCAGGGGGCCTGGGTTTGATCCCTGGTTGGGGAACTAGATCCCGCATGCATGCTGCAATTAAGAGTTAGCATGTTGCAACTAAGAAGTCCGCATGATGCAACTAAAAAAAAAGATCCCACATGCCACAACTAAAGATCCCGTGTGCCACAATTAAGACCTGGCACAGACTAAACAAACAAACAAATAAATAAAATGTTTTTTAAAATAAATAAATAAAATTTGGAGGCCAGCAGTTTCATGGGCCATAAAAATCAATTAGGGAGTAGATGTACATAGAAGAAAAGAGGTCCAAGGACTGCACCAAGCAGCACTCCAAAGTTTAGATGTCAGGAAGATGAGGAGGATCTGGCAAAAGAACCACCAGAAGAAAAAGGGATCAGTCACGGGACTATTGTCTAAATTACTCAGTCTAGTGCCAGTAAATGACACAGAAATACAAAAGAAAAAAACTTAACTGCAAATAGTGCTATAGTAGAGGTATGCTCAAAGGAAGAAGGAAGGGCTTCCCTGGTGGCGCAGTGGTTGAGAATCCTCCTGCCAATGCAGGGGACACGGGTCCGAGCCCTGGTCTGGGAAGATCCCACATGCCGTGGAGCAACTAGGCCCGTGAGCCACAACTACTGAGCCTGCACATCTGGAGCCTGTGCTCCACAACAAGAGAGGCCGCAACAGTGAGAGGCCCGCACACCGCGATGAAGAGTGGTCCCTGCTCGCCGCAACTAGAGAAAGCCCTCGCACAGAAACGAAGACCCAACACAGCCAAAAATAAATAAATAAATTTAAAAAAAAAACGGAAGAAGGAAAAAGGCAATAACTCTCGAGCACAATCAGGGCAGAGTTCACAGAAAGCATAACATTTGAGAAGGGTCATGAACGTTGAGTAGCAATTAATAAAGCAAAGAAGGATAGCTGGGCTTTTGTATCTTGTGTTCTGACACATCCTACGGATAATCAGCCTTGCAACCAATTCCTCTGAGGACAATCCCTTTATAGACCTTGTGAAGAAAAAAAGGACAGTATTCTACAAGAGATTAGGAAGTAATGTAAACTCGTCTGAGTCCCCACTAGCTTCAGACTACCATGGGACATGCTAGGGTACCTGGTAAACCCCTTTCTGCCTCTCTTGCCTTCACATTTATCAAAGACAGTGAAACCCATTTCACAGTTCACTGCTCCACCCAGAGTCTGCCAGTCACTTAGGCAATATCCATAGCCTTGAGGATAATCTATTTGACAATTTAACTTCATGATTACTTGAACCTTCTTTATCTCCAGTGACCTATAACTCCACCAAAGTTCAGCAACTTTCCTATGGCCACATCTTGAACTTGTCTCTGCTTGACACTTTTCTACCTTTGAAATTCTAAACTTCGATAGTATACTCCCCTCTCTCTTAATATAAACTTCTATATCAGCAATGTTGAATAGAAATAAAATGTGAGCCATTTATATAATTTAAGGTTTTCTAGTAGTCACATTAAAAAAAATGACTCATTTTGAAATTAATTTTAAGAATTTATTTTAACTCAATACATCAAAAATATAATCACATTAAGAATATAATCACTGCAACATGTAAACAGCATAAATATTAGCAATGAGACATTACCTTCTTTTTTTCATACTAAGTCTTCAAACTCCAGTGTGTATTTTACATTTACAGCATATCACATTTCAGACACTAAATTGTCTATAGTCAAGGTGAAATGTAATTTTACCAAAATAAGAGTTGGGTTTTATGGAAAAATGTTTTACACTGTGTGTAGTAAAGAACTGGCCTTGCTCGAAGTGAAGGTCTGGCCTTACTCCTTGGCTTTCAGGAGGTCATCTCTGGGCCTTTGGAATGTTATGCCTGATGGGAGTGTCTTTGTCTGGTCATACCAGATAGTCTAACAATATGATTTAGCATGGGACTGGCCATACCCACATAGTCTTAGGATGGAGGCTGGCCACACTAGAAGACCAACAATGTGACTTAGGGTGGGAGCTTTGGGTCATGTAGTATCAGTTGGCCTGGAGACAGAAATCAACCATGTGGGCATTCAATCAATCAATCATTCATGCCTATATAAAATAAAAACTCTGAAAACAGAGGCTCAGGTGAGCTTCCCTATGGGCAATACTCTGTGCATACTGTCACACATCAACACCAGGAGAGTAAGACATTCCATGGGGAGTGGAAAACAAAAGCTCCATGTCTGGTACTTCTCATGAACTCTGCGCTTCTTCCCTTAGGTGATTTTAATCTGTATCCTTTCCTTGTAATAAACTGTAACTGTGAGTATAATAGTTTTCAGTGAATTCTGTGAGTACTTTTAGCAAATTATCAAAGGTGAGGGTGGTATTGGGAAATTCCTGAACTTGCAGTTGGTGCCAGGAATGAGGGTGCTGTTGGGAGCTGTGTTCAACTTTGTAGTTGGCTAACTCTCTCAGTTGTCCTAAAACTGCTTCAGTTTTTAAATGTAAATGTAAATTCAATTCAAAATTCAGTTCCTCAGTTGCGCTATCTACAGTTCAAATGCACACAGTGGCTACAACATTGGGTGCACTTTCAGACTTTTATCTCTTTGATCCTCTTATGCCCAACACACTTGCTTTTCAACTTCATCTAGATCTCTAGCTTTTAAAATTCCTCCTATTTAAGATCATTCATCCTGGTCTCATTTGCCCTATATCCCTTTCAGCCTAAGCCCAATGACCCACACATTAATTACTTTATTGTTAGTGGCCTGAATTTCTTTGCCAACTGTCTCTCATCTTCTACTGCACATGACTTTATGTCATGTTAATTATATCTCAGTTTTTTTAAGTTTTTTAAAAAATAAAAATGTTTAGAATATTGCCTGGTACATAATGCTGCTATGGACAAGTTGTACAATCTTTACACTGACTAAGCACTTTACACTCACATAATCCTCACACCAACCCTTTGAGGTAAGTGCTGTCTTCATCATCATCCTTATTACTACTATTATTATTATTATCTTCCTTTTAAAAGAGGAGAACACTGAGGCAGTGAGATTAAAAAGTTTGCCCACAATTACAAAGGCAGTAAGTGGAGGAATTAGGATTTGAATCACAGCAGTCTGACTCTATCCATATTCTTAACCACTAACAATGTTGCTTTAACTATATCCACAATCCATTTCTCCATCCCCAGGGCCACTACTCATCAGACAATTCTCAGCCCTCATCTGTCTTACTGCAGTAACCTCCTAAGTGCTCTCCCAGACTCATTCCCCTCAAATGTATCTTTATATTGCCAACAAAATACCCTTTCTTAAACAAGTCGGACTGTGTTCTGGCCCTTGCTTAAAGCCCTCCCATTGCTCACGATCATCTCATAGTGGAAGAAACTTTTAGTGGCCACAGACTTATTTACTTAAATGAACTCTTATGTGGAAATCCAATAGGCATATTGGGTATAAAAGCAGAGATGCTCCTGTTGAATATGAGCGAAAAGTGGGGGTTGGTTGAATGCATTTGTGAGGAAAGCATGACTCTTCAGCCCTGCCTCACACATCTTCCTCCTCAGAGATGGCATCCTAGACATTTCCAAAGAACCCTTAGAACTTGTGGAATAATCTGAAAACCAGCCTATCACTTAACCCTCTAAGAAACTAGTTCTAGTCCTGTGAATACACAAAGTTGTTTCATGCTTTAGAGTCTTTACATATGTTATCCCTCTGGAAAGGTCATTTCTACTCAGCAAACTTCTCATACTTGAAAACTCTGTTCAACCTTTACTTCCTCCATCAAGACTTCTCTAACCTACTCCTTATTCCAAGAGCTGCAAATAGAGCTCCCCATCTTTATCACAGGCCTGTTGATGATGTCCTTTGTACAATACAGTACTCAAAACTGAAGATAATATTCCAGACATGGTGTGACTGCCACTAAAGTTAAGACTGCTACAACTCTTTCAGCAAATCCGAAACTGAGTTTGGAATTAGCAGCCAACTACTATCCAAAGCAGTTTTGTGTCTTAATTAGCCAATGACACTGGGATAAAGTTCCTAGCTAATAACATTTACACCTAGAGCAGAAACTTCCAAGAATCATTACTCATCACTTCAAATAACCTAGCAAAACTCTGGATCAAACCAACTGTCTCTGTTCTTCACTCCTATATCTCAGCTGCCAAGAACTGCTAACAAACAACCCATAAAACAAGCCACAACAAAGTTAAGATCAACAACTGCCAGCCCGTCCACACTGCCTATCAGTCCTTCGACTTGCCTCCTGTCATCTACCTCCTTCATTTCCTTTAGTTGCTATTCCATGATCTCACATCTCAGCATACAGATGGTTTTCTTACTTCTCAGAAATTAGTTATTAGGTACTCAGATTCTAAACCTTAATCCCCCAGACATCAGTCTCACACAAATACTTCAGCAAATTTACCAGCCTTCAACTCTATCTCTACCCACTTCTTCTCTTCTCACACAAAACGAATCCCTCACTGATGCACTAAAACGTATCCCCTTGTATCTCCTTGAGGAATGCTCCACTAAATTTCACTCTCTCCCTTCCACCTACATTTCCTCTGGTTCTACTCTTCTTTCCCCTCAACATAAACTATAGGTTTAAGTCAAATATATAAAAAAAGAAAATACACATGCAAACAATGCCCCAGAATTTACCAACTCTCTCATTCCTTCCCATTATAGCCAACTTCCTCAAGAGTTATTTATACCACTGGCCTTCAAAGTAGGGTGCTGATTTTTATCTCAGTAGTCGCTCTAGGGATTATAATATGCATCTTAATTTATCACAATCTACTTCAAATTAATGCTGACTTGATTCAGGTAAAATATAGCAACATTACTCCAATATAACTCCATTTCCTCAACCTTCCTTTAGATACTTTACATCAATCTCTGATAGAAATCCAGAAATAGAGTGTTATAGTTACTTTGTTAAGTCATTTTATGTCTTTTAAAGAAATTAAGAGAATAAAAGGGGGAAAAGTATATCTGTATACTCTTTTATTTCCTATACATTCATCTCTTCTGATTTTCTTCATTTCCTCCTATGGACATGAGTTACCGTTTCGTGTCACTTCCTCTCAGCCTGAGCATTTCCTTTAGAATGGCTTATATAGCAAGCAGGTCTGCCTATATAAGAAACTCTCTGTCTTTAGTTATTTGGGAATGACTTTATTTTGCCTTCCTTTTAAAGGATAGTTTTACTAGATACAAAATTTATGGTTCACAGCTTCTTTTTTTTTTTTTAATTTCAGCATTTTAAACATATCAATCCACTGCTTCCATTTTTTTCTGATGAGAACCCACCTATAAATCATATTGTTGTTACCCTGTATGTGGTGAGTCATTTTTCTCTCGCTGCTTCAAGATTCTCTTTTTCTTTTCGCAAATTGACAATGATGTGTGTAGATGCAGATCTCTTTGTAATTATCCTACTTGAGATTCAATGAGCTTCTTGATACCGTAAATCGATGTTTTATAATACATTTTAGAAGTCCTTGGCCATTATTTCTTCAAGTATTTTTTTCTGTCCCTTTCTCTCTCCTCTTTCCTTCTGGAATTCCTATTATAAATATGTTGGTATACTTGACCTTGTTCCATAGGTCTGTAAGGCTTTGATTATTTTTGTTCAATGGTCTTCTCTCTGTTCTTCAGATAGGATTATTTCTATTGATAGAAATAATCTTCAGGTTTACTGGTGTTTTTTGGGTTTTTTTCCTGCCACCTCAAATCTGCTCTTGAACTCATTTAGTGAATTTTTCATCTCAGTTATTGTGCTTTTCAACTCTGGAATTTCCATTTTGTTCTTTTTTATAGTTTTATTTCCTTATTGAGATTCCTTATTTGTTAAGTTATTGTTATCATATTTTCTGTTTGTTATTTAGACATGATTTCTTTTGTTTGAACAAATTTATAATAGTTGCCAGAAGTTTTTGCTAAAAACAACATCTAGACTCACTGAGAGAAAGTTTCTATTGACTACTTTTCCTCCTGATTTTCGATCACATGTTCCCGGGTTTTTGTTTTTCTTCCAGTTTTATCGAGATATAATTGACATACAGCACTGTATAAGTTTAAGGTGTACAGTATAATGATTTGACTTACATACATCATGAAATGATGACCACAATAATTTTAATGAACATCCATCATCTCCTATAGATATAAAAGAAATAGAAAAAATCTTTTTTCTTGTGATGAGAACTCTTAGGATTTACTCTCTGAACAGCTTTCATATACACCATACAGCTATATTCATTATATTTATCATGTTGTACATTACACCTCTGCTACTTACCTATACCTGGAAGTTTGTACTTTTTTACTGCCTTCAATCAATTCCCACTCCCCTCAAAGTGCTTTTTATAAAGCTGGGTATTATAGATAATATATTTAACTAATTGTGGATTATTATTTTTCTCCCCTGAGGACTGCTGTTGGTGCTGCTCTTCTTTGTTTTGTTTTGTTGTTAGTAACCCTCTTAGAAATAATTTGAGCATCTGTTGTCCTGTGGTATGTAGCCATTGATATCTCTGCTAATTTTTAAAAAAATTCTTCTTTTTATTTTTATTTTTTAGCATGGCTTTCTTGAGGTCATCCCTATGTCTACATCATTTAGTAGTCAAGCCAGCAGACCTTTCACCTTCTGTGGACAAATCTATTGGTGGATTCAGGAGTCCACTCAAAGTTCAGAAAGTTTCAAAGTCAGCCTCAGCTTTAAACTTTGCTGGGCTGTCTCAGAACTTCCTAATAGAGGCCAGTCCGCCAGTAAGCCAGAGATGAATGGAGAACTTATCTTACCCTGTTGTGGTTCTCTAATTAACAAGGTCTCCCTACTAGATTTCTGGCTTGTCGGCCATTCTGCTGCTCACCTCTAGCAAGACCACAACCTCTAGCAAGACCACAACCTCTAGCTAGCAAGGCTTTGAGCCTTCTACATTCATTTCCTACCAAAATTACTATTTTTACTGATGACAACACAACTGGGCATGGGTTTTTTTGTCTTTCATTCCAAATCAAGTCAGCTGCCTCTGGCAACAAAGATGCTAGTTTTAAGGCCAGCCCAGCCTTGGATTACATTATGTTTCCCCCTGGGGAAGAGGTGCAGGATGTAGGGGCTCAGGCAAGAAAGCCAAAGTCTCCCACTGTTCCTACTACAAGTTCAAAAGATTTTCATGAATTAAGCTTCTCCATTTGATGTTTGCTACTGGTTCATTTTCAGAGCCCTAAATGGGTGTTTCTAACAATTTTGTCTAGTTTTATATTTGTTCTTTGGAGAGAAGATACTCTTAACTCTGTTACCATCACTTTTTAAAAAAAATATTTATTTTATTATTTATTTGGTTGTGCCGGGCCTTAGCTGCAGCAGGCGGGCTCCATGGTTGCAGCTTGCTGGCTCCTTAGTTGCAGCCAACAGGTTCCTTAGTTGTGGCTCGCCGGCTCCTTAGTTGCGACAGGCAGGCTCCTTAGATGTGGCATGCAAACTCTTAGTTGCGGCATGTATGTGGGATCTAGTTCCCTGACCAGGGATGGAACCCAGGCCCCCTGCATTGGGAGCGTGGAGTCTTAACCACTGCACCACCAGGGAAGTCCCACCATCACTTTGATTTATCTTATTTTCAATTGCTACATCTGTACATATTTTAGAATTCATTTATTATATTATATAACATTTATGCACTCATACCTCACCCCATAACATTCTCATTTCTATTCTTATTACACTAGTGAAACAGCTCTCTTTAAGAATACTGAGAACATCTTTGTCTCAAAGCCAGAAGTTACGTTGCATTCCTTATCATATTTGACTTTTCTACAGCATTTAATACTGCTCCTTTTTGAAATTCCTATTTTCCTTGGTTTTTATAACACCACAGTCTTATTTCATCGACAGTGGCTTTTCATATTTTATGGCCTCATTTTCAACTTAAGTTCTGATGGTAAGAAGGGTTTCATCCTTAAACCTATTCTTTCATCCTTAAACATACTGATGACCAACTACCATCTATCTGCTGATGGAAACAATATCCCTAGGCTCTATCTTATCCCTGATTTCCAGATTTCTATATCCAATTACTTGATGGACAACTTTCACCTAACTGGTGCCTCAAACTAAATATGTCTAAAAACAACACACTTCATCTGATCTTTTTTTTTTTTAATTTATTTTATTTATTTATTTTTGGCTGTGTTGGGTCTTCGTTATGGTGCACGGGCTTCTCACTGCAGTGGCTTCTCTTGTTGCGGAGCACGGGCTCTAGGCGCGTGGGCTTCAGTAGTTGTGGCACACAAACTCAGTAGTTGTGGCTCGCGGGCTCTAGAGCACAGGCTCAGTAGTTGTGGTGCACGGGCTTAGTTGCTCTGCGGCATGTGGGATCTTCCCGGACTAGGGCCCGAACCTGTGTCCCCTGCATTGGCAGGTGGATTCTTAACCCCTGGGCCACCAGGGAAGTCCCATCTGATCTGTTTTTAACCCTGGTATTCTTTATCTCAATAAATGACACTACTACTGTCAAAAACAGGATGAGAAATCTAAAAATCATCTTACTACCCTCTTACGCATTTTCTCCTTTACCTAGCACTGTACTTCCCAATAGTTTAGTAACCTTTGATATGCTTAATTAATCTAAAATTTCAGGAATACTGCCTACTTCTTTTACATAAACAATGATAAATTAAAAAGCCTTGAGGAGAAAAGGTGAAGTTGTTATTATATAAGTAGAGGAAATGCTACTAATTTATACATACTAGCTCTGCAAACAAGCTATTGCCTATGCCTAAATCTCACAGTAATAATACCCATCTAGGAAAATCTGTCTCACCCTCTTTTTAAACGGGGACTTATAACAAGAGGGTAAAAAAGACTTCATGTTAAGATTGTTTTGCTGCTATGTCTATGACCTATTTTCAAAACAGAAATTTGGTTTATAGTTATAATCAAAGATCCTCCCAGAAACACTTTATTGAAGTCATTCTATATGGAAGAACAGATTCTTCAATCTGGTGAATGGGAAAGAACAGATACTCTGGAGTCAGGTAATCCTCAGCTCTGTTACTGATTAGTTATAGGACTTTGGCAAATTATTTAGTGTTCTTGAACTCCAGTTTCTTTGTCTGTAAGATGATGGCAAAAATATCTATGTTACAAGATTATTGTGAAGTTAAAATGAAAAAGATGAAGTCACTACCTTACTTCAATACGTCATCATTCTTAAGTATTACTGTACAGTCTCCTAACTAGTCTTGGAATGTTCCATCCCAATTCTTCCTTATATGGCAATGATTCAAGATAAAATTCAATTCTTTTACATGGTTGGTTCATTCATTCATTCACTTACTCTTTCAGTAGTTACTGATCATTTCCCTCAATAATATTTGAGTACAACAGTATGAACTGGAGAGCAAGAGGAGCCATGGAGCTAAATGGTGAGCAAAATAGACATGGCCCCTAAACTTGTGGAGTTTGGTGCCTGGTGGGAGAGAGAATCCACTACATAATTACAGAAAGAAATGTAAAACCAGAACTGATATCAGTACTGCCAAGAAAGGATACAGTACAATGAGAGGGTGTGATAGGGGATTTGGCCAAGTCAGAGAAGTCTTACAAAGCTCTTTACCATGGAGCCTTTCCTATCAAACCAGCCTTATTTGCGGCCATTTTCTCATACATAGCCTATATTAAAACCATACTAAACAACTTAATGAATATGAAATACGCCACATTCTCTCTCCTCTTGAAATCTTTTGAACATGCTACAGCATTTCTGAAATACCTTGCTCCCCCAGTTAATTCCAGAAAGTATCCAAAGATACAGTTCTTACACTACTTCTTTAAAGCCTTCACCACCCATGACATTAATATTAATCACCTGATTATGTTGGGGTATGCCAATTCCTCTACCTGATAACTGATAACGTTTGTAAATCATTAATATTTTATGGGGAGATATTCTGAGATTATGCCAAAATCCTGTGCCCATCTGTATTAGTTCCCTTAGGGTGCTGAAACAAATTACCACAAAATAGGTAGCTTAAAACAACTGTAGTTTATTCACTCACAGTTTTGGAAGCAAGAAATCCAAAATCAAGTTATCAGTAGGGACTCACTCTACCTGGAGGTTCTAGGGAAGAATCTTTTCTACACCTCTTCTAGCTTCTGGTCACTATCAGTTTTCCTTGACTTGTGGCTGCATCACTCCAATCTGCTTTCTCTTTTTCAAGATTGTTTTGGCTATTCTGGGTCCTTTGTAATTCTACATAAATTTGGAATCAGGATACCAATTTCTACAAAAATGTCAGCTTAGATTCTGATGGGGACTGCGTTGAATCTGTACATCAATTTGAACAGCACTGTCATCTTAACAATGTTAACTTTTACAATCAATGAACATGGGATGTTTTTCCAATCATTTAGATTGTCTTAAATATCTTTCAACATTGCTTTATACTTTTTTGTACTTTTCAGAGTATAAGATTTGCACTTCTTTTGTTAAATGTATTCGTAAGAATGTTATTCTTATTAATGCTATTGTAAACTGAACTGTCTTACTTCTTTCATTCTCAGATTGTTCACTGTAAGGATATGGGAATACAATTGAACATATTACTCCTGCATCCTGCAACCTTGCTAAACTCTTATATAGTCCTTACAGTTTTTTAGTGGATTTGTTTGGATTTTCCACATACAAGACCACGTTATCTGTGAATAAACTGTCTTACTTTTTCCCTTTACAACCTAGTGCCTTTTATATCTCTTTCTTGCCTAACTGCTGTGGCTAGAACCTCTAATACGATGTTTAAATGGAAGTGGAGAGAGATGAAATCTTTGTCTTCTTCCTGATCTGTGGGGGAAAACATCTAGTCATTCACCATTAAGTGTGATGCTAGTTGTGAGTTTTCAGACATCCTTTATCAGATTAAAGAAGTTCCCTTCTATTTCTAGTTTGTTGAATACTTTTGTCATGAAAGAGTGTTGGATTCTGTCAAGCATTGTTTCTTCATATGTTGAGATGATCATGTTATCATTTTTTTTAATAAATTTATTTTATTTATTTTGTTTTTAGCTGTGTTGGGTCTTCATTGCTGCGCGTGGGCTTCCTTTAGTAGCAGTGAGCTGGAGCTACTCTTCATTGCAGTGTGCGGGCTTCTCATTGTGGTGGCTTCTCTTGTTGTGGAGAACGGGCTCTAGGCACGGGCTTCAGTAGTTGTGGCACACGGGCTCAGTAATTGTGACTCACGGGCTCTAGAGCGCAGGCTCAGTAGTTACAGTGCATGGGCTTAGTTGCTCTGCGGCATGTGGGATCTTCCCGGACCAGGGCTCGAACCTGTGTCCCCTGCATTGGCAGGCGGATTCTTAACCACTGTGCCACCAGGGAAGCCCATCTTTTTAAATTTTAAATGTACTGGACTATATATAGTTGATTTACAATGCTGTTAGTTTCATGTGTACAGCAAAGTGATTCAGTTATACATATACATATATTCATTCTTTTTTAGATTCTTTTCTCATATAGATTATCACAGAATATTGAGTGGAGGTCCCTGTGCTATACGGTTGGTCCTTATTAGTTATCTATCTTATATGTAGTATTGTGTGTATGTTCATCCCAAGCTCCTAATTTATCCCTCCCCCCATGTTTCCCCTTGGGTAACCATAAGTTTGTTTTTGATATCTCTAAGTCTGTTTCTGTTTTGTAAATAAGTTCATTTGTATCATTTTTTAAAAATTAGATGCCACATATCAGTGATATCATATGATATTGGTCTTTCTCTGTCTGAGTTACTTCATTTAGTATGATAATTTCTACGTCACCCTTCTTGCTGCAAATGGCATTATTTCATCCTTTTTTATGGCTGAGTAATATTCCATAGTAAATATGTACCGCATCTTCTTTATCCATTCCTCTGTCGATGGACATTTAGGTTGCTTCCATGTCTTGGCTATTGTAAACAGTGCTGCAATAAACACTGGGGTGCATGTATCCTTTCGGATTACAGTTTTCTCTGGATATATGCCCAGGAGTGGGACTGCTGGGTCATATAGTAGTTCTATTTTTAGATTTTTAAGGAAGCTCCACACTGTTCTCCATGGTGGTTGTACCAATTTGTACCAATTTACATTACCACCAGCAGTGTAGGAGGGTTCCTCTTTCTCCACACCCCCTCCAGCATTTATTGTTTATAGACTTTTTGATGGCCATTCTGACCAGTGCGAGGTGATACCTCATTGTAGTTTTAATTTGCATTTCTCTGATTAGTGATATTGAGCATCTTTTCATGTGCTTTTTGGCCATCTGTAAGTCTTCTTTGGAGAAACATCTTTTCAGGTCTTCTGCCCATTTTTTAATTGGGTTGTTTGTTTTTTTGGCATAGAGCTGCATGAGCTGTTTGTATATTTTGGAGATTAATCCACTGTCAGTTGCTTCGTTTGCAAACATTTTCTCACATTCTGTAGGTTGTCTTTTTGTTTGTTAATGGTTTCCTTTGCTGTGCAGAAGCTAAGTTTAACTAGGTCCCATTTGTTTATTTTTGTTTTTATTTTCATTACTCTAGGAAGCGGATCAAAAAAGATACTGCTGTGATTCATGTCAAAGAGTGTTCTGCCTATGTTTTCCCCTAAGAGTTTTATAGTGTCTGACCTTATATTTAGGTCTTTGTTCCATTTTGAGTTTATTTTTGTGTATGGTGTTAGAGAATGTTCTAATTTCATCCTTTTTTTTTTTTTTTTTAATTTCATCCTTTTACATGTAGCTGTCCAGTTTTCCCAGGCCCACTTCTTTTCTCCATTGTACATGCTTGCCTGCTTTGTCATAGATTAATTGACCATAGGTGTGTGGGAGATGATATGTTATCTTGTATTTTCTTTTATTGATATGATGTATTACATTCATGAATTTTGATATGGTGCATTTCTTGCACGTGGATAAATTCCACTTGATCACAGTGTATAATTCTTTTTATATGTTGCTGGATTTCATTTGTAAGTATTTTGTTGAATATTTTTGCATCCATAGTCATAAGAGATACTGGTCTGTAGTGTTTTTTTCTTTTCCTTGTGAAGTCTTTGTCTGGTATTGGTATCAAGTATATATCAAGTGTGTGTGTATATATATATATATATATATATATATATATATATATATATATATATATATATATATATATATATATATGTATCAAGTACTCCCTCTTCTACTTTTAGAAGAGTTTGTGAACATTTGCTGTTAACTCTTTTCTAAATATTTGGTAGAGTTCAGCAATGATGCCCTCCAGACTTGGACTTTCTTTATGGGTGGTCTTTTGATTCCTGCTTCTTTCTCTTCACTTGATATAGGTCTATTCAGATTGTATATTTCTTCTTGAGTCAGTTTCAGTAGTTTGTGTCTTTCTAGGAATTTTTCCATTTTATCTAGGTTAAACAATTTGTTGGTGTACAATTGTTCAAGTATTCCTTTATAATAATTGTTATTAATTTAGGGTCAGTAGTAATATCTCTTCTTTCACTTCTGATTCTAGTGTTTGAGTGTTTCTTTTTTTCTTGGCCAATCTAACTAAAGATTTGACAATTTTGTTGATCATTTCAAAGAACTAGCTTTTGGTTTCATTGATTGCCTCTATTTTTTTCTATTTTCTATTTCATTAAATTCTGCTATAATTATTATTCCCTTCCTTCAGCTTGATCTTAGGTTTGGTTTGCTCTTACTCTTCCACTGTCGTAAGGTAGAAGACTAGGTAATTGATCTTTCTTATTATAGGCATTCTACAGTTATAAACTTCCCTCTAAGCACTCCTTTAGTTGTATCCCATAGGTTTTGATATGTTGTCTTTATTTTCATCCATCTCAAAGTACTTTCTGAATTTGCCTTTGACTTCTTCTTTGACCCATTGCTTACTTTAAAATACACTGTTTAATTTTTACATATTTGTGAGTTCCCCAAAGTTTTCCTGCTATTCATTTCTAATTTCACTCCACTGTGGTTGTAAAACATTTTGTATTACTGCTAAAATTGAATAAGTTTAAATTTTATGCAGGTTTGTTTTATGGCCTAGTATATGGTCTATCCTTGAGAATGTCCTGTGTTTACTTGATAAGCATGTATATAGTATTGTTGTTAGGTGGAGTGTTCTATAGATGTCTGTTAGGTATAGTTGGTTTACAGTATTGGTCAAGTCTTATTTTTCCTGTTGATCTTCTGTCTACTTTTTCTATCCATTATTGCAAGTACAGTATTGAAGCTTCCAACTATTGTCATTGTCTATTTCTCCCTTCATTTCTGTCAGTTTTTGTTTTACGCATTTTAGTGCTCTTTTATTAGATACACGTTTATAACTGCTATAGTTTCCTAATGTATTACCTTCTTATCATTATAGAATGTCCCTCTTTATCTCTAGTAGTAGAAATAAAGCTTTTGTGTTTTAAAGTCTATTTTGTCTGATGTCAACATAGCCATTTGAGCTTTCTTGTCATTGCTGTTTGCATGATATATAATTTTCCATCCTTTTACTTTCAGTCTATTTGTATCTTTGAATTTAAAGTATGTTTCTTGTAGACAGCATACACTGGACCATGTGTTTTTATTCAGTCTAACAATCATTGCCTTTGCATTAAATTATCCCACCCATTTACACTTAATATAAGTACTGATAATAGTTGGATTTATACCTGCTGTTTTACTTATTGTTTTCCATACATTTTATGTCTTTTTGTTGTTCTATACCGCCATTACTGCTTTCTTCTGCATTAAGTGAATATTTTTTAATGAAGCATTTCAACTTCTTTAATGATTTTTTACATTATAATTTTCTGAGGGTTTTTTTTAAAGTGACTGCTCTAGTGTTTAGCATGTATATTTTATCTTATCCAAATGAGCTTCTGATTTATACCAGGTGATTATATAGAAGGGTTTCTGCTTTATAGCATCATTTCTTTTACCCCCTTTTTTAGTGTTTTTGCAATAAAATTACATCAATTAACAGTACAAATCCAACAATACATTGCTGTAATTATTTCTGTGCCACGTGTAATGACTTTCTTAGCATAATGCAGTTTTTCTCACACACATATCCTTTGTACTGTTATTGACAAATATATTACACATATATTACATTATAGCCTTAACAATGTATTTTATATTCAATTTATTTTTAAACAGGTTAAAAGAAAAAAGGAGAAAGTATGCATCTCTTATGCCTTTTATAATTACATAATGACATTTATTGGTGTCCTTTGTTTATTGTGTGAACTCAAGTTACCATCTGAGGTCACCTGCTTTTACCTTGAAGAACTTCTTTTAGTATTTCTTGTAAGGTGTATCTGTCAGAAGCAAATTCCCTCAGTATTTTTTTTTTCTTTATTTTTTGGCTGCGTTGGGTTTTCATTGCTGGGAGCGGGCTTTCTTTAGTTGCAGCGAGTGGGGTCTACTCTTCATTGTGCTGCTTGGGCTTCTCATTGTGGTGGCTTCTCCTGTTGCGGAGCACGGGCTCTAGGCACGCGGGCTTCAGTAGTTGCAGCACGTGGGCTCAGTAGTTGTGGCTCATGGGCTCTAGAGCACAGGCTCAGTAGTTGTGGCGCATGGGCTTAGTTGCTCTGCGGCATGTGGGATCTTCCCAGACCAGGGCTCAAACCCGTGTTCCCTGCATTGGCAGGCAGATTCTTAACCACTGTGCCACCAGTGAAGTCCCTCCCTCAGTTTCTGATTATCTGAGAAAGTCTATTTCACCTCCGTTTTTGAAATATACGTTTACTGGTATAGGATTTTGATTAATAGCTTTTTTTTCTTCCTTTCAGGGCTTTAAAAATGTTATCCTATTGCCTTCTGGCCGCCGTTGTTTCTGCTGAAAAGTCTGCTATCTAAACCTACAGAACTCCCTTTAAGTGACGTATCATTTTTCTCTTGATGCTTTCAATATTTTGTCTTTGACTTCCACTATTCTTACTATGATGTATCTGTTTGTGGATCTCTTTGTGTTTAATCCTGATTGGATTTTATTGAGCTTCCTGGATATGTAAGTTATTGTTTTTCAATAAATTTGTGAAGTTTACAGTCATTATTTCCTTGCATATTTTTTCTGCTCCTTTCTCTCTTCTTCTGGTATGCCCATTAAAAATATGTTGGAGCATTTGATTGTATCCCACATTTCTCTGAGGCTCTATTCATTGTTCTTAATTCGTTTTTCTCTCTGTTCTTCAACTTGCATAAAATGCCTATCTACAAATTCATTTCTTGTTCTGCAGTTGAAATCAGTTAAGCCTCTCTGATGAATTTTTTAATTTTAGTTATTTTACTTTTCAATTCCATAATTTCTTTTGATTCCTTTTTTTAAAAATTTCCATCTCTTTATTGATATTCTCTATTTGATGTGACCCTCTATCATATTTTCTTTTACGACTTTAATTGTGAGTTCCTTTATGTCTGTGAACATGTCCATAATGGCTACTTTAAAGTCTTTTTTTGATAAATGTGGCCTCTCTGACAGGCAGTTTCAGTGGCCTGCTTTTTTTTCAGTGTATGGGTCATACTTTCCTGTTTCTTTATATGCTTCATAGTTTGCTGTTGTTGGAAACCAGACATTTCAGATAACATGTTGTACCACGTCTAGGTACTGGTACACCTCTACCCCTCTGGAGCATGTTCTTGTTATTTGCTTGTTTATTTGTTTAGTGACTGGCTGGATTGTTTTAGTGAAGTTTATTCCCCCATACACAGTGATCAGCTTCTAATGTTGTTCCTCAGGGGAGGCACAGCCTTGGTATATCCACCATTACCCTCAGATCACTGGATCACCATGGTTTGGGCAGGGCTCTCTTCCTGTCTTTTCTTAACCAAGCCCAGCTGTTAAAATCCAAAAACTGTGGCTGGTTGCTCTATCTTTCTTTTTTTTAATATTTATTTATTTATTTATTTGGCTGCGTCGGGTCTTAGTTGAGGCACGGGGCTTCTCTCTAGTTGTGGCCGTGGGCTCTAGAGTGCGCGGGCTTAGCTGCCCCACGGCATGTGGGAGCTTAGTTCCCCAGCCAGGGATCAAACCTGCATCCCGTGCATTGGAAGGCGACTTCTTAACCACTGGACCACCAGGGAAGTCCCTGGTTGTTCTATTATTTTCAACAATGCCCTGGAGCATAAACTGGTCTATAAACAATCCAATCAAATTCTGGTTCCTTTGAAGGAACAGTTTCTGAGATCAGTGTTTGATTTTTCTTCTGACCTTAGGAAGGCTCTTGTGATGTTTTACTCCCTGGTTCTTACCTGCAAACTAGCTGGCCTATACTTTAGCCTGCTCGAATCTCCTCTGAAATGCCTGTAACCACAACCTCCACAGTTCTTGTGAGTGCCTTCAGGCTTGAACTTCTTCATTCTCCATTGCAAATGAAGTCAGTTCCCTGGGGAAGAAATTAGGAGCTATATGTGTTATGGTCTGTTTCTTCCTCTGGGCAAATCTCTGAGCCAGGACTCTGAAGCTAGGCGTGGGGACAATGGAAAAGTTTTCCTTGAGTAACACTCCCTCTCTAGGAGCTGAGCTCAGTGCAGAGAAAGGGGACACAATTTCAATTCTCCCAGCTTGACTCTCTTGGGATGACCCACCAACTTATAACCCAAGGCAAGAGTGATCTGGGTCCCAGTATTCTCAGCATGCCACACCCAAACTCCACAAGTCAGGGCTGGGTGGAAGAAGGAGTCCCCACTGTTCAACTGCTCTCACTCAGGACTTAGGAACAGCAATAGGTAGCTGGGGCAGGATAAGAAATGCTGATGTCCAGTTCCACCGGGAAGAAAGCCGTTAGTCTAGGCGAAAGGAGGGGACCAGAGGGCAGGCTTGTGTTCTTGGCTACAGTAATTTTGAGTGTAATCTCCACCTTGCTGAGCTGGCTAGGGGGAAGAAGGAAGCAGTACTGGCTTAAAAACCACAGACACTCTTATTTCTTACTAAATTTTCATAGATATTCTTGAATAAATGTTTCTTTAATTGCTGTTCACCCTTAGAACCATTTCCAGAGACTTTAAATATCTGGATTTTAGGGTTTTTTTAAATCACTTTCACCAGTTTCACTGGGGAACAGGGCAGCAGAGCTCCTCATGCTATCCTGCCAGAAATTGATCACCCATTTGTCATTTAACATGGAGGTGAAGGAAGCAAAGTGCTGGGGCTGTATATGTGCTATCTCATTTTATCTTCACAACTGTAAGGCAGATATTACAGATCTGACTTTTATAGACCGTGAAACTGAGTCCCAAAATCCAAGTAAAAAAGCAAATAGTGGCAACGATCTGATTCAAAACCAGGTATAACTGCCTCCAAATCTCATGTTCTTGATTAAGCCCGTCCCTTCATCTCTGATACAGATACTTTTAAAAACAAGACCTCATGAGACAGTTATATCCCTGTGCAGGCACAATGATTTCTTTAGGTGATACATCAATTTCTTCCTCCTCCAGATCTTTTATAATAATACCATGAGAAGTACTATTCTGTTTCCTCATGCCTTGAGCTACATTCCCACAAAGCATCCATCTTTTATCTTTTCTGTACTTTTGAAATCTGTTTTCCTAAAGAGCAAAGTAGGTATGATGTGCACCGTGTTTGGTTCTTTGATTATTATGAACGTTAAGATGACAAGGTCTCTTTGCTCCCAAGATTACCATTATGCATAAGCACAGATACAAAGCCAAGCAAAAATGTCATTAAGAAGTGATACCTCCTTTAAAAAAGACTCGCACTTATTTTGAAGATTCTTAGATACAAAATTGTCAGATTTATGGGGAAAGTTTAACATACCAAAATATTCATAGTCACAACGCACAGTCACTAATAAGAAGATTCCACTTTAAAAGTGATATCATGCTTTTTAATATATTTTAAATAAGTAAGTGCCAATATTTTGAAAATTAAAAAAATTCTTACCATCCAGATTTAAACTAAAACAAAATCTAAAAAAATAAAGAAACTAGATAAACCTAAAATATATAAGAAGAAACCTTTCTCTATATTCACATGCCAAAAAAGAAATAAAATTTAAAAAGAAAAAGACATGTCAATCTAGATTTGAAAGTTTAGTCATTATCTCTATTTGGCTCCACTTACCACTGTTACCACAAAAAAAAAAAAAAAAAAAAAAATGGGGGGGCCAGTTTTTACCACGTCAAAAAGTCACATTTCCTGGTAACAAATTCTCTTGCTTAATTCTGATGTTGTGCTAACCTAAGTGTTAGAGGAAAAAAAGAATAGCTACCGAAGACAAAACGTCCTAAATTACAAGAATCATTAAGGGAACTGTGAACACATGGTAAGGAATAGAGTTACATGTTATATTTAAATAAATGTTAAAGAATGCATTAGGGTGAGACCGTTTGCTCCGAGTGGCTATTTCACACACAACAGAGGCCCACCACACTTGTAAGCATTCTGTCACACTTGGTCACCCCAGTTAGAATCTGGCAATAGGAAAGACCCTCAAAAGTTCAGAGAAATGTTTGTTTTTGAAGATCTTTAATCTCAACCATCAACACCTTACTGAAATAAACAAAACACCTTTGCTATGGAAACAAAGATGGTGAAGACTTAAAGAGATGAATCAAAAATAATTAAAATTACTTTGTTGATAGAAAATGACAGCACTGAAGGACAGCATCAACTGACAGCTGCTCAAGTGACAAAGGCATCGAACAGCTATTTTAAGTTTGCCATGGTGTGCTCAATAGCTGTTTAAAGAATGCAATAAATGTACTTACCAAATATTTCCCCTCCACTAGCATATTCTGTCACCAGATAAATCATCCGTTCTGTCTCCATAACCTGGTGCAAAGGCAGGAAAGTGACAGTGATACAAATGACAGGCTGATATCATAGGAAGAGAAACTAATGAATCTTCTTTTGTCATTTGAAGTATTAATAACCATTACTGCCTAAAGGAGACTTAAAACATTAGAGGATTGGGAGGGTGACAGACATAAACATTATTAAGAAGAAAGGGGGAAAACAGGTATTCCTCCAAGTTCTTAAAAGTAGGAAATATTTACTACTTGAGAGAGTCCTTTTTTCGTCCCAGGAGGCCTCTGCAATCTTTTAAGCTCCACAAAACTGAGAAGTAAAGAAGCTGCCAAGAACCAAAAAGTTCACATTCGACAGTGATCACTTGAAGCTCAAAAATGTCCCCCGCAAAACCCAACCAAAACAAAACTTAGGGGGAATAACAGCAATCACTTAAGAACTGCACAAATATCACATATGGCTGTGCTTTTTTAAAATGGAAACGACAACTTTCCTGTCCACCATCCTTTTATTCAAAACTGGGAACAATAATATAAATATTCAACACTTCAATAATATAAACGACTTACTTGTATTTTTATCTTAGTCTCTATTTTGCCACTGTTTAAAAAATTAGTTGTAGTGTGTTGTCAGTTCCTTCTTCCTTTTTACCTTTTTCATTAAATATTTATTAAAGTAATATATGAGTATATATGTTCATTATAAACATTTTAAATACCCAGTATATAAACAAAAGACCAAAGGTTTTCCTCTTTCCAACCCCCTCCATTTTATTCCCCAGTGGAAACACTGTTAATAGCTTATTCTATAACATTTTAGAGCAGTGCTGTCTGATAGAAACACTGTGAGTCTCATATATAATTTTAACTTTTCTAGTAGCCACATTAAAAAAGTAAAAAGAAAAAGGTGAAGTTAATTCTAATAATATATTTTATTATCATTAATATTATTTCAAAAATTTTTAATTGTAAACAGCTCCAATTTTTATATTTACATTAATATTAAATGAAAGTAAAAATCCAGTTCCTCATTCACTCTAGCCACATGTTAATACACAATAACCACATGTGGCTAGTGGCTATCATAGTAGGCAATACAGTTTTATACTTTCACTATGCTTCAAGGTTAATTATGTTATCAAATCATTCCCTAGTCACTTTATTTTTGACACCTCTATACGTTAATACCATAACAGTATCATACATTATCTTAAAATAATAGACCTATTTCTTCTTTTCAATAGTTTCATAGTACTCCATTGTATGTATGCACATTCTTTTAATTTTTCAATCTAATAACTGTGTCATTTTTTTCACTTTAATTTAAAAACTCTCTATAGACTGGTGATACTAGCCCACTGTTACATGTATTGCTTCCAAGTTCTTTAAATGTTGACTTATATAACAAAAAGTAAATACCCTAAATATATGCAGTTGTTTAGGAAAAAAAAAGAAAAGAAAAAAAAAATGTCATAATGTATATCTCCTTTGTACCAGGCCTTTTATTGACTGTAAAGTTTTTACATTTTTAAAATTTTATTGAAGTATAGTTGATTTACAGTGTTGTTTTTAATTTCAGATTTAAAAAAAAAAAACTTTTCAGGAGTTCAAAAACTTTCCTATATAGTTATCTATATTTGGCTCACTCTATAAAAAGAGACTAAAGCTTTAACAAATGACCTGAAAACTGCCTTGACAATTCAACAGCCGTTCTTCACCTTGGCAGTTCAGAATCTCCCATTAACAATATTAGCTGCCCGAGAGCAAAATTAAAGCTTAAAAAAGGGCAATGTTCAAAGCCAGGGCTGAAAGTATATAAACCTTACAGGCTAAAGAAATCTTGGGTAAGAAAGGTAAATTTGCAGATTTCAGTTACAAGGTTAGTACCTATAAGTTAACCTCTTGAGAAAGATCAGTCTAATAAGCTCTACAACTATTTAAAAATGATTTATTTTAAAAAGTGAGGTCAAGAAGTTTACTCAATCTGTCAGGATAGGAAGGAAGCAGAGGTTAGACACCTCTGAGTGTGCAGATACAGGTCTTCAGGCAACCCCAGGAACCGTTCATGGGTTTCCTTCTGGGGTGCAATGGAGGTGTGGTTCAACGTAATTTAGTGTGATGAATTTCAACAAGCCTGCTCCGGCTGATCTAATTCATTTCATTATGTGAGCAGCTGATGCCAGAGACGAGCCCTAACACTGTAGCCTGACCGTATACACTAATATCAAGACATGCTTTCTTTCCCATGAAAGTAACAGACTATGAAAGCTTCCCCTTTGGGCCTTGGGCAATGTACTCTTCACACTCTTACACATGATCCCGGATCTCGGCCAGTAACCATTTACTGCAGACTAACAGCAGCAAATGGACTGAGGGGGTGGCCACATCCTGCAGAACCAGGTGATGGCTGATCTGGTAGAAAGTAGTGAGCAGGGCTGGCCCTATGTACAGGCAGAGCTCATGGCTGCCAACACGCTGCAATTTGAGAAGCACCTCAAAGCTCCACCTCTCCCAAAATACCTCCTCTACCAGCCTGCTAAGGCAAGGTCCTCCTCTCCTATCTGGCTTAAAATTCCAGCCATTAGATTTACTGCTTTTGCAGTAAGGCCAGGGAATCACTTTTGATGACGGCATGAAATATGCATGCTCCTTGGGAAGGTAAGAAAACTAGAACAGAAATCTCTTCCATTACACAGAATCAATCTCTTGGTTATCAAAGTAATCAAATGCTATCTTAGAAAACTAAGTCTAGGACTCTGTTAGAATAGAAAGGAGGTAGGCTCTGACTCATACAAGAAGCCATACTTAAAATATCCTTTGCCATCATAATTCATAACATGATCACAGAAATTAGTATTTAAATAATATTGTAAAAATTAATATTATTTTCACCCCTCAAAATTCTGTTCCTTTTGGGTTTCCCATTCTGCTTTAAGATTCTGACCTAAATAAGTAAGTTCTCATCATCTTCTAAATAATCTTTTTGTGTAACTCTAAGAATGGCATCCAGGTTTTAAAGAACAAATTATAAAGGCCTACTTAGGTAAGTTAAACCTTACCAGTAAATACCCAAGGGAAACAGAAGTACTGAGTTGGGGGATAATAGGGTAGGATAAATAGTAGGATGAATATACGAACATAGAAACAAAAAAAAGTTGCAGATGTTCACCCACCCACCTTCTCTTCAAAAGTAACCACAGACACAAGTAACCATTCTGGGTTCTTTGTTGCCATACGCTACACCGCTAGTGATCCTACCTGGTAAAGCCTGATAATATGGGGGTGGCAAAGCATCTTCATAATTTGAACTTCTCGGAAAATCTTCTTCAAGTTTTCTTCATCCAGCTGGGTCTTATCTATGATCTTGATAGCAACCTGACAATACAGAAAGAAAATTTACTCTGATGCATTATTAAAAGGAGTTTACTAAGGAAAATTAAATCCACTTTAAAACGTATTGCACAAAATACAAACTGCCAGTATTTTGTTTACAGAATGCCAATGAAGAAAATAAATTTACTCTTTTTAAAAAGACAGAAAATGGACTTCCCTGGTGGCGCAGTGGTTAAGAATCTGCCTGCCAATGCAGGGGACACGGGTTCGAGCTCTGGTCCAGGAAGATCCCACATGCCATGGAGCAACTAAGCCCATGCGCCGCAACTACTGAGCCTGCGCTCTAGAGCCCACGAGCCACAACTACTGAAGCCTGCACGCTTAGAGCCCATGCTCTGCAACAAGAGAAGTCACCGCAATGAGAAGCCCACGCACCACAATGAAGAGTAGCCCCTGCTCACCGCAACTAGAGAAAGCCTGCACACAGCAACGAAGACCCAATGAAGAAAGAAAGAAAGAAAGGAAGGAAGGAAGGGAGGGAGGGAGGAAGACAGGAAATGGATTCCTAGCAAGTTGGTCTCAAAGGAACAGACTCCTAAAGCTAATGGGTCTTCTGCCATTTCTTAAATTGCTGCTACAGTAAAACCCCAGGACAAAATACTTCATTACTCTGCAGATGCGGTTACATTTTAGGCAAATCATACGGGGTGCAGAGAATGGTATGTAGGGCCTCTTATTAAGACAAGAAGCTTATATCATAAGTAAGTGATGACTTAGTAAGGGCTGACCAGAAATTCCACAGGTGCATCCCACACCTCACCAGGTGCTTCTGTAACTCAATAATAGTAGTAGTAGTGGTGATGGTGGTAGTGGTACCAGCAGCAGTTACTGTATACTGAACACTAACTGTATGCCAGGCATAATCCTTAGTGCTTTGCAAGTACTAACTCACTTAAACCTTACAACACTCCATATTATTATCAACCTTATTTTACAAATATGGAAACTGAGACACAAAGAGATTAAGTAATTACCCAAGATTAAGTAATTCATAGCTAGTATGTGGTAGAGCCAAGATTGAAGCCCGGGTATCTCGGCTTTGGAGTCAAATTCTTAATGATAACCCTACAAAAAATCTGGAGATCTTTCTGTGCTGTATATATACTGCTTCAGCATAAAACAGCTTTCTACTTTGCTCATAATTCTTAAGATACTCAGCAGCACACATATTTAAAAACAGAATGAACGATGAAAGACTTTTTAAAATTACTAAATCTAAACTTCTTCATTATTCTCAGTGAAATACTCAAAATATTGGGTTGCCCCCGAATATCTCTATATCTCAGTTTCAATTACTCAATCAGCATGTAATCAATGAATATTAGTTGGATGAAGGACCAGGACTAGGCAAATTCTAGCCCCTTACAATTCTTAAAATTCTATGATTCTATACACTGGGGGAAGAAAATTAAATTTATACTAATTGAGAAAAAAAGGAAAAAGAAAAAACAGGGAAGCAAAAATGTCAATACTAAAAAGTTTAGCCCAAGGATATAAAGACAGTATGGAACTATACGTGGTAGGTGATTCAAATGTATGAATGACCAACATAACCATAACTTTGTTTGGAGCTGTTTCAGATGTAGAATGAGGACTAATGGGAGAAAGGCAGAGGCAGACAAATTCCAGCTCAATTCAGAGTTAAGCCCTGCCTAATGATGGAATGTGATAAAATGAGGTGGGTGTAGCTTGAGCTTCAGAGATTAACCAGACACAGCCTTCACTTCAATGAGCTCACAATCTAGTAGAGGAAAGACATATGTGAAACAGCCAACTATACAACATTGGAAATACAATCAATAAAGCTATGTACACAGTATAAGTAGAAAAGAGGATGAAGTATGACCTTCACTTGGGCGGAGAATAAGTAGACATAGGGAAAGACTTCACAAAGAAGAGAGAACTTGAGAAGAGACAGAATTGAGATAGGCAGAAAAGACGGAAGAGAATTTTATAAGGAACAACAGCAGAATCATTAACAAGTCCTACCAGCTGCTTGATCTTCTAATAAGTCTTGAACCATATGACCCGCGACCACTAGCATTTCTACTCCTCATCACTGTGTCAGATCACACACAGTGTGCTGTCTAATATAGTAGGCACCAGCCACATGTGACTACTGAGCACTTGAAATGTGCACTTAAAATATACACCAGGTTTCAAAGACTTAATATTAAAAAGGGAATATAAGGGGCTTCCCTGGTGGCACAGTGGTTGAGAATCTGCCTGCCAATGCAGAGGACACGGGTTCAAGCCCTGGTCTGGGAAGATCCCACATGCTGCGGAGCGACTAGGCCCGTGTGCCACAATTACTGAGCCTGCGCATCTGGAGCCTGTGCTCCGCAACAAGAGAGGCCGCGATAGTGAGAGGCCCGCGCACCGCGATGAAGAGTGGCCCCCGCTTGCCGCAACTAGAGACAGCCCTCGCACAGAAATGAAGACCCAACACAGCCATAAATAAATAAATAAATAAATAAATAATTTAAAAAAAAAGCTTCCAAGTTATTGCTATAAAAAAAAAAAGGGAATATAAGCTATCTCACTGATAATTTGTACATTGATTACATGTAGAAATAACATTCTGGATATACTAGGTAAATAAAATATATTATTAAAACTAATTTCAATGAAAAGGCAACCCTATGGAATAGGAAAAATATTTACAAATCACATATCTGATAAGGGGTTACTATCCAAAATATAGAAGGAATTCATACAACTCAGTTTAAAAACAAAACCCAATTCAAAAATGGGCAAAGGACCTAAACAGACATTTTTCCAAGGAGGGCATACAAATGGCCAACAGGTACATGAAATGGTACTCAACATCAGTAGTCACCAGGGAAATGCAAATCAAAACCACAATGAGATACCACCTCCTGCCTGTTAGGATGTCTACTATCAAAAACAAAAAGATAAATGCTGGCAAGGAAATGGAGAAAGGGGAACCCTTTTACACTGGTGGTGGGAATGTAAACTGGTACAGCCACTATGAAAACAGTATGGAGGTTCCTCAAGAAATTAAAAAATAAAACTACCATATGATCCAGCAATCTCACTTCTGGGTGGGAAACGAAAGGAAACGAAATCATTATCTCAAAGAGATTATCTGTATTCTGATGTTCATTCAATAGCCAAGGTACGGAAATGACCTAAGTGTCCATCGACAGATGAATGGATAAAAAAATGCGGTGTATGTATACTACTGAATATTATTGAGCCTTAAAAAAGAAGGAAATCCTGTCATTTGCAACCAGTGGATGAACTTGGAGGACATTATGCTAAGTGAAATAAATCAAAGACAAATATCACATTACCGCATGGCATCACCTACATGTAAAATCTAAAAAAGAAAGAACGAAAGAACAAACGAACGAATGAACTAACAAACAAAAGAAAGAAAGAGCCAAACTCATAGAAACAGAAAGTAGAAAAGTGGTTGCCAGAGGCTGAGAGGTGGGGAAAATAGGGAGAAGTTGGTAAATGGGTACAAACTTTCAGTTATAAAATGAATAAGGTCTGAGGATCTAATGTAAAAAATGGTGACTACAGTTGATAACACTGTGCTGTATCATTGAAATTTGTTGAGAGTAGAACTTAAATATTCTCACCATATAGAAAAAAAAGATAAATATGTCAGGTGATAGATATGTTAATTAACTCAAGGGGTAAATCCTTTCACAGTGCATACATATCAAAACATCACACTGAACACTTTAAGTATCTTACAATTCTATTTGTTAATTACACTTCAATAAAGCGGGGTGGGGGGGGGAACCTAACTAATTTCACCTGTTTTTACTTTTTGAAATATGACTACTCAAAAAGTAAAAATTAAATACGTGGCCCTCATTTTATTGGACAGCACTGGTCTAGAGGATACCAATAAGCTACCAATTAAAGCAGGTATTCCACGAAAATGACTTCTGAAATACTTGACCCAATACTGAGAACTGCCAGCCACCCATCTCAAAGAAACTTGGCAGGCTACAAGGCACTCAGTGCTCAACACTGCCTCGGGGAGAATCTTAAATAAGGTCTCAAAAGTTGCATTCCAAGAACTCTATTTAATTCCATTAAAAAATGTTTACAGAGCAACTGACTGGCTTAAGGCAGCGCCCTCCAGCAACTCACTAGCAGCTACTCTCAACAGGGATTCTGTGAGAGAATTAAGTTTTACACTCAGTTTTACAGCAGTTCTCAAACTTTTTGGTCTTGGGATTCCTTCTCTTCAAAATTACTGAGAACCTTCAAAGAAGTTTTGTTTATATGGGTAATATCTACCAATATTTACTTAGAAATTAGATTAAAATTACAATCAGAAATTAAAACAGAAAATTTTAAAGCAGAAGAATACACATGCACACATTTCTTCAGCCATCAGAGTAATCATATCATCAAACATCAGGTGGTCTTTTGAAATCTCCACTGTGTAATTATGAGAGAATGAGAGTGAAAAATGAAAATAATGTTTGAATATTTATAAAAAGAGTTTTGACCTAGGGACTCACTGAAAGAGTTTTGGAGACTCTGGGGTCCCTAGATCAAACATTGAGAACAACAAGGCATCATTGTATGTAATTAATTAACTTCTTGCCTATGTATCTAGAATGGTACTGAAACAGGAGGGAAGGGGGCAGAACACAACCTTTAAAAGAATGACATAGCCATAGGACATGACAAAAACTGGTTAGAACCAACTAAGTCCAAGATGGCGGAAGATGTGACTTCCGCTGTACCTTGAGCCTCATTATACGCTCATTGTAATACATTAGCGTATGCTAAATGACACACCCACCAGAGCCGTGACTGCTCTGAAGCTAACCATAAAAGGTCAAAAAGTGAGCGGTGGCCTAATTCCTGGAAATCCCCACCCCTTCCCCAAAATAATTGGAATAATTCTCCCACTCATTAGGCTATGAAATTACCCAGCCCATAAAAACTAATCACGTCATATCTCGGGGCCTCTCACCTTCTGAGATGGCCCGCACTCTGTCTGTGGAGCGTGTTTCTCTCTAAATAAATCCACTTCTCACCTATCACTCTGTCTCTCACTGAACTCTTTCTGTGATGAGACATCAAGAACCTGAGCTTCATTAAGTCCTGAGACCAGGTGTGTGATCTCAGTTAAAACACCATGGGTTCAAGTCCCAATCTGAGTTGCAAGGTTTCAGTACCACCTTTGGGAAAACTGAGAAAATCTTCACTCAAATTTTTTTTCCTGTAGGACTTAATTCCTTCTATAAGAATTAATTAATTCTCAGTTGAGATGGCTTCTAGAAAAGGAATTTAAATGTCTTTGCAATCAGCCTTGATGAAAAGCTTTTTCCTTTTAAACTTACTAGAAAATAGAATTGTCATCAGGAAACAGGTTTAAAGCAACCCCAAACCACCACAAACTACACAAGCTAGACTATAAGGCTAAACCTGCCAAGCACTAAATGGCCATGATTAAAGATGTACCATATGTACCACGGTCAGGACGTAGGCTGGTCATACTCTTGGGAAGATCCTGACCTTTGTGCTGGAACCAATCAAGGAGTTGGTATTTTAGTTTGTAACAAATATTCAGATCAAGTACTAAGGGGCAAAGACATACATTTGGAAAGAACCCATTACTCCATCCATTTTACATGCCATCATAACTGTTTCTGGGAAAATATGCAGCTGTCAAGCCTAAGGAATGACTGAGATGTTAGGATTCTAGCCAACTTCAGACAGGAGGATTCAACATGACCACCAACGATAATGGTCAGTCAGCTCTCAATGAATCCCAAAGGAAATACAGTTGACCCTGAACAATGTGGGTTTGAACTGCTAGGGCCCACTTATACACGGATTTTTCTTGATAGTAAACACTACAGTACTACACAGTCCATGGCTGGTTGACTCCACAGATGTGGAGGAATCAGGGATGTGGAGGGCCAACTGTAAGTTTTAAGTGGATTAATCCCCGTGTTGTTCAAGAGTCAACTATAGTTTTAAATAAAAGAAAAAGAAAAAAAAAGATTCAACTATTGTTTAAAATATCTAGCAGGTCTTTAGGTGATTTTTATTTTTCTATACTTCTCTGTTTGGGCTGTACTGAACAGGGAAAATAAAATAGTTCATGCATGCAACAATGTCTGGGGGATAGAGAATTGAGAGCTTACCTGCAGTGACAAAATATACCATGAAACATGCATTATTCTTGGAAGTATTTCTAAGGTGGAACACGGTATATTGTGCATAATTAATAAATGAAAATTTTCTGGTGACGACTTGGAATTCAAGGCATAGAAGGGACATTTTTAAGGTAAAAAAGAAAATAACTTCTCAGTTCCAGTAATTCCCATCTGGTTAACATTTACCGTCTCAGAAAACAGAAGTCCTAGGAGTGTCTCTAACACAATGGGCAACTCCCTCAGCCTAACTGACATTATTGTTGTTGTTATCTTAACATTTGCATGGTGCCAACAATATTTTGTATGCTTTACAGAACATTAAATCAACTCCTGGCCTGTAGGTTTACCACTTAAATGAACTGAACAAAAAGATATTTTAAAAAGGGATGGGGGGGTAGATAGGAGAAGAGGATGGAGTTGAAAAAAAAAAAAATGAAGGTAAGGTTAGAATTACTTACAAAAATATCAGTCCCCATTCCATTTTCAGGTATTTATTTTGGATTGACCAAATCTCAGAAGTCTAAGAGGGGGATTTAGATTGAGACTGATGGCTTAATTCTAAGGGAGCTATTTAAAAGGATGCCCTGAAGCCTTTTTTAAAGGAAGAATTTAAAGGAAGGGAAGGAAAGAGGGAGAGGCCCAAAGAAGATTGGAGGGCAAACAGGAGCTTTGAGAAGAGAGGAGGGATTGGGCAGAAAAGCATAGAGAAATGGGGAGGAAAAGGGTAAGAGCTAAATGGTTTGACAAGGAAGTCCTAATAGTTTAAAGTGGCTACCAAAGCAAATGGTATAATGAAACAATACTAATTGTTACAGAAATGTTTTGAAATAAAAGAAAAACAGAGAACAGCAGTTAGTCCAAGGAGAAATTTAAAGTTATGGTAGGAAATTAAGCTATGAAAGATGAAATTTTCGTGCCAGAGAAGAAAGACTGGACATGTGAGTAAAGAACTTGGCAATGGCCTGGACTGTGAGGTCAGAAGGAAGCAGAAAGCTGAATGGATTTCAAGAGGAATTTTCTTAATGAAGTACATGCTACTCCTTCCTGGAGTGCCAGCTCATAGGTAAAAATAACACAGACTCACAGAAGGATTGTGCTCTTCCCAAGAATGGCATTTGTCAAGGAGTCTGTGTACTGTTAGGCACATTTAGATGTAGCACCTAGAACACTCAAAGCTTTTTAAATCACCAGCTGGAAAGAGAGCTAAGCTCAACTGGCACGGCGTAACTTTCTTAAACTTCCCCAGTGGAGATTTATTACACTGAGTATCTTGCTAACCTTACAATGAATGGTAGTGTTGTTCCCAGTGAACAAAGTCAGCAACAGTTCATATCTTAAATTGCTTTAAATTATATTAATATGCCCCCAAGGCCTAATAACATAGCCTGCAGTAGCAGGAGGTTGATTGAACCAAGGGAATACAATAACAGTTGAAAAACCATTCTACATTCCTCATCTCTTTGCATCTCCCAATTATTTGGTAATGAAGACTAAGGGAAAATAGGGAGCAATCTCCATTATCAGATAAGCATCTTACCCTCCCTACTTCTGAAACTCTTACCTGTCACGCATCCTTAGATGTCAGTACTGTGAGCTAATTGTCAAGATGTACATCTTCGTCAAGCCAGGCATTTCTAGTCTGAATGGTTATAACACTGGGCTGTCTGTCTTCCCTGCAGCAGCCCAGAGTTAGAGCCAGCTTCCCTGTGCCCATCAGGAACACTGCACCAAGTTCCTTCTGAGGGGCTTTCCTAATCCCAGCTGCAAGCCATAAGTGCTGGCAGGAAATGCCCCCCTGGGATTCCACCAAAATGGGAATATTTTTGTGTGGTGGCTTTTTGCATTTATTCCAACTTCAATGAGTTCCTTTTATTAAGTAGTCATCACATTTTCAAACCAAACAGATTTTATTTCCATAATGAATGTCTGTGTCTCATGTGCTGAACAGTGAACTTTAAGTGACTTAAATCACTCGCCTGGACAGTCTAACTGGAACATTAATTAATTCTCAAATTTCTGATATTTATTTTAAAGGCAGGAGGAGGAATGTTGATAAACAACAGTGCCATAGAAAAAAATTTGAAAAACTGTTTCAGCAAAATATAGCTCATTATTATATGGATTATTGCTAGTAGATTGGCCAAAAAGTTTGTTCAGTTAGCGAATACGTTGTTCAATACAGTTCTTGGTGAAAATGACTTTTATTTTTACTTAAAACTGAACGAACTTTTTGGCCAACCCAATACATATCACATGTATGTTAACATTATTGTATCCACATTAAATGTAAAAACACAACTACATGAAGTATGTACTTCATATCACAGTTAACATTTAATAAGATTGTTCGTCCTTTCCCTTAGCAGGATTACATGCATCCTAAATTCTGACTTTCTATAATAGTCCTAAATTGACATTACAGTACAAGTCTGGAATTCTAAAAAGCTACTAGAAGTACCAGCAAGGATTTTACTTTTATTTTTTATTTTTTTAAATAAATTTATTTATTTATTTTTGGCTGTGTTGGGTCTTCGTTTCTGTGCGAGGGCTTTCTCTAGTTGTGGCGAGCGGGGGCCAGTCTTCATCGCTGTGCGCGGGCCTCTCACTGTCGCGGCCTCTCTTGTTGCGGAGCACAGGCTCCAGACGCGCAGGCTCAGTAGTTGTGGCTTGTGGGCCTAGTTGCTCCGTGGCATGTGGGATCTTCCCAGACCAGGGCTCGAACCCGTGTCCCCTGCATTGGCAGGCAGATTCTCAACCACTGCACCACCAGGGAAGCCCAAGGATTTTACTTTTAAATAAGCTACTATAATTGTGTATTAATTCACTAAAATATTAAGTATAGTTAATAACAGTGAGGGTTTTTTAAAAAATCATTAAAAGCATCCACAATTTAAGCAAAAACCAACCTATTTATTACACTGTCTACTGGGCCCTCTTTTGATCTTATGACAATATTGTTTTTAAGCAAATGGATATGACTCCTAATTCACTGCCAAAGAGACCCAAAAGAATCTCCAGACATCAGAAATAGTTTCATTTAAGACAGACATATTTGCATAAATATCTTTTTAGAAAAGTAACAGACCATGGGAAACATCATCCAAAAAATCACAAGGAATGAGATTTATGAGATGAGAAATGAAGGGAGAATAGAGAGCGGGGGAAAAGAAAATAAAATGTTAATTGATAATAACTTCACACTAAAAGTAATTATCCCTCCCTATTTTTTTTTAATTTATTTATTTTATTTTTATTTATTTTATTTTTGGCTGCATTGGGTCTTCGCTGCTCGTGGGCTTTCTCTAGTTGCGTTCAGCGGGGATTACTCTTTGTTGTGGTGCATGGGCTTCTCACTGCAGTGGCTTCTCTTGTTGTCGAGCACAGGCTCTAGGTGCACGGGCTTCAGTAGTTGTGGCACACGGGCTCAGTAATTGTGGCTCACGGGCTCTAGGGCACAGGCTCAGTAGTTGTGGCACATGGCCTTAGTTGCTCCGCGGCATGTGGGATCTTCCTAGGCCCGGGATGGAACCCCTGTCTCCTCCATTGGCAGACAGATTCTTAACCACTGTGCCACCAGGGAAGCCCTATCCCTCCCTATTTAAAGGTCCTTTTGAATTTTCCTGCGACCTCTGGGTCACAGATTTCTTTAGAGATCACACTGGCATTCTTTGAAACAAAGTCAAAGAAAATTCCAATAAATCAAATGTACTTTTCTGAGTAGAAGATGGCACAGAATAAAGAGTTCTGGTAGGAAAGACAAAAACTAACACATACAGTAGCAGAATCTTTTTCCCTCTGAACAAAATCTCATAGAAGCTCTAATATGTAAGATGAGGAATGGGAGAAGCACCTACTCTGGTTAACTCTGGGTAAGAGGTTCAGAGACAAAACTTTTCAGAACCCTAGGGCTCTGGAGAACAATTCAGAAATCACTGGGACAGCAAAAAGAGAACTGGAGTGAGAGTTGAGATCTAGAAACATTTGTGACCTTGGGCATATCACCTTACCGCTATAGTCCTCAAGGTCCTTATCTACTAAATGAAAGGTGTGACTGTAAGTGACTTGCAAGCAGAGTTATCAAGACAAGGTCTCACCATGCCAATTCCTAAGTAGAACTCTGAGAGACTTTGGTGTTGCTTCTTTTACATTTTTATTTTATTTTTTTAAGTTCCAAGGTTCATTCACATAAAATGAATCAGAATCACTAAACAGTTCTCAATCTTGAAAAACTAAAACATTTAAGCCATCTAGTTTTATAGTGCTATATGATACAGGACGATACGATAAGCCCAAAGATGTATTTACCACATTTGAGATAACCTCAGTGAGTAAGCTCTTAAGTACTACCTTTCTTACTTAAACAGCAATTAAATATGTTGAAGCATAACACCACTGTCTACCTAGGAAAGCCCTGGCATTTTTGCTGCTAATATTTTCTCTATTGGTAAAATCAATATCTCCTACCACTAAGACTAAGAACACTGATAATCAATAATATTATTAATTTCCATTCCACTTACAGAACAAACAATGGTGGTCTAAATTAAATGGAATGTGATGCAGGCCACAATTAAATCAAACTAATTAAGCCATAAATTATAACCAAATTAGGAAGATAATATAGAAACCAAAAATCCAAGTCTAAGAATCTTATCCAAATTTGATAGTTTCCACCTATAAAAAGAATCTTAGAAATGAGAAAATTAAAGTGTCAAGTTTGTTTTATATCTTTTCTTTGTGTTTTAGACAAGTTAATTCCAACATATTAAACATAATAAAAATAGCTTTAAATTTATTAAGCACTTAACACGTGCCAAGGCAGTTACTTTTTACTTTTTATTATGAAAAAGTTCAAATATATATAAAAGTAGACAGTAATACAATTAAATCATCAATCAGCTTCAACAATTATTAACTCATGGTCAATCTTGTTTCATCTATACCTCTACCAATTTCCTCCAAAATCCCAATTGCCATATCATTTCATTTGTAAATATTTCAATATGTACCTCTAAAAGGATTCACTCTCTTTTCTTAAAACATAACTATGGAACACTTATCACACTTGAAAAAAATAACAATAATTATAGGCATTAACTCAATCTTCACAACAACCCTATGAAGTAGGTACTACTATCATTCCCATTTAAAACTGACGCACAGGGGCTTCCCTGGTGGCACAGTGGTTGAGAATCTGCCTGCCAATGCAGGGGACACGGGTTCGAGCCCTGGTCTGGGAAGATCCCACATGCCGTGGAGCAACTAGGCCCGTGAGCCACAACTACTGAGCCTGCACGTCTGGAGCCTGTGCCCCACAAGAGTGGCCGCGATAGTGAGAGGCCCGCGCACCGCGATGAAGAGTGGCCCCCGCTTGCCGCAACTAGAGAAAGCCCTCGCACAGAAATGAAGACCCAACACAGTCAAAAATAAAATAAATAATTAAATTAAAAAAAAAACTGACGCACAAAACAACCAAGTAATTTGCCCAGGTTATACGGTACTAAATAGCAGAGGCAGAATTTGAACCCAAGCAGTTGAGCTCTAGAACCTGAACCCTTAACTACACACTATGTTTTGCTGCCTCTCAAAACTAGATTTTATGGTAAGGAGTTCTCAAATATAAACATAATAAACTGACTAACAAAGGAATGAATGACAGAATCAGAAGTCAGCAAAATTTTGAAACCGGGAAAATACAATACAGTACTTCACCTCTCCTCCAACTTCTTTCTTCATCTTCTGCTGGTATGCTCACGAACACCTCTACCTTCCTTCATTTAACATAATGCCAATTATTACAAGGTTTGTTCTTTTCACTACAACCAGCTCCACCAGGTTAAGCTGATATTTGGGACATACTCTGTGACTAGCTTTCATCAAAACAGACTCACTGGGTGCAGTCCTACTCAAAATTAAATATTCTCTACAGAAGTCATAAGATGTAGCAGACAGACCCTAAGGTGACCAACCTCCAGTGATTGCACACACCATACATTCATTCATGATTTTGTGTAATCTCTTCTCTCCCCTCCATCAAGCTGGAAGTCCTGATGAAGTAAGTGGCCATGTTTGAGAAGCTCCTAAGAAAAGGAACTGTGGATGGTCTCAAAGAACTGTAGGCCACCTCTCTAGAACCTGCGGGCAGCCTCCAGCCAACAGCCAGCAAAAAGTCAGTCATAAAGCCACAAAAAAATAAACTCTACCAGTAGCCTGAATGGTCTTTGGAGTGGGTTCTTCCCCACTGGAGCCTCCAGATAAGAATGCAACCCACCCAATACCTTGATTACAGCTTTATGAGACCCGGAGCAGAGGGTCTCCTGACCCACAGAAACCATGAAATAAAAACGTGTGCTGCTCCTACCTGGACTGGGGAGTCGGCAGTGACTCCTATGAGGAAGTGATACTTAACTGAGCTCTGATAGATGAACAGGCGTTAACTGGGGGGAGGAATGTTCAAAGGTCCCAAAATAGAGGTAGCATGGCAAACAAAGACTGAAAGAAAATGTGTGCTTAGAACAGAATAGAGAAGGAAGACCAGACTGAGGAGGGCCTCATAGGCCCTAGGAAAGAAAGTGATTTGGAGGACTTTATCCTGAAAGCTATGATTAAAAAGTTTTAAGCAGTGGGTACCATAACACCAGAATGTCCCAGAGACATCTTTAATTCAACTGTACAAAATCCAATTTCATTACCCCTATTTCTCATTTCCCAATTTCTATAAATGGCACTATCCTTCTTCTAGTTAGGAAATGGCAAAGAGGCTACATTATTTTACATTCCTACCAGTAATGCAGGAGAAGGTTCTAATTTCTCCACATCCTCACCGATACTTGGTATTGTCCATCTTTTTTTAATTATAGCCATCCTGAAGGGTATGAAGTGATATTTCATTGTGGTTTTAATTCTCATTTTCCTAATGCCTAATAACGTTGAGCATCTTTTTATGTGTTTATTGGCCAGCTGTATACCTTCTCTGTTCATTTTTTAATTAGGTTGTCTTTTTATTATTGAGTTGTAAGAGTTCTTTATATATTCCCAATACAAATCCCTTATCAGATATATGATTTGCAAATACTTTCTCTTCATTCTGTGATCTGTCTTTCACTTTTTTAATGGTATTATGTACAGTACAAAAGTTTCTAATTTTGATGTGGTTCAATTTAATCTGTTTTTTCTTTTGTCCCTTGTGCTTTTGGTGTCATACCTAAGAAACCACTGCCTAACTCCAGATCACAAAGATTACTTCCATGTTTTCTTCTAAGAGTTTTACAGTTTTAGCTCCTACATTTATATCTATGATCCATTTTCAGCTAATTTTTGTGTATGATGTAAAGCAGGGGTCCAACTTCACTCTTTTGCATGTGGATATCCAGTTGTCCCACCATCATTTGTTGAAAAAACTATTCTTTCTCCATTTAATTGTCTTGGTACTCTGTCAAAAGTCAAATGACCACATTTGGCTTTTATTTCTGGACTCCTGAACCTATTCCACTGATCTGTCCTTACATATACTGTCTTGTCTCCTAGTTCTTGATATTCTAGATGTTGATATTCACCTTACTCTCTTAAGGTTGGTGTTAATTACACAAAACAATGGGTTTTGTAAAGTCTCAAGCACCCAACACAGGACCTAGGACCCAGAACAACTATTTATAATTATTTAGCAATTATTAATTATTAATAGCAACTATTAATGAACCAAGCCAAAAAGATTTCTGCTTGTGATTTAGGGGGAACTTTTTAAATTATTTTTAAAAAGGTCAATTAATAAAGCAAATATTAAAAATTGAGATGAAAATAACCTACCAACTTAGCAAAATAACAACAGAGAAATAGAACTAAGAAAGAACTGCAGTAACAGTTACTAGGCAACCACAACAATTACTAAAGGCGATGACTACTCCAAATTTTTATTCCAATTAATTCATTCATTAACATAAGTGTGTATGTTAGATCCTAACTACTTCTTTTAAAAGAGAAAGAAAGGACTGAGGTGCTTACAAAATCAAATACATAAAATAAGACAATTAAAAAAAAATCAGTAAGTTCTTTCCTCCTATTTTCTCAAAGCTATAGTGCCCTTGGGAAAGGGCCAAACACTTCTAGATCAGCAGATATGCAAAGGATTCATTAGCATTAAGTCCATTAGTCTACAGGCAACACACACGGGGAAACTTTTAATATATGAAACAGGGACAAACTGTTAGACTCTTCAAAGAAGAACAGATATAGGAAGTTCTGGCCCTCACCTCCCCAAATCTCTGCTTTTTAACCAAAAAAGGATAAAGAAAAGTGAGGGTTTCTTTGTCCTCTGGTTCCTCCAAAGTAGGTCAGGTCTGTGCGTAATTATTGGCTTTAGCATTCCTTCAGAAAAGGAAGAGATGTCAATGCATGGAGATTTTTAAAAACAGCAGACTCAGGCTAGGGGTAGAGACAAAAGAGTGCCTCTGCTGCTTACCAAAAAAATAAACTAAGAACAGTCTTTTGTTTTTTAAAATAGTAAGTCAATTTTAAGACAGGTAGGATAAGAGGCCTAATTTCTCATTCTAAGGCTACAACCCCTGAACTTGAACTTGTGGATAAATCCTCCTTGTTTCATCTTCTTCCTAGTCATGCTCCCTACTTAGCAAGGTTGACATGAGGAAACCGTGAAAAATAAATTCAAAATATATTTACCAGAGGATTTTATATGTAAGAACATCTACCAAAAGATTAATTAAGAACCAGTATTTTGCATTACCAAATCTTTCCTTAGAAAAAAAATCACTCTGTGGTTCTTTTTAACAATATGCTCATAGAAATTTTTATTGTGAAATACGTCACATACAAACCACAGTTCCTTATGTGCTTTTCTATTCTAGTCCCTATCCCAAGACAATCACTATCCTAAAATTTATATTATCATTCCTTTGCTTTTCTTTACAATTTTACCCTATATGTATCACCAAACAACATATTATTTAGATTTGCCTGTTTTTAAATTTTATATCAAGAGAATCAGGCTGATCATTGTTAACTGCCTTTTTTGATCCTTATAATGTATTTATAATATTCCTCCATGAAGATGCATGCAGTGGTACCTAATTCACAATATTTATGCTAAATAGTCATCCTTTTACAAATATACCATCTTTATTATTGCTTTACAGTTGCTGGACATTTAGGTTGTTTGCATTTTTAGCTATTATGAACAGTATTTTAAATATTCTTATACTTGTCTCCAGGGCCATGAATACAAAAGTTTCACTAGGGTATATATTTAGGAACCAATAAGTAAAGCCAAATTGTTTTCCAAAATGGTCATATCCAACAGTGGGACTGTTCCCACTGTTCCATATCATCACCAACAACTGTTATTTCTCATTTTTCCCAGTCTGGTGAGTGGTGGGGAGCAAAGAGTTCCTCACTGTTTTAATTTGCATTTCCTTGATGACTGAAAAGGTTGAGGATCTTTTCATATGTTCACGGACCATTTATTTCTGCCTCTGTGAAATAAACTTATTCACGACTTTCCTATTTTTTTTTTAATTTGAAAATTTCTTTTATATTCTAGATGAACTTTGTCAGTACATCTTCTCTCAAGTTGTGGCTTATTTTTTCACTCTCTTTATGGTGTCTTTTTTTAAGTAAATTTTTTATTGAACTATAACAGATATGCAGAAACGTCTCCAAATTATAAGTGTAACCCACATACGAAAAAGCAACTTGGCCCTTTTGGCTCTATGAGCAGCACCATGGCGGTTGCCAAGAACAAGCGCCCTTCTAGGAGGCCTCACTTTTAGTCTAGCGCAAGTTACCTAGACTATTTGAAGGTGATAAAAGCATATTATAAGTGATTTTTTTCCTACTGTGAAAAAAAAAATAGAACAAGCACCTTACAAAAGGCAGCAAACTGGGAGTCAAGAAGAAAGTGGTTGATCCATTTCCTAAGAAAAATTGGTATGACGTAAAAGCACCAGTATTCTCACTATAAGAAATATTGGAAAACCACTAGTTATAAGAACTCAAGGAATGAAAATCACATCTGATGGCTTAAAGGGTAGTATTTTTTTTAACAGGTTTTTTTTTTTTTAATTATTTATTTATTTATTTATTTTTGGCTGTGTTGGGTCTTTGTTTCTGTGCGAGGGCTTTTCTCTAGTTGCGGCAGGTGGGGGCCACTCTTCATCGCGGTGCGCGGGCCTCTCACTGTTGCGGCCTCTCTTGTTGCGGAGCACAGGCTCCAGACGCGCAGGCTCAGTAGTTGTGGCTCACGGACCTAGTCGCTCCACGGCATGTGGGATCCTCCCAGACCAGGGCTCGAACCCGTGTCCTCCGCATCGGCAGGCGGACTCCCAACCACTGCACCACCAGGGAAGCCCTTAAAGGGTAGTATTTTTGAAGTGAGCCTTGCTGATCTGTAGAAGGATGAAGTTGCATCTTGAAAAGTCAAGCTAATTACTGAGGACGTTCAAGGCAAAAACTGCCTGACTAATTTCCATGGAATGGATCTTAGCCATGACAAAACGTGCTCCGTGGTCAAAATGGCAGACCATGATTGAAGCTCATGTTGATGTCAACACTACCAATGGTTACTTGATTCATCTATTCTGTGTTGGTTTTACTTAAAAACACAACAATCTGATGCAGAAGACCTCTTACACTCAGCATCGACAGGTCCACCAAACTTGGAAGACGATGGTAGTAATCATGACCCGAGAGGTGCAGACAAATGACTTGGAAAAAGTGGTCAATAAATTGATTCTAGACAGCATTAGAAAAGATAGAAAAGGCTTGCCAATCTATTTATCCACTCCATGATATCTTTGTGAGAAAAGTAAAAATGCTGAAGAAGTCTAAGTTCGAACTGGGACTAAGTTTGAGCTTCATGGTGAAGGTGGTAGTTCTGGAAAAGCCACTGGGGATGAGACAAATGCTAAAGTTGAACGGGCTGGTGGAAATGAGCCACCAATCCAAGAATATGTTTAAGATTCAGATAAAAAATCCGATTTGTGGGGAAAGAAAGCAATTTTGGGTTCTCAATAATTTTTAAGAGTGTAAGAAGTCTTAATATCAAAAAGTTTGATAACTGCTAAATCAGACATATGTGGTATCTTATTCTCCGTGCCACTAAACCTCATATGTCCCATCTCTTCTTTCTCTGTACTAAATTTCAGAAATTTTTTTCAGATCTATCTTCCACTTCACTCTTGAATTCTATCCAATCTATATCATCTTTCCATTGTGTTTTGTCATTTTTTTCTTTAAATTTATTTATTTATTTTTGGCTGCATTGTGTCTTTGTTGCTGCGTGCGGGCTTTCTCTAGTTGCAGCGAGTGGGGGCTGCTCTTTGCTGCAGTGCGCAGGCTTCTCATTGCGATGGCTTCTCTTGCTGCGGAGCACGGGCTCTAGGCACGCGGGCTTCAGTAGTTGTGGCTCGCGGGCTCTAGAGCACAGGCTCAGTAGTTGTGGCGCACGGGCTTCGCTGTTCTGCGGCATGTGGGATCTTCCCGGACCAGGGATCGAACCCGTGTCCCCTGCATTGGCAGGCAGATTCTTAATCACTGCGCCACCAGGGAAGCCCCTGTCATTTGTTTTTTATTTCTAGAATTTCTGCTGAGACTGAGCTCTTCTTTCACACCTTCCTCAACAATTTTGAGTCTCTTCACCATACCGTATTTTTTTTTTCATACCGTACTTTTAATCCCCTCTTTTATTTCTTTAAACATCTATAGTCTTTACAAGACTAATGATTACCGCTGATGTTTTAGTTATCTAACACTGTATAACAAACCTCCCCAGAACTCTGTGCATTCAAACAACAACAATCACTTATTTTGCTCACAAATTTGCAATCTGCCCAGGGCTCAGAAAGGACAGCTTGTTTCTGTTCCATGTGGCACCACCTAGGGCTACTTGACAGGAAGTTGGAGGATCCACTTTCCAGAGGCTTCTCACAAGGCTGGTAAATTAGCATTGGCTGGCAGCTGGCAGCTTAGGCCTCAGTTCATCTCCACATGGGTCTCTCCATGGACTGCATGGGCTTCTTCACAGCATGGTGATGGGTTCCAAGAATGAGCATCCCAAGAGAGCAAGGAAGGTGTGTGGCATTTCTATGACTTAGCCTCAGAATTCACATAATATCACTTCCGTTGTATATTTTGTTGACTGACTTTTGGTCAAAGCAGTCAGAAAGGCCTGGCTAGGTTCAGTGGAATGAGACAGACTCTACTTCTTGATAGCAGAATAGCAAGGTTCTAGAAGGGCACATGGGTCGGGAAATACTGCGGCAGCCATCTTTGGAAAATATAATCTGCTACACCTGACTCACTCATAGTTGCTTGTCTTCTTGTGCAAGCTCACATTTCTTTCAACTTTATCCATAAATATTTTGAGGTCTGTCCACAGAGATTTAAATTTGATTCTCCCAGACTCTGGGAATCACAACCAACTAGGACTACTAACAACAAAGTTAGCAGCTGAGAGATTTTCAGGCCTCACAGGTAGTACAAAATCCTGGTTGCAAATCCATGTGAGGGCAAGCTTCTGTTTAGGCAGTTTCTTGGGAGACTTTTTCCCCTTCTCCATTCAGATCCAAGACATTAACATGCAAGTCTCTGTAGGCAGGGAACTTTTTCTCCTATTCATCCACTGAGAAGTCACCTTTCTGGGATCCCAGTTTTATATAGGGCAGTTTCCAATATGACCTCCCACTCTGCTTGGACACTATTTTTTTCTCTTGTCCCTCCTCCCTTTTGCTCTAAACCCATAGGAAACTCTCAGCACAAGCACCACCATCAGTGCTTACTCTACATTGTGGAATCATGCTTTCTAGTCCTTTCAAGGCCTTCAGTTGTTTTTCTCACATGGGCTCCAGTATTTCACATATATTTTTCCTTTCCCCAGCTTCATTTTAAAATGTTCTGACCAGAAGGGAATTCTCTGCACATCTAATCTACCATATTACTGTCAAAGAAATTACTCACCATTCATTCTAAGCTATTTCACTTACTAAAAAATGATAAATAATGTCAGGAATACATCTATGTTTTTAAAAGGCAGCTATGTAAAATATCATATTTACTTGGATGGAAATGCTTTGGAAAATGTCCTTAATTAATACACTTCCCACAAAGCAAATCAGAGGGAACTTAAACTTATTAGAAACGGTAACTTCTGCCCCAGATTCTTCACATCTTTTAAACTCTATTGGGCTCTATGCCCTTGTACGTATTTTTTATTTATTTATTTATTTTATTTATTTTTGGCTGTGTTAGGTCTTCCTTGCTGCGTGGGCTTTCTCTAGTTGCAGTGAGCAGGGGCTACTCTTCCTTGAGGCGCTTGGGCTTCTCATTGCGGTGACTTCTCTTGTTGCGGAGCACAGTCTCCAGGAGCGCAGGTTTCAGTAGTTGTGGCACTTGGGCTCAGTAGTTGTGGTGCATGGGCTTAGTTGCTCCGCGGCATGTGGGAATCTTCCCAGAGCAGGGCTCGAACCCATGTCCCCTGCATTGGCAGGTGGATTCTTAACCACTGAGCCACCAGGGAAGCCCCCTTGTACATATTTTAAACATGGTTTAGAACTGCACCACAACCCAAGGTAAAGGAAACTGTACCGATTTAAAGGAAAAAACAACAAACTATTTCTAGAGCCAATGTCTTAAGGTTAAAATTTAAAAAATAAAAAAAAGATGAGGTCAATGTCATGTAGGAAGAGGTAAATTCAAGTTCTCTTTGGCAAAATGAAAATAAATTAACTGGATTTAATATTCATATGCATTTTTTGAAGCATATTCTTAAGACTAAAGAAACAGCAGTTCATGAAAAAAAGGAGCTATAAGCCACTGGAATAAAGCCTTTGTACGTCAGATCTCCCCACCATGCTGCAAGCAATGGCTACAAATTACCATATTCCCCAAAAGATGACAGCCAAACTCTTCTATCCCAGAGGAAAAATGGCTATTACAGCCGTTAGTCGGCACTGCAGGAGGCTTAAGAGCAAGTCACTGAACAGACCATTTATTGTTCTTCATCTTGTGCAATATGACCTTTCCAGCTCAGCCTGCTAAACATCACAGTGGTCCATGAGGAGAAAATCCACATGGAAGCAAATTCCAAAATGCAATTTACCCTATAGGCAGCTTGCTTTTCCAGATTCTTCATCCCACTTTGCTCTACTCCCCTCTGGGTCATAACAGAACTTGGCAGATGTTAGAATTTGCTATGTATAAACTCTGGAGCCCAGATTAGAAAACTCAGCAAAGTATGCATTTGGTACTGGCAAAAATGGTCGCTTTGTGCACTGATTCAGATTTGCTAACTTAGGATATCTACGGTTTCAAAAATGTGTCTACAACTGTTGAAATAAAAAAAAATCGGAGGAAAGGCACGTGTCACACACATCCCAACATAGGCTTACGAGTCTTCTGAGATCATCCTCTCCATACCAACAAAATACCAAGGCCATTACACAATCTGTGGTTTCTTCTCATAATTGAAGAAATTAATAGCTTTGGATGCAAAACTTAGATAGCTTTACTCTGAGATATTCTCCCAGCCTTGGAGCTTTGTGTATAGAATCCCAAAGTACCAGTTACCAGACTCCCAAGTAGAGGTCTACAAAAGGTTCTTTTCATTCACTAGCAATCTTTCTTCATAGAAAACTTCAAAAATGTCTTTTGGAAGAGTTTTCCACTTATAAAAAGAGTCTGCAACAAACCCCTATTGTATAGTAGTTTGTGTTTACCAAGTTGATAAAAATCCATCTATACTGTATTTCATGTCGTAATTTATTGATAGTTCTTTTCCTTACATTAAAATCAAAGAGTTAGCATCCTAACAAGGTAGAGAGTACACAGGATACATTTAGCACATGACGTATGACCAAGTTTAAAAGGGTTGAACCTGGAAAAGGTAATTGCTCTGTTTGAATTATAAGTAATCTGACATACTGATTTGGGGAGCAAAGCTACATTCTATAGTTTTAGGCAATGCAAATCTAAAGCATAACACAGCAATGAGTTTTCCCATCTGAGTAATAAGGGTATTCATATAAACTAATTACAGCCTAGAAATTAATTAACTGATCAAACTAGATGAGTTTACCCTTGGTAAGTTAATAAGAGCTTGCTTGTCCATCTGGACATTAAAATGCTAGTCAGCAGAGGTTTCGTTATAACTTAATAATCTGTTTTGATTTGCTTTACATCAGAATTCTTTTGGCCTCCATTTGTTCACCTACATCTCTGGAAGTTCCTTCATACACATCCAATAAAAGCAAAACAAGTACTTAAGCTTGTACATATGATTCTAAGGGGCTATCTTTTTAATAAATTTTGCATTTATTTAGAGCAATAATGTACATGCATAAAGATGTTATTGTTTAAAAAAATTATACTTTGTAATGCAGTCCCTTAACACACCCAAAAAAATCAGTGCAACTAATACCTATTCAATGAATTGTATAACTACAAATAAAAAGGTCCTCATTTACTCCTGCATAGAAATTGAAGGACTTACTAGCATTAACTTCAATCCAGTATTTTAGACACACAGGCTTTACGGAGAAAATGAGTTTATAATTTCAGATACCTCTAATTGTCAAGTCACATAACCAGGTCTGGGTTTCTACAGGGCTGTGGTAGCTCACTTCAGTTAGTGAAGCAACCCATCAAGGGCATCAATCATTCTGGTTGGGGGGGGGAAAAGCATCAACATATTTGTTATATTTTGGATATATACATTTTTTTCAGTCCACTCTTCCACCTTTTTCTGCAGAACAATTTTTTTGTTACACTCTAAACTTCTGGCTTTTGATACCAAGTAGAGAATCCCAATGTCATTAACGGTGCAGAAAGAAGAAAAGAGCCTGGGCTTGAGGCAAGAGAATGAAATTGGAATCCCAACTCTACCACTTAGTTTCTTATCTGTAGAACAACTACTTTAATAAAGTTGCTATAAAGGTTAAAAGATAAATCACCTAGAACAGTAGCTGGCATAGAACAGATAACTAATAAATATTGGCTGTTCTTATTGTTATTAGTACCAACACTATTATTATTATTCTACTTATTCCTGACTGGGTCCCTACCCTGTTTCCTAGCAATTCCAAACTTCTGTCACTTTCTTCAAGCCCTCTAGCCAAGCTCAAATCCCTAACTTTCAACAAATGACCCACTCTGTGCTTGACAGAGAAAACAGACATGAAGAATTTCTTCAATTTCATGTCTCTAGATATCTTCATGCACCCAAATTTGCCTTTTCTTTTTCATTCTAGAAGAAGCAGGTCTTTCCTCCAACCTCAGGCAAGTAATAAGTGCCCAGTAACTGTTAGTCACTAACTATCATCTTCTTCCTCTTCCTCAACAAAAGGAATAGGAATTTCCAAACTCCATGTTACTGAAGACTGGCTGTTGCTCCCATTTCAGGCTTGGTAACTACCAACACTCATGTGATTATGGAGAATGGCTACTGGTTTTACAGTAATCGATTACTCTCTTCTTCATCCTCAAAATCCGTTTAGCTGACATAAAGGAGGTCAAGTTCTCATAAAATAACTACTGGTTCAAACTCATAGAAACAGAAAGTAGAATGGTGGTTGCCAGGGGCTGGGGGGAAGGGGAAATGGGGAATTTTTTAATGGGTATAGAGTTTCGGTTTTGCAAGATGAAAAAAGTTTTGGAGTTTGGTTGCACAACAATGTGAATGTCCTTAACACTACTTAACTGTCTACTGAAAAACAGGTAAAATGACAAGTTTTATGTTAGTGTTAATTTTACCACAATTTAAATACATACATACATACATACATATTGGTACTAGCTCAAGGCCACCCCAATATGACCTCTGCCAACCTCTGCCCTGAATTCATTTTCTGGACCCCTATTCAAATTAGGGTGAAAGTTCATTTAGTTCATTTCAGTTTGTTCAAGCAAATTCCTGACCAACATCCAGATAACTTATATAACCTATGTTTTTATAAAAGATAAAAAAGATGGCATGTTGTTGAGGGATATTTGGGGGTTAGGATTGAATTCTCAGAGATAATAACAAGTACAGCATCTGCTTCCCTCCACCCAGCAGAAATTAATATTAAAATAATTCTCCAAGAATACTACTCACACTTCCAGTGGAATCTTCTGACATTGGCACATAGGATACTTGGGACAGAGGTATGGAAGCGAATAAACATGTGGTAGAAAGCTCTCTTAACATAACCTGCTCCAGTGAAACTCACCAAATGAAACCCATGTTGTAGGAAAAAATTTGACCTGAGATGCAAATATTTATAAAAACTGTGACTTAAAGATCAACTATTTTTAGGAGGGAAAATATGCAGCAAATCTAACACAGCAACAAACTAAAATGCAGGGTGAAAAGATAATAGTAAACCATTTCAACCAGAATAAGAAACTGTACTTTTGAGAGTTATTTTTAAAATGTTAAGTATTCACTCTTTACCTCAAGATGTTCAAGAATCATTATACAGAGAACTGAGTGTGTTAAACACACGCAAACACATATGAACAAAAGCTAGGTTTGGCTGTATTCACAGAACTTACCTGTAGTTGGGTGGTAAAACTCCCACTCACCTCTTGAAGTATGTAAAGGACATTACCTCAACACAGAACCATGTAATGTTAACACTAGAAATATCTTATTCTAACCCAAGCCCTTTGTTTCATAGATGATGAAACTGAAGCACTGAAGGGATAAGTAAAACCTACGTACAAAATAAATTATGAGATCCCAGCATATAAAAATTCAGTAACTTTCTAATATACCAACATTAATTTATAAGAAGATGTGATGATGATAATAATTTTTAAAAGAACACATTCACAATAGCCACAAACTATCACAAGCCTTGGAAAAAGCATTACAAAAATGTGTGAGAATTCTATGGAGAAAACTAGAAAACGTTAGTAAAGGACCTAAAAGAGGACACATGCCATGTCCATAGACAGAAATGCATAATGTTGAAAAGACCTCAATTCTCCCTCTTGCCCCTATATAAATAAGCCACACTCTAGTCTCTCTTCCAAATAAAACTACAATAAACAAAAGAATATTCTTCTATGTTGTGGGTGATAATGGCAAAGGGACGCAGGGGTAAAAAATATAAGGATAAACCAGGAAAATAAGTCATCTTACCCAAGCAGTTTAAACTTTAAATGCAGGTTTCTAGCCTATAACGCCTAGCCAGCAGCACTCTTCCTTCTACATTCATTATTTCTGCGAGTTCAAATGTCCCTCAGATGATCTGTGTTTTCATGCAATTCTCTATATTTGCTTTAAAAATCAGTAAAGGGGGCTTCCCTGGTGGCGCAGTGGTTGAGAATCTGCCTGCTAATGCAGGGTACACGGGTTCGAGACCTGGTCTGGGAAGATCCCACATGCCGCGGGGCAGCTAGGCCCGTGAGCCACAACTACTGAGCCTGCGCGTCTGGAGCCTGTGCTCCGCAACAAGAGAGGCCGCGATAGTGAAGAGGCCCATGCACTGCGATGATGAGTGGCCCCCGCTTGCCGCAACTAGAGAAAGCCCTCGCACAGAAACGAAGACCCAACACAGCCCCACAAAAAAAAAAAAAAAAAAAAAAAAATATATATATATATATATATATATATATGTATATATATATATATAAATAAATAAAAGATTACTAAAAAAAAAATCAGTAAGGGCTTTTAAAATGTAAAGTTCACTTTGGAAACGATGTGGGCAGATCAGAAACTAATTTAACATTGTAACTTCATAGCCCACCTTACACTTCTTTAAAGTCTGTACAAACTTGCACTTCAGTATTCTGCCACTGTGCTTCCTGAAAACAACACGGATACAAACTATCTTTCTAAGTCCCTACAGATCAAGAAGACAAGGTCAGCCCCCCACCCCACCCACGCTGCCACACACACCTCCAGGACCAAAAAGATACAGCACCATAAAATCCTAATAAAAGTTCTATATTAAAACTAAAGGCAACCCAAGTTATTTTCAGTTAGTAGTCTAAAGATAAAGAAGGGATTGAGTAAATTAAAATGAAAAATTAGACCTGACCCTGTGGAATTAACTTCCTATTACTGTGGATTTCCAAATTAAAATCCCATGTGTAGATTTTGACACATGAGGTAGGACCAGGCGGGACAATTAACAACTAAATCTTTAACCTAAGCAAAATAGTTTCTGACAGTTTAACTCAAAAAGGTAACTAAAAATACACATAGGGCCTAAGTTAAACCTTACTGCAAACTGGGAAATAAGCAATTGAAACTTCTGTTCTAATAGAGTAATTTCCAAGTCTCTTTAATATTTTATTACACCAGATCCAAAGCTGCTAAAATTTAAATATCAGTCTGAAGACAGGGGCAAAAGATTCTTTTTCCTCTCTCCCTCAGAAAAAAATACATTGGAAACAGTAGACATTCTGTGAGAAGGCAATAAGACAGTCTGTGTTTTAACGGTGCAGTCATGTAAAGTCTATGGCCGGACACACCGACTATGCGAGCTGCTTGGCAAGCAACACAACATGGTGTTTACTAATACCAATCGCTGTAGGGCTCTTGACTAGCCAAGTACCAGCAAATCTGCACTAAGTCTACAATTCAGAGGTGAGAACTTTCCTGAATACAAAGCTACTATAGAGGCCAAGTGTCTAGACTTGAGGAGGAGGAAATCTGCCAACATCAGAGAGCTTCCCCAGATTAAAGAATGAACATTTTCCCCCTCTGAGAGAGAACGGGAGAAAATGTTATGAATGAGCCCCAACAGTCAGAAAGCTAGCCAAAGCTGGGTATATCCTGTATACATTAATGAATAAAGCAACAAGTCTAAACTTACAGGCCTGCAGAATACAGATTTGAATATCTTAGTATAAAAGTAAGGATTATTTTATTAAAATAAATATTTAAAGGTACATTTAAAAAACATTATTTCTCTAGTTTCTTCAAGAATATAGGACAGGGGCTTCCCTGGTGGCGCAGTGGTTGGGAATTCGCCTGCCAATGCAGGGCACATGGGTTCGAGCCCTGGTCCAGGAAGATCCCACATGCCGCGGAGCAACTGGGCCTGTGCGCCACAACTGCTGAGCCTGCGCTCGAGAGCCCGCGTGCCACAACTGCTGAAGCCCTCGTGCCATGGCTGCTGAGGCCCGCGTGCCTAGAGCCCGTGCTCTGCAACAGGAGAGGCCACTGTGGTGAGAAGCCCGTGCACCACAATGAAGGGTAGCCCCCGCTCACCGCAACTAGAGAAAACCTGCACGCAGCAACGAAGACCCAACGCAGCCAAAAATAAATAAATAAATTAATTAATTAATTAATTTTTAAAAAGAATATAGGACAAAAGACCAGTGAACTATATCCCTAGAGTCAAACAGGAATAACCTCTTTGACAGGCTCTCAATTCTTAAACCTTAGTTTTCCTTAAGGCTCTTTCTCTCTGCTTAGGCTGCTACTCAGTCACTCCTCCCAGACTCAGATATCTCCAATCAGACCATAATAGCTTCCGTGTCTGTATCTCCAGGCTTCATATTTCCAACCATCACCCCCTGGATATCACCCTCATCACCATTATACTGGAAAGTCAGCCCATCCATAATTAAACTGATCACATTTTCTCTTCCACTGCCAAATCTTCTCTTCTACTCTGAATTCCCTTGTCACCTAAAAGCATTGTTTGGATAAGGCAATAATTAATCTACTTCCTAATTAATCTACTTACCAAAGGTCTCCTGCTTCACTTCCCCAAACCATTAATCCCTCACATTCCAAAACTGTTCTTCTATCATGAAAGCAGTATCACAAAATAATAATCGCTACATAGATAAGTTTTCTGTGTGAAGTACTGGGCTTTATGTATATTACCTCATTCAATCTAACCCTCAAAACAGTCTCTGAGGTAGGCATTACTGTGCTTGTTTTACCAATGAATTAAACTGAGATTGAGGCTTATCCAAAGTCAGAGAAACAGTTAGTAAGTGGGAGACTAGGAGTTCAATATCAGATACTAACTCAATCACTATATAAAACTACCTCAGTACAGATTTTTTTTTAATTGAAGGAAGGGGGAAACCAGGCATAATTTGATCATCCTAATAATTAAGTTACTAATTCATCATTTATCATACAGTTTCTGTCATGAAGTACACATTATATTATTAGAGATACTCTCAAAACACGAATCTGATCTAAAAGACTGAACCAAAAATGTATTTTGGTGATTGCCTATTGCTTAAACGATGAAGTCAAATTGTATTTCACAATCTGCCTCCAACCTACCTTTCAATTATATCTTCCAGTATTCCAGCTACTGCCCCCTTCCCCACTCCCCACACTTTTTGGCACTAACCAACGTACACAACTAGTAATTCTCATTCACTCTCCTAAGGCCAGGTCTGTGGGCAATGTTTTTAATGTAGCCTTCCCTGACTTCTTCAAGTAAAATTAATTCCTCCCTCTTCTTGCTTCTACAGCAGATTTTTCATTCTTTTTTTTTTTTTAAACACAGCTTTATTATTTTTTTTAATAGATTCACTTTTATTTGAATACATTGTTTTGTGTGCTTTTTTTTTTTGGCTGCACTGGGTCTTCATTGCTGTGCGCGGGCTTTCTCTAGTTGCGGCGAGCGGGGGCTACTCTGTTGCGGTGCACGGGCTTCTCACTGCAGGGCTTCTCTTGTTGCAGAGCATGGGCTCTAGGAGCACGGGCTTCAGTAGTTGCAGCATGCCGGCTCAGGAGTTGCGCCACACGGGCCCTAGAGCGCACGGGCTCTAGGGCGCACAGGCTTCAGTCGTTGTGGCACACGGGTTCAGCAGTTGTGGCTTGCAGGCTCTAGAGCGCAGGCTCAGTAGCTGTGGCGCACGGGCTTAGTTGTTCCGCTGCATGTGGGATCTTCCGGACCGGGGATTCAACCTGTGTCCCCTGCATTGGCAGGCGGATTCTTAACCACTGCGCCACCAGGGAAGTCCCCAGGTTTTTCATTCTTAACTTATAGCACACACATCTATGTACATGTACATATACACTCATACACATATATCATCAAGTTATTACAGACACCGAGAAAGGGAGTCATCTTTTCATATATTTAGACACACATACAGAAACCTCATATATTTTGCACCTATAGGGAAAGGCATTTGTGTAGTAATTCTTACTATTTCTGTTCCTATCTCTTCCTTTCTTATCTACTTCTTACCTATATACACTCCATATGCTCTCCAGCATATTTTTAAATTACATTACATTGAGGCCAAAGTAAAATATTTCCAAAGGTAAAAGTAAATGACATGGCAACTAGCACTACAGTCAGAATCAACCATGCAGCACCTAATACATATTAACTGGACAAACTGTTTTGTTTGTATTTAAAGAAGTAGGGCTTTTCACTGTGCTTCAGGTAGCAGAAATGGCCACCACTGCCCAGGATAGTGAGGTAACAGCATGAGGAGTTGGGATTCAAAACGTTATCACTAAAGGACCAATTACGAACAACAGATTTTTAGATCTTTACTTCCTTTCCCCTCCCCACAGTAATAGAAATGCTTTTTCATAGACACGATTAAAAAAAAAAAAAAAATCACAGAGTAACCCTATAGTAACCAAACTATGCACACTATTTCCAGATTATTTTTCCCTCTACAATACCTTGCATTACTAACATATTTTAATTATAAAATGTCTGGATTAACTGGCAAACTTTTTTTTATTACTGTTTAACAACAACAACAACAAAAAGACACTATAGGCAACAGAATAAACGTAGCCTTTTATGGCAGAAATCCTGACACCCAAAAAGACAAGGTTACTTAGCTTCTGTAAGGGATTTCTTTTCTCTCTCTATCCTTCTAATATATTCTGAGAAACATACAGGAATGGAAATTTAAGAAAACATGCCTATTCTTCCAGTGCAGACCTAAAGCAACATGGGAAAAAAACCCTCAAGTAATGGAAGGGAATGGGGAGAGGAACAGGGGCTGTATGATGTCAGCAGGGTGCTAGAGGAGGCCAGGTTGCCAAAGAAACCAAACAGTAAAGAATAAGAGGAAAAATCGTTAGTTGGAAAACCTCTGAATGCTTTTACAGGAGCTCAATCCCTTGTCCTAAAAAGATGTGCTGCAAAGAGACCAACTGTCACGAATGACAAAGGGGACCAGGAGCAAGAACACCAACTGCCAAGCAACGACCTCTTCTAAATTACACAGTACACGTCCATCAATGAGAACGACCGCGAATGAATTCGGAATCCATGATGAACCTTTTGACTGTAGAAACCCAAACTTTGTGTGTGTCTGTGTTATTTTTTTTAGAAGAGCTTCTGGGGTCTTCCCTGGTGGCGCAGTGGTTGAGAGTCCGCCTGCCAATGCAGGGGACACGGGTTCGAGCCCTGGTCTGGAAGGATTCCACATGCCGCGGAGCAACTGGGCCCGTGAGCCACAATTACTGACCCTGCGCGTCTGGAGCCTGTGCTCCGCAACAAGAGAGGCCGCGATAGTGAGAGGCCCGCGCACCGCGATGAAGAGTGGCCCCCGCTCGCCGCAACTAGAGAAAGCCCTCGCACAGAAACGAAGACCCAACACAGCCATAAATTAATTAATTAATTAATTTTTTAAAAAAAACAACAAGATATTCTTTAAAAAAAAAAAAGAGCTTTTGTCAGCTTACATTTAAATAAGTATAATGGTATATTTAAACAGACATAAATACAAAAACTATTACTGTTAATATAAGCTGACCCAGGTAAAGAAACTCAGCGAGCCAGAAAAACTTGTGAAATTTGCTAGCCTCCCTTCTTCCTTAAAGTCCAGTCTTAAGTTGTTTTGATTTACCACAGTTTAGAAAGAAAAAAGTGAAATTACAAAGTATTATTTATAAGCAGCCAGTAATTACTGGTTTAGAAAAGAGTTTGAAATGAGCGAACCTACTTGAAATCCCCAAGGCAAATCTTTGTTCTAAGGCCACTAAATCGTGTTGTAGTTAAGGAGACAGGGAATTAATAAGGGGAAAAAATTACACAGAAGAAAAGAATGTTAAGTTTATTTTCTCTGGAAAACATAATATTTTAGAGCATGGTGGTTAAGACCATGGTTTCTGAAGCTCTACTCATTAGTTTTGGGACCTTAAGAAAGTTTCTTGCCCTTGCTGTGCTTCAGTTTCCTCACTGGGTAAGGTAAAGAGAGTAATAATATCTAACTCACAGGGTAGCTGTCAGGTTTAAATGAAATAATGATTAAAGCACTTAGAGCAAACAGTGCTCGGTAAGGATTCAATAAATGATCACAAAATCCCTTTGAGATTACCTAATTAATCTCCTCATCTTGACCATGGTTATATATACTGCAAACTATCCCCTATAGTATCAGTGTCAGACTAAACTTCCTAAAATCATCCTTTCACAGTGCATGAGGAGCCATGTTTACTCACAAACTCAAACTGTGGGTCTGGCTTTCAATATCCTCTGAAACCTGTCCCCACACAATCTCTCCAGTTACTGCGCCAAACGATCAGTTTTCGTCCTGCTACTCTTCACTCAACTTCAACAAAACATACTTTTTCATTTCTGCCTTTGCAGCAACTACAGTCTTCTTAAAAGGTCCACTTGCCAGGCACCTCTTACCCCTACTTTCTACCTGTGCAAATATTAACTACCCTTCCAGAACACAGTTCAGGTTCTTTGAGAAGACTCCAGTACTTTGATCTCCTAGTGATCATTCCTAATCCTCTCAACAACCTAGCTCCTGAGGATAAACTGTGACTGTTCTCTACTTGTACCTGGTTCGTTCTAACTATACAAGACAACAATCTCCTTGAGGGCAGGGACTATATTTTCCCTTAAACATCATCCACAGGTCCAGCAAAATGCTATGCACCTTGATAATAAGGCTTTCACTCACTTGTTTTCACAGTTGAAAACAAGGGAAAAAATTTTATTCAATAAACACCATAAACAGTAAACCTCCTAAATCCATATTATAGCTTAACTCTAAGAAATTAGAAAATATTCTCTTAAACAGAGCTGTAATTTTAAGACCAGAAAAATATCAGTTACATATAAACTTGCCCAAACCCAGTGGCATAAGAGGCAGATTCAACAGGATGAAAATATGGTATTTGTCTATTCTTTTTTTTTTTTTTTTTTTTTAGTATTTATTTATTTATTTGCCTGCGCCAGCTCTTAGCTGCAGCATGTGGGATCTAGTTCCCTGCCCAGAGATCAAAGCTGGGCCCCCTGCTTTGGGAGTGTGGAGTCTTAACCACTGGACCACCAGGGAAGTCCCGGTACTTCTCTATTTTTGATATAAAAAGAATAAGCAGCAGCATTTCACTATTCTTAAGTTGCTAATGGAAGCATGCAGACTTAAAAAAATCGGCAGGTCCATGTTCCCTGATGAGTATCACATTCATCCACAGCAATATCATGGATGACCTTTTCACTTTAATCCATTATCAAAACAAAATCACAGATCTACCCTAATGCAAGCAATTTTACATCTCTCTGAAGTTCAACAACTTGAGGGAACAAGATTCAGAGGAACCACTGGCCATTATTAGTGGATTACCTCTCTTGAAATTTCCTCAGTGCCAGTCTTCATTTTGCCATGCACTTGACTCCTTGGCATCTAGTCTGGAAGTAGGCTTAAATACATACACACAAGGAGGTGTGCTGAGCAAAACACTGGTTATATGCTCAGCCAGTTCATCTTGATCTAACGGGGCAGGCAGTCTGATAGATAGGCAAACCAGATGCAGGCAGAGGAGACCCGAAACAGCAGACTTTCTCAGACGTACATCAATCATTCATTCAACAAACACGCAAGGCACTAAGTGCATATCTACTTCTATGCACTATATACTATATGCTAGGCACTTTGCTCAGTATTGTGGGGTTAAAAGTACTTAAATCACTGACTCATTCTATACTGGCTCACATTTTATTTATTTATTTATTTTTAATAAATTTATTTATTTTTTTAATTTATTTTTGGCTGCATTGGGTCTTCGTTGATGCGCACAGGCTTTCTCTGGTTGTGGCGAGCAGGGGCTACTCTTGGTTGCGGCGTGCAGGCTTCTCATTGCGGTGGCTTCTCCTATTGCGGAGCTCGGGCTCTGGGCACCCAAGCTTCAGTAGTTGTGGCTCGTGGGCTCTAGAGCGCAGGCTCAGTAGTTGTGGCGCACGGGCTTAGTTGCTCCGCAGCATGTGGTATCTTCCCGGCCCAGGGCTTGAACCCATGTCCCCTGCATTGGCAGGAGGATTCTTAACCACTGCGCCACCAGGGGAGCCCGTGGCTCACATTTTTAATAAAAGGCATATGACATATACTACCAAAAAGGCAAATATGTCATTTATTTATATTTCACTTTGATTCAGAAAATGTATAAGATAGCTTACAAAAAGTCACACTGGATAAAATATAAAATGATGAAGGGAAAAAAAGATAGAGAAAATGAGATTAGAAGGACAAGATAAAGAAAAAGTAAGAGGTTTATATACTAAAATGAGAACATTAAGATCTTTAACATTTTTCCAGAATCGGACAAATGTACAATGTAAAGAAAACAGACAGAATACTATGAATTTGAAGGAGTAACAGATCTCATCCAACCAGGGCAGTTGGGAAGACTGGGACCCAAAAGAGCACACAGTGCCACTGCTGACTAAGAATGTTAATTCCTTTTTTTAAATAACGAAGCAAAACTGTATTCTGTTGCTCTAAAAACATGTGTATATGAGATGCTTTTCTAGACTACTCCCAACCAGAATTGATCATCTCCTTATCAGTGCCCTTTACTACTTTATGTAACTTTATTCCTTCCTCCCAGGTTTTTCACTATCTTTGTAACATCAATGCCTAGACCAATGTATTATACGGAGCGCACAGTAGGCGCTTAATGAATGTCTGTCGAATCAATTTAACAAACCAATTATTTTCATGGTTCCACTAACCTCTGGGGTCAATCAAAAGTTTTTTTCCCCCTTTTACAGTTTTAGACACACCCAGGAGACACAGAATAGATTGGGACAGTGGTACCTCATTAATGTTCAGTAGTAGTATCTTAGGAGGGTACTATATGTAATAATCCAAAGATGAGCCCAGGGGCTCAAGGGAAGGAAAGTAAGGAAAAAGACTGACAACTGTTGTTTGAAACATATCTGGAATTCTTCTTCCTCTTACCTAGGGTGAATTTTGGATGTAAAGAGAAACGAATGTTTAAAATCTCAGTTTCACCGTAATGAGAGTTAGGGACTTTCACAATGATCTCATATATAAAGAAACAAAATGGCAAGACAAAGGTATGACTTTCATCATTTCCTCAACAAACTGGAGCCTCAGAAAAGCCCCAGCCTGGCACACAGAGGTCTCATCTAATCTAGGGTTTTGCTCTTGCACAACTCCAAGATCACTGAAATTTTTCAGAAATAGTCATAGAATCATAAATCTGTATGTGTGCAGTTACATGAACTTTTTACTTCATAAATACAGTAAAAAGATAAATTATTAGCCATATAAACATAGAAATTTAGCCATAATCCCAAAGTAATCCAAAAAGCTGCTTTTAATGAAACTAAAAGTGGACAGTTAGGGAACTAATTTTATTAACTGATCCATTTTGAATAAATCAAAGAGAATATTGACAACTATACAGATACTACCTTCAAGAACAAAGGGATATGAAATCAAGGAACATTTCAAATCAGATTCCAGATTTACATAACTAATCAATATTCTTAGCTTTTACTTCAAAAGAGTTATGAAAAAAATGTATTTGCACAAACATAAGGGAACCAAACTTGCCTAGAGTTTGACCATAGAGTTAAAATATGTTAGAACAGTACTGGAATTATAGGTTCAAATACAAAGTTTAAAGCATTTTGATGTTTTTTTATTGGTAGATACAGTTGACTTTTACAGCCATCACTTCTTTACATGAAGTTGCCATAACAGGCCAAGTGTTTGATAATTAAGCCATAGATAGATTGCTTGTGTTCCAATTACAGTTCCAAACAGTAAATGTCTGGCAACTTTTCTGAAACTGCAACTTCAAGTCCTCTAAAATTCTTTAAAATCTGTGATTCTTCTAAGCTCCGGGTAGATCAGCAATGGCAAATTAATTACAATCCTAATTGCTATCTAGTCAACCCAGATGAACACTTGTTTTTATATCAGTTTGAAGTTCAACATATTCGTAGGTCTTATCACATCAGTAAGAGTATAATCTTGTGAGACACAGGAGGCAGCTGGATCTCTAAGAAGGCCTTTAACTGAAAAATATTCTTGATCTCAGGAAGCAATTCAGGAAAATGTTTCAATTTTCCATGATCTAGCAATCTGGCTTTAAATACAAATTATCTTTCCATACGTTGCTTTAATTTAGTATCTTCCCAAAAGAATCCCATAAACTGCTCATGGCTAAAGGTACAAAAATGAGGTGATTTAACAATCATTTTCATCATCATCACGTCACATGCAATTAGCCTACTTGCTAATAAATTCACAACATAAACTCTTCTGACAATTCATTGAACACTGAGCACCAAACCACCTCTCCATGTTTGTTTTTTAAAATACTGTTATTTTTTTATTACAAAGCAATACATGTTTATTGTAGAAATTTTAGAAAATACATATCAAAAAAGAAGAAAAAAATCACTAATGTTACCACTTACGGAATGCAACCACTGACATTTTAGTGAACAGTAGTCTGTCACCTGGCTCAATGTTTTCCACCTCAGGCTCAGCTCCATCATTTCCCCAACTTGTTCCAGGTCCACCTGGATTACCTAACTCAACACCTCACCCTAAATTCCTTGAGTATGTCTGTAGTTTTTTCCTATATGTATACCTACCAACACAGAAGTGAAACTATACTATACATACTTACCATATGAAATATGCTTTTCCCACTTAAGAACACATATTGTTTATCTTTCAATGTCTTTAGTTTTCTACAACATTATGAAAATGTGTCATAATTTAAAATTGCTCTTCCAGGATTAGACTTTTTGGGTTTCGTTTTGTTTCATTTTGTTGCTATTCCAAACAATGTTTCAGTAAATATTCTTATGGATACATTTTTGTTTCGACCTACAATTATTTCTGTAAGACAAACTTCTAAAAATGAAACTGCTAAGTCAAAGAGTATACACTTTTAAGGCTGTGGACACATTGTGGATATGAACCACTAAAGTTGCGCCTATCTAGTCCCCCCCCCCCCCCCCTCAGAGCAACACTGAGTATGATCTCTTTTTAAATAAAGCTTTGCCATTTTGGCAAGTAAAAACGACTGTCATTGTAACTGGCATTTATTTCTTTGACTGTGGGTGATACGTATATAAGGTATATCTAATATGAGATTTGTATATTAGATAATTATATGTTTTTTCATTGTTGCTAAAAATTTCTATCAGCTCACTTTTACCTCAAAAACCTCTTTGCCTGACCTCTGAACTTTAGCAGGCTTATATAAAAGGGGAAAGTACAGCATAAAATAACACTGTTCTGCTATTCCTGTCTTGGAAACTATTTTCTCAAACCTAATGTTGGGCAAAATAACATTTCTATTACTTATGCTCCAATATAGAAGGTATACACAAGAGAGGCGACACAATACCTTAAAAAATAAAATCTATCTGCAATTAGCTGCACATTGTTAGAGTTTATAAATCAGATCAAGCCACTTGGGATTTGTTTGTTTTTTAACTACTTTCCTAGACATCCCTTTTAAAATATTAAGTGCATTTTAATGCATAGTCCTGTCATGGAGCCAAGAAATAATAAAACAGGGGGAATATCAACTCTCTTTAAGACTATCATATTACTAAAACATTAATGACAAAGCATCATATTAAAGTGATATATCTTATAAAAGTAATGACAGATCCCATTAAATTACAACTGATTCATCTCTTGTTACCGTGCCCAAACCAACCTGAAAGACAAAGTAGCTTTCGGGCTCAAGATTTTCTCTAACTTGTCCGGCTCATTCACACACTGCCAAGGCCAGCTTCAAAGTGACTACCTGGATTTTAATGAATGCATTTCTTAAAGTTTATTAACATACTTACTTGATGCCAGCATAGCTGAAGGGAAGATAATTAGTGCAATGAGATCATTAGGCATTGACACCAGATTATAGAAACATTAGGAAATGACAAAAGGTTGCTTAGCAGCAGTTTTCCAAACACATTCATATGAAAATAAAACTGACAGTAATCTTCTCCACAGAGAAATCACAGACTAAATCTATTCATAAAAGAGCATTCACTGATCTCTCAGCAAAGGAGCTCAACTAAAAAAGTCTACCTTCTTGGCAAATTTTCCTCATAAATAGGAACTAGAATATGGGATATCATAATTCCCTCTCCCCAAAGTTCTCCCACCTTCAGATAGGTGGGGGGACAGCAGGGAAACCTTCCTCTCCACGGAGGTTGAGCTGTCACTCAACTATACTACTATCTAAGTCAACGTCGTAACTCATTTCCAGGTCATCTTTCAATATACGGAGAATGTGAAAACTAATAAAGGGAAACCTCACTGAAATGGAGTCAGGAGGCCAGAAGGGGGAGCTCTCACGCACATAGCACTTGTCATCAGCACAGATCCCAGCAGGAAGAGATGTACTTTACATCTCTGACAGCAGGAGGAAGATTTTCCCCTTGCCAGGCAACAGCTCAGCCAATGAGAGACTCACAACTCAGGAAATGAAAAGCCAGGATCCTTCGAATTCCCAGGTTCCTCCAAAGGACTTTTTGTGTATAACAGCCCCTCCCAACTTCCCCTTCTCCTCTATAAAAGAGTTCCCTCTCCTTTGCTTTACCAGACTATCATTTGTGGTTTGACATAGTTGCATGTTCCAAAGTGCAATTCTATGCTGCTCCCAAATAAGCCAGTTTTGCTGGTAAAATAACTGACTGTTTTATTCTTTTACGTGAACAAGAAGAATCTGGCATCTGTCTCTGCCTTTTCCACCCTAGTTACAACCATCCTAGGCAACTTCCCGTAACTATGACCTTACTGCCAAGGACCTTTATCTCCACTCTACTTTGTTGTCCCCATCCCACTCCTGGATTAGTCATAATCCATAAATACTTCAAGTCTTGAAATCCTAAAGTTCAATATCTGCATCAAGCTAGACGGGCTTTTCTAACAATCATAATACCTGTCCTGCAAAATTATGGGAAACAACAAGCCTTCAAACAAGGCTTCAAATAAATGTTAATTCTCCTCCCCAACCTCACTGTTCCCCTGGGAGCAACCACATCAACAGATACTCTTCAATCTCATTAGAACCTTCAGTCATTTACTTGGCTCTTCCTCTTCCCTTTTCTCCCAGCTGCAGTTTATCTCCTCATAGCCAACCTGCTAGGACGAGTGCTGCCACCTCCTCACCTAACACTCCTCAGCTCCCTGGAATCTGCCTCCCACCCCAACTACTCCACGGAAACTCTCCTCACAAAGGTCACCAACTGACCCACTAATACCAGATTCAGTAGATACTTCCCAGTCTCTATCTTAATGACTTCCCAGCAGTCTCTGACAAAACCGACCACTCCCTTCTTTAGTCTTCCTTCTGCTTCAAAAAATAAAACAAACAAATAAAAAACCCTCCCCTACCTCTCTGACACCTCCTTGTTATCTACTCTATTCCTCCTCCTCTCCCAGCCCTCCACGCAGCAGCCAGAGGGATTTTTCTAAAGGTCTAATTTGATCATGACCCTCTCCAGCTTAAAACAGTTCACTTGCTCTTAAGCAAACTCCTCCTCGTAGTTTATAAGGTGACTGGTTAATTCCCCTGGCCTCATTTCTCCCAACCCACTTCCCTGCCCTCCACAATCCAGCCACACTAAACGATCCATAGTTCCCTAAACAAGCTAGGGTTTTTCTCTCACCTCCTCTAGCCACAATTTCCTCAACTGAAACATTTGTGTCTTTCCAACACCCCAAATCCCCACCCCTACATCTTGCACAACTTTACTTAGCTGACTTCTACTCATGCTTTCCTAAAAAGGATTCCCTGCTCCCTGAGGCTGGGTTAAGGTCTACATGCTATCATAAGCTCCCTGTTATAGTATCTGACAACTGTAATTGCCTGTTATTTGTCAAATAAAGACAAATAACACTAGACTGGAAGCTCCCTGAAGGCATTAACTATCATGTTCACCTTGTTAACCCAATGTACAACTAACTCTGTGTCTGACACATAACAGGGACTTAAACATTTCTCAAATAATGAATGAATAAAGTGCACCCTTCTCTGTACCCCTAGAACAACTCTCTAACTCAGGTCATTATTCCTTGCTTGAATGATCACAACAGTCTCCTAATGAATAAAGGAGTCTCTCTACCTTCAATCCACCTTCCACGTTGCCACATGAATTAATAAAAGCAAATTTGATTCTATCTGCCCCCTTCTTAAAAGATATCAGAAGTTTCCCCATTATCTATGGGAACAAATCCAAATTTCTTAGCATAAAATGCAAAGCTCCTTCATTATCTGGTCTCTACTAACCTATCCTTTCTCATCTCTTGCCACTTCCTCACACTGTCATTGTGCTTTGGCCCTTATGAAACTATTTACAGTTTCCAGAACTTACCATGCTTTTCCAAACCTGTCTTTGTATCTATCCTAAATTCCCCTTGCCACTTAGTAAAGCCTACAGTCTGAACATGATAGTAACATCTAAAAAACTTCCTGACTCTGGAGTAGACACTGACCTTAAGTTGCGAATACTGGGATAAAGTATTAGTCTCCCAAGGGAAAGAAAAACCACAGCATCCATCTTAGATCATTTTCCCAAACAGAAGCAGAATCTATTTACATACTTAAGTTACTTTCACTGGGGTCCATCTGGGCAACAACTTCTCCTTCACAATGCACTTGCATCTTAGTTCATTACTGACAAAAAAAATGCCGCATTCCAGAAGAAGAAAAGAAAGAACATTTCACAATACTGGCTTCACGATAAATACACTTTATCCTAAAACAGTATGAAGCAGAATTCTCAATATAATAAAATACTTGTCACTAGCAGTTCTTTTATGGAGCACATGTAGGAGGAAGGCTTGTCATCTGACAGTATCTACCAGGTTAGCATTATGCAAGTATCAGAAATAACAAGCAGAAAGTACCAGCTACTGTCACCAAAAAGTCTGTATCCCTAAGTGAACTCTACTGTGAAACGAGGTGGAAGTTGTGTTTTTCCTGTTCTAAAACCCAACATGCTCACATTCCTTACAGGTAGCCAATACTGGTAAAGTACGGATTTGCCAGCATGAAAAGCAGTCAGTGTTCTGCCTTAAGTATACATGACTTGTGGAGTAAATGCAGCCTTTGTAGTAGTTGCTAGAGCAATAACCAACAACAACCACCAAAAAAAAAACGTTAGTCTGCCTACTACATTAACATCTCTTTTCCCATGATACTGATTTTTGCCACACTGAGTGTCCTGTAATGATGAGAAATTAACAATGACTTTATCAGGTCTACACTATTCAAAATCTGACAGGATTTATACAGAATCACCAAGCTGCATGTGCCCAACACTCACTCCTTTCTGTTCAATGAGTCTTTCGTGAATAAGAAGATAAAAGAAAGCCCTGACTCAGGCAGATCTAGTTTGGAATTCAAGCTCCATGACTTACTAGCTTTACATTTTGTCAAATTTGCTTAACATCTCTAAGCACAATTTCTTCTAATGTAAAACAGGTATAACAAAAGTACCCAGCTCATAGGGTTGTTCTCGGGATTAATAAAATAATATATTCAATACAATGCCATGTATAATATACAGTAAGCACTCTGTAAATAGAAGCTATTATTACTATTATTTAGATTTTGCCGCTATAGCTATTCTATTGCTTTAGGCAGGGTCAATACCACAGAGGGTTATAAATTTCCTCTTTTGGAGAATTTATATTTTGGGAAATTGAATTGAAATAATCCAAGCTGAGAATTTAATGCTCAAAATGATAAACTCTGATTAAACGTGATATTGCCTTCATCTGGGCATCTAGAGAAACTGGTGAAGAAAAAGCAAAAGAATTAAGAAATCAGACTGAAGTATTTATTAAATAACAAAATGCTACCATAGGAGTTGTATATATTAAAAATCCTCTCCAAAGAACCCCATCATCCATTGATTAGAAACAAAATTCATAGAATACAACCCTGAATTTAGCTAGTTTGAACTAAGACTGGAGCTTGTCTTCAATTAAGCTTTGACACGTAAGTTCACTGAATCTACCTTTAGGGGCATATGTTGATAAAAGTAACTAACAATATTATTTGGACTCTATAAACAGGAACCCTAAAAACACTTGGGTAAATGCATTTTGCTAATCAGCTCTGACCTCTGATAATAATAAAGGGGGAGGGAAGTAATAACACTATTAATTAAGACCTGATTCAATTCTTTCCTTCTAACTTTTTAAAAATTTATTTATTTATTTATTTATTTATTTATTTATTTATTTAGGCTGCGCTGGGCCTTAGTTGTGGCACGCGGGATCTTCGTTGCTGCATGCGGGATCTTTAGTTGTGGCATGCAAAATCTTAGTTGTGGCATGTGGGATCTAGTGCCCTGACCACGGATTGAACCCGGGCCGCCTGCATAGGGAGCACCAAGTCTTAGCCACTGGACCACCCAGTGGTCCCATTAGAGGAAGTCCCATTTCCTTCTAATCTTAATGAACAAACATGGGTCACAAGAGCACTTCTTCCCACCTGCCAGTAACTTTCTTCCACCCAAATGCACTGAGACTCCTACCTCCTCTCCCTATCCCACCTTCCACTAACTCCAGTCCAGTTCCTACTGGGCAATGAGAAGGGAAACAAGGTTAAAGGCTATGGGATAATAAAGAGGTCCCCAAACCAAAGATTTCTAATTAAAGCGTAATGTCACAAGACTTGAGCACTAGAAGGCATGTCAGAGACATCTAGTGCAGCCACCTCAATTTAATTGGTAAGGAAACTCTAAGAGTTGCCCAGTCTCATGCAACTAGTTAATGTCAAAGCCAGGATTAGAACCCAAAAATCTTATCTCCCAGTCCAATGTTTTTCCTACTAAATCTGAGATCAGTTTTTAGAAGACTGTATCAATGACCCCTTCTCCATTTTTACTATATAATACCCAGAATATAAAAACAAAGTGTGAACAAAGGATGAGGCACTGGAAACAAAAACTACTAACAGTTAACATTTATTGAGAGTTTACTATACACCGAGCACTCTGTTAGGCACTTAGGTGCATTATCTCCTTTACTCTTCATAACAACCCTACAGGTAGGTGCAATTATTAGCATCCTTTTTCAAATAAGGAAATTGAGGCACATAGAGGTTAAATAACTTCCCCAAGGTCATACCGTTAGTAAATGGTGGATCTAGAATTTGAGCTCAGTCTGACCCCAGAGCCTGTGCATAAGTAGCAAAGCAAAAAAGAAAAAGATATCACCAGAAAAGCAGTTCATCTAGTCAATATCCACAAAATTTCCTTCTTCCAAAGATACTATATTAGGGTCTCTATTTTGACCTCAAGAGATCAAATCTCTTAAGAGAGATTTCTGTACGGGATTCAAGGTTTGCTATAATCCTGCCAAATCTAGTAAAATCCAGATCTGTTCTATATCTGGCTTTGATAGAGCTGCAATGATCAAAAAGTTAGTAAGGACGGAGCACTGTTCTCCTGTCAGGCTACTGGCCCAATTTTAATTTCAAGAATGAAGCCCAAAAGAGGATTTTCCTTATTAAAACAAAACTATAATTCAAAAAGATACATTCATACCTATGTTCACAGCAGCACTAGTCACGATAGCCAAGACATGGAAACAACCTAAATGTCCTTTGACAGATGAATGGATGAAGAAGATGTGGTACATATATACAATGGAACACTACTCAGCCGTAAAAAAAGAACAAAATAATGCCATTTGCAGTAACATGGATGCAACTAGAGATTATCACACTAAGTGAAGTAAGTCAGAAAGAGAAAGACAAATACCATATAATACCACTTATATGTGAAATCTAAAATATGACACAAATGAACCTATTATGAAACAGAAACAGAATCACAGACATAGAGAACAGACTAGAGGTTGCCAACAGGGAGAGGGTTGGGGGAGGGGTGGAGGGGTGGAGTGGTATGTTGGGGTTAGCAGATGTAAGCTTTTATATATAGAATGATAAACAACAAGGTCCTACTGTATAGCACAGAGAACTATATTTAATATCCTATGATAAACCATAATGGAAAAGAATATTAAAAAAAAAGAATGTGGGACTTCCCTGGTGGTCCAGTGGCTAAGACTCTGCACTCCCAATGCACGGGGCCCAGGTTCGATCCCTGGTCAGGGAGCTAGATCCCACATGCCGCAACTAAAAAGATCCCGTGTGCTGCGACTAAGACCCGATGCAGCCAAATAAATAAATAAATAAATAAACATTAAAAAAGAAAAAAGAATGTGTATATATATATGCATAACTGAATCACTTTGCTATACAGCAGTAATTAACATAACACTGTAAAACAGCTATACTTCAATTAAAAAATAAAACAAAACAACAACAACAAAAGAGACATGCAAGCAACCTAAATGTCCATCAACAGAGGAATGGATAAAGAAGATGTGGTACTGCAAAGTAAAGGAGCTGTTACAGTGGAGGATTACTGGACTGAATGGCAATATTATGACATAGTATGAGTGTGTTTCATGTTTGGTAATTGCAATCATTGTTGCTTTTGTTGTGGTCATCCATGTACAATGCTTGGTGTCAGTCTATTTATCTCTTGTAAAAATAAAATACAGTGTGTGTGTGTGTGGGAAAAAAAAAAAAAAAAAAAAAAAAAAAAGAAGATGTGGTACATATATATATAATGGAATATTACTCAGCCATAAAAAAGAACAAAATAATTCCATTTGCAGCAACATGGATGAACCTAGAGATTGTCATATTGAGTGACGTAAGTCAGACACAGAAAGACAATATCATATGATATCGTTTATATGTGGAATCTAAAAAAAAAGGGTACAGATGAACTTATTTACAAAACAGAAGTAGAGTCACCAATGTAGAAAACAAACTTATGGTTACCAGGGGATAAGGCGGGGGAGGGATAAATTGAGAGACTGGGATTGACATATACACACTACTACATATAAAATAGATAACCAATAAGAACCTGCTGTATAGCACAGGGAACTCTGCTCAGTACTCTGTAATGGTCTATATGGGAAAAGAATCTTAAAAAAAAAAAAAAAAGAGTGGATATATGTATAACTGATTCACTTTGTTGTATACCTGAAACTAACACAACATTGTAAATCAACTATACGCCAATAAAAATTTTTTTTTAAAAAAAGACACTATCATATACGTCCACATTTTCTCTGCTTTCCTCTGCTGTATCTGTCTTTGTTTCATTGAGGCAGTCCTTGGCCAACGAACACAGAGACTGGTAGAAAGCTACAATAAACAAGATAATTTAGAAATCTCAAGACCCTCCAAAAAATGTGTCCATTTTGTTTTTCAAACTATTAATGCTATAATTGGGTCTGTTTTGAAAGCTGCTAGATTTTTAAAAAATTTATTCATGTTCTTTTATTTATTTTGGGCTGCTCTGGGTCTTCATTGCTGCATGTGGGCTTTCTCTAGTTGCAGCCAGCGGGGGCTACTTTTCGTTGCGGTGCATGGGCTTCTCACTGTGGTGGCTTCTCTTGTTGCAGAGCACGGGCTCTAGGCACATGGGCTTCAGTAGTTGCGGCACACGGGCTCAGTAGTTGCGGCACACAGGCTCAGTAGTTGTGGCACACGGGCTTAGTTGCTCCACCGGCTCCACAGCATGTGGGATCCTCCTGGATTAGAGATCGAACCCGTGTCCCCTGCATTGGCAGGCAGATTCTTAACCACTGTGCCACCAGGGAAGTCCCTGTGTCCAGTTCTTGAGTCTTCGTCATACAGACTTTTCTATTCAACTCAGAGAGATGCCTGTTCCACTCAGCAAACTATCCTTTAAAAGTGGAAAATTTCAGAATGGCAGCCATGGCCACAGCCCAACGGTAAGGAATGCAGCTCTCCACATACTAACCTTCACAAGCCAATACTGGAGAGTCCCAGAGAACTGCAACTTTGGCCAAGCTATATAGTGAAGTGGGTTTCAAGTTTAAAATGCCCTTTAAAATAAGGTGCAAGTGGGACATCCCTGGTGGTGCAGTGGTTACGAACACCTGCCAGTGCAGGGGAAAACGAGTTCGATCCCTGGTCCAGGAAGATTCCACATGCCGTGGAGCAACTAAGCCCGTGCACCACAACAAAGAATAGCGCCCCCCCACCACTCGCTGCAACTAGAGAAAGCCCGCGTGCAGCAACAAAGACCCAATGCAGCCAAAAATAAATAAATAAAAATAAAATAATAATTAAAGAAAAAAAAGAAACAGACAGTGGCTGGTTCACTGGGTCAGTATCCTTCAGACTCGACAGAGGTCAGTGCATTGATTTTGAAGTCCAAACCACTTGGGTTTGAATCCAGCTGTGTCACTCACTAACCTTGGGACTTCAGGTTCAACCACTCTCTTAATTTACTTATCTCTAAAATGGGTATAGTAACATCTACTTCACAAACTGACAAAGTAATAAACAAGAGAGTACATTTTATGTGGTACATACTAAAAATCTTATTTGGTACTATTTTTTGCTGCTTTTTGATAATATAAAGTATCACAACCCCAAGAACATGATACTTATATAAACAGCAAGTCTAAATGGCCCCAGGAAAGATGTATAATCAGAAAGAGGCAGGATATCTGGCATGTTATACGTGTCATTCATTCCCATTGTGGGGTTAAGGTGAAGCACTGGGGGAATGAAAATGCATCCAGCAAGGAGGAATCATGACGCCGCAGTAAAGTAGAGAAGGAAGGAAGGGAGGGAGGGAGGGAGGAAGGAAGGAAAGAAGGAAGGAAGGAAGGAAGGAAGGAAGGAAGGAAGGAAGGAAGGAAGGAAGGAAAGAAGGAAGGAAGGAAGGAAGGGGAGCAGAAAGCAGAGGCTGATTAATGAATAAATGCAGTGTTCCTTGAACTTTGCTCAAGCTAAAGTAATTTGCTCTATACTTTCATTTAGAGTCAACTACTAACACAGACACGCACGCACACACACATACAGAGGACAAAGGAGTTCGAATACAGAGCCCTCTCTTGGTCTTTGGCACAACTGGGTTAGCATCTGTAAAAATACAGTATAAAATGTAAAATCATCAGGATATGAAACTAACCGAACTTTATTAAGTGAAGGTAAAGAAGAAGGCTCAATGGATGCTTCCTTATGGACTGTAGCTTTGATCTTAGATGGGCAGATTCCATACCTAGCCAGAAGCAGAATCTAGGTAAGCTCCATGATTAAGTGCTGTGGTCAACCTTGGGCCAGGATTTATTTGAAGTCTCTCCTAAGTACTCCACTCTAAGTGTACTCAAGACAAAGGCTCTTTATATTAAACAATGAAGGAGGGAAGGGAGTGAAAGTGGGAAGTAGTAAGAGAGAAGTGAGAAGTAGTAAGAGAGAAGAACCTAAGATCTTCACAATGTAAAACGGTTAAATGTAAAACACTTTGCGGGGTAGGTGCTGCTGTTTTTTGCAAATACAGGTATTTCTGTTCAGGCTATCTTAACCCCTCACTTACCTGGGGAGTGGATAAGAAAAATGCACAGTAGGCATTCTATTTTTCCCCCCAGAATGAAAACAGCAACTTTCACAGAAAAGCCCTTGTCTCCGATTAATCTTGTTATGGAACATTACACAATTACCACAAAGGAAAATGAACTGATTTGAAAGCAGTCCTAGCAAAGCCATCAACAACAGAGCAGACCAGTGAATTCACTGAAACAAAGAACCTGGAATTGGGGACTTAACCCTCAAAATTAGATTATCATCCGTAATTTACCACTCTCCCAATCAAACCCAGTGTTCCCTTTGGCCCATCCTCTATTATATTATAGCACCAGCTTCCTACTGAAAGCAAAAGGATGAAAAATAATAATCTGTTTAACTAAATATCTGTAACATACCTAACATTTAATGTAAGCTTGTTTGCCTTCTCTTTACCCAATCTACTCTCCCAGTCCTCATCAATTAGAATCAGCAAATCTGTACTGAATGCGGAGGGTGTGGGCGGGGATATATGTACACAGGTGCACATGCCAGTGCACATTCAATCACAAGTGACTGTGTGTGATGGAGGCCCCAGGCAACATTCTATCTGTATAGCCCACGCGCCCCCGCGGCTCACAGCTCTGTTACGGTGTACCACAATAATTTTCAGATTAAGAGAATTTCTTTCTTCCTAGAAATTTGACATTAGGCAAACTCTAAGAGTTTAGAATGTGAGTTCAGTGTACTGTCAAGTTGTTCAATCTTCCTCACTATAAAAATGCATACCGTCTTCCTTCCAGTAACTAATCCATCACTTATGGAAAACATATGTTAGAAAGAAACACGTTTGGCAGACAGAAAACCCAGTTTTAAAAGCTGGGAGGGAGGAAGACATAAAAAAAGCCTGACTCTGAAAAAAAAAAAAAATCCTGAAATATAACCATAAAATTTGAATTTATTCCAAAACAAGTAGAAAATTCAACCCTTAAGCCTAAATGATTGCCAAAGGAAAATAAACTAACATTCATTGCTAAGCACTTTTTTTCTGGTTTTATCCCTACAAAAACCCCAAGAGATGAGTAAATCATCCCATTTTACAGCTAAGGAATCTGAGTCTCAGAAAGGTTAAGTAACTTGCCTAACATCACGCTAGAATTCTGAACCCAGTACTTTCTGACTCCAAACTCTATATTTTTTCTACTATAACCTTGCAAACTCACAAATCTGTTAATACAGAAACAAAGGAGGAAAAGGCAAAACTATAAAAAATCAATTCAAATTCTCTATGGAGGGCTTCCCTGGTGGCGCAGTGGTTGAGAATCTGCCTGCCAATGCAGGGGACACGGGTTCGAGCCCTGGTCTGGGAAGATCCCACATGCCGCGGAGCAACTGGGCCCGTGAGCCACAACTACTGAGCCTGCGCATCTAGAGCCTGTGCTCCGCAACAAGAGAGGCCGCGATAGTGAGAGGTCCGCGCACCGCGATGAAGAGCGGCCCCCGCTCACCGCAACTAGAGAAAGCCCTCGCACAGAAACGAAGACCCAACACAGCCATAAATAAAATAAATAAATAAACATAGAACAAAACCTATTAAAAAAAAAAGTTAAAAAACAAGGAAACTAAAAAATATATTGCTTGAAGAGGCATACATACATGATAAAATTTAAAAAAAAATTCTCTATGGAGAGAAGTCAAAACCTTGAATTCAGTTAAGCACACTAAATATGTATACTATATGTATATATGATTAAAAGCCTTTCCTGCAGAAAATAACACTATGGTTTCTTTAAAAAATATATTAATCTCAAATTCCAGAATTACTTCAAAATCTTGTTGGCAAGGGGCTTAATTCTATACAATTAAGACAGAAAGTAAGGAAATCAAAATGTTTGACTAATAAACAAAAAACCAAATCCATAAAGTCGTTATGGCTTCTGAACCAGAAAACTTAATTACAAATAGCCTTACATTTGGTAAAATTACTTTCCTGAAGCATAAGTCTGCAATTATACTAAGTCCACAGAAAGCAACCCAGAAATAAACTGTTCCAAAATTAGACCAACTAAAGGTAGGAAGACAAAGATATGAGTTGGTATTTTTAAGAAACTACAATGCATAAAGTCAAAATTTATTGTTGAAAACAAACCTTTATGTAAATACCATAGGAGTCACAGTTGCTTTATAGGCCGTCAATCTCAGTATACTTATTAGCATGCTCTAACATCTATAACAAACCAACATACCTTACAAATCCTTTAGAGATCCTCACTTAATAATTCACACCTTATTGTCTTCCTAAAAATTTTCTTTGGATCTAAATTTTTATACAGCTGGATGTTCAACTACTCCTCAAGAATGTTTTCTTCATCTATTTTGTTTTAATGCTAAAATGGTACCACTTTTGTTTATTTCTCAACTTCTAGATCAGCATTAATCAATCTTATGAAACTTTATCTACCTCCAAAGTCCGGATAGTGAAGATGCATTTGGGAAAAAATATGTATTAAAAATACGAAAATTTTAGAATAACACTAATGACAACTCCTGTTATCAGTTTATCCCTAAGGAGGTTGATTCTGGCTACCCAGAGAAAAGGCCACACCAACATCAAGGGGACAGGGGAGAGAGGCTTCTACCATGGAAGCTCAGACTCCAAAAAGCCTCTCCCAGACAGGCTTCCCCCCTTCCTTGCTCGCAATGGGCCCCCCTTTCTGAAGATCAGAGAGGGAAGGAAAGGAAGGGAAGCAGAATAAGATTTCCCTGCACTTCGAATTTACTCTTTCCCCTTCCCCTTTCCAAATACCTATAGTACTCTCAGCATCCATATTGAAGGTTTTAGAGATTCTTCTCTGCAAAAGGATGGGTGGGATGGGAAGCCTAACTTCTCCAGTCCTGGGGTAAAAGCTGTGACAGGTGTCCCCTACATGGAGAGAGCTGATAAACCAGAGACAAGAGGATTAGGCTGCTATGTTCTCACAGGTATTGGAGGTGAGGCATGCAAGACCTACGAGAATACCAAAGTCTGACTTTTCTCTTTTTTCCACCTCAACTACCCTCTTCAGTTCCCAAGGACTGTGCCTATTACATCACCAGGGTTGTCTCAGCTTAGCGTGGGACTCTTCTTTCCACTCCCTGTCCCCAAGGCCACTGTCCTATTGAACTCTTCCTTTTAAGTGTTTAAATGCTATTCCTATGGAGGAAGGCCAAGGTTATCTACCCCACTTCATTAAATGACATTATATGAGTCAACCAAACGGTTACTATGTTTTTTAAAGAAATATATCTATATAGTGTAGGATGAAATCTGAAATCCCCACCACCCCTCCCCCCTCCCTTTTACAAATTGAAGCTGTAAAAGTTTTGTAGTAAGATTGCTGATCTGTTGCAAATAGATTAGTCAGGCTAAACCACAATGGGGTGAGAAGGAGTAATAAGAAGAAAGGCTGAATGGGACTGTTTAAACATGTTTATATGAGTATTTAGGGATGTATTATGATTACATTCTTAATTCCAAGAGATAGTTTTGGATGAGTCATTGTGTTGTACCATCCAGAGAAGAATTTCTTTCCATTGTTACACATAATAGAGAGTGGACTATTCCTAACAGGTTATTTTCTACAGAAATTAAACAGAAAAAACTCTTTTTTCCCAGAACCAGAAATTCTGTTGAGATTGGTGAGATTCTCAAAGAATTCAACATCACTTAGCCATTTTTTGGCGCTGAGAGAAGCTTCTTGGGATTTACTGAGGCTTCATTCATACATAAAATTCTGAAAGGTATAGCCGAACAACTACCATAAAATAAGGTTTGCTGCTTTGTAGTTTGACTGTCAATACAATTCCAATCTGGTTATTTCTCAAACACATAAAAAAAAAAAAATTCCTATGTTGTCAAGGGCCAAACAACACCATTTATTAAATCAGAGCAGATTCAATGGCCTCTACACAGGCCTGAAGAAGAACTAGAATCCTCACTATGCAATCAAACTTGAAACAGTATACTTTTTTTTAAAATAAATTTATTTATTTTACTTATTTATTTTTGGCTGTGTTGGGTCTTCGTTGCTGCGTGCAGGCTTTGTCTAGTTGTGGCGAGCAGGGGCTACTCTTCGTTGCAGTGTGCGGGCTTCTCATTGCAGTGGGTTCTCTTGTTGCGGAGCACGGGCTCCAGGCGCGCGGACTTCAGTAGTTGTGACACGCAGGCTCAGTAGTTGTGGCTCACGGGCTCTAGAGCACAGGCTCAGTAGTTGTGGTGCACGGGCTTAGTTGCCCCACGGCATGTGGGATCTTCCCGGACCAGGGCTCGAACCCGTGTCCCCTGCATTGGCAGGCGGATTCTTAACCATGCACCACCAGGGAAGCCCGAAACAGTTTATTTTTAAAACTTAGACCTCAAGAAGGAAAAGAGCTGCCTAAAGTCACAAAGGTAATGTCATAGCCAGGCCTCTAGAATGAAATATAAGTCCCTAGACTCTCAGTCCAGTGTTCTGTTTACTACATGATGCTGACTGCTAAGGGCCTCATCTACACAAACAGAGTGCAGTTTATTTTAGGGCAGGATCCATGCCCTACGTATCTCTGTGTCTTCCACTGACTCTTCCATATAGCTGAAGTTACAATGAATACTTACTCACTAATTACACCTAATCAACTAACACTTAATGATCTAATAATTTCAGCTCTTAAGAAATTTAAATGTTAAAGATAAAGCAATAAAACTTTTAGAAGCTAATATTAGAGGTTATCCTCATGACTTTATGTCACAAGCAAGATACAGAAAGCACTAATCTTACAGGAAAATACTACTAAATTTCATTACATTAAAATTAAGAACTTGTTTATCAAAAGACACCATTAAGAGTGAAAAGGCAAGTCAAAAAGGTATCTGTTAACACGTACAAACAAAAACAAAAGGACTCCTATCCAAACTATATAAAGAACTATCACAAGTCAATAAGAGAAAAAGACAAATAGCTGAACAGAAAAATCTGCAAGAGACTCAGACATCACAAGTGGCAAATAAATTCATGAAGAGGTGCTCCTACTATTAATCAAGGAAATGCAAACTAAAATCACAATGAGATACCACAACACTCCCATTATATAGCCACAGTTTTTAAAGTTTGACAATAACAAGTGTTGAAGAAGACGTAGAGCAACAGGAACTCTCCTATACCACTAGTGAGAAAATGAACTACTACAACTACCTTAGAAAAAAGTTGGGCAATATTGAGTAAAACTGAAAATAAGGAAATCTCATGACCTAGTAATAACTTCATTTCTGGGTATATGTCCCAGTGAGGCTGATATGTACCAGAATACATATATAAGAATGTTCCTGCCAGCAAATTCGTAATAGCTACAAATTGGAAACCACCTCAAATGTCCACTAACAGTAGAATGAATAAATTGTGGTATATTCCTGCAATGGAATACTATACAGCAAAGAAAAAGAACAAACTATTGTTATAAACATAACATATAGACAAAACCTAAAATTGGGCGAAAGAAGCATACGTATTTTCTAATTCCAATTACATAAAGCCAGAAACTAGGCAAACTGTATTGTTTAAAGAGGTACATTTAGGAGGCAAAACCATGAAGAAAAGCAAAGAAGTGAATATCAAAAAGTTAACATGTTTGTACACAAGAAGCTGGCTTCTGACATGCTAGGAATGTTCTATTTCTTGATCTGTGTGTGGTACACATGAGTATTTATAGTACAACAATTCACAAAGCTGTACATTAATTTTATTTTGCACTTTTCAGTATGTCTATTTTCTTTCCCCAAAAATAGGTTTTAAAGGAGCTAAGCACAGGCTAAGTACATAGTAAGCACCAATAAAACATATTATAAGCTTTTTTTTTTTTTAAAGGCAAGATACTATTGAATTGATGTGACACACTTTGGGAGAATCAAAGTACCTGTGAGCATGAAGCAGTCACATATGAAAGCAAAAGCAGTTTGACTCCTGACTGAATACGTCATTACCCCACGGAAAATAAACTGGTTGCATAGCTCCTTTACAGCCAAAGGAGGTAGAAGCAATTAAATCCCATATATGAGAAAGCACACAGTTCCTGGAGGCAGACAATGTGGATTTCAATGTTAGCTACTTGGCCTTGAGCAAATTACTTAATGTCTCCAAATCTCAGTTCCTTCATCTGTCAAACTAAGAAAATACCTGCCTAGCTACATAGCATATCATGAAGTTCAAATAAAACAATGTTTGTAAAAGCACTTGCTGAGTGGTAACATACCAAATATACGGTATTATTAAGCTATTGTACAATATTATTTTAGATATGGGTAAATCAAGCATAGAGAAGAAAATACCATGGAACATGAAAATATGAATACTTCATACCCCATACCCTACCTTTCATTTAGGATGTAGGAAGAGATGATGCCCCTAAATTGACATAAAATATGAGCCCCTAAATTGGCATAAAATATGAGAGGGTAGGAGAAGAAAGGATGAAATCCCAGATAATGTGAAAACTGAATAGCACCTTAGAGGAAAACCTGCAGCTGATACCTAAATACAATAGTACTCACTAATTCTGACCAAATGACAACTCCAAATGAGAGCGTCACTCATCAAATACCATTGACCTAGTCCTAAAACGTATTATTTTTGATGGCAGGAACTGATCTTAATCATCTTTATAGAAGCTTTAGGTGTAATACAAATAGAACAACAGGAAAGAAAGAGCCCCCTGTCAGTCCAATCAACTCCAATCCTCAGCAAGTAGGCAAATGTTGCTGGGAAGAAAGCAAGAAGAAAAAGAAATGCTATGACCATATGCCTCAGAGAATAGCAATTCTGAAAATGTGAAAGACTGGATTATTATAACATTTTAAAGGAAATGAGTAGATTGCAGAATCTCAGAAATGTAATGGACACTAGCCATCATAATAGAAGTCCTAATTTTACAAATGGAAAAATGTGATGCCTCAAGAGAATGAGAAGACAAACCGCAGACTGGGAGAAAATATTTGCAAAGACAAGTCTGACAAAGAACTATTGTCCAAAACATACAAAGAACTCTAATTTAAACTCAACAATTAAAAAAAAAATCTGATCTGGGGTCTTCCCTGGTGGTGCAGTGGTTAAGAATCCACCTTCCAATGCAGGGGACGCGGGTTTGATCCCTGGTCAGGGAAACTAGATCCCACATGCATGCCACAACTAAGGAGCCTGCAAGCTGCAACTAAGGAGCCCTCCCGCCACAACTAAGACAGGCACAACCAAAATAAATAAATAAAATTTAAAAAATAAAAAAATCTGATCTAAAATTGGGCTGAAGACCTTAAGAGACACCTCACCAAAGAAAATACACAGATGGCAAATAAGCACGTGAAAAGATGCTCTACATAATATGTCATCAGGAAAATGCAAATTAAAGCAGCAATGGAATATCACTACACACCTATTAAAGTGGCAAAAATCTAGAACACTGTCATCATCAAATGCTGGCAAGGATGTAGAGTAATAGGAACTTTCATTCATTGCTGGTGGTACAGCCAACTTTGGAAGACAGTTTGGCAGTTTCTTACAAAACTAAACATACTCTTACTATACAATCAATAATTGTGCTCCTTGGTATTTACCCAAATGAGTTGAAAATTTAGGTCCACATGAAAAACTGCACATGGATATTTATAGCAGCCTTATTCGTAACTGCCAAAACTTGGAAGCAACTGAGCTGTCCATCAGTGGGTAAATGGATAATTAAACTGTGGTACAACCATACAGTGAAATATTATTCAGTAATACAAAGAAATGAGCTAACAAGCCATTAAAAGACATGGAGGAAACTTAAATGCATACTGCTAAGTGAAAGAAACCAATCTAAACAGGCTACATACTCCATGATTCCAATTATAATATGACATTCTGAAAAAAGCAAATTTATGGAGATAGTAAAATAATTTGTGGTTGTTAGGGTTAGGGAGAGGGAGCAATAAATAGGTGGATCCACAGGATTTTTAGGGCAGTGAAACTACTCTGCATGATACAACCCATAATGCTGAATACATGTCATTATATGTTTGTCCAAACCCACCGAATGTACAACACCAAGAGGGATCTTTAAAGTAAACTGTGGGACTTTGGGTAATAATGATGCGTCAATGTAGGATCATCAATTATAACAAATGTACCACTCTGGTGGGGGATATTGATAATGGGAGAGGCGATGCATGAGTTGGGGTAAAAGGTATACAAGAAATATCTATAGTACCTTCCACTCAATTTTGCTTTGAACCCAAAACTGCCCTAAAAAATAAAGTCTATTAAAAGAGAGAGAGAAAAAAAGAAAAAACAAAATAAAACAAACAAAAAAACAACAACAAAAAACAGTCCAAAGACTAGAACTGACCTACTGAAGGTCACAGTAAGGGGCAGTTTTATTAGTAAATACTTACAAAGAGAGTTCAAAACAAAGTTCCCATAATAAACAGTTAAGACATTCACAATTAACAAAGCTCATGAGAAATCAAAATCTCCTCCTCTCCTCTTCTCCTCCCACTATTTAAGCTTAGAAATCAACCTTTTCATAACAGACTGCAAAATGTAGATTTTAGCCCCTGTAGGGCCAAATTCTCATTCATTCTGATTTTGTTCACTACTAAGCAATAACGTTTGACTTTAGGGAAGCCAACAGCAAAATCCTGCAGTTACAAAGGTTTCTAAGTGATAAGGCAGATACTGGAAATGACATTTTCCAAGTAAAGAATCTGAAACTTTAATCACTGAGGTTCAAAGTGGACAGTATATCAGGAAACTAATATTCTCTCTTTTTTTTTTTTTTTTTAAGGATCCTTAACATTCTTGAAGTTGGCCAACAGGTGATCAAATGGGGCAAGAATGAAGTTAATTTAACTGGGAAATTAAATTAATTATCTATCAATGTCCTTTTAAGAATTAGAAACTACTAAAAAGACTGAGATAAACTTTAATTTATATTGTACTTTAGGTTTGGACAAATCCAAAAACTGTAAATAATTGTGAATAATAATTATTAAGGGTCACAACTTAATGCTTAGGTGCCACATAACCACAAGACTAAACTAACAGAACAGGTTTAAAAAAAAAAAAAAACCTGAAATCACTGGAAGAGTATTTTATTTTATTTATTTATTTATTTTTAAATAAATTTCATTTTATTTCATTTCATTTCATTTTTGGCTGCGTTGGGTCTTCGTTGCTGCGCGCGGGCTTTTCTCTAGTTGCGGAGAGCCGGGGCTAGTCTTTGTTGTGGTGCACGGGCTTCTCATTGCGGTGGCTTCTCTTGTTGCGGAGCACGGGCTCTAGGCGTGTGGGCTCAGTAGTTGTAGCTCGCAGGCTCTGGAGCGCAGGCTCAGCAGTTGGGGCACACGGGCTTAGATGCTCCACGGCATGTGGGATCTTCCTGGACCAGGGCTCAAACCCATGCCCCTGCATTGGCAGGCGGATTCTTAACCACTGTGCCACCAGGAAAGCCCTGGAACAGTATTTTAAATGATTGTTTTGTTCCCTTAATAATACTGTCTAAGAATAAAGGGAAATTTGCTATTTTGAATTTAAGTGGTATAGAAGTTTCCAATAGGCACACATCGAACCAATTAAACAGAAGCCTCATATGCCCCACACAATTTCAGGAGCAGTGAAACTGTAGATCAGTGGCCTTATGTAAGGCACAGTGACGTAAATTCCATCTCCCTTGACACAAGATAGGGGTTGGATTAAGAAGCCTGCAGGAATTTCATATCACATTTCCATTCTTCAGTACTCATTCATTTGTATCATTTTGCTGTGACCTTCCTCTCCAGAGACATATATTACCGGGACCAGACACATAATCTCTATTAACCTGAGACTCTCCTACTAATAGGACTTCAGGCTTGGCAGAACAGAGGGCTGATGTTGCTTCTTCTTTCCTCAGTATGAAATAAAAATACTTTTTCCCAAAATGTACATGGATAATACTAATAAACACTGTGTTCAATATTAGAAAAAGAGATATCTCAAGAAATCCTTGTTAACTAATAGCAGGACTACAAAACAAAATCATTTTCTGTCCCTGTATTTTCCTTAATCAAAGAAGAACCTACAAAACAAGTATTTACTGATACTACTGAACCATAAGGGGCTACACTATTTCTACTTGAAAGGGAAGGGAAGTTCAAAGTGGCACCTTCCCCAAAGAAAAGCCCCACCTCAACCACCTCAATTACTACTAGCTAAAACAAAAACAACGACACAAAAAGAAAAACAACCTCCCAAACCAGAGGCTTGACTACATGAGCCAGATGAAACTATATATTCGTTTGTTCAGAAAAAGTAAGTGTCACAGCCAACTTGGCCAGTTCTCACAAAGCACACACCCTTGAGAAGAGCCTGGGTCATCCACGGTCATTTGGGCAGTTTCTCCACAAGAAGAGCAAGCACACCGCATGTGTAGTGAAAAACAAACACTGAACCTCCAGAACTATTTGCACAAAAGAAAAATGGGATCAATCTGGGCTGAGGAGTGGTGCTTATCAAAGGTCAACCACGTAGTACACGTTTGCTCAGTCTCCTTGGTAAAGAGCAAATGCACAGAAACCACTCCTTACCCAGAATTTTCCAAACATTAACCAATGCCCATAACAGCCTAGTGAGGTGAGTGAGGTTTTACAAACAGGGGGAGATGCCCTGAGGATACAAAAAGAAGTGAGGACCTGGCCCCTGGGCCAATGTCCTCTCTGCCTTTGACTTGGTATACAGACTACTCAAAAAAGACTGCCTGAAGCCTCTGTTTTCCACCTTAGTATAGAAAGCACCTCTCAATTCTCAATTTCACACATAAGAGACTATGTTTGAAGATATAAAGTCTATACCAAAGGTAGCAGGGCTGCTTTGCTTACCCCTTTGTCAATTATTATCAAAAATTCTATTAATTGGTTAAGGAAGACCTTCTGTCTATATATATACAGGCTTTATTACCAAAAAAAAAAAAATAGTTTTAAGTAAATTTTACTTTGTATTATTTATACTACCAGTCGCTACAGAAACAAAGTCCTGATCATTTTGTACTTGGGCATGTCAAAATCTTTTTATTATACAAGTAAATATGTCTGGGAACTGACTAGAGGAAAGCACAAGAGAACCACGTGGATGACAGAAATGTTCTATCTTGATTAAGGTGGTGGTTATAACATTTATCAAATCTCACTGAATTGTATACTGAAGATCTGTGCATTGCCCAGTATGCAAATTTTCCCTAAAAAATACAAGCATCAAAGATGATTATTTAACAACCAAACACGTGAGTTAGGAAGCACCAAGGGGAAGCCACGTATCACACCACAAAAAGACAACAGTCTCAGTTGAAAAACTTGCTCTTTTTTTCCTCAGCCTGTTATCTCCAACTTCTGTGCACTAAGTAATTACTAGGGAATCAAGTGGCCACGGGGCCTTCACAGCCTCCACTAAACAGAGAGGGGAGGGTCTCAGGGCAGTGTGGAGAATTGCATCTGCCTGTGAGCATGTAAACCACGTTCATCAACTAGAGTTGCCTCAGATATCAGGCAAAGTAACACAAACCATCCCTGTGTCAAAGGCATCATGGAAAAAAGCATAGATATCTCCTCTGAGGCAGATTAAGAAGAAATGAATTGAAATTTCATTGGTAACCACATGGCCCAAATTAGTCTCTCATAATTGTCAGTGAGATGCTTATCAGGTTGTGCAGAGCAAGTGAGGAATGTAAAATGGTACAAATGTAAATTGCCACTTTCATCAGCAAGTAGCTAAAAGAACATTTTTAGCTGAAAAGCCAGGTCTATTTTGTTCAGAAGTAAACCCTGAAATGAGTACATAACAGGATCTCTATTTCAAGGGTTAATAACAACACCTTTTACTCTGAAATTTTAAAAAGGGGTTGGCGGGGCGGGGAGAGTTCCTTCTTGATAGAAATGCCAGGTTTAACCATTGGCATGTCGGAGAAAACACAAGTGACACCCAAGATAACTAGTGTAAGCTAAATTACGTGTTCATTTTTTAAAATAGCTCTTTAAAATAACTCCAGTGCAACTCCAAAGTCATTCTTATTACTAGCAGTCTTAAAAAAAAAAAAAGTATTACCAACACTGGCTACATAAATGTAATTACCCATGCTCATTTCTGACATTTGCCTCTTCCCTAAAGACTACTAAATATAGCCACTTCAGCATGTAAGAATAGACCATCTTGGAAGATAAACAGGGCTTCAATAGTGCTTTATAACACTAAACTGATGTAAGGTTGCAATGTTCCCATGGGCTCATCCGGTGACACTACCAAAGTTAAAGCTGCAATGTTTTTCAGTCTCCTAGGCTGAAACATGACCTTAGAAATCATCTAATGTGGTTGTTTTCAAACTTCCAGATGACTTTCCGCCTTCTTTTTGCCCCATCACACTAAAAAGACACAGAATCATCCATCAATAATAACAGATGCAGAAAAAGAGCCACGGGTCATTTGGAAATGTGCAGCTACCACCACACCCCACATTTCCACTCTGTGCCCAGTCTAAACAGCTTTCCCCATATTTCTATCCTTATTCACAAGCAAACCAGGAGGCTACTCTACAGAGTCCTGGGACTCTGGGTAAATAGAGCTTGAAAAAAATCACTGATCTGGTCCAACCCTTCACTTTACAATTAAAAGTAAGATGAGAGGCAGTATGGTGTAACTAAAAAGGAGACCATGGAATAAAAGTCAATTCTGGTCCTAGCCCTTGCCAGGTGTATGACCTTGAGCAAATCTCTTAAACTCTTTACACTTCCTCATTATAAAATTGGTATAATCATGTCTCCGCCCAGTATTTTCTATAAAATTGCTTTGTAAACAGCAGAGCATTACATACAATATGGTGTTTTTTTGTCTTGTTTTTGGCCGCCACGTGGCTTGTGGGATCTTAGTTCCCCGACCACGGATTGAACCCACGCCCACAGCAGTGAAAGCTCAGAGTCCTAACCACTGGACCGCCAGGGAATTCCCAATAAGGTGTTATTTTTATTGTTAGGTTATTATAAGCCAAGACAACATGGTGAGTTAAGAGCACCGCCAGACCTGGAACTAGAGGCTCCTGACAGCCTCTCCAAGGCTTTTCTCACTACTTCACACAATACTTGTGTTCATTGCTAGACCATTCTTATTAAATTCTCAAACTTGGGTTTTATAATAACGATTTTTATCAGGAAAACAAAATGGTACCATGCATAAAGCAAAATCTTTAAGATTACGTGAAATAAATGTAAAAGCAAGGAATTTACAGTCTCTGCAAGCCAAAAAGGGGAAACACAGATAAAGGGGGTACTTGCATTTTGCACGATGATATATTGTGAATGCTCACCAAGGTACTAATGAAACAATTCTGACCATTCTGAGCTGCTGTGTGCTACTGATGTGCTGAAGAAAAAAATAAAAGCCTACAATGGGGCTTAATAATAACTTGAGGGCATACACATTGATCAGAACCCAACCGTTATTTTTAACAGTTAAAAATGTCACAAAGCAATACATGGTTGAACTCCAGGTCAAATATAAATACAATTGGACAAAGTAATCTAACCTACAAATCATACATTAATAAAAGACTGAATGGGCATATCTCTGCCACAAGCCTTACCACCTGGCTGCTGACCATTTAGTGCTCTCACATCTACTGACCCTCCAGCCACTGAGCGTCCCCACTCATAAGCCTAAAATGAGTCATTGCTGTTTCACCTGCCTAAAGGGTGAGGAGGAAACAGTGAATTTAAGAAACCAGATGGAAAAAAGGATGGAGAAAATAAAGCCAGAGACGTCATTAAAATGTAGCATGAATGGGGAAAAAAATGTGTGTATACATATATTATTCAAAGAATTTCTAAGACTAATGGAAAGCTTCTTCTCACCCCCAACCCCTCCAAAAAAACAACCCTTGGAAAATACTACCAACGTAATTTTTTTTTCAGAACACAAAAATTTCTTTTTCAAGTCATGTTTATAAGCTCATGTATATTCATAAAGTGATTCATTTGGTAGGAACACATAGTCATCCAGAAGCAGTGAACAAGCTATAGCTTTAAGTGCTCAATCTACCCATCTAGACTTAAAGGTTACAGTAGCATTTCTGGAAAACATATTACTCATCACTGCTCTAACTATACATCTCTGTATAGAAAACATGGAAAACAGGGTGGATTAGTAGTACACAAGTTTGTCACTGACAATGGTTAGAAAAGTCAAACCACGTTAGAAAATAGCATGGAACTCTGTTAACATCTGCATAGCTCATCATCCTGGAAATTTCACATCACAGACTATAAGCATAGGGACTACTTTCAGGGAAGGCTGTTTTCTGAAAATGATTCACCCTAAACCCATCTTCAGTGTCTAAACATGTGATGAGACAATGCAAAAATAAAGCAATGGGTCAATAATGCAACCAAATTATAGCCAAGTAAGGTAAACTAAACTATCTTGTAATTGATGGGTATGTCTTCCCTAAGTTCTGAGTAATTCTCCTCTTATTTCAATGAAGATAGTGCATTACACACATGCAGCCTGAACATACAGGATGCTTTTTATTACTGATACTAATACTAACTAAAATTTACAGAGTATTTATTGTTTAAAAAGCACTTGTATTATTATTACTACTACTATTATTACCTCCATTTTGCAAAAGAACTGAAGCTCAGAGAAAGGAAATGAATTGCCTAAAATTATGAAGACAGTAAGAAGTAATGGTAGGATTCAAATTCAAGTGCTATGACTCTAAATTCTGTGATTTTCCTTAAAGTTAAACCTTTTTTCATTTATCAGCATGAAATCCTTCTTCATGAAACCTTTCGTTCATTCATTCCTTTATCTAGTCAAGAAATATTTATTCAACATCTATGTGCTGCACACCATTCTCTTCTTAAGGAAACAAAAAGGGTATGCCTGCTTTAGGTGGTAAAGAAGTGTATATTACAATCTAGCATAATGGTCAAGGAAAGATTAATCCCTAAAAAAAAAGATACCAGTGTAGGAAGTGGCAAAAAGAAATGGGTATGTGGCACAATGGGAATACAGATGAGGAAGCCCTTAACTCTTCCTATAGAGGGCAAGAAAGCTTCCCATAGGAGGTTATAATGTTACCTGAATCTTGAACCATGAAAGAAATCTGGCCAGTAGATAGGGGAGGTAGGGGGCGTGTAGGAAATAAAAACAAGATGGGCAAAGGCCAGAAAATCCATATATAATATATTGAGGAAACTAGCTCAGCATGACTAGGAGCCAAATCAGGCACCACCAGTGAAGAAGATGGAAAACAGGTAGGGGCCATGGCGATCAAGACCAGGGTCATCGATGTAATGCTAAGGAAAATGGGCTTTGTTTTACTGGAGATAGAAGACAGTGAAGGTGAGTAACATGCTGAAATTTATGCTTTAAAAAGATCAAACTGGTTTTAGTGTGGAGGTTGGAACTGAGGGATAAAAGACCAGAAACAGGAAAATCAGTTAAAACTCTACTGCAGTAGTACAAAAAATATGAGTGCCTCAATTAAGGCAGTGAAAAGGAGAATGAAGGGCAGGTAACAAATCAGAAGTCTATTTCGAAAACAGGATCTTAAAACTTAGTGATTGACAAGAAGTCGCCAGGCAAGGTCCAAGGAGTAATCTAGGCTAACTCTCAGATTTCTGGCTTATACTACTGGGTGAAGAAGGAGAAGCTGTTTTGGTTAGATAAATAATGAGTTCTGTTTTAGATAACTGAATTAAGTCTGTGATATCTATGTGGCATAAGGTCAAGATGTCCAAGATACAGTTAGAAACTGGGCCCTAAAACTCAGAAGAGATATGGGATTTAGGAGTCATTTGGGTGTAAGTTGTAGTTGAAGACATGGACCCGTCGCTGGTTAGCCCAGAAAGAATATATATAGAGGAGACTGAGAAGAGAACATTAATGAACCCAAATATTTAAGGGATAAAGAGAAACAATGTTGGAAGACTGAGAAAAAGACAGAGTTGTAGGAGGAGAGCCAAGATAAGATGTTTGGAAACCTAGAGAAAAGAGAATTCAAGAAAGAGCAGGGGGGCACTTCCCTGGTTGTCCAGTGGTTGAGACTCTGTGCCCCCAATGCGGGGCCCTGGGTTCCATCCCTGGTCAGGGAACTAGATCCCGCATGCTGCTAGAAGATTCGGCGCAGCCAAATGAATGAATGAATGAATGAATGAATAAATAAATAAATAAATAAAAAAGAGCAGGAGTTACTGCAATTAAAAAAAGAAAGAAACTAAAGAATAAAGTTTTACAAAGAAAGGGGAGTATGAGGGGACGTACACTGAAACAATATTTCTGTAAAGTGTTCGTATTTGGCAATGTGTAAAAGTTTTCAAAAGCCTGTAATATACCTACACCCGATGACACAGTAATTCCACATCGAAGAGTCTATTCTAAGGAAGGAATCAGAAATCCTACAGTGGTTTATGCACAAAAATGTTCATCACAGGATTATTTATAACAGCAACAGAATGAAAATTTTTTTTGGCTTCATAAAAAGATAGTTTTGTTATAAAATAAAACATGGATACAGAAAGAAAAAGTAAAAGCTTGATAAGCTAAGGTGAATATTCTTTGTACCTGACATCGAGGCCAAAAAATAGAATGCTGCCAGCCACCCCAGGAGCTTCTCTTTGTGCCTCATCCCAATCATAACCCTTCTCTGTCCTCCAAAGTATCCACTATCCTGGTGTTTACAGTAATCACCTCCTTGTATTTTAATAGTTTAATTACTCAAATGTGCATCTCTAGACAATATTGTTTAATTTGGCAAAAATATTTAAAATGTATGAGAGGAATGGTTAAATAAATTATAGTATATCCATACAATGAGTATTAAAGTTACTAAAATTATGTTCATGGATAATTTTCAGTGATGCAAAAGATTCATGGTAATGTTTGTTGAAAAGAGCAGGACACAACCCCCATATTCAGTTAATTATGTAAAATTAAAATGCATAGAGTCAAAAAAGAAAAAGGTATAAAACAACAAAATGTTAGTGGAAGTTATATACAGGTAGTGAGATCACTTGTGTTTTTTGTTTTCTTCTTTAGTCTTCCTTTTTGCATGTACCAAATTTAATAATGTTCATGTATTAGTTTTTCCTTCTTCTTAAATTAACCTTTTTTTTTTTTTTTAGTATATCTCATTGAGGCTCTACTTTGAATCCCGAATAACTACTGCTGAACATCTCTTCCTGTGCTTATGCGCCATCTGCATATCCTTGTCAGTCAAATGTCTCTGCATGTCTTCTGTCATTTACTAATTGGTTTTTTTTCACTATTGAGTTTTAGAGCTCTTCATATATTATAGACACTAGTCTTTTGTCGGACATGTGGTTCACAAACATTTTCTCCCAGTCTGTAGTTTATCTTTTCATTCTTTTAACACAGTCTTTAGCAGAGCAAAAGTTTTTAGTTTTCATGAAGTCCAGTTTATCAAATTTTCTTTCTATGAATCCTGCCTTTGATATCAAGTCTGAGAAGTCTTTGCCTCGCTCTATATTCCAAAAATTTCTCCTGCTCTTTTCCTAAAAGTTTTATAGTTTTATGTTTGCATTATTTAAGCCTATGATCCAGTTTGAGTTAATTTTTATATAATATATGAAGTTTAAGACAAAGTTCATTTTTTTGCTTATGGTGTCCAACTGCTCCAGCACCATTACTGAAAATGCTATCTTTCCTCTATTGAATTGCTTCTGTATATTTGTCAAAAATCAATTGGGCAATGGCTAACAGGTACAGCGTTTCTTTTTTAGGTGATGAAAATGTTCAGGAATTAGATAGTGGTGAATGTTGTACAACTTGGTGATTATACTAAAATTCACTGAACTGTACACTTTAAAAGGGAAAATGTTATGGTTTGTGAGTTACACCTCAATTTAAAAAAAAATCCACTGGAGATATAGGTATAGGTCCCTATTCTGTTACTCTGAGTTCTCTATTGTTTCCATTGATCTATGTGTCTGTCCCTCACACAAACTCGATTATTGTAGCTCTGTAAGAAGTCTTGAAATCAGGTAGCATGATTCCTCCCACTTTTTCTTATATTTTGCTATCCTAGTTCCTTTGTATTTCCACAGATATTTTATATTGAGAATAATCTTGTCTATATCTACAAAAAAAATCTTGCTGAAAGTTTTATAGGAATTGTACTAAACTCGTATGTCAATTTGGGAAGACCTGATATCTTTATTATATTGAGCCTTCCAATCCAATATACACTGTTAGTATATTGAAATGCAACTGATTTTTGTGTGTTTATCTTATATCCTGTGACTTTGCTAATACACATATTATTTCTAGGAGTTTATCAGTAGATTGTTTTCTACATAGCCAATCATGACATCGGTAAAGAAGGAGATTTTATTTCTTCCTTTCTGACCTATATTTCCTTTGTTTCTTTTTCTTGCCTTATTGCACTAGGTAGAACTTCCAGCACTATGTTGAATAAGAGTAATGAGAACAGACATCCTTGTCTTATTCCCAATCTTAGGAGAAAAGCATTCCATTTTCACCATTATAATGTTAGCTGTAGGGTTTTTTGTAAATGCTTTATATCAAGTTGAGAAAGTTGTGCTCAAGAAGGCTGGGCCCTTCTGAGATTATGTATGAAAAGAGTCTGCAACTCGTCAAGGGGAAAGTAACTACTTGTATCTCTCTCTCCCTCTCTCATGTATATATATCCAAAGATCATCCTATTAACCTCAGAAGGCAGTATATGTACTATCTAAGCAATCCACTCTATGGTAAATTATCTACACTTGACTCTTTAACAATGCTAATTAAATTCAACCATGATCTTTCCTATCAGGCATTTCCTACCAGAATAGCTCTGTCATAAAGGTAAGACAATAACTTTGTTTTTTTTTTGTTTTGTTTTTTTTTAATAGATTTTTTTAAAGGAATTCCTTTATTTTTATTATTTATTTTTAGCTGTGTTGGGTCTTCGTTTCTATGCAAGGGCTTTCTCTAGTTGGCAGCAAGCGGGGGCCGCTCTTCATCGCGCTGCGCGGGCCTCTATCGCGGCCTCTGTTGTTGCGGAGCACAGGCTCCAGACGCGCAGAGCTCAGTAGTTGTGGCTCACGGATCTAGCTGCTTCGCGGTATGTGGGATCTTCCCAGAGCAGGGCTCGAACCCACGTGCCCTGCATTGGCAAGCTGACGCTCAACCACTGCGCCACCAGGAGATCCCTAACTTTCTGTTTTAAACTAGTAACCTAGATAACTTGGACAATTAGATTATTAAATACAGTAACGGCAGAGACTATGCCACACATTGCTTATATTCCTACTGTGCCTTGAACAGAAGCCAGAAATAAATCAAGCTATTGATTTAAGTCACTATTTTATGGCATCACTATACAGTTTTTTAAAAAGGAAAGGCCAAATGTTTCAACCCCTTCGAAGTGAATTATAATGGACTACATCACTATTTAAGTATGATGGATATTTACAACCTATAGAGAAACACAGTTTGTTTCCTACTTCTCAAATATCTCATCCAAATAATAAAAATGGGCTTCTTTTTCACATGTACTAAGAGGAGTCTGGATGAAAGGGGGGAAACACCCCTTTCAAGTTATAACAACTAAAGACTTAATATGCAGCAAAAATAATAATAAACATTACTTGTCTACTTTTTGTAGATTCCTTAGGAATCTTTCCATTGATCAAGATTCTATTAATAGTCTGAAGCATTTAAAATATTTTCCCTTCGATGGCTATCATAACGTAAGGTGGGGAAGGCTCAAAATGAGCAGACTGGTCTCTATTCAGGGTGTGTGTGTAATGTACACAAAGTCAGGTCCTCCTTGCAAAACTTTTTAATTTTTTTTTGAATTTTATTTTATTTATTTTTATACAGCAGGTTCTTATTAGTTATCCATTTTATACATATTAGTGTATATATGTCAATCCCAATCTCCCAGTTCATCCCACCACCACCCCCGCCCGCCCCCCCCACCACCACTTTCCCCCCTTGGTGTCCATACGTTTGTTCTCTACATCTGTGTCTCAATTTCTGCCCTGCTTATAGTCATTACTTATTCTGGAAGTCAGGCTAACCCACAAATTAAAGCATTTTTCAAAGATTTTATTTTCAAGCCACTAACTTAGAAATGTTGCTTTATATAAAAGCACTCACCCTGTATATGTCAGTATAACCGAAAGCAATAAATATCTATCTGCCATTTCAAGCAGAATAGAAGTTATAAGTTCCTACCCCAGCTCCAATATTTGGTGAGTGTTTACTCTTAGTTTGATTTCTTCTAGGCCTAGAACCGACTGACCCACACTAATTTGCTAAATAAACAATGGGCCTAAAGCTTAACTACTAGTTGTTAGTCATCAAAAAAAAAAAAAAGCGGTTTCTACTCCCCCAGTTTCTTTTTACTTCTAACTGGAACACAACCAAAACCCAGAAGGTAAATTCAAAAGAGAGAAGGGGGCAGGGAAACATGGCTTTGAGCAACCAAAAAGAAAATCAAAAGGTTCATGCAACCAAAGCTCATGCATTATGTTGAAGAGAAGGGTCTCTCGGGTCCTTACTAAAATCTTATTTTATATAAAAATCATTATTACATTTCTCTCCTGGTTTCCAGCCCACAGCATATTAAAAGGGGAAAAAAGTAGAAAGAGGAACCAGGAGAGAAAAAAATCCGTTAGAGTAGCAGTGACGGAAGAGACAGAAGTATTACAAAACAGAATTCAACAAAACATTTAGTTCATTCAATTCATGGGAAAGAGCCCTATACACTTCGGCACAAAAAATAATGTTCATAGTGATGACCCTAAGTTATCAAATAAATTTAAATTATACTCATATGTTCTGTTTTAAAAAAAAGAAAATATTAAATACATTAAACATACATATTCAGGAAAAGTGTCACTATTAAGCTCATGAGTCAAACAGATCTTTAGACTGAAGCATGTACTGGCTCTGTAACCTTGGACAAGTTACTTATATTCACTAAGACCCAGTTTCCTTATATGTAAAATGGAGCTAATAAAACACGCCTCATTGGGTTGTTGTCTGGTACTAAGAGCTCAACAATTATTAGTCATTTCTATTACTACTGCTCCACTACCACTATTATTCACGTTAAAAGGATTTCTATTCCAAATGGTTTTTATTGAGGTATAATTACACACAATGAAACAAACATATCAGTGTACCATTTGATGACTTTTGACAAATGTATGCACCCATGTAACTATCACTCCAATCAAGATCTAGGATACTCCCTCCAGAAAGTTCTCTCCTCTTTTCTACTCAATTCCATCCATCCACCTAGAGACAATCACTATTCTGATTTCCATAACCATCACTTAGTTTTACCTGTTCTACTATTCAGATAAATGGAATCATATAACATGTAGCCTATTGTGCCTGAATTCTTTTATTCAACATAATGTTTTTGAGATTCATTTCAAGTTTATCTTTTTAAATTTCTTTCACTGAAATCATAAAAAATTCTTTGTATGAATATGCTACGACGTATTTATCTGTTGGTTGTTTCAAGCTTGGGGCTGTAATCCACGTATTTTTTTAAATCATAGGGTATATAATGAAGATTCATTTACCAGTAGTATTCGCCATATAGAATACCTTACCATCGATATTAATAAAAGAAGCATTAATATAGAACATGTAGATACTTCAAGGTCTATAGAGGGCCTTTTAATGATTAAATAGTCCATACTTCTCACGCACCAATAAATATATAATTGAGATTTCAGTTACTCATAAAGCAATCTTTCATCATATCTGATGAATATTTTTTAATTCTGCAGATGATAAAGAATATCCTCAACACTATTAATAAATTAAAATCCTATACCTAAACAGGAGGAAGCTCCTGTGCCAACACTACTCTGGTTGATCCATTTAATGGAGAACTTCAGCATAACAGTCTTATATGAATTCAAACTCCCGATACAGATGCTAAACAATTTTCTGCCTATAGGAGGACAGTTCCCATCCATGCCCAGTATTGCTGAGTGCAGCAATACATTTTTACCAACATCCCTTAACACTGGTTTACAAGAAAGAACCTTATTTCCTGCGATGAGAAATAAGGCACGAGTTTAAAGAATTCATCTCTTTAGTCATTTTTAAATAATTAACTAATCTGTATAGCCAAAACCCATGCTCTGGCTGATAATATCAATAATAATGCAATTTCTCCCAACGCAAATACATTCTAAGTCAAGTTAACTCAGGGAGGAAATTCTGACTCATTAGTGAAGACCCTATCCTCTGTGAATTTAGACAATGACTAGGCTTAGAACTAGTTATCTAAGGAGAGTGGTTTTCAAAATAATGTCCAAAAAATACCAGGACTTTAGCAAACATTTACATTACTTTCATTTATTAAATAAACTGTAACTATTTTTAAGACTTCAATAACAGAGGTGCACACAGATGTGTTATGCCAATTTTAATAAAACGGAGACAAGCTCCAGGCAACTTCACCTACCAGGTTAACTTGCTTTTGTGCAGGACTCAAAATAAGGCTTCTCCAGCCATTTCTGTCCATCTGCTGAATGTGAAATTCTTTAAAATATGCCCTTGACTAGAAAGACTGTAGTCGTACACTGGTGTTTGTTCTTGTTGTTCTTCTTCTTACTCAGGACTGTGTATATCCACTCATGTAAAATGGTACAAGCACACACATATGCTGCACTCCATTAGTTGTCAGGCAACACTGCCTCAGCACATGCTCTAGATGACATAGCATGACTGTCACAAAATAAGTGAACCTGTAACATGAAAGTTTGGGTCCTTCTTGCCCTACTTTTATATTTATGATAGTATTATCATAAGCTTTCAATACTTTTTCAATAACTTAATGTTTGTGGTAAGGTAAAATGATTAATGAACAGTATCAATGAACCATATCAAAATATGATTAAAATTCTGAGATTGAAGAAAAATATCTAATAATGAATATAACAAGATTGGTCAGGCTCAAGGCAAATTGAAAATTAGTATTAGAAACCAATACCAACCAATTGTTCAACCATTATCAAACACACTGATAATAGTATGTGAAATGAAAGACTCTCATATCAATAAATAAGGTAATAGCTCTTTGTCAGTGGAGGTCACCTTCTACAGCAAGAAAAGATATATATCTCAACTCCTTGATACGTTTAGTGAAGTTAAACCTTACAAAATAGATTTATGATCCCTGTCAAGTTATGACATAGTTTGTTGGGAGGAGGGGGGAAGAGTGAGCATTAAAATTAAGCTTAAGGTTATTGGGGGGGTGGGGAGAATTCAAACAAAATTTAAATCTAACAATGAAAATACCACAGCATCGTTCAAGGTAAGTTATCACACAGAACATGAATAACTAGTACACACTCTGGAGGAAAAGCTTATTAAATTCTATACTACTAACACTGTAAAGAAGTTTATTGGATGAATACACTACTGTTTAAATATAATTATAACCATTATTTGAAACAAGAAACTAGAGAAAATCATCTACAATACTTGAATAATTGAAAGGCTAAAATTATGTGAAATCTCTACACTTTAACTAGGCAAGGTCATGAATGTTGAAAATCTCAAATTTTTTAAATGATATATTCATGCAAGTGATGATGCAAAGGGTTTATTTGTAAAACATGCACAATAGGAGGGAAAAAATTAATATTTAGATAACTTTTTAGTATGCCCTCAAATAAATTGGTTAAAACATAACGAGATATGTACTAGTGGTAATAAAACAATGACAGGAAAAACTGCAGAAGTAGTGTCTCTTATAAAAACTATTACCTAAATATAGTTTAAGTAAGAATGGCATGTTCCATAGATAAGCACGAGCTGTTAAGGAGATGCCAGTATGATTCAAACTATCAATTTATTAAGGCATGGTCTGTAAATTTCAAACTTCACAGAGTTATTTGTAACTATATAATGAGTTCCAGAAACTCTTCTTTCATTTGTGAAATTTGTTAGTTATCTAACCACAAGTCCTATTATAAACAGTTCAAATAAAGCCCCCGCCCCCCCAAAAAAAAAACTTGCCTTTTTTACTTTTCATTACTAAGAAACTCCTTTAGTATCTCTCAGTTACAACACAGCTGCACCAGCTGGCGCATCCTGCTAATACTTTAAATAATTCTGCCAAGCAAGATGGTGATGCTACCAAGCTTTACAACTGCAAATAATGTCAACGATAAAATTAAGACAAAATCTCAACTGAACATACAAAACAAAATATATTTATCTGTTTTAAAATTTTGAGTGAATAAAAGACAAAGACAGGCAAAGAGGATTCTTTTTTTTTAATGACTCCGATAATATTTTCAAACACGCAATGAAGATTTAAATTAGCCGAGAAACTTACTCAACAATCACTCCAAATTGAACAAGTATGAATTAAGGAATATCAGTGATTCTACTAGGAAATTAGAATTTCCCGCTACTCCATTTTAAAACTTCTAGAGCAGATTAACTGAAACGTTTTCAGAGCAATACAAACATGGCACAATGGTTAAAGGCACCAGATTTGAGCCTAGCTCTGCCACGTATTCACTATCTGTAAACTTTGTATTAGTTACCTTAACTCACTGTGCCTCAATTTTTTCATTTGTAGAGATAAAAGTAACTACCTACATTACTGGGTTGTTGTGTAAATCAATACACATAAGGCTCTTACCAGGAGTCTAGTGCTTGGGTGCTCAGAAATGTTAGATGCCGTTGTTGTTGTTTGTTGTTGTTAGGCAGGGTGGTCTTAAAAACTGTTACCATTTACAAGGACCCTTCTGTATAAACCAGGATTTTTTTTGATACTGCGCAACTGAAACAAAACACAAAAATAACCTAGAGCTCCCTAGAGCTCAAACATAGACTGACTTTCTTTAAAATTCAGCAAACTTAAAAATATATTTATACTAATTTATCAGTTTTGCACTCATTAGGGCTCCAGATAAAAATTCATTTACAAAACCTCACACTAGGTCAAAGAGCTCAGGACAGAAATTTTGGCTATAAAAGTGTTCTTTGAGAAACCAACCCAATCAGAAGTGGTCTTACACTCAACTTTTAAAATATCTGATATAAGTAACAGTGCTAATTCATCCAAGCTCAAAATTGGATGCTCCCAGGTGAACCTCTTTTCAAAAGAATAAAAATATTTCAAAAAATGTTTTGGGAAAAAAAAAGACAATGAATTATTTTCCTCTCTGTGAGTAGCAAGATAATCCTAGTAAGGAATGTGTGTGAGGCTCAGATGAGAGAATTGTTTTCAGTGAGAGAAGAGAAACAATAAAGAAAAAAATACAAAATTACAAGGGAAAAATAAAAATTAAAACAATGTTATGTGTGTTTTACCGCAGTTTAAATTTTTAATTAAGTCAAAATAAATTATTTTCCATGACCCCATGCATAGCATATAACTGTACTTCTCTAAAATCCAAGATCCATTCTTTTTGGACAGGATAGAAATAGGAAATAAAAGTTTCAAAAATAATAATGTAAGTAATAAATTGTTTCTCACAAAAACACAAAGAATATGTAAGTTGTGTTTTCCTGAAAGTTGAGATATTGTTATATGGAGATATTTTACAAACAGTCCTCAGAAAAAAATAACCGTAACAAAAGGAAATGTGGAAATATGGATGCTATGGGGACAATTCATGGGTTCATGGGCTCATTCAAAGCTTTGGAAGGCCCACTCTGACTCTACTTAAAGAAGAGTCAGCATTCTGACTATACTGAGAGAAGAGTCAGAGCTCCTGAAGACAAAAAGCTTTGAAACCTAAGGTAGTAATCATCATGGGAAATATTTTAGGAAATAACTCGAGGTTTGTGTTTTCCCCACAATTTGTTAGAGGGAAGGAAAAAAAAATGAAGATCTAACTATATCATCTCAAGAGCTCAGAATAGTTCCTTTAAAGTAAAATTTTAGACTCTTCTCCCCAAACAAAAATTGACATATCTATTGTCACAATGCCATCACAGGCAACTTACATTAATGTACGGTTAGTTCCTTCAGAATTGTTATATGCCACCAAGCCAAAGTCAGCACAGAAAATATATTAAATGACTCTCTGGCAAAACAGTTAGAGCTTCCAACAGGGCAATGATAAACATAAAATAACTCTCATGAAAGTTGGGGTATTATATAAAAATATGCAGATTCCTTTTAAATTTGAAATCCCCAATTCATTAAGAAATAAATCCCCCCTTAAAAGAAACTCAGAGCACCGTATCAACCAGGTCATTCATTCCTAATGTTACAGAGTGAATGCAGCAAAATTAGAACATGTTTTATACAATATTAACTGGTCATGTGAGATCTTAATTTTAAATGTTTGCTTGTTTACCTGCCCCCATGGCTAAGTACTGTACATCATTCATTTCTGTCTTTAAAATATTTGGTGGAAAATTAAAGCTAAGTAAAGGATACTATCATTTTCCCTCCAAACCAAAAAACTACTTAAGGTAAGTATTAATCTAGGAAGACTCTGGTGCCTGGTCTTTACCCAGAATCTTGGTTGTGTCTGTAGGAAGGGGGAAATACTGCTTTCATCAAGGCCAAAGGCAAACACTGTGCAGCCTGAAAAGTCTAAAAGATTCTGAGTTCTTATGAAATGTTCTAAAGGATCCTCTTGCCATTTGAGAGACAAGAAAACTTCCCAGGGTAAATCCAGGGAAAAATCAGAGTCACTGTAAAATGTATAGGGAATAATAAATCAACAACAGCCCTTGTCCTCAAGCAGCTTAATATTAACAATAAAAGTCAACTATAAGAGATAACACAAAGCAAAACAAGATTAACTGCCACATAACTCAGAGACAATTAGGCTGAGTTCAAAGGAGGGAATGGATCACCTGGGCCAGAATAAACAGAAAGTTTCCCTAAGGCTAAGAAGCATTTAAGCAAGGTAATGGGCAGAAGTTCTTAGAACCAGGAAGGGCACTCAGGCACTGTGCCTGTACTCTCATACTGATGAAGGAGGCCACCTTGGAAGGAAGTGGATCTGACACCTTTTATCAGCATTAAGCAACTAACATGAATGAGGATGGAAAAGAAATATAACTGATTTCCAGGTTCCTGCCACTCCCAAATAACGCAAGCATCAAGACCTAAACTGGGTAAAACAAACTTCAGTGACTCAGCTTAGGACCAGCTGTAAATGAAGTTCTGGTTAAACAAAACAACTGCTTTCTTCGAACTTGCCTCCTGTGTCAATAGGGTAATTGCCCTAGATAAAGAGACATCTTGGAAGGCAGAAATTATAAAGCAAAAACAAACAAAAAACACATGCACAACAAAAGAACCACCACAGAGCCAGTGGTTCAAACGATGCCTCGTTTCCTTGCCAAGAAACAAGTTAATTCCTATGCTAAATACCTTTCCTCTGTTTTCACGTGGTTTTTCAAATGCTGAATGCATCAAGAAATCATACCACTTAAAAAGTTCTAATGTTTTATGGCTTCTCTGTTTTGTTGTGTGTTCTGTGGTCGAGATCTGTTTTGTCTTATTTCTGAATCAAAAGAAAGCAGAAACCTTAGCCAGAATAATTTACACCAGATATGTGAATTTACATATCAGACAATTTTTTTTTAATTTATTTATTTACTTATTTATTTATTTTTGGCTGTGTTGGGTCTTCATTTCTGTGCGAGGGCTTTCTCTGGTTGCGGCGAGTGGGGGCCACTCTTCATCGCGGTGCGCGGGCCTCTCACTATCGCGGCCTCTCTTGTTGCGGAGCACAGGCTCCAGACGCGCAGGCTCAGTAGTTGTGGCTCACGGGCCTAGTCGCTCCGCGGCATGCGGGATCCTCCCAGACCAGGGCTTGAACCCGTGTCCCCTGCATTGGCAGGCAGACTCTCAACCACTGCGCCACCAGGGAAGCCCTCAGACAATATCTTTAAAAACAGAAACATCCTCCTGGGGACTCTTCTTATAAGATGATTGAACTAACGTGGCCTAAAGACAACCTTTTCCCCCTTCCAAGAACAATCTTCCTGTTCTCTCAGCCTCATCTGAACCTGCTCAACTAAACAAAGAATCACACAAAGAAAATTTCACAGAATACCAACTTCAATAATTTACAGACAAACCAACACATCCCTGGCTCCAGTCTAGAATAAGTTACAAGATTCTTTATTTGCAATGACTCTGCGCTCCTCTTCTCTTTATCCTCTTATCTCCACTCCTAATAATCTCATATTTCTTCCCTATACATGAATCAAAGCTAAGATTCTTTGAAACATCCCATACACTCACGCAGAATCTCTCAGATCAGAATCACCTCAGCTCTACATCGAGACTACAGCAACTCTCAGCACAGGAAGGTGACTCTTGAGGGTGCAGTTTAAAAGAAAAAGCATAATTAATAAAATAAACCTTATTTGATCAATAAAAAGATACTCATTGTCTTCATATTACAAACGCCAAAAATAAAGCTCAAAAATGAGAAAATATTCAGAACAAACTCAGTTTAAGACAGGGTTGCCATTAATGTACATTTGTAGGTGCAATGTACACTAGAAGTCTTACTGCATATCATAAATAGAAATGTTTCCTCTTCTCAGATAATAGTTTAATTTTGATAATTTTTATTTTAAGAGAGTATTTTTACTTTAAAAATAAGACAATTTTGTACCTATTTCAAAATACTACAAAAGGCGATAGGCATGAGATTTTTATGTTTATCAAAAGAGGCGATGAAAGCAGCAAAAATCTCTGATCAATGGCTAGAGCCACAAACTGAGCAACAAAGCCAACATCTCCTACAAAAAGTGAACTTACTGAATAAGAAAAATGTTGGAACCTAGTGCTTTGAGCTCCTAATCTAGTGCTCACTTATTTGCCATGAAATAGAGAACAAATAACCTAAATGTTGGACTACCATCTTCCCCAAATTAGAAAATAAAATAATGTGAAGTAGAGGAAAAGAAAAAAAAGAAAATCATAAAAAAAACAGATCTATTTAATACTTTCACTGAAATCTGAAGGTCTAAGTTCAAAGGGCATATTTTTTTTCAAAGAGAGAAGCAGCTAGTTTTACATTAAATAAAACTTCCTGTTCTATAAGTAACATCAGTTGAGCACTTAATATGTACTGGGTACCATGCTAAGTGCTTTCCATGATTATCTGGTTTAATTCTCCCAAAGACACTAATGAAGTACCTACTGTTATTTTACAGAGGAGAAAACTGAGGTTTAGAACAGTTAAGAAACTTGCTAAACTAATAAATTAGGAAGCTGAAACTCCCATACAGGTCTTCAGACTCCAAAGCCTGGATTCACCACTATTCCCTCCACAAGGAAAGCAGCAGTTTCTAGCCTAGCACTGACTCTTCTTGGCTATACATAAAATCCTGCATCTCCCCATACACTCATCTCTACCACTCCCTCAACCCACCTGAACTCTTGCTAATTGTTCTTTGTCATTTAGAACTTCTTACATGGCTAGATAAATGTCAACTTCAAAAAGGTGATAAGGAAAGTACCTTACAATCTTGAAACGCAGCTGATGGGCCCCTTTTCCAAAGCCTGGCTTGCTCATTCATTCATTCATTCAGATACTCACTGAGCACCTACTATGGGAAGCAGTGCTGTGTACTGATTAAGAGCATGAGATTGCTTAGGTTCAAATCCTGGTTCCATCACTAACTTAATATGTGACTTTGAGTAATTTACCTCTCACTGCCTTAGTTGCCTCATCTGTAAAACAGAGATACCTATAGGACTGTGGTAAAGGATTAATCATGTAAAGAACTTAGAACAATGCCTGGCACTTGGTAAACAAATGTTAGCTTGTATTATTACTCTGTGTGGGGGACATTTAAGCTAGGAGCTATGGGTGATATAAGTGATATGGCATGGTATGCCCTCTCTTCTCAAGCTTGCAAAACATCTGCATAAATAACCACAGACCAATCTGTAAATACTACTACAGGTGTTAGTAAATAAATGCTACATGTCCGAGGAAGGAGAGATTACTTCTAGCTAGACATCAGGGGAGGTCTCATGGAAGAGCTAGAACTTCAGCTAGACCTTAATATAAAGGTAGAGAACATTCCAAGTACACAATAAAATCACAGAATAGTAAAGAAATTGAGCTCCAGTAAGGAATTATCATGGGAGAATAGTAGTGAAAAACCTGAAAATGTGGGTAAGACTGGGGTCCAATTATCAAGAAACCTGAAGGTTCAAATAAGGAGTTCACAAAAATACTATCATATTTTAAAATGTAAACTAGTATTAATATTCCCCCCAAGTGGAATACACACATGGAAACGAGAGAGCGGAGGCGGGGGCAGGTAATGCGGGGGGGAGGAGTGGGAAAGAGAAAAAAAAATAGCAAAGCAAGTCAGGGGAGTTGCAGAAACCCAGGCTTACAGGTAACACAATCATATATACCAGCTTTTCTCAAACTGTACTGTGGCCAGCTAAATTTGAGAAAAGCTACACGCTCCACCCCGTTTCTCTCTTCAGGGATTCACAAGGCACACTAGTATTTTAAGAACTCTCAGATGTCCTATAGCAAAGAAACAGACTAATTTGGTTCACTGTTTTGTTATTTTGTTGTGGAACCCCTATCAGTCCCCAAACTTACCTGATGATTCTTTTCCTCCTAGAACATATATTTAAACATTGAGGGACACTAGTGTTCTACAGAACTTATTTTGGAAAACTTTGATACTAAATATCTGGGAAAATGGGGTGTGATCACATAAGAGAAAAGAGGTATCTTGCAGCCCTATAATCATTTTTTGAAAGGCCCTTCTAAGATCACAGACTACTCTGGAAGTCTCCCTTATTTTGTTTTATCCTAAGTGGCAAATAAACGAACTAAAGGAGTACCATGAGTATCATACTTTTTTTTCTACCTTGAGAACAACAAAAATTTTAAGACTATACTCCAACAACAATACAACTTGAATTAACTTTTAATGTCCTTGCCCAAAGTGGCCCGAGAATTTCACAGATGTATTTCCCTTTCCTAATCCAAAAATAAAAGGACTGGTAGAGCCTGTTTATGCCTACTCTCGTGTCTTTTTAATCTTTTTCTTTCCAATTTACCATTCTCTATTCTTCCATCCATAAGTGATTTTCCCTTTACTGGCCCACTTTTTTTTTTTTGAATTTATTAATATCTTTATTAATATTAATGTAACATTGAGTGAGAAGATTGTGAATTATATCAAAAGACAAAGTAGAAGTGAATAAATACAGGAAATACACAAAAAGAAATTTAAATCTCCAATGCTTGATATAGGCACAAAATCTTCACCAGATTGTAGAGTTACATCAGAATTAATCTTTATAACAGCAGTGATGTATATCCTGAAAGTGTATGTGCCAATTAATATAAAATATTACTTGTTAAAAAAAGAAAATAGGCTCCAAGAAGAATTTAACCATCAAAGTGCAAAATCTTAACTCCCTGAGCTTTGTATATGCTCATAGGCATACAAGAACATGTGTGTGCACACATTCATGTACAACAAACCTCAGTGTAGTGTGGTTATTAGACATGATATCTGGACACTGTTAAAAACAAGAAAATTAGCCCCAAAAGTAGTCACAAATACTAAGTCCCAGGTCACTATAATTTAGTCACTATAATTTAGTTTTAACTCTCCCAGAAATGCACCTGGGTGGAAGGCAGCAGGGTAAGGGAACCTAGGAGAACTGCTCTGCCATGTGGCTTGCGGTCTCAGGTTTTATGATAATGGAGTGAGTTTCTGGGTTGTCTCTGGCCAATCACTGACTTAGGGTCCTTCCTGGTGGTGATAGCATCACTCAGTCAAGATGGGTTTCAGCGAGAAGGATTCTGGGAGGTTGGTAAGACATATGGACTGGAGTCTCCTCTCTCCTTTTGACCTTTCCTGAATTCTTCCAGTTGGTGGTAGCTTGCTGGTTCTGCATTCCTTACCAGGACCTCCTGTTGTAAGATAACTCATGCAAGTGGTTTCTTTTGTGTCTGGCCAGGGCGGGTGGTTTCAGTCAGTAGTTTCCCTAACAACTCCCCCCTGAGAGACTTCATACTCAAGATACTTCTTGGGAATTGGGGTGGAGGTCCTACACCCTGCAGCTCTTACCCCAAAATTTGCCTTTGTTTCCTGGGCCCAGATATGAGCATCCTGTTAGGCCTCCAGTTTGACCCCTGTCTGTTTCAACTGCTTACAAGGTTCATCTCTGACAGGGTCCAACAGTTTCAGGCTAAATTGTTGTTACTACGAGGGTGAATACTGGTTTTGGGCGCAGAATACCTTGATTTAGATCAGGTGGAGAGAGATTTCTACTCAACTAGGCAAGATTATGCCCACTCTCAGCAGGAAGTAGTAATAGAAGAAAGAGACCGCTCCAAAGAGGTAAGGGAGGAGCCAGGATATATAGGGGTTTTTGCAACAAAGACCAGGTAGTCGGAACATCAAAAGATTAATTAAAGAAAACCAGATATCTCAAGTTAAGGAATTTAGCACTTTTCTGTTTATGGGAAGATGCAAGAGTCAGAGCTCAGTGAAATCATTCCTTTGATATGACCTTAGCTATCTAAGGCCAGTATCCTGTTCTTTCCCATCCTGAGTCCCCTCAGGATGCACCCTTGGGGGTGGCTGTAGTGGCTCGATGGCAGGAAATATTTTTCATTCCCACTTGCCATAACCTACCACCTTTTTAACCTAGTATAACTTCCTTATTTCTGCTCCCTTCTGCCTATAAAAGTCTTTCATTTTTTTTTTTTTTTTTTTTTAAGAAAGAAATCAGTTTATATTACAACAGAAAACATAGGCTTTAAAAAAATATCTTCAGGAAGTAGAATGAACTGGATTCTGGGTAATAGATAGTAGGTAAGAAGTAAGGAGACATTAGTGATATTCTTAGGAAGACATATTTGTAACCTCAATCAAAAAAAATAAAAGACAGTTGAAAGTTCTAAGTAAAATATACAATAGTATAAAAATGTTACAATCAGGATATGAAGCAAACCAAAATATGACATAATTTTATGTAGAAGGAGTATAAGAAAAGACAATCTATTTAACCTTAACTAGGAACATTTTTCTTCAGGTAAACCAATTGTGACATTGGACTAATGCACTACTTGGCTTTGAATCGAACAATGGTTACATAATCCCAAATTTTGATTCTAAAAGTTAAAAATCCAATAAACACTACTACTACTATCCATTTTAGTATGCTTCATCTGTGGAGTTAAATCAGTATTTCCCAATTTGAAAACACTGGATGTGTACTGGCCCACTTTTGTCCTAAATACCTCTGTCTTCTTTATTTCTCCCAGGTCCCTGTTGAAATTATTATCTTGAGCCTTTGGGCTCTCAGTATGATCAGAGAACACGTTCAACGTAGGTGACGACACCATGGGTGATAGACAGAAGGAGCACATGCTGCAGTTTCCCCATTCCAAACCCTAGTAGACACTGCCCATCCACCACAGCACTCCTTCCCACTAAACCCGAAGTGCTCTCAACAGCTATTTCCAATCTCCTGAAAGTGAAACTGATTTACACATAGGTTCTATAGTTCCCATCTGCATTCTTTAGATTCCACTGGCTGAAATGTGAAATGCACTGGCAAACACATCTTACAGGTTACAAAAGAAACACAGATGGTCTTGAAGGCTGGAGTGGTGTCTTATTGCACATCTGCATGAGTCTCGGTTTTAAAAGTCAGTACCTGCATCACAAGTGCCTGAGACACACACAGGGCCTTACCAAAATAGTACCACATCCAGGAACCTTCGTCCAGTTAACATACGTATGGATGAATAAAAATAATGAGGATAAACTTTAAAACAACCTTGAAATATTTTACCTTCTAGGAGGCTTTCCTCTACCCTAACTGAATGTTTTCAGTAAGTATGCATTTCATTATGCATTCTTCCTGAGTTGGATTTCATCTAAATGTGGATTACCATTGTAATTAAGGAAAACCAATTGGCAAAAATGCTTTAAGAGCAAGACCTCTTTTAAAATAATTAATATCTGTCTCTGTTCAACTAAAAATGTGGAGTGCAGCAGCATGAAGGAAAGTATAAGATTCATTCAATGACGGCACATAACTAAGCTAATTAAGATAAGTAAAAAAACTGTTTACTTAGTAGCCGCCAAATTCTATAAGGAAAATAACTGTTGCTGTAATTATGCAGTTTTGTATCTCATTAGCCACCATACTGGAAGATTATGTATTATGCAAAAATGATATTTGTTGAACCAATGAAATCTGAAGCTACTGTCAAAAAGTTGTGTTTATATATCCCTTTAGAACACTAAATCCTTTTTTCGCTTTTAAAACTAACACATGCCCACAAGAGTCCCCAAAACAGACTCTATATTCAAATTACAACTTATTTACTTCATCAGAGTTTCTCTAACCTGTGAAACCAGAGAAACGGTAGTACTTTTTGATTCAGCAAAAAGCATCACATCCTGCCCCACAAAGATGCCATGAAATAACACTACAAACTAAGGAAAGGGAAAGTTTAATAACTAAAGGAAAAACAGAACGGAAATATAGCAATTTCTAAACTGCAATTCACTTCTTTTTCTATCTCAATATTAAATCCGTACTTATCATATAAACAAAAACCTATTACCATATAAAAATAAAGTGAAACTTCAGTCCTCAGCTCCTCAGCCTAGGTTCCTAGACTGTCCCCTCAGCACAGTGAAGTTTATTTATTTATTTATTTTAAAAATCTTTACTGGAGTATAATTGCTTTACAAAAGTGTGTTAGTTTCTGCTGTATAACAAAGTGAATCAGCTATACATAAACATATATCCCCATATCTCTTCCCTCTTGTGTCTCCCTCCCACCCTCCCTATCCCATCCCTCTAGGTGGACACAAAGCACAGAACCAACCTCCCTGTGCTATGTGGCTGCTTCCCACTAGCTATCTATTTTACATTTGGTAGTGTATTTATGTCCATGCCACTCTCTCACTTCGTCTCAGCTTACCCTTCCCCCTCCCGCTGTCCTCAAGTCCATTCTCTACATCTGCATCTTTATTCCTGTCCTGCCCCTAGATACATCGGACGTTTTTTTTTTTTAGATTCCATATATATGCGTTAGCATACGGTATTTGTTTTTCTCTTTCTGACTTACTTCACTCTGTATGACAGATTCTAGGTCCATCCACCTCACTACAAATAACTCAATTTCGTTTCTTCCTATACCTGAGTAATATTCCATTGTATATATGTGCCACATCTTCCATATCCATTCATCTGTTGATGGACACTTAAGTTGCTCCCGTGTCCTGGCTATTGTAAATAGAGCTGCAATGAACACTGTGGTACATGACTCTTTTTGAATTATGGTTTTCTCAGGGTATATGCCCAGTAATGGGATTGCTGGGTCATATGGTAGCTCTATATTTAGTTTTTTAAGGAACCTCCATACTGTTCTCCATAGTGGCTGTATCAATTTACATTCCCACCAACAGTGCAAGAGGGTTCCCTTTTCTCCACACCCTCTCCAGCATTTATTGTTTGTAGATTTTTTGATGATGGCCACTCTGACCGGTGTGAGATGATATCTCATTGCAGTTTTGATTTGCATTTCTCTAATGATTAATGATGTTGAGCATTCTTTCATGTGTTTGTTGGCAACCTGTATATCTTCTGTGGAGAAATGTCTATTTAGGTCTTCTGCCCATTTTTGGATTGGGTTGTTGATTTTTTGATATTGAGCTGCATGAGCTGCTTGTAATTTTGGAGATTAATCCTTTGTCAGTTGCTTCATTTGCAAATATTTTCTCCCATTCTGAGGGTTGTCTTTTCGTCTTGTTTCTGGTTTCCTTTGCTGTGCAAAAGCTTTTAAGTTTCATTAGGTCCCATTTGTTTATTTTTGTTTTTATTTCCATTTCTCTAGGAGGTGGGTCAAAAAGGATCCTGCTGTGATGTATGTTATAGAGTGTTCTTCCTATGTTTTCCTCAGGAGTTTTATAGTGTCTGGACTTATATTTACGTCTTTAATCCATTTTGAGTTTATTTTTGTATATGGTGTTAGGGAGTGTTCTAATTTCATCCTTTTACATGTAGCTGTCCAGTTTTCCCAGCACCACTTATTTAAGAGACTGTCTTTTCTCCATTGTATATTCTTGCCTCCATTATCAAAGATAAGGTGACCCTATGTGTCTGGGTTTATCGCTGGGCTTTCTATTCTGTTCCATTGATCTATATTTGTTTTTGTGCCAGTACCATACTGTCTTGATTACTGTAGCTTTGTGGTATAGTCTGAAAAGTCAAGGAGCCTGATTCCTCCAGCTCCGTTTTTCTTTCACAAGATTGCGCTTGTTATTCGGGGTCTTTTGTGTTTCCATACAAATTGTGAAATTTTTTGTTCTAGTTCTGTGAAAAATGCCATTGGTAGTTTGATAGGGATTGCACTGAATCTGTAGATCGCTTTGGGTAGTATAGTCATTTTCACAATGTTGATTCTTCCAATCCAAGAACATGGTATATCTCTCCATCTGTTGGTATCATCTTCAATTTCTTTCATCAGTGTCTTATAGTTTTCTGCATACAGGTCTTTTGTCTCCTTAGGTAGGTTTATTCCTTGGTATTTTATTCTTTTTGTTGCAATGGTAAATGGGAGTGTTTCCTTCATTTCTCTTTCAGATTTTTCATCATTAGTGTATAGGAATGCAAGAGATTTCTGTGCATTAATCTTGTATCCTGCTACTTTACCAAATTCATTGATTAGCTCTAGTAGTTTTCTGGTAGCATCTTTGGGATACTCTATGTACATTATCATGCCATCTGCAAACAGTGACAGTTTTACATCTACTTTTCCGATTTGGATTCTTTTTATTTCTTTTTCTTCTCTGATTGCTGTGGCTAAAACTTCCAAAACTATGTTGAATAATAGTGGTGAGAGGGGGCAACCTTGTCTTTTTCCTGATCTTAGTGGAAATGGTTTCAGTTTCTCACCATTGAGAATGATGTTGGCTGTGGGTTTGTCATATATGGCCTTTATTATGTTGAGGGAAGTCCCCTGTATGCCTACTTTCTGAAGAGTTTTTATCACAAATGGTTGTTGAATTTTGTAGAAAGTTTTCTGCATCTACTGAGATGATTCTATGGTTTTTCTCCTTCAATTTGTTAATATGGTTTATCACATTGATTTGCGTACACTGAAGAATCCTTGCATCCCTGGGATAAACCCAATGGATCATGGTCTATGATCCTTTTAATGTGCTGTTGGATTCTGTTTGCTAGTATTTTGTTGAGGATTTTTCCGTCTATGTTCATCAGTGATACTAGTCTGTAGTTTTCTTTTTTTGTGACATCTTTGTCTGGTTTTGGTATCAGGGTGATGGCGGCCTCATAGATTGAGTTTGGGAGTGTTCCTCCCTCTGCTATATTTTGGAAGAGTTTGGGAAGGATAGGTGTTAGCTCTTCTCTAAATGTTTGATAGAATTCGCCTGTGAAGCAATCTAGTCCTGGGCTTTTGTTAGTTGGAAGATTTTTAATCACAGTTTCAATTTCAGTGCTTGTGATTGGTCTGTTTATATTTTCTATTTCTTCCTGGTTCAATCTCGGGAGGTTGTGCTTCTCTAAGAATTTGTCCATTTCTTCCAGGTTGTCCATTTTATTGGCATATAGTTGCTTGTAGTAATCTCTCATGATCCTTTGTATTTCTGCAGTGTCAGGTGTTACTTCCCCTTTTTCATTTCTAATTCTATTGATTTGATTCTTCTCTCTTTTTTTCTTGATGAGTCTGGCTAATGGTTTATCAATTTTGATTATCTTCTCAAAGAACCAGCTTTTAGTTTTACTGATCTTAGCTAATGTTTCCTTCATTTCTTTTTCATTTATTTCTGATCTGATCTTTATGATTTCTTTCTTTCTGCTAAATTTGGGGGTTTTTTTGTTCTTCTTTCTCTAGTTCCTTTAGGTGTAAGGTAAGATTGTTTATTTGAGATTTTTCTTGTTTCTTGAGGTAGTCTTGTATAGCTATAAACTTCCCTCTTAGAACTGCTTTTGCTGCATCCCATAGGTTTTGGATCGTCGTGTTTTCATTGTCATTTGTCTCTAGGTATTTTTTGATTTCCTATTTGATTTCTTCAGTGATCTCTTGCTTATTTAGTAACGTATTGTTTAGCCTCCAAGTGTTTGTGTTTTTTACGTTTTTTTCCCTGTAATTGATTTCTAATCTCATAGCACTGTGGTCAGAAAAGAGGCTTGATATGATTTCAGTTTTCTTAAATTTACCAAGGCTTGATTTGTGACCCAAGATATGATCTATCCTGGAGAATGTTCCATGCACACTTGAGAAGAAAGTATAATCTGCTGTTTTTGGATGGAATGTCCTATAAATATCAATTAAATCTATCTGGTCTCTTGTGTCATTTAAAGCTTCTGTTTCCTTATTTATTTTCTGTTTGGATGATCTGTCCATTGGTGTAAGTGAGGTGTTAAAGTCCCCCACTATTATTGAGTTACTGGCGATTTCCTCTTTTAGAGCTGTTAGCAGTTGCCTTATGTATTGAGGTGCTCCTTTGTTGGGTGCATATATATTTATAATTGTTATATCTTCTTCTTGGATTGATCCCTTGATCATTATGTAGTGTCCTTCATTATGTAGTGTCCTTCCTTGTCTCTTGTAACATTCTTTATTTTAAAGTCTATTTTATCTGATATTGCTACTCCAGCTTTCTTTTGATTTCCATTTGCATGGAATATCTTTTTCCATCCCATCACTATCAGTCTCTATGGGTCCCTAGGTCTGAAGTGGGTCTCTTGTAGACAGCATATATATGGGTCTTGTATCCATTCAGCAAGCCTCTGTCTTTTGGTTGGAGCATTTAATCCATTCACGTTTAAGGTAATTATCGATATGTATGTTCCTATTACCTTTTTCTTAATTGTTTTGGGTTTGTTTTTGTAGGTCCTTTTCTTCTCTTGTGTTTCCCACTTAGAGAAGTTCCTTTAGCATTTGTTGTATAGCTGGTTTGGTGGTATTGCATTCTCTTAGCTTTTCCTTGTCTGTAAAGCTTTTGATTTCTCCATCGAATCTGAATGAGATCCTTGCTGGGTAGAGTAATCTTGGTTGTAGGTTCTTCCCTTTCATCACTTTAAGTATATCATGCCACTCCCTTCTGGCTTGTAGAGTTTCTGCTGAGAAATCAGCTGTTAACCTTAGGGGAGTGCCCTTGTATGTTATTTGTCGTTTTTCCCTTGTTGCTTTCAATAATTTTTCTTTGTCTTTAATTTTTGCCAATTTGATTACTATGTGTCTCGGCGTGTTTCTCCTTGGGTTTATCCTGTATGGAACTCTCTGTGCTTCCTGGACTTGATTAACTATTTCCTTTCCCATATAGGGAAGTTTTCAACTATAATCTCTTCAAACATTTTCTCAGTCCTTTTCTTTTTCTCTTCTTCTTTTGGGATCCCTATAATTCAAATGTTGGTGCGTTTAATGTTGTCCCAGAGGTCTCTGAGACTATCCTCAATTCTTTTCATTCTTTTTTCTTTATTCTGCTCTGCAGTAGTTATTTCCACTATTTTACATTCCAGGTCACTTATCTGTTCTTCTGCCTCAGCCATTCTACTACTGATTCCTTCCAGAGAATTTTAAATTTCATTTATTGTGTTGTTCATCGTTTGTTTGCTCTTTAGTTCTTCTAGGTCCTTGTTAAACGCTCCTTGTATTTTCTCCATTCTATTTGCAAGATATTGGATCATCTTTACCATCATTACTCTGAATTCTTTTTCAGGTAGACTGCCTATTTCCTCTTCATTTGTTTGGTCTGGTGGGTTTTTACCTTGCTCCTTCATCTGCTGTGTATTTCTCTGTCTTCTCATTTTGCTTAACTTACTGTGTTTGGGGTCTCCTTTCTGCAGGCTGCAGGTTCGTAGTTCCTGTTGTTTTTGGTGTCTGCCCCCAGTGGCTAAGGTTGGTTCAGTGGGTTGTGTAGGCTTCCTGGTGGAGGGGACTGCTGCCTGCGTTCTGGTGGATGAGGCTGGATCTTGTCTTTCTGGTGGGCAGGACCGCATCTGGCAGTGTGTTTTGGGGTGTCTGTGGCCTTATTATGATTTTAGGCAGCCTCTCTGCTAATGGGTGGGGTTGCTTTCCTGTCTTGCTAGTTGTTTGGCATAGGTGTCCAGCACTGTAGCTTGCTGGTCGTTGAGTGGAGCTGGGTCTTAGCGTTGAGATGGAGATCTCCGAGAGAGCTTTCACCGTTTGATATTACATGGGGCTGGGAGGTCTCTGGTAGACCAATGTCCTGAACTCAGCTCTCCCACCACAGAGGCTCAGGCCTGACACCCGGCTGGAGCAAAAAGACTCTGTCAGCCACCCGGCGTAGATCTCAGCAACCTCAGCATATGATTTTCTTTCTTTCTTTGGCAGAGAACTTTCATCTTTTCACTTCAAGGAAGCAATTTACGGCTTCTCTTTGGCATATCTGAATTGCCAGCGTCACTACTCTGGTGCTTTGTGGCCATTATTAAGTAAAATCGGGGTCACTTGAACATAAGCACTGCAATACCACGAGGCACGAAGTGACGAATGGCGGGATGCGCTGGACAAAGGGAACACAGTGAAGTTTAAATAAAATTTAAAAATAATACTGAAATCCATCTTATATTCAACTCTCATAACTAAAGAGTAACAACACTACCACTTACAAAACCAACTCCAGGTGACATTTTCATGGGAGTTCCCCCAAAATGCCTGAACTCTTCATAATCCTGCTAAATATACTAATCATGCCTTAACATAGCTTGAACATAACAAAGCTTAGCTTCTGTATCATGTCGCTACTAGGATGAACATTAAACTGAGCTTCTCAGCCATAGGGCCCATGTCTTACTATTCAACCATATTTTGGCCTCCAAATCTAATTTCTGTTTTCCCTGGTTCTGAACTTAAGTTATATTTTATAGTATTATTGTATTTACTTCCTGTCAGTATTTCAAATCCTTTGTAGAACAAAACCCAGTATAAGTAATGTTTTATTCACCTTTGTGTCCTCAGTATTTAGTGCAGTACCTGGCATATAAATTCTTTTTTTTTAATTAATTAATTTATTTGTTTGTTTTTATTTTTGGCTGTGTTGGGTCGTCATTGCTGTGCACGGGCCTTCTCTAGTTGCGGTGAGCGGGGGCTACTCTTTGTTGCGGTGCGCGGGCTTCTCATTGTGGTGGCTTCTCTTGTTGTGGAGCATGGGCTCTAGGCATGCAGACTTCAGTAGCTGTGGCACTCGGGCTCAGTAGTTATGGCTTGCAGGCTCTTGAGCGCAGGCTCAGTAGTTGTGGCACATGGGCTTAGTTGCTCCACGGCATGTGGGATCTTCCCAGGCCAGGGCTCAAACCCGTGTCCCTTGCATTGGCAGGCAGATTCTTAACCACTGCGCCTCCAGGGAAGCCCGGCACATAAGTTCTTCATTCATGTTTCCAGACTTGAAAGCTACTGCCCCAGTGCAGTTCTAGCTCAATAAAATACCTACGGCAAATGACTATAGCAAACCTTAGCAATATTATTTATTGACCTGGATCAGAAGCTACATGCCCTGAGCTGGTGTTCTAGACAATGTTTTTGTCAATGAACAAAGGAATGTCAAAACTCTTTTTAAAATTGTTTTATTCCTTGAATCTTTTCAAAGAAAACAATCATGTCATTTTTACATAATAAATATAAAAACTCAAGTAGATGAAAGAGATTTTCAGATTTCAATTTGAATAACCATTATTTTTACTTACTTTTCTGTTTATTTTCACTTTCCAGGCTCTTTTCTTTTGAGTAGATGACAAAGAAACCTATTAAAATGCTTCTAAAATAATTTTTCATTTATCATTTATTTATTTATTTATAAAAACCTATCTCATCTCAGTGATCACAGCAGACCTGTATCAGTCTATTTCCGTACATGGCAAGGCATAGTATATCTATAATATAATTCCAGTTTGGACAAGATTATGAGTCCTGGTGACTATATTTTAATTATGACTCATTCAGACAAGCCAAGACATACTACTAAAAAAAAGTAAACTGCTGACTTAAAGATCTGATGATACAAAACACAGTAGATTCTGCCAGGTAATAGTGTTTCCCTCTTCAGCAGCAAAAGGCACCAAGCCCAGTCACTTTAAAGATAGACCTCTTCACCCCATATTTTGTGCTGCCCCCCCCAAAAAAAAAGTTAAAAACCTTAGGGTCCAATCTAAGTACCTACCTAACTGAGGCAAATCACTCAAACTATCCAATATTGAGGATAATAAATAAAGGACAATAACATATGCAAATCAGCCACTATAATTTATCCAGTTATCTTTCTTGGACACAAACAATGGAGACGATGTTCAAGAACAAATATAAGAGATAAAGACTAGTGACAGGAGTTAAATAGATAATATTTGTACACATTAAACTACCACAAGTCAGTTCTACCTACTTCATTATTCTCCTTAAGCTCCAAAAACACAAAACAGAAGAAAAGTCTTCTTTTCCAAAAGTTGTTTAGAAAGGATCTGTCAATGTATAACCAAATATCTGCTTACTGACGGGAAAAATCTCTGTTCACCAGCCAAGGGACTTTGGAGAATGAGAACTGCATGTGGCATCTCCCCTTCACAGCCTCCTAATTCCACACCAGTTTGTAGTTATTCTTGTACTACAAGAGTATCGGTTTCAGAATGTAAGCCTCATAAGCCCCCAGGAAAGCCATTCTAGTGGAGCTGTTCCAGAAAGTTTCACTTTAGTTCCACAAAGAATCTAAGAGGCCCAGTCCATGACAAGAGTGAACAGTAATTGCTCTCTTGGTTTCCGCCTCTGACCTATAAAGAGCAAAGCTTGGAGCTGTCTGTAATCCATAATCCATTTTAATATTCTGCTAGAACATTACAAAAATGTGGCTTTCACTAAAGGCCCTGGCATGAAGCTAAAATTGGGATTCTCAGTTACTAATCCTGTGTAGAATTTGTTCTAATTCTCAAAAAAGTAGAGGAAATTCTCCTTTCCCTCCCACCCCGCAAATAAAAAGGGCAGTGGTGAGGCCCACAACACTTCTGACAGGCTGTATAACACACTGTCTTAACCACACTTCAGATAAATAACAAGTAGTAGGCTATTCTTCTCCACGACAAGCAAGTAATCTCCATTATTTTGGCATCTATTTCTTAAAGTTTGCTACAGCTATCACTTCCAAAGCTTAGGCACTGTGTAAAAATGTATGGAGTAAATTGATGATTCTTCATTTCTGAGCTAGATCATCATCCAGTTTAAACTTTTTTTTATAAAAGGAAACTAGAGTTCAAATGTGTTAAGTGATTTGGCCAAGGTCACATGGCCTAGGGTAGAGTCAGGACACGAACTGGGGTCTCCTGACTCCAATCTCATGTTCATTATGACCAGAGGAACCAGACAATGAGACAGCTCTACTATTCATCAGTGCTAAGTGCAGTGGGCACTTTTCCTATCCATCTGTCTTCTAAAAGATACAGTCCCTCTCTGTTCTGCACAATAGCCTATGTGGAAACAGAGCACATATGAGCTATATCACTATTCAAGGGTCATTTAAACAAGCATGATGCAACACTGAGGCACAATGCCCATGTTAAATAAGCAGCAAAATACAACCAAATAAAGGCTTTATTTAAGCCAAATTATGTGTATATGTCCCCACTCCATCATTCAACTACAAACCTTCTTTAGGGCAGAAACTGTTTCTTCTTGATCTCTATATACCTTGGAGCATTATCTTCAAAAAGTTTTGCTTATATACCCCCTAAAATAAAACTGGGAGGAAAAAATCCTTCCTTGAATATTTTTAAGTTGATACTGAAATTTTTTTATCAATAGTTTAAATCATTGCAAAGGCTTGTACTTTCCTTTATAGATCAATATAGGCCAATTTAAAACTGACAACTAAAAAAAAAAATTTTATGTCATTAATTTAAATACATCCAATGAAATCTAAACACTTGAGCAATCTGATACCCACCATCCTCCATTTTAAAACTATAACAGAATCTTCATTTCCTATATGAAATGTTATACTATTTCTTTTTCTCCTTGAAATTATATTGCTATTCTTCTTCTTCCATACTATTTTATTTTAATATAAATAAAAATAAATAAATAAAAATTTTAATATAAATTTTTATCATCCTTTCCTGTAACGTATTGTTTTTTTATTTATTAAAGTATTTCCTTTGGATTGAGTTCCTGTTACTATTACTGGTAGCTGCAGTTGGTGAAAACAATGCAAATGTACTATAAATTTTGATAACTAACCATGAAAAGTTATTTCCAGTTTTGGAGATGCAGCTATTAATAAGATGTATGGAGAAGGGTATACACCTTGATAAAGAGAAGTTTCACAGTTGATGCCAGTGTCACAGCTATCCTTTTGTTGGAACCCTGGAGTATTTTACACCTCAGATAAACATACATCAGTGAGATTCAAGATGAGTGAAAGGTATGGCTTTTTCTTTTGTCAACCAGAAGAGCCGGAACTAAAGGGAGAGTAGGAAAAGAGCGAGGATTTTGCCAGTCTTGTCTTCAGACAACAATTTCAGGAAAGAGTATAAATGAACACTGAGAACTCTCAAAAGTAGCCAGCCTAGACAGCTTTAGACGTGCACCCCAGTTTGAAGGTCACTGCTCTAAAGCACCCAGCTGGCTTCATTTATTGGAACTTAATAAAATGACAACGATGCCTGGCAGACAGGAAGAATCAGTGTACACTTCCTGCCATTAGGCTAATCTTATTTTTCCCCATCTCTCATACATTTATTTAAATAAGACTAAAGTCTTAGTCAGATATGGCAGTGTGATTTATTTTTAAAACATACATAGGACTTCCCTGGTGGCGGGCGCAGTGGTTAAGAATCCACCTGCCAATGCAGGGGACAGGGGTTAGAGCCCTGGTCCAGGAAGATCCCACATGCTGCGGAGCAACCAAGTCCCTGCACCACAACTACTGAGCCTGCGCTCTAGAGCCTGCGAGCCACAACTACTGAGCCCACATGCCACAACTACTGAAGTCCGCGCGCCTAGAGCTCGTGCTCCGCAACAAAGAGAAGCCACCACCATGAGAAGCCCACACACCGCAAAGAAGAGTAGCTCCTGCTCGCCGCAACTAGAGGAAGCCCGCGCGCAGCAACAAAGAACCAATACAGCCAAAAATAAAGAAATTAATTTAAAATATATATATATATATATATATATATACACACACACACATATAGCTCAGTCTGCCAAAGAATAATTGATCAAGTTGGCTACCGTCTTGGTACCACTTCTACACATATAATGATTTTTACACCACAAACATTCAGATTACTTTGCAAAAAACCAGAAGGCTTTTTAAGCATATATGAAAAGAAAAGTGTGTCACTGATGAAAATCATATTTTGGACACTTTTATGAAAACCCAAGGTGATTTACATTTCAAAAATTAATAAAAATACTTTTAATTCTATAAGGCCTATTAAAACTTTCCTTATAATTCACTATGAGACAGATTTCTCAAGATCTGTGAGGTACACATCCAAGACGGAATGGCAAGAACTTTAGCCTATAGAATTTAACAGGTCAGAACCTGCTTTGTTTAAAATACTTCTTGATCTCTCTCTGTGTTAATGTATCTGTCTGGATTCTAAGGGATGGTAAGTCCATCCTTATCTGATCTGCTCCTACTTCTACTCTGCCCACTAGGGTTATAGGGCACTGAGCAGTTACCAGGCTTAGGTCTGACAAAGTCACCCCCTTCTCCCACTAACCTTTGGCCTCACTTGGAGCTCAAATGTAAGTAACCTTATACTCCTATTCCATCACACCAGGCAAACAGGTGACACCCCAAACCACATCACAGTTTAATACAGGAAGTTGGGAATACATTTTTTTGAGATATAATTCGCATACTATAAAATTCACCCTTTTAAAGTACATAATTCAATGGTTTTTTGTGTATTTAGAAGATTGTGCAACTATCTCCACTGTCTAATTCTGGAATATTTTCATCACCCCCAAAAGAAGTTCCATGCCCATTAGCAGTCACTCTCCACTCCCTCCTCTCTCATCCCCCTGTAGCTCCTGGCAACAACCAATCTACTTTCTGTCTCTATAGATTTGCCTATTGTGGACATTTCATATAAATGGTATCATACAGTACGTGGCCTTTTGTGGCTGGCTTCTTTCACTTAGCAAAATGTTTTCAAGCTTCATCCATGTTGCTGTGTTATCAGTACTTCATTATTTTTTATGGCTGAAATATATTCCGTTGTGTGGAAATACCTCATTTTGTTTATCTATTCATCAGTTGATGGGTATTTGGGTTGTTTTCACTTTTTGGCTATTATGAATAATGCTGCTATGAACATTTGTGTACATATTTTTGCGTGAACATATGTTTCAGATTTCTTGGGTATATACCTAAGAGTAGAATTGCTGGGTCATACGGTAACTCTATGTTTAACTTTTTGAGGAACTGCCAAATTGTTTTGCAAAGTGGCTATACTATTTCATATTCCCACCAGCAATGTATGAGGGTTCCAATATGGAAAATAAATTTTATTTTCCAAAATCTCTTCCTTTACAAGCCTTCTGCCTTCTTTAAAAAATGAGCATGAGGAAAATAAACTCTTTTCTCCACAATCCATTGTGTGTTTTAACAACTAGCTTATTTTTTAAAAAACATATTCTCTGTGAAGAATATAAGCATTAAAAGAGAATACAAATGGTATGGCTATAAAATATTGAGACTATCTTAACCAACACATTAGAATATTCACATCTAAATGAGTACTGTGCCTCATTTAATTACTTAAGGAGGTTATACACCCATTCCATCTTTGGAAACTCCTCTTTTGAAATTGCTTTCAAGGCCAGCTCATAAAAGTAGATAAAATCAGTCTTACGGTATCATATAGCCATACCTTTTTCCTGTTAAGGACCAGACACCATACTACCCAGCTTGATCACCCACCTAGTTTGTTTTGCAGACATGAGTTCAAATGATTCCTGGCCACTTCCACAAGTCCAATACAGCCTTTTGTTAAAAAAAAAAAAAAAAAGGGGAGAAAGAAGGAAGGAAGGGAGGAGAGTTTTTTTCCTACCACTGAGAATATTCTTCAAAATGGAGTTTTTAAATGGACCTTGTATTATACTACAATTATATAAGATATCATCATTGGGGGAGGCTAGCGGAAAGGTACACAGTACTCTATGTGCTATTCTGCAATTTCTTGTGAGTCTATAATTTTTCAAAATAAAAAGGTTTTAAAATACAGACCTTAAAAGAGGGGCAGAGGGACTTCCCTGGTGTCGCAGTGGTTAAGAATCCGCCTGCCAATGCAGGGGACACGGGTTAGAGCCCTGGTCCGGGAAGATCCCACATGCCGCGGAGCAACTAAGCCCGTGTGACACAACAACTGAGCCTGCGCTCTAGAGCCCACAAGCCAAACTACTGAGCCTGTGTGCCACAACTACTGAAGCCCAGGCGCCTAGAACCCGTGCTCTGCAACAAGAGAAGCCACCGCAATGAGAAGCCCGCACACCGCAATGAAGAGTAGCCCCCGCTCACCGCAACAAGAGAAAGCCCGCGTGCAGCAACAAAGACCCAACGTAGCCAAAAATAAATAAATACATAAATTTATAGAAAAGAAATCTCTTCTCTGAATCATTAAAAGGGAAAAGTTTTAACATTTCAATCTTTAGCAGACTTAATAAGAATAGAGTTGAAAAGGCAGAAACAGCTCTACTCATACTCAACAAAACAAAACAGGTCTGATAGAAAATAGACTTTCTAGCTTTGGACTGTGTCCCTTTAATCAAAAAACATTAGAGGTTCTCTTACACTCTGGGAGAAACTTCCTGCAAAGACCACACGCCATTCGCTGCATTCTGCCTGCTATAGGTAGGAAACTTCATTGTAATATCAAATTTCTGGTTCAAGAGCTCACTGAGGTCCTAAACAGACAGCTCTGTGTCTCTAATGCCATACTTTCAGAAAGCAATCATTTCCAGAAGATGTAAGACACTGACTGCTGAAACGCGGGAGGATCCAGCGCTTTACTATGGGCCAAGCAAACAGCACGACTGATTCAATGTTTATTGGGGGCCGCTGTGTACTAGATACCAGTGACACAGAGATGAGTAAAAGACAAGTTCTGCCTTCAAAGAAGCCACTGTCTATTGGGAAAAATACACCAAAAGAGTAACTGTAATAAAGGTGTAAATGCTATTGTAGACGTATGTAAGAGGTGCTTTGAGAATAATAATAATAACAGCTAATATTTATGAACTACTTCATATGTGCAGGTTCTATTCAAAGCATTTTTCTTATATTAATTCACTTAATCCTCACAATAAGAGTAATATTATCCACTTTTTATAGATTAGAGGCACAGATAGGTTAAATAGTTTTATCCCACTTCTACAGCTACATTATTAACCAAGGCAGACTGACTCAGGGATTTTAACTACCCACTACATGGCCTCTTAAAAAAGGACCAATTAATGTTGCCTGGAAGGGCAGTTAAGACTAAAGAGAGGAAAAAGAGTAGATTAACATATTTATCAATGTACCCACTCATCACTGAAGGAGGACCAGAAATTCACCAGACAGATGAGGAGTTTGGGGTGGAGCTTTGGGTGCTTATTCACAGGGAGTGGTTGAGGGGGCAGCACCCTAAGCAAAAAGAATGAAGAAGTAGCAATAACAGGGGAGGGACAAAGGCATGAGTGTGTGGTGCAGTCGCTGAAGCGTCAGCAGTCTAACCTATAGACAGTGTAGGACCCAACAGTTCCAGGAACAAGAGATGAGGCTACAAAAGAAGACTGTGGGTCGTGGGCCTTGCGGGTTCACATGGCAGGTAAGAGGGACGCATCTGAGGCCTTTACCGCTGAGTGACATGAGGAGATCTGCCTTCAATAAACATAAATCCATGAAAGGTGGGAGGTAGCCTGGAGGCCGGGAGACCAGTTAGGAGGTAATAATAATTACCAATAATTATTGTATTATTGGTAACAGTAATTCTGTGAAGAAATGATAAGGAGTGGACGAATGCAAGCAGATGCTTCTGAAGGAGAATCAACAGTACCTGGTGACTAACTGCAGGTGGAAGATAAGGAAGAGAAGGCAGACCGAAGAAGGTATTTCTCAGGCTCTTGTTCCAGGCAGAACAGGGCAAAAGGAAGATCGAATTTTGGGAGGAATCATAATAAATAATAATAAAGTAAGTCCTATTATTATCACCCTTTCGAAAATGGAGAATTTGAGGCTTAAAGAAAATAAGTAATTTAGCCAGAGTCACTAAGCATTGAAGCCAGAGAAACACCTCAGATAGAGTTTAAGGTACCTAGGGAGGTATCCAAATGTGAGTCTTTAGTAGGCAGCTGAATATCTTTGTATGGACCTCAGGAAAGCTGGGAGTCCTAGAGATACAGAGTTACAGTAACAACACAACCATACTATTATTACTATTCCTACTACTAGTATTTATTAAGCACTTGCTGTAAGTGAGGTAGGGTTTAAAGGTTTTACATACATTATTTCATCTAATCCACATGACCCTGAGGTAGGTATCACTATTCTCCTTCATACAGAGAAAGAAACAGAGAAATGAAGTAAATTGTTCAGATCTCTCAGACAGAAAATAATGGAATCAGATTCAAACATGGGTCTTTCTGATCTGGAGGAGGGACGAGAAGGGAAAGAGGACCTGAACATGAGTTGGGAGTAAGAGCTAAAGGACTGAATCCAGAAGAATATAAACACTTAAAAAGCAGGGAGAGAAAAAGAGTCACAAAGGGGCTTAAGAAGTAGTAGTATATCAGTGAAGGGAAGAGAGAAATAGGAAGGCACTTCTGTTTTGAAAACTAAAGGAAAGGAAGTTTTAAAAAAGAACAGGGTAATTAATAGTGTCAAATGATATAAAGAACTCAGATAGAACAAGAGTTTAAATTAGGTAACTAGGTTTATCAATGAGGCACTGAAAACCCTCCTCAGGTCAGTTTACCTGAAACTGCCGGGATAGACAAAAGATTACCATAGGTGTAGGAGAGAAAGAGAGGTGAAGAAACAGAAGTTAGGTGGTAAAAAGAAATAACATAAAAAATAAAGAGGTACTAGCGGGGTCAGTGAACTACACACTGTGTCCCATCTTTTCCTTTGTTTTTTTTAAGCAAAGCTTTAAAAGTGTAAAAAGCATTTTTAGCTGGGATATACAAAAACAGACTGCAGGACAAATCTGAGCAGTAGTTTCCCAGCCCCTTTTTAGAGCATGGTGGTTAAAAGCACATACTTTAGAGCCAGACTGACTGGATTAATATCCAGCTCCTCATTATCTGGGTGACCTTGAGCAAGTCACTAACTTCTCTGCATCTTGCTTTCCTTACCTGCAAGATGGAGAGAATAGCGGGAGCTACCTCATAGGGTCTTACGTAAGGATAAGTAAATACAAAAAAAGCATGTGGCTGCTGAAGAAAAGCCCTATTGATGTGGAGGATCTGTTAGAGGATCGGCAGACAGAAGAGAGCCAACAGAGGAGGTATGGAATGGAAAAGGTCTAGTTTTTAAAAGTCCCAAAGAAGAAACGGAGAAATAGAATGAAGACAGTGAAGGTGAATGCACAGAGCACAGGCTCTATCCCAAACGTTGGTCAAAGTATAAACTGGTTTGGAAGAGAGCCTGTCAACTTTTATCAAAATTTCAAATGTGCACACCTTTCAATCCTTTCTCCTCTTCTAAAACGTGTCTGTGCATGTATATCCAAGCAAGTATAAAGCTATGAATGCAAAGATGTTCCCCCTTCAGTAGTGTTGGGAAAATGAAAAAATGGAAATAACTTAAAAGTGCATCAATTAGGGGAAAGGTGAAATGAAATAATGCATACAGTGGAATCTTATCTAGCCATTTAGAAGAGATAAATATGCTGACATGGAAAGAGTCTTATAATTTTTTAGTTAAACTTTTATTCTGAGATAACTGTAGAGTCACACGTATTGTAAGAAATAATACAGGGAATTCCCTGGCTGTCCAGTGGTTAGGACTCGGCGCTTTCACTGCCGTGGGGCCGCGTTCAATCCTTGGTAGGGGAACTGAGATCCCACAAGACACGCAGCGCAGCCAAAAAAAAAAAAAAAAAGAAAGAAAGAAAGAATACAGAGGGACTTCCCTGGTGGCGCAGTGGTTAAGAATCTGCCTGCCAATACAGGGGAAAGAGTTTCAAGCCCTGGTCCGGGAAGATCCCACATGCCACTGAGCAACTAACCCCATGCGCCGCAACTACTAAGCCTGCGCTCTAGAGCCCGCGAGCCACAACTATTGAGCCCGCGTGATACAACTACTGAAGCCCATGCACCTAGAGCCCGTGCTCCGCAACAAAGAGAAGCCACTGCAAAATGAGAAGCCCACGTACCGCAACGAAGAGTAGACCCCGCTCACAGCAACTAGAGAGAAAGCCCGTGCACAGCAACGAAGACCCAGTGAGGCCAAAAATAGATAAATAAATTTATTAAAAAAAAAAAAAAACAGAGCTATCCCATATACTCTTTACCTAGTTTCCCTAAATAGTGACCTCTCGCAAAGCTATAGTTCAATATAAAACGTTAACTTTTAATATAAAAAACAAACTTAGAATAGTATGCGTATTATGTACACTCCCTTTTGTGTATTTTAAGAGTGCGTACAGTTTGTACATGTACAGAAGAAGGCATACACTTGACTGCTAGTAGTTGATAACTCTGGAAAATGGTAAAGGTTAAGGAAGAAAGAAAATGAAGGACACTTCCTTTGTGTACATTTACACTAATTGTTCTTACAGAGTGCATATATTGCTTTTACGATATCACAGGTAAACACGTAGAGGGATTAACTTTTGAAATAAATAGGGCACTTATTCTTTCGATCAAAGGGATTTAACATTTGGAAGCAAAGGGGAAGGAAACTGAGGACAGTCACACTGAAAGCTTCTATTTACTCAATTAAGCAGAATGGCAGCTGTGACTCATTCTGTCACAGCCTACTCACTGCCGGGCTCTGTTCTAGGCACTGGAGAATCAAAAATTAACCAGACAGGTGCGATCTCTGAACTCAAGGAACTCGGCACCTACCAAGGAAGGGAGACATTAACCAGAAATGACACGGTTATAACTACCGGTACAGTGCAGCACAGCAGTTTAGAACAGGGGCTCTGGGGCCTGACTGCCAGGGTTCAAATCCCAACTCTCCTACCAGATGGCTGTGTGACTTTGGACAAGTGACTTCACCCTCTTCACTTCAGTTTCCCCATCTACAAAATGGGGACAATTCTAGGCCCTATTTATTTACCCATCTATCTATCCCATCGGGTTGTTGCGAAAACTAAAAAAGTCCACATGTATAAGTGCTTAGAGTGGTGCCTGACACACAAACACTCAAATGTTTACTGTTATTGTTGTTACTCTCATGACCATTAACTATTTCAGGGAGAATCTGGTCTATCTTCAGGTCCATGGAAGGTCAGCAAAAGCTTTTCCAAGCAAGTGTCATATAAGTCCCAAAGAGGAGTCTGAATTAAACACCAAAAGAGAAAACCCGTCTGGCAGAAGAAAGAGAACCCTATGCTAAGAATGAGCTTGGCGTGTTAAGGATCTGAAAAAAGCCCGTGAAGTGGGGCCTCTGAGAGAAGAGAGATGGCTGGAAAACTAAAAAGGGCTGTTAAACTTGCCAGCTTATCTTTATCTGAATAACAAAAGGTGTTATACGGAAATAACAGATGTGCTGGGTTTTCTTAAATGGAGCACGTGGAATCTTCTGTGATAGAGGGAGGTGAACCTGAGCTCAACAAAAATGGGTAAAGATTTAGAAAGAACAGTCATTCTGGTGAAGGAGAAATGAAATCAACTACAGACAAGTAAGAAGACTACTAAAGAGAATAACAAGCATAGATGAGGGGGGAACTCATGAATTAGTAACAGAACAAATTAATACGATTCAATCATTTCTTGAAGCCCTACAGCAGGAACACGGAAAATGGGCAGTATTGTTCATCCACAGCTGGAGATCTGCATGACATGTGGGAGAGAAGAACAAAGGTGCAGGAGAACTGAGGATACTTATGACTCATCGCAAGTGACCAACTATGGTGTCCATATGGGATAAACCGATGCCAGGAAGAATGTCACAAATTTGGAGACAGAGAAGATTTAATGGGCTGGAGGCCTCAGTGAAATCAGAGAATACGTTCAGCAAATGGCAAACTGAGAAGGCAGGAAACTGTGTTCAGAGAGCCAAATTTCCAAATTTATGATTTCAGAGGTGGAAGTTCTGACTGGCCACAGGAACAGACTGCTACAGACAACGGGAGGGACAGATAGCTGCAACAAAGAAGATCAAGCCAGAATGAGATTAGGATATTGGACAAGTAAGCAAAATGGACATTAAAGGCACATGAGATCATGGAAGGAGTAAGAGTAAACTATTACAAGGATCAGAATTAAATTTTCAGTTACATTCTTAAATATAATACCATGAGGAATGTGTTTTAAAGTATCTGGACTACAACAGGGATGCCTTGCTAAAAAACAAAGCTTCACCCATTCATTTAGCCAAATAATTTTCAAAGACTTCCCTGCTATAGTAGGCATTCCTGACTAAAGCTCTTAGACAAACAGAGAAAGAAACTTTCTTGATTATTTGTCACAAATGGAGAGCAACCCTCATGGTAATGGTAAAAACTAAAGGCATAGACAAGCCAAAAACTGGGAGGAAATCTTTGCAAAACATATATCTGACGAAGGACTGGTATCCAAAATAATAATACTAAGAACTCTTAAAAGCTCAATAGTAAGAAAAAAAAAATTTAATGGGCAAAAGACCTGAACCTCACCAAAGAAGATACACACAGAGCAAATATGCATATGAAAAGATGCACAGTTTCGTATGTCATTAGTGAACTGAAAATTTAAAAATAAGATATCACTACACACCTATTAGAACAGCCAAAATCCAAAACACTGACAATACCAAACACCAGCAAAAATGTGAAACAGGAACCCTCTTTCATTGCTGGTGGGAATGCGAGATGGTACAGCCACTTTGGAAGACAATTTGGCAGTTTCTTACAAATCTAAACATACTCTTACCATATAATCCAGCAGTCATGCTCCATGGTATTTACCCAAATGAGCTGAAAACTTAAGTCCACACAAAAATCTGTATGTGGATGTTTACAGCAGTTTTATTCATAATTGCCCAAACTTGGAAGCAGACGAGATGTCCTCAGTGAATAGATAAATAAATTGTGGTACATCCAGACAATGAAATATTATTCAGGGATAAGATGAAATCAGCTACCGAGCCTCAAAAACACATGGAAGAACCTTAAATGCATATTGCTAAGTGAAAGAAGCCAACTTGAACAGGCTATATACTCTATGATTCCAACTATATATGATTCCAGAAATCTGGAAAAGGCAAAATTATGGAGACAGTAAAAAGGCCAGTGTTTGCCAGGGAGCGGGGGTGGGGGAGGGAGGAATGAATAAGTAGAGCATGGGGTAGTTTTAGGGCAGTGAAAGTATTCTGTGTGATACCATAATTGTAGATACATGACATTAGACTTTGGTCCAAATCCATAGAATGTACAAGATAAAATGTGGACCCTAATGTAAACTATGGACTTTAGTTTAAAATGATGTATCAATATTCGCTCATTAGTTATAACAAATGTACCACACTAATGCAAGATGTTAATATTAGGGGAGAGGGAAGGTAAGGAGGTATATGGAAATTCTCTACATCCTGCTCAATTTTTCTGTAAACCTAAAACTGTTCCAAAAAATAAAGTCTATTAATTAAAAACTAAAACTAAACTAAGGGCATTACCATGTGAGTCACACAAGAGAAAATAATGTCTGCTACTGGTGAAGAAATATATCCAAGAGGTTAAGGGTGCAAACTGCTTGAGCTTGATCTGGCTCTTCCACTTACTGGCTGTGTCACTTTGGGCAAGTCTAAGTCTCAGTTTCTTCACTGGTAAATTGGGGATGCTAATCATCACGGAGTTAAGAAGAGTCCATACATGTACAGCACTTAGAATAGTGACCAGAATAAATTAAGTGTTCAATAAATATTAGCTCCCTGTTACTCAAAATAAGGTCTATAAGCTTGTAAATCAACATTACCTGCGGGCTTGTCAGAAATGCAGACTCTCAGGCATGCCCAGATTTACTGAATCTGCTTCTTAATAAGATCCCCCAGGTAATTTCTGTGCATATAAGGTTGAGAAGTGCTGTGTCAGGTGGTATTACTAGCATCACAACTATTCTTCAACAGTGTCACTAAAAAAGGAACATAAATACTGGAAGAATCCAAATTATCGTTTGCTGATGATGATGACAGTCTAAAAAACAGAGAGATTGAATCGATTGTAATAATTAATGAATTTTGAAATATATGCTAATGTGACAGTAATTAAAACATGTAGTACGGATACACAGTTAGTACCCTTTATCAAGAGTATATGTTAACAAGACCATTTCAAACATGTAGGTAGTAAATGATAAACTACTAGGACAACTGGCTATCAATATTTTTTTTTAATTATTATTTTTTAATGCTATTCTTGTCTGCTTACATTCTTTTTATTTATGTATGTATATATGTATGTATGGCTGTGTTGGGTCTTCGTTTCTGTGCGAGGGCTTTCTCTAGTTGTGGCAAGCGGGGGCCACTCTTCATAGCGGTGCGGGGGCCACTCTTCATCGCGGTGCGCGGGCCTCTCACTATCGCGGCCTCTCGTTGCCGAGCACAGGCTCCAGACGCACAGGCTCAGTAATTGTGGCTCACGGGCCGAGTTGCTCCGCGGCATGTGGGATCTTCCCAGACCAGGGCTCGAACCCGCGTCCCCTGCATTGGCAGGCAGACTCTCAACCACTGCGCCACCAGGGAAGCCCTATCAATATTTTTTTTAAGTTAGATCCTTATCTCACACTATATTGAAAAACCTAAATATTAAATTTACAAAACACTAGAAGAAAATACAGGCTATTTTAAATGTTCACGTAGGTATCTACATTCCTAAGCATACCATAAAACCCAGAAGTCATACTAGAACTACAGTTTTTTAAAAATCTTTTATATGACAAAAAATACCACAAAAGTTAAAACTTAAGATAAATGATATGCGGAGAGAAAATACACCATATGTAACAAAGGATTAATAACCATAATATGATTTTTTAAAGGTCCTATATATGAATAAGAAAACAAACAACAGTCTTTCAAAAGCTAACAGAAAAAAATGGGGGTGGGGGAATAAAGTAGGTTTCATGTGCAAAGAGAGTTACAAAAGCTACAGTACAACAAAATAAAATAAACGCCCCAAAATTTATCTACAAATGTTTGTATGTACACAGGAAAAGGTATGGAAGAACATATACCAAACTGTTAATAGTAGCTACCTCTAGAGAGCAAAATGTGGGAATGTGGGACTGTCTTTTTCTTTATAAATTTCTACATAGGGGCTTCCCTGCTGGCGCAGTGGTTAAGAACCTGCCTGCCAATGCAGGGGACACAGGTTCGAGCCCTGGTCCGGGAAGATCCCACATGCCGCGGAGCAACTAAGCCCGTGCACCACAACTACTGAGCCTGTGCTCTAGAGCCCGCCAGCCACAACTACTGATCCCACGTGCTGCAACTACTAAAGCCCGTGTGCCTAGAGCCCGTGCTCCACAACAAGAGAAGCCACAGCAATGAGAAGCCCGTGCACCACAACGAAGAGTAGCTCCCACTCGCCACAACTAGAGAAAGCCCGTGAGCAGCAACGAAGACCCAACGCACCCAAAAATAAAAATAAATACATTTATTAAAAAAAAAAATTTCTACATAGACTGAACTTTTTACAATGAACATGCCTTTTTTTTTTAACTTACCTATGTTTAATTATAAAAGAAAAAATACTGATAGTTTTAGTGTAAAAGGCTAATATTTTCAGGAGAAATCACAAGCTTCCTGGTTTTCCCAGCAACTACTTAACCTCAAAATCATATGACATTTGGAAAATATATCTTCACATTATCAAAATTTTCCTAAGAATTCTTAACTAAAAATATGCCAACTTTTTGTCCTCACCAAATGGGCCACTGTATTCAATTTCCAGTGGCCCTCTGTTCAAAGCCGGTTCCAACCTAACTTCAAAAGTGAAGTGTCTAAACCAGACAAGAAATTTAGCAACATAACACAAAATATTGATATGGAACTCCCATGTCCAAAATATGCCTAACAGTAACAGACAGCAACTGTTTAAGGGTAACTGCAAGTAACTCCATATCCACTTCAGTTTCAATTCTGAATCATTTCTCACTAAACTGGAAAAAAAATTTTTTTGAGCCATTTGTCACCTCTGACTAAACACAGGCTTCAGCCCCCAAATCGCTAAGTGTGGAAAAAGTACATGCCCTCGAGAAGACTGCCAATGGAAGGGTTCTTCCAGAAAAAGTGGTTCGCACACACAGCAGGAAAATCTTGTATAGAGGGAACTCGGCTACCATGTTCATTCCCTCAACCAATTTGAAAACTACTGGAAGTAAATGACTAAGAAGTAAAACATGAGACAAGATGAAAAAAATCTTACATATTGAAAAACACATAAAGTGGTTCAAGTCTGTTTGTTTTAAAAAGTTGTCTTTTGCTGAAATTAGAATATTACATTCTTTTGCTCTGGATGAAACAGAAATTAGCTTTACTAGTTTCCTATAATGCACTTAGAAGTTTTTAGCTGCTATCATGGATTATATGACTACTTTTCTTACTACTTATACTTAACAAAATGTATTACATGTAGATTTGCCTAACTATTCTTCACATCATTAGACCTATTAAATTATTAATTAAATTCTATTAAATTAGAATTTAATAAATAAATAAAACTACCAGTTGTTGGAATTCAGCACCCTCCCCTTTCCCTAACACTGTCGCTCAAACAAGTTTAAGCTAAAATAATCAGCATCCATGTCTCAGAAGATGTGACCATAACCACAATGAAACCTTAAATTAGTGAGGTTGGAAATCTTCCACAAAGCAAAGCAAAGATTCATTACCTTTCACCATTTATGTAACAGGCACAGTATCTTGGTTTCTAGAGCGGCCAGACTCAGAACCACTAAGCATGGCAGCACCCCCTGCTTAATCTAAATTCAGCTGCCAGGATATCTGCAACCAAAACAGACTGTAGGGCCTAGCTTCCCTTGTTCAAAAGGTAAACAATCCCTCTGGCCTGACTTACCAATAAAGATGTGAGTAAAAAGAATTATCAGGAGGAGCGCATACCCAAGTTTTAAGCTCTTAGTCCTCAGTGAAGTTTCTTAAGATTCCTCACTTAAAAGAGAAAGACAAACCTTGTCAGTAATGTTAGAAATGGCACACTCGGGGCTTCCCTGGTGGCGCAGTGGTTGAGAATCTGCCTGCCAATGCAGGGGACACGGGTTCAAGCCCTGGTCTGGGAAGATCCCACATGCCACGGAGCGACTAGGCCCGTGAGCCACAATTACTGAGCCTGCGCGTCTGGAGCCTGTGCTCCGCAACAAGAGAGGCCGCGATAGTGAGAGGCCCGCGCACTGCGATGAAGAGTGCCCCCCACTTGCCACTTGCCGCAACTAGAGAAAGCCCTCGCACAGAAACGAAGACCCAACACAGCCATAAATAAATAAATTAATTTTTTAAAAAAAAGATTTAAAAAAAAAGAAATGGCACACTCTACTCCAGGAAAAACAAAACAAAAAAAACTTCTTAAGGTACACTGATAACTTTATCATACACCAATGAGCATATTATCAGAAAGATCTAGGAAAAAATGTGCCTGGAAGAGTACAGCATTAAAATTCATAGACTGGTCGAGAGAAAAAAGACCCAAAACTAAGGTCAAAATCCCTCAGTATTTTTAATGTTGGACTTGCTCCTGTCCTGAACAAGCTCCTAAGCTTGCTCTCAAGTGTAATTTGTCAGTAACTGCCAAGAAAAAAATTTTAAACAACACAGAGTGCTTGTTTTATCCAATTTATAACATACTTCATTATCATCAAACACTAAAAGTTACATAACCCTAAGTCTTTGTAATTATCTCCTAAAGACATTTTAAATGAAAACAGCCCTACTATTTATTGCCTCCCTTTCTTAACTCCTTTTTCTTTATTTTTTGAGATTACTGACTCTCAAAACTGGATAATAGAGACTGGTTCACCCTTCCTCCAATTCATCTACCAGGCATTTGACCTTCAGTGGTAGTTTAGTGTTTAACCATCATTCACATTTCTTTTCTACTGATAAACACTGCCACAAATTAGGATGAACAATACAATTTGGCATGTTATCTTATCAGACTGTGTACTTAAAATTATTGGCTGCTACCCAGATCTTGACTGGTCTACTCTTACACCTACAACAGCTCCTTTCGGAAAAGCCACCTTAAAACAGAACTTCAACTTAAGCTCTTTCTGCAGAAAAGGCAGGGTAATTAGTAACTAAATGGCCTACAAATTGAGTTCTCTTGAAACACTCAAAAGAGTAAAGTAGTAGATCTTAACTGCATTTGACTTTTAATTGCTAAAAATCTTGTGCTAGAGAGAAATCAGGAATAGATCCCATAGAAAATAATTTGTCTCTAACGATTTTTTTTTCACATCTTTGTTGGAGTATAATTGCTTTACAATGTTGTGTTAGTTTCTGCTGTACAACAAAGTGAATCAGCTATACATATACATATATCCCCATATCCCCTCCTTCTTGAGCCTCCCTCCCACCCTCCCTATCCCACCGCTCTAGGTGGTCACAAAGCATCGAGCTGATCTCCCTGTGCTATGCAGCAGCTTCCCACTAACTATCCATTTTACATTTGGTAGTGCTTATATGTCAATGCTACTCTCTCACTTCGTCCCAGCTTCCCCTTCCCCCTCCATGTCCTCAAGTCCGTTCTCTACGTCTGCGTCTTTATTCCTGCCCTGCCACTAGGTTCATCAGTACCGTTTTTTTTTAAGAGTCCATATATATATATGCGTCTCTAACGCATATAAAATGGAATGTGGCTTGACTTCTTGCCCTGCTCTGATAAACCCCAAACTACTTTATTACTTTAAAAACTGAAAGGAGAAAATGAAGACTAAATTTTTAACTTTAACAGCTACTTAAAACAGTAAAATAAAAATAATCACACTAAATAATACCTCTCATTAATGAAGGAAATGAATTTTCCATTTTTCGTGCAGCAAATCAGACAACCCATAAACTTTTGAAAATAATTCATGAAAACAAATCTTAAACCTTACACGATATTTCATTTGAGAGCATGGAAACTTAAGTATGCTATAAGATAAACTATTCCATGTAAAGGAGTTTAACAAAATTGATGTATCTGTTATAACTATAAATGGCTATTTTCACACAAATCTAGCACCTTTCTTCAGTATCTTCAAATTTTTTAAAATCTTCATAAATTGATTTTAATAAAGTTTATCCCCTGAGCTAAGATTGATTGATTGATTTTTTTAAACTTCTGTCAATCTAAGATCCCTGACATCTTTACACCAAGGAGGGAGTCTGGTCTTCACTAGAAAACATGATTTTTCTATAAACCATGTTAGATATGGACGGGTATTATCCACACAAATTACTTATCTTTCAAATATTATTAAAATCTGATGATTAGTAAACAACACATTGCCATTGCCCCAAGTACCTGAGAAGTAGCTGGAAGACAGTTTGCATGTGCTTGAGTTATGGGCTAACAGCAAGGATTTCTTAGATATGATACCAAAAGCACAATTCATAAGAGAAAAATGGATAAACCGGTATTCAAAATAAAAACTCTTGCTCCTAAAAGACACTGTTGATATATGTATAACTGATTCACTTTGCTGTACACCTGAAACTAACACAACATTGTAAATCAACTATGCTCCAATACAAATTTTTTTAAAAATAAAATAATAAATAAAAGACACTGTTAAGAGGATGAAAAGATAACTCAAAGAAACGAAGAAAATCTTTGCAAAGCATTTCTCTGATAAAGGACTTGTTTCCAGAATAATAAAGAATTCTTGAAACTCTACATTAAGAAAACAAACAACCCAATTTTTTAAAATAGGCAAAAGATCTGAACGAGTACTTCACCAAAGAAGATAAACAGCTAGCAAATAAGTACATAAAAAGATGTCAGTATCATTAGTTATCAGGAAAATGTAAATTAAAACCACAAGATAGCACTACACACTGATTAGAATGGTAATGGCTAAAATGTTATCATACTAGTGTTGGCGAGGATAAAGAGCGACAGGAACTCTCACACACTGCTAGACAGAATGTAAGACAACACAGACACTTTGGAAGACAATCTGGCAGTTTCTTAAAAAGTTCAACACACACCTACTAACCAAAGGATCCAGCCATTCCACTCCAAGGTATTTACCCAAGAAAAATTAAAACATAAGTCTACCGGAAGTTTCACAACAAGTTCATAGCAGCTTTATTCATTATAGCCAAAAACTAGAAACAATTCAAGTGTTCAACAGATGAATGGATAAACAAATCCTGTTATATCCTAACAATGTAACAGTACTCCCATATACCACTCAGCAATAAAAACTAACAAACTACTGATACAGGCAACAACAATGAATGATCCTAAACACAGGATGCTGATGAAAGAAGAGTACATCCTGGATAAGGCTGTTTACATGAAATTCCAGAAAAGGCAAAGCTAACCTATGGACAGCAAATCAGTGAATTTCTGGGGGTAAAGAGGTGGGGGAATGAATGCAAAGGGCAGTAAAGGAACTTCTGGGGATAACAGAAAAGTTCTTATATCTTGATTATGTGACCATTATTTGAGTGAGTGTATCTGTCAAAATGCAAAACGTATATCTAAAATGGTTCAATTTTACTGAATGTAAATTATACATCAATCAAGTTGATTAAGAATATTAAAAGCAAGATACATATTGGTAGCAATCAGAAGCATAAGGTAGGGGCGTAACATTACACTGGGCAGATTTATCAATGGCAATGAAACAGCTACCACCAAACAAACAGACAGGACAGGGGATAAACAAAGTGATGGGTCCTGATCTGCTAAAAAATCCTAGCTAGAACCACTTTTAAAAATTAAGGGCTGGGAGGGACTTCCCTGGCAGTCCAGTGGTTGGGACTTCACCTTCCAATGCAGGGGATGAGGGTTCAATCCCTGGTCAGGGAGCCAAGATCCCACATGCCTTGCGGCCAAAAAGCCAAAAAACATAAAACAGAAGCAATGTTGTAACAAATTCAATAAAGACTTTAAAAATGGTCCACATCAAAATAAAAATAAACTTAAAAAAAAAAAAAATTAAGAGTTGGGAATTCCCTGGCGGTCCAGTGGTTAGGACTCCACACTTCCACTGCAGGGGGCACGGGTTTGATACCTGGTTGGGGAACTAGGATCCTGCATTCCACAGGGCACGGCCAAAAAAGTAAAGAAAGAAAAAAAAACTTACGGGACTTCCCTGGTGGCATGGTGGTTGAGAATCTGCCTGCCAATGCAGGGGACACGGGTTCGATCCCTGATCTGGGAAGATCCCACATGCCGTGGAGCAACTAAGCCCACGTAACACAACTACTGGGCCTGCGCGTCTGGAGCCTGTGCTCCGCAACAAGAGAAGCCACTGCAACGAGAAGCCTGCATACCGCAACGAAGAGCAGCCCCTGCTCGCCGCAACTAGAGAAAGCCTGCGTGCAGCTACGAAGACCCAACGCAGCCAAAAATAAAAATAAAATAAATAAATTTAAAAAAAAAATTAAGAGCAAAGCAAAATATATATTCCCAAGAAGAAAGTGGGGTGAGAAAAGGCAGAAAATGCTTAAAGTCAACATTACCTATATGTACTACACATCTCAAATACAAAAGAATACCAGTTACACGGAAAACAATTACCTTTAATTAAGTAAAGGGAGTAGAAGGAGCTCAGTACCCAAGATATCTGATCTGAACCCAGATCTGCCACTGACTCACACTTTATTAAGGGCATTAACTCTGAGCACCTCAGTGTCCCTCCCCTTTTTGAAACAGAAATATTAATTATGGTCCCTGAATAGCCCTTTTGAGACACTGCAGAAATAATTTATGTGAAAAAAGTTTAAGTTATACAGGAAAGTTATATTCTCCATGCAAAAGCATGCAACTAAGAATATATATACATTATCATCAAATCAAATTAATAACTGGGTATCTTAAGAGTCAAAAATGGCTCTCCAACCCAAAATGTCTCCCTATAGCCTATAAAGGCAAGCCCAAATGCCTCAGCTAAAAATTCATGTCCTTTATGAACTGACCCAATCCCATCTATCTAAAACATCTTGTATCAATCCAAATTCAACTACTCCTCCCAAACGTAGTATTTTCCCTCCCTGGACATGCTGTCCCCATACTTCTGTCAGCAATGCAACTCCTATACTTTGTTTAAAGGTGACCCCTAAGTCCGCTGGCCTAATAAAACCTGCTTATCCCTGGGGGAAAGGATAAATTAGGAGGTTGGAATTAACATATACACACTAGTATATATAAAATAGATAACCAACAAGGACCTACGGTAGCACAGGGAACTATACTCAATATTCTGTAATAACCTATAAGGGAAGAGAATCTGGAAAAGAATATATATACATACATATATATGTATAACTGAATCACTGTGCTGTACACCGGAAACTAACACGATATTGTAAATTGACTATAATGCAATTTTTTTTTTAATGGTTAAAAAAACAAAACAGAAACTGCTTATCCCTAACCAAAAATGTCCTTTCCTTTTTCTTAATTTCTAGTGCTTACTCAGCACTATAAAACATGGCATTGAATTTTAAACCATAGTTTCCTATTCTCTAATTATGTATTGCTTTTTAAATCTTATTTCTTCACCTACAGAAAGGAAGAGCCTTAGAGATGCATAGTATGACTTCTACCCCGTTGTAATGTACCACACTGTTGGGAAGACAGAAAGTAGACCTTGTTGCTTTCTCGATGATGCTGTATTACAGACAGTTTACCAACTTGAGGGGATGGAAATCTAAACCACATTCCATTTTGGCAACATCAGCAAGAATCTATGGTTTTACTTGCCCCATCTGGAGTTAAGTTCGAAGAAGGCAGAAGTGTAGCTTTGACAATTCTATACCTAAGTTGTTGGGCTTTTTGTTTTTCTGTGGGTTTCGGTTTTTTGCTTTTTTCTTTTTTTTTTAGTTTTTATTATTATGGGAACTTTCAAATATACACAAAAGTAGAAAAAAACTGCATAGTGAAACTCCTGTACCCATCAGCCATCTACAACAATCATAAACACATAGCCATTTGTACCTGTACTCCTGACCACTTCTTCCTCTCCCCAGCAGATCCCAGATACCATATTAGGTCATCTACATTACGTCAGTATGTATTTCTAAAAGCTAAGTACTTTTTCTTTTCAATATGACCACAATATTATTACTCTATCTAAAAAGATAATAATAATTCCTTAACATCAAATATCTAGTCAATGTTCAAATCTCCTTATTGTCATATAATAATTTTTTTATCAATTGGTTTGTTCAAGTCAGGATCTCAGATTACTTCAGGAGGAAAAATGGTTTCTTTTCTCCTGCTCTATGGCCTTCCACTCCTGCAATTTCATACCCTACCTCTCTTAATTTTTAGGTGTATGCAGAAGAGCATTTCCTTTTCCCAGTACCCACTACTCTCCTTCTTAATCAAGAAAACATCTCTTCTCAGTCCCGATACTGAAGTCTACCATTACCTCAGAGCTCTTACCACATTTAGAAAAACATTTAATCCAATGACACAGCCTCCTTCCTTCACAGTTAAGCTGCCCATTTCATTTACTACTCCAAAGAGTTTTGAACTCTAACATCATATAAATATAAATAATGTAGCCCCATTAAACGATTATTTTTCCATTTCTATGAATCTCTCTGAGGAGCTCAATTTTAAGTTCTTACTTTGTCAGCTTCCCATTTTAAATGAGTTACTCTTAACAGTTCATGAACTAAGGCACAGTAGGTAGGGCATTTAAGCCCAAAAGATTACAGGTACAACGCTGAGAGATCAACATTGGGTTGGCCCTCTTCCTTAGCTATGAAATTCATCCCTCACTAGTCACAAAGGGAACCAGGTAAGAAGCTATGTAATAATCAGCTCAAAAACAAACCCTAATAATCAGCTCAAAAAAAAAAAAAAACCCTTCATTAGAAATAATATAAATGCAGACAGTGAATCAGTGGGGTTATTTTCATTCACTGTGACCATAGATTAATAGAAGCAGATAGCAAATGTTAGGAAAACAACTAGGAGAAAAGAGAAAAAGAAAACATAATCTTCACAACTACTTCTAAACCCTAAGAGCTAGTAACTTGGACATTCAGCAGGGCAGGATGAATCAAAACCCTTTTATTACCCACTTGCTTGGACTCAGCATTGTGGAGGACAAAAAACAACATGGCAGTCTCTGTCTTTAAGGAACTTACACTCTGGTGAAATGAGACTAAGGTATATCAATAAGCACTAAGTTGTGTAAAGTGGATTTAAAGCAGCGGAGCTCATGGAAGGGATGGGTCAGCAAAGGCTAAAGAAGTCAAAGAGAATTATGCAACGGTCAGAAGAGCTGAACCTTGAAGGCAGGACATAACAGGAATCAGTAACACTAGGACAGACTGTAAGCACGTGAGGGTGGAGACCATGTCTCTTTCACCACTCCAGCCTAATGCCTGGCACAGAGCCTAGAACACCGCCGACCCTCAAATATTTGTGGATGAATAGAAGGACAAATAGAAGGAAGGACGAATGGTAGAGGGGAAAAAAGAAAAGAAAGAAGGGGGGGAGAAAAGAATAGGCATTCCAGATAAGAGGGTTTTTAAAAATTATTTTTTACTGGAGTATAGTTGAAAGAGTTTTTTTTTTAAATGAAAGATTAAACATGGCAATTTCATGAGGTAGTAAGGAAACACAGAATGGTGAGAAATTAGGTAAAATGAACCCAGCCTATCCAGTTTTAAAAGGCAGCCAAAGAGATATAAAACTGCTCCCATATTAAGTACTAAAATGAATATGTCCAGAAAGCACATTGTTATGTTTCCACTTTTCAAGAATACTAACAAAAAGTATAAATGGCCATTTTTCCTAAAATGGTCATTCATCTTTGTAATATTATTGGGCATAACCTAGAAACTGTGCTAACATTTCCCCAGAGGTGAACTAATACCATTTGCTGGTAAAGATGAGTAATTCTTTTCCTGAATACTTTTACTATCTGGAAATGTGACTGGGTTATCACTAAGGTCAGTCTCTTTGGTGGCTGTTTAATCAAAAGCCTGAGACTCACCACAATTAAAGCAAGAGACGGCTGAGTGCAACCTAGCATAAAAGCCAGTGACTAATGCTGAATCACAGCTTCCAAGCGGTTATTTCACCATAATGTCAACCTCCCATATTAACACCCCCTACAGTGGTCCTTGGAAGTACATCAAAAGTATTATCTAATAGTATTCTCCAATATTTTGCAGGATAATGCTAAAGAATTGAGGGCAGTGAAATCTAGTAGGGTCTTCAGCCTATAAGCCAAAACTTGTTAAGTCAAGGAAATTCTTACCTCCTCAGACTACACAATGGCAGGAGTATTCATGATTATGGCATATACTCAGTGAATACGAATTCCCCAGACATTTACCCCCCAGAAATGTTCCAGGTCCTGGCTACCACCAGCTACGGTCTTCAGTGGCAGCTATATAATCACTATATAGAAGGACTTGAGGAACAGCAATCTAATGAGGGAAGGGGACCGTGGAGAATTCATCATAAAGCTATATATGCATGGTAAGTGTATTACTTTCATTTAAATTCTATGCATATTCAGAGTGAGTTTGGCCTGCTGTTAGCATCTCCAGTCATTTTCCTTAGCATTCCTTCTACTCTTCCAGCCCAAATCATGAGAAAAAGGCAAGTTGTCTGCTTATAGATTAACACTGTTATAATTACAGTGATAGAATTCTGGTTATTTATAATTTCACTGTTCCATTTGGGTGCCTACCACCTGGTAAGATGGAAAGAACAAGAGTCCTGGAGTCATACTGACCTACTTATAAAATCTCAGCTCTACCACTTAAAAGATTTGTGACCTTGAACAAGTTACCAAACTGAACCTCAGTTTCCTCTATGGAAACTAGGTATAACAACAGTTTCTCTGCAAAGCTGTTGAGAGGTTAAGCATGAAATTGTATGAAGTAAGCAGAACACAGTAGGCACTTAGCATATGGTAATTATGATGGGAGGCTGGTGACCGGGCCTATACTCAGGTTTCCAAATAGTATTAACTATATAATGAAAGCCTTTATCAGCCTCATTCTCTCTAGTCCAGTTGTGAGGTGACTTACCTACCCTTGCATAATCTCATCTGCTGTCTAGAGGAAAAAGGCTCCCTCCCACTAATCAGTCTTGAGGCCAAAAGTGACTCTGACATTACAGCCATCTCCTTGCCATGCTATCATCTCCTCCCTGACTCTGGAGCCTCTAGAAAATCCTGTGTTTTCTCTATTGCCTATTTGTTTCATGGCCTTAGGCTGCATGCACTCCCTTAACAGATTTTGAATGCCCAGTTTTGCCCCCAATCTATTCTAGGAAACTCTGAAAGTATCCAGTTTCTCAAGAACGACCATGTTTTGGTTTGCCCTACTACTATACTCCAAGAGGGCAGTCAACCCATCATGTTCTGCCAATGCCTAAAAACCTTTTTGTCTCTGTCACAGGCTGATTGCCAGCTCTTCTCTCCCCTGGTAAGCGGGATCCTGATTTCTAGAATGACAGGTACATCCCTCTCTCTCACAGGCTTGCCTCACTCAGGTTTATTTCATCTTATTCTCCCACCAGCACTTCCCTACATCCCCACAACAGTATTTCTAGTTTGGGAAAAGTGGAAAGATACTCAAATCAGAGTTAAAAGACCTTGGTTCTTCTACCTCGACCTCTGTTACTCAAATTTATTCTTCTTTGTAAAATGCTGTGCTTATCTCTTTGTAAAATGCTGTGCTTACCTTGCAAGATCGCAGTAAGGCTCAAATAAGACATTTGTGAATATGTTATAGAGATCCAAGATATTATTATAACTATAACAAGTTTCTGTTATGACTTAACATTTACTTTTTTTATTTTTATTTTTTGACTGCATCGGGTCTTAGCTGTGGCGCACGGGATCTTCGTCGAGGCATGAGGGACTTTTCGCTGCAGCGCGCGGGCTTCTCTCTAGTTGTGGCGTATGGGTCTTCTCTCTCTAGTTGTGGCATGCGGGCTCTCTCATTGAGGCATGCAAGCTCAGTAGTTGTGGTGCATGGGCTTAGCTGCCCCACGGCATGTGGGATCTTAGTTCCCCAACCAGGGATCAAACTCGCGTCCCCTGCATTGGAAAGCAGATTCTTTACCACTGGACCACCAAGGAAGTCCCAACATTTACATTTTTTTTTTAAACATCTTTATTGGAGTATAATTGCTTTACTACGTTGTGTTAGTTTCTGCTGCATAACAAAGTGAATCAGCTATATGCATAGGTATATCCCCATACCCCCTCCCTCTTGCATCTCCCTCCCACTCTCCCTATCCCACCCCTCTAGGTGGTCACAAAGCACCTAGCTGATCTCCCTATGCTACTCCCTGTGCTATACGGCTGCTTCCCACTAGCTATTTATTTTACATTTGGTAGTGTATACATGTCAACGTTACTCTCTCACTTCGTCCCAGCTTACCCTTCCCCCTCCCGGTGTCCTTAAGTCCATTCTCTACGTCTGCGTCTTTATTCCTGTCTTGCCCCTAGGTTCATCAGAAGCATTTTTTTTTTAGATTCCATATATATGTGTTAGCACACGGTATTTGTTTATCTCTCTCTGACTTACTTCACTCTGTATGACAGACTCTAGGTCCATCTACCTCACTACAAATAACTCAATTTCATTTCTTTTTATGGCTGAGTAATATTCCATTGTATATATGTGCCACATCATCTTTATCCATTCATCTGTCGATGGACACTTATGCTGCTTCCATGTCCTAGCTATTGTAAATAGTGCTGCAATGAACATTGTGGTACATGTCTCTTTTTGAATTATGGTTTTCTCAGGGTATATGTCCAGTAGTGGGACTGCTGGGTCATATGGTAGTTCTATTTTTAGTTTTTTAAGGAACCTCCATACTGTTCTCCATAGTGGCTGTATCAATTTACATTCCCACCAAGAGTGCAAGAGGGTTCCCTTTTCTCCACACCCTCTCCAGCATTTATTGTTTGTAGATTTTTTTTGATGATGGCCATTCTGACTGGTGTGAGGTGACAGATACCTCCTTATAGTTTTGATTTGCATTTCTCTAATGATTAGTGATGTTGAGCATCTTTTCATGTGTTTGTTGGCAATCTGTATACCTTCTTTGGAGAAATGTCTATTTAGGTCTTCTGCCCATTTTTGTATTGGGCTGTTCGTTTTTTTGATATTGAGCTGCATGAGCTGCTTGTATATTTTGGAGATTAATCCTTTGTCAGTTGCTTTGTTTGCAAATATTTTCTCCCATTCTGAGGGTTGCCTTTCATCTTTTTTTATGGTTTCCTTTGCTGTGCAAAAGCTTTTAAGTCTCATTAGGTCCCATTTGTTTATTTTTGTTTTTATTTCCATTTCTCTAGGAGGTGGGTCAAATAGGATCTTGTTGTGATTTATGTCAGAGTGTTCTGCCTATGTTTTCCTCTAAGAGTTTTATAGTGTCTGGCCTTACATTTAGGTCTTTAATCCATTTTGAGTTTATTTTTGTGTATGGTGTTAGGAAGTGTTCTAATTTCATTCTTTTACATGTAGCTGTCCAGTTTTCCCAGCACCACTTATTGAAGAGGCTGTCTTTTCTCCACTGTATACTCTTGCCTCCTTTATCAAAGATAAGGTGACCATATGTGTGTGGGTTAATCTCTGGGCTTTCTATCCTGTTCCATTGATCTGTATTTCTGTTTTTGTGCCACTGTCTTGATTATTGTAGCTTTCCAACATTTACTTTTGAATATAAAACCCTAACATTTTTTAACTCCTCTAGCATTATTTACATTAGCAAAGGATCAGAAATAACTCAAATAGTCATCTACTAGGGGATTAACTAAAAAAATATATGATACATCTTTTCATGGGAATACTGTATAGCGTTTTTTTTAATTAGAAAGCTCCTTATATAGCTACATGTAATAATCCTTAAGATATAATAGTGAAAAAAGATGCAGATCAGTGAGTATAATTTACTACAATTTGTTTTAAAAGAGGGGGTACAGTAAATAGATACACACATTTACTTATAAACACATAAAATATCACAGGATATATGACACTGATAATACTGACTATATAGGAAGGGGATCTGGATCGCCATGGGGTATGTGCAGACAGAAAACTTTTCTCTGTATTTCACTCTTTTGTAGCTGTTAAATTTTTGAAGCCCTAGCCCCTAGATGGGGTAGAAAAACCATCTCTTCATACAACTATAAACCTGATAAATAATATGGACCATTAATGAGGATGACAGCATAGCTGACAGTTCATTTCCTGGGCCAGCGTCAACATCAAAATTACCACCACCTAAAACAAACTATGTTCCCTTCCATGATCTCATTCCATCAAGTGACCAGAGTTAATTTATTCCTTCTAGTCAAACTTCCTGACTTGCTAATTATGTATCCATGTGCTATGCATTTCCACACTCAACGCTATTTATAAACTCTTAAAAGGTATTGTCTTAAGGGATCTACTGCAAGTCTTAGAAAGGCCCTCTGAACCATAACATTTTCCACCTTCAGGCCGGGTCAAGGATCATTCCAATGCTAACTTTTCTGAACCAAAGACTGAGTTCTTCCTCTTAATTACTCAAGGCTCACCACAGGATCCAAGCAAATCACTAATTTGAGTCTCTATGGTTACATGACTCTACTGCAGACCATCCCCCTACTCAGAGAAGAGTAGATTATGTTAATTTCCTCTAATCTGGCAGAAAAACACCCCTTCCAAACCTTGCAAAATAACTCTTCCAGGGCGATAAAAAAAATGTATGGAGGCAACATCCTCCCAAATCTAAATTGTAAACAACATTGCCTTAAACATGACTTTAGTCATGCTGGAATGACATCACAGGAGCTAAAACACTGCTCAAAACAGCAGCAAGTGCTACCTCCATTCTTGCTGTCCTATGACAAGCAGGGTATTTTTGGACCTAGCCTATGAAGCAGCACTCTGTTGATTATGAGCTCCATCCTCTGAATTCCTTTCACATTCAACCCTGGTTTTCACTTTTCTGGCACAGCACTCCAAAACCTCAATGTAATACATAATGAAATGCTGGGTTACTTTAGCACAAAAAGGTCAAGCCTCCAAAAGCTTTCTAATTAGGAAATCTCTTCAGTGAAAGCATATAGAAATGTGCTGACTCCTTTTCCCTTCTCTCTTTTTCCAACAGCTATTTGCTTTCTCCGGAGCAAATCTTCAGTCAAACACAAAAACCAACCACCTAGCAAAGCTCAAATACAGACAGGTGTTTTGCAAGCACAATTAAATCTCAGGAGTAACTGATCAACATGAGATAACATCTATTAACAAGGTGCTTATTGGTGTGTTGGGACAGTTAACTGCCTAAAACTCTCTCAGTTAAGACTAGCATTGAGAAAAATGAGGAATACAACTAAAAGAAAAAGTAAGCCCACTTTCCACCAACAGAAAACTTGCAAAAGAAAGAATCACGTTAAGTCAACTAGTCCTGCCACACAAAAACACTTTATTCCAGGGTTATTTTCAGTGATACTTAATTCCATGGTGCAGACTAAGGACCGTAAACAAACCTTTTTGAGTATTTTTCTATTTTAATTCTACTAAAGTCCATGGTTAGGCTTATTAAGAAAAAGTCTGAGGGAGTATGACAAAACCATTGGTTTTTTTTTTTTTAACAAAATGGGTACTCATCTGAAAATATACATGTAAATTAGCAGTTATTTAGAATTAAGAGTTTCGTTGAAGCACTCTAGAATTATGTTCCAACTGAAAAGAAAGCAAGGATCTTATCACAATAGGTATGCCCTGTTCCATTAGCTCTGTTCCCCAAACATCAAGTTTCTCTGCTTTAAACTTCTTTAATACTCACAAGACCCTAAAGTTGGTTCCTGCATGAGACAGACATGACAGAAAATCCCAAGAGAATGCTAATTTCAGACTGTAAGAATTTCTAATGTTTAACAGAGAAAAGAAGGCTAAAGAAAAAGAAGTGATTATTTAGCAATGTTACCTGGGCTTTGCCCAAGTCATATCCGAATCGATTTACTGCGCGCCACAGGAGGTAAACAAGTCAAGCACAGGTGAAAAATCAAGGTCACTAAACTGAATTCTGTATAGCACTTTTAAGTAGTATCTGTTTCACCATGGGCTTTGATTTCAGCTGGGTGCCAGCGCAATTTCTTGATGCCTTTTCTGCCACCTACCCTCTCTCTCTGTATTCTGCATTAAAAGATTGTGAGGAAAATGTTATGTTTTCTAGAGATATCCAAGATTATAAAATGAGAGGTGTTTTTTTTTTTAAAGACACAGGATGTCAAGCCAGAACGAGGTATGTCATATCCTAGAAAAGCTCTTCAACAAGTAACACTCCCAGATCATTTCTACTTTGCAGGCTCTCAGAATGCATTAAATGTTTCATAAGTTAAATGAATGTTTTCTAAGTGAGAGCAAAGAGTTTTACTAAAGGAGATTCCAGTGCTTCCCAAACTGGTATTATATTTAAGAATGTTTGAGGCTGGCCTTCCAAATATACTTTAAGTACTATAAAGCTATAATAATTAAAGCTGTACAGTATCGAAGCAAGTAAAGACAGCACATCAATGGATTAAAAGAATTCAGAAATGTACCCAAGTATCTGGAGATTTTGTAGACAAAGTAGCTTTTTAAATCAAGAGGGAAAAGATGGATTATTTAATAATATTGTGTTGGGACAGACAACAAACTAGACATCTGGGGGAAAAGATAGATTCATTCACTCAATAAATGGAGGGCCTATTACCGGCAAGCAGTGTGCTAGGTACTGAAAATAACAACAAGGGAAAAACTGCACAATCCATTGCCCTCAAGGAGCTTCCAGTCAAAGGGAAGAAGAAAGCCATTAATAACGACAAAAATGAATGTAAACCTACAACTCCAATAAATTCCAAAACTGATTCCCTTCTCACCTGGTTTAAACCAAAATGCATTCCACGTGAAACAAAGATCTAATTTTAAAAACAAAACCATAAAAATACTTGAAGAAAACATGGGTAAATATTTTTATAAGATTAGGATGAGGAAGAAAACTGAGAAACCTTAAAGTAAAAAACAAAAAAAATCTGACTACATGAAAATGTTTACATTTCATAGTAAAAAAAAAAATACACACACACATACACTGTCGAGACAAACACAGAAACATATCTATAATATTTTAATAGGTAACTAATTTCCCTAATATTCAAAAAGCTATGCACATTAATGAGAAAAAGCCAAAAAGCCCAAAAGAAAAATAGACAGGACACAGAAAATTCCAAGAAAAAATATGAATAGCCAATAGACAAATTAAATGATAGTCAAATTCACTAATAAATAACTACAAACTAAGATGACATTTTCTTACCTGTCAGACTGACTCCCTAAAAAGATGGTTGGTTGCCAATGTTTAAAGAGAGCAGAGGAGCACTGTCATACACTCTCAGCTGAGTGAATTAGCTTGGCCTTTCTTGGAGGGCAATTTAGCGACATTTATAAAATTTTAAGCACTCACACTTTGACTCAGGCATTCCACCTCTAGTGAATTATTCTATTAAATTACTGAGAAAATGAAGAACTTCGTTTCTAACATTGTATATATCATAATGGAAAAGAACACATAACTTTTGGGAGGTTTACTCTAGGTTGGACCTAATAAAACACTTGTATTTTTTTTTTCTTTTTTAGTTGTGGCTCGCAGGCTCTAGAGCACAGGCTCAGTAGTTGTGGCACGAGGGCTTAGTTGTTCTGTGGCATGTGGGATCTTCCAGGACCAGGGATCAAACCCTGGTGTCCCTTGTATTGGCAGGCAGACTCTTAACCACTGCACCACCAAAGAAGCCCTTTTTTTTTTTTTAATTTATCTCTTTATTTATTTATTTGGCTGGAGAAGATCTTCGTTGCAGCACGCGGGATCTTTAGTTGTGGCATGAGGGAATCTTATAGTTGCGGCATGAAGGAATCTTTTAGTTGTGGCATGCAGGATCTAGTTCCCTGACCAGGGATTGAACCTGGGCCCCCTGCATTGGGAGCGTGGAGTCTTAACCACTGGACCACCAGGGAAGTCCCCAAAACACTTGTATTTTAAAAAATTAAATTGAATCTGAGATTTATGAGTCTTTTGAATAATAAACAGTGCAAAAGCAAATAGAAAACTAGTACAAGCATACAAATATAAATGTGCAGAAACTGTTAAGTGACATATAATTTGAAATAAAAAAATAAAAGCCGGAAACAACCCTAAACCTATCAATAGGGCACTACTTAAATAAATTATAGTATATCCATAAAATGGAATACTCTGCAGCATTAAAAAGATTGAGACTAGAGCAAAATATATTGATGTGATAGAATGTGGAGATATATTATTAAAATAAAAAATGAGTAGCAAAACCATTATATATAAAATAAACAACAAAAACCTGTATAGCACAGGGAACTATATTCAATACCTTGTAATAACCTATAATGGAAAAGAAGATATACATATATACTACTGAATCACTTTGTTATACACCTGAAACTAACACAACATTGTAAATCAACTATACTCCAATTTAAAAAACAAAAAACCAAATAGCGAAGAAAACATTGGCAGTACATTCTTTGACATTGATCTTAGTAATATTTTTTGAATATGTCTCTTCAGGCAAGGAAGCAAAAATAAATAAATAAATGAGACTACATCAAACTAAAAAGCTTTTGCATAGTGAAGGAAACCATCAACAAAACGAAAACGCCACCTACTGAATTGGGAGAAGATATTTGCAAATGATATACCCAATAAGGGGTTAATATCCAAAATATACAAAGAACTCATACAACTCAACATAAAGAAAACAAACAACTCAATTAAAAAATAGGCAGAGGATCTGAATAGACATTTTTCCAAAGAAGACATACAGATGGCCAACAGTCACATGAAAAGATGCTCAACATCACTTATCATCAGGGAAATGAAAATCAAAACCACAGTGAGATATCACTTCACACCTGTCAGAATGGCAGGTCAAAAAGACACGAATAACAAGTGTTGGCGAGTATGTGGAGAAAAGGGAACCTTCGTGCACTGTTGATGGGAATGTAAATTGGTGCAGCCACTATGGAGAACAGTGTGGAGATGCCTCAAAAAATTAAAAAGAGAGCTACCATATGATCCAGCAATTCCATTCCTGGGTATTTATCCAAAGAAAACAAAGCCACTAATTAGAAAAGATATAGGCACCCCTGTGTTCACTGCAGCATTATTTACAATAGCCAAGATATGGAAGCAACCTAAGTGCCCATCAACAGATGACTGGATAAAGACGTGGCATATATATATATATATATATATATATATATATATATATATATATATATATATATATACACACACACACAATGGAATATTATTACTCAGCCATAGAAAAGAATGAAATCCTGCCATTTATGACAACATGGATGGACCTAGAGGGCATTATGCCAAGTGAAATAAGTCAGACGGAGAAAGACAAATACTGTATGATTTCACTTACATGTGGAATCTTAAAAAATAAAACAAATGAATAAACATAACAAAATAGAAACAGAGTCATAGATACAGAGAACAAACAGGTGGTTGCCAGAGAGGAGGGTGGGTAGCGCAAGAAGAGAAATAGGTGAGGGAGATTAAGAGGTACAAACTTCCTGTTGCAAAATAAATGAGTCGCGTGTATGAAATGCACAGTGAGGGGAATACTGTCAATAATTACGTAATATCTTTGTATGGTGACAGATCGTAACTAGACTTATCATGGTGATCATTTTGAAATGTATAGAAATAATGAACCACTATGTTGTGTAACAAGAACTAACACAGTACTGTAGGTCAATTGTACTTCAAAAACAAACAAACAAACAAACTCACAGAAAAAGAGATCAGATTTGTGGTTACCAGAGAGGGGCAGGGGGAGAAGGAACTGGATGAAGGGAGTCAAAGCTACAAATTTCCAGTTATAAGACAAATAAGTACTACCGATGTAATGGTACATGATAAATATAATTAACAGTGCTATTATGTTATATGTGAAAGTTAACAGAGTATATCCTAAGAGAAAGAATTTCACAAGGAAAAGGAACTTTCACTTTTGATGTTATTTATTTTGTAGAGTCTGATTATTTTATAAGACACATGTACCAGATAGATACATAGATAGATGTTTTTAAAGAGACTTTGCGGCTATAAAATGTCCTGGAAAAGGGAGATCTATCCCAAAGTGAGAGAAAGGTACAAAATGAGTACAGAGGAAAATATTTCAATAGAACATATAATTTCAGAGTTAGAATAACTTTACAAATAAGGAAACTAGAGCATCAAAATTTAAAACCTTTGTGCTGCAAACAAAACCATCACAAAAGTGAAAAGACAACCTACAAAATAGGAGAAAATATTTGTATGTCATATATCTGATAAAGGACTTATATCCAGAATATATAAAGAATTCTTACAACTCAACAATAAAAAGACAACCCAACTAAAAAAATGGGCAAAGAATCTAAATAGACACTTCTCCAAAGATCTACAGATGGTCCCTTAGCACAGAAAAGATACTCAACACCATGAGTCATAAGAGAAATGCAAATCAAAACCACAATGAGCTACCACTTCACATTCACTTGGATGGCTAAATCAAAAAGAAAGAAAATAAGTTTTGGTAAGCATGTGGAAAAACTGGAACCCTCATACATTACTGGTGGGAATGGAAAATGGTGCAGCCATTTTGGAAAACAGTTTGGCAATTCCTCAAAAAGTTAAATATGGAATGTTTATGATGCAGAAATTCCACTTCTAGGTATATGCCCAAGAAAAATGGAAACATATGTCCACACAAAACTTTGTACACGAGGGGCATTCCCTGGCAGTCCAGTGGTTAAGACTCCACGCTTCCAACGCACAGGGCATGGGTTCCGTCCCTGGTCAGGGAACTGAGATCCTACGTGCTGCTCAGTGCGGCCAAATAAATAAATAAAAGAACGTAATCTAAAAAAAAAAATTTGTACACGAATGTTCACAACAGCATTGTTCATAATAGCCAAAAGTGGGACTAATGCAAATATCCACTATTTCATGAATGAATATACAAAATGCAATATATCCATACAATGGAATATTATTCAGCCATAAAAAAGAAGGAAATTCTGACATATGCTACAACATAGATGAACCTTGAAGACATTATGCTAAGTGAAAGAAGCCAGACACAAAAGGCAATATGTTGTATGATTCCATTTATATGAAATGTCCAGAATGGGCAAATCTATAGAGACTGATTAGTGATTGATTAGGGCTGCAGGAGGCAGGTTGAGGAAATGGACAGTCACTGCTAATGGGTCACTTCTTTCAAGAGGAATAAAAACATTCTAAAATGGATTGTGGGGGACTTCCCTGGTGGCGCAGTGGTTAAGAATCCGCCTGCCAATGCAGGGGACACAGGTTCGAGCCCTGGTCTGGGAAGATCCCACATGCCGCAGAGCAACTAAGCCCGTGCGCCACAACTACTGAGCCTGCGCTCTAGAGCCCGCGAGCCACAACTACTGAGCCCGTGTGCCAGAACTACTGAAGCCCACGTGCCTAGAGCCTGTGCTCCGTGACAATAGAAGCCACCACAATGAGAATCCTGCGCACCGCAACGAAGAGTAGCCCCTGCTCGCCGCAACTAGAGAAAGCCCGCGCACAGCAATGAAGACCCAACGCAGCCAAAAATAAATAAATAAAAATAAAATAAAATAAAATGGATTGTGGGGACTCCCCTGGTGGTCCAGTGGTTGCGAATCACCTTCCAATGCAGGGGACACGGGTTGGATTTCTGGTCAAGGAACTAAGATCCCACATGCTTCAGGGCAACTAACCCCGAGCACCGCAACTACCGAGCCCACGTGCTCTGGAGCCCGAGCGCCACAACAAGAGAGATGCCCGCATGCTGCAACTAAGACCCATCGAGCCAAATAAATAAATACTTTTCAAAATAAAAAATAAAATGGATTGTGGTGGGGAATTCCCTGGCGGTCCAGTGGTTAGGACTCTGTGCTTTCACTGCTGGGGCCCGGGTTCGATCCCCGGTCAGGGAACTAAGATCCCGCAAAACGTGCAGCGCAACCAAAAAAGGAAAAAAAAAAAAGGATTGTGGTGATGGTTGCACAACTCTGTGAATATACTAAAAACACTGAATTGGGTGAATTGTACAGTATGGGAATTATATCTCAATACAGCTGTTGAAAAATATACATTAAAAAGAAACTGGAAGGGACTTCCCTGGTGGCGCAGTGGTTAAGAATCCGCCTGCCAATGCAGGGGACACCGGTTCAAGCCCTGGTCTGGGAAGATCCCACATGCCGCGGACCACCTAAGCCCCTGCACCACAACTACTGAGCCTGCACTCTAGAGCCCGTGCTCCTGTACAAGAGAAGCCCCCGCACTGAGAAGCCCGCACACCGCAACGAAGAGTAGCCCCCGCTCGCCACAACTAGAGAAAGCCCGCGTGCAGCAACGAAGACCCAGTGCAGCCAAAAAATAAATTATTATTATTATTTTTTTTTTAAAAAGAAAGAAACTGGAAGCCCTATGGGGTTAAGTGACCTGCCCAAAGAGAGCTGCCAGGCTAGTAAAAACTGAGACGTGAAACACGTGCCCTGACTCCCACAGCAATGCTCAGTGTATCACTTAGACTGCCTCGAGCTGCTCTGATGGGCCAAAAAGGTTCCCCAAAGACTGGAAAAGCAGAAAACACTGCTACTAGCGTAAGGAAAGGAAGAGAAATTTAGGTAACACAACTGAAATGTTTTCAAATTTTAATGTGACTCCAAAATTGATTCTTGGCCTAAAAGTCTAAACACCATTGATAGAAGAGGTTGTGACTTAGTAGAACAGTACCCCTTTTACTAAGAGCTCAATCAGAGCAGGGCACGGGATGCAGCTGCTGGCTGAAAAGGAAGAAGGAAAATGAGATGAGAAGAGGCAGCAGGCTGAAATCACCGGCCACTCTTCTGCATATGTCAGAGGCCAATGGCTAACAATGCTTCAAACAAGTCTTATTCTTGAGGACTGTGAAATCCTGTACTGAGATCCGAAAGTACCATCTCAAAACTGAATTACCTCCCAGAATTACTATACACATATAAGATATTTAGGAATAAAAAATGAACATGGTATCTCTGCAGCTAGCTGACTTGGACACAAAGATCACTGCTGGAATACAACTGCCCCATTTGACTAGAATAACAATATCACTGTTGATGCAGAAGTGGAAAGTAAGCCAAGAACATACAATCACTAAAAACATTATTTTGAGGGTTTAAAAAAATGAGCTACCAAAAAACCTCATCTATTGTCAGAACACTGCTTATGCAACACTAGAACATTTTGACAGAAGGAAAGGACAACAGCAGGCAGGAAGCAGAAAGAAAGAAGTAAGAAATCCTGCAGGTGCCCAGCTAATCCTAATAAGAAACACACAGCTCTACTCCTGCCTTCCACAATAACAACAATCCTGTTCCTTGTGGTATACGAACCAAGATTTCTTTTGCCAGGAACAGAAAACAACTTACTACATGAAAATGTCAACTTGTTCCATGGAACGCTACACTGGCAGTGAACAGATATAAACCTTTCAGACTACAAAGTTTTGGCTGTTTCCTCAACCAAATTTTTAACATCACTGGCCTATTGTCAAATTCAGTCCAGTTCATGCAAACTCTAACACAAGTGGACAAAAATACTACTCTGAAGTATGCACTATAAATAAAAAACTCTATAAAATATCTTGTACTCAAATTTCTAATAATTTGGCTTACTTATAATTATAAAATTAATGTAGAAGTTCTCTTAACCCACCACCTCTCAACCAACCTGCCGAAATAACTGATGCTTCCCCTTTCCTCTGTAAAACAACTGGGGCCCCAGCATGCAAGCTGGCCCCAATTAATAGCCACTCCCTCTACTCCTGGATATTTCTGCTCCCAACCATTAAGTTGCATGCTTACCAAGAATTAAATGGTTTTCCCCAAACCTATTTATACCAGTTGTTCTTGTTATTATAGTAATGCAGTTTAATTATCTATGTAAACGGATGAGAAACCCGGGAGAAAAGAAAGACATGTTTCTTTGAAAACTAAGTTGAAAGCTTAAAATGACTTGGTAAAGTCAAATCAGATGTGGATGAGACAAGTGTAAAAGACTAGGGGGAGAGAATCAAGAACTCGAGAGATTCTGTACTCATATTGCTTCACAAATGCCTTTAAATTCCTACTCTGCTTTAAAAAAGCAAAACAAAACTGGAAATCATAGATGATGAACTATGGGTAGGTTTAACACAAACATGATGAAGAACTTCAATCAGGACATCAATATACAGAGAAAGGTCTACATCTAAGATTAGTGAATGTGTTTCTTAGACAGATTGCAAAGAAAAAGAAAAGGAGGGGAAATCTATAGAGTAAAACAAACAATTTTTTTAATACAAAACTTAAGGGACATCAATCAATTATAATGTATGGACTTTATTTAGACCCTGATTCAAACAAACAAGTGGTTAAAAAAAGAAAAAAATATATATATATGTATACACATATATATACATATACATATATATGACAATCAGAGAAACTTTAACACTAATTTGATACTTAATGACATTAGAGAATTATTGTTAATTGTTTTAGGTAGGATAATGGTACTGTGGTTATGTTTTTTGAGAAACAATCCTGGCCTATTTAGAGATACATGCCAAAATATTCACAGATGAAATAAGATTCTGGGAATTGCTTCAAAATAAACTAGGGAGAAAAGAGAAGCTGGAAGTGATATGGGTGAAAGATGGGCCGTGAGGTAATAACTGCTTATGCTGGGTGATAGGTCGATGGGGGTTCATTATATCATTCTTTTTAATTTTGCTTATGTTTGAAATTTTCCATAATAAACACTTTTTGAAAAAGATTAGTGGATTAATGCATATTCACATTTTAAATTAAAATAAAATGTTAAAAGTATATATGCATCATTATTTCTGATTTCCCTGCTTCATTCATTTCTTTCCCCTAATTAACTAAGCAAATCATAACCCAAACTTACTGTATAAAAGGTCTTCTATTGGAGATAAAAGAAAAGAGCATATTGTCAGATGCCTAAAATACAGCAGTGGTAACCCCCAAACATTCTAAGAACAATATTCCACATGACCCAATTACCCTTGAAAACCTCATAAATAACGCATAAAGTACAGTGCGTAAAGTAAATACAAACATAATAGGACTGGTGTATCACCATATTTATTCACATAATTATTTCCTTTACAATTTCCTCACCATCTTTTTACCATTAAAAAAAGAGAGGAGTAATTTACAACCTTCATCAATCTCTGAAATTCTCACTCAGGTTTACCGAAGGATAGTTATTTAAAAATCAAAGATTCAGGTAATCAGAGTCTTTCTCATTAACCTTTCTTCTCTCCTTCAGCAATTTCTCCAATTTAAGTTTATGTCTCTTTGTGAAAGACTAGGAGAGAATGATGATTCATAAAAAACAACTGAAAAGGTTAGAGTCACACGTAACTCTTTTCATTCCTCGTCCAGGTTTGGTTCAGGGAAGGAAGGATTAGGCAGCTGCTCCAGCCCTCTTTTAATGTGTCCCATACCTACTGCCCTACGTTTAGAGGTGCAGCAGGGACTGAAAAGCCCTACACTCCCAAACCAAGGAGGGCAGAAGCGGAGACAAAATAAAAAAAGAAGATTTCATTCACTTCTGGGAGGCTAAACCCTGGCACAACCTTTCTGGAAAGCAATGTGCCAATATATGAATCAGGTATCTTAAAAACATGTATACCCTCTGACCCAATAATTTCACATCCAACAATCTATCCTGAGAAAAAATCAGAAATGCTTCAAAGATTCAGGCACAAAAATGGTCATCACAGAAAATTTCTAACAGTGAAAAACTGGGAAGAACCTTAAATTATGAAAAAGGTTAAAAAAATAATGGCAGTCATACAACAGCAAAGTACACATCCATTAAAATTGATGTTTACAAATAGTTTCAAATGATGAGAAAATGCTTATAATGATAAGGGGGGAAGAAATAAAATACTATATCAATATGATCTCAATTATATATTTTACAATATTAATAACTGTTGCCTCCGGGGGGCAGGATTATGGGTGATTTTTTTCCTTCTGCTTCTTTATAATTTTCTGAGTTTTCCCAATTATAATCAGAAAAAAATAGGGCAAGGTGGTAGAAGTGAGCCAGTAATAATAAGCAACTGGGTTGAAGTAAGAGAATTTATGCTCAAGACCTCTTGTATTCCTCCTCTTATCAGGTCCCGGCTGCGAGCATTCAACTGCTCCTTTAACTTAACCCTTTGCCCACCCTGACAAGAATAACACTTATCCTCCTGTCTTCTAGTATCAATAGCCGCAACTTTTTGCCTACAGATGACAGAAAAAATACTATTTGAATGAATCCATTTAAGGTAAGGACCAATAAAAGTAACCCATTGAAATTAAGGACCAGTGACAGAAAAACAGTAGTTATTTTAATCAGCTCACTTAGTATAAAGAAAAGAACAAGTGGTAACTCCAACAAAGAGTGTGAAGTTATTTCAGGAAGTGCCAGCAGCCCAAGACAGCATAGTGGGTCTGCAAAGAAGAGGCTCCTAGGCAGAAGAGGGAAAACAAGGCACTGGCTGACTATACTGACTGTACCCATGAGACCTTCTCAAGGAAGTAACCCACTGGGAGCCTGTATGTGTAAGAACCTTCTCCTTAAAATAAGGGGCTTGAATTTAAATTGCAGGATTTACTTTAAATTATGCTGAACTTCTTAATAATGAAAGTTTGAGATATGCCAAAAGTAACTTGCCCAGAAAGGCTGTGAAATCTCCTTACCTAGAGATTTGTGACAAAAAGGTAGAACATTATTTTTCTTTAACATCTTAACTGGAGATAGAAAACTTCAATAATAAAATTCTAAGATGCATTAAGAGTATAAAAAACAAACTCAGCTCCCATTTTTTTTTTAATCCTTACATTCACTCACTAAATGAGTATTTACAGGCATTGTAGTAGGCACTGGGAATACAGCAGCAAACAATAGCTTAAAATCCCTGCCCGCATGGAGCTGACATTAAATTATCACCCTGTGCCTCCTAACAAGCTTTAAAAGTTAGGTATTTTCTTCTTTTTCTTTTTAAGTAAAATGATTTTTAGAAATTTCAAGCATGTCAAAACACGGCCAGAAAACAAACAGCACCTAGCATTTGGACTGATCCAGAGACGCCCTTAATAAACACTGGGGAAACAAGACTAAAAAACTGTGTGTCTGAGGCACTGGGGTGGCAGGCAGACAATTTCACTATATACGAGTTTGCACTTTTTGAATTTTGTGCCATATATCATTCATTCCTAGTTTTTGATAAACAATTTTTCAAAAGCTTATTGGCTGGATGGATGGAATGAATGAATGAAAAATTTCTTCTCCAAAAAATTCAGTCTCAAGATATGTGGTTAGTTAACCTAAAATTTCACATTCAATTCTTCTGGAGGGAGCAAAGAGAAGTAAAGCCTACTGCTGGTAAGCATGGGCTGGAGCTGAAACTAGGCAGAAATTTGAGGATTTCTCAGAAATTCCTAATCAATACCTAAATATAGGTAAAAGTACCCAAATGAGTGAGCCCAGCCTACACAGGGGAGCTTAAACAGGCGATGGGTTTGCATCTCCTTCCTTTTCAGTTTCTGGGAAATGAGACTGAGTATTTACAATCTGATTCCTAACTCTCTGACAAGCTAAATTCTGAGAAGAAATACTTATCAGTGTGGCCAGAGACTCCTGGTCTACAGTGGATCACACACCTCCTGAACAGAAATATGTTCTAACATAACTTCGCCACGGCTCATCCAACAGTTTTGTCCTTAGCTGATGGAATTTTACTCTGAACAGATCCAAAAGAAACCCTCTCAAGCTAATTCATCCACGACTGTTGAGGGCTTCTCAGAGACATTGCCAAGGCCATTATACACATTCCCGTGGACAAAAGTCCACGAGAATGTATATAATTTTCATCCTCTGGATGTTATCAGTCATCCACAACACAGCATGACTACACTATTATGCCAGAAGGGACCAAGCTACTATTATAAAGGAGGTCGGGACTCACCTGATGGGTGAGGTCATTCACCTGGGGAACAGGCCAAGCTCTTAGATCAGAAACTAGAACCACATAAGAGGAGCCCTAGATAAATGGTTCTCTTGGCCCTCACCTGCATCATCAAGGTATGTATCTTGGTGACCAGTTCTCTTAATGAGTTATAAGATGGCACCATCCCGTGGAAACTGGTAGTGTTCTGGTAAATAAGGAGTCCACCTAAGAAATGTACCTTCAAAGACAGACCAGACCAACCCAACAGAGCAAAAGTATAATTACTCATGTTCCCTGAGTGTGAGCTAGATATAGTGGCAAAAGCAAACTATGTAAGGTAGACTGTGTTTACGGTCATTGCTTTTTCTGTGTTTCTTTCTCTTTTTACTTCCTTAGCATTTTGAAAGGCTTTTTTGACACCTCAGTCATGTCAAGGGAGCATCAAGGGGCATTTGAGTAGGAGATTGAAAGGCAAAGCAGTGTACCCATGGAGGACTGCAGGTAAGTGACAGGGGTGATAGAGTGAAACAATGCCATAGGACAGGTTAAATACAGTGTTGGTATATCCTCTACTTGGAAAATTTTCCTCTCATCATGACTTCTCATCTTTGGAGTTTGTTTTAATAGAGAGGATAAATAATCTTAGACTTTAATTAGTAGGTGTATCTTGTTTCTCTAATGAAAGAGTAAGTATTCAGAGGGCAAGGGCAATGTTTTCTATGATTGGAGGAGTCAGGGTAGAGTTAACTAGGAGTAGGGATACCTGGATTCTATTTCTACCTCCCCCACTAACTAGCTATAGGATTCTGGGCAAATGGGGGGTGGGAGAGATACAGAAGAGAGCTGTGAGTCTAGCAGATAATTGGTCTAAACTACTTTGATGGCTCCTAAAAGCCTGAGATTCTAAATTCCGTTAAGTCCATCTTTCTAGACTCTAGAAAAGAAAGAGTTGGAATAGAACATCTCTAAGATCTTTTTTCAATACATTCATTCATTCATTCATTCATTCATTCATTCTGTGTTGGGTCTTTGTTGCTGTCCACCGGCTTTCTCTAGTTGCGGCAAGTGGGGGCTTCTCTTTGTTGCGGAGCACAGGCTCTAGGCACGCGGGCTTCAGTAGTTGTGGCACGTGGGCTCAGTAGCTGTGGCACGTGGGCTCTAGAGCACAGGCTCAGTAGTCGTGGCGCACGGGCTTAGCTGCTCCGTGGCACGTGGGATCTTCCTGAACCAGGGATTGAACCCGTGTCCCCTGCATTGGCAGGCAGATTCTTAACCACTGTGCCACCAGGGAAGTTCCCCAACATGAGTTTTTAAAAATATAAATCAGATAATGTCAGTGCTCTGCTTTGATATCTTCTGAGGTCAGTCCCCTGTTTCATACCCAATTCCATAAAATGGCCTATAAGACCCACATGATCTGGCCCCTGTCTAACTTTCTGATCTCATTCCTTACCATCCTTTCTCTTGTTCACTAAGCTCTAGGCACCCTGACCTTGGGTCTAATCTTTGGACAAACCAAGTTCATTTCTACCCCAAGGCCGCTACACGTGCCATTCCTTCTGCACTGAATATTCCATTTTCTGAATCTTCCCAAGCTGGCTCTTTCTCATCATTCAGTTGTCAGCTCAAATATCACCACCCTGGAAAGGCCTTCCAGCACCCTGCCCCAGACACTCTCTAGCCCATTTATTTTCTTCATAGTATTTGTCACTATATAAAGTTATTTGTTTACATGTTTCTTGCCTGTCTCCTCCCATCGGAAAATAAGTTCCAAGAAGGCAAGAGCTTTTTTTCTCTTTTGTTTTTGGGGTACTCGAGAGCCAGAGTAGAACCTGACACAAAATCTGCATTCAGTAAATATACGTTGAATGAATGAATGGACAAGGGAAAGGTTCCATCTCTGTGCAGAGAAGTTTTAGGTGTTTTTTAGACTTACAAAGGCTCTGGTAAGAAGAGCACATTTCTTTTTCCTTCCAAAGCATCCATTTTGTTCTCTTTTATGCCAGGAACTAGAAAACATTAGCCAGATTGATGCTTGGAAAATGAAAACAGCACTTCTGGCACAGAAATAACTAGTCTGGGCACCTCTGGCTTGAGCCAGATCTATGACTTTCTAGGGAGCTGGCACCAAAGTCAGAATGTTAAAATAAACAGTTTTGATGCTGAAAGTGGAATACTGGTATTTCGACTCTGGAAAAACTAGTCCAAATCAGTCTTAGCTCTTCACAAAGTTTCAACAAACCTATCTCAAAATGAAGTTAGTTGTCTTTCAATAGTCATTTCTAGATTATCTAGGGATGGAACTATCCTCCTCAAATGTAACTAATATAAATCTTGCTTTCAATTTCTTTTTGACATAATTCTCTTTTCTATTTGCTAATGAATCTTGTTTGCAGCCTTCTAACGAGCACAAGCACCATCCTTAGAAGTGAAAATAATACTATTGGCCCACTGTGAGCTGTCCTCCTGGTGGAAATGAGTTTGCACTAAACCGCACAGCACACAGATGTGTCCTGGCTCGTCAGTGTTTGGAAGGGGTCAGGGAGCACAGTGGTTTTTCTGCATAATATCTACAGTTAAGAATCCTGACCTTGGCCCTCTGAGTAGCGCACCCTGCGCCCAAGTGCAAGTGTCTCCTTAAGCTTGTAGGAATATTTCTTCATATTCTCCATGAAATTCAAGGGAATCTCTGGAGAAAAGACTGCATTCAAACAAACTCTGTTCTGTCACCAATCTGACAAAGTGTAGCTACACAAACACCCTGAATATTCAAGGCAGCCCAAATAAAAGCCAGTGTTAGTCACAGTTTTCATTAGACAAGTCTCATAACTATTTAAAAAGTTTAATGGAAAACTATATTTTTAAATGTCAATCGCATGAAATTAGCCCATAGTCCACAGGAATTAAATCCACTCTCTCAAAGAGGCACGTGAAATAATAGCAAACTACTTTTCTAACCTGAAAGCAGCACATCATCAGGATGACATCTACCTACACAAAACAAATGGCACTCATGAACTATTCCAAAAGGGTGAAAAGCAAACAAAGGGGACTATGTCTTACTCATTTTTGTTACTACTGCATCTGATGATGATGATGAAGAAGATGGTGATAACATTTACTATATACCTACTATGTGCCAGGTACATTTGTTCTAAGAGTTTCACATATATTATCTTACATAATCTTCATAACACCCAAACTTGTGAGGTAAGTACTATTGTTATCTCATTTCATAGATGAGGAAATCCAAGCACAGACAGGTTAAATTACCCAGCTATTATGCAGCAGAAGGTCCAAACCCAGGCAGTCTCAGCCAAAGCTCAAGCTCTTACCACAAACCAATAAACAGGCAGGCGATATATCAATATATTTGTTAAAATACATTTTTTAAGTATTTGACCAATGGCCTTTAAAGCCATGTATACTCTTCTTTTAAATGCATACAAAATATATCTACTCTTCGTTCCCATTCATCCAACCAGTGAAAGTATAATTAGGTACAGGCAACCAAATAAGCAATTGAGAAGAGAAAATCTTTTCTTTTTTTAATCTCTTTAATATTTTATAGTGTCCTACCAAAAGAATAGGGCCAGAGAATCTCAGACCAAGGCTCCTCCAGGAAAGGGAACTCAAAGAAGGTAGGACAAAGACAGCCAGGGTGAGCTGCTGACCAAAGTATGTCACAGATGAATATTCTCTCCTGTTAACTGTTCTGCAGTGACGCTCTAAGCACTGCAGTGCTGCCAATATTAAGTCTGAGCTCATGAATGCCGTGCTGCAAAAGTCACCAACAGCCAAATAGGAAAATATTTCCCTTTCTCTGCTGATTTTATTCATCCCAGAGTCCTGATCTAGGAGGTTTGAGAGTTAACAGAATTTGGGAAAGGGCCAGCTTTACCACTTATTGTTGGACGGAGCACAGTAGCTTAGTCAATAAATAAAGTTTACTTCAGCCTCTCAGTCCATGGAATAGGTAATGTGTGTAAGAAAAGGTGACCATAAGTATTGCTCTGATGTTCAGAAAACACCTACTACCTAACCTCTTTCAGACAACACAAATATCATCTGAATTACCTAAGTCTGATGGTTATATATGGTTATAGGAAAAACCTAGACCATTCAATGGCCTACAGGGAGAAAAAGGAGAAAGAAAAAAAATCACATACCTCCAAAAAACAAAACAAAAAAATGATACATTCTGAAAAGAGATGGGGAAAAAAAATAGCTAGCTCTCTTTGGTTCCAAGTGACCTGACTGCAGAAGTAAGATAAACACTGCAGTGCATGGGAGAAAAATCTATCTACCTGAGTAACGGAACAGCAGCTTCTGCCACTGCCAATACCCAGGCACCTTCCTTGCCATTATATAACCAAACCATGGCCTCAATAGGCCATCATACTGTATGGCAACAGTTGTTAGACACATCTGAGCTGTCAGCATTTGAGAAACCTTTCCAAAGTGGATTCAGATAAGCATGAAGCAGGCCAAAATATGTTGATCATTTACTCAGAGCACATGACAGCTCCTTGTGAATTAAGCTTCACTCATGTCGTCAGAGTAATTTAAGCAGAGAAACACAGGGTGCCTATAACTGTAACTAGGAAATTGCACACCGCTACAGAAACACAAAGGAGTGCTGGTGTGGTCCTGTCACACATGCAAATCATTGTCCAAGCCACTTCAGCCTCATTCAAGATTTTGAATATTTCCATACATAGGAATTGCATAACTGCACACCACAAATGATCAAAGAAAAAACCAACATAAACAGTGACACCCATTTATAAACAAGCTGATGTTTAAAATGCTGCAGTCCTAAAGGATACCAAGGACTTTGAGAAAAACTTAGACACAGACACACAGACACACACAGACACACACAGACACACACACACACACACACACACACTGGAAAATTAGAAAGCAGGGAGACCAGCCATAATTAGCCACTGGCTTTGCTGACTACCGAAGATAGAAATGTCTCTATTATATATAAAGCCAAGAATCAACTGTTTGCAATTACATTTACAAAAACATTCAACCCTCTCTGTCACAGATTTTTTTAATCAATATTTTGGTGTATCCAAGGGCTGTAAGATACAAAATTCTTTAAATCAGAGATACCATAAACCAGGCAACCAATTAAGTTCATAGAGTCTGTCCCCCAGAGGTCAGAGCAAAATAATCACAGGAGCTCAACGTGATTACTTAGGTGGGAGGGGTAGCCTCGGAGAAAGGAAATACCAAAACAAGGAACAAGGCTCCAACAACTAGAGCTGTTTGTAAACATAAATTTGGCTTGGCTAACAGTAAACACAACTGGAAACACTCAGGGGGGCAGAGATGCACCAGAGTCTTGGCTCAGTCTACTCCCCGCCGGGGGGCTGAGGGGAGCGCCAGGAAACCTGGGACTTTGGGATCTCATTCAGCTCAGACCTGCAGACTTGAGGCCCTCTGATAGACACTGACAAAAAGGCTGAAGGGGGCCCCCCAGAGGAAGCGAAACTGACCAATCAATTTTCCACAGCCACCCCCCCAAAGCCACCCTGCTAAGAAGGGCCCCTTACAGTCTGACAAAAAGGAGGGGAAAAGGGACTTCAGGTCATAAGTGAGCAGGAGACAAGGCAGAGGTAAGTCACTGCCTTCTGAAAGCAAGGGACTGCCATAAGAGCAGAAACAAGGTAGGTGACAAGAACCAGAGACTAGGCTGAGGAGGTGAGGGGAATTGACACGGCTTTGGTAGGAAGCAGCAGCAGCTGTTAACAGTTCTTCATTAGTCAGGGTGAAGGAAACACAAATTGCAGCTTTAAATATAATGAATGACTACATCTAAAGTATTCGTTCAAGTGAGAGACAGAGCAAAGAAAGAAATCCGGAGTACAAATGGGCTTGTGAGTCCTGTCAAAATCAAACAATTCCTCCTCCTGTCTTCGATTCCAATACTTCCAATGAAGAAGACCACAGGAAAGAGCTAACCATATTTCCTCCAAAAATGAATTTTCTATGTAAAATGTTAAATGTATATGGCTATGGCTTCCTAATTGACCTTGCCCAATTTCACCACCACAGCTCCACAAATCCCTTGGGAACCAAAGGGCCCCATGAGTGTCTGGGTTCCTCACACACCTCCTCAGTCACCAGGCTTTCCCCTCACCACTGACAGCCCACCCTGGGCTCTATAAGGCCCACAGTTCTGGACCCTCCAACAACTAAATATAACCAGCAATCCAGCTCTCCCAAACTGTTTAACCCCTGAGTACCTAGGGCCACCACAAACCTGGGCCCCCTCCCTGGGCCTCTGTTCCCTGACCCCCTTCCTGCAGAAAAATAAAGTGATTTTTTTCCTCCATATTTCCCCATTTTTTTCATCGCCTCCTCCAATAATCCTGTCTGTCCTCAGACTCCCATTCCCACCATCTATCAGTCTTGGACGATCAAATGCTGACTGGTGCCTCTGTCAAAAGGTACCAGGTCCCTCATACCTCCCAGTACCCGGTACCCACCACATACCCCTGGTACGTGCCCCAGCTATCCTCGTTCCCCTCATAACCTCACATCTGCGGGCTGCCGGTTTCACCCTTGTTTTCCCCCATCCTCCGGGTCCACATTTCCTATTCCCCTGCCCTCATCCCCTTAGGATTTCCTAACTGCTGGTTCCAGAGGCTTCTTAGCTTACTGTCTCCTGGCTCCGGGAGAGTTCCAAACCTCTTCTTTCCAATCATCCCTTCTACGACCCTCCGCACAGCCCAGGGAGCCCCCTCCCCATCCCCGGCTCCCTAGTTCCCCAGGTCCCCGCGCTCAGTGGCCCCCTGCGTCCCCTCTGCCGTGCAGTTACCCGCTCCCGGGTCCCCCGGTGTCCCCCACCTTCTGCTCGCCCTCTCCGCACTCTCGCCCGACAGCCCCCTACCCGTTTCCCCGGTCCCCAACGCTCTCCCGAGCCCCGCTCCCCGCGCCGACCCCTCAGCCTCGGTGTCGCGGGGCTCTCCTGCGCCCGCCGCACTCGGACGGTCCCGGGCCGCGCAGCCCCGCCGCCGCCCGGTCCCACCGCGCCACTACCTTGGCCTTGGTGACGAGGTGCGTGGCCCGCTTGACCACAGCGAAGTTGCCCTTGCCGATGGTGCGGTCGATCTCGTAGTAGCCGATGCGGGCAGGCACCGGCCCGCGGGAGGCCGGGGCTGAGGGACGCGGCGGGCCAGCCGCCGGGGGCACAGCAGCGGGGGCGGACGGGGGCCCCGAGGCGGGCGGAGGCAGCAGGCGGCCCGCCGGCCCGGCTCCCCCCGCTCCGGCCCCGGCAGCCCCGCCAGCTCCGCTCGCCGCCGCCGCCGCCATCTTGTTGTGCAGTGAAACCTCCGGGGCCGCGGGGAGCCGGCGGGGGGGAGGGGGGGAAGGGGGCAGAGGGGCGGGAAAAGAGGTGGGGGGGAGCCGGGGGACGTCACTCCGGGAGGCGGAGCGCCCGGGCCGCCGGGGCCTGGCGCCATGGCAACCGCTCGTCACGTGCCGACGCGCGTCACTGCCTAGAGCCATGGCAACCGTGACCTCACCGGCGAGCTCGACCTTCCCGCGTGGGCCCGGTTCCTCGGGTGTCAGCTCCCGGGTGCCCCCCTTCGGGGAGGAGACAGTGGGCACCGCAAGTGTGCCAGCAGGTTCCAAGCCGCCGCAGCGTTGCCCGAGTCGGGGGGTGCTTATGCCTGACCCAAACCCTCCCTCGAGCCCCCCGGAACCGCTAATGTGACCCCTAGTGTGACCTCTGTCCCAGTTCGGCAATCACCCAGCCTCCTTTAAAACAAAGTATTTCCTCATCACCAGAAATATTAGCACTGTCCCACTTTAGCCCTTGAGGCCCCAAAGGCAGGAATAGCTACAGTATCGAAGCAACTGTAACCAAGTCGGAAGCGAGGCAGGGGAATTCTTCAGTAAAATTCCTTCCTCTTACAAAACCCAACTCACCCGGTACAACCACTCTAATTGTCACCGAATGTAGAGGAATGGGGAAATTAGGATTTGCGTGTTCAAGGGCGGAGAAACCAGCCCAAACACGCATTCCAGTCATTGGGTGGGTGAGGGCCAGAGCAGGGACGTCATTTTCCTTCCTCCCACCCCGTCTCTGAATAAGTCTATAGCTAGATGATTGTCAAAGAAGTGCCTGCGTCCTATTTCTGTCACTTGTTTAACCCTGATGAAGCCGTGGTGCGCATTGTCCAGTGAGTCACATCATGGTTAAATACGTTACGTCTGTTGGGCAAAATAAATAAGTAAATAATAAAATAAAAATTCACCCTTACCAGCGACTCTCCAAGGACATTAAAGGTGATCAGATCAAATTCCAGCAGTAAATCTCATATCCCTTTTTCTTCTCTCCTGTGTATCTGCCATTCCACACCCTCCAGAGCCCTCACCAACTCCCAGGTTTCCCCCTCCTTTCCCCCCCCCCCGCCCCTTTATTAAGTAGATGGGCTTTAACAGCTTCAGGTAGGGCCGGGGAGGGGTAGGCTACTGGGCTATCAATAACAAGATGGTCTGGTCAGGCAAGTGGGGAGGAGGGAAGACTGTGAGCACTCCAGTGCTGAAATGTATTCCTCCTTCCGGTCCTGACCCCTCCACATCTATGTCTCTCTCGATGGCAGAACTGTGTTGTCAGGTCACTGCATGTACAATAGTAAAAACTGACACCCAGGGCACTGTGAAAGTATGAGAAGCAGAGCCCCTATTTACTCTCTCTGACCAAAAGATGTTTACTAGCTCTCTGATTCCCCATCTGACTATGAGTAATGGCTGGGACGAGGACAGGACAGGGAGGTCCTTCCACAATTGCCTTGAATCAATTCCCTGGTTGCTGTTCCAAATTACCAACACAATTAACACTAATTGGCTTCTTTACTAGCAAATAAGGATAAGGATGAAGTGGTCCTCAGCTTCTTGCAGTGGTTAAGCCCTTTCATTGGTTGAGCTCATTCAATTGCAGATAAATGATGGCATGTGGCCAGCCTCTCATCACTTTGACCCTACTCACCTGCCTCGAACAGGGACTGTACATTAACTTGGGTGCTGGGCCCCAGGGTCCCAGTTATCCTATCTCCCTAAGGAAAGGAGGAGGATGGGGGTCTCAACAGAAAACTTATGAGCAGTAAGGCAAGGGGAAAAAATCTTTTGCTCCGACGGCTGCAGGAGCAGCACTGAAACCATTCTCATAGCAACTTTACAGCCCCTCCTCCACCGGTGGAGATCATTTGAACATCAGGTACGGCAACTTCTGCTGCTCTCTGGAGGGTGTCAGAAACAAAGAAGCCTCTGGGGAGAAACTAGAAAATGGAGCGTGGGTCTAACTTCCCAGAAGAAGAGGTAGGCAGCTCACTCTTGTCCCTAGTAATGGCCAGAATGTGTATGCTGTGTATTCTGTGATTTACGCTCTGTGCCTGTATGGATAGAGGCCAGTAGATGCCGTGTCCTATTGAGACTTGGACAAAGACTTGCTGGAGATTTCCCTGAAGGGTCCTCTTTGGTGAGAATAATATGGAAAATTAGGGAGGGGATTGATGAATGAAGATCATCAGGGAAAAAGGAAAACAGTTTAGATGTATGTATTTAATAATTATTTGTCGAATACCAAGAACTGAGTTAAGTTTGGGAGGAACTCACAATAACAACAATTTGCCAGGCACTATGCTAAGTAGTTTATATAACTGAACTTACTTAATCTTGAACAACCCTGTGAGACAGAATATATTATTATCCCCATTTTGCAGATAAGGAAAATGAGGCACAGAGGGATTAAGGGAGTTGATCACGGTCATAGGGCTAGAAAGTGAATCCTAGAATTAGGATTCAAACCCAGGAAGCTGAGATCCTCCCCCACTGGATTATAAACCCTGTCAGAGTAGTAGCTAGTAGGAAAAGTAGTTTCCCCCAAAACTCAGTTTAGACCCAGGGAAGAAGAAGACTTGGAGAGTTCTGGAGAACAGGGCAGAGCAGGCACCGAAGCATATCAATAAAGAACAACAGATAGCAAAACTGATTGAAGTGATGGCTTTACTTGCAAGTAGCTCCATGAAGAGACTCACTACTTATCGTGCAGGAGTTTTGCCGCCCTTAGAAAACAGACGGGAAGGTGTGTTCCTGCCCTGCTGCAGACTCAGAGGGGTGGCTTGAGGGCTGGATTCTCGGGAGTCCTGCAGTCCAGGGCGGAGACAGAGAGCTAGCCGCCACCCAGCTTCCAATCCACCACCATAACCAATTCGCTCTTTTCTGGAAAAGCAAAAGATAGATTCAAAGATGAAAATGAGACATTTTCCTCCATAATGTCATTGCGTTTTGTTTCTAATATTTGAAAAGGGCAAACCAAGGCATTCTTGATGGATATGATAGGCCCTTAGGAACTTCTGGACGTGATGCAAAACCTCTGAGGACCTAAGGTCTGAGTGGGGAGTGATATAAGCAGTGGGAGGGAATACGTTAACTCTTTTATGATTTTAAAGGCCCACTTAGCCTGTCTGCAGAGCAGTTTACCAACAACCCGAAAGGAAACTGCAGCCTCACCACATAACTCCATAGATTCTCAGAGGCATCGGGGCCTTGAAGAAAGTCTAACCCCTCACTTTACATTGTCCCAGCTCATTACTGCTCTGAAAGAAACTAGCATTATATGAGCATTCAGTGACACAGAAGCATTATTCAGAAATTCTGTATGACAAAAGGCAACATCATATAATGTTTACATGCCACGTATTCCCAAACAAGGCCATTATTAACCAGTTATAAATTCTGCCGTCACACAGAAATCAGGTCACTGTTGGATACACATTGTCAGGACACTCAGTGTGCCCTGGTCCTCGGGGTGAGCTGAAGGTGCATCTTCTCTCTGCTGGGGCAGTGCTCTGAGATACCACCTCAGCTGTGTGGCTCTTGCCTTTCCTTTCCTATCCCAGACCAACCTAGTCATGACCACGTGCATCCTCTGGGTGCCCAGAAACAGGTCTGAGCAAAGTAAGTACATAGTCTCCTGCTGTAAAGTATCTTGGGGAGGGGGCTTGAGAGCAGCTTTCAGTCAAGGATTTTCTGTCCTGCTTGCCTACATTTTTCTTTTTAATGGAACCATTCAAGCTACTCAATGAAACATAAAAATTACCCTTGCTACTCTGCATATGTCCTAGGATACGGTTTAAGCATTTTTAGATTATTATTAAATAATTACCCTTTAGATCATCCAAAAGATCTTTAAGTGTGATTTTTTTTAAGGTTTTCTGCATTCTTAGATGTGACTATATTATCATCTGGGATCAATGTTTTCCTCAGGTAAATACACCTGTGGTTTTATAAGGAAAATCAGTGGGAAAATATATTTAATAAAGAAAAAGAGCTCATTCAGAACAACTTTTTTCACAAAAGGATATGATCCTTAAAGTAAGTTACACTTACGCTGTGATCAACTACCAAATATCTACACTAATTAAAAAAATATGTTTGGGACTTCCCTGGAGGTCCAGTGGTTAAGACTCTGCACTCCCAATGCAGGGGACACAGGTTCCATCCCTGGTCAGGGAACTAAGATCCTGCATGCTGCACATCTCGACCAAAAAAAAAAAAAAAAAAAAAAAAATATATATATATATATGTTTAACAATTTCTTTCTTTCTCTTAAATGAAAAGTGTGATAATCAACAAATATTAAGATTTTGGCATATTTGGATCCTTTTCTTTCCCTTGAATATAGAAGTGTATCTCAAGTCTAGGAATTCACCACATTTCACAGAAAATAAAGGCACGCTTCAAAGGTCTACGTTAGACAGAAGTTATTTATTTCCCTGGCTCTAAACCGACAGAACTGCAGCTTTCCTCTTTTCACTTTATCTTCACATCTCTCCTGACTACAAAGCCATCATCTCTGCTACACCTGCCTCGGGAATTGCCTCTCAGTTTTTAGTGCTCACCTTCAAACAGCCTTGCATTGTTTTGGTAGACACTACAGAAACACAATTTTTACGGCAGCTTCCTTGCATTATAATTGGGGTTTGCTTAATTTTTCTACCAGTCTTTCCAGCTGTTGGTTAAGAAAAATTTATACTATTGGGATTGATTTCTGTAGATAGCTAACCTACCTTCGATTGCTTCATTCCCACCACAATTTTCCTCAGTTAAACTAGAAAATCCATCATCTGCCTCTAAGGCCGAAAGTAGCCCTCTCCCTTGTCTGCAGCGACACCTGCTGGTCAAAGTTCTAAACTACATGATTCCTAGCTGGACTCCCTTTTCCATTCCACTTAGGCTTTCTAGTCCTCTCTGTTTAAACTACAGGCAGTTGAAAACCACAATCCCACAGCAGGAGCCAGGAAGCTGGAATCCAAATGGAAGCCGGCTCCAGGAAGCTGGATGTCTTTATGGCCAAATAGAAAGTACAGTGGGCTAAAGTTACAGTGGTGCTTTGGGCTGGGATAACAGTCCACAACTGTGGCTTTGTGCCACCCAGGGATGTCTCCGGTTATCCCTAGAGTCCTCGTGGCATTTTAAAAGACTTCTTAAGGATGAAATTATTTCTGTTTGTTCTTATTTTTAAAATAATTTTATTCTTTTGGCATGTTTAAAGGGCAGCCTGGAATAATGAGTAAAAAGAGTGAGGGTTAGACCTCGCTTAGGCAGTTAGACCTAAGCTTTCCAGTGGGCTTTTCCACTTCCAGGTTCATCTCTGAGCCTCAGTTTCCTTTTCTGGAAAATCACTCCTACTTCGTGGGGTCTTTAGAAGAATCAACTATCATAAATACGTAGAGGAACCTGGATTAGAGTCTGGTACATAGCATGCACTCAAGTATTAATTTTCTCCCTCTCAGTGCTAAAAGCATATAAACAATAACATGCTGCTTTCCAAATCACTTTCAAAAGATTAGGAAGACTGAGAATAGAATTAGGGCTGTAAAAATGGATTAACTTCAGAGTTAAAAAGAGAAAATTATAGTTTTAAATGTTTTGGTTGGTTGACTAAGAATGTACAGTTCAGTCTTTGGAGGTTGGACATATTTGTGTTTATGGTGCAATTCTATATGTCCAATGAAAGCACTCTCACAGCTTCATAAAGTAGTTATTATTCCACTTTATAGATGGTCAGTTTACTTGACCAACCTGATGATTGGCTCACACAGCCAGGACGCGGTGAATCTGGAAGCAAATCCAGGCCTTTGAATCTCCAAAGTGAGTTGTCTTCCCAAACTTGAGAGTATTCCAGTGTCTATGGTCTGTTTAAAATAAAAGATGCCAATGATTTTTTTCTTCTAAAATTTATTCAAAGTATATACGTAAGAAAAATACTACAATATTTTTATCATTACTATGCAACAGTCTGAGAAATTGTGTGCATTCCCAAACTTTCTGCAGAATGCAAGTGCTCTGTGAAAACACTATAGGAGCTCTATGAGAAAGAAAAGTTCAATCCTGGTGGCATTTTTTCCTTCTAAAATTCATTTAAAACCATATACGTAAAAATTACTGATTATACTTATAATAATGTCTTTATTTTATGCAATAATCTGCCTTTAAGAAACTAAACACTTGTATGTGGTTTTTAAGTCTATTTTTCAAAATAAAATTAAAACGCCCTAATTTCGTTTTATTTTTAATTAAGATGATAACATTGAGTTAAATTCTAAGTTAAAAATAGGGGCAAGATATGATGAAGTAGGATAATAGGGTTTAACCTCCGACCCTACCACAACTCTAAGCTCTGAGTTGAGCCACATTCCACTAAAAGCTGGATGTGGAAACCAAAGTAGGAATCAAATCCTTCCTCCTTAATTTCATACCAATTTTAATAACAACTTTGATTTCTCTAGAGATTTTTTTCCTGTGACTTCCAAGCATCAAGTATTTATGGATTTATTGTTTAGTTAAGTCCAATTCAAAAACTCTTGCAACCTGGCAGCAACTTCTTTTTCAGCTTCTCAAGTTTCGTGTATCTTCCCACCCAACCCTTCTCCACCCAGGAGCACCGTGGGCTCCTTTCCTGTCAAAGTACATTCTGCACTTTCTCCTTAACTTTTGCTCCTGCTTCTCCTTGTGTTTGGAATACCCTTGAAGCTCACCCATCTGTTACCTGAAATTCTACTACTTCTTTAAAGCACAGCTCAGCGCAGGAATTTTACAATCTCCGTAAAAATTAGTCACAGCATTTTTTTTCCCCCCTGGGGCTCCCAAGCATGAGTTCACATCCTGACTCCACAATGTATTAGTTGTGTGATCTTAAGAAAACTATTTAACCTCTCTGGGCCTCAGTTCTTCAACTGTAAAATAGGTATAATAACAACACCTATTTCACAGGAGTATTTGGAGGATTGAATAAATTGCTACATTTAAAATACAGTAGTGATAATTGGTGCTCTACGAATGATTGCTAAAATTATTATTATTATTAATCTATTGTAGCATTTTTAACAGCCTAACTTATTTTTAACAGTCTAAGCACTTTACATGAATGGCTCTCTAATTAAATAGCAATCTCCAGATAGGCAGGAACGTATCTGTTTTGTTAGCTACTATCCAGGTCTTCACACTGTGCCTGGGACACAATAAATACTCAGTAGATATTTCTTAAATAAATTAATGCCTCCCCGTTAAATTGTGATTTCCTTGAGGCCAAGGACTTCTGTATGTTCAGAGCATTTCTTCATCACTTTATTTCAACATGTACAGAACCTAACGCAGTGCTGGTACCTTGTAGCACTCAGCATATACTGGCAAAAGTAAAGCAAGAGAAAAATAGGAAAGTTTTATCCGAAAGTGTATACTCTCTCTCTTCTGAGAGTTCAGGCAGACATGACTGGCGCTCTAGGGCTGTCATCCAAAATCTAGCTTTGTTCTGAACAGTTTATCTTGCAGAAATGTGGGGATCCCAAGGCACTTCTTAAAAAGCCAAAAGAGGGTTTCCTTGGTCACGCAGTGGTTGAGAATCTGCCTGCCAATGCAGGGGACACGGGTTCGAGCCCTGGTCTGGAAGGATTCCACATGCCGCGGAGCAACTAGGCCCGTGAGCCGCAACTACTGAGCCTGCGCATATGGAGCCTGTGCCCCGCAATGAGAGAGGCCGCGACAGTGAAAGGCCCGCGCACCGCGATGAAGAGTGGCCCCCGCTTGCCGCCAACTAGAGAAAGCCCTCGCACAGAAACGAAGACCCAACACAGCCAAAAATAAATAAATAAATAAATAAATTTATTTAAAAAAAAAAAAGCCAAAAGAAAAGTGAAGGGTTTGCTGGGCAATCAAGCACCCTCCAGAAAACTGAGCACATAGGACTCTGCCCCTGAAAGGAAACAGAAGGCTGGAAGAAGGGTACAAGAAGGGGTAGTTGGCAAAGATCCATTTGGACTTCGATTTAAGAGAAAGGAAAGATGAAAGAGTCCTAACTACCATTAAATCAGGACCCCAAGACTGCATAAGAGCTAAAAATAGTTTCTCCAAAGAGGTAGTTTAATCTCGTTTTGTCCCCAGGACAAGTGGGAAGCCATTGATTCTACTTCTTCAGTGTCGTTATTTGTTAGACTCTTTCTAACCAGGTCTCCAGGGAAAATAAAGCCTTTTAAAAACTCTCCTGTCCACTCTTTCCACCTCTTTTAACATTGTACCAGAGGTTCCAGAAAGGGCAATTAGGCAAGAAAAAAGAAATAAAAGGCATCCAACTTGGAAAGGAAGAAGTAAAACTATCTCAGTTTGCAGATGACATGATCTTGTATATAGAAAATCCTAAGGTATCCACTAAAAAACCATTTGAACTAATAAGTGAGTTCAGCAAGGTTGCAAGCTGCAAGAGAAATGTACAAAAATCAATTATATTTCCATACACCAGCAATGAAAATTCTGAAAATGAAATTAAGAAAACAATTCCATTTATAATAACATCCAAAGGAATAAAATACTTAGACATACATTTAACAAAAGAAATGCAAGACTTGTACACTGAAAACAACAAAACATTGTTGAAAGAAGATCTAAATGAGCGGCAAGATGTCCATAGATTGAAAGACATAATATTGTTAAGATGACAATGCTCCTGCAATTGATCTGCAGATTCAATGCAATTCCTGTCAAAATCCTACATGACTTCTTTTGCAGAAATTGACAAGTTGATCCTAAAATTCACATGAAAAGTAAGGGTCCTAGGATAGTCAAAACAATCTTAGAAAAAGCAAAGTTATAGGACTCACACTTCCCTGTTTCAAAACTTACTACAAAGCTACAGTAATCAAGACAGTGTGGTACTGGCATAAAATCATATATATCAATGCAAAAGAATAAAGTTGGTCTTCTACCTCACACCATACACAAAAAGTTAACTCAAAATAGATCATAGACTTAAAAGTAAGAGTTATAAAACTCTTAGAAGAAAATGTAGGAGTAAATTTTCATGACTTTGGGTTGCCAACGGTTTCTTAGCTATGACACCAAAAGCACAGCAGACAAAATAAATGATAAATTGGCCTGCATCAAAATAAAAATGTAAATAATAATAAATAAATTTGTGCTGTAAACAGTACCATCAGGAAAGTGAAAAGATGACTTATCAAATGAGAGAAAATATTTGCAAATCATATATCTGATAAAGACTTGTATCCAGAATATATAAAGAATTCTTACAACTTAATATTAAAAAGACAAATAATCCAGTTTAAAAGTAGGCAAAAGATTCGAATAGGTATTTTTTCAAAGAAGATCTACAAACGATCAATTAGCACATAAAAATATACTCAACACCATTAGTCCTTAGGGAAATGCAAAACAAACCCATAGTAAGATACTACTTAATGGCCACTAGGATGGCTAAAATAAAAAAGACAGACAATAAAAAGAGTTGGTGAGGATGTGGAGAAATCAGAACTTTCATACATTGCTGGTGGGAATACAAAATGGTACAGTCATTTTGGAAAAATAGTTTGGCAGTTCCTCAAAAAGTCAAACACAGAGTTACCATATGACCAATTCCAACTCCTACATATAGCCAAGAGAAATGAAAACATGTTCATACAAAAATTTGTACACGAATGTTCGTAGCAGCGTTATTCGTAATAGTGCAAAAACAACCCAATGTGTATTAACTGATGAATGGATAAGCAAAATATGGTATATCCATATAATGGATTATTATGCAGCAATAAAAATAAATGAAGTCCTGATACATGGTACAACAGATGAACCTTAAAAACATTTTGCTAAGTTAAAGAAGATACAAAAGTCACATATTGTATGATTCCATACATATTAAATGTCCTGAATAGGCAAATCCATAGAAACAGAAATTAGATTAGTGGTTGGCTAGGGCTGGCAGCATTGGGCTATAGAGAGGAATGGGTACGATTACTAATGGACACAGCGTTTCCCTTTCGGGTGGTGAAAATATTCAAAACTTAGATTGTGGTGATGATTGCACAAGTCTGGGAATATACTAAAACCCTTACCTTGTACACTTTAAATAGGTTAATTTTATGATATGTGAATTATATCTCAATAAAGGTGATAAATTTTTTTTATTAAAGAAAAACTCATCAGGAAGAAATTCTCTACCAATAGAGACCCGGCTAAAAGGAGTTCAGTAAAGGCGGGGTGGGGGTGGGGGCAGGAATCAAGCTTTTCATCCAAACACCAAGGTCTTTGTGAGAAGAGGTGCTTTCAGGGAAGCCAGTGGGGAGGGTGAAAGTCTGAACTACTCTTCGACCTGTAGAATCCAGAATCAGAGTCAGTTTTATTTCTATAAAGAACACATACTTCAGGGAAAGAAGAGTGTATGAGAACTATCTCGGGGAGGGAGAACTTCACAGGAGGAGGAAATAAAATATCTCCCCATTTCCATTCATCAATTTTATTGAACAAGAGCTCTCAAAGATACAAACCCAGCTTCATATGCAATGACTTAAATAGGCCACACAGCTGATCCCACTGATCAGCTGGCAACCTTGTCCTGCAGTCCCTGAAGAATCCCTCACAGTTATAAAAAGCTCATCTCGTTCGGTGGCAGTAGCAATGTCTGCTTATTTCTTGTCTATCCCTTGTTGATAGACCCCAAGGGTTGTTGACTGCAGTCTCATTTGGAGGTAGTCTCATGGGCTGAGTTATTTTCAGCTACCACGTGTTTATGTAGTACCCTGTATGTTGGAGGAGGTCATCGAAAGGATGTGACTGCTGGCTGACCCTTCAGGTGGACCCGGGCAATTGGAGGCCCCTCACTCCCTTCCCTGTCCTTGGAATGTACACTCTGCCTATCTTTCCCTCAGTAGGAGCTGTTCCAAGGATGCAGCCTTGAGAGAGTAGGGTGCTGTTGAATCCATCTGGACTGAATATGTGACTGAACCCAGTTAAGACCTCTATATAAACATTTAAGATTCTAGTGTGGGGGTATGGAGACCTATTCATCTTGCCTCCGCCCAAGACAAGCGTTGTAAATAAGTTCCCTTGTTTATTAAACCTGCCACCTACCAATTTGGAGAGGTTGGCCTCTTTCTTCATTCTCTCCTTGCCCTCTGTGTAAGAGGGCCCATATGCAAACCAACCCTGTCGACTTGGGGGGGAAAAAAATTGAACACGCATACCGCTAAAGCTGGGGTTTCACAGCAGCAAGGATGCAGCCACAGGACCAGCTGTTCCAAGTATTTGACAGACCCAAGAGGAGATCATGAATTACATCTCTTCCGGGATGGGGTTTGAGGTATGAATTGGGGAAAGAACTAGAATGATATTTGCTTACCACACCAAAATAATGGAAAGAGGTTAGCAAAGTTTCCATAGAAGACAGTAGTACAGCAAAGCTGTGCAAAGTACATCAAAAGTAGTGGGATAAAGAAAAGATCTAAAAAAAAAAAAAAAAAAGAAAAGATCTAAAACAAAACAGAGCAGACCACTTAACTTCAAGTTATATAAACCAACAAGCCATAAACACCTCCTACATTGTATACATGAACTAGCTTCAGAGAAATGAACTCCCTGTCTTTGAGAAGCTGGTCTAAAATTTTTTTTCTTTAATTTACAAAGACAATACTATGCTGTAGTTGATTCTGAAGCAAAAATTTCCTTTCCCAGGGAAACAGCCAAGGTGTACATTAGCATTGCACCTGATAATATGAAATATATGATCAGCACTTAGGTAGAGGGACAGATGGAATGTCAGAATTTGTGGCTGATAAAAAGGAATGCTGGGTAGTCAAGAGACAGAAAGCAACAGAGAAGGAACCTAGGATGCCAGTTCAACTCGATAAAATCAGAACATTTCATACCAGAAAGGATCCTGTATCTTGTTTTTCAATCCCCTTATGTTGCAGCTGAGAAAACTGAGCCTTAAAGGGATGAAGCTATGAAAGGACTTGTCTGAGCTCACACAGATAGTAGCAGGGTTGGAATCTGAAACGACATCTTCTGACTCTCTCCTTATGAAGCCAGCACTTTTGCCTTCACACTGTTTCCTCCCAGGAGCAAGTCAAGAAAAGCCTAGGAACCAAAGGACCAAAGCAGCAATGAGGGATCCTCTCCTTACCATTACTATGGCAGGCGAGAGATCTGGGAGTCGGCAAAGAAAGAGTGGGCTATGAGGTCTGTATTAGTTAGCTCAGGTTGCCAGAACAAAATAGATAGATTGGGTGACTTACACAACAGGAATTTATTTCTCACAGTTCTGGGAGCTGAGAAGTCCAAGGTTAAGATGCTAGCAGATTCAGTTCCAGGAGGAAGAGTTTCTTCCTGCCTTGGAGATGACTGCCATCTTGCTGTATCCTCACCTCTCAGAAACAGAGAGCTCTGGTCTCTCTTCCTATAAGGACACAAATCCCATCATGAGGACCCCATTCTCAGGAACTCATCTAAACCTAATTACCTATCAAAGGCATCACATTGGAGGTTGGGGCTTCAATATATGAATTTGGGGGGCGGACACAAACATTCAGTCCACAACAAGGTCTCAGAGGTCCAAGCAAGAGAAGACCCCAAACACAAGACAGCAAGTTGAAAAAGGAAGGAAAAATGATGAAATAAAAATGGGTTGCCCTGGACTTCACTGGTGGTGCAGTGGTGAAGAATCCGCCTGCCAATGCACAGGACACAGGTTCGATCCCTGGTCTGGGAAGATCCCACATGCCGCGGAGCAACTAAGCCCGCGAGCCACAGCTACTGAAGCCCGCGTGCCTGGAGCCCGTGCTCCGCAACAAGAGAAGCCACCACAATGAGAAGCCCACTGCAGTGAGAAGCCCGTGCACCGCAATGACAAGCAGCCCCCGCTCACTGCAACTAGAGAAAGCCTGAGCGCAGCAACGAAGACCCAATGCAGCCATAAATAAATAAGTAAATAAATAAATAAATAATTTAAAAGAATCTTAAACCAAAACTAAAAAAAAAAAGTGTTGTCCTTAGTCCTCTTTCACACTTCCTGCTGAGATGGGGAGGATAAAGAGAGGTCATACAGAGGGAAGATTGAAGCTAGGTTGAGAGTATAAGCACTGTAGGTGGTCCCTGATGCGCCTGCAGTGCCGTAATGGTAAGAGACCTGTACTGGAGTCAGTTAATAGGGGGTCAAGGCTCAGCTCCACCACTGAGGATCTTGGGGCATCTTGACAGCTTGGAACATCTCAACTGCAAAATGAGGATACTGATAACCTAACTACAGGGTGGTTGTGAAAGCTAAATGAGGTAATGTTTATAAAACTACTTTGCAAATTATGAGGAGTTGTGTAGGTTAGTTTTGCTGAATGTTAGGATAGTTATGGGACTATGCTAGTGTTACAGACACCAAAGGAGTAGAAAGCATGGTTTCTGATCTCCAGTATCTTGTGATCCTACAAGTATAAATAAGGCTTACAAACATGAAAAGCCTTTAGGATAGCACATGGCTGCACAGGGTTGATCAGGGATCTCATCTTGTCCATTGCAGGTGACTCCGTTATGGCTGGTGTGTCTGCCTAGCTGGTAGGGTGGCTTTAAGGAAGTTTATTTGCCAGAAGCCTGCGGTGCCTTATATGAGAGACCTCCTCCTAGGGGAATATGGAGTCAGGCATGACAGGCACACCAAGAATTAGTGCCTTGGTCACCTGGGTGGAGTGTGGTTGGTATTACTCAAATGCAACACTGCCCTAAACACTTAGCTGAAGATCCAGGCCTCAGAGAAAAGACAAGTCTGTGGACATTGAAAGAGCTGTTTGCCTATCTCTGTAACACACTGGAGCTCAAACAACATGCTCTGGGACCTCTCTCTGAGTGTATAACACAAAAGAGTGATAGAAATTATTCCCTACCCTGCTGCAGACCATGTGCTCCTTTGATACCCAGTAGACATCCAGTGGAGCAATGGGAAAGACCCAGAGAACCCGGAAGAAAGAGCAGAGTCATGGCAGTGCCAGCCTGCAGAGGTGTCAGTTTCCAGCAGGGACTGCAGCACAACAACTGAATGCGACAGTGTGTGCATTGTTGCCGTCAGAGCGGTGACAGTCCCTAGCAGAAACTGCCATGCCAGGCAGCGTGGTTGGAGGCAGTGTTCGTAGATCGGCTCAGAGCAGCAGCAGCCCTTGATCAAGCACTGTGGATATGTTGGGAATGAAGGATGTTAGGTAGCCTATGGAGCTTCCAGGAACATTGGGGTGGGGGTGGGATTTGCAGAGGGATGGGGCCCCTATATTATCAGGTGAGCGGTAAAAGGCCAGCAAAAATGTTCATGTAATACAGTCATTTCAGATAACAAAAAAGGTCAGTAGACTGGAATCACTGACATCACAGAGGAGGTGGCCACCGGACCTTGAAGTTGTTCACCATGCATGTTTAAATACTGAAAGACGCCTCTTAGCCCACAAGTCATACAGCAAACATTCAACTATTAATTCTCCAACACCCAAAGTGCCAAATGAGTTTTAAAAGAGCCATTTTTAACACCACTGTGCCAGACTAAGAGGTAGCAAATCTCCCTCGCAGGTAATTCTTGCCATTTGCCTATACCCAGAGCAGCTGCTGCCTCTGCTTTTTCCAAAGAAAGCCTTCTCTGTGTTCTCCCTTGCCCCAGGGACCCAAAGGAGACAGAGGCTCCTTAGCTCTACCTCTGGTGAATAGGTTGGTTGAGTCTCTCATGTCTCCCAAAAAAAGTCAGAAACAAGTGGTAGCTGGTGATACAATAGATCTAGATTATGCATAGCCCTTGCCCACTGAAGAGTCCCTGCAAAGATGGTTGCCAGTGTTGCTTAGGGAACCTGCAGCAGTAAATCTCAAGTGGTATGGTGGTTGCCATAGGCAACACTCTATCGTCCCTGAAAACAAGAGACAGGTGTTCCCTTTGCATCTTTAATACATTGGGGATGAAGCTATGGGGGTAGGGAGAAAAATTGATTGTCCTTAGTCCTGAATTTATTTTGAAGGTGACTACTCAATGAATTGGAAGCTGAATCTCCTTTAGGATTTCCTATGGCGGAAAGGATTTTTCAGTCTCCTGTTTTGGAGGAGAGACAATAACCAGCAATCTAGCTAAGTTACAAGTAAATCAAATGGAACTTAATGATGATAATAAAAGTTTCAAAGTTGATAAGCTTGTTTCCTGAATGTAACCAAAGAAAAGGGTGTAAAATCAGTGGTTCTTAACCTTTAGTGCCCCTAATAATCAGCTAGGAAATTTGCCTCAGGAATTCTAAATCAATAAGTCTTAGTTGAGGCATAGGCGGTGGCACCCTTATTTACCCTTCTTTCCACCACTATCAAGAGTTTGCAAGCAACTTATTCAACTGAAACTTTGGAGCCTTCAACAGACTTGTAATGAAATGATTGGGAAAAAGCTAAGTAATTCATAAAACATAGGAGCCTGAAGACACGATTTTCTCCTTGAATGCTGATCCTTTCACTGATAAATTCCTTCCCTGTCCCAAGATACCACCACTTCTGAGATTGGAGAAGTTTGGAATATACCTAGAGCAAAAGAGATGTAACAGCTATTGGCAGGATTTTACCGGTGCATTCTTCCTGTTGCTATAGAATAGCTACTCTCTGGGCTACAGATCCTAGAAATGGTGAAGAGGAGAAAATTAGAGTCCCAGTTGGGCTTCAGGTACCAATCCTCCTCTAAACATGTAAAGGTAAATTTCAGGCTTCTGGTGGTTGTATATACTGCCCTGATGGCCTTCCAATTACAAAGCCCTTGATCAAATTATTATAAGATCAGTTCTGACCACATCCTCTACCTAGTTCTGGTTGCTGGTTATCTTAGCTCAGACTGCCATAACAAAACACCAGAGACTGGATGACTTATACAACAGAAATTTTTAAAGTTGATTTATAGTTGATTTACAATGTTTGAGGTGTACAGCAAGGTGATTCAGTTATATATATATACATATATGTGTGTATATATGTATATTATTTTTCAGATTCTTTTCCATTATAGGTTATTACAAGATATTGAATACAGTTCCCTGTGCTATACAGTAGGTCTTGTTGTTTATCTATTTTATATATAGTAGTGTGTAACTGTTAATCCCAAATTCCCAATTTATCCCTCTCCCTCCCTTTCCCCTTTGGTAACCATAGTTTGTGAGTCTATTTCTGTTTTGTAAATAAACGCATTTGTATCATTTTTTTTAGATTCCACATATAAGTGATATCACATGACATTATACAACAGAAATTTATTTCTTACTATTCTTGAGGCTGGAAGTCCAAGATCAAGGTGCCTGCATGGTCAGGTTCTGGTGAGAGCTCTCTTCCTGGTTTGGAGAAGGCAGCCTCCTGGCTGTGTCCTCACATGGCAAAAAGCAAGGGAGCTCTGGTCTCTTCCTTTTCTTATAAGGACACTAATCCAATCATGGGGTCCTACCCGAATGACCTCATCTAAACCTAATCATTTCCCAAAGGTTTATCTCCAAATAGCACATTGGGGGTTAAGGCTCCAACGTGTGAATTTGTGGGGAACACAAATATTTAGTCCATAACAGTGGTTGATTGCTTTATTTATTTATTTTTTTAATTCTCGGAGTCCCATTCTGCCCAGGACACTTCCCCCATTCTCTACCTTTTAAAACTTTTTATTATGAAACATTTCAAACACAGAAATGTAAAGAGAACAGTACAATGATCCCTTATTTGCCTATATTCCAACTCAGTTATCACCTCTCTGCCACTCTTTTTTCATTGGTCCCAACCTCCAACACAACAAGACAAGTAGTTTCTATGAAGACAGAAGCTGTGTTTATTTGGCATCCCTAGCATCAGGTAAAATGGCTGGCTCATGGCCACTTAATAAGTTGTTGCTGAATCAATCCACTATGAAAATGACACTGTGCAAATGTGCTAGATGTTACGGGAGGTGCCAAGATAAATTAGACCCAGTTCCCGCCCTCAGGAGTTTATGATCTAGAGGGGAAGTAATGGAGTCCACCTCACGTTGGGTGAAAAACACCTGCCAGAGTCAAGGGGATTCTGACTGCTCTTACACAGAAAGTGTATCTGTGTAAGATATCTAGGTATCTATTCCCTGGGGCACAGTCAGACTCTAATCAAGGAGTTACTCTTCCTACCAAAGGAAAAGAGTCTTATTTACCTCATCTCTACAAGAGAGGTGGCAAGAACACCAAGGGCTCAGATAAGCACTCAGAACAGAAACCTGCAGGGTCAGACAAATGAAAAGAGAACTCGTTCCTGGGAAATGGGCATTTCACAAGAAGTGATAATATGAGCAAACCTCTTCTGAAAGAAGGTGGCCAGGAGTCGGGTACCAAAAAGGAATGGTAAGCAATTGCAGTTGATTAGCTGGAGAATTGTCCACTAACAATAAGGGCCCTGATGCAAGAGGTCACATCCTAACCTAGATCGGATGGGATAGGAATAGCAGAGTTGCATAGAAAGTGGAGCAGGAGAATCTGAAAGAGATGGGCAGAGGAGACCAGAAGTCTTCAAGCCATAACTGCTTAAAGACCTCAGTAAGAAAAGAACTATAAATTACTATAAGAACCCTACTCTAAACTAGCTTTTAGTAGGTCGCAAACAATTTTGTTCAAGTTAACTCTGTGGTGAATTGTATTATGTTTCTCATTCCAGGTTATGAGTTCATTCTAAATAAAATCCTTAACAAACATGCCCTTAAGAAGGTGTATTTCCATCAGGGAGTGCCCCACATAGTGCTAAGACATGTATTCATACAGATGCAATGCAAGATGCCCACAGAAGACACAGGTGAAGTATTATGGAATCTCAGAGGAAGGAGAAATTTTCTTTTCAGCTGTTACAATCAGGGAAGCTTTGTGGAAATGGATATTTCAATTGGATCTTGAGAGATGGGTGAGATATGGACACATATGGGAGACCAGAACAGGACATTTCTTAATAATAGCCACCTTTTTGTTCGTTTGGTTGGTTGTTGCTTTGTTTTTAATACAAACTACGTACAATTTTCAAATTTAGGAACTGGTAATAACCTTTGGCTAAGAAATGAGTGGTTAAGAAATGAGTTTGGATGCAGTTCCAGATCTTCTGTGTACCCACCCTGGGCTTGTTTCCTCCCTGTTTAGTTGGAATGTTTTCTTGGCTCAGAATTCTGAATTTTATGCGTTTACTCAAAATTCAGTCTATATTGGACCCACTCCCATTCCCACCATCACCCCATCACCCCATCAAACCCAGGTGTGTTCTCTTCCTTAGCTTTCTCAATGCACATGTGATGATACGTAGATGATAAATACAGAAGGACATATTAGGGGATTTGCTTGTTTGTTTTTAATCAATAGACTAATTTTCTGAGCAGTCAGGTTTACAGAAAAACTGAGCAGAAAGTACACAGTTTCCAAATACCCCTTACCACTCCCGCACCCACATTTCCTATTTTATTAACATCATGCATTAGTGTGGTACATTTGTTACAGTTGATGAGCCAATATTGACACATTATTATTAACTAAGGTCTGTGTATGTATGGTCCATAGCTTATGTTAGGGATCACTCTTGATGTTGTACATTCTATGGGTTTGGACAAATGTATAATGACATGTATCCACCATTACAGTATCATACAGAATAGTTTCACTGCCCTAAAAATTCCCCTATGTTCCACCTATTCATTCCTTCCTCCACACCCCAACCAGTGATCTTTTTACTGTTTCCATAGTTTTGTCTTCTATAAATGTCCTATAGTTAGAATCCTATAGTATACAGCCTTTTCAGATTGACTTCTTTCACTTAGTAATATGCATTTACGTTTCTTCTATGTCTTTTCATGTCTTGATAGCACATTTCTTTCCAGTGCTGAATAATATTCCATTGTCTGGATATACTACAGTTTGTTTATTCGCTTACCTACTGAAGGACATCTTGGCTGCTTCCAAGTTCTGGCAATTATGAATAAAACTGCCTTAAATATTCATGTGCAGGTTTTCATGTGGACTTAAGTTTTCAACTCATTGGATAAATTCCAAGGAGCATGATTGCTGATTGCTGGATCATATGGTAAGAGTTTGTTTCATTTTGTAAGATACCATCAAACTGTCTTCCAAAGTGGCTGTACAGTTTTGAATTCCCACCAGCAATGAATGAGCGTTCCTATTGCTGCACATCCTTGCCAGCATTCGGTGTTGTCAATGTTCTGGATTTTGACCCTTCTAATAGGTGTGTAGTGGTATCTCATTGTTTTATTTGCAAGTCCCTAGTGACATATGATGTGGAGCATCTTTTCCTGAGTATTTGCCATGTGTATGTTTTCTTTGGTAAGGTGTCTGTTCAGATCTTTTGCCCATTTTTAAATTGGGCTGTTCGTCTTCATATTATTGAGGACATTTGTTTTTGTTTTACAAAACAAAATGAGATTATGTGTTTCTCTCTATCTTGCTTTTCTCACTTAGTACATTGTGGAAATCCCTCTAAATCAACTGGCATAGATCTAATACATTCTTTTTCATGACTGGGTAACATTCCATGGTATGAATGGTCCACAGTTTATTCAAACATTCCCTGTGGATGGTTATTCCCCTTGCATCTGGTTCTTGCCATTACAAACAATGCTGCAGAGCATACCCTTGCGCTTATTTCCTCCCACCCTGGTGCTTTTGTTTCTGTTATGAAAGGAGGATTTAGTTGGTGGCTAGGAGTACAAGCCCTGAATTCAGACAGCCTAGATTTGAAACCTAGCTCTTTACTTATGATCTGTGTCTCCTTGAGCAAGTCACCTGATCTCTCTGTGCCACGGGTTCTTCATTACTCCCTACAAAACAAGGATAATAATACCTCACAGGGTTGTTGTGAGGATTAAATGAGATAATATATTATTGTGCATGGAACAGAACCTGGCACAAAATAAGTACTCAATAATTGTCACCCTTGACTGTTTACAAGATAGATTCCTGGCAGTGGGATTGCTTGCTTGAAGGGTATGTGCATTAAAAATATGTTTTTTTACTGATTCAATCTTTTTATTTTTTTTAAATTTTATTGACATACAGTTGATTTACAATGTGTTAATTTCTACTGTACAACAAAGTGATTCAGTTATACATATGTATACATACTTTTTCATATTCTTTCCCATTATGGTTTATCACAGGATATTGAATATAGTTCCCTGTGCTATACAGTAGGACCTTGTTGTTTACACAGCATTTTAAATTCTAACAGATGTTTCCATATTGCTTTCAAAAAGTCAACAAGGTTCATATTTCCACCACCATGAGAGTCCTTCCTTTCTATGTCACTGTCAGCAGTAGGCAGTATTACTCTTTTTAGTTCTTGCCAATTTGATAGGTATAAATGACAGCATTGTACTTGAATTTGCATTTCTCTGACTGCTGGGAAGATGAGCATCTGTTTATATGTTTTCTTGTCATTTGTATTTGCTCTTCTGTGAATTGTCCATTTATATCTTTTGTCCACTTTTCTATGTGTTGTCTTTTTGTTACCAAATTGTGAAAATTCTTTACATTTATAGGTCTTAGTCCTTATACGTTCTTTGTATTGCAAAAACTTTTCTTGGGACTTCCCTGGTGGTCCAGTGGTTAAGAATCCACCTTCCAGTGCAGGGGACATGGGTTCTATCCCTGGTCGGGGAACTAAGATCTCACATGCCATGGGGCAACTAAGCTCGCGCACAGTAACTACTGAGCCCGCGTACTCTGGAGCCTGTGCGCCACACCTAGAGAGAAGCCTGTGCACCACACCTAGAGAGAAGCCTGTGCACCGCAGCAAAGATCCCGCATGTCGCAACTAAGACCCAATGCAGCCAAATAAATAAATAAATACTAAAAAAAAAAAACAACTTTTCTTAACATATTAACACTCTCTTTGTTTATGGAATCTTTTTCCACAAACAGTTTTTGGGGGTTTTTGGTATTGTTAAATCTATTCTTTTATAGCTCCTGGGTCTCCTGTCTTGATTTACAGGTTACATAACATTTAGTGTGTGTGTGTGTGTGTGTGTGTGTGTGTGTGTGTATAGGTGCCTAAATTTTCTTCTATAATTTTTATTGTTTACATTTAAGCAGGGGTTTTTTTGCATATGATGTGAGGTAATGATCAAACTTCATTTTCCCTCTAGGCCATTTATTTATTTATCTTATTTTAATTATTTTATTTTTATTTATTTATTTATTTATTTATTTTCGGCTGTGTTGGGTCTTTGTTTCTGTGCGAGGGCCCTCACCAGTTGCAGCAAGTGGGGGCCACCCTTCATCGCTGTGCGCAGGCCTCTCACCATCGTGGCCTCTTTTTTTGTTGCGGAGCACAGGCTCCAGACGCACAGGCTCAGTAGTTGTGGCTCACGGGCCTAGCTGCTCCGCAGCGTGTGGGATCCTCCCAGACCAGGGCCCGAACCCGTGTTCCCTGCATTAGCAGGCAGACTCTCAACCACTGCGCCGCCAGGGAAGCCCTAGGCCATTTATTAAAGCCACTTTTCTCCAATAAGTTCAACTAGCATTTTTAATATAGAAAATTATATATTTTTTGATATATTTCTGGATAATCTATTCTGTTCTCATATATTTTATTACAGGGGCTTTATAATATAAATATCTGTTATGGTTACTTTATCACTGTTGTTCTTTTTCATAATTTTCTTGGCTATTTTTAAACATGTTTTCTTCCACATAAACTTTAAGATAGTCTAATCAAAATTAAAAACCCTGTTATAAATATCACAAAGTTTGCAACTATCTCCAACAAAGTATGCATATTCATATATATACTATCTTCCAAAGGTATACACACAAACACACATACTTTTTCAATGCACCATTTGCAGTGCACATTACATTCTAATATATTCTAACACATGGGTAATTTTATTTTCATATGGGAAGCAGATGAGGATATATTTATTTTAATATGCAAATGTGACAAAATATTAACAATTGTTGAATCTAAGGTGTTCATTTGGTTGCTTGAACTATTCTTGCAGCTTTTCTGTAAGTTTAAATTCTTCTAAATAAGCAATTGAGGAGAAATTAAAATAATAAATAATCTGGGAATGTAGATTGGGGGATAGGGCCAGTAAAATAAAGCCATAAGTTGATAATTATTTAAGCTGGGTGATAGGGACATAAGGGCTCACTATATTATTCTATTTTGTGTATTTTTAAAATAAGAAGTTGATTTTTTTTAAAAATTGAAGTGGGATTTTCATTGGAATTCCATTTAAATCATGTAGTAAGTTGGTGACATCTTAGTTGTGTTAAGTCTTCCCATCCAAGAACATGGTAGATCTTTCCTTTTATTCAAGTCTGGTTTTATGTCCTCTGGTAAGATTTCTCTTAGGCTTCAGATTGGTCATTCATTGTTCCAATAAGTATTTGCTTAGGTTCTTACCACAGGCTAGGCACTGTTCTAGAGGCTTGGCATCCATCAGTGAGCAAAACAAAGATCTCTGTCTTTTTGAAGCTTAATACTAATGAGGGGAATCCAACAATAAACTATAAAAGTAATCAAGAAATAATATAATATGGTAGAAAGTGACAAATGTGATGGATAAAAGTAAAGTACAGCAGGATAAAGGATTCAATAGTGCAGGGAGTGGGTGGTCAGCAAAAGCTTTATTGATGGTGGTGACATTGAATAAAGACTTCAAGGAGGTGAGGGAGTTAGCCAAAAAGAAACTGGAAGAAAAATATTTGAGGAAGAGGGAAAATGTTTGTATGCTGAAAAGAATTATCTGATAAAGAGTGAAAAATGATGACTAATAGGAAGGAGAAGGGACAATTGCTAGAGTGATGTCCTTCATTAGATGACAGGGATGGAATCTATGGTGCAAGTGGAGGGACTGACTTAAGGCAGGAGCACAGAGAGTTCACTTATGATCATAGGTAGGAAGGTGGAGAGGTGTGGTGTTGGGAGTTTGTGAAAGTCTTCTGGTTGCTTCAACTTTCTCAGTAAAATAGGCGGCAAGGTCATGATCTGGATGGGAGTTAAGACGTTTTGAGGAGAGAGAAGCTATGAAATTCTCATCGAGACAAGTGGATGAATGAATGAACTAGGGGTATATACCATCGTTGCCGGGCAGCACTGAGACTCACTTGAAGTTCATGGGACCAGTTAGCTAGGCTATGTTTTTTCTCCAGCCACTTTCAGCTGCTCAGAGCAAGTGAAAAGTTTTTATGTATCTAGAGTTGTGGTTATTACCAAATAAATATGATTATATACATGGATTTAAATATAGTGACTGATCATGGAATTTAAGTTAGATCAAGAAAGGAGAAAGGCCACAAAGGGAATAAGGTATAGTGAAAAGGCAGTAGGAGGACAGGAGGTCCTGGGGGATTAAAGAATTGCAGGTGTCAGGGTACTGAAAAGAGTGTTAAGAATCCCTGCATTGGCAGGCGCAGTGGTTAAGAATCCGCCTGTCAATGCAGGGAACATAGGTTTGAGTCCTGGTCCGGGAAGATCCCACATGCCATGGAACAGCTAAGCCTGTGCGCCACAACTACTGAGCCTGCACTCTAGAGAGCCTGCAAGCCACAACTACTGAGCCCCCATGCCACAACTACTGAAGCCTGCAAGCCTAGAGCCCGTGTTCTGCAGCAAGAGAAGCCACCGCAATGAGAAGCTTGCACACTGCAATGAAGGGTAGCCCTTACTCGACACAACTAGAGAAAGCCCACGCGCAGCAACGAAGACCCAACGCAGCCAAAAATAAATAAATTTATTTTAAAAACTGCAGGGGTCACATCATCCGATGTGGGACGAGAAAATGGGTTTTCCTCCTCCTCCCAAATAATATTCTGATCCAAGTAGACTAGCATTAACCAAATACCCTGTGTTCTGTGGCTTTTCTCTTTACTTTCTTCATTGCCCTGGTGGTTTTATCCCACTCTGTAGATGAGACACTGATGCTCAGAAAGGTCCCAAGGTGAGTAAGCATTGAGGTCGGTATTCATCATTAGACTGCCTCTCTTGGAAAGGCAAAAATGATAATAAAAACATTTCAGTTTATTACGATACCATAGGTGGCCTTATTGCATCTGAGAGTTGAACTGATAGATATGCAGTTCCTTCTTTGACATCTAAAAGTAAAGGAAATAGGGCTTCTCTGGTGGCGCAGTGGTTAAGAATCCGCCTGCCAATGCAGGGGACACAGGTTTGATCCCTGGTCCGGGAAGATCCCACATGCTGCAGAGCAACTAAGCCCGTGAGCCACAACTACTGAGCCCGTGTGCTGCAACTACTGAAGCCCATGTGCCTAGAGCCCGTGCTCCGCAACAAGAGAAGCCACCACAATGAGAAGCCCACACACCGCAACGAAGACCCAACACAGCCAAAAAAATTAATTTATAAAAAAAAAAAGAAAGTAAAGGAAATAAAACTAATGACGTTGAAAGTAAAAAAGTAAAGAAATAAAATAAGATAGTAAATACATGAGGTGGGTATATTGGGATGAGAAGAATATCAGAAGATGCCCGAAGCTATTACACAGAGTGGGTGATGTCTGAAAACATGAGATTCTGAGCTTGGGGTTATCAGGGAGGAAAGACTGAGAATGATCTGAAGATAGCAGGACACCTACCTGATGTCCGGGCCCAATAATATGACAGTCGTGGGAGTATATACATACAGCCACCACTTTAAATGCAAAAAGATGAAGGGAATGTTCAAGAAATATTTGAGAATATAGGTGATTTTGCTGATAATGGATCATAAAATTTAGAGTAAATAGTGGAAGAATTTTAGGAGTTGGGAGGGGTGAGGGGGGGACAGAGTAGGGGATATGCCAATCTTTATGAGGCTTCCAATGTGGGATAGGGGGTGTCATGGGAGAACCCCAACCTCACTGAGGAAGGCAAGAAGTAACAAGACTCCAAAGGTGCTAACTAGGCAAGCAAGCAGGTTGGTCTGCCACAACTCCTTGGGGGCTAAAAGTTGACATTGAAACTTAATGGGTCAGAGCAAAACAGTTTCTTACAGCACAGCAAACAACAGGAGTATCAGCCTAACTGTGCTGATTCCCCTTGCCCTTAGGCCCCACAGGATGATAGAATAGGCCCAGATGGATGCCGCACATGCAGTGGGTTGTGCCACAGCTGAGAATTTCAGGTCCAAGCCTCAGTATCTTTTATAGTAAGCAGCAGACAAGCCAGCCCCCCTCCCCGCGGAAGGTACAGTTGAGCAAGCAGACAGCAGTCACACCGTGGTCACCTTGAGCTACTTAGTTGCTCCTCTGACTATCGAAACTGCTCAATAACATGGGATAAGTCTCGCAGTTGGTACCCTCTGCAGGGATGTCCAGGACCCACAAGGGACTGCCTCTCCCAACTTCATGGTGATTGACATAAACAGAGATGAAAGACATAATGGGATTAGTTCCAAGGGATGCAAGGCAGAAGTTCAAGTCTGTTCAGTGTGGTTAGGGAATAGGGAGTGGTGGGTGTCTGGGTATCATTTTTTACCCCTGTTAATAGAGGCAAGGAAGTCTAGGGATTCGAGATCTCAGTCCCAGTTCGTGTACCCCTCTTGTTCTCTGATGATGCAGGTAGAAAGCCTGATGGAAGGGGAAGGTTATAATCAAGTTCTCAGGAGCTCAGGTTCACTCTTGGCCCTGTTGGTGGAGGGGCACATTTACACCAGATGCAGAGTCCACTTTGATACCTGCTGAAGGAGTTGGGATTTCTCAGGAAACCAGGGGTTAGTCTAAGGTTAGAGAGCCCCTCTTTGATCACATGATGTGAATAGAAGACCTGAGAGTTGTGTGGTCTTAGTTCAGTGCACGGACCAGTTACACAGGCACACCCTGCACTCTCTTTTTTTTTTGGCCGTGCCACACGGCTTATAGAATCTTAGTTCACTGACCAGGGATCGAACCTGGGCCCACAGCAGTGAAAGCCAGTGAAAGCGTGGAGTCCTAACCACTGGACCGCCAGGGAATTACACCCCCTCTGCTCTCTTGATGATGGGGTAAAAGAACTCATGGAGACATGGTCTTAATCCCTATATACCAGTTCACTCAGACTCCTATTGGGGAAGGGCAAACTTGTTTCTTCAGTCTTTGTCTTTTTTTTTTTTTTTGGATAATATATATATATATATAAAACACAAAATGCACCATTTTAGCCATTTTTAAGTGCACAGTTCAGTTGCATTAAGTTGCAAGTTGCATTATATCGTTGTGCAACTGTCACCGCCATCCATCTCCAGAACTTTTTCATCTTCCCCAACTGAAATTTTGTACTCACTAAACACTAACTCCCCATTCCCCTCTCTAAGCCCCTGGTAACCATCATTCTACTTTCTGTCTGTATAAATGTGACTACTCTAGTACCTCATATAAGTGGAATCATACAGTGTTTGTCCTTTTGTGACTGGCTTATTTCACTTAGTATAATGTCCTCAAGGTTCATCCATGTTGTAGCATGTGACAGAATTTCCTTACTTTTTTTTTTTTTTTGACTACGCCATTCACCTTGTGGGATTTTAGTTCCCTGACCAGGGACTGAACCCAAGTCCTTGGCACTGAGAGCACAGAGTTCTAACCACTGGCCCACCAGAGAATTCCCGAGAATTTCCTTACTCTTTAAGGCTGAGTAATATTGCATTGTACACAGACTACACTCTGTTTGTCCATTTATCCATCAAGGAATGCTTGGGTAGTTTCTGACCCTTTTGATTAAAACATCTGGGGAAAATAGAAGGCCCCTTTTCCACCTTGATGGGGAAAGGAAGTCCACACACTTCGATTATAATCATAATTCAAAATCTTTGGTATGTGTGTACTACTAATACTGATCCATGTATGGTCTTATTTATTTATTTATTTATTTATTTATTTATATAATGAATTCACTGTCTAACTTAAAAAATGGAACTTTGCCAATAATTTACAATCTATTCATTTGCTTCTTCCTTATCTTCTTCCCTTGCCCACCCTCAGGGTTTTTTTCATATATTTTATTGCACCTTATTCCTGAAATATATACTGTTCATGACACTACCCATTTATAAAAACTGGTAGAACTTTATAGTACAAAGAGTGAATCTTAATGTATGAAAATTTTTAAAAATCAACCAGGAGGACAGAAGATTCTAGGATGGAATATAGACTATTACAAAAGAATCTATATTATAAATGACATTATTTCACTGAAGTGGGTGAGGAAAAAGAGGTGTTGACTTAAGTAACTTTGGAAACTCTGGAAACTGGAAGACTGAAAAGGAACTATACTTAAGCTTTGTCCTCAGGTTGGTAAAGTCGTTTTCCTTGGAGGTATGGGTTAACAATTCTAAAACCACTCTACGCGTAGACCGGGAATGAACAAATAAGTATATGAATGGCAGATGATGGGAACCCGGTTTCTTACTGTTGGAATGAGAGGGTACAGTTAAGAAAGGAGGGAAAGCTAGAGTGAACTATGTGATACTGGATTATAGTGAGAGCTATTAGCATGAGCTCGTGTTTAGCTTAACACAGATACTGAGAGATGATGATAGTGTTGTGTATACACATATAGGTACAGATATGGTTATTTCCTAGCTCTGTCCTATGAGAGGCCTGCAAGCAATAACACCCTGTAGCAACGAGGACACCCATTAGATCTTGGTGTCCAAGATCTCCATACCATTCTCCAACAATATATTTTAGGTGGGCTTCACCTTATATATTCTCTCTCTCTTTTTTTTGGTTTGTTTGTTTGGCGTGATACCTGTATTTTTTTGGCTTTGGTTTGGTTTGTTTGGCCATGCCACGCAGCTTGTGGGATCTTAGTTCCCCGGGCCCTTGGCAGTGAAAGTGCTGAGCCCTAACCACTGGACTGCCAGGGAATTCCCTACCATGATACTCTTTTTTTTTTAATTAATTAACTAATTTATTTATTTTTGACTGCATTGGGTCTTCGTTGCTGCACGTGGGCTTTCTCCAGTTGTGGCTAGTGGGGGCTACTCTTCGTTGCAGTGCATGGGCTTCTCATTGCAGTGGCTTCTCTTGCTGCGGAGCACAGGCTCTAGGTTGGTCAATTACAATTCTGTAAAGTAGAGCTATGACCAAACTGTATGACTGTAAAGTCTGGGGAATGCGGTAATTACCTACATGTTGTGATTTGAGAGACACCAGAAAAGGTCTTTGCTTGAGTGATAACTACAGCGTCTGAAATTCCGCCGTCAATGTTATTATTCCTTGAGGTTAAATAAGTCTACTATCTCTGTGAATCCCTCTGTTAAAATCCAAATTCCACAATGAAAATACAATCAGCCCCTACTTGTGTTATTGCTTTATATGTTTCAAAATTTTTTCGTATTTATTATCTTATATTACCCTTTCAATTATGTGATATGGTGGGGTTGATATTTTTACTATTTTTGCCATTTTGCAAATAAACTAATTGAGGCTCAGACAGCTGAAAGTGACTTAACCAAGTTCACACAGTCACTTCCATCCCTCCTGAAACTCAAGTCAAACATTTAAGTAAGTCTTTATCCTTCCTTTCCCTGCTATCTTATATTCGAGGCATGAGAAGATGTTATCAGTTCTACCTCCAAAATATTTTAAAATCCATGTTCTCTTCTCCATGTCTACTGCTATTTACTTTATCTACCATATTTCTACATCATTATCATCTCTACCCTATCGTCTCTCACCTGGACTACTGCGATACCCTTCTGACTCTTCTCCCTGCTTCTACCTTTACCCCCACAATGCATCCTCATAAAGTAACCAAAATGATCTTTTAAAAACAGAAAGTGGATTTTTAACAAATGGTGCTGGATATCCACATGCCAAAGAATGAAATTGGACTCTTACCGTACACCGTATACAAAAATTAACTCAAAATGGATGAAAGATCTAAACGCAGAAGCTAAAACTATAAATCTCTTAGAAGAAAACATAGAAGAAAAGCTTTATGACATTGGATTTGGCAATGATTTCGTGGATACAACACTAAAACCACAGGCAACAAAAGAAAAAATAAATAAATTGGACTTCATCAAAATTAAAAACACTTTGTGCATCAAAGGACACTATCAACAGAGTGAAAAGACAACCCATGGAGTGGGAGAAAATCTTTGCAAATATCTGATAAGAGATTAATATCCAAAATACAAAGAACTCCTACAACTCATCAACAGAAAAACAAACAAACCAATTAAAAATGAGCAAAGGACTTGAATGGACTTTTTCTCCAAAAAAGATATACAGATGGTCAATAAGCACATGAAAAGATGCTCAACATCACTAATCACTAGGGAAGTGCAAATCAAAACCAAATGAGATACCACTTCACATTCATTAGGATGATGAAAGAAAGAAAGAAAAAGAAAGAAGAGAGAAAGTGAAAAGAAAAGAACAAGAGGAAAAGAAGGAGGGAAGGAAGAAGGAAAGAAGAAAGAAGAAAGAAGGAAGAGGAAGGAAGGGAAGGAGGGAGGGGGAGGGAGAGATGGAGGGAGAGAGGGAGAAAGGAAGAGAGAGAGATGAAAGAAAGAAAGAAAGAAAGGAAGGAAGGAAGGAAGGAAGGAAGGAAGGAAGGAAGGAAGGAAGAAAGAAAGAAAGAAAGAAAGAAAGAAAGAAAGAAAAAGAAAGAAAGAAAGAAAGAAAGAAAGAAAGAAAGAAAGAAAGAAAGAAAGAAAAAGGAAGGAAGGAAGGAAGGAAGAGAAAGAGGAAAGAAGGAAGGAAGGGAGAAAGAAAAGGAAAGAAAAGAACAAGTGTTGACAAAGATATGCAGAAATTGGAACCCTTGTGCATTGCTGATGGGAATGGAAAATGGTGAAGCCACTGTGAAAAACAGTATGGCAGTTCCTCAGAAAATTAAAGAATTAGGGAATTCCCTGGTGGTCCAGTGTTTAGGACTCCACACTTTCACTGCTGAGGGTCTGCGTTCAATCCCTGGTCAGGGAACTAAGATCCTGACGTCTGTGCAGCATGTCCAAACAAACAAACAAAAGAATTACCATACAATCCAGCAATTCTACTTGTGGGTATGTATTCAAAACAAATGAAAGCAAAGACTTGAACAGATATTTGTACATTCACAGGAGCATTATTCACAATAGCCAAAGATGGAAACAACACAAATATCCACTGATGTATGAATGGATAAACAAAACATGAGGGGGTTTTTTGTATATACATTCAATGGAATATGCTTCAGCCTTAAAAATGAAGGAAATTCTGACACATGCTACAACATGATGAACCTTAAAGATATTACGCTGAGTGAAATAAGCCAGACACAAAAGGACAAATACTGTATGATTCCATTCATATGAGGTACCTAGAAGAGTCAAATTCATAGAGACGGAAAGTAGAATGGTGGTTGCCATGGGTAGGGGGAGAGGAGAATGGGGAGTTATTTTTTAAGAGATACCGAATCTCACTTTAGGAAGATGAAAAAGTTCTGGAGATGGATGGTGGTGATAGTTTCACAACAGTGTGAATGTACTTAATGCCACTGAACTATACACCTAAAAATAATTAAAGTGGTAAATGTTATGTATATTTTACAAAAACAAACAAACCAAAAATCCCTCCAAAGCAGAAACCTGATCTTCTCAATCCTCTCCTTAGGATCTTTTACTGATTTCTGTTTACGGTTAGCATGGACTGCAAGGCCCTGTATTACCTGGCTGATGTTTACTTTGCCAACCTCATTTTGGGAAGGAAGAAAGGGAGGTAGGGAAAGATAAAGGGAGGAATCAGAGCTGAGATTCAAATCCAGGTCTCCTGACTCTCAATGATATAGTCTGTCTACTGTAATTACCTGCCTCCTATATTTGTAAGTTAAACTTTATCAGCTAATTAACACCTTAGATCAAATAATTTAGCAAATTGTTTTCCAATGTGATACCTTGCTCAGAATCCAGTCCTTACCTACATAATATGATAACTTTTTCATGAAGAAAGATATCCTGAGCAGGTAGCACTGGAAAATAAAAGCAGAGTGGGGAACTGCAGTCAGTTCTGATTTGTTCTAACTGGGGAAGCAGGGGAAGCTTTACAGAGGAAGGGCTATTAGAACTCAGCAAAGCTTTAAGAAGAAGTAGAATTTCCATGGGTAAAGGATGGTAAAAAGGACACTGAAGGCAGAGGACAGCCAGAGCAAAGACAAGGAAAAATGCACGAGTGGAGAATGCCTGGGAACAGTCAGGTAGATGGAAGGGTGGAGCAGATGGGAGTGTAGACTGGAGGGGTGGGAGATGAAGCTGGGGAGGCAGTTCAGGACCTAAAAGGGAGAAGGGAACTCAAAGCCATGATAAGGAAACTGGACTTTAAGAGAAAAGGAGAGTGAGTCACTGCAGTGTAGAATCAGAGCCCAAGGAACCCCAGGAGTTTTGGGTGGAGAGAAAGGGAAAGGGCAACGTCATGGGCCAAGTACCTGCATCTGAGCATGTGGGGACTTAGGATGGGGAAGGCAGAAAGATGGGGAAGAAAGAGGAAGGTCTCTTCCGGACCTATGCTCAGAGAGGGAAATTAAGAGGAGGGGACCAGAGACAGATGCTAGACAACTGTGGTACTGTTTGAAGAACTCTAAAGAGTGTAGTTTGCACAGGAAACTATATTAAATATCTTGTGATAAACCATTATAGAAAAGAGTGTGAAAAAGAATATGTATATATGTATAACTGAATCACTTTGCTGTACGGCAGAAATTAACACAACATTGTAAATCAACTATACTTCAATAGAATAATTTTTTTAAAAAAGAGTGTAGTTCGAACCTGGAATCAAGAGACCTTAATGAAAAAAGTAACGGAGGTGGGTGGATCCTAGAGGGTTTTGATAAAGATCTTAGATAATTTCCTTATTTTAGAAATTTTAGCCTAAGTCCGTGAAAATTGCACTAATACCTCTGGTTGACTGGCTATCTACAACAGCAGAGTGAATGGAATAAATAAATAAGATTTTTTAAAGTTCAATGTTTATAGACATATTTATTTTAAAAATGACTGGGGACTTCCCTGGTGGTACAGTGGTTAAGAATCTGCCTCCCGACTCAGGGGACACAGGTTTGAGCCCTGATCCGGGAAGATCCCACATGCAGCAGAGCAACTAAGCCCTTGTGCCACAATTACTGAGCCTGCATGCCACATCTACTGAGACTGCACGCTGCAACTACTGAAGCCTGTGTGCCTAGAGCCCGTGCTCCGCAACAAGAGAAGCCATTGCAATGAGAAGTCCGCACACTGTAACGAAGAGTAGCCCTCGCTCGCCACAACTAGAGAAAGCCCACGTGTAGCAAAGAAAACCCAACGCAGCCAAAAAAAATTTTTTTTAACAAATAAATAAATAAAATTAAAAAATGACTGAATTAGAAGACGTTAAATAATGTTGATACACACCAGGAAGGGATTAGGCAAGGAAAGGTGCATTATTTCACCACAAGAAATAAAGACCATAGTTAGAAGTTAATGACCAGCCAAAGCTTTAGATCTTGTGGTAGGTTTCCTAGCTCCAGAGGATCATTATGGTGGAAACTTCTTTATGGTACTTAGCTGAAATAAACAGATGGCAGTTGGAGAATTTTACTCTGTGACCCGAATGTATTGTTAAAAAGAAAGCACTCTTTTAATAAGTCTGGTATGTGAGGAGGGAAGGCACAAAAATCCAAAATGGTTTGGTGATACTGAAAATCCTATTAAGTAAGAGGGCATAGTGAAGCTCCAAGAGGGCAGAGATCTCTGTAGCCCAATCCGCTAGAAAGTGACCAGCACACGGAAACATTCAGTAAGTATTGTGAAAGAATGGATGGATGCAAAGGTATGGATTCTTGGCTTTGTCTTAACCTAGAAGATCTCCAGCAGTGAGCCACAAAGCTCTGAGCTTGGTCCTGAGCTGTTACGTTCTTTTGATTGAAGAAATACAAAGTATGCTTACCAAAGAGCCATCAATAATTAGGGCTGGCGAGTAATACACTGGCCTTAGAAGAAAATTCCCTGTCAAGTGACTACTTAAATCAGAATTTGAGTAAATATCTGTAAGTTGTGCTATAAATAGATTTCTACATGACTTCTCACCTGAGATGCCTTCTAACTTTCAAGTTCCCCGATAATGATTATGTTACTCCTTATACTTAAGCAGCCGCAAATGTTCCCTATTGCCTATCTAAGTAACAATTTCCTCTTTGCAATGCCCTGCTTACTTTGATCCTACTCTCCTTTTTTTTCAGCACTTTTGAAAAGCTTTTTCTCATCCCACACAGAGGCCTGTTCTACTTCAGTGGTTCAAAGTTTAAATAACCTAAGTGTTGGATTTAGAAGGAACTGGCTCTGAATTCCAGATCCACCACTTGCCGTGGGGCTTTTGGTAAATTACCTGACTTCTTTCAGCTTTAGTTTTATCATAAAATGGGGATGATGATGATGATGATGATGATGTGTTTTCTGAGGATTAATAAAGATCATATGGAAGTTCCCAGGACTGTGTCTGATACTTAGTTCTGTCATCTTTCTTCTTCATGGATTTTTTTCCCCTTCTGTCAGGACCATACTATTCACTGCCTAATTGCTTTTGAATTGTTTCACCTGTTTTCATTTTAGCGTTACTACTAGATTGTTATGGAATCCTGGAGTCTGTAAGCAGGGTCCAAAAAGTTTGACCTCCAGTACCTGTAGTACTTGTCTATAAAATGAGACAGCTGGACCAAATAATCCTTTTATCTATGAATTCTGTTATTTCAATATGCCTTTTGTATCCCTGAGGTGGCTTGCACAGTCTGACACATAACTATTTGTTAACTGAATGACTAAAATCTCTTCATTGTTACTTCTCTCTTTTCTATTTACAGTAGTCATAGTATAGTAGTAGGATCAATATAGTAGGATCAACTAGGATAATGTATATGAAAGTAATTTTAAAACTTGAAGTCGTAATTATATGTGTGTATATAAATTATATATTTATATATATTATATGTATACATAAGCAGTACATAATGTATATAAACTACCATCTATATATATCCATATATAAATATATGTAAATATATAGATATAGATAGATAGATAGATAGATGATGTGGTAGTTGTAATAGTAGAAAGAATAGTGGTAATAGGACCATCCATGATTTGAGGCAATTCTAATTTACTTACCAGTGTAAGACTGAGGCTGGACTTATGTGACCCCAGGCCCAGCTTATGCTTGTCCAGGGTGATTCTCTGACAGCAGAGAGGTCCCATGTCATTGGGAAATTATTATTTATTAGTTTTACAGCGCATTGTACACAGAATCCATGCTCTGTGTTAGTCAATGTGAAGAAAATAAAGCTGATTCAGGCATGATCCCAATCTGGTGAAGGAGACAGCTAATATGAAGTTATCACCATAATATTTTATTCCTGAGAGATATTAAGCAAGGGAGATTTTTCTCCTGCTGCCTCTTCTCTTCAAGCCTTTAATCTTGCTGGCCCCTTATCTCTCTCCTTTACCCTCTCTGCTTTATACCTGGCAATTCCTATTTATTCTTTTTGTTTTAATTAATTAATTAATCTATTTATTTTTGGCTGTGTTGGGTCTTCATTGCTGCACGCAGGCTTTCTCTAGTTGCAGCGAATGGGGACTACTCTTCCTTGCGGTGCACGGACTTCTCATTGTGGTGGCTTTTCTTGTTGCGGAGCACGGGCTCTAGGTGCACGGGCTTCAGTAGTTGCGGCACGCAGGCTCAGTAGTTGTGGCTCGTGGGCTCTAGAGCTCAGGCTCAATAGTTGTGGCACACAGGCTTTGTTGCTCCGTGGCATGTGGGATCTTCCCAGACCAGGGATCAAACTTGTGTCCCCTGCATTGGCAGGTGGATTCTTAACCACTGCACCACCAGGGAAGTCCTTCCTATTTATTCTTTAAGACTCAGTTCAGGTACACAATGTTTCCACTCCCCCCACACCTTACCATCACATTACTAAAGGCCTATTTATAGCAGTTTCTTTTAGCTAGTACATCATGTTCAGCAATCAAGAAAAATTAAAAGGCATATTAAAAAGCAAAAAAAAAAAAAAAACCTGCAATTTGAAGAGGTAGCTCAAGCATCAAAACCAGACATCTAACCAGAGTTATTAGAATGATCAGACCTGGAATTCAGAACAACTATGATTAATGTACTAAGGACTCTAAGGGATAAAGTAGACAGCATGCAAGAACAGATGGGTAATGTAAGAAAAGAGATGGAAATTCTAAGAAAGAATCGAAAATAAATGCTAGAGATCAAAAACACTGTAACAGAAATGAAGAATGTCTTTCATGGCTTATTAGTAGACTGGTCATGGCTGAAGAAAGAATCTCTGAGCTTGGGGACGTATCAATAGAAGTCTCCAAAACTGAAGAGCAAAGAGAATAAAGACTGAAAAAAACAGAATGAATATCCAAGGACTGTAGGACAACTACAAAAAGTATAAGATATGCATAATGGAAATAACAAAAAGAGAAGAAACAGAGAAAGGAACAAGAGAAATATTTGAAACAATAATGACTCAGAATTTCTCCAAATTAAAATCAGACACAAAATCACAGATCCAGGGAGACTGGAGAACAACGAGAAGGATAAATGTAAAAAACCTACACCTAGGCATAGCATTTTCAAACTACAGAAAACCAAAGATAAAGAAAAATGCAAACATATAAAACTCCTAGAAAATAACATAGAAGAAAAACCTAGATGATCTTTTAGATATTAATACAACGCCAAGGGACTTCCCTGGTGGTGCAGTGGTTAAGAATCTGCCTGACAATGCAGGGGACATGGGTTTGAGCCCTGGTCCGGGAAGATCCCACATGCCGCAGAGCAACTAAGCCCGTGCACCACAACTACTGAGCCTGCGCTCTAGAGCCCGCGAGCCACAACTACTGAGCCCGCATGCTGCAACTACTGATGCCCGCGCACCTAGAGCCCATGCTCCGCAGCAAGAGAAGCCACTGCAATGAGAAGCCCGGGCACCACAACGAAGAGTAGCCCCTGCTCACCGCAGCTAGAGAAAGCCCACGTGCAGCAATGAGGACCCAACGCAGCCAAAAATAAATGACTAAATAAATTTTTTAAAAAATACGCAGCCAAAAATAAATGACTAGATAAATTAAAAAATAAAATACAACACCAAAGGCACAGTCCATGAGGGAAATAATTGATAAACTGGACTCCATTAAAATAAAAAACTTCTGTACCACAAAAAACAATGTCAAGAGACTAAAAAGACAAGCCACAGAATGGGAGAGAATATTTGCAAAAGACATCTAATAAAGGACTGTTATCCTAAATATACAAAGAACTTTTAAAACTCAACAATAAAGAAACAAACAACCTGATTTTAAAAATGGGCCAAAGTCCTTAACAGATTCCTTACCAAATATACAGATGGCAAATATGCATATGAAAAAATGCTCCACATCATATGTCATTAGGGAATTGCAAATAAAACAACGAGAATATCACTACACACCTATTAAAATAGTCAAAATCCAGGACTTCCTAGTGGTCCAGTGGTTAAGACTCTTGAGCTTCTACTGCGGGTTGCATCCTTGGTGGGGTAGTTCTGCATGCTGAACTGTGAGATCAAAAAAAAAAAAAAAAAAGTCAAAATCCAGAACACCGACAACACCAAGTGTTGACAAGAATATGCCATTGGCTGGTGGGAATGCTAAATGGTTTAGCCACTTTGGAAGACAATTTGGTGGTTTCTTACAAAACTAAACATACTCTTACCATATAACCCAGCAATCATGCTTCTTGGTATTTACCCAAATGAGTTGCAAACCTAGGTCCACATGAAAACCTGCACATGGATGTTTAAGGCAGCTTCATTCATAATAGCCAGAACTTGGAAGCAACCAAGATATTCTTCAAAAGGCAAATGGTATATCCATTCAATAGAATATTGTTTATCACTGAAAAGCAATGAGCTATCAAGCCATGAAAAGACATGGAGGAATCTTAAATGTATGTTACTAAGTAAAAGAAGCTAATCTGAAAAGGCCATATACCGTATGATTCCAACTACATGATGTCTGGAGAAGGCAAAACTATGGCGGCATTAAAAAAAAAAACCAGTGGTTGCCAGGGTTTGGAGAGGGAGGGGGTAGGGAGGAATAGGTGGAACACAGAGAAATTTTAGGGCAGTGAAAACACTGTGTGATATTGTAATGATGGATACATATCATTATACATTTGTCCAAACCCACAGAAAGTACAATACCAAGAGTAAACCCTAACGCAACTTATGGACTTTGGGTGATTATGATGTGTCAGTGTAGGTTCATCACCTAGGGGCAGGACAGGAATAAAGACGCAGACATAGAGAATGGACTTGAGGACACGGGGAGGGGGAAGGGTAAGCTGGGACGAAGTGAGAGAGTGGCATGGACTTATATATACTAACAAATGTAAAATAGATGGCTAGTGAGAAGCAGCTGCATAGCACAGGGAGATCTGCTCCGTGCTTTGTGACCACCTAGAGGGGTGGGATAGGGAGGGTGGGAGTGAGACACAAGAGGGAGGAGATATGGGGATATATGTATATGTATAGCTGATTCACTTTGTTATAAAGCAGAAACTAACACACCATTGTGAAGCAATTACACTCCAATAAAGATGTTAAAAATAATAAATAAATAAATTAAAAAATTTTAAATGTAGGTTCATCAATTGTAACAAATGTACCATCCTGTTATAATAGTAGGGGAGGCTGTCCATGTGGGTGGGCAAGAGGTATATGGGAAATCTCTATACCTTCTTCTCATTTTGCTGTGAACCTAAAACTGCTCTTTAAAAATTGTCTTAAAAAAAAAAATTCAGACCAGGCATCATTTTCTCCTAGAAGCCTTTTCTAACCACCCCACCTCCTCCTTTCATTTCTTAGAACATTCAATTCTCTCCTCTATCATTGTGTATTGTATTAGAATCATTTGTCCTCACTATCACTAGATAGTGAGTTCCTTGAGGAGAGAAATGTTACCTTACTCATCTTTTCTCCCCATTGTTTAGCAGAGTGCCTGACACATAAGTAAGAATTCAATAAATACCTACTGAAATGAAAAGAAATTCAGTGGGCCTAAGATCACTTTGTCAATTACTTGGACATTGCCTTTAAGAATATCCAGCTTTTCAAAACATACAAGAAGATGCAAGAAACTGTCTGCCAGAACTAATTTGGACGATGCCCGGTTACCTCCTATGTTCCAACTTCCCACTGCATTGCAGCCTTTTAGGATTCCAGGTGCTTATTCCTATTCTTGACCTCGGTTCCAGCATCTGTTCCCCTCAGCTTTAACAGTCTTCTTGAGACCTGAAAATTAACCTTGACTATTCATCCATCAAACATTTACCAAAAAATATTTATTATGCCAGGCACTTCCTGGTACTGGGGTTACAAGCAAACAAGGCTCCTACCCCAGAAGAACTCATTTAGTCAGGGAGAGAGACTTGTAAACACATGGGTAAGAGAAAGGTAGACATTGTGATAGAAACAGCCATGGACTTTTGGCACTCAGAACTCAGGGTTTTATCTTGAGAGAGACCCTAAAAATCCATGATATAAGGATTTGTCATTTTTAATGAGGTGGAAATTTGAATGAAACTATCTTGAAGGTTGGTGGGCAATGAAAGCAAAGCACTTAGCCAGATGTCTAGACTGGGTGTGTATTTTGGCCTGGCATTGAGGTTCTTAACTCCTTCTCAAGCACATTGTTACATTCATTACAGATATCAAGCTGATTGTTTAAATTTTTCAGGTACATTTAATCAGAGAGTAAATGCTATTGTAGGGTTCCCCAAAATGGGGTGTTCTCTAAGACCTCAGGAAAATGTTCTTATGAATGTGAAGGATATATTATATGTACTTAAGGATAAATTTATTAAATATATAGACCTGTACAATGAAAGTTACAAAATTTGCTGAGAAAAATTAAAGATGATCTAAAATGATGGCACAATAAACAGTATTCATGAATCAGAAGACTCAATGTTGTTTTTAATTCTCCCCCAAATATGTATTCAATGTATCCCAGTCAAAATTTCAAAAGGCTTTTTGTAGAAATCAAGAACATGATTCTAAAATTTATATGGAGGGAATATCCTGGCAGTCCAGTGGTTAGGACTCGTCGCTTTCACTGCTGGGGGGCCTGGGGTTCAATCCCTGGTTGGGGAACTAATATCCCGCAAGCCACACAGCACAGCCAAAATTAATTAATTAAATAAAATTTATATGGAAATGCAGAGGACCTAGGAGAGTCAAAACAATTCTGAAGAAGACAGCTAGAAGACTTACACTATCTGATTTCAAGAGTAACTAGTTACAGAAATTGTGATAGTCTGGTATTGGTATAAAGATAGACATAAATATAAATGGAACAGAATATAAGTCCAAAATTGACCCACACATATATAGTCAATTGTCTTAAAATAAAGCAGCCAAGATGTCAATAATTCAATGGAGGGCTTCCCTGGTGGCGCAGTGGTTAAGAATCCACCTGCCAATGCAGGGGACACGAGTTCAAGCCCTGGTCCGGGAAGATCCCACATGCCGCAGAGCAACTAAGCCCGCAAGCCACAACTACTGAGCTTGTGCGGCACAACTGCTGAAGCCTGTGCACCCAGAGCCCGTGCTCTGCAACAAGAGAAGCCACTGCTATGAGAAGCCCCTGCACCGCAACGAAGAGTAGCCCCTGCTCGCTGAGAAAACCTGTGCACAGCAACGCAGACCCAACGTAGCCAAAAATAAATAAACAAATAAATAAATTGCACTGGGACAATTGGACATCCATATGCAAAAAAATTAACTTTGTTCTTTACTTCACACCATACACAAAAATTACCTTAAAAAGGATTACTGGGCTTCCCTGGTGGCGCAGTGGTTGAGAATCTGCCTGCCAATGCAGGGGACACGGGTTCGAGCCCTGGTCTGGGAAGATCCCACATGCCGCGGAGCAGCTGGGCCCGTGAGCCACAACTACTGAGCCTGTGCATCTGGAGCCTGTGCTCCACAACAAGAGAGGCCGCGACAGTGAGAGGCCCGCGACCACGATGAAGAGTGGCCCCCGCTCGCCACAACCAAAGAAAGCCCTCACACAGAAACGAAGACCCAACACAGCCAAAAATAAATAAATAAATAAATAAATTAAAAAAAAAAAAAAAGGATTACTAACTGAAATGTAAAACTTAAAGATATAAAACTTCTAGGAGAAAACATTGCGGAAACTCTATTGTATTGATAACTAATTGTAGATAAAGATTTATTAAATAGAACACAAAAATCACACACCATAAATGAAAGAAAATGATAAATTGTATTTTACCAAAGTTAAAAACTTCTGTTCTTCAGAAGATACTGTAGAGAATTCCCTGGTGGTCCAGTTAAGATCCCGCATGCCGAGTGGCATGGCCAAAAAACAAAACAAAAATAAAAAAACAAACAAAAAGACACTGTTAAGAAAATGAAAACACAAGCCACAGACTGGGAGAAAAAAATGTTTGAAATAAATATACTGACAAAGAACTTTTGTTCTGAATATAGAAGAACTTTTACGATTCAGTAATAAGACAAATAACCTAATATTTTTTTAATGGGCAAAAGAGTTGAACAGGCACTTTGCAAAAGAAGATATATAAATGGCCAAAAAGAATATGAAAAGATGTTTAATATCATCAGGGAAATGCAAATTAAAACCACCATAAGATATCATTACATAACAACTAGAATGGCTAAAGTTTTTTTAATTGATAGTATTGTGTATTGCCAAGGATACAGAGCAACTGGAACTCTCACAGTCTGCTGATGGGGGTGTAAAATGATAAGCCACTTTGGAAAACAGATGGGCAGTTTATTATAATGTTAAACATACACTTGCCATATGACTCAGCATTTCCAGTCTTAGGTCCAAGAGATCCAAGAGAAAGGAAAACACACGTCCACACAAAGATTTCTACATGAACCTTCATCTTCATTTTATTTATAATAAGCAAAACCAGAAACAACCCAAATGTCCATTAACTATTGACTGGATAAACAAATTGTAGAATATCCATCAACAGAACACTACTTGGCAATAAAAAGGAGTGAACTATGTACTGGTACACACAACAACATGGATGAATCTTAACATATCATGTTAACAGGAAGAAACCAGAAACAAAAGTTGATTCTACTCTATGATTCTATTTATTGAAATTGTAGAAAAAGCAAAATTAAAGTGACAGAAAGCGGATCAATGTTTGGTCATGTCAAAATGACTCAGGAGCCAACTTGAATGGGATCATTTTGGGACAATCTGGTTATCAATAAGCAAAATAATTGTAATGAATGAAACATATCAAATGTGTTTCAATCCATGAGTTTATAATGATACTAAACCACACATACACACACACACACACACACAGTTAAAAAAATATAAGAATATGACAAACTAACAATTTTCAGTTGGGAAGACAAAAATGTTATAATATGTTCTTTCTTTTTTTTTTTAATAGATCTTTATTAGAGTATAATTGCTTCACAATACTGTGTTAGTTTCTGCTGTACAACAAAGCGAATCAGCCATATGCATACACATGTCCCCATATCCCCTCCCTCTTGAGCCTCCCTCCCATCCTCCCTATCCCACCCCTCTAGGTGGTCACAAAGCACCGAGCTGATCTCCCTGTGCTATGCTGCTGCTTCCCACTAGCCAACTATTTTACATTCGGTAGTGTATATATGTTGATGCTACTCTCACTTCACCCCAGCTTCCCCCTCCCACCCCATGTCCTCAAGTCCATGCTCTATGTCTACATCTTTATTCCTGCCCTGCAACTAGGTTCATCAGTACCATTTTTTTTTTTTTTAGATTTGATATATATGCGTTAGCATATGGTATTTGTTTTTCTCTTTTTGACTTACTTCACTCTGTATGACAGACTCTAGGTCCATCCACCGCACTACAAATAACTCAATTTTGTTTCTTTTTATGGCTGAGTAATATTCCATTGTCTTTACATTATTTCTAACAATATCTTGACCTGACCACAAAGATCTTAAAATTGAGAAATAAAATACTTACTGACCATATGGTTACTGATTGAAAGAAATCGAGGCAAATGAAAATGTGTTAATTTGTAAGAATGGGAGTGAAAAACTTTTTTCCTGTTGAAACATTTCTTAATGTTGTTTTAACAATCAATAAAACTCTGAAACCCTTTTTCTATAAACCATCTGACCTTGCGTTCTACCCACAGAAATTCCCTGAATTCACACTGTGTGTCCATTCTCAGTCCACATAGCTTTTCTTCCTTCTTTTCATATCTGAAATGCCAGGTCCCCTGAAGTCTCCCAGTTTAATTACTGTAAGTGATGAAATGCCAAACAGTCTCCTAAATTCCAGGCCACTTGGGTGGTGTTTTGACACTCATTCTCAAAGTCCTAGGTTTACATTTGATCATGTTTACATTACTCCAATCAGTCCATAGACCTTTTGTCAGGGTTTCTATATTTTCTCCCTTTGGGTTGGCATGCAGTCATGAGGGAAACCAGAAAGAATCCGGATGGAATCATTAAACCCATCATCATTAATGGAAAGACAACTTGAAGGGCAAGCTCTCCTGATAGCTTTCAGTCAATTTGTCTCATAGTCAGAAAACAGCTATTTTTACCTATCACCAGCTGTATGGTGATATGGAAAACTGTATGGAAAACACAGACCCTGAATGGGGCCCAGGGGAAGGGGAGGTTGTGTGTGGGAAGTGAAGAGTGAGATAGGGTTGTATGCCCCAGAATCATGTTCCTGCAAGGAACTGAGGGGATAGTGGAGGCTTAGAGCTAAAAAGAACCTCAGCAATGACCTAGTCCATCCCTTTCACCTTACACATTAAGAAACAAAGGCTCAAAGAAGTAAAGTGAGCAATAGCCTTCAGAGAAGAACCCAGGGCACCCTGAAGCTTAGTTTAGGGTCCTTTCCACTCTACCACCTGCATTTTTAAAATGAATTATTTAGAAAGCTGAAACAGACATATTAGGAGACAACCTCAATAAATTTCAGGGTTCGGTGACATTCAGATTTTGCCAAAACACTAAAAACTGCCTGAGCCATAGAGGTATTCAAATATTTGCAGAGGCTAGTTTAACCAGCTCTAGTGTTCCCTGGGGCACACTTCCCTTGTTTATGTTTCTTAATTAAAAAGCTGAAAACAAGAAAGTATAAAGATAGGTCATAGGGTCCACATAGGCACAAATTCAACCCTTGATCATTCATTCCTGGTTGAGCAATACTTAATGAGTGTCTGCTATGCATCAGGCAGCATGCCAGGTGCTGGGAATCCACACAACAAGGTCTCTGCTCCCTCAGAGCTTAAGTATAGCAAGGAAGACAGTGTATTAAAGTAGTAATTACATTAAAGTGTGTTGAGTGTTAAAACTGAGGAAATTCAGGATTCTATGGATTTATCCCTGGAGACTAATTCAAGCTGTGTCTTCTGTTATCAGTATATTTCTGGGCTCTTTTTATAGCATCATTTGAGTTCCCCAAACACAAATTCTTTTCGATAAAACATTTAAAGCAACATTTACCTGCTGGTGTGCCATAAATTGTGTGAACATCTGCAAGAGAATTACGAGGTAAATTAGCGTTTTATAGGAGGACAAATTATTTTGGATTATATACGTCTGATAAATTTAGTACCATTTGACAGTACAGGTCACCTGAAAAATAATTTGACATATCTTGAAACTTTAGGCTTCCAGGTTTTCACAGTAATTCTTAACGGGTTTTGTCTGCAAAACCGACCCCCCTTATCATTTTCAGAACTCTGGAAGGCTCTACCAATTCAGACAAGGGTCTTAAAGAATCCTATCCATTTTTAAAGGGCCAGCTCAGGGCGCTGCTCCACCAAACGTTTTCATAGCCTGCGTACATCTTTTGCCCCTCCTCTCTGTTATAGATTCCGCATTTATATAGGATTTAGCACATCGTCTTTTCAATATTAACTGTGTGTATATATATATATATATATCTTCCCCGAAACTGGATGGATCTCTAAGGAAAAGACTGTCTCTCCATCCCCCCTATAGTATCACCTTAAGAGGCGGTCATCCAAAATCCGTACATTCATCATAGAAACAGAAATTCCACCCATAAATATAAGGGACTGCCTCATTAACCTTGGGGCCCTATTTCCCTCCCACTGGCAGCAATCTGGTTTATTCCATGGGGTGGAGAAGGAAGTCAGGTTGGCGGGGTGGGAAGGGAATGGCGTCAGTGCGAGGTCACAGCACATTGTCCCGAATGCCATCTCCACACTAGGATGACATGAACCCAGGACTGAGGGATGCAGTCGGAGGAAAGATAGAGGCCCAAGTCGCGCAGACTACATGCAAAACGAGGGCAGGATAGAGAACAAAGCGTGGAACCTTGCGGGGCGTGGCAGGACACCTGGGCGCCGGCAGCGAGCTCCCGCAGAAGGAAAGTGAGGAGAGGCGAGCCGAGCCAAGGCCTGGCAGGATGGGGCGGGACTTCCGCAAGCCATTTGCCTGAGTGGCAGGGGAACCGGAAGTGGGGGCGCTGCAGCGGGTGCTGAGGCCGGAGGAGGGACGCGCCGGAGCGGGGCCGCCAGGACTGAGCGAGCGACAGACGCGCGACCCGCCGACGCCGCAGCCGCTTGGGGCCCGCACGGACCCTGTGCCTGAGTGAGTGCATTCCGGGGCTCGGGGAACCGGTGGCTTAGAGGTGGGGGTTGGAAGAGGCTGCTATTTGTTATTGTGAGAGGCCCGCGACCTCCCCTCCCCCACCCTGCCGGCCCCTCCCCCGCGCCACCCCTCCCCCCCGAGCCTTGGGGTGCGTCCCGCGCTCGCCCCTTCTCGGCTGGCCCGGCGTGGGTTCCCTGGCCGCCCGCTCTGCCCCCCCCACCTCCAGGCCGCTCGCCGCCTCCCTCGGAGCCTTTCCCCAGTACCCCACCCCCAAACCTGCTGCCTCCTCGGCCGCCCAGCCGCCCCGCCTCTTCCCGCGGCCGAGCACCGTGGCGGGGCGCGCCGCCCGGCCCGATCCGGCCCTGCCCGCCCCCGGAGCAGGCCGCCCTGCATCCCCCGCTACCCCGGCCCGGGGCTCGCCGCCTCCAGCCCCATTTCCAGCCACGCTTCTGCCTCGGGTCTCGGCTGTTGCCTTTCCCTTCTTCCCGAGGTTGAACCTCTGACCCTTTTCTCCCCTTTCCTCTGTCTGGGAGGCCGTTAGCGCGGGGTCAGACCCGTTACTGTTTTTTTGACGGAGCACTTTTTCCCACCCGTCAGAAACTTCTCCGTTACCTCCTCTAGTATATTTAAAAATCCATAGGCTGTCACGACTTAGAAGGGCTTATTTCTTAGAGGGCTGTCTAGTCCAGCACCTCACTTTAGAGATGAGGCCCAGCGAGGCTGGTGATTTGCCCAAGGTCAACCAACTAGTTAAACCTACCAATGGACAGGTTTTCTTAGGTGCTTTTTACCTGGTCCATGTCCATGTACCAGATCAGGATCTTCTGGCCTTCAGGTTTGTGATGTACCCGTTGCACGGTGACTCACTATTCTTTCCATACCTCCCAGGCCAGCGTTGCTTTTCATAGTGTGTATACAAACCTTAAGAAAACCAAACACATGAAGCTTTGGCCTCTTTTTAGAGCTTACCCATGGAGAAAGGGAAGACCACCTGGACCCACCCTAAGGCCTCATTTTGTACAGCTTTAAATGGGGGGGGGGTCATGTTGGGGAAGTGGTAAAGGTATGGAGAAAACACGGGGTATTGCCTCCTTGAGCATCTGAATACGCCTTTACCTTGGATATGCCTTGTGTCTTTGGATTCTTCTCCTGGGCACATTGTTCTGATATAAAGGTTGCCTCCTTGTGCGGGAGCAGGGGAGGAGTATGAAATCACTGTGCTTTAATGCGTTGGCTTGGGCATTTGATAATAAATTCTGAATGTGCTGGAACCCCGGGACCCATCCACCAGCCCACAGAGGCAGGGTACTAGGGATGAGGCCTGCCTTGGCCTTTAGAATAACCCTGCCAGCTCCATCTGAAACAAAATGAAGGGTCTGAGGTCAGAGTGGAAACATTCTAAATCTTTTAATTCTTAGTGCAACTTTCCCCCTCCATCTGTTTCCTGGTTAAACTAAAGAAACATCCAGCTCAGCTTGAGTATTTATAATTCTTTGTTGTTGGAACTGGTTTTTGATTAGACACACACTACACCACGCTGGTATAAGCATTTGGAAATTCTGGTGTTAAGACTGTCATAGTCGGAGTTAAGTAGAGAAGACAGAAAATGCAGGAAAATTGGGAAATGCTGTGCAAGTCACTTACTCCTCATCTTCCCAGAGAACTCATTTTAGTGGACAGTTAAAGCTTCCCTGGAAGAGTATGTCTCCTGATAAATTAATTTCTTCGGACCTGTATTTCCATTCTGTTGGGTTTTTCTAACTGAACATGCTGTTTGTTACCTCAGAAGTTAATGACTTGCTGCACAGAGGCGATTATTATGAATCAGTGAGGTGAGATGGGAGTCAAATCCCTCTCTGTTGCTACTTTTTCTGTTGTTACTAATTACAGCATTCTGAATACTTCTGTGCCACGATATTGCTCTCTTCGTGAGGCAGGAAACCCCAAATCACTCAGATTTTTGTGACCCACCACAGGCTGTTCTCAGGATGGCTCCTGATTGATTATTCATTTTTATTATAAACAGTACACAGTTTTTTTTATCTAACTCCCGAATTATTTGAATCCCCTAAATGCATAGTCCCCAGCTTGGTTCTTCTTTTTTTCTTTTCTTTTATTTCTTTCTTTCTTTCTTTTTTTTTTTAAATCCTTTGGCCTCACCGCATGGCATGTGGGATCTTAGTTCCCTGACCAGGGATTGAACCCACGCCCCCTGTGCGGAGTCTTAACCACTGGATTGTCAGAGAAGTACCCCTAGTTTGGTTCTTAAAGAGGAGATTACGTGGGTTTGCCCCTCAGTTGTTGTTTTTTTTTTTAACCGCTGTTTAAAAATGTTACCAAGCCATAGGCACAGGTAAAACTGAAAGCTACCTTGTATTGTAAGATTTTGATTTGGCAAAATAATCCAAAATCCAAGTGTCTGAAGGCACAAAGAAACAAATTTTGCTCAGAGGAGGAAGGAGGATGACCTTGTATTCATAGTTAAAGAAGAAAAAGACTAGCTAATTGGGAATATTGTGCTAAATTCTCTCAGTTTTACCTCCCTAGTAACTTGAGATAAGTGACATTTTGTTTCTCAGTTTCTCTGTCCCTACAGCTTTTTCATTTTGCTCATGACAAAATTTAGGACTGAGATGAAAGTGTTTTGCTCAGGGTATCAGAATGCCATTAAATTTGGGTTGTAGTAATAGGATATATAAGTGAATTGACTTAGTAAATTAGAATTTATCATTGTTTCATACAGTCTTTTCTGTATAGAGCCTAATGCCCTTTGCTCAAGAGTAATAGGTTTTGGAGGGTAGTATATCACCCTGAGTTCAAATCCCAGCTCTCCCTATCATGGAGCAGTTTCCTTAAATCTCCCTGAGCTTCAGTTTTATTTAAATAACAAAGCTCCTAGCACAGTGTCTTGTAAATAGTAAGTTCTTAATAAATCTTTATTGCAGTTATTATTTTTTGATCAGTTGTTTACCTGTTGGAGAAACTCTAAAAATCCATGTCTGTAAATTGAATCATAGATCTAAAGAGATCTTACAGTTTATATAGACCACTGGTCTTGAAAGTAGAGTATGTGTGCTGCCTTGGGATGCATAAGGAGATCCATAGGCATATAGGAAAATATTTAGAACCTCTTTTTACATTCATTCTTTTTTACGTAAAAAAGGAAAAAATTACGAATATTTAATATACAGGTTAACAGCAATTCACATCTAATTTATAAATATACATATATTGAGCAACATTTCAAAAAGATTCTAAAACATTAAAAAATGTTTGAATCCCGCTAATCTGGGCCAGTCTTTACTCATATGCTTTAGTTCACTTTATGCTTTACTAGTAGGTGTTCACCTAGTCTCTGCGGCCCCTTGGGAGGAATCTGCCTTGAGAGGCAGGTCATGTCATTTGCAGTTCTGTTTGTTAGAAATTTGTTTCACTGTACATTGTGTCTACTGGCCTTGTCTTCCTATTTGGGGACATGCAGAATAAGCCTAAAGTCCCTTCCTAGTAATCTTCAAATACTTTGACAGCTATTTGTCCCATGATTTCCTCTTCCTCAACCAGTTTTTCTGCAGATTATAAGCATACCTGTTTCTTTCAACTATTTCTGATATGACAGGTTTTCTAATTTCTCACCATCTTGGCTCCTTTCCTTGAAACACCCTCTGGTTTGTCAAAATTCTTAAATTTTTCAACAAAATCTGAACATGGTGTTCCAAGAACTGAAATGTAGTTGGAGTGCCTGCATTGTGTCTTTACGTGGTGAGGGATGAATTTGGATACATTTTATTGTGGCGGCACCTCATATGTACAGTTTTGTCATCTTTGTTCTTTTAACAATCCCCAGGAAAAATGGTTTCAATTACATAATCACACAGTGAGAGGGGGGCAGATTATTTTTCTCCTTTTTAGTAGTGATCACTCAGTTAACCCTGTGTCAGTTAACTTTTGCCTCAAAAATACCTAACATGTTAAGAGTTTCTCCAGGTGGGAAAATGAATGAGAAATAGTTGGGTTTTTAAAATCTATTTTAAAAGTTAGGAAATAGACTTTTTCAATTAGTGAGTGGAAAATGGAGCTGTTTTGTTGCTGTATTTCTTTACATTATATATCTAATTTTGAAATCCAGAAAATGGGAAAAGTTGCTCCTTGTTGGTCTTAAGGACAATAGAGCTTTTTGATCAGCGGGGAAGAAAGTTACTTACTAAAATTAAAATGATTATTAAGTGCCATATCAGATTTAATCTGAATAGCCAGACTTGAATCAAGCATTGAACGTAGACCCCAAGAAACTTTTATATGGAAGATTTAGAATGTTTTATTGGCTAAAAACAAGAAGTTTCTGTGTGGCTATTTGTTTTAACCCTGTAATCCTTTTTTTTTTTCTTTTATGTATCTTCTGATTTTTCCACACTTTGCTTAGACAGTGAAACTCCAAACAGATATCATAGTCTGATTGGAACTATATAGGTTCATCTTGCAATTCTTCCCGATTCTTGCATTTTACATTGATGTTTTTAGCTCCGTGTGGTATGTCATAAGTCTTTTGGGTGACGTGGTTAGATATAGGTCCCCTTTAGGGAGTCAGCGTGAACTGGTTTGTGATCAGTGGGCCAGATGTGACGTAATTGGGGTCAGACAAACCTCATTTCAGTCACTGAACAAAGTACCTAAATTATCTGATCCTCGTTTTCTTCATTTTGCAGTACTTTTGTGAGGATCGGAGGTGGTATGTATAAAGCATAGAGTAGATAGTCCTTCATAGGTAGTTATTATTTTCTGATGGTTGCAAATTTTAGTAATCTAAAGAAATATACACAGGTTGTGAATGATATTTTACATCTTTAGTCAGATATAGGCTTAACCCTGAGCCCAGTTTTTTTTAGACCTAGTGTCATTTGGAACTGATCGAATTTATTTACATAATTAGTGTTAAAATTGTTTGCTTCTGTAGTTTATTTTTCATGAAGGTTTGCTTTCATGTTTAGGGTTTGTTACTTTTTGATCCTCAAAAACTACTACCTTGGTAATCCAGGGTGTTTTGTTTACTCAGTGAATACTTATTAAAAGGCTATAACTCAGTCCTCTTTCTGAGAAAGTTTAGTTGTATTTGAGGATGGCAAAGGAAAGAAATAGAGAGTATGGCCTTTTTTTCTATAAGCCACAAAACCCCAGCTTTTTCTCTTTCATCATCCTTTGCATTTTCCAAGTAATCTCTTGAGCCTAATGTCTCTAGTATGTATTCTCCAGAGTTGGTTGAAAACAGTCTGGTTTCTTACTTGTCTTTCTAGAAGATTAGCATTTCTAATTTTCCTGAATTTCACTTATTCCTTCTTCTCCACTATCAGATGCCATATTTAGGTTCGTCGTTAATCAAATTTTTTTTAGTGGATACCTGTCAAAAATAGAAATACCTAGTAAACATTTGTAAAAAACCAATGCCAGGAACTTCCCTAGTGGGCTAGCGGTTATTAACACTCTGCTGCGCTCCCACTGCGGGGGACATGGGTTTGATCCCTGGTCATGGAACTCGATGCTGCGGGGCACTGCCAAAAAAATTAAAAATTAAAAATAATAATAAATAATAAAAATGAAAAAACCACTGCCAAAGCCCACGACTAGTTTTGTCATCATCTGTAATACAGGTATTTGTGTGATGTTTAGTGATCACTGGATTCTAATCGGTGCTGTACTAATTCTTAAGTGTGTAACTCTAGCAGCCTAAAAGGCTCTAATGTAGATGTCATTGAACTTGAAGGGTTTAATTCCTTGTCATTTGGTTCTTACAATAACATGTATTTATGAAAAATTAATATAGGTGTAAGGTATATACTGATGTAATGCATTGTTCCTGAATGATATTCAAACCTGTCTGGAAGTTTAGTAGTGCTAGATATTTATGGGACTTAGGCAGTCATGTCCTGGACCTCGTCTCTGCTGAAAATAAACTCCAGTTGCATCATTTCTAGGCAAAACCCAATGAAATTTATTTAATTCTTATTCTTATTTAAAACCTGACATGTAATATTTAAGTAAGTGGTAACAAAGAAACATTCCTGTCAGTGAACAAAACATAACATAGACTTTTTTTTCCTCAGGTGTAGAATGAGCCAAGGAGACTCAAACCCAGCAGCCATTCCACATGCAGCGGAAGATATTCAAGGAGATGACAGATGGATGTCTCAGGTAAAAGGAGGTGCACATGCGTTATTCACATAGATGAGTCTCTTCAATTTTTAGAGTCTTTTAACCAGAGCTACAATGGGGTGTTTTTAATGGTCAACAAGAATTGATTACTGTAAATAAAAATCTAATGTTAGAGATGTCATTCCTAATCACCATGTGATGTTGGAACTGAGGAATATTTTGAGAGCATGGGCATTGCGTACTGTTAATTTTAATAGATGACAGTGTCTCTACAGTATTCTTTCTTTAAGCTTTTTTAAATTTTGAAGTAATTTCAAAATTATACAAATATTACAAACACTTTAGAAGGAACTTCCTATATCCTTCATCTAGACTTGCACCTTGTTAACATTTTGCCACATCTGCCTAATCATTCTGTCTGTATCTGTACCATTTACCAACTTACAGTTTTTTCTGAATCATTTGAAAGTATGTTGCAGTCATCACAATGCCCCTTTACCCCTAAATATTTGAGTGTGTTTTTTGAAAACAAGAACTTTTTCTTACATAACTACAATACAGTTATTAAAATCAGGAAATTTAACACTGACATTATACTGTTACCTAATCCAAAAACCATATTCAGATTTCTGTAGTTGTCCCAGTAGTGTTGTTTATATCAATTTTCTTCCCAGTCTAGGATCACACATTGCATTTGGTTGTCGTTTCTCTTCATTCTCCTTTAATCAGAAACATTTCTTAGCCTTTGTTTTTCATGACCTTGACCATTTGGAATAGTATAGGCCATTTATTTTGTGAAATGTCCCTCTCTTTTCTCATAATCAAGATTCACATTATACATTTTTGTCAGGAGTATCAGGGAAGTGATGTCTTCAGTGCATCACATAGAAAGCATGTGATGTTGATTTGTCTCATTGATGATAGTAGCTTTGATCACTTGGTTAAGATGGTGTTGGCCTAAACCAATTCTATTTCGTTATAATATGGTCTCACAGGTTCTTATTTTAGTCAAGTGGGTTATAATCCACTGTAATTTTGAAACTCATTGTCCAAGGTTTAGCAAGTGGGAATCCCTTCAGGCTCTGGCCCCTTTGCCCTCTCAGTATGTCCCATTGTTTTTTTTAACACTTTTTTTTTTCAGTATTTGTAGCTTGCTTTTAATAAGTGTTGTCACTTAACAATAACTATATTTAACCTTTATCTGTTTCCAACCGTATTACCTTTTTTTTAATATAGATTACTTTATTAATTTTACTTTTTTTTTTTTTAAAGCAACACAAGTGGACTTTTTTTTTTTTTTTTAAGGGAACGCTATTTATTTATTTATTTATTTATTTTGGCTGTGTTGGGTCTTCGTTTCTGTGTGAGGGCTTTCTCTAGTTGCGATGAGCGGAGGCCACTCTTCATCGCGGTGTGCGGGCCTCTCACTGTCGTGGCCTCTCTTGTTGGGGAGCACAAGCTCCAGACGCGCAGGCTCAGTAGTTGTGGCTCACAGGCCTAGTTGCTCCGCGGCATGTGGGATCTTCCCAGACCAGGGCTTGAACCTGTGTCCCCTGCATTGGCAGGCAGATTCTCAACCGCTGCGCCACCAGGGAAGCCCCGTATTACCTTTTGAACTAACAAGTTCTATATGATTTTAAGTCCCCAGAGTTTCCTGTTTTAGTATTTAGTGATTCTCTTTATACTCTTCATAGTTGTATTCTCTTTCTGTTTTGGTCGTCTCAGACTTAAAAATCAGTCTTTCAACTAGCTTATTTTGAGTGGTAGTTTTTTGTTTTTTGGGTTTTTTTAATTTTTTAATTTACTTATTTATGGCTGTGTTGGGTCTTCGTTTCTGTGCTAGGGCTTTCTCTAGTTGCGGCAAGTGGGGGCCACTCTTCATCGCCGTGCGCGGGCCTCTCATTATCGTGGCCTCTCTTGTTGTGGAGGACAGGCTCCAGACACGCAGGCTCAGTAATTGTGGCTCACGGGCCTAGTTGCTCCGCAGCATATGGGATCTTCCCAGACCAGGGCTCGAACCCGTGTCGCCTGCATTGGCAGGCAGATTCTCAACCACTGCGCCACCAGGGAAGCCCTGAGTGGTAGTTTTTTATTTTGACTGCTCTGCTATGGATCAATTTCGTGATTATTCTTTCTTAATCTTCCTCATTTGTTTATATCTTTAAAAAAGTATTATGAAATATTTTGAGCATCTGTGTATTTGCTACTCACCCTAAAAAAATAAAACATTGCTAAAAGAATTGCTGTTCCCTGTATACCCCTCATTGATCACATTTCTTTCTCTTTCCTACCTCCCCACCCCCAAGCCAGTAATTTCATGTATTTACATACTACATATATAATCCCTAAACAATATAGTTAGTATTTTTGCACTTTTTTTTATTAATTAATTAATTTATTTATATTTGGCTGTGTTGGGTCTTCATTGCTGCCTGCGGGCTTTCTCTAGTTGCGGTGAGCGGGGGCTACTCTTCGTTGCGGTGTGCAGGCTTCTTCTCATTGTGGTGGCTTCTCGTTGCGGAGCGTGGGCTCTAGGCGCGCAGGCTTCAGTAGCTGTGGCACACAGGCTCAGTAGGTGTGGCTTGCGGGCTCTGGAGCGCAGGCTCAGTAGTTGTGGCACACGGGCTTAGTTGCTCCGTGGCATGTGGGGTCTTCCCAGACCAGGGCTCGAACCCGTGTCCCCTGCATTGGCAGGTGGATCCTTAACCACTGTGCCACCAAGGCAGTCCCTTTTTGCACGTTTTTTTTTTCTTTTTTTTTTTTTAAGTTTTAATTTTTTTTTAATTGATTGATTGCTTGATTGCTATGTTGGGTCTTCGTTTCTGTGCTAGGGCTTTCTCTAGTTGCGGCAAGCGGGGGCCACTCTTCATCGCGGTGCGCGGGCCTCTCACTATCGTGGCCTCTCTTGTTGCGGAGCACAGGCTCCAGACGCGCAGGCTCAGTAGTTGTGGCTCACGGGTCTAGCTGCTCCGCGGCATGTGGGATCTTCCCAGACCAGGGCGCGAACCCGTGTCCCCTGCATTAGCAGGCAGATTCTCAACCACTGCGCCACCAGGGAAGCCCCCTGCACGTTTTTAAACTGTACATAGTATCTTTCTGAATGTATTTTTTTCTGCAGTAATCATACATATTAAAAATATAGCTGTAGTTTATTCATTTTTTTCTCTTCAAGTAGTATTCAATTATTTTATATGAAAATAGCACAGTGGGTTGTCTGTTATCTCATTGATGTGCATTTAGGTCATTTATAAGTTTACTAAAAGTAGTAACTAAGACTAGATGCCTTTGTTGTTTCTGGCGTAAATTAGAAGACTTTAAATGATTAGCACTGACTGGGAAAAAATTAGTCAAATGGAAGAAAAACAGATATGAATATTTAAATTTTTTTGAAAACTTGTATAATATGGAAGGACTAACTTATATTAAAATATATTATATACCTAGATCTTGGTTTTTAAATACAGTTCTCCAATGAAAGGAACCAGGGCTCCTTGGAGAAATGATTGATTCTATAGCTGGAGCAAAGAAAATAAAAATATGGGCCTGTAGCATCTTGTAGTGCAAGAAAGCAAGAAACTACTCAAAAAAGAAAAGAAAAAAAAAAGATGGACGGCAGGAATATCACTGAAGTGATGGGTCCCCAGTGCATCACATAGAATACATGTGGTATTGGTTTGTCTCATTGATGATACTAACTTTGACCACATAAAAGACCTGAAAGAGCCCCCAGAGTGCAAAGTTGAACATTTTGAGCAGTGTAACAAATGATGGTATTACTGGTTTATAACTGAAAGAATAAAATAAGTGTTCATTAATCCGTTCTGCTATAAATAAATGAGTGGATGAATAAATAAATAGGGGAGAAGGGCTAAATCTTCCTTACAGAATAATTTTAATTAATAAATGTAGAAGTAAAGAGGGAAAAGAAAATCCTGGATAGAACACTGCAGTAATAATTACTGTAGGCAAGATCCATTGATGAATACTAACATTAGTGGACACAACTTTAAGGAGAAACGGTATATTTGCCTAGCCTTAGAGTATCTCCCTGTAAATTACTTTGGTGGTTCTAACATACGCCCACATATTTTTTGATACCCCTCCCTCTAGGAGTTGGAGCTGAATTTAGTGTCTTGCTTCTAACATATAGAGTATGGAAGGGAAAATAATAACTTGATAGTGGAGAAAACTGGCAAACACCACCTTACCCAAATGATCAATATTAACATCACCAGTAATAAGTCATGTTCCCTGATATGATACAACAAGGGCACATCACCTCTGTGGTAGTCTTCCCCAAAAATCCATAACCTCACCCTATTCATGGGAAAACATCAGACAGACCCAAATTGAGGGACTGTCTACAGAACACCTTACCGCAACTAAATGTGTCAGGTCATGAAAGACAAGGAAAGACCAAGAGACTGTCCCATATTGGAAGAGTTAAAGGAGATGTATAGATTAAATGCAATGTGATATCCTGATTGATTCAGGAAATGGACGTTAGTGGAAAAATTAGTGAGATCTGAATAAACTTTATTTTAGTTGATAGTATTCCCTAATGTTAATTTCTTAGGTTTGACAAATGTACCATGCTTATATAAGATGCTAACATTGAGGGCTTCCCTGGTGGCGCAGTGGTTAAGAATCTGCCTGCCAATGCAGGGGACACAGGTTCGAGCCCTGGTCCGGGAAGATCCCACATGCTGCGGAGCAACTAAGCCAGTGCGCCACAACTGTTCTCTAGAGCCTGCGAGCCACGACTACTGAGCCTGCACGCTACAACTAATGAAGCCTGTATGCCTAGATCCCGTGCTCCCCAACAAGAGAAGCCACTGCAATGGGAAGCCCATGCACCACAGTGAAGAGTAGTCCCCGCTCACTGCAACTAGAGAAAGCCCGCACACAGCAACAAAGACCCAACGCAGCCAAAAATAAATAAATAAAAAGTAAATAAAATTAAAAAAAAAAATCCTTACACCTGAAAGTTCTGTTTTTTAAAAAAAAATAAAATAAAAGATGCTAACATTGAAAGAAGCTGAGTTAGGGATATATGCAAATACTCTACAATCTTTGCAGGTCTTCTGTAGATAAATTATTTAGAAACAAAACAATAAAAGAAAAGCAGTCATGATTAAGTATTGAAGTGATACTCAATACTACTTACGGAGTATTGCTAAAATATCCATCCCTATTCTAGACTTAAGTACCACATATCAAGAAGTACCTGGAACAGATGAACATGTCCACCACCACCACAGGAATGCAGTCAACAGAATCCAGACTATGGGAGAGTCTATAGGTCAGACAGTCATATTCCTTAAAAAAAAGTTTGGAAGGTGGTCGCAGAGGGAGGGGAAACCTATAGATTAAAAGGGATTTAAGAGACAAATTGTCTGGATCCTGATTTTAAAAAACATCATAAAATAAAATTTTGTGACATTGAATTTGAACACTCACTAGTTATTTGTTGATATTAAAGGATTACTATTAATTTTAGAGGGATAGAACTGGTATTGTGGTTATATATATTTTTAATCTTTTAAGAGCTACATGTTGAAATATTTATACATGAAATGCTATACCCTCAGTTTGCTTCAAAATAATCTAAGAATGGGATGGGGCAGTAGTTTCTGGAATGTTGAAATCATAGTGACCGTAAATTAGATGATTGCTGTATCTGGTGATGGATACACAGAGATCCATTGTGTTATTCTCTCTGCTTTCCTGTACACTTGATATTTTCCATAATCGTAAGTTGTTTTTAAGGGTGATATTAAAAGACTTGACTGTAGGCAAATTTAATAACAGTCCGTATCAAAACATTAACCACCTAAAGAAGGCTTAGCAGCAGACTGACAGAAATATTTGCAGTAAATATTACAGATGAAGCATTGATATTTTTTGTTGTATTATCAATAAAAATATCCTCAAATATACTAGATAAGTGTCTCAATGAGCATGACAGGAGCTTTAACTTTTTGTTTCCAAAAAGTACAGATTAAAACAATGGGAAAAGAAAGGAGGGAGAGAAAAATATTAATAACCCGTGCCGGTGCAAGTATAGTAAAATGAGTTCTGATACATTGCTGGTGTCAGAATAGATATAGCCAGTAGCCATTTTGTTAGTAATTTGGAAGTATTTCCAAGATCCATGAAAGTGTTAATCCCCTTTGCCCTAAAAATTCCCAACCTGTAAAAGAAAATGTGTGTGTGTGTGTGTAAGTTTCTTCATCTCAGTCAATAGGAGGCTTCTGGCAAATCTGTCTTTAGGATAAAGAGCTAAAAAAAATGAATGTGCCACTGGATGCATTAAGTGGTGTTAAAAATTATGGTTATAGGGAATTCCCTGGCGGTCCGGTGGTTAAGACTCCGTGCTCTCACTGCCGAGGGCCCGGGTTCAGTCCCGGTTGGGGAACTCAGATCCTGCAAGCTGTGTGGCGCTGCCAAATAAATAAATAAATGAAGATTTAAAAAAAAAATTACACGATAGGGGCTTCCCTGGTGGTGCAGTGGTTGAGAATCTGCCTGCCAGTGCAGGGGACACGGGTTCGAGCCCTGGTCTGGGAGGATCCCACATGCCACGGAGCAGCTAGGCCCGTGAGCCACAATTACTGAGCCTGCGCGTCTGGAGCCTGTGCTCCGCAACAAGAGAGGCCGCGATAGTGAGAGGCCCGCGCACTGCAATGAAGAGTGGCCCCCGCTTGCCGCAACTAGAGAAAGCCCTCACACAGAAACGAAGACCCAACACAGCCAAAAATAAATAAATAAATAAAATTTTAAAAAAAAAACTGCTAAAAAAAAAATTAAAAACAAAAAATTACACGATAAACTCTTTTTAAAAAATTATAGTTATGAAAATCATGTAGCTACATAGAAAAATATTTCTAATGTTAATGCAGTTATAATGGCTGTTCTTTATTGAGTACCTACTGGGTGGCAGCCAGAAGCTGGGCCCCTTTTATAGAACTCTCATCTTCACAACTCTAAAACAGAGTTGCCAGCAGATGTGTAAAACAAAACTCGGGGTTATGTACTTGCTTAAGGTCACTGCAGTAGAAAGTAGATAAGCTAGACTTCAAACATAGGTTTTTCTGTCCCCAAAGCTATTGTGCCTTAAGGAGATATACATACGTTTCAACTGTGTTGCAGGGGGATGTGAAAAAATAATGAGAAAAAAATACCCTAAAATGTTAATAGGTACTGGGTTAAAATGGTAGGATTATAGATGTTTTGCTTTGATCTTTTCTGTTTTTCCAAGCTCATTGCAACTACTTTTATACTTAAAAAGAAAATTTAGAGCACTTAAACCTTTAGAACAGCAGAGCTTAAATTCCATGACATTCTTTTTTTTGTTGTTGTTAGTTTCTGCTTTATAACAAAGTGAATCAGTTATACATATGTTCCCATATCTCTTCCCTCTTGCATCTCCCTCCCTCCCACCCTCCCTATCCCACCCCTCTAGGTGGTCACAAACCACCGAGCTGATCTCCCTGTGCTATGCAGCTGCTTCCCACTAGCTATCTATTTTACATTTGGTAGTGTATATATGTCCATGACACTCTCTCACCCTGTCACATCTCACCCCTCCCCCTCCCCGTATCCTCAAGTCCATTCTCTAGTAGGTCCATGACATTCTTTAAACGTAAGCTGTTTTGTTGGTATTGAGAGGTAGTTGGCACTTTAGCATACACAGTAGAGAGACGATGTGATGTGAAAGAGCACCTACTCAATAAAACTAGCTAAAGTTTTATTCTTGCTCATCTTATCCCTTCAGTTTAAAAATGCTTATTGAAACAATAGTAATTTTTAAAAATTGTTTACACAAGACATGGACCCAAGAGAAAAGAAAAAGTTATCCCAAATCCTGTCACTGTAAAAGAGATGTCTTAATCAATTGTCAAATTATTTCCAGAAATATTTTTGTATTTTCACTAATAGCAGTGAAATATCTCAGTTTCACCACAGTGTCATCTGCACTTGTATTATCAGCAGAAATACTTAAATAGTAATTCCATCTTAAATAATTCCTAGGGGAAGCATAATTGAATGTAGAGTTTGAGAAAAAGAAACAATATTCAGACCTTTCCCTAGAACTGGGTTAGAGACCTGCTAAAGCATCATGTTAATTTGTTTCAGGGATGAATATGAAAATTGAAGCTATGTCCTTCAGTTTAGCATCAATGGGTGAAATCTTTTTAAAGGTGTCTTATGCCTTAAGAGCAAAGAGAAGCATGCCAGGGCTAGGTCACCCCTGCTTAGAAACTTGAATTAGACTGAAAAAGCCTGAGTCCCAGTTTGCCAACATCTCACATTTAGAGGTTAGCAGACATTTTCAAAGGCCATATTAAAATCATTCAAATGAAGTGCATGCCTTTTGATTGGATCCTAGTTCAAAAAATAGATACATATAATACTTTTGGAACAATTGTGAAGATTAAATGTTAGATTTTATGGGATTATTGTTTATTTTCTTAGATGTGATAATAGTTCTGTGGTTTTATAGGAGACTGTCCTTATGCTTAGGAGATGCATGCGAAATATTTAAAGGTGAAGAATCACAATGTTTGCAGCTTACCCTCAAATGATTCAGCAAACACACACAGATAAAGCAAATGTGGGAAAATGTTATTGTTGAATGTAGGTGAGTGTGTACAGGTGTTCATTATATTACGTCAGCTTTAAGTATATCTGAAATTTTCTTTAAAAGAGTTGGAGGAAAAGGTAAGCTTTTAAAAAAACATGAACGCATTTTTCTGTTCTGGTTTTCAGAAGGGCCCAGGAGTTAATAGCAGATTGAGAGGAATCAGCTTTAGGGACAGACCAAATAGAATGTTTAACAACAGAGTAACTGGTTGGACGACTGTTCTGTCTAGGCCAAGAAATCTCACAGGGAAAAATGCCAGTTTCTGATTGTTCTTTCTTCTTCACACCAGCACAACAGATTTGTCCTGGACTGCAAAGACAAAGAGCCGGATGTCCTGTTCGTGGGGGACTCCATGGTGCAGTTGATGCAGCAGTATGAGGTAAGGTGCAGGGGTGAGGGTGGTCCTTGGCTGCTCATGTCAACACATGCGTGACACATTCGTGGATAACAGACTTGCATTCATTCCACTCTAGTTCAGAGTAGAAGGGAAATCAGACCTACCTGATGGGATTCTTTGTGCCATCAAGCATGATGAGACAAAGGAAAAAATACAACATTATTTATAACTAAGCTCCCTTTTTTGCCTTGACTTCCAAGAAGCTTCACATTATATTTGTTTGTTTATATTTGTCCTAGTCATGATTTTCAATTCTTATTTGTATTTTACTATTTTCTTATTTGTATATGCTCATTTAGGTTTGTCTTAGTCATGATTCTCAGTTCTTATTATTTGTGTTTACCATTTTTATATTTTATATATTTTTGTAGTGAACTGTTTTGAATCTTTTTGAGGTTAGGCATTCTCCCAAGGGAAATTTAAAAGAAAAGATAGCTTTATATCTTTTTGGCTCAAGCACTCTAAATTTTTTCATCTCATGTTTCTGCTTCACCCTATTCCTTTAAATGGTTGAATAAAGGGAAAGGAGAGTTTATTGAGTTGGCAGCTTAATTATAAATGTTGGTACCTAAGTGGCATCAGGTTGAGCTGTGACTTAGGTCTTGAGCTGAGATCTAAAGCTGCACTGAAAACTGAGTTACACAATGGCATCTTCAAAGCCCTTTCAGCAGTTGGTAGAATACCGCTTGCAGTGTTACATTTGAATACAGAAAAGGGAAACTTATTTCAGATGCCTCACAACACATTGCAATTGAGGGATTTTATTTCCCACTAATTTCAGCTTAAATAAATCAAGTTTTTCTCTTTTCAGATATGGCGAGAGCTTTTTTCCCCACTTCATGCACTGAATTTTGGAATTGGGGGAGATACAACAAGACATGTTTTATGGAGACTAAAGAATGGAGAACTGGAGAATATTAAACCTAAGGTGAAATGAAACTTATTTTTTTTTTTTTTTAAAGAATATCCTTAATCTTGAGTCTTTTGCAGATAGTTAAATTGTCAGAAACTGGTAGTAAAAAAAAAAAAAATTGCTTCTTTAAAGCGTTATTTCACTGTTGTTCTTTGCTTCGTGCCCCTTTAAGTTAAATGATATTGTTTAAGAACATTCCACATACATGCTTAATTAAGAATCAATGTATTGCTTGCTTGGTTTGTACTTGTAATTGTTATAATTATCTTCTGCTGTAGGAAGAGATTTGATGGTAATAAGGTATGCTATTCTGTTGACCTGAGGCAGTATGAGGGGGAAAGTGCTCAGAGGTGGGCGGTGGGAGCAGGGCTATGATTCACTTGAGGAGGTAATTTTGGATCCATTTAAACATATAAACAGATTGGTAATCAAGGCCTCCAAGTTCTTCTGAAGAAAATTTGAAGCAGATGTGAACAAATGTTCAGCCCGAACATGTACCCAGTGCCTTATAGCATTATCAACATCCTGAGTTGGCACACTGCATATAAATTTTTTCAACCCCAAACAACAAAAAGAAAACAAAGCTGAGCCATTGATAACAGTCTCTGTAGTTGAAAGTATTTTATTTTTGCCTTTCTAACAGAAAAACTCATGCATATTCCTTTCTTTTGTGACAGGCGGAAATTACTTTGGGTTACGTAGTAAGATGTATGTCTCTAGGTGATAGCCACCTTGTAAAATTATTTTTTTAAAGAGAAAAACTTTCAAAAACTATATCCAGCCTCCACCCCACTGATTCTTTTCCTTGAGTAGAACTGTGTATTTATACCCACTACACTCCCTTGGGTACTTTTATTTTTTCTAGAAGGTACTTTTACTAAGGGAGTCTTATGATGTTGCAAGTATTTTCCCCCATGTTTCTTAGATTTCACTCTCTTTTTTTTTTTCTTTTTTGACTTGCAGTGGTTTTATTTTTATACAGTTGAATTTGTTATCTTTTTTGTATAGCTTCTGGATTTTAAGAGATTAGCTTCCAACTCCACATAAAAGAATTTTCTCATCTCTTCCTAGTACAGTTTTCCCACTTAAGTGTTTTTCTGTTTGGAATTTATCCTGATGTATATGAGGCATACATTAATATTTTAAGATGGCTGCCCTGTTGAAGTTACCAATACCATTTGAGAAGTTCATCTTTCCTTCTTTGATTTTTTAAAAAATTTATTTATTTTATTTATTTATTTTTGGCTGTGTTGGGTCTTCGTTGCCGCTGGTGGGCTTTCTCTAGTTGCGGCGAGCGGGGACTACTCTTTATTGCGGTGCACGGGCTTCTCATTGCGGTGGCTTCTCTTGTTGCAGAGCACAGGCTCTAGGCGTGCGGGCTTCAGTAGTTGTGGCTCGTGGGCTCTAGAGCACAGGCTCAGTAGTCGTGGTGCATGGCCTTAGTTGCTCCGCAGCATGTGGGATCTTCCCAGACCAGGGCTCAAACCCGTGTCCCCCGCATTGGCAGGCGTATTCTCAACCAGTGCGCCACCAGGGAAGCCCCTCCTTCTTTGATTTTTGAAGTAAGATTTTCAACTAACTAGTGGACATTCCTGAGTATTTATCTTTTTTCTCTTTTTCTTCCTTCCCTCAATTATAGGTCATTGTTGTCTGGGTAGGAACAAACAACCATGAAAATACAGCAGAGGAAGTAGCAGGTGGAATCGAGGCCATCGTACAACTTATCAACACAAGGCAGCCACAGGCCAAAATCATTGTATTGGTATGTGGTCTTCGGGTGGGTGGAGACCTTGGTATCATTAGGTAAGGTGGGGAGTCTTTTTAGAAATGTGATCACTCATGAATATAGAGAATCTTTAGGTTGGAAGCAGTTTATCATGCTCCTGAGAAGCTGTTCTCTGATATGTCCCATCGTCTTACTGGTCTCATTTCCTAGAACAGCTGTGGGGTCATCTTTTTTCTGCTCATCCTTGTTTAGAAGTGGAAATCCTCTTTGTTGCCTCAGGTTGCCTTAATTTTTTTTTTTTTTCCCTTGACTATCTTCTGATAATTTTTTAAGTTGCATATGAGACTTCTCCTAGTTCCTGAGTCTCTTTTTATTAGACCTTAGTTTGGATTAGCCTAGATGTGTTGTTTTGTTCCATTGTTAATATGGTAAAGGTGGTGTATTTATCAGAATCTCTGAATTCTTTAAAATATCAGAGATTCCATCAAGAAGAAAATGGGTACTTCATAGTCTTACCACTAACAGGAAATGCTACCCTTTGTAGAATGAAAGCATTGTCTTCATGGTCTCAGGGATAAACAGCTGTCTATTTCAGTGTTAAAGTTTACCTGTAGATATTCTTAACCCAGATAAAAATGTATGTTTTTGAGAAATCTGACATGTATTCAGTTCTTTAATGAGATATAGTGTTAATAAGGTAGTCATTTATTCAACAAACATGCGAGAATCACGATGTACAAGGCACTATCCTAGGTCCCAAGCATACAAAAATGAGTAAGACAGTTCCTCTCAAGGAGCTGGTGGATGGACACAGCAATATAAACAGAATTATTACACTGTATGCTAAGGGGAGAACAGGGTATATTTTAGACATAAAAATTGACATCTGAGTTTAGTTTTAAAGAATTCATTGGTTTCCAGACAAATAGAGAAATGAAAGAAGAGAAGGTATTACAGAGAAGAATGAGAGCGAGAGAAAGGGAGGGAGGAAGAAAGGAAGGAAATGATCAAAGGCTTATACATGTATGTGTTTGTTGGGTGAGTGAAGGAGGGTGCTAGAAGAGTTTTAGGGTTATCATTGGAATAAAGTTCAAGTCTGGGATAGTTAGCGAGAAGCCACAGCCCGGTCCCATGTTAGGAGTTTGGATATTATCATATAACAGGGTTCTGGGGAGCCAGGTCTTATTTTTTTATTACATGGTATTTAATTAATTTGTTTATGTATTTATTTATATCCTGCATTATTCCAGAAAAGACTACATTGTGGTTAAGAGTCCATCTCTTAAGTACAGTGGGTGGTACATTGTAGTTGGCTTAGGACATATTTGTTGCATGAATGTTGCTGAATAAATCCTCCATAAATATTCTTTGTTTCAATGAGACTTTTGAATTTGATATATAGTGGTGTTATCTACAATACTAAAACATTGGAAATAACCTAAATAATCAACCCCATTGGGGAATGATTACACAAGTCATTGAATATAATAGCACTAATCATATGACAATTAGGAGGACTGTGTGAAAACAGAATTTATGATGTATTTAAGTGAACAGTCCAAATACTAAACGGTATGTATATTATATTTAGAATTGCTTGAAAGTAAATATGCAAATTGGAAAAGGAAATAAAATTAAAATAGTTGTTACATGGTAAAGGAATTAGGAGTGTAATTTTTTTGTCTTCTTTAAAATAATGTTTTAACAATTATCAGTTATTATAGAGAAAAAACCACATGGCATACCCCTGATACTCATTTATTAAGGAAAATGTTATGCAAGTACATAAGCTATTTTTCTTATCCTTGCTTGACAATCCCAATAGGTATGGCGCCCTGCTCTTGAGGCTTAATCCTTTTTTATGGCTTTAATTACTATGGTATTCTTTGAAAGTCAGAATAACATATGTATTTATTGGTCACTGGCCATCCTTCCTGGTTGCTCATTATATCTCAACCAAGCTTTGATGTGCCAGCGCTGAGGGCTGCTTTTCTTTGTTAACTATTAGATGCAGAGCCTTATACTTTTAACAGTTATATAAACTAGGGTTTAGGATTGACCTTGTCTTCACTTGACAAGGATGAAAGGAGATGGATTGGGGTAGCATATTCATAATTCTCTATAGTTCTCTTTGGAACTTTACAGTCACACAGTAAGTTAATAATCGAGGTCCAACGTTTTGCTGAAAAAATTTAAAGCAGACATGAATAAGCGCTTACTTTGGGCATAAAAATTTTTTTGATTTTTTTAGTAGAACGCCTACAGAAAACCCGTTTTTATGAAATAAGACCTCTTATCATACCCTGTAGGAGAAACAGGTGACAACATTTTTGCCTAAATAACGATAACTTGCTGTGTGGCATCATTAGCTATAAACCAACTAAAAGGTTGGGGATTTCTAACAATTTTATAATTGGATCAGTTATCTGTATAAAGGCGATTTCTAGTTTGAGATGATAAAACCTTGCACTTGCCATATAAGAGCTGGCTTTTATTTACTATAGTAGAAGGACAGACATCTGATTTATCTGAAAATTATATTAGATCATTAACAAATTAAGTTAAAAATGAATTTAGAACACATCTCTGTTTTATACTAGCAGATATTATGTGGCTCTGATTCATCAAGACAGCGTTTGTTCCAACTCCATTTCTCGTGTGTTCTAGTGTAGCTTCCATGTGGCATTAATGAATAGATGTGTATTTGAGCTAGATTATTCTAGCTATGTGGCGGACTATATGGAGGATAAATTGAAGGGGTAATACCACTGGAGGTAGGAAGAGCAGTCAGGAGATTTTACGTTAATTGAGGTGAATATTGATAAGTTCCCTAGCCATAGCAGTGTCTATAGTCAGAAAAAAGAATGGATTGGAAAAATACTTAGGATGTAAAAGCTGAGTAATTTAATGATGAATAGATAAGGTACATGGGATGAGAGACTCAGGGATGTTGGAATGATCAGTTGACACAGAGAATGTAGAAGGAACATAGTCTGTGGGGGAGATGATGAATGGGTTTTTGGACGTGTTAAGTTGGGTGTGCCTCAGGAGCATTCAAGTTTGGTTCTATACCTGGACGTTCAGTACACAGTTCTGAAACTCCAGGAAGAGATCTGGGCTAAAGTGTGTAGGGTGGAGAGAGTACTGGGCCAAGGACAAAACCCTGAAGAATACCAGCAGTTAAGGGACAGGAGGAGGAGGAGGAACTCAGGAAGAAACCTAGGAGGAATAGTCAGAGAACTTTCATTAAGACCGGTCTAGTCCGGTGTTTCAGAAATCAAAGGTATAACAAGTGCCAAGTAGAGAGTTCCAGGGATATTTGAAATCACAAGTAAGTAGGAAAAAACAGTGAGTCTTCTCATCTTATATTCTTCTCTGCTCTTCCCCAGGGTTTGTTACCTCGAGGTGAGAAGCCCAACCCTTTAAGGCAAAAGAACGCCAAGGTGAACCAGCTCCTCAAGGTTTCCCTGCCGAAACTTGCCAATGTTCAGCTCCTGGATACAGATGGGGGCTTCGTGCACTCGGACGGTGCCATCTCCTGCCACGACATGTTTGATTTTCTGCATCTCACAGGAGGGGGCTACGCAAAGATCTGCAAACCCCTCCATGAACTGATCATGCAATTGTTGGAGGAAACACCTGAGGAAAAACAAACCACCATTGCCTGACTGGCTCCCATCAGTGTTAATAGCGTCCCAGCTTCCTCAGATCAGTTATATCACTGGCACTACAGAATCCTTCTCTTTCTTAAGGCACTTTGCATTGTAGAATGTTCCTGGATGTTCATATCTAGTGTTTGAAGGGGAGGAGGGATTTAAACTGGTCCTGTACATAGAAGGTTTGTTTGACACAGGAGAAAAATTAGCCAAGGAAGATGGTTGTTTAAATTCATTGGAAACCAGAAGGGGACTTTTTAGTTGTATGTGTGACACATTCATTGACTTATCACTGTTTTTCCTAGGACAACATCAAGCCTAAGTACTGAACAAAATGAAGATTCTTTCCTTGGCCTTTCTTTCTATGGATTATGTCATATATAATAATAATTAGAATAACACCTTCTTGGCTTTAAAACAGATGTTTTTCCAGTTTTTAAAGTTCATAATTTAGCCTTTTGTTTTTTATTTTGCTTTACTCATACGTATTCTCAATGTTATAGCAACATATAACATCAGATTGAACGTGCTTGTCATTCAGATATGGGAGATGCTATGGTTACAGGTGAATTTGTTCCACTCTGTTAATCTTTCCCATGCTTAACAGTGAAAAATAGGTTTTGCCCCATTTGGGGGACTCAGTGGAGGGTATTATTTTTATGCTGCTGAATATCGTGTCTGTAATAGACCCATGCATGCAGCCTTTCCTCTTTTCCCCCTCATCCCCTCTTTTTTTTGGTGGGAGGGGTCCTTGTTAACATTACAAGCTTTTAACACGTTTTTGACCTAGGAGCTCTGTTGCTGGCAGTATAAATCCCCAGCCAGTTACTCTCACGATGATATTACTGATGTGTAATTCATTCTTGTGTGGTGGTCTGTGCTGTAGAGTCTGTGTAGTGCTATCCGTATTCAGAGTTCTGGTTTGTTTGTTTTGTTTTTCCCTTAAAACCTGTTACAGTTTTCCTTCTTTTGGGGGGAAAAAAATCAGAACTCTGTTTCCCACTCCATAAGCCCTGACTTTATTTCAAGTTTTGTAGTATTTTAAGGTGTATATTTTATTTTATTTTTATTGGCTTAGTTTTTAAATTATTATTAGTCCAGAAAAATTTGGCCTCTTCTCATGGGGAAATGGTGAAACTGCTCTTCCGAATAGACATTCTGCTTGATCCCACTGTTTTAGTAAAAGAGAACTAGTAAAAAAGAACTTCGTTTAACCTTCAGGATTTCTCCTTAATACATCTTCATCTGAGAATTTCTTTCAAGAGAGCTCTTTATAATCTTAATGGTTTGTTGAGCTACAAGACCTGCCATTTAAAAAATAATAGGACAACAGGTGGTTTATTGTTTAATATACCTATGGAATATGTACAAACTGGATTTACAAACAAATACTTTAAACTGGACCAGGTGGATATTGAAGTAACCCATCAAAATGTGCTCTGCAGTGATTCTGCTTAACGTTCAAGTTCAGTAACTAAGGCGTATGTTTCTTACTCTGCTTGCAAGGTTCAAGTTCAGTAACTAAGGCATATGTTTCTTACTCTGCTTGCAAGGCACATGGCATTGCTTTTGTGTGCTGGAGGGGGATTTGTGGTTTGTGCTAAGAGCCGCTTCTGACTGAAAGGGATGGAACTTGGGCTGATTTTTTCTTTTTTTTTTTTTTTTCCTCGTCGAGGCTTTTTCTGGGAATTTTGTTTTTTGGTTTTTTTGTCTTTAAAAAAAACAAAAACAAAAACTTTCCTGAATGTATCATGTCTTCATTAACAACTGAAAATATACGTGGTGTTTACTAAACTTGTTTACTATATTAAATTTTCCTTTTTATTTTTAGTAGCCCAGGTTCTTGAGTTTTTCAAGACAGATTTTTTTTTTTTTCTTAGCTGAGGTATAGTTCTAGGGAGGAGATTTAATTAAGCCACAATTTTGTGTGTGAAAAGACAGTTTCCTATCCAGGTCTTTTTCTGTTGTCAGAGGGAAGGAGTATGGTCCAAACAAACCCCATTAGGTTACTCCTGCAGCATGTGCTTTTAGCTTCTCTCTTGACTAAGGATCAAATATCCCTTTGTGAGCTGGCCTTCAGCTCCTTTGCTTCTGTGTATAAACCTTGGATGTTAACTACATTTTATATTTACCAGAGCTATTTGAGCAATAGTATTTGAACCACTAGCCTTTTAAATAAAAGTCTGCCCCGTTGCTAATGTGCAGATACTGAGTCCACTTTCATTTCTTGCCAGCTTTCTTTGCACTGCTTTAGGCAAAAAGTGTTCATCTGTTTTTCTTTGATTGACACCCCAGTTTGTTGCAGTGACAGAACTTAATGCTTAATCTTTGGATTTCATATATATATATATATATATATATATATATATATATATATATATATATATATGAGAAATATATACACACACACACATACATGAAGTTTAATGCACTGTCCAAGTGAAATGTCCTACTTGTGCTTGTGATTAAGGGGCCAACTTTCCAGGCAGCCAGCAGAGGTGTTAATTCTGTTTGTCTCCCAGCAAACTTTCATTCCTTTGCCCACCCATTCCCACTACACTAGATGGCAGCTGGTGATGGCACAATAAAGATTTCTGCAGTCCCGTCTTGAATGTGGCAGGTTGAAGATGTACTGCCAAGGGTGATCTAGGGCATGTTGTTTTGCTGCCCACATATTCTAGACTGCCATGGGCAGTGCTCTGGCTACCACCTTGAGTCGATTTGAACATCTGTCTAAGCCTGAATTTTTTGTCAAAAACCTGAACCCAACAAAACAAATCTTGAGTAGCTCATGCCCTGCTCTTAGGAATTCTGTCGTTGTTTAAAAATAATGTTCAACTTTCTTTATCTTTTTTATTTGTTTAACCTAGTCACTGTTTACAGTTGTATGCTAAAGCCTGAAATATTGTCTGTGCTGTGGTATATGAGCATTGCCAATTTTATATTTATTGCAGCGAAGAAGAAACTAAAGATACATGAAAATGAGGAGCCTGGCTGTGCTCCTGAATCTGTGGGGTGCATGTGGGAGAAGTGAGTTGGGATCTCTTGAAAGGAGGCTTTTTGGGGTGGGGTCTCCCAGGCTTCTCCTTGGTGTTCCTGCTTGGGGATCACTGCTGCTAGTTGACTGGACCTCCCCAACGGAAGTTTGTGTTTCCGCTTTGGCAAAGTTTCATTGACTAGTAGAACTCATTCTGTTTTAGTGCATATTTCAATATAAATGTAAACATTTCACTCAAACTTGCTGTCTTTCTGTCTCCTTTATCATAGTTTGAATTCCAATGAAGAGAGAAGGGATGTTTTTTTTCTACCTTATCACAAGCAAATTGGATACTTAGATCATCCTGTTGCTTTTCTGTGGCACTGAATGTACCAAGCTGACCCTCATCACTTATCTCCTTGGGGGTGCAGAATGGCAGGGTAGGATGAGCAGATAGAAGGAATCCTAAGTAGTTAAATGGAAATATTGTCAAGCGAAATGTTTCAGATTTGTTAATAGTATCTGGTAGTTAAAAACAGAATTAAGTCATTAAATTGACCTCTTGACCCTTTTTCCTAATTTCAAATCTTTAGAATTTTATTCACATTAATTGTCCCAATTTCTACAGTTTCTCCATTCCTCATGCTAATAATCACCAGTTCTTCTTTTTTACACTTTGGAATATTTCTTTCTACTGTTACCCCCAGCTTGGACTTAAATGCCTCAAATTAATTGGAGTATTCTGAGTTCCTGTGTCATCTAGGGAGAAAAGCTTCAGGATAACATTTCCCATAGATTAACCACCTAAGCAATTTAGGTAGGTGCATTTCCACTTTCCTGTTGGCTGGGAGGCCTCGAGAAGTTTTCTGTCTTGTCAAAGATGAGTCATGTAATGTAAATGGTTGAGCTGGGATTCGAACCCAGCTTTACCTGACGTCGAAGTCCTTGCTCTTAACCACTACTCATGCAACCTGGGGTGTCTTTTTAGCTCTAGATTCCGATTCACTGAGTTCATTGCAGATACATCCCTAGTTTCCCTTCAGTTGAAAGTCCTGGGAATGAAGTGACAATCTTCTCACCTGGACCAAAGGCAACAGCTTCCTTCAGTCTTTCTGCAATCAATATACTCCCTTTCGATTCCATCCTCCACGTGGCCACGGAATTATTAGAATTTATTTAAAGTGCATTATCTGGCCATCTTGTTTCCCACCTTAAAACCAGCAGTAGAATTTAAATTGTGTTTATAGAGCCAAGAATTTTTGGTGGTACGCGTGAAGGGGTTCCAAGACTGGCAACTGTATTAACATGTCAGGAAGTTCAGATTGACAGGAGGATACTACCTGGGTAAGTGAAATAAGATTTAAAGTCTAAAACAGGAAAGTGTAAGTACAGTCAGTAATAAATGGCAGAATGATTAAAATAGGAGTTGTCAGCTTCCATATGCTGAGGGGTGGTGGGGGCCACAAGTGCAGATGGAAATGCTGAATGAGGGTTCATGTCAGACCTTCAGAAAACAGCTGCCTCCCTTGAAGTCCACTCCATACCTGAGTCCAGACAGTTCTGCAGGTGGGTTTCTGTGGATGTGTGCTGTGGACCACCTCATCCGACCTGGGTGAATGGCCTCAGTCTCAGTATAACAATGTGGCTGCTAGTGACAATGTGGACATAGTTCTCCTTTATCACCCTCGCCTCCCCCAGCTAACACATCTGCCCCAAGGACGACCTCTTTAGAGCTGTGTGACCAGAGCAAGGGTCACTTACCTGGCCCATTAGGGCCTATCCTGATGACTAACACCACCAACCACGCCAGCGATGATTACAGCAGATTGATATGCCAATAAAATGTTCCTTAGCAGCTAAAAGTGTCTATGGTTTTTGCGACATTCCCTTTATCACTTCTCACCATGGTGAGGCTATTGAATTAAAATGATTTACTCCTATAAAAGGATAAAATTTGGAGATACTAAACTGAGGTATTTTTGTTTTTCTACTTGCCTCCCCCTGCCCACCCTCCCCATCTAATCACACCAAGTTCTGCTCCACCCACCCCCCAGAGGCATTGCCTTGTGAGCTGGTCACAGGTTCCCCTTAAATCACAGGACAGCAGTGAAAGCAGCCTGGGGCCTGAGGCTTTGCTGATTGTTTCCAAACTATGCCATGTGAACCTCTTCAGTGGCCCAGAAGTGGAAGAGAGGGTAGTGTGGTGGAAGGGGAAGCTCCCTCACCAGCATCTACTTGGGGAAGGAACCAGCAGGAGAATCCATCCCTGCTTTTCTCCAGCCAAGGCAGGGGTGAAACCTTAACTCAGCTACATATTTTTACATAGCCACAAAGCAAAGACCTTGTTTTGCTAAACACATAGTCTTTCTTGGGCCTGATTTTATGCTATGCCTCTTGCCTCTTGCTTATTTGCTGGCTTATTTTATCTTAAATCACATCAAAAATATGTATCAAAAAAACAAATTTTACACACTGATAAAGCTTTGACAGCACCCCTGGAAAAATTAATGACGGATCAGTGTACTGCAGCATGTTCTTTGATAACCACTGATAGTCCAAGCTATTAAATATAACATCCAGTGTGCTCCATGACCTGGCCCTCTTCAGTTCGTTTATATCCTCCCACCTCTTACTTTGAACTTTCATGCCAATAGCATTGAACTCTGAGTCTATGGCTTTGCCCCAAGTTGAGACCCTCTGTCTGGAATATGCTCTTGCCCATTTGCCAAGCTAGCTCCTACTCATCTTTTAAGAATCCTTCAGAGAATCCTGGAATGTTTTCTGATTTCTCCTATTTTCAGCTCATATCTGTACTAGGTCTCTCATCTCTGAATTCCCATAATACCCTGTGTAAATCTTTTATCATTGCACTTAATCACTTTTCTACACTGCTAGATATGAATTCCTTAAGAACAGAGAATGTGTTTTAAGCATCTCTGTGTTCCCAGCACCTAGCTTAGTGACTAGTACACACTAGGCACTGAATGAATGAATGGATAGGAGATCGAGTTATTTCTTCATGATCATCTAGCCAATAACGGTCAGAATTGAAACCGGAATACAAATCGTTTGACTTCAATTTCTGTCCTTCCAATGGTATTATGCTGCTGCTTGTAAGAAACAGTAGACATTATTCCAGCTAGTGAAAAATTTACTTAAGAACAATGAAAAACAGAAAGATGCAGTATATACCTATTACAAAAATTATTGAGACATTTTCTGGAATTGTTTGATTAGAACTAGATGGAATTATGAAAGATACATGCACTCCAATATTCATAGCAACATTATCTTCAGTTGTCAAGACATGGAAGCAACCTAAGTGTCCATCAACAGATGAATGGATAAAGAAGATGTGGTATTATATACACAATGAGATACTACTCAGCCATAAAAAAGAATGAAATTTCACAATTTTCAGCAACATGGATGGACATGGAGGGTATTATGCTAAGTGAAATAAGTCAGAGAAAGACAAATACTGTATGATATCACTTGTATGTAGAATCTAAAAAATACAACAAACTAGTGAATATAATAAAAAATAAGCAGACTCACAGATATAGAGAAGAAACTAGAGGTTACCAGTGGGGAGAAGGAAGAGGGGAGGGGCAAGATAGCGGTAGGGGATAAAGTGGTACAAACTATTATGTGTTAAATAAGCTACAAGGATATATTGTACAACATGGGGAATATAGCCAATATTTTATAATAACTATAAGGAGTATAACCTTTAAAAATTGTGAATCACTATATTGTATACTTGTAACTTATATAATATTGTACACCAATATAATACAAGTATACTTCAAAAAAAATAAAAAATGAACTAGATGGAATTAATAAAGACGGTTTTTATAGGAAAAGTGAAGCTAGAAGAAAAAGCTAGACTGGTTCAGAGGAACAAAAGTATCGTGAATGAGAAAATCACCTTTGTGAAGACTCTAGGAACCAATAAAATAACAGAAGCAGCTATGGGATGTAGCCTGTGTCCGAGCCAGAGTGTAAAGAGAGGGGACCTGTTCTAATAAGAACAACTTGGAATAAAGACTGGGTAGCTGTATGTGAGCTTTAGATACAGTCAGAGAGGAGTGAAAGGTTCTTCAGTTGCATCTTCTGATTTCTTAGCCAGAGACCCAAGCTTTCTTGAAATAGGAGGATGGCTGGCTCAGTTTTATCAGTGATCTTTGGAGACACAGATTTGAGTTGATCAATTATTCATCTGCTTGTTTTCAGCAACCTGATGACCAGCCTCATTTCCTGGAAAGCCCTGATGTTGGTTCCATCACATGGCCACAGGGAACCGGATGCAGGGCCTGAATGCACTGTGCACATTTCCCCTTCTGAATGGTGAAAACGCAGGTTTAGGAAATGCAAAGTGGCTGATCTGTCTCTGGCAGAAAGTCCTGGCCACTTGGTCAAAGCTCTTCTCCCTTGACTCCCCTTCTACTCTTTAGACAATAGTTCAGGATGATGAATTCAGTCAAGCCCAGCTCCACTGTGTGCGGCATTTAGGAGGACAATGGAGATGAGAGGTGGACCCTGAAGGCTCAGAAATTGCAATTTGCCTAAGATGCACAATACAGGGAATTAAACATAGAACTTTCTATCATCAAAGTCCTTGTTTTTTCCACAACACCATGAAGCTGTGGGACAGGTATGAGACCTTATCTCCAGAATGACAAGAGTAAATACTGTATCTTTAACTGATTCCTAATCTGTTGTGCACCCCCTTTTCACAGTCCTTGATGGAGAGATAAACAGACATGAGGGCAGCTCTGGGAAAGAACAGAACTTGCATGGTGGGAAGAAGGGCTGTGCTCTTGCTTCTGGGGCTGCCTATACCCAGGACAATTCTATTTGAGCTCCAAGTAGATACACTGAGCCCTTTTTACCGTCACAGTGAAAACAGGGAACTTCAAGTTCATTTCCTTCAGGGGGACTGGTTTTGCAACCTTTTTTTCTGGGTTAAAGTTATATACCATTAGTTAATTCTAAAGTCTGTTTTGATTCTGCCACCCACCTACAGACACGGCCACTACCTACCACCCAGATTCCTAAATTACTTGATCGGATTCAGCTAATCCATTTACTGTGATTCCTACAGCATCCTGCTCTTGGTGAGTCTTAAGTTCATTTTAACAATACCCCTGAGCCAGCCGAAGCTTCCTTCCTGTCTTCTTGCTCCAAACTCTGAAAATCTTGTGACACAAAATGGAGCTGGACCCGTGGAAAGCTGTGAACCTTGTCAGCTGCCTGGTGAATGGTCCCATTTCCCAGGTCCTTTCTGCATTCAGGCTCAGAAGGATGGCCCACAGGGAAACGAAAGGAACTCATCCAGCCTTGTGACCCAACACTGCCTCCTTCATCGCCAGGGCTGGGGTTGGGCTTTTTATATAACATGGCAGAGAATGCAGTAGCTGGGCCTGTGCAGAAGGCCAGGGGGCCTTCCCTCAGGACTTGACATCTCCTTGCACTTAGACGTCTGGCTTTGAGACCCAGCACTGCCCTTCTTTTATGCTGACTGCTGCAGCCAACAAAAAAAGCCTTCTCTCCACTCAGGGCTGCCAAACCTCAGAAAGGGCCTATTCATAACAGGCTTGTGCTGTCTCAACCCCAGCCCCCAACCCTCCTACCCACCGTGAGTGGGGCAGCAGGGCTGAGGAAAGTTCTGCAGACCTGAGAACAGCAAGAAAACACAGGGCTGCTGCCTTCCCACCCTGTCTGAACACTCAGGGTTAAGCCCTTGAGACCTTGAAAAAGGAAAAGATGTTGCCGGGAGAAAGGGAGCAAACAGAAATATTGATCGTCCACAGTTGTTTGGCCCCAGAACAGTAGTTCTCAAAATTTATTGTGCATAGCAAACTTCTGGAGTGCTTCCTAAAATGCAGATTCCTGGGTTCCACCTCTAGAGACTGTGATTCAAAAACTGCAAGTAGGGTCTCCGTGAGCATTTTAAACAGGCCTAGAGGCACATTTTGCCCCAAAACCTGAGGCAGAGTTGGAATGTTTGTCCCCACCCCCAAGCCCAGCCTGGGATTATTCAGTACAGCCTCAGCACCAACCAGCCTATGGCAGAGATGCTCCGGTCCTCAACTTGTGGTCCTCACAGAACCCGGGAAAGTTCCTGGCACAGACAGCGTAGACCAGTTAAATCACATCAGCCTCAGTGAGGAGCTCAAGCTCAGGGTGGCAGTATTTCTTAGAGTTCCAGATTTACTGGGAGGTTTGTGATGAGAGAAAAAGTGAAGTCCAGTTGGAATGTGGAAATCTACATTGACTCTCCACAGTGGGCTGCTGACTGCATGGAGGGCTCATTATGAAGATACATCTTGTAATCCTGAGGGTCCTCCGATTCCGATTCAGGTTTGTATAGATGTGTGGGATGGAATACTGGACCAAGGCACAGGGGACTTTAGTGAGCTACTCATGAGCTGACTTCTTCTGGGCTTCGCTCTGCCTATCTGTAAAATGAGGGGTTGGCCCAGGAGTCTGCTAAGGTTCTAGAGTTCTCTAGCCCCTGCAGCTTGCTTCTGGTCTTCACCCTCACGTATGAATGCTTGGGCAGGGGCTAGGTCTAATTCTCTCCCTCACTGTTTGCCCAATATAACTAGAACAGTACCTGGTACCTAGTAGGTGCTCATTAAATATTTATTGCAGGAATGAATACATATTTATAACAGGTCAGAAGCTAAAATAGTCCTCATTGGAACAATGCCCAGGTAGTAAGGCAGGGGCAGGGACTGAGTCTGCTGGAATCTTGCAAGCAAGAGAACCCTGACAAGCCAATGACCTAGGTGGCTTCATCAGGGTATCTGACAACTTCAGAGGTGGCCTTTCTTTCCCTTTAAACATACCTAATTTGTCTTAGATATGTTCTTAGAATTTGTGTACATTGTAGAAAATTTATAAATTTTTAAAATATATTAAATAAATTTAAAAACCATCCAACCAGTGATCTTTTTTTCTTTCTTTCTTTCCTGAACTTGTCTATACTTTTGGAATTAGAGGAAAATGATATGACACATGTTATTTATTTAAATTTATTTTTATTTATTTATTTTTGACTGCATTGGGTCTTCGTTGCTGCGCGCAGGCTTTCTTTAGTTGGGGCGAGCGGGAGCTACTCTTCGCTGTGGTGTATGGGCTTCTCACTGTGGTGGCTTCTCTGTACGGCCTCTCGGCGCAGCCTTCAGTAGTCGTGGTGCGTGGCCTCAGTAGCTGTGGTGCAGGGGCTTAGTTGCTCCGCGGCATGTGGGATCTTCCCGGACCCCGTGTCCCCTGCATTGGCAGGCAGATTCTTAACCACTGCGCCACCAGGGAAGCCCGATACATGTAATTTAAAAAGCCACCTGTAATTCAAAGGTAATCATTGCTAAATTTTATGCAGTTTTCAACGTTTTTCTATGCATGTCTGTGTGTTTGGAAAACCTACGGTTTATATAGTGTCATAACCTGAATTCTCTGCTTGCATGTCCCTTAATGTCTTAAGCATCACTTTCAATGGCTTCATGAAAATAGTACATTTAAGCACTCCCTCATTATGGACATTTAAGCTGTTTCCTTTAAGCTTTGTATTATAAGGATCACAGTGATAAGGATATTTGCCCACACGTTTTTTATCTGTATTTCTTATTTCCTTAGGATAGCATCCCAGAAGTGGAGCGCACAGGGTTCCTCGGGCATTTCTGTCTCGGCTTCCCCTCCTTGGGCAGTTTCCTAGTTCTTAGAAATTTTTCTTTTCTTAAGATAATTAGGAGAAAAAAAAACGTCCCGGGGTGGAGGATGTTAGTGGTAATGGCAGTGGTGGTGGGGGTGAGGGTGATCCTTACGTGTGAAAAAGAGCATTTGTCAACGAGAATCCAACACTTGGAGATCCTTCACGGAAACATCCATCTAATCCAAAGTGAGCTTCCAGAGAAGGTCAGGATAATGAAAGAGGAGCCGGTAACAGGATAGGAGTGGGAGAAGGCCTCCAGCTGGAAAGCGGCGGCCCCTTTAAGGCCCCAAACGAGGCCTGGCCCTTTAAATCTGTGTCAGTTTCCCCTGACGTCAGCGGGCGGGCCGGCAGCCCTGCTGTTTACCGCCCCGCGGCGTTGCTCGCTCCGCGGAGTTCTGAGCGCCGAAGCTGGCGCCCCAAAAACTCGCCGCTCCGCGCGGCGTCGGGTCGCTACCACCTATCACGCCCCTCACCCTCAGACTCTCCTCCCTTCGCGGCCGACCCCGCCGCCGGCTTCCCCTCCCTCCCTCCTTCCTCCCTCCCTCCCTCGCTCCCCTTTCCCGGCGTCTCCAGGCTCCCAGCAACTAGCCGCCTCCGGGCTGTCACGGCCCTGGCGGGCGCCCGCCGGATCTCCCAGCCGTGCTCAGCCCCTCGCGAGCTGGGGCCCCTTCCTGTGGCCCGTACCCCAACCCCTCCCCACCCCCTCCCAGCCGCCCCATCCCCTCCCTGGCCGCTGAGAGCGTGTCTGCGGCTCCAGGGGAGGGACCGTTTCCTAATCTCAGGCCGAGGTTAAAGTTCTGGTCCTGGTGAGATGCTGGAAGCTGCGGCCAGAGCCGCAACCCGCCCTGGAGGTGACCTGTCGCTTATCGTCGCCGCTGCTGCCGCCACTGCCGCCCGGCCGGGGCCATGTTCGCTCTGGGCTTGCCCTTCTTGGCACTCTTGGTGGCCTCGGTCGAGAGCCATCTGGGGGTTCTGGGGCCTAAGAACGTCTCGCAGAAAGACGCCGAGTTTGAGCGCACCTACGTGGATGAGGTCAACAGCGAGCTGGTCAACATCTACACCTTCAACCATACTGTGACCCGCAACCGGGTGAGGGAAGGGGCTGGGCTCGGGGCTGGTGGTGAGTGGGCGAGCGGACCAGGGCTCGGCGATGCTGTCAGTCCACAAGAACAGCCGCCCCACTGGGTTTCCCAGAACCACACTGGACCCTCTTGCCAGTCCTTCTTCCTTTGCCAGGGATGTTTGTTCTGAAGCTACCAGTGGACAGTTTCTGAAGTTGCCTCTTTCCCATCTTCTCTTTGATCCCTTCCTTTCTACCAGCTGTAGTCTGAGCAGGACTGGCCTGCTCCCTACCCAGCACCCAGAGTCTGACAGTGCTGTGGGGTCAGGGAGCAAGGAAGCAGGCTTGCTACTGGGCTTGGCCCAGAAAACCCCAGGGGGATGAGACAGGCCCAAACTGAAAGGCTCTGCCCCCAGGGAGTTATAGCTGAGACTCCCCAGGGAAATGAATGCAGGACTTCCCAGGCTGCTGGGACCTTCCCAGCCCTCTTCCTTCCCTTGGAAAGACAGCTGGCCTTGTAAGCTGAAGGTGGTGGAGATACAGCCAACCCCAGGTTGGGTGGGAGGGGAGAAGGAGTTTGCCTACCATGGAGAAGCTTCCTCACCCTGATTTCTCTTTCATTTCTCCCCAGCTGTGAGTTGAACATGGGCACAGCTAGGTCTGGGAAGTCTAGACCCCAGGCAGGGCTGAGATTTGGAGCACTCTTGCAGCCTGGCTCATGGTCTCCTGCTCAGCTCTCACCAGGACTGGATTTACTAAGAAGTGGTGGAGTTCGGAATGGGAATCTGATTTTTTTTTTTTTTTTTTTTCCAGAATGGGGAGGGATTGGGTTTTGATGGCAGGCCAGGATCTGCCTTCAGTGCCTGGTTCTCCGAAGTTTGATCTCATCCAACTTAGAGTCCTTTCTCTTTTTGCCCCCACATGTGGGGTTACCCTGAGAACGGTGGCCTCTATCCGTCTGGGAGGTGCTGCCCTAAGGGCTTGGGTTTCAGCAGCCCAATAACAAGCAATCCCAGGATTTATTTTATTTTATTTTTTTCTTTAAGCTCCGACTGTCCTATATACTTTCCTCCATAGTGCCAGTGGTGGGAGTGTCTCCATTTTATAGAGGGGGATGTTGAGGCTCAGAGATGTAAAGTGACTTTTCCACAGCCCTATCCCTCGGTCAGAGCTAAGGATAGAACTTGGCCTTCTTGGCTTTCAACAATTCCTGTTTCCCCACCGCCCTGTGGCCTCTGGCCACCAGATGAGTTGTTGAATAGGAACTTCCTGGCTCACAAGGAAGAAGGTTGGGGAGCACTTCTTGCTCTCCTGTGTCCCTGTGTGTGCGCATGTGTGTACATGCACGTGTGTGCAGGCGCATGTGTGTGCAGGCGTGTGCATCCGTGAACTTTTATAGCAATGGGGTATCCTGGGCATGCCTGAGGTCTCCACTGTGTTTCCCATCCTCTCCCCTAAGTCCCTCCTGGAGTCTGGGGGCTGCTCTGGCAGATGAAGGGGCATAGGTAGCTCCCCATCTCCACCTGGATGGGGAAAGCACAAGCCGTCTGCTTGAGGGAGGGCAGAGCTCACAGTCTCTGGAGCCATGTGTTCCCGTGGCAGAATTAGAGTCACCGTGGGCTTGACTGAGGGACATTTCCGTGTCATCTTGCAGACAGAGGGCGTGAGAGTGTCCGTGAATGTCCTGAACAAGCAGAAGGGGGCTCCTTTGCTGTTTGTGGTCCGCCAGAAGGAGGCGGTGGTGTCCTTCCAGGTGCCCCTGATCCTCCGAGGGATGTGAGTAGGACCTGGGGACCAGGGAGCGGGGATAGGCCCAGGCCAGGCCTTGTCCAGGGTCCCCGACCACCTGGGTGCCCCTCTGTTTCTCCTCCTCATTCCCTGAGCCAGGAGGCTGGTCAATGGCACAAGGGCCCAGCCAGCTGACCTGGAGCTTGTCAGCCTAGTGGAGGTGGGGTAGGGAGGTAGTGGGACCAGAGCGGAGGAATTGGGGCTCTGCTCCCCTGGAATGGCACGCTGGCTGTTACGGGACCGCAGTCATGTCTCGACTCTGCCTCGGACCATAGGTTTCAGCGCAAGTACCTCTACCAAAAGGTGGAGCGAACGCTGTGTCAGCCCCCCACCAAGAATGAGTCCGAGGTCCAGTTCTTCTACGTGGATGTGTCCACCCTGTCACCAGTCAACACCACGTACCAGCTCCGTGTCAGCCGAATGGATGACTTCGTGCTCAGGTCTGCAGGGGAGAGCGAGGGGGCCACGAGACTGGCCTCCTTCCCAAGCTCTGGGAGTAACGGTGGGGGGCTCTTCTCTGCCCCATAGGACCGGAGAGCAGTTCAGCTTCAATACTACGGCGGCGCAGCCCCAGGTAAGACCTCCCTGTCAACGGTGCCTCCAGAGGAGAAATGGGGAAGCTTGAACTTGGGGGTGGGAGTGGTCAGCACTCTTTGCCAGGAGTTTCAGGTTGGTTGTACTCTCCGTGGAGGACTCTCTAGAAACAGGAGCACTGGCCCTAAGGTGGTGGGGGACAGACAGTATAGGAAGTGCAGAGACAGGGGGTCTGGCTGCCATCTTTCCTACTTGCCCCTTGGGCACTGTCCTGAGTGCCCAGCTGAGGTTGAGGGGAGTGGTGTATGGGAAATGGACCTGCTTGTGGGCAAGGCCTTTCTTCCCAGAGAGCCTCCACTGCCCAACCCTGGGAGGATTCACACTCTTCCCTTCTAGAGGGGCAAAGAGAGCATCCTCATGGGATGGGGCTCTCCCCGCCCTCCCTGTGCCCTCAGTACTTCAAGTATGAGTTCCCGGAAGGAGTGGACTCAGTCATTGTCAAGGTGACCTCCAACAAGGCCTTCCCCTGCTCAGTCATCTCCATCCAGGATGTCCTGGTAAGTAACCTGCCCTTTTACTCTCCACCGGTGGATAGCAGGGCTGCTGAAGAGAGGGGACAGGGCCCAGGACCCTGCCCATCTGTCTGTCCCCTCCTCCCTCTGTAGTGCCCTGTCTATGACCTAGACAACAACGTAGCCTTCATTGGCATGTACCAGACTATGACCAAGAAGGCAGCCATCACCGTGCAGGTAGGAAATGGGCATGGCCCGATGGGGGATGTGGCCAGGTGATTAGCTTTCCTGACCCTCGCTTCTTTTCCCCTGCCCCATTCCTACCCTACCCACAGGACTGAGTCTTGGCTGTCCAGTCCCGGAGACTTTGGGTCCCCTGATATATGCAAGCATTGAATCACAGTCCCAGTTGCCTTTGGGGACAGGAAAGAGCAGAGCAGCCTTTATGGCTGCCATGTGTGCTTCATTCACCACAGCTGGGAGAGGAAAGGGCCCTGGCTGGTGATGAGGGCTGCCCTTGGCGAAGGCTAAAACCTGTGCCGGGGGCAGGGAGGGAGAGGCATGTGCTCACCTCACGACATCTAGTTGTGCAGCTGACGAGGCACCACGGCCCCTCCACTTTTTCTCCTGACTGATGCCCAGACTATAATAGGGCACCCGTGGGTTCCATGATGATGGGGCATACCCTCATTTGCTCACCTGGCACTAGTGTTAGTGCAGGGTATGGGCTCTGGAGTCAGATGATCCTGGCTCTACCACTTACCGGCAGTGTGACCCTAAGCTAACGTCCAGCAGGGATAATGATAGTACTTACTCCTAAGGATCTTTGTGAGGATTCAGTAAAACAATATATGAGCAAAGAGTTTAGCATAGTGGCTGGCCTGAAGTAGGTATTCAGAAAAGGATGGTGCTGGTGATGACAAATGATGACGATGATGTGATGATGACAGTCGTCTTCATCATCACCATCCTCACCATCCTCCTCATCGTCACCATCATCACCATTATCACCGTCCTCATTCTGCAGCGCAAAGACTTCCCCAGCAACAGCTTTTACGTGGTAGTGGTGGTGAAAACTGAAGACCAAGCCTGTGGAGGCTCCCTGCCTTTCTACCCCTTTATAGAAGGTATGTTTTGCGCCCTGGGCCTGGCCAGGGGTGGGAGGGCTTGGACACTTCCTGGGAGGTAAAAGAGCCTGTGTGGCTGATCGATGGATCTGATGGGATGTGGGTTTTTGGCTCCAGACTCTCCCAGGCCTGGTCCCACCAACTCTAGCCAAGCTCCAGGCAGGCGCTTGTTTGCCAATTTGCCATTTTACTTCCAGATGAACCGGTCGATCAGGGGCACCGCCAGAAAACCCTGTCAGTGTTGGTCTCTCGAGCAGTCACGTGTGAGTGTGGGTGGCTGAGTGGGGATGGCCTGGCCGCTGGCTCTTCTTTCAGGCCTGGGGTAGGGAGTGTTCTCTGAATGGGAAGGGTGAGGAGGACCTACTCGAGCAGGCTGACAAGGGTAGGAAGGAGGAGCGTTCTTGGAGGGCTTCATGACGGGAGGCGGGAGGGTGAGTAATGTGCTTTGGAGCATCCATGAGTAAAGAGATGGAGGGACTGAGTTCTAGATCTGTCTCTGCCACTGTGGGCAGTGTAATCTCATTGAGCCTCAGTTTCCCCATCTCTGTAACAGGAGTAATAGAATCTGTTAGTCTCTATTAGTCCCACTAAGTCGGTTTAGCACAAAATTAGTAGGAAAGTTCCAGGCCCCTTAGTCATGCTCGATAAATGTTTACTGAGTGATTGAATAGAGCCCTGTGTAAACTGGAAAGTATAAGATAAAAATAAAGGATTGTGACGGGAGGGGAAAGAAGCTGCCTCTCCTACGTGGATTCCTTATTCAGCACATTTGTTTCGAGTCCCTTCTGTGTGCTTGGTGCTGTGCTCCAGCTGTGGTCCTTAGGGTGCCCCTGTCTAGAGCCCGTTGCTATGCAGGGTGCTGAGGGCTGTGAGGAGCCCAGGACAGTCACTGTGGGAGGTCAGGGCAGAGAAAGCCTCCTAGAGGACACAGCTCCTCAGCTGTGTTTTGAAGGTTAAGTCAAGGAGGGGTCTTGGAGAAAGAAGTAGGGGAGAAAGTTCTAGCAGAGGGAGCTGTGTGAGCAGAGCCAGGAATCATGTCGAGTTTGGCATATTGTTGGCACTGGCTGGGTCATTCCACCGAGGGGAGATGTGGAGAGAGATGAGCCTGGGCCCTGCGTGCTGTGATGGGCAGACTTGGAAAGTGCTGGTGTATTTTCCTTCCCACTTCCCTCCCCACAGCCGAGGCCTACGTTGGCGGTATGCTCTTTTGCCTGGGCATATTTCTCTCCTTCTACCTGCTTACCGTGCTCCTGGCCTGCTGGGAGAACTGGAGGTAAAGTGGGACCGCTGGGCCCTCCCCCGCTCTGGGGTAGGTCAGGCAGAGGGAAATGGCCTGGCAGGATCTGTGTGGCCCTGGATAATCTCCATCCACGAGGCATAGGAATGCAGGTCCCTGTGAGGGTCTGAGGTCCCTGGGCCTCTGCTCTGGAAACCAACCCCTCCCCTCAACCTTCTTCCCAAGCAGGGAGACCCCGCATTGCTTCCCAGCCTGGGAGGACCCCAGGGATCATGGATGGAGGACAGGGTGGAGGGGGTGGAAGGCAGGCCAGCCCTGCATAGGAGTGATCCTCCTGCTGCCCTTCTGGTTTGTCTCTGGATTCTGTCCCTGCAGGCAGAGGAAGAAGAGCCTTCTGGTGGCCGTGGACCGAGCCTGCCCAGAAAGCGGTACCTCCAGAGGGTCCGGGTCGGTGGGCTGTTTGCTTTGTGGTTTGGAGGGGATAGTGGTGGATGGTTCCCTTGGGGGTTGGAGGAGGAAGGTCCCACTGGGGGTTTCTGGAGGTTCAGATAGGGAGTAACACTGTAGGTGGAAATGGGGCTGGGGCAGTGTGCCTGTTGGTCCCTAATGTGCCCGTCTTAAAGACTGTCACTTGATTCATTCAGTGTCTGGGTCTAGGTACACTGTCTGCCCCTTCAGACAATGCGACTTACCATCTCTGGGATTATTAACCTTTCGTTCTCTTTCCCTTTCTTCTACCCCTCTCTCTCTATCCTCCCTCCTGCTTGGGACCTTCTCTCTCAGCTTCTCTCCTTGGTAAGCTCCAGGTGCTGTGGGCAGAGGAGCTGGAGTCCAGAGTGGGGAGGGAGGGGAATTAGAGGGGTGTCTGGGTGGGACCCGGGCAAGCCGATGCTGGTCTGTCCTTGCTGCTGGTAACTTAGATGGTCAATTCCTTGACTTTGCTGTCTTTCTAGGGAGGAAAGAGGGGGGTGAGAGTTTCCAATGGGGCAGGTGGTGGTGGTGGGATAGGTGTTTGCTGGTATAGGTGCTTATTCTTTGCTGCCGCCATGGCCCCTCTGTGTCTCTCTTTGGATTCTTCCTTCCCTCTTCTCCCTGGCTTGCAGCCTCTCTCTGTTTCCAAGGCTAAGGGGTCCTTGACTTCTTTCTTTCTTTTTCTTTTCTTTTTTTTTTTTTTTTTATGACTCATAAATTATAGTTTATTGAATTTTTAGAAACAGAATAATTAAGCATTGCAAATTTGTTTTAACATTTCTGTTGAAAAACCTTTAAAGTGTATTACATACATACTTTAATAACCACAAGATACTCTATGATATTTAATTTTTCATGGTAACAAAGGGCTTTGAATATTAATCCATATGCTAAATACTAAAACTACTGTAATATGTAATATGTACAAGAGATTTCCTAGTACATTATTCTCATTTTAGCCCGGTAGCACCCTGCAGATGAGGAAGATAATGTAAGGTGTCCTTGACTTCTTGTGGCAGGTCACCCTCGGGTCCTGGCCGATTCCTTCCCTGGCAGCTCCCCGTACGAGGGCTACAACTACGGCTCCTTTGGTATGCGTCCACACCTGAGCTCATGCTTCCCCACTCGGCCGGGTCACCACCTCCAGGGTGGCCTCCTCGGTGCCCCCTGGAGACGGGTCCAGAGTCCCCTGCCCTGAGGTCTCTTCTGCCTGCCTCACCATTTACTATTCCCTACAGAGAATGGTTCCGGCTCCACTGGATCCACCGACGGTCTGGTTGGCAGTGCGGGCCCTGGGGACCTCTCCTACAATTACCAGGGTGAGTGGGCCAGGCGGGGCAGAGCTGTGCGGTGCAGGGCTGGTGCTGGCTGCATGAACCATGACGATGGGCGGTTGCCTCTTCTGCCAGACGCTGGAACCAGGGAGGGGCTTGCTGTCTCCCCACCCCTCTCCTCCCTCATTCCTTCCTCCTTGGTCCCACTTCCCCGGTAACTTTCCCTTTCCTTTGAAGGGCACGACCAGTTCAAGCGGCGCCTCCCCTTTGGCCAGATGCGGCAGCTGTGCATTGCCATGGGTAGATGTGGGGAGGGCGAGCGCTGCTCTACTAATCATCTCCTGCCAGGGTGGTTGACTGGAGCCAGAAGGCTCTAGGACCAGAAAGATGCTTTGTGCATGGCTTCCCCATCTAATGCCAGTAATTGCTAGCTCGTGTGTCTTTTGAGATAGGCAGGCACTGGCCCCTGTTGCTGGCAAGCTGGCACCCCAGCCTCCCCCAGGCCAGATGTTCTGGTTGGCTGTTGTGTTTCCCAGCACCTCACTCTCTGGCCTTCTGGGGCTCATGGGCCGGGGTGTCATGTCCTGGCTTCAGGGGCCTTTGGTCCGCAAGGTTACAGGAGGAAGCTTCCGAAGGCATGAGAAAAGAACAGGATAAAGGATTAGAGAGGAGGCAGCCTCTCACCCTTACCTGCACCCCAGGGCCCACTGGGTCTTTACCCAGTGGGGGCCAAGGCAGTGTCTTCTCAGAACCCACACAGCTGGGCATCTTCTAATCAGCGTGACTTCTACCAAATTCCGTCCTGCTGCTCGTGTCTGGGGCCCGGGGTCGGCTCAGTGTCCTGGCCTGGAAGCCCTAGCTCAGTGAGGGGGCAGGGCCGGAGCGGTCCCTGTTTGGTGGCCTCTTCGCGGAGTCCACCCTTGTTCCCCTCAAGGACTTAGGAGCACCTGATCCCTCCTCCCCAGGCCTGAGCCCACCTCCAGCCCCGCTCTGAGCCCACAGTTTGCCTCTTCCCACTGTCTAGTAATTGTGACAATTGTCCCAGGTGGGTGGGGACAGACCTTGGGTTCTGTGCCCACTAGGTCACCCTTCCCCCCTTTCTGCCCCAGACCATTCCCTTGATCCCGTGGGCACGCGGCCACGACTGGACTCCATGAGCTCCGTGGATGAGGACGACTACGACACATTGGCCGACATCGATTCAGACAAGAATGTCATTCGCACCAAGGTGTGACCCCACGTGGGCCGGCCCTGGTCACGGGTTCCCGAGGAAGGGAGATTCTGTGTCCAGCCCCAGCGTATCTCCCCACTGGGTGGCATGTTATGAAAGCAAAGGGAAAGAGCTTGGCTGGGGTGGCACAGATTCCAGGGGAAACTGCCTCGGCTCCCAGCCCTCCGGACCGCCCAGAACCCGGCCCGCTGGAATTCTGGCCTGTGGGAGGGAGGCCCCCCCCATGTCCTCCTCTAACCTGGGCGAGAGGGGCTTCTCTGGGGCAGTGGGGCAGGGGACTCACTCAAGCTTCTCCGCAGCAATACCTCTGCGTGGCTGACCTGGCACGCAAGGACAAACGCGTTCTGCGGAAAAAGTACCAGATCTACTTCTGGTGAGTGGGCGGAGCAGGCCGGCCTTCCTGTCATTGACAGGATGTTGCGGTGGGTTCTCGGGTTCTTTCTCGGTGCTGCCACCTCACTGCCGCCCTCCCACTCCTCAGGAACATCGCCACCATTGCTGTCTTCTATGCACTTCCTGTGGTGCAGCTGGTGATCACCTACCAGACGGTGAGCGGGCAGGGGCCGGCTCCCCAGGGCCCATGCTAAGTGCCCTCGAGGAGCTGCCACAGGCTGGGGCAATGCCCCAGTGCAGAGCCTCCCAGCCTGCGGCTTTGGAGCCAGCACAGGTCCTAGGTCATGGGTCCCGGGTTCCCATCCCAACTCTGCCTTACCAGCTGGGTGGCCTTGAGCAAGTCACTCAACCTCCCTGAGCCTCAGTCGGCTCATCTGCAAAACGGGGGCAGCAAGCCAGCAATGATGGCACCTCCCCCAGGTTGTGGGGATTTACGAAACGAAAGTGCTGGGACTTTGTGAGTCTCGGTTTCCCTTCCCTCTTCTCTGTACTGTGGGGCAAGAACCTCCGTCATGGTCATGCCTCAGGGTTTTCAGCCACACCTAGCGAGGGGGGCAGTGACTTTACCAAAAGTGGGGCTTGCTGGTGTCATGTGCGCACACGTGCTGGCCATGGCGGCACCTCCCATCCGTTGCAGAACAGGACTGGTGGTGGCGCAGGCTGTGGACTGAGGCGCTTTAGCAGCGCCCCCTCCCTGCTCCCGCTGCAGGTGGTGAATGTCACAGGGAACCAGGACATCTGCTACTACAACTTCCTCTGCGCCCACCCTCTAGGCAACCTCAGGTGGGGATCCACTTGGGAGGAGGCCCCTTTTCCCGTCGTACGGTGAACCGGGGCAGGGGCAGGGGCTCTGCAAATGCCCGCCTCGGGTGGGGAAGCGGCCAGGGCATGAGGCCGAGGCAATGCGCCCGGTGTCACCCCTTCCAGCGCTTTCAACAACATCCTCAGCAACCTGGGGTACATCCTGCTGGGGCTGCTCTTCCTGCTCATCATCCTGCAGCGGGAGATCAACCACAACCGGGCCCTGCTGCGCAACGACCTCTACGCCCTGGTGAGGAGTGCGCGCCTGCCCGCTGAGGCCTCAGGCCCAGACCCTTCCTAGCAGGCGGGGCCTTGCCCAGCCCTGCCCAGCCCTGCCCAGCCCTGCCCAGCCCAGCCCAGCCCTGCCCAGCCCTGCCCAGCCCTGCCCTGCCCTGCCCAGCCCTGTCCAGTGCTGCGCAGCCCTGCCCTGCTCTACCCAGCCCAGCCGTGCTCAGCCCAGCCCAGCCCAGCCCTGCCCTGCCCAGCCCAGCCCTGCCCTGCCCAGCCCAGCCCAGCCCAGCCCAGCCCAGCCCAGCCCAGCCCTGCCCTGCCCAGCCCAGCCCTGCCCTGCCCAGCCCAGCCCAGCCCAGCCCAGCCCAGCCCAGCCAGCCCTGCCCAGCCCAGCCCAGCCCAGCCCTGCCCAGCCCAGCCCAGCCCAGCCAGCCCTGCCCAGCCCAGCCCAGCCCTGCCTTGCCCTGCCCAGCCCAGCCCTGCCCAGCCCAGCCCTGCCCAGCCCTGCCCAGCCCAGCCCAGCCCTGCCCAGCCCAGCCCAGCCCAGCCCAGCCCAGCCCAGCCCTGCCCAGCCCAGCCCAGCCCAGCCCTGCCTTGCCCTGCCCAGCCCAGCCCAGCCCTGCCCAGCCCAGCCCTGCCCAGCCCTGCCCAGCCCAGCCCAGCCCTGCCCAGGCCTGCCCAGCCCTGCCCTGCCCAGCCCTGCCCGGTCTTATCCTGCCCAGCTTTGTTGTGCCCAGCCCTGCCCGGCCCTGCCCTTGCTAAATACCCACTCTACCCCCCATCCCACTCCTTTCTCATGATCTCCCTCTTTAGGGCCCCTTCCTTCCTCCCTTCCCATCTTACCTCATTTCTCCCTTCCCTTCTCTCTCCACAACAGGAATGTGGGATCCCCAAACACTTTGGCCTCTTCTACGCCATGGGCACGGCCCTGATGATGGAGGGGCTACTTAGCGCTTGCTATCATGTCTGCCCCAACTATACCAATTTCCAGTTTGGTGAGCGGGGCCTCCCTCTTCCCTGGCTGAACCTCAACAGGAATCTGCCCGAGTCCGCCATCCCCATTCACCCGCAGGGATTGGGATCCCCAAGACACAGCCATGTGGGAGACTCCAGGGCTGGAGGACTTGTGTGAACACACATCCTAGCTTGTAGAAAATAAGCGTCTGGATGCTATTTCTTGCATCTGTCAAGCCTTTCCTATGGAAAGGCATGTGCAAGCACTGAGAAAACAAAGATAATTAAGATACAGTCGCTGATCTCAGAGTGCTCGGACTAAGTTGTCCTTGTCGTCAGGGGAAGTCAGACTGGGGGTGACAGCCAGTGAGGCGGCAGTGTGGTGTGGCAGGGACAGTTAAGGAGCTGGATGGAGTTCAAGCGCCAGCCCGCCACCAGCTCGCTCTGTGGCTGTGACGAGGTGTGGGGACCGGGGTTCCGTGCCCGGGCTCCGCGGATGTTTCCGTAGCTCACGTCCACGTCCCTCCACCTAGACACGTCATTCATGTACATGATCGCGGGGCTCTGCATGCTGAAGCTGTACCAGAAGCGGCACCCAGACATCAACGCCAGTGCCTACAGCGCCTATGCCTGCTTGGCCATCGTCATTTTCTTCTCTGTGCTGGGCGTGGTGAGGCCCCGGCCTGCTCTGCTCACCCGTAGGAAAGGTGCACACGTGTGCACACACCCCCGTCCACCCCTGCAGGAGAGAGCCCTGCTCCTTCCCTAAAGTGCCCTCCCAGCCTGGCGGGCTTGGAGCGGCTCTCCCAGAGGAAGGGCGGGCCGGGGGAGCAGCTTTCTCCTCACCCCTGCCTTCGGTGGCCCCAACAGGTCTTCGGCAAAGGGAACACAGCATTCTGGGTCATCTTCTCGGTCATTCACATCATTGCCACCCTGCTCCTCAGCACACAGCTCTACTACATGGGCCGCTGGAAGCTGGGTGAGCGCTCGCCTGGGGCCCGCTGGGGTTGGTGGCCGCGGGGACCTGGTCTCATGGGAGACTTTTGGGTTCTGCCCTCTCACAGGGGGCCCAGGGGAGTCACTGGGTACGGAATTCGATGAGGCCTTGGCACAGCTGTGCCCCCGAGAGGCCCTGGCTCCTCTCAGCTGGTGCAGCCCAGGGGCCGGGACAAAAGGGTGCCCGTGCCTTTCAGCACCTTCCCTTCTTGCAGACTCAGGGATCTGCCGTCGCATTCTCCACGTGCTCTACACGGACTGCATCCGGCAGTGCAGCGGACCCCTCTACGTGGTACCTGCCCAGCTCCCCAGGCCCCTCCTCCTCTATCTCCACTCTTCCTCTTCCCTCCACTGGGGGGGCGCGCGGAGCGCAGCTGAGAGTCCAGGGGTGGGCTGGGGACCCTCTGACGGGCCTCCCCCCACTTCTCTCCCTGTCTCTCAGTTCCCGTGTCTCTGCTTCCCTCCAGGACCGCATGGTGCTGCTGGTTATGGGCAACATTATCAACTGGTCGCTGTGAGTCCGGCCGTTGTCTGTGTAGCCAGGCTGGGTGGGCAGCTCGGCGCTTGGCCAGCCACGGGCTTCCTTGGGGAACATGGACAAATTTGGCCATGAGACATGGGGGCTGGAGAGAGAGGTGTTGGCCCCTGGGGTTCTAGAATCTTCTGTGGGCCTCTGAACCCAGCCCCACATCCTCATAAAACATGGGTTGGGGGCAGGGAGAGCCCTTTCCTTGCTCTCGGTCCTCCCCTGCTTCACCAGCTCTTCCTCCCTCCTGCCAGGGCTGCCTATGGGCTCATCATGCGTCCCAATGATTTTGCCTCCTACTTGTTGGCGATTGGCATCTGCAACCTGCTTCTTTACTTTGCCTTCTACATTATTATGAAGGTGAGCGGGGGCAGCTGAGGCCCCTCAGCCAGCTGCTCTGCTTTGTGGGGAGGGAGATGGGCACAGCCTCCCTGGGGCAGCACCAAGAGGGAGTGAGAATTTTTCTGTCCATCTCTCCACGCTACTGAGTCTTGAGGAGGGGAGAGGCTAGTCTCTTGCACGTACTCCCCGGGAGCCATATCCTATATCCTCAGACCCGTTTCCTGAGCCCCTTCTGTATTCTAAGTAAGGCCCATAGAACTGGTAGCACTTCAGGCCACAGCTGGCAGGAGCCCCGTTCTGTGGAGAAGGGGTTGAGGAGGTGGGGCTTGCTGAGTCTGTGTTGGGCTTGGGCCTCTGAGGGCTAGGTGCTTCCCAAGGGCCCCTCGTGCCATCCAACGTGAGAGGAGCCCCCTGGCCATACACCCCCCGGCACAGGGTTCTGGGCACATGGATGGAGGCCCAGCCAGGGTGGACCTCAGGGGTGAGGACACCAGGCTGCTAGTGTGGGGACAAGTTGAGCTGTGTAGGGTGATGGGATGGATCCAAGAAGGCTTCCTAAAGCATCCATCCTGAAAGCCTGGGAAGGCGCTTCAAGGGCAGGCCAGGAAGTGGGGCAGGGCCCTCAGGCTGCTCTTCCCCATCTTCCCCCAGCTCCGGAGCGGGGAGAGGATCAAGCTCATTCCCCTGCTCTGCATCATCTGCACCTCGGTGGTCTGGGGCTTTGCACTCTTCTTCTTCTTCCAGGGGCTCAGCACCTGGCAGGTGAGTGGTCCTCCTGCCAAGAGGCTACGGGAGTCGCCCACAGGCTCATCGTGAGCCCACAAACGGCCAGTTCTCTTTTCAAAAATTGTTTGTGAGCATCGCCCTTGCTCTTTCACAGCTGCTTTCTCATTTAATCCTCCTAACATTCACCATGCCAACGTGGAAGTATCCCCATTTTACTTATGAGGCAATTGAGGCTCAGAGAGACCCAGTGACCTGCCCAAGGTCACACAACCAGTGGTGGCACAGCTGGGGTTTGAAGCCAGAAATGTCAGGCTCTTCCCTCTGCCTCGTAGGGTACCTGCTGTGATCAGAACTAAGTCTGGCAGCGTCTCTGCCTTTGAAGCACTTATAATCTAGTTCCAGAGAGAGAGAGACTGTCAGTTCCTGGCTTTTCTTTACAACATGGTACATGAGATGAAGGGTAGTAGACTAGACAGGTAGGGGATGTGCAGGAGGGCAGAGGACAGAAAGGCTTCTGTGAGTTAGGAGGTCCAGGAAAGCTTCTTAGAGGAGGCAGGGCTTGCTCTTGGCCTTTAAAGACCCTGGCTGATGGGGAAGGGCCCTGTGGCCCAGAGGTGCTGTGACTTGAGTAACGAGGCAGAGGCAGCTTAGGGGTCAGTGACTGCATTCTCTTGGGAGCTGAGTGAAGACTGTGAGCTCCTTGAGGGCACGGCAGAGCTTTCTTGGTCGTATCTGCGGTCTCAGCATATGGCACTCCAGACAGTCCCCGGACACAGAGTGAGGTCCAGCCAGTGTTTGCTGGACAGAGGTTGGGGAGAGAATGGCGGACCTTGAGGGCCTCGGGTCATGGCACACCGGTCCTGGCTACTGTCGTCCTCGGGTAGGGCTGTGCGACCTGACAATAGTGCTTTGGAGAGAAAGTGAGCCGGGAGGAGCCCTGGAGGACTAATTGGAGCCGGGGGCAGAGTCCAAGGCAGGGAACGGGGTTAGGAGGCTTTGGTGGCTTTCTAGTCCTTCAAGGGAATCATGACCAGTGCTCCCAGGGAGCAGTTTGCAACTAAAGGCCAATTCTTAGATGTGGGAGATGAGGGCAAGGAGTGAGCCTGAAAAAGGATGCTCTCCAGCCTAGGGCTGGGGCTGGGAATGGAGAGTGCCTGGAGGGGATGGGAGCTGGTCTGGCCCAGCCTCGCAGGGCGGTGTCAGCAGGCAGCTCTCCCTGTTCCGCCCCCAGAAAACCCCTGCAGAGTCACGGGAGCACAACCGGGACTGCATCCTCCTCGACTTCTTTGATGACCACGACATCTGGCACTTCCTCTCCTCCATCGCCATGTTTGGGTCATTCCTGGTATGTCGGGGAGGCTGGAGAGGAGGCGGAGGTGGCCTCCTTTCCTGTGCTTGACTCCGCATCCGCCCCCCAGGTGTTGCTGACACTGGACGACGACCTGGACACCGTGCAGCGGGACAAGATCTACGTCTTCTAGTGGGAGCCGCGCCCGTTGCTTCTCTCACTGGGCCCTTAGCTCCTCTGCTGCACTGCCCAGAGCCTCCGTAGTGCCAGGGGCGTGAGTCCCAGCCCTGCTGCCCAGTGCCAGGTGGCCGTGGGACAGCGAGGTCCAGCCCAGGCTCGGCCCGGGACAGTCACAGGGTGGCCTTGAGCCTTGTTCCTGCCCTCTGCCGGGGAGGAGGCCTGCTCCCCTGAAACCCCGGATGTTGGCCAAATTGCTGCTTTCTTCTCAGTGTTGGGGCCTTCCACAGGTCCCCGTCCGTCAGCTCTCTGTTTGTCATCTGCAGGAGAAAGGAGGGAAGTGTTGCCTGCCCATCTCATGCCTTGCATTCTGCCCATCCTTCCCCTGCCCACTGGCCTGGGACCCAAAGCCCTTTCTTCTTCCCCGAGCTTCCACTCCAGGGCCCTGGTCTGGGGCCTGATTCTCTGTCCTGCATCAGGGTTCTCTCCACGTCTCCTGGGTCTGCACCTGGCTGCCATCACTGCCCACTCAGCTCAGCCAGGATGGATGGGGCTGTCGGATTTTGGGGACTGGCCAGCTGGTGCTGGGCTTTTGGTGCTAAGGCCTGCGAGGGGTCCCAGGCAGTGCTGCCTCCTACCTCTGGCCTGTGCTCAGGGCTGGCTCTTTAGCAACGAGGGTCAGCCCACATTGTCAGAACCACCTTTGCTCGAAGGACTGAATTCAGAGGTCACTTTCGTAACCCGTCAGCCCCCAGACTGATGTTGGCACCAGGATTGGAGGGAAAAAGCAACTCACTTTCCTTCCCTTCCTTTTTCTTTCCAGGCCCTTAGTCCTGCCAAGCTCCAGTTGGGGGCCTTTCAGTGCCATTGACACTGCCCAAGAATGTCCAGAGGCGAAGGAGGGGAGATACAAAGAGCCCAGCCCAGCCCGCCTCCTCCACGGCCACGGGAGCCCCAGTGCCTATCTTAGAAAGGGGCTCAGGGAAGGGACATGACATTCCCCTCTGTGTCCCTGGTCCAGCCTCACTCGAGGACCCAGGGCTGGCTTCTAAGTTTCCGTCCAGTCTTCAGCCAAGTTCCGTGTCAGTCACACACATGCACACACATGAAATCTTGGAGTTTACACTGAGTTGCCCCAGCTCTGGTTCCCCCGGCTGCTCTGCGCCTTGGATCCTCTTCGCCCTTCCTGGTCTGTTCTAGACGCCAAGGTTGGGGGAGGTCAGGTCAGGCCTCGGCCTTGGGGATGGGAATGTGTTTTATTCTCCTCAGCTTGTTTTTATAGCTCTCCTTTGGGCTGGGGAGAGGAGGAGGGAGGCTCTGGATCTTTTTTCAGAGCTCCGTTTAATGTCTGTTTCCATGCTATGGTTGCATTTCTGTTTTCTATGAATGAGTCTGCATTCAATTAAAGAAACAACCAGATGCAGTTCTTGGGCCCATGTTTGCTCCCTCTTTCTGGGTGGAGACGTTGAGAATGATGGGTGGAGCGGGGCGCCCCCATTTCCCAGGTCTTCTGGTCTACCTTTCTCTTCCAAGCCCCAGTCCCATCGGGAATAGGAGTCCCTCGATACCCCGTTTTTTTCTCTCCTTTGAGCAACAGCATCAATTCAGTCAACATTCACCAGGGGCCTGCTCCATGCCAAGTGCCATGAGGGTGGAGAGGATAGCGTAGTGAAAAAGCCTTAGCTGTGCCATCTCACCTCTGGGAGTCTCCCCTTACCTGGCAAATGGCAGCAGCCTCTGCCCACCTGGTCCCCACCCACCAGTCAGACGAGCTTCACTTCTGATCTGAGCCTCTCCCAGCTCGGCGGGCTGCAGGCCGCAGGCACAGGCAGTACTCCCTGACCTGCTTTAATGGACAGGTGGTACTCTGGAAACACCAGATGGTGATGGATGGTGGGAGAGTGGGCATGTGGATGACATGCAGGCTCCAAGAGGAAGGCGATCTGAAATGACCCTGGAAGGTTGATTTAGATTTCCGCAGGCTAAGGAGGACAAGATGGGGAGCGGGCGGGGGTGGGAGGGGGCTGGCGGTGGGGAAGCTGGTGAATTCAGGACACAGCCAGAGGTCTGGGCTCCTCTCCAGCTGATCCTCGGCTCCTCTCCATGCTCTTCCCCGCAGATGCCACTGGGGGGCAATATAGCTCTTCGCGCCACTAGGCTCTGGCGTCAGGAGCTGGCTGTGGTGGGCAGACCCTCCCTAGACTGCCTGGTCCGGCCGCCCCTCTCCTGGTGGTGCCGGGGGTGTGTGTGTGCCGGGTGTGTGGTGGAGAGTGTGAGCCCCTCCCTGCCAGGCTGCCCTAGGATGGGGCGGTGCCACAGCAGGCAGGCCAGAGACCCCGCTGGAGGCCTCTCACCTTTCTTCACTTCCTATCCGTTCCCAGTACCCCACCACCACCACCCCCGAAGCAAGATTTGAGCAGGTCTCCTTCCTGGGTGATGGGGTCCAGTCTGTTTTCCAGGGTAGGTAGGGACTGTTTAAAAGGGAGGGAGGGATGATAGCAGCCTCTGAACCTCCTACCCCAGTGTTGGTGTCTCAGGCCCTAGAGACCCCCTGGATGGGGCCAGGGTCAACTGAGCTGTTGCTGAACCCTCAAATCCCACCCCCAACTAAAGCGTGTAACTCAAGACCCACCCCAACTGTAAACTCTCAACCTGAGCAGGGGGCGGGGCAGGGATGGGCGGGGGCGGGGGGTGGGGTGGTCGGCAGGGATGCCCAGGTTCTGCCACTCAAGACTTACCACGTGGCCTTGGGTAAGATGCACTCCGAGCCCTCGTTTCCTCATTTGTAAAATGGGATAGTAATTTCGCTGTCACGATGCAGCTGTGAGTATGAAATGAGCGTATGTGTAAAGTGCCCGGTATGTAGCCGGTCCTCAGTAAAGGTGAGTTCCTATCTCCCACTGGAGCCAAAAGCCCCTGGAGGAGAGGGTGGCTGGTTAGTCCCCCACAAACCTCAGGGAGGGGTCCCCCTAGCCTCTTTCGTCTTTCCCTGGACAGCCCCCTTTTGAATTTCCCCCTCCCCTCAAACTCGGAGGCAGGAAACAGTGTTGAAGGAGCAGCCGTAAGTCCAGACAGCAGGGAAAGCCTTCACGGTCCTGTCCATAAAAGGCTTTTCCCGGCTGTTCCCCGCCGGCAGCGCGGCCCCGCCCCCGCCCGCTCCATCTCCAAAGCACGCAGAGAATGTCTCGGGCAGCCCCCGGTAGACTGCTCCAACTTGGTGTCTTTCCCCAAATATGGAGCCTGTGTGGAGTCACTGGGGGGGCTGGGGGTGGAGAAGGAGCCGGTTTCCTCTAGCAGGGAGGGGACCGGGGTGAGCCAGCAGCGGGGAGGCTGACATCACCGCGGTGGCAGCCCTTTAAACCCCTCACCCAGCCAGCGCCCTGTGCTGTCTGTCCAAGTCCAGACAGAGCTCACTTCTTCCTGCGAGCCCCGAGGAACGCCTGTAAGTGCATCTGTCCCAAGGATGGAGGGGAGTTGGGCTGGGGTTTGGCAGTAGCAGTGGGTGTATTGCAGGCAGGGCTCTCGGGCGCCCTGCCTGGGGAAGCCCACCCTCTTCCAGCATGCATTCCTAATCTCCACCTGTGGAGCTGGTCCTAGCTTGATGGGTGGGATGGGGTTGCTGGAGTCCCGTATCTCTTAGACTGGGCAGCCTTGGGCTCACTGAAATGCCCAGGGAGACTTGGCTGGTGCACAGGGATTGATGGTGGAAACCTGGGAACTGGGGTGAGGGAGGCTCTCCATTTTCAGCCGTAGTCACACCCATGGGGGTGTGATAGGCTCCAGGTGGTGTTGGTTTAGACCCAGGTCTTGTAGTCTGCTATCTACCTGGGAGGATGTCCGAGGAGGTGAGGAGGCGTGTGGTACGCCAGGGCTGGAGAGCAGTGTCCCACTGGTGGGTCCCCAGGTCCTGAGCGGCATCAAGAGAGCCCCTGGGTAGCCACTGCGGCAGTGGGCAGGACCACAAGACTCGTCTTCTGGAACAGGCTGGGGTGGCAGGGTGCAGGGCCAGTGAGAGAGCTGCCTTTCCAGGCACACAGCTCCCTCCATACTCTGAGTGGAAGGTCCCCCACTACCGGGCAGAGGAGTTGGGGTGAGCACTGCCAGGCGCTTTGGAATGATAGCCTGGGTGGTGCAGGCAGGGCCTTCCCCAAGGGTCTGACTGCTTCCCCTCAGTGGTGACTCTTCAAAGGGTAGCAGTGAGTCGGAAAAGTCTCCTCTGTCCCCAGAATTTAGATGAGCCACCCCTCCTGCCTTCTCAGATCCACGTGTGCTCATCCTATGTGCTGTGTTTTATTCTGAAGAGAGAGGGGCACAGCAGTCCTGCAGAGACCCCTGGTTCTGCCAGTTTTTCTGGGTTCCTGCTGGTAGGAGGTGCCAGCTTTGCAGCTGGACTTGTATTTTTCTCAGGGGAGGGGAGGCTGCTGGAGCCACAGGCTAGGAGGGTCAAAGCAGAGCCTCAGGCTGCCCTGCCCAGCCTGTCCCAGGAGCCTTTGCCTAGAAAGGCCTCTGGTTGGGCTGCCCTGCCGCCCTCGCCCTCGCCCTCTCCTCACCCCTCGCCTCCCCAGCAGCTCCAAGGTGGGCCTGGGGAGGGCTTTGTCAGAGGACTTTGAGGGATTCTTGGAACCCTCCACTTTCAGACTCTACCAGGAGCGGGGGGGTGGGGGGTGCCTTTCATCCTCCTTCTTTGTTCTGATCAAAACCCAAATGTTGTCTCTGGATCTAGGGGCCGCGACTTTGTGTACTTGTCACTGTGAGCCTTGACACCTTGACTGTCCTGAATCTCCTGAGACTGGAAGCTAGGGGTGGGGGACACACTGCTGGCACCCTGTTCCTCACGGGCCCAGCGTGAGGTCTGGGAGGGGAAGGCAGATGGGAGGGGAAGGCAAGAAGGTCTGGGCATGGAAGGTGGGGAGGGTGGTGGTGCCCGGACCACAGGGATGCACCTTGCCTGCCTGGGATGGTACGGTGAAGGCTGAGATGAGGAGGGAGGGCGGGAGGCCAAGACGAAGGATGGCCTGGTCCCAGCTGCTTGTGTGTTTTGACCACAGTTCTTCACCCAGGAGTCCTTGGGAGGCTGGGAAGCAGGGATGAGACACACAGCGGGGTGGGGAAGGGAGGGACTTGGCCTTTGGATTCTTTGGCCCTCACTTTACAAATAAGGAAACAGACTCAGAGAGAAGTGAGTTGCCCAGTGGCTGGAATTTAGAGGAGCCCTTCTTCTGTTCTTCCTCTCAAATTTCGTTGTCCCCTCAGGGAATGATTTTGAACAGGGGTGGAGGCTGGAGCAGGAAGAATACTTACTGTTTTTCACCATTTGGTCAGGGGCTGGCTTTCCCAGGTCGCTACCAGGAGACCGGCTCTGGGGACAAAGGACTGACATTTTGAGGAGCTCCGCTGAGGGGCAGGCAGTGTGTTCGGTAGCCACAGACAGGGCCTCGTGGAATGTTCCCAGCCCTCTGGGGTAGATAACATTATCCTCCCTGCAGAGACGGGGCATTCGAGCTCAGAGAAGTTGGTCGTGGGGAAAGAAGGGCAGGGCAAGTGAGGTTTGGCGGCCGAGCTGGGCCCATGTGAAGTGATAATGTTCACTGCCTCCCATGGGGGTGGGTGGGGAGAGAGACTCAGCTCTGTTAAGACAGGGAGTTGAGAAAACGCGCTGACTACCTCCATCCGCAGACCGTTCTCTCCTCCCAACCTCTGACCTCTCTGAGGGCCAGGGGATGGTTTGGCCTCGTTTGGTTCCTCTTCGAAGGGTGATACCTGAGGCAGGTCAGGTTCCTCCTGGCTGGCCACATGCTGGTCTGCCCAGCGGCCTGCCTGCCTGGCCCTGCTCCTGCAGCCTCCCCTCCCTCTGTAGGGCTCTCCTGAGCGAGGCCAGCCCCAGGCCCTAAGGCAGCAGCTGCTGCTGGTCTGGACGGGGAGGGCTTCCCATGCTCTGGTTGGCAGATTCCTGGCTCACGTCCCTGGAGAACTCTGGCTTCCTGGTTACTCAAGCTCCCACCGTGGTGAGAGCCTGAGGGCACGAGGGCAAGCCGGTGGGTGTGCCAGCTCGAAGCCCTCTCTCATCTGGCTCCCCTGGGGAAATGCAGCTTCTTGGCCCAAAGCTTTTGGGCTTTGCTGGTTTCCTAGCCCTTTCCAGGGGTGGGTGAGCTTCGGCCTCTGTAGCTGCAGGCCGGAGGCTGAGCTGAGCTGGCAGAGAGCCTGAGTGCCGGAGTTCCCGCTTCTGGGAGAAGTGAGAGCTGGAGATACCTCCATAACTTCGGGCACAGCCGCCAAACCACCTCACTGGACAAAGACATCTGCTGGCTTTCTTTTGAGGGGCAATGTGACCTCTTCTGAAAGGCCTCTGCAGTGCCTCCATGGTCAGTCTTGGCAAAGAAAGAATGCTCTAGACCAGGGGTTATCAAACCCACGGGCTAAATACAGCCTGCCATCTGTGTGTGTAAATAAAGTTTTATTGGCACACAGCCATGCTCACTTGTTTACACACTGCCTAAAGCTGCTTTGGTGCTGCAGTGGCAGGGACCTTATGGCCTGCAAAGCCTAAAATATGACCGTCAGTAAAATGACTGTCTGGTTATTTACCAAAAAAGTTTACTAACTCGTGCACTAGAGTGCCAAAGATCTGGCCTCCAAGTTCAGAGAGGCTCCGTGGACTGAGGGGACGAGCTGGCCCAGGTGAGCAGTGCCATGGAAACAAAACCAGGAAGCAAGGGGAGGTAGATAACCGGCTAGGCTGGTTGCCCAACACAGAGCTGGAAGGCCTGCCCGGCACCGGGGACAGCAGAGCTCTTCTCTGAGCCTCTCCCTCCTCCGGCTTGTGATGCTTTAGCTCCCCGCCAACATGGCCAACAAGGGTCCCTCCTACGGCATGAGCCGTGAAGTGCAATCCAAAATCGAGAAGAAGTACGATGAGGAGCTGGAGGAGCGGCTGGTGGAGTGGATCATAGTGCAGTGCGGCCCCGACGTGGGGCGCCCGGACCGTGGGCGTCTGGGCTTCCAGGTCTGGCTGAAGAACGGCGTGGTGAGTGGCACCCGGGGCAGGGGGGCTGGGTCTGTGCCATCCTGCCGGAGTTGTGGGGCAGACCCCCCCAAACCGAGTGCCAAGCTACCTTCTACACCTGGCAGATTCTGAGCAAGCTGGTCAACAGCCTGTATCCGGATGGCTCCAAGCCGGTGAAGGTGCCTGAGAACCCGCCGTCCATGGTCTTCAAGCAGATGGAGCAGGTAGCTCAGTTCCTGAAGGCAGCTGAGGACTATGGTGTCACCAAGACTGACATGTTCCAGACTGTTGACCTCTTTGAAGGTACAGAGAGAAGAGGGGTGGAGGCAGGTGGGGGACAGGAGGCTGAGGCAGGGACGAGGGATGATCAAAACTGCCATGACGATGGGTCTGCACGGCAGGAGTGGGATACGCCAGGAGAATCCCACACCCGCAAGGGCGTACCCTGGGATCTACTGCGCCTCTTTCGATTTTAGGACAAACTCTGCCCCGGGTTGGCCATTTTTCTGAGAGGTGTGGGCAGGCTCTGCCTTGGAGTCCTGTTTACACAGTCCTGAAGATCATTTCCCCTCCCCTCTTTCTACTCACAGGCAAAGATCTGGCAGCAGTGCAGAGGACCCTGATGGCCCTGGGCAGCTTGGCAGTGACCAAGAACGATGGACACTACCGTGGAGATCCCAACTGGTTTATGAAGTACGTGGCCACCAGGGTTTCCCTGCACCCTGAGCTTGGGTCTCTGCAGGAGATGGGCTAACCCTGTAGTACAGTGATTTGGGGAAGCAGATAGCCAGGAAGGTATGAAGTGAAAGTCTAGGATGGGGGGAAATGGGTCCCTAATACTTCTTGACTCCTCCCTTTCTACCCTCCTGTCTCAGCCAGTCTCAATAGCCTGTGCTGTGGGGCAAGCTAGATTGAGGAAACAAGAGCGGTGAAATGGGGAGGGAATGGGATCGGGCTAGGAAGTAACAGAGGAAACCAAAGATGGGTGGAAAACACACAGTCCTGGCAAGTCTTTGTCCTGGTTCCTCCTCTCCTAGGAAAGCCCAGGAGCATAAGAGGGAATTCACAGAGAGCCAACTGCAGGAGGGAAAGCATGTCATCGGCTTACAGATGGGCAGCAACAGAGGGGCCTCCCAGGCTGGCATGACAGGCTACGGCCGACCTCGGCAGATCATCAGTTAGAGGTGGAGGGCCGGCCCCCGGCCCCGCCCTTGCCCAGCTCGCAGGCCGAAGCCCTCCCGCCTCGCCCGCCTCACCCACACCCGAGTAGTTCCTTCAGCCCCGGCCAAGCTTCGAGGCTCCGTCACTGAGCAAAGGTGACTGCACTTGGGCAGCTTGCCTGCACCCCTCAGCCTCAGTCCAACTTCTGACCCCAAAGCACTGCTCCCCTGGCCCACCTCCCAGCTCCCCGGCCAGCTCCACTGTCTCTCCATCCTGGGCCGAGCAGGGGAGACGTGGGCTGGCGGTGGCCGGGGTGTGGGCAAGTCCACCGTCCTCCTGGGCAGCTGATGCTCATAGAAGGAGACCCAGCCCAACCGCCCCCGATTTTTTTGCTGGAATATTTTGGAGGTTGAAATTCAAAAGGAAAAAAAAAAAAAAAAATACATCAATCTTTTCTCAGGCCTGGCTGGCAGAGTCTGATTTGTCCTAGTCACTTCTGTTCTGGTTACAGGAAATCTGAGCAGGGAACAGGCAGGCAGCTCGGGTTTACGTGTGTTCCTGGCTGCCATCCTCTGAAGGACCCCTCGAGTTCCAGAATTTCAGGGGCTGGAAGAGGAGAGTGAATCTCGGGACTGAAGGGAAAGAGGAGCAACCTGGAGACGTGCATTAGCTTTGGGGAGGCGGCAGAAAGGAGATGGGAAGGGGCAGAACTGTGTGGAAGGTTTTTATTTTGGAAAAGCTGTGCAGAAAAAATTCAACAAAATGTTGCTGTGAAAAGAGAAAACCAAATCTTAAGCGTTAAAAAAAAAAAAAAATTCAAATCCACCAACTAGCTCAGAAGAGGGGAGGAGGCCAAGAATGGGAGGAAGAGTCGCAGCCCACCACGCAGATGGCTGGCCTCCAGCAGGCAAGGCCATTTCCCTGAGCACTTTGCAGAGGAAGACGGGTGGTCGCAGGGCTAGAGGGGCAGTGGCTGATCCGACACCTGCCCCAGTCCTGCCGCAGACTCCCCCAGGATGTGCCCTAGCCCTGCCAGGCGCGTCGTACCGATCCTTCAGGATGAAGGGTGGGCGTGATGGTGAAGGGGTCAGGGGGTGTGTTCAAGGTTGGCTTCTGATCAGGGCTAATGGAGGCAGCTGCTTCCAGGGCATGTGTGCTGAGCTGAGGGTTGACTGCCGTGCCCATATGGCCAAGGTCCAAGGCTTAGGCTGGGAGGTGAGGGGGAGAGAGGAAAAGTCTGCTGTTTCTGGCCCCGGGTCATTAAAAGGACAGGCATATCCGGGGCTCTTCCCAGCCTCCACCCCTAAGCCCTCTTCCCAAGTGACCCCAGTGATGTTTCTGCTGAGATGCTCTTCTGGCCATGTGTGGGTGAGGGTCCCTGTGACCAACACCACTGGCCTGCCCTGGAGAAACGAGGATGCAGGCCTGCCCAGCAGGGGCCCCAATCCCTTGTCCGAGACCTTCTCGCCAAAAACTCCCGTTGGGTTGGAGGAAGGTTCCATGGCTGTTGCGAGACTGTAATCCGGCTCCGCTTGTGCCTTCTGAAGGCCCTTGCCCTCCCTGAGTGTGGTCTTTAGCCAGAGGGTGCTCTTTAGGCCTCTGGTCCCAGGTGGAAGCATCGGGGCTGCCTTCTCCCCAGAGCTTCCGGGACTGCGGAGCAGCTTTCCAAGCTTCCCCAGTCTTAGGAAGTTAGAGCCTCTCCCACGCTGGCTGTCAGGCCCAAGGTCAGCAAATCTGCGCCTCCTTCCCCTGCAGCAGGTCTGGGGGCAGGTGCTGAGGGCAGCCCAGGGCACTCCTGCTCTGGGATAGGCTCCAGTCCCCTTGATCCAGCAGGTCTGGGGCGTGGAGCTCAGAGGTGGCGGGAGGGCCCTCGCTCTCCATCCCCACTCCACCTGGATCCTGGCTGCTGCAAAGGGGCACTGATTCCAGTTCTGTCCCCTCCTCCTTGGCTGTTCGGCTTCGCTGGGGCCGGTGGCAGGGTCCACTCCTACAAACTGGGTGAGAGGCCACATTCCTCTGGCTCAAGTAGACTTCCAGCATGTAGTAAATGGTCCAGAAGACGGCGAAACAGCCTATCAGCACCAGGGTCTGGGGGAAAGTCAAACACCTATGTAAGGGTGGTTTCCCAGAGCAATGAGCTCAGAAACTCTCTCTCTTCCTAGGGGCTGCCTCTCCCACCCCAAAACACTCCCCCAGTTCCCCACACACAAGGAATGCCCTGGAGAGTTAGCCTGTAGAGCGGGGACCTAGGTCTTCCCAACCCCTCACTCCCCAAGTCACCTTGAGTCTCCCACCAAGGACTACATCCCTCAGGACATTCCTGCCTCCCTGCAGCTTGGGTTTTGGCCCTCGTACCTTGAGGGTGTTAGGGGTGATGGTATAACCATCGTCCTCTGGGATTTTCAGCCCGGGAGGGCAGGGCAGCGTGAAGCCATCGTGCAGGTATTTCCCACTCATGGCACTTTCTAGTAACCTGTGGAGAAGAAAGGAGACGAGGATGCCCTACTCAGCTTGGTTCCTCTACCGCCTGCCTCGCCCATCCTCCCACCTTACAGCCAGACAGAGGGAAGCCCCATAGCAAACAGGGGAGGGCCACGCTGTGGGTTCCCAGGGAGGTGGCACTCCCTAAGTGGCCTTCCCCCTGCCCCCGTGAGTCCCCCTCCCTCTGACACATGTGTCTACACCTACCTTTGTCTGTCCCTGATGTCTACTGGACTCCACACAGAGCCATATAGGGTCAGCTGCCATTGCCGGAGGATGCCGGCCTGGGACGTCTCATCTCCTAGAGCCACAAGCGGGGCGGTCCGTGAGCCACGCCCCGCTGTTGGCCACACAGACAGCAGAGGCCCTGCCCACCCCGCCACCCAGAGGGACTCAGACCACATGAGCGGCCACAGTAGTTGTCTAACTGTGTCCCACTGACCCCAGGGTACTGCAGACGTGCCTCTCGGGGTGCCCTTAGGAATGGAAAGGCGGAGGTGAAAGGTGGCACTCCCAAGTGGAGAAGTTTTGCCTCTTTCATATTTTGGGGTTTCAGCTGGGATTTTTCTTGGGAAAAAAAAAAAAAAAGTCCTGCTAAATTAAAGGAAGGTTTGAAAACCACCAGTCTGGTGATGAACACCTAACTTGGCTGGAAGTTGGGAGGGTTGGGTTCAATTTCCAGTCCTCACTGAGATACTGTGTGACCTCACACAAGTCACTTCAAACCTCTGCGTGGGCCTCAGTTTAAAAAAAAAAAAAACGGTGAAAATTAGTCCTGCCCTTACCTGCCTACCAGGGCTGGCCGGAGGATGGTTATATGTGAAAGAACTTGAAATGTGGTTTCAACAAGGAATTTTTGTTGCTATCCTGAGGAAAAATGGATCAGTCACTTCTCCAAGGAATATGAGAGGTAGTATAAATGAATAATTCTAGGTATCAATGCCCGTTTTTTTGGATGGGGCATACGTCTTGGCATCTACCCTCTTGGTCCGATGGCAACCCTATGTATTCCACCTGGGACAGTTTCTGTGGGGACTCTGAGATCCAGAGGGACCAGATGACAATCACGAAAGGCAGGGCCCTGGTGGGGGGCAGGCAGGCTTACCTACATCCCTGATGACGAGTCTGTAGGTCCCTTTCGCTCTTTCCCCCCAGCACCGCACAGTGGAGAAGGTCCAATCATTGAAGCCATTGGGGTCCCTGGGGCAAGAACAGAGGAGACAGAGGAAGGCATGGAGCAGGGAACTGACCCCTTTGCCCAAAAGCATTTTCTTACTGTAGTAGCAGTTGTTGTCTGAGCTACAGCCATCGGGAGGGTGCCATGAGGGGCCCTCAAGTGCTGGCCCTTGCCCCTGGGATCTCGGGGGCTGAGGGACCTGTGTCAACGTAGTGTAGTGGAAAAAGCAAACGTGGAGAGAACACGGGCTTGGGAGTCCCATAGGTCTAGGCTTACTGTTATTCTCTCAGGCACTTAACTAGCTCTGTGACTTGTTTCCTCATTTGTAAAGGGTTACAAAGTCTACCCTGCATCGTCCTTACTAGGATTAAAGAAACTACACTTCAAGTGCAGTGCCGAGCACACTGTAAGCACTTGAACAAAGCAGGTAATAAAGCCAGTGCCACGGTAGCTTAGGACAGTGCCAGTGTCCACTCCTCCCATATCGTTTCCTGGAAAAGCCCCCTGTTGCAGAGAGAGCTCAGGTGAGGGCACGTGTACGTACGAGTCCAAGCTGCGGGGGGTGCCAATAAGGGACATCATGCCACTGGGGCAAAACAGCTTCAGTTCCAAGCTGCCACGTCGTGGATGAGTGATGGAGACGGTCACGGCCACGTGCTCCAGGGTCTTCAGCCCCGACATCTCCAGGTCCATCCTGCTGACTGTGGGAAGTCAGGCTGGGCAGCTGGGAAACCAGCCCCACAAACACTTACGCCCTCACTTCACCCCAACAGACAAAGGAACATACTCATGGAAGACACATACAAATACCTTTGGCAACCCTGACTGAACCTCGTGCACACTAGTAAACGGAATGCAGTTGCTGCTTTCAAGTTTACAGTCTAGTTTAGAGTCCAGTTGGGAGGGCAACACATACTCGAGACACAGTGGAAGAACCAAACGGAGCAATTTCCGACTTTCATTCACCCGAAAAATAACTTACTGAGTACCTCCTCCATTTCAGACACTGTGCTAGTTGCTGGGAATATAAAGAAAAGTTGGGGGCTTCCCTGGTGGCGCAGTGGTTGAGAATCTGCCTGCCAATGCAGGGCACACGGGTTCGAGCCCTGATCTGGGAAGATCCCACATGCCGCAGAGCGACTGGGCCCGTGAGCCACAACTACCGAGCCTGCGCGTCTGGAGCCTGTGCTCCGCAACAAGAGAGGCCGCGATAGTGAGAGGCCCCCCGCGCACCGTGATGAAGAGTGGCCCCCGCTTGCCGCAACTAGAGAAAGCCCTCGCACAGAAACGAAGACCCAACACAGCCAAAAATAAATAAATAAATAAATAAATAAATAAAATTTAAAAAAAAAAGTTAAAAAAAAAGAAAAGTTGGACATGGTCTCTGCCTTCTATGTGCAAGTGGAAAATGATATGGTATGCGGTCTACATAACTGATGCTAGAACAGGGATGAGTCAGATGGGTTTAGGCACGCAGCCGTGAGACACACTCTGAGGGAGGAAGTGAATACGGATTGGTGGAGAGTGTTGGTAGAGGGTATTCTAGAAGGGGAAATGGCATGTAGAAAGGCAGAGGTGGACATGAACAAGTTTCATACTGAAGGAAATACAAATTAAAAAAAAAAAACTACTGAAGTGAATACATTTCAAGGAAATTGTGCTGAATGAAAAAAAGCCAATATCAAAAGGATACACAGTGTGTGATTTCATTTACATAATATTCATGAATGACATAACTGTAGCGATGGAGAACAGATTAGTGGTTGCCAGGTGCTAGGGATGGTGCAGAGGGGATGGGTGTGGCCATAAAGGGGTGACACAGAGGAGTCTTGGGATGCAATGGTTCTGGATATTGGCTGTGGTGGTGATTACACAAGGCTACACATGTGGTAAAATTACACAGACGCACACACAAACACACACACACACAGAGAAATATGAGTCTAACTGGTGAAATCTGAATAAGTGCTCTGGATTGGACCAATATCATTTTCTTGGTTTTGCTATTGTCCTAGAATTAAGACATTTAACATCAGGAGAAGGGTGCACAGGACTTCCCTGAACATTTCTTTGCAACCTCCTGTGAATCTACAATTATTTCAAAATAAAAAGTCAAAAAACCCCAAAACAAACAAACAAAAAACCCCCCACCAAACTACTGAAGTAGAAGACTCAATTGGGGGATATTAAGAAATTAGGCTGCAATGAGAAATGATTCTTTCCAAAGCAACTTTCCTTTCATTAATTCATGCCGACAGGCAAAGCAGAGAGCAGCACCCCCATTTCACAGATGAAGAAACCCAGAGAGAATATGAAAGTATGGGCAGGGGACCTAGCATGGGAAGGGCTTTAACATTTTTATTTTAAACAAGCAACTGAGAGCTATTAGAGATTACCGAGCAAGGACAGAGTTTAAAAAAAAAAAAAAAAGTGCTAAAGGAAGGTTACTCTTAACAGCTGTGGGTAGGCTGAATCGGAGTAGGAAGAAGAAACAGGTGACAGGAAGCCCAGCTAAAATGATTGATTCTAAGGGTAAGCCGGTGTGAGCGTGGATAACTGATCAAAGAAAGAGGGGGGAATTCCCTGGCTGTTCAGTGGTTAGGACTCCGTGCTTTCACTGCAGGTGAAATAAACCCTTTCTCAACTCTTGTGCCTGCTGGTGCTAATGGCATGGGCTCTGGAGCCACCCAGCCTGGGTTCAAATCCCAGCTCTGCCATTTACTAGCTATGAGAATTAGTTTCTTTATCTGTAACGTGTCCCCGTCATAGTTCATGGTTTATCATTTTAAGGTACACTCTCTGTCTCTTATTTTCTACTGTACCTGGGGCCCCGGGCTCTGGAGAATAAACTTCCCAACTCCTGCCCGGAAAAGGCTGCTAAGGACGGGAGAAGACACCTGGGAGTCTACCTTTTAGTTGATCTCTCGTTTTACTCTCACACCTCATCTCTGTCTTCTGTAGTGCATGGGGCCCCCGAGTCCTGAGCCTTTGGGGATTCTGAGGCATGAACGAGCTTGCTGCCTAGGCTCACCTTTACAGATATTTGGTTTGCAACTTTCTTAGCCCTGCCCACTTCTCCACTCGTTTTCCGTCTTCCAAAAATGTGTTGCAATCTCTCCTTTGCTGTGGCCTCCTCTCTCATTCTCTTTGTCCTTGTGCTTATACCACTTTTATTCCTTTATTCTCACTTTGGTGAGGTTTTGGGAGTAAGCAGAGATAAAAGCACGTGTTCAATTCACCGTCTTTAACCAGGAATCTTCTTCTGTCCCCACGAATTGTTCAACCCACTGCAGTCTAGCTTTTGCCCCCATGAACAGACTGAAACAAAGTACTCTTGGCAGTGGAAGCACGGAGTCCTAACCACTGGACCGCCAGGGAAGTCCCAAAGTATTCTTCTTAAGGTCACCAACGGCCTCCTTGATGAACCAGGGACGCCCTCAGTCCTTGCCCGCTTGCCCGCTCCCATCAGAACTACCCTAGATTCCAGTGACACCATCCTCCTGTTCTTTTTCCAACCTCAGGCATCTCTTCTCAGTTTTCTTCTGAGGCCCTTTTCCTCTGTCCACTCCTTTAATGTCAGCCTGTGTCCTAGGTCCTCTTTTATCCTTGTCTACCCCCAACCCTAGTGATCTCCTTCTTTCCCAGACCTTTCTCTCCCATTTTTATGCGGGTGACTCCCAAACCATTACCTCCAGTCTAGACCTTCAAACGTATTTATTCAGCTGCTTTCTGAATACAACCTTTAGATGTTGCATAGACGCCTCAAACACAGCAGAGCCCAAATTCTCTTCCTCACTTCTTCACACTCCATAGTCCTTACCCAAACCTCTTCTTCCTCCTGGGTTCTTAATCTCATATGATGGCACCGACAGAAATGAGAGAAACTTGGAAAGCAAGCTGGCTTTCGATAGGCGATAGTGAAATCTAAGATGCTGTACATTTTAAACGTAATGTATTGATGGGATATCCAACAGCACACAGCGATTTAGGAATAGAAAGATGGAGGAAAATATTCCTGGCATAGTTGAAGGAGAGCATTAATATGGAAGATAAGGGCCTAACAGAGAGTGAATGACACGTTATAGAGCACGACAGAACAGAATGGAATCCAAAAAGAGCCCCGCGAGTGCTTGTCTGTGTTAGCATGTGTACGGAGAGGCACGTTACATGCATTTCCTTACTGGGGTGTACAGGGACTTGGGCGGCCAGCCGTGTGGCAACACGAGAATTATTTTATCAGAATTAAATGAGTTAATCCTTAAGCCAGTGCTTGGCACATAAAAAAGCACTCAAATCTTAGCTGACGATGATCATCATATTATTTTGCCTTTGGCAAGCTGGGGTCTTTTTCAACCACCCTCCCCCACCCCCACCCCACCCCGAAGATCCCAGGGATTTATTTGCCCATAATCTTGTGGAAGCTAGCAAAATCTCTACCTCTCTCACTGGTAAGGGATCAGAATAAGAGATGTTGATCTAGGAATCATTTGTGGAGAGGTGGCAGCTGAAGCCATAAACACAGCTGCGCCGTCGAGGGAGAAAACGTAGAGGGAGGGTCAAGAACACGGAATGAGTCGTAGAAGGCACTCATGGTTTGGGAGTAGTGAGGAGAGCGAACAGAAAAACCAAGTTCCTTGGGCAGAGAAGCCAGAAGAGGGCCATGGAGCAAAGGAGGTCACTGCAGCCGCAGGAGGAGGGAGGCTGCCACACAGGTCTCGTTAATCCGGTCAGAGAACAAGAGGGCTGAGAAGGATGGGCTGTGAGCTGGTCCCTGGGTCTGAGCAGGAGAGGGGCGCTGTGAGTGATGAAGTAAGTCTTCAGCGGTGGAGAGGGTGTGATAAAGGCAAGCAATTGCTTTGGTTAATTCATTTGAAAAGGTTACTGGTTGGAGGGGGACAGGGACTTAAAGGTGTTTCCTAACAGATGCTCTGAGGGTGTTTGAAGGCAGAAGGAGGAATCAGTGGGGAGAGAAAGACTGGGCAGGAGAGGAAGATTCAGAGCCAGGAAGGAACAGGACGCAAGCATGGCCAGAGGGGGAGCCAGCACTCGGGCTGCAAACAAGGATAAAAGGGTAATTGCAAGTGGTGTTCAGGAATCTTCTGTAAATACACACAGGCTCCCTTGTGTTTTGGATACTCCTCCCAAACCCCGCCCTCCCTCCCACCCTCTGGTAGAGATTTCAGACCCAGAGTCAGAGCTAAAGGAACCGAGGGGCTCCAATCCCCTTCCCCCTACATCCTCCTCCTGTCTTGCTCTAGAGCCGCCCTGCCCAAGAAGGTGGCCACCAGCCACATGTGGCTATTTAAATTCAATTACAATAACACACAAATTTAGTTCCTCAGCCACACGAGCCACATTTAAAATCTTCAATAGCCTCACATGAATTGCACAGCACAGATAGAGAACATTTTCATCATTGTAGAAAGTTCTCTTGGCCACCACTGCTCCAGTCTTAGTGGTATTGCACCCCTTTTCCATCTCAGGGATGTTCAGTTCCTTCTACCTTACAAAAAAGTTCACCTTGGACAGCCCTTGGACACTGACTCGCTGTGTTGGTGGGACCTGGGTCCCACCACTGACCCAGGTCTTGGTGGGAAAGACTGTTGCTTGGCTATAGGGAAAGAGGTTTACTAACTGTCCGGGACTAAGTTGCTCAGCTCTACGTGAACTGGACTTTCTGCAGCCTCCAAGCACGCCCACAAGCGTGGACCTTCAGTTCTGTCTGCTCAGGGGTGAATGGAGTCACAACAGAGGGGAAGACACCTTTGCTGACCTTGAAGATCAGCAGTCCACTTGCTGCCCTCCAAACCAACGAAGGGCTCCATTAGCAAAACTCGCTGAGTCTTCACCTCCCTTCTCTCCATCCTTCTCTCCCCACTATCCCCACCTCCCACTCTCCTCTGCCCAGGACAACCTGTCCTTCTTTCTCTTGCTTCCTAGTGACAAACAAGCAGGTGCCAGATGCCTCTATACCGAGGGAAGTTTGTTAGACATGCCGGGGAACATCCCTGGTTAGTGGGAAGCAGAAGATGATGAAGCTGGGAAGGACCCTAAGTCGACCCCCTCATTTCATGGATGCGATTGCGGGTTAGCAGCCCTGGATGGAAGGTAAAAGTTAAAAGACATACTGTCCCCAAGACATGCAAGTGCAAAGCCCCGAGGTTCCTACTCAACTGCATTCCTGGGAATGTTCCTGCACTTCTCTGCCTTGGCTGATGCTTTATGCCCTTTCCAAGATAGCATTCCTTTTACGGAAAATGCAATGAACTGGGCCCATGGATTTCCTTCCACGTAGAGGGGAAACTGGGCAAGTGCTGGACATGGTTAGGGAGAGAGACAACGGGACTATTCCCAGTGAAACCTCCGCCCCAGGGATGCCGTCCCCACTCTCCCCTCCATGCTCCCATCTTTGGCCATTCCTCCTCTTGCCATTGTTCTGGTTTGAACACTTCCTAGGAGAATGGGAAATGCGAAAACAAAGTTCCATTTGGGTACAAAGCATGACATGCTCCAATCTTCACAAAAATTAGTGAATAACTCTGCCTGTCAAAAATCCTTGAAGAAAAAAAAATCCCCAAGGAACTGGAGGTAGGGAAAACTCCCCAGTGGGAAGTCCGGGAAATCTGCAGACAGAAGACCCTCTTGCTCAAGTATCCCAATCCAGCTGCCCTCTTCTCTGGGAAGGGGTTCAACCTCTGTGCGCAACGTAAGACGACATCTCTGACTGACAACACACGGCCCTCACCCCTTCGGATAGTCCTAGTGGCCCCAGGTGTGATGGACGCGTGGGCAGAGGGAGGGCCACCACAGTCTAGGGAGCCCTCTGGGCACTGCTCTGTCCTCCCCCTACAGGCCCCAGCTGACTCTCTCTGTATTAGACAGGCCTGAGAATCAAAGGAAGACATTCTCAACTCCTTCACTCCATCCAAAGGCCACCGGGTTGCAGAGAATCGTCTGGCAAGTTCCTAGCATGGAAGTCAAAGGAACGTCTTTCAACTCGTGCCTTGTCTCCCAGGTCCCAGTCCCAGCCCTCCCACCAGCCTTCCTAATCGCTTGCTCGGCAGCTCCTTTCCACCACCAGTAACTCAGGAGAAAGGTCTCGTTTAAGCAGCCGGGGGGCCAGCCAACTCAGAAGCAGCAACATGTCCTAAAATGGTCAAAGAAAACTCCACAGGTTTGGCTGGAGCTCAGCTCCTAAAGGAAGGGGGTAGGATCCGGCAGGGAGGATGAGTTTAGCTTCTCCATCACCCCGCCCCAAACCTCAGGCCCACGATTAACCCCCTTTCTGCTGACTGCTTACCATTCCACAGGACCTCCAGGGGGCGGGCGGACAGCGGGATGGCCTTGTTCTCTTTCAACACGGGGCTGACGTAGGAAGCTAAGTAAGGGACAGACGTCCAGATCTATGAAAGGAAGGGGGGACGGCGAATGAACAAACACGATGGACCCCACACACCCACTCTCATCTACTTGACCCCTAGGGCACTGCTCTTTTTATTTCTCCCTTCCTCACCACCTCCTTTCGCTCCTGAGGCTCCTGCGGACCACCTGGACTGCTCCCTATGGCACCAAAGCAAGGACAGGCTGTGTCCAGGACGGCAGATGAGGAGCAGAGCACCCTGAGGGTTCCAAACGATACTCAGGTCCCATTTACTCTCCACCGACAGCTTAGAAACTTTAATTACAGCGTTGAGCCGGCTTCTTCATTTGTAAAATGGGTCTCAGATGAACGAGCATTTATTAAACACCTACGATGTGCCAGGCAGTGTCTTAGGCATTCTCCCCACCCCCTTCGTCATTCCACGCAGGACACCTGATCACCTTGGCTGCGTTCACAAGTCTCCAAGCATTGAGCAGGCCGAATCCGTGCTGGTGGCTGTGGCTAAAGCCGGCCTCATTGGTGATCCAATCCGCGCGGCGATCCTCATACTGAGAGGACAGGGGTCCCGGTTAGTCTCTCGGATTTTAAGTTTCCCTGCTCGCCCTGCTAGCTGATCCAGTCCAGACTCTCCCACCAAGGCTGCTAGGAATGGATTCCCCAAGGAAAGCTGGGACAAAAGGGCAAAGGCCTGTGATGTCACCAGCCCAGTGGCCTGTTTCTAGAGAAGGAGCCAGGAGCCACAGGCTCCAGAGTCAGGAGCCCAGCCGGAGCTCTCCTTTGCAGGTAAAAGGGCAGCAGCAGAAGAGGTGCGAGTGAATTTAGGTCTGTGGTCTTGATGGGGTCCCCACCCTTGTTCCGTGCACGTGCAACTCTGGACGGGATTTGGCACCTAACGCCTGGGACACCTAGAATCTGAAGCCTCCTGAAACCTCCAAGTCCTTGGGACCGAAAGTCTGAGGTGGGCTGGGCCAGGCCATTTGTCCACCTGCGAGGATCTCACCGGGGTGGCTGTGAAGACGATGATGTGCTGGACGTCACGCCACGTGAGGCAGGGCCGCACCTGCAGCATCAGGGCTATCATGCCGGCTGCCAGAGGGGCCGCGGCTGAGGTCCCCGTGTGGCCCTCGGTGCAGCCTGTGCCCTTCTGAAGGTCCCAGTCTGTGGTCACCTGGGAAGCGGAATGGAGAGGACGGGGACTGGGTTAGGGACTGAATTCCCAGGTGCTGTGGTGGGAGGGGTGTGGGGTTGGGCCTCAGCGCGAGCCTCAGTGGTGGGGGGGGCCCTTCCGTTGCGAGAGCTGAATGTCTAGCAGGTCGGACGAAGGAGATTCTTCCTCCTTCTTCGCCTAACAAGAGAATCTCTGGAGAGCTGAGAAGAATGAAAGAGTTACTCTGCGGGTCTGGTTACAGCGGGGGAGGGGGCGGAAAGAAGCTGGAGAGAGGGGAGAGGCCTCACGTGCAGAGGATGGTTTCCTGATTCCGGCTCCTCTGGTGACCCCTTCCCAAATCCTCCACCCACCCAGCCCCGCCCCTCCAGCCCCCGCAGCCCTTGGAGACAGAGGAAGTGGCCGGGGAGCTCCTGGGCCCCAGCTGGAGCTGGGACAACAGTGACGGCACCAGTCAAGGAAATCCAAATTGGCAGCTCAGCGACAGGGCCTGGAGTGACATCAGTGCGAACAAAGGGAGTGTGTTCCCGGGGAGAGGAAGCTGCCCCCTTGCCCACCCGTGGGCTCAGCATGGGTGTACCATCTACACCCCCTGCCCACCCTGGCCCGGGGTGATCCACAGGCCGAGCTGCCTCCCTGCGCTGGGCCTGGTGCCTCGGGTGGTTTCCACAAGTCCCCCCTTCTCCACCTGTGGTCCTGAGGTGGGAGGTGAGAGCGGGGGTCTGGGAGACGCGGCATCTGTCTGGCATCCAGTTCTTTTCACACTCTAAGCCACCCTGGGGCCACAGAGGGTTTAGCTGAGGGGGGCCCTGCCTAAATCTGCTCCAGGCCATGGCCCTCCAGATCTGGCACGCGGTGCCCAGGCTAAGACCAGAAAATCTTCTTCCAAGCTTCTCTCCTGGGTCAGATATCAAGGTGCTAACTTCTCCCAAGAGCTGCCCTTTCTCCACTGTACTCACTGCTCGCCTTCCAGCTGTTACAGCAGCTGCCAAGAGATGTCATTTTCACTCAGACATCGTGCGCACGGAAGAGGAGGCAAAAACTCTCCAAGTGGAAGTCTCAATGAGGGTGGAAAGCCTGGTCTGTGCCAGGGAGCAGATTGATTTTTTCCTGTTACGGAAACAGCCTCACAGTGACAGTCTAGTGTGTAGCTGTGAGGCCTGTGAACTTGCCTGTGGCGGCAGGAGCCCCGGGCAGCCACAGGAAAGGGCCGGGAAGGGCTCTGGGCAGCAGACGGTGGGCAGCCTGTACCACCGTGCCCGCCCTCAGGAAGGCAGCCCCACCGAGCTGGTAATTGAACAGAAACTGGCAACTGGTTTCCAAGCCAAGAGCGTCCCAAAGATGGGAGCCTGGCTAAACAAACTCTCTTTTCATTTCCGGACAAATTATAGCTCAGTTGGAACGTGGTAGGGGTGGGGGTGAGATGCGGAGCTGCGTCAGGAGGAGAAAGGCAGGCAGCGCACAGTAAGAGGAACCATTATGCTCGCCAGCCTTCGTGGTCCCTCGCTGGGGTCGGGTAGAGCGGGTTCCTGAGAGTTCTGCCAGGATGTCCCTGCTCTTCCTCCCAACCCAGCCTGGCCTGGGGTGGGCGTGGGCGGTGCCCTCTGCACCCAGACCCCCGCCTGCGGAGCGGAGCCTCCTGCCCGCTTACTTTAGTCAGCTCCCTTTTTTCTTCTCCCGGGGTGGGGAAAGGGGCTGGGGTCACCGGACCCCGAGCCTTAGAACACTGTGCTGACCAGAAGTCATTTAGTGGCAAAACAGAATTTCAGTTTGGGAAAGTGAATCTGACCCAGAGGAAGCAGCCTAATTCCCAATGGCCCTGGAGAGCGCTCCCAACCCGGAGCCACTGGAGAAATGTGACACCACCTGGCTGCAGCCCAGCTCTGCCCGAGAGCCCCTTGTCCCCGTATCACTCTGTTGGGGCATTGGGGACAGGCAGGGAGCTCTAGGATGACGGGATGGAGCTCAGCCAGCTGGGTGTAGGCACTGGACCCTGAATTCTTTCACAGGTTCCCACAGCTTGAGCAACTCCACTCCCTTGCTCCAACCTCTTGTTTGCTGTGGCTCCAGTTCCAGCTCCAAGGAAAGAGCTGTCTCTCGGGCTGACTGAGACATTCCTGACTCCTTTTCCCGCCCATTCAGTGCCGGCAACCACTAGCTTTACTCCCAAGGATGATCAGGACCAGAGCTCACAGTATTTACATAAGGGCTGCATAGCAGTGGAATGATGATCCTTTTTTTTTAAAGGCCACAGAAATTTAGCCAAAGACCATATTCTACCAAAGGAAGACATTTCAATCAATGTGATACTTAATCAATGTGATAGAGTGATTCCTATGATAACATGCATATTCGTAAGTTGAATTTTTAAAGATAAAAACCCTTTACACAGATATATTTAGAGTCCTCAGCTCCATTCTTCCAACAGGGGCAGACCCTAAGGGACACAGATCTGCTAGGGAAGAGGAACCCGAGGGCCCGGGGCAGGAGTGGAGGGCCCGGCGGGGGGCACTTACGATGCTTCGGAGCATCTTGTCCCCACCGCTGAAGGTGACCGCCAGCATGGAGGCACACTCCTCTGCGTAGAAAGGCATCCGTCCCTCCTCGTCCACAGCACCTGGGGACAGAGTAGGGGAAACGGGAGCAGAGATAAGGGCCTGATAACATCAGAGTCATCTCTGAGTTATCACCCGGGGGGTTGTCCTGAGTTTAAAAAATGATCTCAGTGGTCCAAGTCCTTCAAGTACCCACACTCCTCACCAGGACAGGCAGCCTCAAATGGCAGAGGGTATTCTGTGCCCTAAGACCATTCTTTCAACAGGCTCCAGGGTGAAACTGGGGGGCGTTCCATCTCAATACCTACTCATCCATTCGCACATGCATTTTCCTCAACATGTATCAATTACCTACCGTGAGTCGCACACTGTGTGAGGCATGGGGGCCATGGGAGAAGGGCACAGACCTGATCTCAAGGAGCCCAGAGTCAGGGAGGAAGTCCGGTAAGTAAATAAAAACAACCGGGATGGTAAATGCTATGGGAGGGAGCACAGGTAAAGGGCATTTGGGGGTCAGGGAAGGCTTCAAGCAGGAGGGAAGGGACCCATGGAAGAGAGGCCAAAGCAGAGGCCTAAGCAGCTGTGGGGAGTGGAGGCGGGGGTGGGTTTGGTATCCCAGATGATGGGTGGAAAGTGTTCCGGGGTATGACTTCTAAGGAAGTCCTGACATCCTCCGAGAGCAGGGCTAGTCCCTCCTAACTATCAGAGCCTGAAGAGAAGAGAAGATCATGCATACACTTTTAGACAGACACACGGAAGCTGGGGACACACCCACATACACGGTCCCCTCACCACTGAGTGACACACACGCACACCCGGATACACGGTCCCCTCACCACTGTCTCTCTCACACACACAGGCGTGAGCACACGTGCACACTCGGGGCCACCAGGCCACTACCTATGGTGACTGTATAGATGGAGTTGGCGTAGCCATCGTAGTTGCAGTTGTCGTGGTGCTGGCCCCCGTTGCCACTGGCTACCACGAAGATGCTCCCAAAGCCCTGGCGGCCAGCGATCACCCCGTGTTGCAAGGCAGCCTGAGGAGCAAAACGTCCGGGTCAGCTGAGGAGTTCATAGGAAGACCCCAACCTCCATGCCGCTCACTCTTTCCTCCCCTTCTAGAAGGAAAAGAAAAAAAGCCAAGGGCACTGGACATGGGAGAAAGAGATTTAGAGATGGACTCAAGGGGAAGAGGCTGTTAGTGGAACAGCTGTATGAAGGATGGGCTCTGCTTATCAGAGAGGGTAGGGCCAGAAACGGGGAGCCAAGCACAAAACCAGAGCGAAACAGTCTCAAAGCGCTGCTCCATTTCTCTCTAAGAACGCCTCCACACTCCCCCAACCCCAGGTCAGGAGTGCTCTTCCCAAAGGAGGCACCAGGGCTACATGGTAGGTCTGGCCCTGCAAATGGGGGTGGGGCGGAAGCAGTTCCAGGAACGGAATGAAGAGGGGGTCCTAGGTCTCCAGAGTGTCCACGCAGTTCCCAGTTACCTTCCCAAGCTGATGGGGACCGTCCACCGTCTTTCCATCGTCATCTGGTCCCCAGCTGTTAAGAGATACCCAGTGGGAAGAGCCAGAGCCAGGCCGTGGCTGCCCACCCAGGCCCCCCAGCCTCAGCTGGCCATCCCTCCGCCTGGGTCCTCCCTCTCCTCCCAAGGGCTCCAGCTCCGGACTCCCATGATGAAAGGACATAGGGATCAAAGGTCCAGCCCTCACTCCAAAGTGGAAAACAGAAGTACGTGCTAAAGTTCTTCTTGTCCTTGGAAACTTTCCCAGTTTAGGACTACTTTAACCTGACCCTAAAAACCCTTTCTCAGGTCCCCGGGGAGTACAGAGTGGTAGAGATGGATGGGACCTAGGGATCTAACGCTAGGCTTGATGGCAGAGCACCAGCGAAGGAAGTATCTGTGAAAGCTCTTGGGTCTGAGGAGTTCTCTATTCTTTCTCTGAAAGGAAATGTCCATGTGGATAATGCCATGCATTTACAGGAGACACTGGTTGGGGAAGTGCAGGTGCCATCAATGCTGGGGGGGCAGCCCAGCCTCAGCTCCTCCTTATCAACCACCCCCTCCCCACCATAACCGCAATCTGGAGCTGCAGGTGTGTTTCTGGGGGGTGGTGTGATGGGGCCTGGTGCTGGGTGGCCAGTTCCGCTGTGGTTGGAAAGGAATGCCCAATTCCTTCCAGAGCCTTCTGAGTTTGATAAACAGATAAACACGAGGCAGGATGCAGCACTCCTCGAGTGGCAACCTGATTACTGGGGTGACGTGGGGCTTAAGACTGAGAACCCAGACGCTGTGGGTCTGGAGAAATGAGGGCAGTGGACTTACAGGCTGAACCCAGTGGGGAGAGCCCTGCTGGGACCTGCCCGAGTCAGCCCATCCTGCTGTTCTTTGGTTGGAGGATTCGCCCAGTGCCCGAGCCTATGGCCCCCTCACCTTGTTCCTGGCTCTGCCTCACCTGCAACTGTAGATGTCATTGATCTGATAGTGCTTGTTGAACGCCACAGCCTCCATGCTGTCTGTCAGGGGTCCATCCAGTACCCGGATACCTAGGCGGTGAAGGCCACACCAGCTCCTCAATAATGCTCGTCCCCTAGACGGGGAGCTGGGTGCTGGGGGGCCCCCCTGTGGAGACTTACTTTTCCCTCTAAGTGTTCTTGGATCTTTTGAATTTTTATACCATGTGCATGTACCTGTCCAGAAATATTTTTTAACGTCATGCTAAATCTTAGACTTTAAGGATCCTGGGGTCTGGTGGGAAGATGCAGAGCCTAGAATGTAGGGAATCCAAGGTTCCCTTCTTATGTGCATCCTGAAATCATGTAAAACACTGCAGTGGTGCTTGACGCACAGAGGGTATTCAATAGATGGTACTCATTAGCATTACTCCTCTCATGGATGCCTAATCTCACCCAATAAAATGGGGTGGGTCACACCCTGGTGACCACATAGGGCGGAACGGAGCTTTCAGAAGGGACTTGGGCCCTGGAGGTTTCTGGCTCCCTCTGTAGCCCCATTCACAGAGAGGGCTGCTGACCTCTGCTGGAGTGTAAGAGGAATACAGCCAATCTATTCCAACCTCGGAAATGCAGGTCCCAAGCATTTATGAGGAGTCACGCGGACAGTGTGTCCCCCTTCATCCCCTTCACCTTCTGCCTCGATGGACAAAGACTCAGAGGCAGAAGAGCCACAGAACCACCCCAGCGGGGGCCGGGGCTGCTCCGCTCTCCTTAGAGGATGGGGAGCAGACGGTGACCGTCAGAAGGGCTGGGAACTGGAGAGCTGGGAGAAGGGAGAGGGGCCTCCACAGACACACGGCGGGGGGGGGGCCAAGGAGGAAGGGGAGACCAGGAGGCACTTGGTAAACCATTAAAATACAAATACAGCCTGGATGAGTACAAGGAGTTATCATCACAATGAGCTGAGCATTGACAGGGCATAACCGTGATCAGAAAAAGGGAAGAGTCCTCTGAGTAGGTGGGGCTTGGGCCTCCATCTCCCATCCAGAGCATTTCGTACTTTCAGCTGTTTTATACAGTGGGGTTCACTGCTAAAAACATGTTGGAAACACAGTGCATTGAAAAAAATCAATGAACCGATATGTCCTGCAGACACCTATTTATAAGCTTAACCTTTGCTTTCTGCTGTGTGTTGAGAGTGAAATAAAGTCGGGTTGGAATTCATGGGGGAGGGACAGAGGATGGGCAGCTGTCACAGGAGGAGTGTACCGAGGCCGGACTGGAGGTACCTGCTATGCGGCTCCCATACGCCACTCCCACGGCACAGAAGCTGTTGTTGGGCACGGCAGCGATCTCTCCGGCACACCTTGTGCCGTGGTGGTTGCCATTCTCCATATCCGGGTGGGGCATGGGGTCAGGGTCATTAGAGTTGAGGTCATAGCTGCCCTCAGGGCTCTGAAACAAGGCGGGGGGTGGGGGGGGACGGGCAGGGCATGTGGTCACTCGCTGGTTACAAGGGGTCAGGTCTTGGAGCTCAGGGAGAGAGGGGAACTGGGATTTGGGGGCTCTAAGCCAGCACTGTGGGCCCATCTCTGCAAACCACATGGGCTGTGAGATATGAGGACAGGACACCTTGAGGCAAAACTGAGAAGCGCTGCAGCTCTTGGAAAATTTCTCTCTTGGCCATTATAGAAACGTGCCTAGGAGCCGCTTCCATGGTGTGGAAAGCCTGGGATAAAAGAGGTATGGGGCTACCTAAAAGTCAGGCTTTAAGGAACTTGTGCAGAGAGGGAAGTTGCCGGCAGGGGCCACTCCTTACTCCGCAGGGCAGGGAGTGGCAGCAGGAACCAGGAAGTGTCTCCCTTGCTGAGTTGGAGTCAAGTCCTGTGTCCTAGCTACCAGGCTGGAAGGCTGGCTGCAGAAAAGGAGTAGATGAAGAACACCATCCCACCTTCCAGGCCCTTGTATTTGGCCCAGTGACCTCTAAGAAAGGGGACAGGCCTGAGGGAACATCAAGAATCAGGTGAGGCCCGGCGGTGGGACGGGTCGTGCCAGTGCCACTCACATAGTTGGGTGCGATGTCCTGGATGGTGTGCTCCACACCGTCGTCCACGACCACCACGGTCACCCCTCGCCCGGTTACATTGCGCTCCCATACACCCGTCACGTTGATGTCCCTGCCGGGGTTCCGCCGGTTATTCTGCAGGAGAGACGGGGTCAGGAACTATCCTCTGAGCCCTGGGAATCCAGTGACACGCAGCATAGCCCATAGAGAGACAAGTTACAGCGAGCAGCCCCTGTGCACTCTTGGCCACCGTCAAGGAGCCAGAGAGAGGTTGTAGACCAATAAGGGTAGGTGGGGACAGAGCTTAGGAGGGACATGTGAGAGCTTTGCCACAGCCTAGGTCTCCAGGAAAGCCTGGCATCACTCATGGGCAATAAGGGTGAGATGGTGGCTAGGGTCAAGGGTTGGATAATATAATTCGTGGGCCATATGATATACATTATATTAACACCGTATAATATAACGTTACTAGTTAACTCTTGTAAAGTGTTTCCCATGTGGGCACAAGTACATTAGTTCACTTAACCATAACCATAACCATTACAATCTCCATTTGACAGAAAGGGAAACTGAGGCACAGAGAGGTTAAACAGTGCATCCAAAGGTACATGCTAGTCAGTGGCAGGCGGCCCAGGCAGCCTGGTCCCAGCACCCACGCCCTGCTGTTGCAGCCCGCCGGCTCTCTGGATGTGAGCACAGGGCAGGTGGAGCCCGAGGACGAAGCCCACTGTGGAAGCCCACAGAAATGCCTCCTTAGGCAAAGGATGGGGGCCACTGAAGAGTAACACAGACAAGAGCCCACTAAAGCACCGGGTACCCCCTGCCTAGCCATCTGAAGCCAGAAGCTGCAGGGCTGGACTCACCAGGTGCCACTGCTGCGGGTACTTGGGGTCATTGAAGTGGACGCTGCGCTTGGTCCGCTTGAGCAGCCTCTGCTCTGAGTGCCAGCGCACAGCTTCGTGCCTGGCCAACACGGCCTCCACCTGCTGCCGGACGGCCTCCACCTGCGGGGCCTGCCGGTGCCCTGCTGGCTGGACCAAGAGGTAGTGCCCCTGGAGCTCCCCGATGCGTCCTGCATTCACCAGCCCTGCCGCCTGCGCCAGGGCATCTGCCCGCTGCTCCAGTGACTGTTCTTCCCTCTCACCTTCTGGGCTGTCCACATGCACCGCCCAGCTCAGCTCCCCCGGACCCTGGGCCCCAGGCCCACCTGCCCCCACCAGGCCCATCATCCAGGGAAGCAGTAGGAAGAGCCCGGCTAGCTCCAGGCAGAGGCAAGTGGGCCTGGGGCCCACGGGGGCATCTGAGTGTGGCACTTTCTGCCTCCCCTTGGGCATCAGAGCAGTAAGCTGCAAAGAGAAAGGACATCAGAGGTAAGAGCACGATAACATGGCACACCTGGAAATCCCTAAGCCATGCCTTTGAAATCATTAAACATGTGATCCTCTCCTGTTATTCACAGTTATCTCTGACCAACAGGGATAAGCCCCCAGGGGCAGTGTGGGCCAGCACGAACCCCGGTGGGTCCCTCAGTGGCATGATTATCACTAGATAATCAAGCAGGATGTCTAGTTGCTAACAGGCACTGTGCTGCTCTTTCCCACTGTTGCCATGAAAAGGGCTCAAAAGTCATAGGACTCCTGCAAATTCCTGGCAGAGTCATGACCGTTCTTTAGAAGAGACCCTCCTCCCTTTTTTAGAGGGGACAGAAATCTTTCCCCAGCTGACGTCTTGGTCCCGTTGTCCTGAGGGCTAACTCCCCGCAGTGGGGACCCGTTCCCACCTGGACCCTGAGTGAGGCTGAGCTCCTGGTCTGGCCAACCACCTCACGCTCATTTTGTGCACACGGAGAAAAGGCATCCCTTTCGCTGTGAGCAGTGGTGACTCCAAGCACAGACTGCAGACCTGTAGGCCCCAAGAAAACAAGAAATGGTGTCCTCCCAAACCCAGTGGAGCAGGCAGAGGCTGGCCATGGACTCTAGGACCCATGACCAAAGAAACTGCAAATGATTAAGTGTCATTTCCAGGAATCTCAAATAGGTCACAGACTAGAACCGAACTGGTACAGTAAGGCCAGATCAGTACATAACCCAGAAACCGTACTTCTCGACCTAAACATCAGGCCATCCTCTTTTCTTTCTTTCCTAGATGCCTAGAAGAGGGCTTGAACTCTTACCAAAAACCCCTCTTGAAAAAGTAGGTGGTACTGCTCCCTAGAAGTCTGGGTGGTAGCTAACTTCCTGATTTCTGTACCTGTGAAGGATGCCAGGGGAAGTAAGAGTAGGCGGGAGGCGGGTGAAATGGGGAAAACCCGAGCATGCAACGTGAGAGGCGTTGCCTCTCACGCCTTACTGAACAGGCTGGGGAGAAGGGGTGATTGGAAAGCAGCACTAAAGGGCTACTCTTAGTCACTAGCTCAGCAAGTCGGCTGAGAAGTGAGGGCTCAAGCTCTAAACCTGGGACTGCCACCCATGGTTTGACAGAAGGGCCAAATTAGAACTGGTGGGCAACTGTGGGGACAGAGACAGGTGAATGGGTGGCAGAACATGTGTGTCCCTATTGGTGGCTGGGCTTCAGAAGCATCTGCTCTCTACGGGGGTGGGGTGTAGGGGGGGTCACCTTGAGGTAGGGCTTAGTACCCACACACATACGCAAATGGATTAGTTTCAAAATATTACAGAAACATGGGTATTTTACCAGTCTCTTTGGAAAGGGAGAAGGGGACTTCCGCCACCTAACATTTCCCTCCCCAAATCTATATATCTCCTTCTCTCTTTTCCTCTGAGGTTCCCAGGCAAATTCCTCCCTGCCCTCCAGCAGCCTCGACTGTCCCAAGATATTCAGGTGTCCTTCCCAGTGTGCATACAAAAATCTTGTTAGATAGCCTGATAGTGACCCAACTAGGCAGGCTCCTTCAATCTCAGTAGAGCCCATAGATTTCCGGAAGAGAGGAGAAACCTGACCACTACATTCTCCGGTCCCTCTGGCAGAGCAGTACCTTAACCCCACCCCAGCCCTCACCCTAGGCTTCTGGGGAAGGAACCTTAAATACCCTCTGAAAGTAGATCTCAAACTTCACCCAACTGCTAGGTGTGTCTTTACAGCTCGGAGGTGCCAAGAGAGAAGAGGAATGATACGGGCAGCCCAGAGTCCAAGATTCCGCTCCCAAGAGACTGTCCTCCTCGCAACCTCTACACCCTGTTCCTAGAAACCAGGCTGCGTACCGGGGTCAGTTTCATTGATTTTCCCCCTCCCTGGCCTCGACTGCCCCGTGCAATGTGCCCCTCTCCTCAGAGGACCCACACTATCCTGGATCCAAGACTCCGTGGCCCCATCTCCCTGGGCTCCCCCACGCCGGGACTGAAGGCGCCCTCTGTGCGGTTTCCTCATCCTCAGACACCAGCTGCCCCCCAGCTCTAGGCCACCCGGACTTCCGATGCCCCGCCCCCACCGAGTTCTCAACTCACCCGCCTGGCCGCAGCTGCTGCCGCCGCCTCCTTGCGGAAACTCGCGGCTTCCCGGGAGCCCGAGAAGCCAGTGACAGTAGCATCACTTCCGCCCGGCGGCGCAGCCAATCAGCGACGGGTCCCCCGGCCGGCCCGCCCAGCCGGGAGCAACCGGCTCTAGGGGGCCGCCTCCTTCGGGCATCCTCCACTGAGAGAGCAGCGTGTGGTGGGTGCTTCTCGCGGGGGCCCACCGCCCCGAGTTCTCGGGACATCTTCAAGAGGGACCTTCTCTATAGGGACGGTCCTCTCCTTCATGGCGTCCTCTAGAAAGGGCATCTCGGTTGCGACCTTTAAAAACACCTCGTTCCTCGTCTTCCTCTGATCGTCATGACCCCGACTCTCCCTGTAACCTTCCTAGAGAGGGTCCTCCCTCCACCAAGTCTCCTTCCTTCTCGCGGTCGCATCTCCCTTAGTCCCTGCGCCCCGGGAGAGTCCACTAGTATCTTAGCGGCTTCCGCGGCGTCCGCGACCCCTTGACGGTGCCAGCTCCGGCCGCCAGAGGGCGCCGTCGGGGGAGGCGCAGTGCCGCCGCGGCCTCTCCTCTGCCGGCCGAACCTCGCCCCCGCCGCTCGTGCCGCCGGAAGTGGGAGGTGTCGCGCGCGGGCCGGCGCTCGACCCCTCCCCCCAGGCTCTGCCGCCCCCTCCCCCCGCTCCGCCCGCTCAGGTGAGTCCCGTCCCTCCCCCCTTCCCTCCCGGGGGCGCGGCGCGGGAGGTGTGTGCGGGGCGGGCGCGCGGGCGGGGGCTGCGGCGCGAGGGGCTGGGGTCGGGGCGGGGGGCGTGGAGGGAGCTGCGGGGATGGGGGGGCGGGGGTCCCGGCCTAGAAGTGGGACGGGGGTGGCAGCCTGGCGGGGGGCGAGGGCAAGGTGCGGAGGGGCTCTGGCCGGAGGAAGCGGCAGGCTGGGCCAGCCCCCTGTGGTGGGCGGCCGGGACCACCGGCGTCGCTTCTCCCCATTGTCCCCTTCGCGACCGTCCCCCGATCTCCCCCCGAGGACCCGTCGCTCCCAGCGTCGCCGTCTGGTCGCCGCCGGGTTGCGGTGCGGGGCTTCCTTTGGCTTCTTCGACTTAAAGCCCCCTGCCGCAGCCTTCTGCCAGATGTCCCTGCTCCTCTCCCCTTTGGGCTCTCAGCCACGGAGTCTCACGTAGGACCCGTGCCCTGTGGTTTCGTTTCCCGGGCGCCAAGGACCCCCGGCCCGGGCTCTGATGGGGCAGGACGTTTGCACCTGTGCGAGCAGTAATGGCGATCTGGGGCCCATTTTCTCCCGGGAGCCTCGTATAATTTGATGAGGGAAACTGAGGCACAGGGGGTCTCCGGCCTGGGACTGAAGTGTGGATACAGCCCAGCCTCCATGCCTGCCCTGTGCGCTCTTGGAGGGTCAGGGATGTACCTGGGATGCTATTAAAATAAAAAGAATTTAAACTAACCCTGTCTTACACCACCAACCACCCGCCCCCCCCAGCCCCAATATTCATTTTTATTCTTTCTCTTCACCATAGAAGGCGTGAGTTTATCCTGCAACATCTCTTACTTGGATTACCGTGTTTTTCAGCTTCTCATTTTCATGCTGGAGTAACCAAGATTCTCATACTCTGGCACCTCTAGTAACTCTAAAGAGTCTGTACTTTCCTCAGTCAGTGGTTGTCAGACTTTTCCCATCTGTGGGGAGCCCAGAGTAAAAGGGAAAGATACTTGGATTGCCCAATAAAATATTGCTTTTTCTCTCTCACGAACATCTCCAAATTAATGGAGAATGCTTTTAATGTAACAGCCATAAAATGATTTTAAAACATAAGCTATTATTGATATTAGGCCCAAAATCACATCCTTTGTAAATGATACTAGGCAAGGTAGGTAGGCATGTGGATCATTTGGAAGATTCTCATGGTCTGTGAGACTGCGTTTCTCCTAAAGTGGAAAAGCTTTGTGCACATATATATTTATATATATATGTGTGTGTATATATATATATATATATATATATATATATATACAGACACACATAAATATATATAGTGACGTTTGAGGATTGATATCCCTTGGGACCTATTGCATGTAATGGCTCTTTTAATATCCTACTAGAGAATACCCTTAAGTGTTTTCTCCTGGAGCCCAACTTTTTCTTTGTGTTTCTTTCCTGATATGACTCTGTTGTATGGACATTCTGAGAGGGTGAGATACATTTGTTTTGAAATTTTGGAACTTGTAGCCTGTACTTTGTTTCTGAATGTGCAGAGCATGATGGCGGCATCTGAGGTAGCTGGCGTGGTGGCCACTGCTCCCAATCCTCCGGAATCCTCGTCTAGTGTATGTGCTTCCAAACCAGACGAAGTTCTCCCAGACGGTCTAAGGTAACGTGTGGACTCTCAACTGGGAAGATTTCATTTGGGTAAAGGGCTTTGGAGATGGGCTTCTTACAGAAGTGTAGTTCGTCTTTCCCCTTTTTGGCTCTAGTGACATTGCATTAGATGAAGCTTTTTAAAGGTAGGGACTATCTGATCTATATTTGTATATCTGGTACCCAACACAGTATCTGACACTCAGCAGGCATGCTAATTATTTGTTGAATAAACAGATTAAAATACAGGGGGTCAAACTCATTTGAAAATGCAAATATTTCCCACCTTCTCCTACATGGACTATCTGTTTATTTAACTATATGTTTATATGTTACATCTGTGTGTGTGTATATATATATACACACATACATGTATACATGTACATAGACACGTGTATATGTATCTATGTCTATCTATAGGTAAATAGATAGCTTTGTTAATATGGCTTACTGCTTCACGTATGTATTTTGCCTTCCAGCTAAACTCTTGAGGACAGGAATTATGAATACCCAACCTCGTGTTTTACAGTGCTTAAAACATTGTCATGTATAATGTTGTACTAGGTTGACTATGTATCCTACCTCAACTCTTTTTTTAAAAATATTTATTTATTTATTTATTCATGGCTGTGTTGGGTTTTGTTTTTGCATGCGGGCTTTCTCTAGTTGTGGCAAGCGGGGGCTACTCTTCATTGCAGTGTGCGGGCTTCTCATTGCGGTGGCTTCTCTTGTTGCGGAGCATGGGCTCTAGGCATGCAGGCTTCAGTAGTTGTGGCATGCGGGCTCAGTAGTTGTGGCTCGCTGGCTCTAGAGTGCAGGCTCTGTAGTTGTGGTGCACGGGCTTAGTTGCTCCGTGGCATGTGGGATCTTCCTGGACCAAGGCTTGAACCTGTGTCCCCTGCACTGGCAGGTGGATTCTTAACCACTGTGCCACCAGGGAAGTCCCCTACCTCACTCTTTTGTAGAGTACCTAGGACCTAATACAACAGATAACACTGTGCTAGCAGCTTTACATGTGTTAACACATTTAATTCTCTCAACAATCTCAGCAGGTAGGTGCTGATGCTATTATTCCCATTTATAGGTGAGAGAACTTGAGACACAGAGAGGTTAGTAACTTGCCTAAGGTTACCAAGCTATGTTGGAGTCAGGGTTTGAACCCAGGCTCGTCTGACTCCAGCGTACTTAATAAATGTAACAAATCTGTTACATTTGTATTTATCATTTGTTATTTGTTATTAAGTGAGTAATGGGAAAAAATGTTAAGTAAACCTAACCATAAACTTGGATCTTCATTTTATAAATGAAATCAGACACATACTACTAGTAATAATAATAACAGCTAAGGTTTATTGAGTGTTTACTGTGTGCCAGAACTAAATACACCAGATGCTTTATCTCATGTAATCCTCACAATAATCTTATTAGGTAGGTAATACTATTTCTGTTTTACAAATGAAGTTAAGTAACTTGCCCAGAGTTAAACAGCCAGTAAATAGCAGAGTCAGGATTCACACCCAGGTACTGTATCTGCCCATATTTATAATTAAGTGTCCCCCCCGCCCCCCACTTAACCCCCAGCAAGGAATCAGCTTAGAGTATTTATAAAGATATTCATGTCACAAGGTGCTCTCTCTGTTGTTTTATTTTGAACAGTAGGTACTATTGAGGAAAGGAAGGCACAATGACCTGAAGCCTCAGTCAGTACTAGTTTGGAGTCCTTAAGGGCATAGTTGACAGAAGCAGTTGTTGTTGATTTTTTTAATAGCAAAGGGATTTAACACACATGATTCCTGGTAAAAGACTTACAGTCGTGAATGTTGGATGTTGTTGTAAATAGGTTTTGAAGATCTCTTAAAAGCAGTATGGTAAATGGTTGTAGCAAACAATAAAACAACGATTTCAGTGTATACATGTGTGTATATTTGTTATCTGGGGTAAAAGTTCTGCTGGCAGCTTCAATTTTGGAGTCAAAATTGTCTGTACTTCAGGCAACTTGGAGTGAAGATGCTATGCTCTGGAAGGCTGGTGGTGGTTCTGGTCAAAGATCTGTAAAATGAATTTGAATGAAAATTATTTTTGTGAAACGAGAGTGGAATGTAAAACAATATTTCTAAATTAATATTTTATTTATTAAAATATGTGTAACAAAATCAGTACATGTACCTAAATGAAATATTCTAACCAACAGTAGGCTATTTCATCTACATCCCCCCAAATTATTAAAATTGACTCCCACCAAAGTTTTGGTTCCTCAGAGTCATTTATGTGTGATCGTTTACTGTTGACTGTTCCAGAACCCAAATTCTTCACCACCACACCATACTCCCTGCATGTGGGATAGAAATCACTGGGTGGAAACTAAGTTCCTTTTCATTCGGGTAATTTAGAGGGGTTTATATAGTCTAGTTTTGTTCTTCTAGTGGGTATGTTGAAAGTATTATATATTTAAGCCTCTTTAAGATTGGGTGAAGAGAGAAACTTTTTATCTTATGTTTTTGATAGCCCCAAAGACCCTGCACAGAAGCACAAGAACTCGCCTCTGTCGAGTGTAAGTAACCAAACGATAACCAAGGAGAATAACAGAAATGCCCATTTGGAACACCCAGAGCAGAATCCTGGTTCATCAGCAGGTGACACTTCAGCAGCGCACCGGGCGGTTTTAGGAGAAAACTTGATAGCCACGGCCCTTTGTCTCTCTGGCGGTGGGTCTCAGTCTGATTTGAAGGACGTGGCCAACACAGCGGGAGAGGAGGGGGACACACGCCTCCGGGAGAGCCTCCACCCCGCCACTCGGTCTCTTAAGGCAGGGTGCGATACAAAGCAGCTTGCCTCCGGGAATTGTCCTGAAGAGAAGGCCCCACAAGCCTCCATCCTAAAGGAAGGGAGCAGGGACACAGGCTTGGATTTCCCACCTGTGGTGCCTCCAGCAAATGGGGTTGAAGGAGTCAGAGTGGATCAGGATGATGATCAGGATAGCTCTTCCCTGAAGCTTTCTCAGAACATTGCCGTCCAGGTCAAGTATCAAGTTTCTACTACTAAAACGGAATTTGGGCTTTTAATTTTTTTTTTTTTTTGAGGGCAGGAGATATTTCTTCATAGTTGGTGGAGAACTACTCTGTCTCGTTTTTTTACTGGCAACTCCTATACTATTTTCGTACGGTGCTCTGTGATGACTTCATTCTGGTGTTCAATAAGTAACAGCCCGTGTCTAATCGTGACGACCAGGAACTTCATGACCTACATACAATCACTTTCACTGAGTAATTGATGAGTGTAGGTCATTAGCATTCATATTTCCTATCTTCGACCTTGCAGAAGGAATCCTTGTTAATTCTCTCACCTACGTCTTAAGTATGGTGTATCCTGCCTTCTAGTGACTGGTGTGCTTTTTTGTAGCAGGAAGGATGAGCACAGTAAATTGTAGGGGCCAAAATTCTTATCTGAATCTTGAGCTTGTCTCTCCATCAGTTGTTGGGTCTTGTTCAGCTTATTTTGTGGGGTAAATGCTTCATGCTACATGGATGTCAGTGGACATTTGCCAGAACTACAGTTCTCTTGCTATGAAGCTGATAAGGGGAAGGAGCAAAAAGTTAACTTCTCAGTTCCTTGTGGCAGATTTCTCGGTGAAAGGACGAGAGCAATTCTGCCTTTTAGAATGTCTCTGAACAGTTCTGAATATAATTGTTTCTTTCTTTATAGACTGACTTTAAGACGGCTGATTCAGAGGTAAACACAGATCAAGATATTGAAAAGAATCTGGTAAGTAGTTAAACTGCAGTTGTTCATGTATGAAACCATTAATGCAGAAGATCTAGAGTCACATCATCTCAGTTGGAAAAGGTGCAGGAATCTCCTTTATAAAATCCCTGACAGATGGTCAGCTAACTTCTACTTGATCACCTCCAGAGGTGGGAAGCTTACTACTCATGAAGCAGCATATTGCATTTTGAAAATAGCTCTTATTGTTAGATCTTATTATGAGGTGAGAACAGAACCACTGAAACTTCTTGTTATAGTTCTCTCTTGAGCTACATAGAGTAAATCTAAATCCCTTTACTTGTTAGCCCAAAATATATTCAAAATGTCTTTTTAAATGCTTTTTCCTCTTATCCTTCAAGTCTGAACCTTTCCAGGTGAAACATCCCCAGATGTTTTTTTAACATTCTTCTTTACTTCATATGATATATTTTTCAGTCTTTTTTTTTTTTTTAATTTTATTTATTTATTTATTTATTTATGGCTGTGTTGGGTCTTCGTTTCTGTGCAAGGGCTTTCTCTAGTTGTGGCAAGCGGGGGCCACTCTTCATCGCGGTACGCAGGCCTCTCGTTGCGGAGCACAGGCTCCAGACACGCAAGCTCAGTAGCTGTGGCTCATGGGCCTAGTCACTCCGCGGCATGTGGGCTCGTCCCAGACCAGGGCTCGAACCTGTGTCCCCTGCATTGGCAGGCAGATTCTCAACCACTGCGCCACCAGGGAAGCCCCTATTTTTCAGTCTTTTCTTCAACCTGGTTACTTTTTCACCTAGACATGTTACATCTTCTCAATGTTTCTTTTAAATTGTGATCCTGAGAGCTAAATGTAGTAATGCACATACAGTATAATTACTTCACAATACAGTGGAACTCTTGTGCTCTCTCTCATTCTAGACACCATTTCCCAAGCTGGCATCAGCTTATTTTGGCCATCTCGTCGCACTGTTGAGCTTTCACTTATACTCCATCAGGTCTTTTTCTCATGTATTGTTTAGTTGTATCTTCCTATTTTATGCCTAGGTAATTGGTTTTTTTTTTTTTTTTTGAACATCACTTTTCAAATCTATTTTTTACTTAAAAATAGGTAATTTTTTTAAAAAATATTTATTTATTTATTTTATCTTTGGCTGTGTTGGGTTTTCTGTGTAAGTTGGGTTTCTGTGCGAGGGCTTTCTCTAGTTGCAGCGAGTGGGGGCCACTCTTCATCGCGGTGCACGGGCCTCTCACTGTTGCGGCCTCTCTTGTTGCGGAGCACAAGCTCCAGACGCGCAGGCTCAGTAGCTGTGGCTCACGGGCCTAGTTGCTCCGCGGCATGTGGGATCTTCCCAGACCAGGGCTCGAACCCGTGTCCCCCGCATTGGCAGGCAGATTCTCAACCACTGCGCCACCAGGGAAGCCCAGGTAATTGGTTTTTAAAACTTAGAGAACTTCACATTTATATTTGTTAAAGTGGTCCCCTTGATCTTTCCCTGGCATTTTGTGGCAAAACGTCCACCCTGTAAGTGTGTGGATATCTGAATGTCCATTTTTCAAGAGGAAGGATAACGCTAGAAAAGGCACCCTAAGTTCAAGAAGAGGTCTTTAGGGTAAGATATGTTAATTGAGTGGAAATAAAGAGGAAAGCCAGGTAAGAAAGTGGATATTTGGTGCAAGTTGAAGAAATTGAGGGGCAGATGGAAAGAAGTAAGTTATTGGAGTACATTAACCACATGAAAACTTTTAAATAGAGAGTAGCAACTCAGGAGTTATTTATAACAGGCAAGTAAAAAGATCCTAGAGATGAGAGACCTGATGGCGATGTGCTGGGTGAGAACCAGGCTAGGAGAGAACCTCCAGGGGAAGGAGGAGAAGTCACCTTTTCTTAAGCACTTATTCTAAGCACTTTACATGGAGTGTTTATTTGGTCCCCACAGTTGTAAGGCGGGGTTTCGTTGACCATATAGCAATTGAAGGGGCCAACTAAGAGGTTATAGATAAGCTTTAGCATCAGTCTGAAACGGGTGGAAACTGACAAGCCATTAGGCCAAAAGAGGCCCAGGGTTGTGTTTTGTTTGGCAGTATTCTTTCGGGTGGTGGTGTGGCCACATGCTGTAATTTCTTTTATTATTATTACTTTTAAAATATTTATTTATTTATTTAATTTGGTTGCGCCAGGTCTTAGTTGCGGCAGGTGGGCTCCTTCGTTGCGGCTCCAGGGCTCCTTAGGTGTGGCATGCGAACTCTCAGTTGCAGCATGCACGTGGGATCTAGTTCCCCAACCAGGGATCGAACCGGGCCCCCTGCATTGGGAGCGTGGAGTCTTAACCACTGTGCCACCAGGGAAGTCCCTATTATTATTATTTTTAAAACACAATATGATTATATTTTAATACACAACCAAAATACAAAACACCATAGTAAGTTGACAACAGTAGAACATGGTATTTCATTTGCATTGCATGACAGATGGTTAACATTCTTAGTTGTAAATGAGCTCTCCACATGCTTTTAAAAAGGCATTGGGACTAGGCAGGTATTAAGCTTAGTGGCAGTACAGGGAACTTTGCTCCTGTTTTATTTGCTACCCTTTTCATGCATTTACAGTAATTGCCCACTGCCTACATTTGAAATTGTGACTCCTGGCTCTCAGGACCAATTCACCATCAATGAAACAAAGTAACAATGTGTAACCCTTTGGCTTAAGATGAGAATTTTATCAAGTAATTTACTGTATGCCTTTAAGCCATCCATTTGTATGTACTAATAGTATGTACCTTGAGACTTCTTTCCCTGAAGACTAGAGTTTTTTCCCCATCCTGTGTTGTTATAAAGATGTATTATGGACAGAGAGGTACCATAAGGAAGTAGAGAGAGAAGAAAAGAATCCTCTAATCTACTAGTTTTCATCAGTTGGTTCTTAACCTTTAACTTTTCTTGGGTTAAGGTCCTCTTTCAGAATCTTTTGAAAACTTTGAATTCTCATCTCAGAAAATTTTATACACACCTATCCATAGACCTCAGGTTCAGAATCCCTTTAAAGTTATGATGCTAAGGTGTCATCTGTTTAGTGAGCATTAGTCACATTTCAGTACATGGACTAAGGACTAGCTTCTCCCAAAGCTAAAGTCCCATCTTGAGAGCTTATTTTTTTATTATCATAGTGTGATAAGTTTTCCCCCATTCACTTCTAAAACCTTTCTTTTCTTTGAAAGTAGTTATCGTCTAATGAACAAATTCAGTTTAATGCTCTGTTTAAATTTTACACCGGTTACCTTATACCAAATGTGTTTTAAATTGACCTTCTAAGTTTTAGTGTTCCTTTGAAAAGTAATCATTACTTTTCTTGATTTATTAATGTGGGGGAGGCAGAGCTGAACTGTGACCCTTAGAAACTTCATCTCTTTTATTGATTTATTTATTTATTGGCTGCGCTGGGTCTTCATTGCGGCACGCGAGAGCTTTAGTTGCAGCGTGCATGCGGGATCTAGTTCCCCAACCAGGGATCGAACCCAGGCCCCCTGCATTGGGAGTGTGGAGTCTTACCCACTGGACCACCAGGGAAGTCCCAGAAGCTTTACTTCTGCTCCCTGTTTATATGAGAGCTTGCCGATTTGACCAATCAATACCAAGTGCCCCAGAACTCTTTGGTGGATCTGCCAATTTGTAGTGCTAATGACCAGTAAGGAGTCCAGTTTCTGGATGCATTTTGAGTAGTTGACCTGTTCTTTGTTTTTTCTCGTTCTTCTTCCTCTTAATAGATAAAATACCTTATTTCTCTTATTCCCTACTGCAGGGAAATTAGCCTATAAAGGGTCAGTTAGTAGATATCTTAGGCTTTGTGGGCTATATGTGCTCTTTTGTAACCACTCCACTCTGCTGTTGTAGTGTGAAAGCAGCCAGCCAGCTGTCGGGTATGGCTGTGTTCCTATAAAACATTTACTTATAAAAATAGACGATGGGACTTCCCTGGTGGCGCAGTGGTTAAGAATCTGCCTGCCAATGCAGGGGACATGGGATCAAGCCCTGGTCCAGGAAGCTCCCACATGCCGCGGAGCAGCTCAGCCCTTGCACCACAACTACTGAGCCTGCGTGCCACAGCTACTGAAGCCCGCGCGCCTAGAACCTGTGCTCTGCGACAAGAGCAGACACCGCAATGAGAAGCCCCCGTGCTGCAATGAAGAGTAGCCCCCGCTCGCCACAACTTAGAGAAAGCCCGTGCAAAGGAATGAAGACCCAATGCAGCCAAAAATAAAATAAATAAATAAAATTAAAAAACAAAAACAGGTGATGGCTGGATTTGGCCCACAGGCCATAGGTTGCCATCCTCCATCTTAGCACTGTATTGTACAAAAGAATTTCCTTTAACGATGGAAGTGTTCTGTATCTGTGCTGTCCAGTATAGTAGCCACTACTCACATGTAGCTACTGAGCGCTTGGAATGTGGTAAGGTGACTGAGGAGCTGGATGTTTACATTTTTTATTGTAATTAATTTAGCTACAGCATTGGACACTGCAGCCATAGCGCCCTGCATGGTGCTTTGAACAGGGACATGGTGAATGTTTCTTGCAATGAAATTGGCGAATTAAACTTCTCATCTGTTGTTACCAATAGGATAAAATGATGACAGAGAGAACCCTGTTGAAGGAGCGTTACCAGGAGGTCCTGGACAAGCAGAGGCAAGTGGAGAATCAGCTCCAAGTGCAATTAAAGCAACTTCAGCAAAGGAGAGAAGAAGAAATGAAGAATCACCAGGTATTCTGCTTATATTAAAATTGGCAATAAGTAAAGCTATAGTCCCTAATCAGACTCTAATTTTGTTTTCAAATTAATAGAAATAAAAAAGCAGTATTTAACTTTTTAATGGTTATCATAGAATTTTAAGGATAAACAAGAACCTTCGAGGGCATCTTGTCCAAACTCTCACTCCTATTTTGGTTCAGAGAGGAAAGGATTATTTATTTAATATATTTGTTTGACTGCCTACCTGGAAAGTCATTTGATTAGACTCCTGTCTCACACTATATTTAAAAATACAATTCTAAGTAAATTAAAAATATACATATAAAAGCTGGAAAAAAATTTTAAATCAGAAGAAAATTTAGAAGAATATTTATATACCTTAAGTTGCAAGAGGTCATTTTAACCCAGGCAGAAAACCTAGAAGATTTTTAAAAATTAATTATATATAATTAAAATTTTTGGCATGGCAAATGATATAGAAAACAGTCAAAAGATCAATATTAGACTGAGAGAAGATATTTATAGCACATCTGATGAAGGGTTTAAGATGACATTCTGAGATTCCTACAAATTCATGGTAAAAGCCAAAAATCTAGAGAAAAACCAGGAAACATTACTGTATTACTCTCCTATTGTAATAGTTTTCTACTGTAATAGTTTCCCATTGCTGCTGTAACAAATTGTCATGAATTTAGAGCTTAAAACAACACAAATTTATTATCTTACAGTTCTGTAGGTCAGAAGTCCAACATGGGTGTCACTGGGCTAAAATCAAGGTATTAGGAGGGCTGCATTCCTTTCTGGGGACTCTAGGGGAGAATACATTTCCCTGCATTTCTGGCTTCTAGAGGCTGTTTGCATTCCTTAACCTGTGGCCCCCGTCTCCATCTTCAAAGTCAGCAACGTTGCATTTCTGTGACTGTTCTTCCCTAATCACATCTTCCTCTGATCACAACTGGGAAAGTTTCTCTGCTTTTAAAGACCCATTTGTGGTTAGATTGGGCCCACGCTGATAATCCAGGATTGTCTCCCTATCTCTTTTGTTATGGAAGGTAACATAGGTTCCAAGGAGTAGAACATGAGCATTTTTGTGGGGAAGGGCTTATTATTTTGCCCATAACAGTTACAAACAGTAATTCACAGAAGAGGAAAAGCAAATGGGTAATAAATGTATGAAAGTAAATTCAGCCTTACTAGTGTCGATCCATTTGTATAGCAAATATTTTTTGAATTCCTGATGTACGCTCTGAAGATTTAGTGGTGAACGAAACATAGTCTCTGCCTTCATTGAATGCTTATTCTAGTTGGAGGAGACAGACAATAAAAACAGTAAAAGAATAGGAGGTAGTGAAATGCTCATTAAAATTACTAGATACCATTCCTCCCTCTTTCCCAAGAGATTGGGAAAAATGAAATAAGTTGTCAAAGGTAAGGAAAAATGAACTCTTTTTAGACATTGGTAGGAGTGTGAATTGTTATGACCTTTTCAGAAAAGATATTAGGGGGACTTACCTGGTGGTCCAGTGGTTAAGACTCCAAGCTTCCAATGCAGGGGGCGCAGGTTCAATTCCTGGTCGGGGAACCAAGAATCCCACGTGCCGTGCAGTGTGCCAAAAAGTTAAATAAATAAATAAACAAGTAAATAAGTATATAAATAAAGTCTGAAGAAAAAGATATTAGGAATTGTCACTTAAAATTTTAAAGTGTATATATACCTTGACTTAGCAGTCTCATTGTTAGGAGTCTATTCTACAGAAATAAAAGCTTTTGTATGAAAATATAGGCATACAGAATGTTTATTGTAGTATTATTTGTAGTTACAAGAAAACTGAAATCAACCTTAACAGGATGGACTCTTAACAGAGAATGGTTGACTAAATTCGACGTGTCATGTCATGTTATACAGCTATTTTTTAGTTTTATCGATAGTATGCTCATGTCAAGTGAACAAAAGCAAGATGCAGAATAGTGTATATAAAATCACCTCATTATAAAGAAAACAAAAAAGCAAACACGTACGTAAGTACACATATATTTGTGTAAGAATGGAGAAAGATGTGAAAGCATAGAACAAAACGCTTAACATTGATTACTTTATGGGTAGAATTGGTGTGAATTAGGGGTGACTTAACTTTTACTTCTTGTTTGACTTCCTATTATAAATATATATGTATATAGTTAAATAATTTAAAAAGAACAAAGATAACCCCTACACATAATAAAGTAGAGCCATAACAAAACAAAACAAGACCATATTTGTTGGAAGTAGCAAACTCCCACCCTGTGCAAGAATGCCTTTCTCAGCAGTCTTGACAGGTGTTCATTCAGCCTTTATTTGAGCACCAGTAATGGAGAGCTTATTGCTTCACAAGGCAGTAAATTCCATTTTTGAACTGTTGTGATTGTTCAAAATTCTTTTCTCCTGTTGAATTGAAATCTGCTTTATTATAACTTACTCCCTTTTGGGACTTTTTTGACTGCTCTTGGGACTACTCATCAACCAGATTCCTTCAATTCAATTTGAAATCACTAAAGTCAATATGTTAATTTGAGATAGTTGAAAGTAACCTTCAGACCGAAAGAACTAATTCATTTCCTTCTTTATTTGTGTGTGACTATAATTGTGCGGGACTTAGGAGATATTAAAGGCTATCCAGGACGTAACAATAAAGCGAGAAGAAACAAAGAAGAAGATAGAGAAAGAAAAGAAGGAGTTTTTGCAGAAGGAGCAGGATCTGAAAGCTGAAATTGAGAAGCTTTGTGAGAAGGGCAGAAGGTAAATGATGCTGTTAAGAATAAAAACCCTGTGTTTATGTGTGTGTTTGTACATAACGGGCCGGTTCTGTTTGTGTTTCTACTTTCTTTTCCTTCAGTCTAATTTTTATTTGAAAAACAAGTGTACAAATTAAAATCCTTTAGTGATTTTAGCTTTTTTAGCACCCTATGTTAAATTTAATAAAAAGTGTTTCAGGGATTCATTAATACATTGAAATAACAGCAGCTCATTGTTTGGTCCCAAGTATGATCAAGATTTTGATATATATCGAACACCTATTTCACTTACCTTATCTGATGTTTTACAGTTTAGGCTATGAGGCTACTTTGATTATGTTAAATTCAGCACTAAAACCAAATTTCAAACAGTAACATTGCAAGCTGTTTGGAAGGCTATTTAATGTATCTGTGTCCTTTTCAGGGTACTGCAGCAAGGCTAAGGTGGGCATAGAATTTGGTCATAGTTTCAATTTTCTAAGTTTCTTAATGTGACCTGTTTGGAAGTCAGAATAGTTGTGAATATTGTGATTTTATTTAAATTCTACTAAAATGCATTTTTATTTATCAAGAAAATCTTGGCTTGCTAATGTGTCAGAGAGCTAAGTGAAAAGTAGCAGGATACTTGGAAAATGATTCAGCAAATGAGGAAAAATGATAAATAAGAAAGGACATTTTGGAATAATTGGGAAAATTTATTGTATCAATGGTAAATATTTTGCGTATGATTATGTAGAAGGTTCTTATTCTTAATAGATACTTGCTGAAGTTTTAGGGGTTAAGTGTTATGATGTCTATAACTTTCAGGTGGTTCAGAGCGGGGAGTAAAGTAAATGTGACAAAAAGCATTAACAGCTGGTGAATCCAGATGAAGGGCATGTGTTCACTGGACTATTCTGTTAACTTTTCTGTTGGTTTGAAATTTTCAAAGAAAAAGTTGCCGGGGTTGGGGTAGATATAGGGAGAAATTAGCCAGGCAACGAATAGGGAAAAAGACATTGCAGGCAGGGGACCTACAGACGAGAGAGATTAGCAACTGAGACCTGAGGTAGAGAGGAATGAGGCTAGTGGAGGAAGCAGAAGCCTGATCACAAAGGCTCAGATCCCGTGTAAGGAGTTTGAGATTTTCCCTGATAGTGAGAGACTAGAGAGTTTTAAGGAGGGGGTGGGGAGTCAAAGGATGAGATTTGCACTTTATTTATTTTAAGTTAAAAAATTTTTAATTGAAGTATGGTTGATTTATAATATATTAGTTTCAGATGTACAACGTAGTGATTTAAAATACTTATGGATTATATTTAAAGTTATTATAAAATATTGGCTGTATTCCCTGTGCTGTACACTATATCCTTACAGCTTATTTATTTTATACACAGTAGTTTGTACTTCTTAGCCCCCTACCCCTATCTTGCCTCTCCCCCCATCTCCCCACTGGCAGCCACCTGTTTGTTCTCCATATCTGTGGGTCTGTTTCTGTTTTGTTACATTCATTCATTCTTTTCACTTTTTAGATTCCACATAATAAGTGATGACATACAGTATTTGTGTTTTTCTATCTGATTTATTTCACTTAGCATAATGCCCTCCAGGTCCATCCATGTTGTTGCAAATGGCAAAATTCCATTCTTTTTTATGGCTGAGTAGTATTCCATTGTGTGTGTGTGTGTGTGTGTGTGTGTGTGTGTGTGTGTGTATGTATGTATTACCACATCTGTTTTATCCATTCATCTGTTGTTGGACACTTAGGTTGCTTCCATATCTTGGCAACTGTAAATAGAGATTTGCAGTTTAGATAGATGATGATGCCAGTTGGAGAATAGATTGGAGTAGTGTAGAGGACCAGTTAGGAGACTTATCTTTCAGAGCCTGTGTTAGAATAATGGTGGCCAAAACTGAAGTGCTGCAGTGGGGAGGAGAGATGTGAATCCATTTGTAAGGTGTTAAGGGTAACACTAATAGGTGGACAGGGAAGAGTTATAGAAATGCCCATATTTCTGACTTGGAAAATTGGGGAAATACTGGGGTTTTTAAATGAGATGTCTTATTCAGTTACCCACTTTACAAGTTTCAAGTTAAATTCTACCTCCTTTGTAAAATCTTCCTTATCTAGTTCTTCCTGAACTAATCTCTCCCTCCTCAGAACATCTATACAGCTCTCTGCTGATTTAGCTTATTTTTGTATTATACTGTACTCTACATTTTTTTCTACCTGTGTATGTCTTGGCTGGCCATTGATCTTGTAAGCCTCTTGAGAATAAAGACTGGACTCTCCCTCTTCATATGTATTTAAAAATTTTTTTTACTCTTTTGTGTTCTTTTACGCTTAGCTCAGTGCTATGTATCTGATAATTATTGGACAAGTATTTGTTGAATTACTGGATAGGAAATTAAGAGAATTTCACGTTGATATTATATAAAGATGAATTTACGTAATAGAAATTTGCTAAGTGCTTTCTACTGTTTGAAGGTAATCACTGTTTTTTAATGTAATTATAATTTTTAAAGAAGACACCATAAACTGACCAAAAAAAAAAAGACCAAATATTCAGTTTAGTCATGTATTTGATTTTTTTTCTCCTTGACACTTGGCTGCTTTATAATGGACATTGTCTTGCCTTTGTGGGGACACTGTCTAGTTTCCAGCTTGCATCCTTCAAGATTATTGCTGATATTAGAAAGGTGAGGCTTCCAAGCTAGTTCTCTTCTAGGGCTGAACTTCTTTTTAAGCTCCCTGCCTTTAATAGTGACTCATCGAGAATAATAGCAAATGGGGTTCTTCTTGAATAAAGATGGTGAGCTTGTGCTTTAAGAGACATCATCAGTTGATTCACAGAGGTAAGTTGGGACCAGTAGCAGAGAAACTGCAATATCAAGCAAGGATCTTCTTTTTTAAAATGCTCTGAGCTTGCCTGATGAACTTGTGATAGAGTGATAGGTAAATAGCAGATCAAGGGAGTTAATGTTGGAAGAATTACTTTGGATGTAATATAAGAGTTTATGCTATATTGAAATTGACAGGGCGCAAGAGGATTCTTTTTGGAAATTTCTCACCAAATGCTAGTTTATTTAACTGGCATGCTTTGAAGTCCTAATAGCTTGTCTGGCAATCAGTAAATCTAGTGAGTATTTCTTAGGTGCAAAGCAGTGAGCCAGACTGCTGCAGCATCCTGTATTTTGACCACAGCCTTCAGTCCTTCCAGCTTTCTGTCTCATTCCCAGTAAATGTACTCTTTGACATCAAGTCCTCTTTCTTGTTTTTTGACTTCATTCCATTTTCTCCCAGTCCTCCAGCTCCCTGGAAGCATTTCTTTCCCTAGCCAGACTAGACTCGTGGTCCATTACTTGAATTTCTCCCTTACCATTACCATCAATTCTGCTGAGGCTTGTTCCTTTCCTTTCATTTTTCCATAGTACTCCAGTCCTGGGCCAAGTCAGCCCCCCCGACATCTCTATTCTTCTTATACTTGGGCTGCTGAGGGATTGGAAAATTGGGGAAATAATGGGGTTTTCTAATAAGGAGATCACACAGCTGCAGGAGATCACACAGCTGTGTGTCTTGAGGCCAGAATAAATTTGACTTTCAAAAACACCCGGATCCTCAGGGCTCCCTCTTCCTCTGAGGGCCGTCCCTAACTATTACCTCTCTTTCTAAACTTTCTGTCTCCACCATTTCTCTCCTTAGTCTTAGCATATGATCTTACCTTTTATTTCACTGAAAAAATAGGGGCCATCGAGTAAACCTTCCTTCAGCTTCCTATCAGCAGATACATCCATCTTTTCTTCCTGTCCTTGTATCTGAGTCTAAACTACCTGTGTGTGAATCCTGCTCCCTCTTGCTTTTCCCACTTCTGCATAAGTGACACCACACTCTCCTCCAGTGACTAAGCCGAATAACCAAGTCATTCTGAATTCCTCTCTTAGCCCCTCTCTGCTTTACGAAGTCCTGTAGATTCTTAATATTAATTGTCCCTTTCTCTCCATTCACTCTGCCACTCTTAGTTCAGGTTTCTATCAGTTCTCCTAGATTCTGAGGCAGGCTACTAAATGTTCTTTGCCTCCAGTCTCCTCCATTTTCATTGGTCTAGTACAAATCTGTTGAAGAAATCTGTCGAAGAATACGGATCTGATAATGTCATTTCCCTGCTTAAAGTCCTTCATAGTTCCTAGGGTAAAGTTTAAACTCTTTAGTTTAATATAAGAGGCCCTCAATTACCTAGTCCCTGTTTATGTCCCTAGCTATATCTTTTACCACTCTGCCAGACCACCATGCTAGTTTATACCTAACTACTACATGTTGTATCCTGAACTCACTTAAAACTCAGCCTGTATCAACTGCTCTAGAAAGCTTTCCCAGATACTCCCCTTATCCTCCCCTTCATACACCCTGACCATTTAATTTAGATGACCCTCCTCCGTATTCACCTAGCATGGTGTGTATGCTTCTGTCATAACACTGACCTCTGATGGTCTTTTGTGTTTACTGGAACGTTTCCCACATTATATAGTCAGCTTCTTGAGGGTCAGGTATTTCGATTATCTATTGCTGTCAAAAAAACACTGTAAAACTTAGTGTCTTAAAACAGCAACAATATTGTATTATTTCTCTCAATTCTTTGGGTTGATTGAGTCTCAGATGGATGGTTCTTCTAGTGTCCTTTGTAGTCCTTCCTGTAGCTGCCATTATGTGGCAAGTGGGGCTGGAATGTACAAGATAGCTTCATTCATATTTCTGCCTTGGCAGGGACACCTGGAAAGCTGAGTTCCGGTGGGGCTCTGGGATGTCTAGGCCTTTTCACTCTATCTCTCTATGCTGTCTCAGGACTTTTTCCTCTCCAGGTGGTCTTTCCAGCTAAGGAGCCAGATTTCTTACTTGGTGGCTCAGGGCTCCCAAGAGTACAAAAGTGGAAGTTTCCAGGCTTTCTTAAGGCATAGACCTGGGACCAGTACAGTGCTACTACTGTGGCATTCTGTTGGTTAACATGAGTGACAGGGCCAGCCCAGATTCAGTGTGGGAGGGGACTACGAGGAGGAGGCCTGGATCATTGGGAGGACTCCATTTTTGGAGATTTGCTACCACGGCAAGTAACACATCTTGTTTAACTTTTTCTGCTCAGCATGTAATAGTTTCTTTTAGATATGGGAAATCATAGAAGTTATATAAACATAATTGGAGGTGTTTTAGACGTATGCAGGATGAATTATGAGGAGAGACAGAGGCTGGGACATCAACCAGTAAGCTCTTAGGATAAAGTGAGTTTATAAGAATTATTATAAGACTAATGGTGGTTGAATGAAAAGGGAGAAACGGATTTAGGAGGGATTGGTGTCGGATTATTTTAAGGATTAGGACAGAGGGAGAAGTCAAAAATAACTTCATTGTTTTGACCCTGGGTAAGTCTGTGCCGCCATGGACAGTAATTGGGAAGTAGAATACCAGTTCTAAATTTCGAGGATAAAGTAATACCTTTGATGATACAGGACATGCAAGTTAAAATACTTAGTAGGCAATTAAAAATGGGAGACTTGAGTACAGAAGAGATGCTATGTCTTCATTTGGAGTTGCATATAGGTGATAGTTAAAATGATAGGAGTGAATTTTCTGTGGGAAAAAGTATAGAGTAGGGCTCAGTTCTGAACTTTGAGGTACACCTGCAGTTTGGGAGTAGAAAGAGGAAGAGAAGGCAAAAAGAATAATCAGAGAAGGAAAAGGAAGCAGTTTAAAATAGTAGTATAGGGTTTCAAAGGGAGAAGGTGGTTAACAGCGTCAGAAACTATAGGGTAGGAAATGAGAACCAGGTCTGAATAAAGGCTATTGGTAATTTTTTTAAATTAATTAATTAATTAATTAATTAATTTTTTGGCTGCGCTGGGTCTTTGTTGCTGCGTGTGGGCTTTCTCTAGATGCGGCGAGCGGGGACTACTCTTAATTGCGGTGTGCAGGCTTCTCATTGCGGTGGCTGCTCTTGTTGTGGAGCACAGACTGTAGGCATGCAGGCTTCAGTAGTTGTGGCACATGGGCTCAGTAGTTGTGGTGCACGGGCTTAGGTGCTCCGCAGCATGTGGGATCTTCCCGGACCAGGGCTCGAACCTGTGTTCCCTGCATTGGCAGGCGGATTCTTAATCACTGCACCACCAGGGAAGTCCCGCTATTGGTAATTATTGAATGTAACCAATAGGAATTTTTAGGTAGGGGAATTAGGTTATTGGATTGATTTTTCCCCCAATATTTTATTACGAAAATTTTCAGACATTGAGAGAAACTGCAAGTATTGTACACTAACACTCACCACCTAGATTCAGCAATTAACGTTCTATTAAATTTGTTTTAACAGTATCTTTCCCTCTATCTATTCATCAGTCCATCTTATTTTTTATGCATATTACAGTAAGATGTAGTCATCAGTAAATTCACCTATAAGCTTGTAAACATGTATATCATTAATTAGACTTTAATATTATTTGTGTTTTCTTTTTTGTGGTAATGAATTGTATATGCAGTTAAATATATAAATATTAAGTTGTACCATTCAGTGAGTTTTGACAAATGTATATACCCTTGTAATTCAAAGCCCATCAAGATATAGAGAATACTATCATTAAACCAGATAATTCCTCATGTACCTTCCCTGTCATTCCCTGTCCTTACACTCCCAAGGGTAACCACTGTTCTGACTTTTTTCATCGAAGACTAATTCTGTATGTTCTAGAATGTCACATAAATGAAATCATACAACATGTACTCTTTTGTGTAAGACTTCTTTCATTCAGCATAATGCTTTTGGTATTTTTTTATGCTGTCTTTTTTATTCTTGAGTAGTATTCCTCTTGTTAATATACCACAGTTTATCCATCTTCCTGTTGATGGTAGGTAGCAGTTTCCAGATTTTTGATTTTGTGAATATTCAAGTGCAAGTCTTTGTGTGATCATATACTTTTATTTCTCTTGGGTAAATTCCTAGGAATAGAATTGCTGGGTTGTAGGGTAGGTATATGTTTAGTTTTATAAGAAAAGGCCAAACATATTTCCAAAGTGGATATACCTTTTTATACTCTACCTACAATGTTTGAGAGTTCTGGTTGCTTCATATCCTTGCCATTCAAGTGGTTGTGCAGTAGTATTTCATTGTGGTTTTAATTTGCATTTCCCTAATGACTAATGATGTTGATCACTTTTTCCATGTGCTTAGTGGTCATTCATTTACCTGTTTTTGTGAAGTGTCCTGTCAAATATTCCCCCCAACACACACCTTTTTTGCGGGGGTTGAGGTTTTGGCTTTTTATGATTGTATAGTAGATGCTCTTTATATATTCCAAATATAAGTCTTTTGTCAGTTACATGTTCCGTGAAAATTTTCTTCCAATCTCTGACTTATCTTTTCATTTTAAAATTGCATCTTTTGGTGAACGGAAAATTTACTTTCAATGATGTCTAATTTATCAAGTTTCCATTTATAGGTATTGCATTCTCTGTCCTAAGAAACCTCTGCCTCCCCTGAAGTAGCAAAGATGTTCTCCTCTGTTTTCTTATGGAAGCTTTATCATTTTAGCTTTAATATTTATGTCTCTGATCCATCTCAGATTAATTTTTGTGTATGGTGAGAAGTAGGGGTTGAAGTTAATTTTTTCCCATGTGGATATCCAGTTGTTCTGGCACCATTTGTTGAAAAGACTTTCCTTTCCCCACTGGGTTGCTTGACACCTTCGCCAAAAGCCGAATGACAGTATGACTCATTTGTATAAATAGTGGGTTTATTCTGGGTATAGTACCAATCTATTGCATTGATATATTTGCCTATCTTTATGCCAAATCACAGTGTTGTAATTATTATAGCTTTATAGTAAGTCATGAAGTCAGATTATGCAAAGTCTTCTGCTTTTTTTTTTCTTAACTTTTTAAAAAAAATAATTAATTTATGTATTTTTGGCTGCGTTGGGTCTTCATTGCTGTGTACGGGCTTTCTCTGGTTGCGGCGAGCGGGGGCCACTCTTTCTTGTGGTACGCGGGCTTCTCATTGCAGTGGCTTCTGTTGTTGTGGACCACGGGCTCTAGGCGCAAGGGCTTCAGTAGTTGTGGCACGCAGGCTCAGTAGTTGTGGCGCACGGGCTTAGTTGCTCCGTGGCATGTGGGATCTTTCCGGACCAGGGATTGAACCCATGTGCCCTGCATTGGCCGGCGGATTCTTAACCACTGCACCACCAGGGAAGTCCCAAAGTCTTCTTTTTGTTCAAGATTGCTTTGGATATTCTAGGTTGTTTGCACTTACATATATATATTTAAGAAGCAGCTTATCATTTTCTACAAAAACAACAGATTTTCTGAGAGTTCTTAATATGATTGGATGCTTAATTTTGTCAAATGGTTTTTCTGCATCTGTTAAAATTATCAAATGCTTTTTCTCCTTTATTCTGTTAATATAGTGAATTATGTTGATTTATTTTCAAATGTTAAACCAATTCTCCATTCTTGTGATTACACCCAACTTGGGCAAGATATGTTATTGTTTATATATTGCTGGATTTGACTTGCTAATATTTTTGAAGGATTTTTATGTCTACGTTTATTGAGGAACAGTGTTCTGTATTTTTTTTATTTTAAAAATTTAGTTATATCAGTTGCTGAGGGGGCGATGTTAAAATCTCTGTGATTATAGATTTTTTTCTCTTTCTTTTTAATTCTGTCAATTTTTGTTTCTTATATTTTGAAGCTGTGTTGTTAGATACATATACAGTTATGATTGTTATGTATCCTTGATGAATTCTCTTCATCATTGACATTGACATTTTATCATTATGAAATGTCTCTCTTTATCTTGTTCATACTCTTAATGTTTATTTTATGTAATATTAATATAGATATTGCAGTTATATATGCTTACTCTTTACACAGTATATATTTTGCCATCTTTTACCTTCAACCTATCTACATTTTTATATGTTTTGTAGACAACATATAATTGGGTCTTTCTTTTTGATCTATTCTGAGAAACTTACTTTTAATAAGAGGCTTTTAGTGTATTTGTATTTAATATGATTATTGATATGATTAGATTTAGGTCTACTCTTTTACTGTGTGAATTGAATATTAATTCATTGACTATTCTTTAGAATTCCATTTTAATTTGGCCTTTTCTACCCAGAATACACATCTATTTAATTCACTGGCAACATGCATCATAAAGACAAACTACATGCCTGTTGATTATGCTATATTAGAAAGAGTTGTAATTTTCTTGGATAAAGTATTTGGGAAATTTTCATAGTTTTAATTGTTGAAACTTAGAATTATCCTTCAGATTTTTTTTAAAAATCAAAGAATTTTAGGTATAATTTACATGCAATAAAATGCACTTATTTTAAGTTGCAGTTTGATGAGTTTTGACAAATTAATCACACGTGTAAACACTAACACAGTCAAGGTGTAGCACATACCCATTACCCTAAAATCTTCCCTGTATTCCTTCTTAATCACTGTGCTTCCTCCCCACCATTCCCAGGTAAACACTGATCTGCTTTCTGTCACTGTAGATTACACTTATCTTTTCTAGACATTCGTGTCTTTCTTTCACTTACATTTTTGAGATTCATCTATGATGTGATGAATGTGAACTATATCAATAGTTCATTGCTTTTTTTTAAAAGACTTAATTTTTTTAGTGCAGTTTGAAGTTTACAACAAAATTGAGAGGGGGTACAGAGATTTCCCATATGCCCCCTGCCCACACATGCATAGCCGTCCCTTTATCAATGTCACTCACTAGAGTGGTACATTTTTTACCAAAGGTGAACCTACATTGACACATCATAATCACTCAAAGTACATAGTTTACCTTAGGGTTCACTCTTGGTGTTATATACTTTATGATTTGGACAAATGTATAATGACATATATTTATCGTTATACAGAATATTTTTCACTGCCCATCCTTGGTGCTCTGCTTATTTATCCCCCACTCCCCAACTGATCTTTTTATTGTCTCCATAGTTTTGCTTCTTCCAGAGTGCTATATAGTTGAATCATACAATATGTAGCCTTTCAGATTGGCTTCTTTCACTTAGTAATATGCATTTGAGGTTTCTCCATGTCTTTTCATGGCTTGATAGCTCATTTCTTTTTAGCATTGAATAATATTCCATTGTTTGAATGTACAACAGTTTTTTATTTATTCATCTTTGAAGGATATCTTGGTTGCTTCCAAGTTTTGGCAATTTGAATAAAGCTGCTATAAATATACAAGTGCAAATTTTTGTATGGATATAAGTTTTCAACTCCTTTAGGTAGATACCAAGAAGTGTGATGGCTGGATCATATGGTAAGAGTATGTTTAGTTTTGTAAGAAACTGGCAAACTGTCTTCCAGAGTGGCTGTACTACTTTGCATTCCCAACAGAAATAAATGAGAGTTCCTGTTGCTCCACATCCTCGCCAGCATTTGTTGTTGTCAGTGTTCTGGATTTTGGTAATTTTAATAGGTATGTAGTGGTATCTCATTGTTTTAATTTGCATTTCCCTGATGACAAATGATGTGGAGCATCTTTTCATATCCTCATTTGCCATCTGTATATCTTTTTTGATGAGGTGTCTGTTAAAGTCTTTGGCCCATTTTTTAAATCTTTTTTTTTTTTAAACTGAGAGATGATATTTTTAATTTTATTTTATTCTTATTTTTTTGGCTGCACTGTGTGGCCTCCAGGATCTCAATTGCCCGACCAGGGATTGAACCCGGGCCGTGGCAGTGAAAGCCTGGAATCCCAACCACTAGGACACCAGGGAACTTCCTTATTGTTTGTTTTATAGTTGATTTTTAAGAGCTCTTTGTATCCTTTGGATAACATTCCTTTGTCAGATGTGTCTTTTGCAAATATTTTCTCCCAGTCTGTGGCTTGTCTTCTGATTTTCTTGATGCTGTCTTTCGCGGAGCAGAAGTATTTTATTTATTTTTTTAATTTATTTGGCCTCACTGCATGGCTTGTGGATCTTAGTTCCCTGACCAGGGATTGAACCCAGGCCCTTGGCAGTGGAAGCGTGGGATCCTAATCGCTGAACTGCTAGGGAGTTACCAGAAGTTTTTAATTTTAATGAAGTCTAATTTATAAAGTATTTCTTTCATGGATCATGTCTTTGGTGTTATATCATTCATTTAGGTTTTCTCCTATGTTATCTTCTAGGAGTTTTATAGTTTTGCATTTTACATTTAGGTCCATGATCCATTTTCAGTTAATTTTTGTGAAAGGTGTAAGGTCTGTGTTTAGATCCATTTTTTTTTTTTTGCATGTGGATGTCCAGTTCTAGCACCATTTGTTGAAGAGACTCTTTGCTCCATTTTATTATCTTTGCTTCTTTGTTAAAGATCAGTTGACTATGTTTATGGAGTTCTACTTCTAGGCTCTCTGTTCTGTTCCATTGATCTATTTGCCTATTCTTTCACAAATACCACGCTGTCTTGATTGTATAGCTTTATAGTAAGTCTGGAAGTCAAGTAGCATCAGTCTTCCACTTTTGTTCTTCTCCTTCAATATTGTGTTGCTTATTCTAGATCCTTTGCCTCTTCTTATAAATGTTAGAATCAATTTGTTGATATCCATAGAATAACTTGCTGGGTTTTGATTGGGATTGCATTGACTCTATAGATCAAGTTGGGAAGAACTGACATCTTGACAGTGTTGAGTCTTCCTGTCCATGAACATGGAATATCTTTCCATTTATTTAGTTCTTCTTTGATTTTGTTCATCAGAGTTTTGTACTTTTCCTCATACAGATCTTGTACATATTTTGTTAGATTTATACCTAAGTGTATGTAGTGTAAATTATAATTGTGTTTTTAATTTCAAATTCCACTTATTCTTTTTTTTTTTTTTTGGCCACACCACGTAGCATGTGGGATCTTAGTTCCCTGACCAGGGATTGAACCCACATCCCCTGCATTGGAAATGCACAGTCTTAACTACTGGACTGCCAGGGAAGTCCCAAATTCTACTTGTTCGTTGTTAGCATTTAGGAAAGCAGTTGACCTTTGTATATTAACCTTGTGTCTTGCAACCTTGCTTTAACCACTTATTAGTTCAAGGAGGGTTTTTTTGTCTATTCTTTCCAATTTTATACGTGGATGATCATGTCATTTGCAGACAAAGACAGTTTTATGTCTTCCTTTTCAGTCTGTATACCTTTTATTTCTTTTTCTTACTTTGTTACATTTTCAAGGACTTCCAGTATGATGTTGAAAAGGGGTGGTGAGAGGGGACATCTTTACCTTGTACCTGATCTTGGGAGAGCTTCAAGTTTCTCACTCTTGAGTATGATGTTAACTGTAGATTGTTTTGTAGATGTCTACCATGTTGAGAAAGTATCCCTCTATTCCTAGTTTACTGAGAGTTTTTACCATTAATGGATGATGGATTTTGTCAAATGCTTTTTCTACATCTATTGACATGATCATTTGATTTTTCTTTTTTAGTCTTTTGATGTGATGGATAATATTAATTCATTTTTGAATGTTGAACTAGCCTTGCATACCTGGGGTAAATCCCACTTGGTCATGATTCTTTTTATACTTTTTTGTATTGATTTGCTAATATTTTGTTGAGGATTTTTGCATCTGTGTTCATGAAAGATATTGGTCTGTAGTTTTTTCTTCTTTTGTTTTTGTCTGGTTATGGTATTAGGGTAAGTGCTGGCCTCATAGACTGAATTAGGAAGTATTTCCTCTGCTTCTGTCTTCTAAAAGATTGTAGAGAATTGGTATAATTTCTTCCTTAAATGTATGGTAGAATTCACTAGTGAACCCATCTGGGCCTGGTATTTTCTGTTTTGGAAGGTTATTAATTATTGAATTAATTTTTAAAATAGATATCGGTATTCATTCCTTTTTAATGCTGAGTAGTGGTCCATTGTGTGACTATCCAACAATTTGTTTACTCAGTTGAAGATAATATAATATAAATATTATATTATCCTTCTAATATAAACTGTCTCCTATTGTTTCTGATGAGAAGTCAGTGACAATTGTTTCTCTCTGTGTTTTGTGTCATTTTTTCCCTATGGTTTCTTTCAATATTTTCTATTCTTGGTTTTCAGCAGTTTGACTTTGATTTTCCCAGGTGTGGCTTTCTTCCTGTTTTACCTGTTTGGGGTTTTCTCAGCTGCTTATTCTGTAAAGTTATGTATTTCACCAAATTTGTGAAATTTTGACATAATTTTCAAATATTTTTCCTATTCCATTCCCTCCTTTCCTTCTGGGACTCCACTTTCACATGTGTTAGAACTTTTGACATTGTCCTATAGCTCATGGAGGCTCTTTCATTTCTTTCCAATTCTTTTTTACTCTGTTCAGCATATTGGGATAATATCTATTGATGTATCTTCAAGTTTACTTTTTATTATATCATTTTCAGTCTATTAAGCCCATGCATTGAATTTTATATTTCCAGTATTGTATTTTTCAGTTCTTTCATTTCAGTTTAGTCTTTCTTATTGTTTCTATTTCTCCGTGAAGAGTTCTTATCTGTTCACTCCTTGTGAGCATATTTTTTCCTTTATGTTCTTTTGCATAGTTAAAATAGATGCCTTAAATCTTTACCTGCTAATTCCAACATCTTGGTCTCTTTGGAGTCCTTTCTATTGATTGCCTTTTTTCTTCCAGGAGTCAGAATCAAAAGCATTATTCTAAATAAGAAACTAGATGCAAAAGGTATGCACTGTTTGGTTCTATTTACATGAAGTTCTAGAAGAGACAAAACTATAGTGAGAGAAAGCAGATCAGTTGCCAGTGGCTCAGGATGGAGGGAAGAGATTAACTGCCATATAGTAAATATTTGAGGCTTTGCAGACCACATAGTCTCTGTCACAACTACTCAACTCTGCTGTTGTAGCATGAAAGCAACCATAGACAATAAGTAAGCAAAATGAGCATGGCTGTGTTCCAATAAAACTTTATTTACAAAAAGAGATAGCAGCCTGGGTTTGATCTACAGACCATAGTTTGCAGACCCTGGTTTTCCTGTTTCTTTGTACATTGGAAATTTTGGGTTAAATCCTGGATATTGTGAATAATACATTGTAGAGACTCTGGATTCTGTTGTATTCCTCCATTAAATCTTGTGGATTGTTTGTTTTTTTAAATTTGTTTTGTCAGGCTATTTCCTTGGTTGGGCTTAAACATCATACATACATGTTTGGTGGGCAGCACCTGTGGTCTCTGTTGAGTTCATTTATCTGTAGATGGGTTCCTTGGCATCTCTTCTGTGCATGCGTGGTTCAGGGATCATCCAGAGATTTAGATAGATTTATATGCAGAATTGGGGGTTCCCCATTTGTGGCTTTTATCTTTTGGGGATTTCTCCCTCATTTTCTAGCTGTTATGGTAGCTCCCAATTTTGTCCTTTGGCTCTTGAGCTGGTAAGGCTGCAAGGCTTCTATCTCAGTTTTAGTCATCAGCACAGAGCTATCTGGGGTTTGCCCTTAGATGAATGATGAATAGCCATTAAAAAAACAGGAAACAATAGTGGTATTCACGTCTTCCAGTTGTCAGATCTTCTCCTGGTTTTTGTTTGTTCTTTAGTATCTTTAGATAGGTGTTTTTTAACATTTTGTGTAGAATCTATAGTTCTTTATCTGCAGAAATGGTTGGTCTATTAGGAGCAACTCTGCCTTTAGTGGAACTGGAAACTCTCCAGATTTAATTTTTAGAAGGACGACTTCGGCTGCATTGCGTTAGATGTGCTAAAGTGCAGATAAACTTATGTCAGGAAGACAGTTTTAACAAGATAAAATGAGGGCCTGATCTCAGTGGCAGAGAAAGAGAAAGGAGGGGTATTCTGAGGTAGGATTGCTGAGATTTGTTGATTGTTAGAGGGAGAAGAGGAGTAGTGACAATGAGATGGCTGGAATGACAGAGATGATGAATATAGGAAGTGGAGCAGGTTTAGGGCAGTGGCCTTGAAGGGGAGGTTGTAAATTCTTGTTTTAAATTCAGTTTTAAGGAGGTATACTTTATGTAAAATACACCGGTTTTTTTCCTACAAAAAGTGTAACGTTTGGGGACTTCCCTGGTGGTCCAGTGGTTAAGACTCCATGCTTCCACTGCAGGGGCCGTGGGTTCAATCCCTGGTCAGGGAACTAAGATCCCACATGCCATGTGGTGCAGCCAAAAAAGGAAAAAAAGAAAAGAAAAGAAAAAGGGTAAAGTTTTTTTTTTTTTTTAATGTATAACATAGGCAAAATTATTTAAATCAATAAGTTTTTCTGATTCCACCCACTGCCAAACACCTTAGTGGGGTTTTTTTTGTTTTGTTTTTGTTTTGTTTTTTTTAAATTTATTTATTTATTTATTTATTTTTGGCTGTGTTGGGTCTTCGTTTCTGTGCGAGGGCTTTCTCCAGTTGCGGTGAGCGAGGGCCACTCTTCATCGCGGTGCACGGGCCTCTCACTGTCGCGGCCTCTCTTCTTGCGGAGCACAGGCTCCAGACGCGCAGGCTCAGTAGTTGTGGCTCACGGGCTTAGTTGCTCCGCGGCATGTGGGATCTTCCCAGACCAGGGCTCGAACCCGTGTCCCCTGCATTGGCAGGCAGATTCTCAACCGCTGCGCCACCAGGGAAGCCCTGTTTTTGTTTTTTTTTTAGCATGCAACTTTTTTATTGTTTTCTAAATCTGAAGAATACAGTGATACAGTATACAGTGATATTATACTGCATCTACTCACGTGAAAAGGAACAAAGTATCGCCCCTGAAATAATTACTAATTACACAATACTGCAGACTGATAAACACTATAAGTACTAAAATGTTAACATTTCAACATACAATGTCAACAACATCCTGCTTTCTTTTTTTTTTTTTTTTAAAAGCTCTTGGACTGTCAGACGGGAAGTCATGCCCTTGAATCCCTTAAGGTGGAAGATTTTCTTTTTTATTTATTTATTTATTTATTATTTATGGCTGCGTTGGGTCTTCATTTCTGTGCGAGGGCTTTCTCTAGTTGTGGCAAGTGGGGGCCACTCTTCATCGCGGTGCGCGGGCCTTTCACTATCGCGGCCTCTCTTGTTGCGGAGCACAGGCTCCAGACGCGCAGGCTCAGCAATTGTGGCTCACGGGCCTAGTCACTCCGCGGCATGTGGGATCTTCCCAGACCAGGGCTCGAACCCGTGTCCCCTGCATTGGCAGGCGGATTCTTAACCACTGCGCCACCAGGGAAGCCCCTGCTTTCTTTTTTAATTGGTTAAAACATTTGTTAAGGTCATGCAAAATAAACACTTTATGAAAATGTTAGATTACACTCAAACATCAAGGCAATGAAACCCAAAAGAACAACTTTTTAACGTAATGACTGGTCAAGTAGATAAACTATTCAGCATATTAATAAAAATCCAGTGAGTGAAAAACATCAAAAATGTAAACACTAAATTTAGGTAACTGCTCGTCTACGATCTCACCACCTACAGTCTTATCTGTGACTGAAGATATACTGCCAAAATTGTTCTACATAAGTAAGCTATGTTAAAATGACCAAAAAAATGTCAGTGCATGATGTCAGGGTAAATTTCTAGTCCACACAATACTTAAATGTGATCATTCTCTTAACTCTGCTAACAGTAAATGAAAAGTCACACCAGATTTATCTTCTTTTTACTCTTACTTTGTTACATGTTTTTAAACTTTTGTCTACAAGTATTTCTTATGATCCTCCCCCAGAATTAACATGCTGCTTTAGGAACAGATGAAGCAGATAAACCCTGCCCTGGTATAGAAGGCAGTGATTTCGTTTCCCCTAACTAAATATTTCCTTGTCACTTGTCAACTATCACTGACCTTTCTGCTATAGTTATGTCCTCAGTCTCCCATTCCATAAAGATTTTTAGTGCCTATTATTATCCATGTCTCCCTGATTCTCCCAGAGAAAGAATTCATTTTTTCCCTCTCATCGCTAGGCTCACTAAGGGAAGCTGAGCACACAATTTTAAAGGAGTTACAGAGTAGACCAGGGCAGGTTCTCGGGCAGGTGGATGGTGCTTGAAGCCAGGTCTGGGATCTGGAGAGAAGAGCATCCAGGTCATAGGAAGGTGATCAGCCCCTCCCCACGGGCCACTCTCCTAGCAGCTCACAATGACCCAGTTACTGGGGCTCTACTTTGGGCACTGTTGACTCACTTTCTTACCAATTTTTAAAGCCCTCTTTATATTTTCTACTTAAAATTTAAAAACTCTTTGATAAGCAATTTGTCTATTATATAGAACACCGGTTCTCAACTTACAGAGCATTAACCTTTAGTCTCTAGGTTATTCCATAACCTAGTGTTTGGGTCATACTCTTCAAGATAGTCCTTTCAAGAATTTTTGCCCAATCCACAGTTATCATGTCAGTCAGTCTTCCCACAATTCTTTCAGTTGGGCTTCTTTGCTCTCTAATGAAATATGGACACACTTCAAAAGTTCCCCACGTGTCATCTTTGGGATCCAGTTTTCGCAAGCAGTTTTAGGACCATGTTTAGGGTCAGAGGAGATGGATCAGCCTGGTTCTGAATTTTAGACACTCTAGAAAAAGAGAAGCATCAGTTCCTATTGAAGAGTATGTCAAACTGAACAGTATGAGAAACTATAGGAATACTGTATCAGTAAAAATACCAGGTTTAACATGTACAAAGCCAAGAAAAACAATGATACCAGATACTGAATTTATATTAGCATTGTCCTTTGAACTCCCAGCAGAAAAAACTGCTGAATGCAGATACCACACAGTGCAATAAAATTCACCCATTTTAAAATGATGAATTTTGACAAATGTATACTGTTGTATAACTACCACCACAATCATGGTATAAAATATTTCCATTACTCCAGAAAGCTTCTTCATGACTCTTTGGAATCAATTGCCTCCTCTATCCTGAGCCATTGGCAACCACTGGTCTGCTTTCTCTCAGTGTAATTTTTTGCCTTTTCTAGAACTTCATGTAAATAGAATCATAGACTATATAGCCTTTTCTGTCTGTTTCTTATTTAAGATAAAGCTTTTGCAATTTATCTATGTTGTTGCAGGTATCAGTAATTTAATTCCTCCTTATTGCTGAGTAGCATTTACTTATAAGGTTATACCAAGTTTATTTACTGGTTGATGGACATTTGAGTTGTTTCCATTTTTTGTCTGTTATAAATAAAGCTGCTCTGAATATTCAAGTACAAGTCTTTATGTGGACATGCTTTCTTTTCTCTTGAGTAAGTACTTAGGAGTGGAATTGCTGGACCATATGTTTGCTTAACATAAGAAACTGGCAAACTGTTTTCCAAAGCTGCTTTACTATTTGGCATTCCCACCAGCAATGCATAAGTGTTCTGGTTACTCCATATCCTCACCAATACTTGGTGTTATCAGTCTTTTTAGTTTTAGCCATTCTAATAAGCATTAGGTAGTATCTCATTGTGGTTTTAATTTGCATTTTCCTAATAACTATTTTTTTTTAATTCATTTATTTGGTTGTGCCAGGTCTTAGTTGTGGCAGGCAGGCTCCTTAGTTGCTGCTCACCAGCTCCTTAGTTACAGCACGTGGGCTTCTTAGTTGCGGCTCACGGGCTCCTTAGTTGCAGCTTGCCGGCTCCTTAGTTGAGGCATGCGGGCTCCTTAGTTGCGGCATGTGAACTGTTAGTTGCGGCATGCATGCGGGACCTAGTTCCCTGGCCAGGGATCGAACCCAGGCCCCCTGCATTGGGCACACAGAGTCTTAACCACTGCGCCACCAGGGAAGTCCCAACATTTTCCTAATGCCTGTTGATGTTGAACATCTTTTCATGTCCATGCCTGCCATTTGTTGTTCTTTTTTGGTGAAGTATTTATTTGAATATTTTACCCATTTAAAAACATGTTTTCTTATTGAGTATTGTCAATACAGGTCCTTTCATCAGATATGCGTTTTGCAAATATTTTTTCCCAGTATGTAACTTGCTTTGCATTTTGTAACAGTGTCTTTTGAAATGCAAAAGTTTAATTTTTTAAAAAAATTTATTTTTTATACAATTTTAAAGGTTACACTTCATTTACAGTTATTACAAAATATTGGCTATATGCCCCGTGTTGTACAATACATCCTTGTAGCCTATCTTACTACACCCAATAGCTTGTACCTCCCACTCCCCCATCCTTATGTCGCCCCCCTCCCCTTACTGGCAATCACTAGCTTGTTCTCTGTATCTGTGAGTCTGCTCCTTTTTTGCTATATTCACTAGTTGTATTTTTTAGATTCCACATGTAAGTGATATTATACAGTGTATTTGTCTTTGTCTGACTTATTTCACTAAGCATAATGCCCTCCAAGTCCATCCGTGTTGCTGCAAATGGCAGAATTTCATTCTTCTTTATGGCTGAGTAGTATTCTATATATATAGAATATATATATATAGATAGATAGAATATATATATATACCACATCTTCTTTATTCATTCATCTGGGTTTTTTTTTTGTTGTTATTTTAAACATAGTGACATTTCATCCTACTTTTTTTTAATTTTAATTTTATTTATTCATTTATTTATTTATGGCTGTGTTGGGTCTTCGTTTCTGTGCAAGGGCTTTCTCCAGTTGCAGCAAGCGGGGGCCACTCTTCATCGTGGTGCGCGGGCCTCTCACTGTCGCGGCCTCTCTTGTTGCGGAGCACAGGCTCCAGATGCGCAGGCTCAGTAATTGTGGCTCACGGGCTTAGTTGCTACGCGGCATGTGGGATCTTCCCAGACCAGGGCTCGAACCCGTGTCCCCTGCATTGGCAGGCAGATTCTCAACCACTGCGCCACCAGGGAAGCCCTGGGTTTTTTTTAATATTTTCTGAAATTAAGATTTTTTTAAATTTATTTATTTATTTATTTATGTCTGCGTTGGGTCTTCATTGCTGCACGCAGGCTTTCTCTAGTTGCCGTGAGTGGGGGCTACTCTTCATTGCAGTGCGCGGGCTTCTCATTGTGGTGGCTTCTCTTGTTGCGGAGCATGGGCTCTAGGCACACAGGCTTCAGTAGTTGTGGCTCACAGGCTCTAGAGCGCAGGCTCAGTAGTTGTGTGCATGGGCTTAGTTGCTCCGCGGCATGTGGGACCTTCCTGGACCAGGGCTTGAACCCGTGTCCCCTGCATTGGCAGGCGGATTCTTAACCACTGTGCCACCAGCGAAGCCCTCATTCATCTGTTGATGGACACTTAGGTTGCTTCCATATCTTGGCAATTGTAAATAATGCTGCTGTGAACATTGGTGTGCATGTATCTTTTCGAATTAGTGTTTTTGGTTTTTTTTGGATATATACCCAGGAGTGGAATTGCTGGGCCGTATGATAGTTCTACTTTTAGTTTTTTGAGAAACTTCCGTACTGTTTTCCACAGATGGAAATTGGCTGTACCAATTTACATTCCCACCAACAGTGTATGAGGGTTCTCTTTTCTCTGCATTCTCACCAACATTTGTTATTTGTGTTCTTTTTGATGACAGCCATTCTGACAGGTGTCAAGTGGTATCTCATTATGGTTTTGATTTGCATTTCTCTGATGATTAGTGATGTTGAGCATCTTTTCATGTGCCTCTTGGCCATCTGCATTTCCTCTTTGGAAAAATGTCTATTCAGTTCTTTTGCCCCCCCCCCCTTTTAAAAAAATAAATTTATTTATTTATTTATTTATGGCTCTGTTGAGTCTTCATTGCTGCGCGCGGGCTTCCTCTAGTTGCGGCGAGCGGGGGCTACTCTTCGTTGCGGTGCACGGGCTTCTCATTGCGGTGGCTTCTCTTTGTTGCGGAGCACGCACTCTAGACGCACGAGCTTCAGTAGTTGTGGCATGCAGGCTCAGTAGTTGGGGCTCGCGGGCTCTAGAGCACAAGCTCAGTAGTTGTGGCACACGTTGCCCATTTTTTAATTGGGTTGCTTATTTGTTTTGATGTTGAGTTGTATGAGCTGTTTATGTATGTTGGATATTAATCCCGTATCGGTTATATCCTTTTCACATATTTTCTCCCATTCAGTAGGTTGTCTTTTCATTTTGTCGATGGTTTCCTTTGCTGTGCAAAAGCTTTTAAATTTAATTAGGTCCCATTTGTTTATTTTTGCTTTTATTTCCTTTACTTAGTAGGTGGATCCAAAAAAAAAATACTGCTGCAGTTTATGTCATACAGTGTTCTACCTGTGTTTTCCTCTAGGACAGCAGTCCCCAACCTTTTTGGTACCAGGGACCAGTTTCATGGAAGACATTTTGTCCATTGGGGTGGGGGGGATGGTTCAGGTGGTAATGCGAGTGGTGGTTCAGGCGGTAACGCGAGCGATGGGGAATGGCAGATGAAGCTTCGCTCGCTCACCCGCTGCTCACCTCCTGCTGTGTGGCCCGGTTCCTAACAGGCCATGGACCAGTAACGGGCTGCAGACTGGGGGTTGGGGACCCCTGCTTTAGGGGTTTTATAGTATCTGGTCTTTCATTTAGGTCTTTAACCCATTTTGAGTTTGTTGTTGTATGTGGTGTTAGAGAATGTTCTTATTTCATTCTTTTACATGTAGCTGTCCAGTTTTCCCAGCACCACTTATTGACGAGAATGTCTTTTCTTTATTGTATATTCTTGCCTCCTTTGTCATAGATTAATTGACCATAAGTGTGTGAGTTTATTTCTGGACTCTCTATCCAGTTCTATTGATCTATGTGTCTGTTTTTGTGCCAGTACCATACTGTTTTGATTACTGTAGCCTTGTAGTATAGTCTGAAGTCAGGGAGCGTGATTCCTCCAGCTCTGACCTTCTTCTTCAAAATTGTTTTAGCTATTCGGTGTCTTTTGTGTTTCCATACAAATTTTAAAATTATTTGTTCTAGTTCTGTGAAAAATGCCCTTGGTATTTTGATAGTGATTGCATTGAATCTGTAGATTACCTTGGGTATATTGTCATTTTAACAGTATTGATTCTTCCAATCCAAGAACACGGTATATCTTTCTATCTGTGTTTTCTTCAATTTCTTTCATCAGTGTCTTATAGTTTTCGGAGTACAGGTCTTTTGCTTCCTTGGGTAGGTTTATTCCTAGGTATTTTATTCTTTTTGATGTGATGGTAATAAATGGGATTGTTTCCTTAATTTCTCTTTCTGATATTTCCTTGTTAGTGTATAGAAATGGAACAGATTTCTATATATTAAGTTTGTATCCTGCAACTTTACCAAATTCATTGATGAGCTCTAGTAGCTTTCTGGTGGCATCTTTAGCATTTTCTATGTATAGTATCGTGTCATCTGCAAACAGTGACAGTTTCACTCCTTCCTTTCCAATTTGAATTTCTTTTATTTCCAAAAATTTAAATTTTGATGAAGTCCAGTTTACAATTTTTTTCTTTTGTGGTTCCTGCATTTTGTGTCCCAAGAAATCTTTGCCTAACCGAAAAAAGAAAAAATCAGTTTAGTTAGAAGAATGACATTGTTTACATTTTTGTAAGCCTCTTTAATGGAACAAGCTTAATCCTCCTATCTACCTCTGCATATAATCTCCTGCAATATGTTGTTTTGGTTAAAGTACAGGAAGAAAATCTAGTGATATGCAGGTACACAGTTGGAAAAGCAAGGAGTATTTTAATAGCCTTTTTAGATAACTGTGGATATTCTTCTTTGACAGTGCTCCAAAACTTGACAGCTGATAGTTTCGTAAAGTTTCGTTGCCTTGTGGAAACTGAAACCACATCATTGATTTTGTACTGTTTTATTAAAATTCATTGTCTTAACTTGCACTTTGAGTGGATCTTTTAACTGTGTTGGCTAGGGAAGGAAAACCTTTTCCCTCTATCCTAGTAGGTTCAATTTCTGAGGCCTGCAAATTAACCTGACAAAGGACAGAGTAAGGAGAAAAAGCCCAGTTTATGCATGCATGCAACATGCATACAGTGAAAGAATTCAGCAATGAGTAACTCAAAGGAACAGTTAGAATCTGGGACTTATGGGAGAACAAATGACTTCTTAAAAGTGGGGGAGAAAGGACACTATCTACACTTTCAGAAAGATAAATGGGTTTTCAGGAGAACAAGCAGGAGTTTAAATTTGTGATAATATTTATATATACAGGTATCAATAGTTTTTCCGTCTCCTAAAGGGCCATAAAATTCCACTGGAGAAGAGATTTAGGGTAGGTTTTATTCACATTCTTTCTTCTGGGAGTAGCTCTGCTCTGAAGAGGAGTTTATGACAGCCTTATTTACCAGAAGTTGCTGCTGTTAGCTAGAGAGAGCTCTGAGAAGGCTTTCTTTCCTGTGTCTGTTGAATCTCAGATGTTTTCATCTTTTTGTTGTTGTCGTTGTTCCATTTTATTTTTTATTTTTTTGGCCGCGTTGGGTCTTTGTTGCTCTGTGCAGGCTTTCTCTAGTTGCGGCCAGCGGAGGCTACTCTTCATTGCGGTGCGTGGGCTTCTCATTGCGGTGGCTTCTCTTGTGGTGGAGCACAGGCTCTAGGTGTGCGGGCTTCAGTAGTTACAGCACGTGGGCTCAGTAGTTGTGGCACACGTGCTTTAGGGCACAGGCTCAGTAGTTGTGGTGCACAGGCTTAGTTACTCCGCGGCATGTGGGATCTTCCCAGACCAGGGATCGAATCTGTGCCCCCTGCATTGGCAGGCAGATTCTTAACCACTGCACCACCCGGGAAGTCCACAAGTGTTTTCATCTTAAAATAATCTTTGTACCAATTCGTGGGTTCCAAGTGAGCCCCATCGTTGATTTGGTAAAACAATGCATTGATAATTTGGAAAATACTGGTTCAGAGTTACGCAGCTCTTCCAAGTGTTGATACATTTTATTGTACAATGTTTAAAGAATCACATTTGTTGGGACTTCCTTGATGGTCCAGTGGTTAAGACTCCTTGCTGTCAATGCAGGGGGCACAGGTTCGATCCCTGGTCGGGGAACTAAAGTCCCGCGTGCTACATGGTGTGGCCCAAAAAAGAAAAAGAAGAAAAAAAGAAAAATCACATTTGTTTATATCACTGTGGATCTCATCAGAATAGTCTTTAAGTAATGGGAAGCCTTCAAGCTCCCAGTGGCCCATGCAGACTTTCCAAAATTCTAATTTTTGCCTGAAAGCTCAAATGTTATTGTTGGCAACAAACACTGTCAGTTGTTTTCTTTGAAATAACAAGAGTAATTTGTTCATTTTCAAGAACGTGTCTGCTAAGTACTCAAATTCAAATAACCATAGTTTCTCAGTTGTTCTTTTAAGTAAAAATGATTTTACATGAAAAAAGAGGCTAGTTCAAGTCACAACTCAAACAGTCTCACATGTGCTTTTCCTCAAGACAACCATTGTATTTTGGCATGTAGCATTTCATAAACAGAATATTAAACAGTTATGTATTTAAGGGTTGAAATTTAATAGGATTATTACTTTTGATGGCTTCATCAAGGGCATCCTGAAGTAAAAGTGCCCCCCACTCCCAACTGCAAGTGTGTGGCAGTAAAGAATACAATGACTAGTAGTATAATTTTGATGCCACTGCCTTCATTTGTGTATGGTGCCAATATTTGTATCCACTATAATTTTCATACAAGTAGGAGCAGTGTAAGTATCAACACAATTGTTCTCAAATAAACCATGAGATTCAAAAGAGTTATTCATCTTGGATTAGGTCGGCATCACTTGTGTTTGTTGCCAGGAATTCATACATGATATCATCTTCAGTGATTAGTTGGTACCAATGCTAGATGAATGTAAACAAAATAGCAAGACTAGTCTTGTCTGTAGATTCGTCTATTTGTAAAGTAAAATTACAATTCTGCAGATGAGATATTAACCAAGTCTTCAAATTTGCAGCAAAATCTTTAATTTGGTGAATTAATATATCATTTAAAAAGGGGCACTGCCATGATTTATTTTACTGACTTCATTCAGCAGGCATGTAGCAATGTCACCTGTACCAAGCTGTGCTTCTCCAGTTAAGGAAGTACAGTAACTTACCCTAAGATGCTTCAGTGGCTTTTTCATTTCTAGCTTGAAAGGTGTTAACAATTTTTAAGAACTGTAAAGAATTCATCACATCTGCATTTAAAATATTCAACTACTTTTTCTTTAAATTCTGAATGATTGATCTCAAAATGTCACTATAACTTAACTAGCATAATATAATTAGAAAATGTTGCATTGCCTAAGATACAGTAAGATAAATTATTAACATCTATAAAGTCAAGAGAAAGATGACTCTTGTCACACTTTGGTTTCTTATTTACAATTTTGCCTAGTTTTTTTGGAGTAGATTCTTCCTTTCCATGAGTCAGATAACTCTGGGCCAGGTGCATCTTTTTTAGTATCTTTAAATGTATGTATTGCAGCTGTGGGTTGAGAAAGTAAGTCTTCTAATCTCCCTGTTTGGAGTCAATGATTCATTCTTAAATATAAATGAAAAATTACAAATAAATTTTCTTTTATTTTAGAAAAAATTAAATTCTAAAATAATACATTTTAGATATAATTTAAAAATTGAGAAGAGTTTTCCAAAAATTTTTGAAGTATTATTGTAAAACAAAATAACAAAAAGTACTTGTTTCTACCTGATGTGTGAACTTTGAAATTTTACAGTAATGATTTATTGGATAGTAATGAGATTATAGTAAGTATAACTAAAGATAGCTGTAAGAGCACAAACAGAAGTACTGAGAAGGAAAATACCTTAAATTATACCCTAAATCTACTACCTTAAAAAATGCTAGAAAACATTAGAATACAGAAGCATATATTCCACTAGCCATCAGAGTGATGATCTCATTACACTTTGTGTAGTCTCAGGGAAACTCCACTGTAGACTCATGAAAGAATGGGAGTGAAAAAGGCAAATGAATTTAGTGTTATCATGAAACTAATTTTGCTTCATAGACCAGGCCCTCAAAGGGTTTTGGGGACCATGGACTGTGTTTTGCAAACTGCTGTTCTAGATTATTTCTTCCATAATTAGGGCTTCTACTACTGTCTCTGTGCTAGGGACACTCTCATCTGTATCCCAGCCCAGACTACTTATATACCCCTTGCCTGCTGAACTACCTGGACTATTTCCTCAGCTTGATGCTATGTTTCTCTCTGGCATTTGCATATGCTGTTTGATCTGCCCAGAATTTCCTGTTCCTTTTGTTCACTTGGAAAATTACTGAATTGTGAGCTGCTTGGGTGCAGGAACTAGGCATCTTTATATCCCCAGCTTTTAGCAGAAATGTGTAGCACATTGTAGGCTGCTTAGTAGATGGTGAGTTAAATTGAATCAAGGAAGAACTCTAGCCTCATAAACAAAAACTTTGCAGTGCATCTCAGGGTAAAGTTTTTTCTCTTTTTGTCTGATCTCATTCATTCTATTGGGTTGGCCAGAAAGTTCCTTTGGCTTTTAAATAAAAATAAAAGACACATTTTTCATTTTCACCAAGAACTTTATTGAACAACATATTCACCGTTTTGGTCCACTACCTTCTGCCATTTTTCAGGCAACTTCATAATTCCATCTTCTCAAAACTTTTTATCTTTTTGAGCAAAGAACTGGTCCAGATACCTTTTACAGTCTTCCAGGGAATTGAAATTTTTTCCATTAAGAGAATTTTGTAAAGACTGAAATAAATGGAAATCCGAAGGTGCAATGTCTGGTGAATATGGTAGATGAATCAGAACTTCCCAGCCAAGCTGTAACAGTTTTTGCCTGGTCATCAAAGAAAGAAGCGGTCTTGCGTTATCCTGATGGAAGATTATGTGTTCTCTGTTGACTAATTCTGGATGCTTTTCATCGAGTGCTACTTTCAGTTGGTCTAATTGGGAGCAGTACTTGCTGGAATTAATCATTTGGTTTTCCAGAAGGAGCTCAAAATAGAGGACTCCCTTCCAATCCCACCATATACACAACATCACCTTCTTTGGATGAAGACCAATCTTTGGTGTGGTTGGTGGTGGTTCATTTCACTTGCCCCACAATCTCTTCCATTCCACGTTATTGTACAGTATCCACTTTTCATCACCTGTCAATTTGTTTTAAAAATGGAACGTTTTTGTTACGTTTAAATAGAGAATCACACGTGGAAATATGGTCAAGAAGGTTTTTTTCTGCTTAACTTACGTGGAACCCAAATACCAAAGTGATTAACATAACCAATGATTTGGTGCAAAAATCATTTGGTGCGAATGATTTTCAGCGCTTGATTTGGATATTTTGAGTATGTCGGCTCTCTCCCAAGTGGTATAACATTGATTGTTCTCAATTAATATCTTGATTTGATCGCTGTCTGCTTCACCTGGTCTACCCAACCGTGGAGCGTCGTCCAGTGAGAAATCTCCAGCAGGAAACTTTGCAAACCGCTTTTGACACGTTCGATCAGTCACAGCACCTTCTCCATACACTGCACAAATCGTTTTTGGGTTTCAGTTGTGTTTTTACCTTTCTTGAAATAATAAAGCATAATATGCCAAAAATGTTGCTTTTTTTCTTCCATCTTCAATATTAAAATGGCTACACAAAAATTCACCAATTTTGATAAGTTTTTTTTTTAAACGCATGGTGATATGACAGCTGTCACCATACAGTCTAACAAAATTATTTCGAATGAAGTTAAAGACAACTAAGCGCTACTGGACCCATCTTACGGAAAAAACCGAATGAACTTTTTGGCCCACCCAATATATTGGTTTGTATTAGTAGCTTCAGTTCAGAGAAAAGAATTTTATAACCTACCTCAAATTCAGGATGGCCAACTCCTATCTATATTAACGTATCCACCAGTATTTGTTTTGTTTCCTTTTGCCTTGTTTAGAGTATAATATATTCTGAAAGGAAGGTATTTCGGCTGAGGACTCAACATCTTAATTTTTAGTTCTGTCTCTGACTGTTGAGAATATTTCACAAGGCGCTTATCATCTGCTTCTCTGCATTAAAATCACCTGATTGCTACCACCACTTGTGGTGGAAAAAAATGTATTCACATATTTTAGTTTCTCTAACATCCAAATGATAACTAACATTTATTAAGTTCTTACTATATGCCAGAGACTGTCCTATATGTTCTACATGTATTAACTCATTTAATCTGCATAATGGCTCTGTATGAGAGGTAGATTATTTTATTATCCCCATTTATCTTTAGGAAAATGAGGCAAAGGTTACATAACTTGCCAATGGTTGCATAGATTGTAGATAGTAATAGGGTCTGGGTTTGAACTGTGAGCTTAGTTTGGCTCCAGAAGCTGTGCTTTTAACTGCTGTGAGAAGCTTCCTCTCAAATCTAATTACTTTTATCATTAACCTATGTTAGTACACATGCACAGATAGATGCTCGTTATAATATTTATAATTGTGAAATTGAAAATAAGAGAATACCTAAATCAATAATGGGATATATGTACAATGGATAGTTATTTAAAAATCACAGTTCTGAAGAATACTTAATGATATGGAAAAATACATTAGGATGAAAAAGTAAGATAAAAACCACAGTTTTTGTTTGAAAAGCATATATAATGGATTTATATGTTACATATGCGCATATATATATATACAAATATTTATTTTAAAAGACTGAAAAGAAGTATAATAATGATTTTTTGTGGGTAGAGCAAGTGTAATTGTAGAGCAATTTGTTGGATGCTTCCCATGGGCTAGGCACCATATTAAATTCTTCATGTGTGTTTTCTCAGTGAACTCTCCCATCAGTCCCATGATGTAGGTCTTACTCGTTTCTCGGATGAAGAAACTGAGACCTAGAAAGATTAAGTAACTTGTCAAGGGTCATACAACCAGTAAGTAGAAGAGTTGGGACCTCTGTATTAGGCTCTTGCTGTTTTTTTTTTTAATTGAAGTATTGTTGGCTTACAATGTTGTGTTAGTTTCTGGTGTACAGCAAAGTGATTCAGTTTTACGCGTGCGCGTGTGTGTGTGTGTGTGTGTGTGTGTGTGTGTATGTATGTATGTGTATTCTTTTTCAGATTCTTTTCCATTATATATTATTACAAGATATTGAATATAGTTCCCTGTGCTATACAGTAGGACCTTATTTATCTATTTTATATAAAGTAGTGTGTATCTGTTAATCCCAAGCTCCTAATTTATCCCTCCCTCCCCCTTTCCCCTTTGGTAACCATAAGTTTATTTTCTATGTCTGAGTTTGTTTCTGTTTTGTAAATAAGTTCATTTGTATCTTTTTTTTTTTAGCTTCCACATATAAGTGATATCATACGATATTTGCCTTTCTCTGTCTGACTTACTGCACTTAGTGTGATAATCTCTAGGTCCATCCATGTTGCTGCAAATGGCATTATTTCATTCTTTTTTATGACTGAGTAATATTCCACTGTGTGTATATGTGTGTGTGTATATGTACACCACATCTTCTTTATCCATTCATCTGTCAGTGGACACTTAGGTTGCTTCCATGTCTTGGCTATTGTAAATAGTGCTGCTATGAACATTGGGGTGCATTTTTTTTTGTTTTTTAAAATTTATTTATTTATTTTATTTATTTTGGCTGCATTGGGTCTTCGTTGCCGTGTGTGGGCTTTCTCTAGTTGCAGAGAGCGGGGGCTACTCTTTGTTGCAGTGCGTAGGCTTCTCATTGCGGTGGCTTCTCTTGTTGCAGAGTGCAGGCTCTAGGCATGCAGGCGTCAGTAGTTGTGGCACGTGGGCTCAGTAGTTGTGGCTCGCAGACTCAGTAGATGTGGTGCACGGGCCTAGTCGCTCTGCAGCATGTGGGATCTCCCCGGACCAGGGCTTGAATCTGTGTCCCCTGCATTGGCAGGCGGACTCTTAACCACTGTGCCACCAGGGAAGCCCCTGCATGTATTTTTTTGAGTTAGTAGACTCTTTCTGTTTTGTATTTTCTAAACTTTTTATAATTTGTATTATTTACATGATGAAAAGCAAAATTAATTTTTTATATTTTGCAAACATATTGGGACAAGTCAGACTTGTACAGTCTGGTAGGATTTATTCATTGGAACCATTGATTCTTTAAACTAGCTAAGCAAAATAACAGAAGCATGGGGCTTGAAAGAAATTAGACCAAGCATTTAAAGAGTTAAAACATACTCAGTGGTTTCTATTATATCAAGGATTTTTTTGGCCATCTACTATGGGCAACTGATTTTTTTTTTTCTAGCTAGTACCCCTTAGTGAAGTGAAATCTGTTACATATCTTACAGGCTAGTGAACGTATGGTAAGGCTGACCATTTTTATGACTGTTTAAGAATTCCTTAACCATTTTTGTTGTGGTTGCTAGTAGTTCCTTTTGTCTTGTTGGATCCCAAGGAGATAGATGTTGCCAAATGCCCAAAGGAAAAGATTTTTCTGTGTGTGAATTTATGGGATGTCCCCCATGGGCGTGGCAATATTTTTCTAATATAATTGTAATCCCTAGTTGATAAATGAATTTAATGAAAGTTAGAGGTGTTCGATGAACACTGATAGTCTTTAAGAACAGCATCATTCACAGAAAGCAGCTGCTGTGTTTTCCTACAATCATCCCACCGTCACAGAGTGTCTAGTAGGCTAAATGGACTGCTGATTGACCCCACAACGTATATCACATATTCTTACAGTAAGAGGATTCTGGGGCTTCCCTGGTGGCGCAGTGGTTGAGAATCTGCCTGCTAAGGCAGGGGACACGGGTTCGAGCCCTGGTCTGGGAGGATCCCACATGCCGCGGAGCAAGTGGGCCCGTGAGCCACAACTGTTGAGCCTGCGCGTCTGGAGCCTGTGCTCCGCAACAAGAGAGGCCGCGATAGTGAGAGGCCCGCGCACCGCGATGAAGAGTGGCCCCCGCTTGCCGCAACTAGAGAAAGCCCTAGCACAGAAACGAAGACCCAACATAGTAATCAATCAATAAAATAAATATATCTTTAAAAAAAAAAAAAAAAAAAAGAGGATTCTGACTCCTCATATATTTTTTCACTTGAGGAATATGTGCTGTATTAGGAAAATACATCTACTTATAAACCTTTGTCTAAAGAACTGTTAGAGAAAGAAAAAAAAAAAGAACTATTAGAGAATTCTTCCTCTGGCAGGAAGTTTATTTGGAGAGGACAACACATGGAGATTAAGGAAGAATATGCCCTCCTAGTTGTATCTATTACATGAGTTGACCTTGTCAGCAGAGGGCCAGACTGATGTTAGTGAATCAATAAATGAATGTGTGTGTAAGAGACACACAGACATACACACCTGTACTTTATGAAATAGCTAGCCAGGGATGTGTGGAGAATTGGGCAATGAAAAAAGGGACCTGAAACACTTATGTTAAGTGGATTGTTTCCTTTCATATTATATTTGAGGTTACTAAAAAAACCAGAAGATGAATAAAATTATTTCTCTCACCATAGAAAAGTGGGAACATTTTTCTTAAGACAGAATCCTTCCCAATCTTTTCTTCTTATTTTCACCTTTTAAAAATTCAGTGAAAATAATGTACACGTTTCCATACTATTCTGTCCACTGATCTGGGTAATCCTGTTGCTTTTAGCTATGAAACTCATTACATTACAGTCAAGTGTAATACAGGGAAATTCTTCTGCCGGTTCTGTTCCTTTGTTGGCATCTTCGGTCCTGAGTAGAATGATCATCGCCCCACATCCTGGGAAATCCCTCAGTCCTGGGCAAACTGGGACAGTTGGTCACCCTAATCCTAAGGGTGTATATTACACTCTAGGGATGGGGCTGGGGAGCTGGTGTAAGAATGAAGGAAACTGATGGAAAGGAAAAGTCCTGAGGTATGAAGACAACATTTTTTCCTTTTGAAGAATGTTTACTATAGCTAAGGAAATGTGAAAATCAGTAAGCCAGTATCTGTGTGGTTAGTAGTGAATTAGTGATTGCTGCATTAGCGATAAGTATTTTGGGTTTAGTCCTGCATTCTTCAGTACCCATACCAAAAGACAAGGAGTCAGAGGAATGCCATTTTGATTTGAGCACTCTTGGATCATAGAAGAACATTCTGCCTTCAGTGGGTTTTGGTTCTAAGTACACACTTTGTTCTGGGTAACTTTATTTTAGCAAATGGAGATGTGAACATTTTTACTTTCAAATATAGGGTGTTTATGCAATTTCAGACCACTTTAAACATAATTTGTATATATCTATAGTTAATACTTAGAGTAACACTTCCTCTAACATACTAGGTAGACCAGTTTCGGGTTTTACTTTTGCCTTGGTGTTCCTTAGCAAGCTTGTCTTTCTCCCCTAAGTCTTGTTCTTGGTTTCTTACCTTACAGAGAAGTGTGGGAAATGGAACTGGATAGACTCAAGAATCAAGATGGTGAAATAAATCGGAACATTATGGAAGAGACAGAACGGGCCTGGAAGGCAGAGGTGAGAAGAGCTGCTATGTTGAAGGTCTTGATTTTGGGCTTCCAGATGGTGTGTACTTTCGGTATAGTATCAATACTGTACACTAAGCTATTTAAGTATTATACCGTAGAGCCACTAAGCATTGTTTTAACTATTAAGGGTAGCTTTGTGTATGTAAAATTAATAAAGTGTGTGTGTGTGTGTTTGTGCGTATGTGTGTGTATGGTTTCCTTAGATCTTATCACTAGAGAGTCGGAAAGAGTTGTTGGTATTGAAACTAGAAGAAGCAGAAAAAGAGGCAGAACTGCACCTTACTTACCTCAAGTAAGTACCTTCCATTTCTAGGGTTTTAATGGCCCTGCAGTTTTGTGTTTTGGAGGGATTTCTTTTTAGGTTTTGAAACCCTGGGCCAGCTAGTCTGGCACTTATTCTGTCTTCACGGGAAGTCATCTCTGTGCGATAGTAATTTGTTCAGTGACTTCTCTTCCCATACTCTAAACTTCCTCACTCTCTGACTCTTCCCTTTCTACAGTTTTATAGTTTTGTACTTTTTATTGTATTATTTCCAATTGGATAAACAGTATCTCTTATGCTGTCAAGCATAACAAATGTCTTTGGAGATTTGTTTCTTATACAGTCATTTCTCCTCTTTCTGCCGTGAAATTTGGAGGACCCCCGTGGCATTTTCAGCCAGACAAGAGCCCTCTCTCTGTGGTTGGTCCGCTTTCTCCAATACTTGTTTTGCAAGACGCTGGAGTTAAAGTGAGGCAAACGGCTTAGAACCTTGGCCTTCTCCTGCACCTGCTCCGACCTCTTCTCTCCAGGCCCATTAGCCAGCTACTGTTCTGCTATCTCAGAGAGTTAGGAATTGGGTTTTCTTTAATTCTGTAAATTACTGTTGGTTTCTTGAAAGGTCAACTCCCCCAACACTAGAGACAGTTCGTTCCAAACAGGAGTGGGAGACAAGACTGAATGGAGTTCGGATAATGAAAAAGAATGTTCGGGTAAGTGTAGCGATGCGTGATCATTGAGTCAGAGTTCATCTGTGCTGAAACACTTCTGGCGAGAGGGAAGGACCTTTTGCATTGCCCTTAGGGCCTGTCCTACCACTCCTCTTGCTTTCCTGATATAGGATGGTGCTCTCTTTATAGACAGGCTCATTCTGCTTAGCAGTAAAGGATAATTCCTGCTTTTCTCTCTTTTCTAGGACCAATTTAATAGTCATATCCAGCTAGTGAGGAATGGAGCCAAGCTGAGCAGCCTTCCTCAGATCCCTACTCCCACTTTGCCTCCACCCCCATCAGAGGTAAGAGTGCTGGCTTTGGGGAATCTACCTTTGTGTGTTGGTGGCAGAGCCTAGAGTCTTTCACTTGTTCTTTTTATGAAGATATCGGGACCATCCTTATTTGGTACAAGAAAGAGTTGCTCACTGATTTCTGCTCCAGTTTCCTAAACTTTCGTTTTCTTTCTCTCCCACTTGTCTTCCACCTCTTCCCCTCTGCAGACAGACTTCATGCTTCAGGTGTTTCAACCCAGTCCCTCTCTGGCTCCTCGGATGCCCTTCTCCATTGGGCAGGTCACAATGCCCATGGTTATGCCCAGTGCAGATCCCCGTTCCTTGTCTTTCCCGATCCTGAACCCTGCCCTTTCCCAGCCCAACCAGCCTTCCCCACCCCTTCCTGGCTCGCATGGGAGAAATAGCCCTGGCTTGGGTTCCCTTGTCGGCCCTCATGGTCCACACGTGCCCCCTGCCGCCTCCATCCCACCTCCCCCAGGCTTGGGTGGTGTTAAGGCTTCTACTGAAACTCCCCGGCCCCAACCAGTAGACAAACTGGAGAAGATTCTGGAGAAGCTGCTGACTCGGTTTCCACAATGCAATAAGTAAGTATCTTTAAGGATTAATTTTAAAAGTGTTTTTCAGAGAAATGTTTATGGGTTAAAATAGGAGAGGTTTCATAGATATTCCTCATGAGTGTAGTATAGAATCTCTCCCCCTCAACATTTTTCTTTCTTAGGGCCCAGATGACCAACATTCTTCAGCAGATCAAGACAGCACGTACCACCATGGCAGGTCTGACCATGGAGGAGCTGATCCAGCTGGTAGCTGCGCGACTGGCAGAGCACGAGCGGGTGGCAGCAAGTACTCAGGTAAGAAAAGCTACTTGGCGGAGACCTCAGACCTGCTGAGGTGTTGGGGAAGAGGTAGATTTCAGAAATATTTGGGGTGGGAAGAAGCATTGCAGCCAGGGGTATCTGGCCTGCTTTCTTCCTTTGCTGCGCTGGGAAATGAATGACTTCTCTTTGTTAAATGCCCTGTTTCTCAGATGTTCCTCCCTCACTGTGACAACGTTTCTGCCCACAGCCCCTTGGTCGGATCCGGGCCCTGTTCCCTGCTCCATTGGCCCAAATCAGTACCCCAATGTTCTTGCCTTCTGCCCAAGTTTCATATCCTGGGAGGTCTTCACATGTAAGACTCTATTCTTTGAAAACTGGGATGTGGAGAAGCTGGGGGTGAGGAGGGAGTGGGTTTATAGGTGGAGCGCAGGAAGAAGCCATCATGTCCTCAGCTGGGTTGTCGACAGCCCCAGCTGGGAAAAGGCAGGTACTCTGTATTGGAACTTTTCTTTCTTTTGGTGTAAAATCTTTTTGCTACATGGGAAGAGTAGATGGAATCATGGGCATATAAGGCAAGGAGGCCCAGAGGTTCCTTACTCTTTTGACTGTCCCTCCTCTGCTGTGCAGGCTCCAGCCACCTGTAAACTGTGTCTAATGTGCCAGAAACTTGTCCAGCCCAGTGAGCTGCACCCAATGGCATGCACCCACGTGCTGCACAAGGAGGTGGGTGCTGCATGCCTTCCTCTTTTTTCCACTCTTTCTTTTTGACAGCTGAGGTAATTTAATTTTCTTGAACGTTTTACAGTGTTGATGCTCATCATTAATATCTGAACATAAGGTTTTCAGTCAATCGTGGCTTAACTATCAGCAGAATTCAGAATACTGGCAGCTAGGCTCTCCCAGCTTCCTTCTACCCCATTCCCTCTAGGGGACTGGACTGGATAAACAGTTCATACTAGAACACTGATAGTCACTGTCTTGGAAAATTGACAATAAGATATACATATCTAACCATTGTTTCGGATGTACCATTGCCAAGAGACTTTGCTTAGATGAGAGGAATGGAATAGGGAACCTCAATATGAGATTAGTAACTCCATTAATAAAATAGTTGGAAGGCTGACCTATTAGAGATTAGCTTCACAAACTGACAAGTTATTCCTCTCTTTTATGATGGTACCAGACGGAGTTAAATCTCTTAGCACCAGAGATGATTTCTTTTTTACTATTTTGTTTTGTTCATTTTGTTTTTCTAAGAGGTAGAAACTGAATTTATATCTAAATTCTTGGTAAGGGAAAATCCTGAATAAGATTTGAGGGCGATGGGTATTAGGAGATGGAAGCTCATCTCAGGCTAAATGGATGGTAAGAAGGAGCAAGCCTATAGACAGTCAGCAGAAAGCAGCTTCACACTGTTATTAGCTGGTTTTTAATGTTCCCTGTAAAACAAGATCAGGTTCACCTGCTCTGAAGACTCTTCTGGCGGTAAAAGCCAGTGAAGCAGCCCTTCCAGTCCCCCAGTGAGCTTTTCTGACTTAGTAAACATCCCTTAGACCTGTTGAACCTTAACAGCGCTCTCTCCCCTCCTTCCCTCCATCTTTCCAGATCAACCTGAGGTATGTCTTTCTTTCTTTCCAGTGTATCAAATTCTGGGCCCAGACCAACACAAATGACACTTGTCCCTTTTGTCCAACTCTTAAATGACGGACCTGACTGGGGAGGAAGAAGAGGAGAAACTGATGTGAACAGGAAGCGCGGGTTCAAGATTTCTAAAACTCTATATTTATACAGTGACATATACTCATGCCATGTACATTTTTATTATATAGGTAATGTGTGTATAGAAAGTCTGTATTCAGATGTTCGTAAATGAAAGTATGTATATTATGCAGAAATGGTCTGTCCCCCTCACCTTGCAATTCCTCTGGGGGAAGCAGATTGTAGGTAAGATGGTATTTAATTTGGCCTTGAAATTATGATATTCCTGCCTAGGGCTGTTTTCAGATACAATATAAAAACCATCTAGGAAGCTGCTCTTGCTCTAAGGCCACCCTGCTCTGATTTGGCTCAGCCTCTAGTCCATTTTCTTAAGGCTCATGTACGCAGATTTGAACCCTGGTGCTCACCTGCTGTCCAGCCAGATGCCTTGCTTATTGAAAGCCTCCGGAAGCCTCAGTGCTATTCTAGCCCTTCTACTCCAAATGGAGAAAATGAGACTGATTGAGGAAAAAATATATAACCCTGATAGTTTGATTTTTCATTGAACATTTTACTGTGTTAACACTCATTATTTGTACATAGACATTAGGTTTACAGAATAGTCTGTTTACATCAGCAAAATTCACAGTCCAAGAATAACAACATAACCAGGTCCCATTTTCCCCATGCCTCCCACAAACTTCTCTCCACCCTACTTCCTGGATAGTCATCTCTTTAGAAACTAGCATAGCCCACAGGTCTTTCCTGGGCCAAGCCATCCCTCTCCACCACTGACTTGGCTTCTGATCAAGCTTTCACAGACCAACCTTGTGAAGTCCTCACCACTTCCCCTTCACTTCTGGTCTTCTAGTCTAGCTGTCCCCCCTCCCCTTGAAGGTTAAGGCAGTTGGTTCACAACCAAGTTGTTTGGTGACCTTGGGTGAGTTCCAGGCAGGCACTGGGGTGAGGAGATGTCTGTGCAAAGTTCCTTTCAGGATGATCTTGGGATATGGGTTTGAATTTTTGAAGCAAGAAAGCTATGGGGGACATGCTTCCTGTCCGGGGAAAAATGGAGACCAAAGTGCTATGAAGAAGGGAGGTTAGATTTCAAGTTTATAAGTCATTTGTTCTATGGATAGCTATCTGGAACTAGGTCATTTTTTCACCTCTGCTTATTGAGCACTTCCAGTTTCTAGGTTTATACCTGGGAAAGCTGTGTTTCTATTAGAGCTTTGATCCTTTCCTATCCTTTCATCTTTACTCCTAATGGAAATGGCTTCAGCTCTCTTCTCTTTTGGAATTAAACAAGTAAAAATTAAGCAGTAATAAAAAAAATTAGCTCCAGGAAAGGATATTATTATATTACCAACAGGTGAATTTTTCCCATTCTGGGACCTGGAAATGCTTACTCGCACTAGTAGTACATATGAGGGTAGCAAAGATTTTTCCTTTCAGAGCCAAATAATTCTCTCTGTTCATGTTACTCTTCCTCGTCTTTCATCCTTGCCTGTCAGCTCATGAAAATACTCTTTCTCTTCTCTGGTCTTACTTGTCCAGGTTTATTGACTGGCAACAGTGTAAGGATATGGATTTCCTGGGATCTCCTTGGCATCTTGTAGGGTGATGGAAATGGCCTGAGTACTCCCCACTGTAGAGGTCAGATGACCCACTTTCTTTGGTTAATGAAATATTAATGACTCTAGTTTGGTAGCCATCATGAACAGGGAATGTGGCAAAATGGAAGACCAGTTCCTTTGTTCTTTTCATTTGGTTGGGCGGGGGGATTCATTTTTTATCTTGTAATCTTAAGATTTTATCTCCCCTCAACTTTACAGCAGCCTTTGGGCCACTTGCAGTATTTTTCAGTATCCAATGAAAATATAGAAATTAGAAATGGGTCTAAAAAATATCCTGTTTCTTTTCCACAAATCTTTGACACCAAAGGGGTAAAGAGAAAAAAGGAGGGGATGGGGGGCTTAACTGCTTCCTAGTGAAAGCCCCTGGAAACCAGCTGCAGCAGGAAGACAGTGTGGTGGAGGGTGTGCATGGGGGCCGGGACTCATCATCGCTCTTTGCTCTTTCTTGTTCAGGATCAATCCGAAAGCAACAGTTAAGTTTTGGCCACCCTTGTTCTCCCTTTTCCCTCTGTCCACTGGCCTGCACTGGTACAAACTGTGCAGACCCCTGGGGAAGGCCCCTGATGCAGGGAGTGGAGATGGGACAGTCATTTTTCTGGCATAGAATTTAAAAATAGAAATATAGAATACATATTTTTACAAGGAAGAAGCTGTTGTCTAGATTTTTTTTTTACACTTTAGAGTTCATGGTTTCAGGGTAGAAAGGAAGAAACTGTTAAAAGAAAAATAAGTACAAGTTTTCTCTTTCAAAGAAAAAAATAGGACAATGAGACTTACTACGGAAGGGGTTGAGTTTTATACCCTGGAAAGAGCTGGGGAAAAGCCAGTTTTCCCCAACGTGGGTCAAAATTATAAAGTGGAATGTAGCATTTTCATTTCACGGTAGCAATTCTGGAAGTTTATTTACACAGTAAGTTCCAAGCTGGAAGTGGACAGTCTCCAGTCTTCCTGTCAGTCTCTGTGGTTATGGGGTGTTCCCCGTCAGCCAAAGCAGCACCAAGTGCAGTGGGAATGAAGAGGACTTGGATAAAAAACTGCGACTCAGTATTCTTGTTTTATTGGTTTATGGCTTGTGGGCAGCTGGCTGAGGCCAGGATCTCCAGAGGCCCTCTTTGTATTTCCCTCTCCCTCATCAGGTAATTCTACACTGTGCGCGTCCCATACCTGGAAGCAGTGTGTTGACCAGAGAGGAATAGGGATCCAGTGGAATAGTAAGAAAATTCAGCTCTTCCCATTAACACTGGTATCATAGTCGACTGGCTTAGAACTGATAGGGAGGAAATGAACTTGTTCCCCACTGTCTAGCCCAAGAACCAGCCTGGGTACCCAAGTACTATTAGGAGCGAGGAATAAAGAGCAGGATAGGGGCAAAGGATGGCCTCCATCAAGGGGCTCTTGTGGTGAAGGGAATTAGGAAGCGCGGAGGCTGTCATCCTTTTTCCACGCAGCCTTGATACTGAATGCGATGCTGGTGGAGCCAGAAAGCCCTGTGTTCCTGACATTCTTCATATAATACTAGTGCCACTGTGGGATGCCTTAGCCAAATAAATGAGGGAGACCTTAGAGACAGGGAGAAGGCAATGAAACTGCTCTGTATCATGTCAAGATCTTACTACCACTTACAGCTGAACAGGAAGAAATCCAGGCAGGGGGTATAGGGCATCGACTCTATACCTGTTGAATGCATCTTCAGGAGTCTGCTTTCAAGGATTAGATAGGAGAGGTCTCCTATCTATTCTTAGCACCTCAGCTACAAAGCTCTGGAGAAATAGGACTGGGGGAGGGGTGAACAGGTAGCCAGGAAGACAAGGTGCAGCCCTGTTATATCTGCTCTATTCCGGCTGCTTTCCCATAGGGCACCTGGGGCTTCCAGGGCTGGGGGTGTTTCAGTGCTACCAGTCACGTGTAGAGTAGAGGGTTCAGGTAGGGATGAGGAATTAATAAGGTAGAAATTCATTTGTTAGATGGAACCTTTTAGTGGGCACTTTTCCTTTAAGAGAGTTAAAAAGAGCTTTTTGGCTAGAGAAGCCCTTCTTCCCATCATCGCACTTTTGGTCAGGCTGCAACCACAGAAAAGAAGACACTGGGAAGCAACACCCATCTTAGAAGATGGGATTCTATCTTGGAGATGCCGTCTAAAACTGGGACTGGCGAGCGGTCACGTTCTGGCCTTGCCTCGCTTTGATCCCAGCTTCCCTGTCTTTGCACTCCCTCTCCTTCTCCTCGTCCAGCCACCCCCATTTGTACAAATTATTTGTACAAATTATTTTTAAATTATTTTTTAATTCAAGAGGCAGTCTTTGCACCAATGTTATAGGCTTGTCTGTACAGTCCCTATCTCTAAAGCAAACAGCAAACGGTGCGTCCGTTCCCGCTGACTGTGGCCAGCAGGGAAACAAGATTGGCCCTTTTCTCTGCTAGGGTACTGCAGAGACACACACTGCGGTCACCTTACTTCTGGAACTAAGAAGAGAAGAATACTTTGGGTTGGAGAATCTAAAGGGATGGTGGACAAAGGTTCAGGGCTGAAGTTTCAAGCAGCAGAATTTCCCAGCTCAAGTTTGAGGTGACCAAGAGTATTCCCGCCATCAGAGCACTTCTTTCTTCCCTCTCCTGGTTCCTACAGGTGCAGTCCCTGCAACCCACCTTGCCAGCTTTTCCTTTCCTGTCAAGGCAGAGGCATTTGTGGGTGGGTGAGGGTCTTGAGGTGCTCTGGCCACAGGTGCCGTCTGTGTCTCCTCCTTGTGACCAGAGCAAACCACCAGATGTGGTCCAGGGGGATCTCTCTCTTCTGCCCGTGGGCCTCCTCACTTCAGCAGGGAGATGTCATCAGCAAAGTCATCATGCTGATGGCGCAGGCAGCGGAGGCAGCGCCACTGACACACCATGAGGCAGAGGGGCAGCATGAAGAGGGCGCAGATGGCAGCCATGACATAGGCTATGGTCATGAGGGTCGATTCATCTGTCTGTGGGATGTTGTAGCCACAGTCTTCCATGTCCAGGGTGACAAAAGGACCTTCTACCGCTGCTGTCCTGAACTCATCGTGCACTGGAGAGAGGGCAGATGTGAGTCACAGAGCAGTTTGGATTACACACCCAAAAGAACTTCCCGGGACAGGCCTTGAAACCAGCCCTTGAGGAGGCCGTAGAATCTCCCTCCTGGGGGATATTTAGGAGCAGGACAGAAAGCCGTTGCTAGGTGGGGGCATGGCTCTCCTCCCAGGTCACTGGGGACAGCAACCCTTTCCTGTCTACCTGTGCAATAGGAATGATACCTAAAAGTCAGTCATTCTAAGCTGACCAAAGAGCCAGCCCTGCATATACCTAGTAAACTCACCTGCTCCTGCTGAAATTCAGTTGCAAGACCCTGCCAGTAGCATTCAACCTCGGCATACGGCAGCTGACAGGGTCACTATAGGCCCAGCCTGCCACCCTTGGATCTAGAGCTTCCCAAGGTGCCGAGGCAGCTCTTGCTGTTCTGGGTCTCCAACAGAGGTTGCCAGTCCAGGCAGGGGTCAGCATGCCAGGCGATACAAAAACACAAGCACCAACACTAGCTTTTACACAATACGTGGACTCTGGCTTGAGGCAGCTGTTACTCCCTCCCAGACTGACAGGGGCCCGGGTACCCTCACCGCTGGACAGGGAGAACGCGGATAGACTGACCCCACACCCTCGTCCGTGGCGCTCTCACCATGGCAAGCGCTGACAGCAAAGCCAATTCGTTTCCGGGCCCGATCAAAGACAACGTAGAAGCCCTCCATGATAACAGCTCCCATGACAGTGCCCGTGGATGACTGTGAGATGGCGAACTTGTAACAGTCGTCTTGGGACGTGGCCACATCTTCCACTGGCCGCAGGTATTGCTAAGGATAAGCAATCAAAGAGTGAGAGTATGTCTTCCTCCATCCTTCACCCCATCTCTGCCTTCTTGGTATCGATGCCCTTAGGCTGCTCTTCCCTTTGCCAGCCCTGAGCTCCGAGAGGCTGGTTTTTCCCAGAGCCCTTTACCGCTGGATCCTCATCTATTTTGTCTTCCAAGTTCTAGGAAGCCATGCCTGCTCACTCTTTCTCAATATATCCTTTGTTCTCGTCCTGGGATCCCACCGATTCAGGCCAGGGACATACCTGTGGAAGGATGGTGATTCGGAAGGACTGATTGGTGACCTCACCCATTAGGTAGAGTGAGATGACCGGGAAAATGTTCCACGGGGTGGTGCCTGCTTGCCAGCACACCAGCTGCTCCCCGAGCCAGAAACCATCTGGGAACTTCTCCGTCTGTGTTGATGAGAAAAGGATAAAAATGAGGAAACGGCCTCTTTCACCATCTCGCCTCTCCCATTTTCAGATAACACTGGGCCCTTTACTTGCTTTTCCATGAAATACCCAAACTGGGGAAAGGTCAGCCGAAACCCAAGGATTAGAGGAAGAGAGCAAGAGAGTAAGGGCAAAACTTTGGGCTGGGGGATTGTGTGCTGAGCAAGCTGAGGCCCATAGCAGAGAACCGTTTTTTAAGAGATCTAAGTAGAGGGATCTAAGGGTAGACATCTTGGCTCTTGTGGAGGAACGTGCCTCTCACAGACTTCTTGTGACACTCTGTCATCTCTTGCACCCCTGTCCTTAGTCCCACTGACCGAGGAGGCTGCCTTGATGGATTTGACAGCAGCTTCAAACACTTTCTTGGGCAAACGAAGGTTGGTGGTGCCGCTGTCAACGATGCTCTTGTCATAGTTGTACTAAGAGGGAGAAGAGAGGGTCAGAACATCAAAAGCCTTTTTGAGGCCAGGCTTTGGCCAGAATTGGAGGGGTGAGGCTGACTGCTTGGGGTCCTTCCTGGGTTGGCATCCTGGCTTTGCCACTTCTTAGGTGGATCTCCTTGGGCAAGTTACTTAACATCTGTGCCTCAGTTTCCTCATCTGTAAAATGAGGATAATAATAGTACCTACCTCAAAGAGTTGTTATAAGCATTAAATGAATTAATATATTTGAAGTGCTTAGAATTGTGCCCTGCACATAGGAAGCATTCAATAAATGTTAACTCTTATTATCTTGGGTGGGTAGACATTCTCTAAATCTTGAAAATAAAAATACCTTGTATAATGCTTTTAACTTTTCATAATACGTTTGTATCTGTTCTAATTTAACATACATGAAGAATCTAGGTAAGGAACACCCAAATAGTTTAACTGCCATTTATTGGGTCTTGCTGTGTGTCAAGCACTGGGATAAACACTTCATTCACTTTCTCTGTTTTCACCACAGTCTTTGCAAAAGCTGTCTTTACTTCTGTTTTGCAGGTGAGGAAACTGAAACACAAAATAGTAACTTGCCTGAGGACACATAGCTAGAGCAGAGCTAGAAACCCAGATCTTTCTTACTCCGAAGCCAGACTCTTCTACTACGTCATGTCACACTGCCTCGTGGACGACTTGCCCAAGGTCATAAAGCAAGGCAGTGACTGGAGTCCAGATGTGTTTTTTTCCGTACCAGACCATATGTGACGCAGCCTCTGGGAAAGTGCTAAGCCAGTCCCTAGCCGCAAACCTCAGGTCCCGCTATGTGACTATTAAGCTCCTTGCTGTTCCATGCTCAGCCCCCAGCCCTCCTGCAGGTCCTGCACCTCAACCTCATCCTCCCAGCCTCATAACTCGGGGTCTGGCCTCACACGATGTTGCCTCCCCCTTGCCTCTCCCTGCTTCCCCCAGGTTTTATTACCTCCTTGCAGTCCATTTTCAGATCCTGTCCATTGATCTCCACCCGCACAATGATCACCTCATAATACCATTCCCGCCGGATGGGTGTGTACCAGAGGCTGCCCATGTACAGCGAGTGGTCGATACCCCCGATGATCTAGGGAGAAAAAGAGCCAGCACCCGTGTGCCAACACAGAAGGACAACAAGTCACCCAGAGGGCAAGCAATAGGATCAGTCATTTCTGGGGTGGCAAGGCACTCTACACATCGCCTTTCTCATCTGCCTGCTTCTAATCAAACCACGCCCTAAAGCGATTGATACTTTCTTACATGTGTTAAGGATGTGTTCAGGGGAAAAGGCTTTCCAGGATTTTTAATTGTTTCAGAATCACACAGCCCTTGATATAAAGTTATTTAAACCTAAACTGGCATAATAAATGTTGAGTGAATGATAATTTGCTTCTATTGTAAGTTTTATTTTCTCTGCTTGTTGGAGATAGAGAACCATTCACCAGTTGTCCTAAATGAATTAATAAATAGACTTTGAAACTCCTTACATCTCTGCCTTCTGATCATCAGACTGAATAGTCTTGATTTGAGAGGGCTTATTTTCATTTCCTTTGAAATTTTCCTAATCATCTGTCATCCTTTCCAAGTTTACCATAGGAGCCTCAAGTCCTTTCTGGAATAATGCAAGGAAGAAAAGGGTAGAAAAAGAAAAATGGAGGTGGGGAACATAAAGAGGTTCCTCTTGATTCTCAGTAGTGGAGCCCAAGGCTGTGGTGTAGCCTCAGAGGGTAGGGAGGCAGCAGGTACTCATGTCTCTGCCCAGTGCCAGGACCTCCCCTCTCCCAGGGCCTACTCACCATGCTCCCTCCAACTGAGGCCAGCACTTCCGACTGGTTGAGGGGGAAGCCTGCTCCACAGAGCTGCAGGGAGAAGAGATTGGGCACGTGGGTCTGCTTTACCAACGAGTCAAAGAATGGCTCCAGGGAGTCGTCAGGCTGTGACAGAGAGAGACAAGGAGTGAATCCTCGCACAGAGGGCCCTAATGGAAAGAGGAATGGGAGGGCAAAAGCAAAACTTGGGGGATGTTCCTTCGGAAAGACCATCCTGAGGGACTGAGATTTGGTGGAGAGAGGGACAGCAAGACACACTGGCAATGCAAACAGGAAAGATCTGTAGGATCGTTGATCCCCATCTGCTTAACCTGTTTCAGAGTTACGGGGGCCTCTCTTATTCTTAAAGATCTTAGCGTCAATAGAAAAGATAGCCTGTTCCTCTACCTGTCACCATAGTTCTGCCCTCTGTAGGGATGAAATTCAGACTGCCACCCTATCCCCCTGTAAAGTAATTCTTTAAACTGATTTGTTTCCCTCCGTTATTCAGTTCCCTCCCCTTCTCTCCCGCAACGCCGTCCCCGTGTAGCATGCAGTGTGCAACGTGCAGGCAGAGTGTCTAGGGCTAGGCCTTGTTCCTCTCACCCTGGCGATCTCAGCGTAGGCCAGCCCCAGGATGCCCTCCCAGTTGGAGCCATTGATGAAGAACTTGTCTGATTCAGTGATGGCAGCGATGTTGGCACGCACGGTGACGTTGGGGCCATGGGGGATGCTCACCAGGTCGGTGCCCAGCTCCCCCTCCCACTTGCCCTGGGTGTAGGGCACATACACGCCCTTCCGGAGGTCCCGGTATGTACTGGACCTGTGCAAAGCAGGCAGAGATCTGTTGGGTGCGTAACCACGGCTGGTACAGGGAGCCAGCATCTAACCTACTCCCAGACGCCTAATCTCATCTTGGTCATCTACATAAGACAAGATGCTGTCAGGCTGCTCAACAGAACATCCGTAGATCCTTCACCGGGAACAGAATAAGTGACCTTGCAGACAGACATGGGGAGCCGTCTCTGGGGCTCGCTCTCCTGTGTCCATAGCTCGTATTCCTAGATCTGGAGCTCAGGCCCCGGAAGAACAAGTCTAGGCTTTGTGTATTGTGACTGCTGCTGCTGAAGGGACAGCTAGCGGGCATCTCCCACCCCCCGCCCCCCGACCTTATCACGCTCTTAAAGAAAAGGAGCCATTGACTCTTTTGCTGCCTTGGGACCCAGTGGTACCATCTGAGTGAGAAAGTACCACTCTGAGAAAGTACCAAGTGGGTGAGTGTGGAACCTCTTCAGCAGATTCTTCCAAGGAAGGAGTTTGCACGAGCACCTCAGCGGGGCGAGCGGGCAGGACACACCACTCGGATGAAACATGTTCAACACCATGTGTCACCCCCATCTGTGTGGAATCACGCCTCTGACCAGGGCTGGTGTGTGTGATGGGGGCAGTGACGGGACACAGACAAGGAGCTAGAATGAATTCCCTTTCTTGGACCCTGGCCATGCCCCCTTCCCTGACTGCTTTCTTCAGATAGGGAAGTTAAAGGGCAAGGGGCCTAAGAAGGCGGCTTGGCATTTGCCTAGAAGTCCAAGAATAGGGTGTCAGTCTCGACTCACATGTTTTCACACACAGATACGCCTCAGACATGAGATGTCCTCTCGCCACTTCCTGCTTTTCTGTTAAAGGGGCTCCCAGATCATCCCTCACTGCCTCTGTTACCTTAAAAACCCACTTCCACCCTCCCTCCCACCTGTTAGCTAAGTCCAGCTGCTGGAACTCCCAGGAGGCAGGCAAGCATTTAGCTTTCAGTCTCTGATATCAGGCCAGGCAGTGGGGCCGTGGAAGGCTCTTCCTTCCCTTCCTTGAACAGTGCAAAGCCACCGAGAGTAGCCCCCAGGCGAGGACACAGCGAAGGGAGCTGGCACTGCAGCCTGCTCAGCCTAGACTTAGGTGGTGGTGTCAGAAAACCAGAGCCACTGAGGGGTGTGCGTTGGAGTCCCCGGGCCTCCCAATTCAGGCAGAGAGAAGGAGACCTCGAGATTGCACTGGGAGCTTTGGGGCTGCTCTCCTTCTGCTTTCCCTCCCCCAGGAAGCTGCCCTATCTCAGAACTTAAGCACTTCCTGGCTGCCCCTCAACTTACCCTTCCCATAGTTTTCCTCCTCAACCCTCCAGCCCCTCCACTCTTCTCTTCTGGTCACTGTTGCCTTCTTTTCCCTCCCTCCTCCCCAGCAGAAAGAAAGGCTCTGTGGAGCTGGTCCTTCTCCCTGCAGCCCTCCCCCGACCCTCCTTGGCCCTGGATCCTTGGGAAGAGCCTTCCCCCTTGCTCTCCCTGCACTCACAGCTGCCTCTGGTAGTAGCGGTGCAGGAAAGGGTGGGGGGCGGCCCCCACTGCGAAGTTACTGCTGCCTGTGTCCACCAGGATGTTGAGCTGTCAGAGAAAAGGGAGAGAAAGATGTTAGGACAGGAGGCCTGGACTCACTCCCTTCATTGTCCTGTCCCCTCCCCATCCCGCGGCTACGTGGTCTTCCTCTGGAGTGTCCAGTGAGAAGCTTCCAGATGCAGGACTGGACAGGCTGGCCCTCCTAGTACCAAGACCACAGACAGAACATGGGGTCCTGTGACGCCCTCAGCATGGCCTCAGAAACCTTGTGTCTGCTTTTGTCTTGTCTGCAGAATTGGAACATTTTCTATGTCATCAGAGCCATATAACTGGTGTGTGTGTGTGTGTGTGTGTGTGTGTGTGTTTCCATTCCTATTTCTCTCTACCTGCAGATGCCCTTCCTCACTCTGTACTGGCCCAGTCTGTCTGCAGAGCTTGCCCCTTCCCCTCCTCTCTGGTTCTCCTGGGAAGCACATCACCGGCAGGCAGCCTGTCTCATCGCCCTCCAGCTCAGAGATGAGCTATTCTAGGAGCTGGCACTGACCAGGGGCGCTGTGGGGACCACAATGGCATGTTGAGGCCCACGTGTTTTCTGACCCTGGCTGCCAGAATGTGGCTCCCCATGAAGCGCCCCCCTTCTGTCTCAGAGGTGACATAGACCTACGAGTCCCACTGTCAGAAATAGTGGGACTATAGCCAGGAGCCCCGTATGAGGTCCTGGTGAAAAGCCATCTCCTCGGGGCCCTGGTTTTGGCTCATTGAAGATGGACAGGTGTTGTCTTGCTGTTCCTTCTGTGCAGCTCCTTCTACGTCTCTTCTACCTTGTCCTCCTTCCTCCTGAGATGGCCTGACCCCTCCTCAGCCAGTCAGCCATTTTTTTGATGCCTCCTGTATCCTCACAGGCAAAAAGGAAAGGCCCCTGTCCTCAAAAACACAGCAATCTGTAAAGTGAATCCTCTCTCTCTTTTTTTTTAAAATAAATTTATTTATTTTTATTTATTTATTTTTGGCTATGTTGGGTCTTCGTTGCTGTGTGTAGGCTTTTCTCTAGTTGCGGCGAGTGGGGGCTACTCTTCATTGCGGTGTGCAGGCTTCTCACTGCGGTGGCTTTTTTTATTGCGGAGCACGGGCTCTAGGTACAGGGGCTTCAGTAGCTGTGGCTCACGGGCTCTTAAGAGTGCAGCCTCAGCAGTTGTGGCGCACGGGCTTAGTTGCTCGGCGGCATGTGGACCAGGGCTCGAACCCGTGTCCCCTGCATTGGCAGGCGGATTCTTAACCACTGCACCACCAGGGAAGCCCAAGTGAATCCTCTCTTGCCCACTTGTGTGTCCTTCACCTCAGCTTCTCCCCTGACCTCAGGGCCCTCCATTTCTGCATCACCTCTCCTCAGTGCAGTGAAGTCAGCTGACCTCGGCCTTGCTGCAGGCTCTGACCTTGTCACATAGGGCAGGTCACTGTGTTTCGTCCCCTCTGCCGGCTCCTCCGGCTCCTTCCTGCTCTCAGTGGTCCTTGGCAGGTCGGCTGACCGCACCTCCCCCGGCGCCCGCTCAGGCTTCCTGGCCTCCCCATGGCCACTGTCCCCAAGCTCTCTGACCCTGCCTCCTCCCTCCTTCCCAGCCCCCACTCCTGGCCTAGCTCCCACTTCCCTCCCCGCCCCTCTGCCCCTACTTGTCCCCAGTGTCCCTCTCCCCGGTCTCTAAGCAGCCACTGGCCCCAGATGCTGTGCTTTCAGAGAATCAATAGAGCTAGAGGCACAGCAGTTCAGATTTCAATCAGCCAGGTTAATGATTACAAAGACTTCTTCACCCACCCACTCCCCAGAAGCCGCTCTCCCACCAGCCAGGACTCTGGTCTCTGCGCCACGGCTGGCCTCAGGCTTACAGGCGCCCCTGCTATCACTGGACCCCAAAGAAAGAGGGTCTCCTCCCAAGCACTGGCGCTGGTGGCCGTAGGGGGGATGCCTGGAGTGTGTGTACCTGGCCGGCTCTAGGAGAATCCAACCACCTTTGACACTGGAATGGAGCTTTATCTGGGGCTCTGCTGGGCTGGTCCAGGCCCCCTCCTCCCCACTCCTCTCTGTCCCGTTCGGGAGGACCCCTTTCTGCAGGCCACTCCCTCCCCAGCCCAGGGGCCCATCATTCCTGGCGCCCTTCCAGTTCCAGCCTTTCTCCTCACCTGAGGAAGTTCTCCCCACTCCGCCCCCAAGGGGGTCAGGCCCAGGGAGGAATGACCTCTCCCCTCCCATTGCCCTCTCTTTAAACCCCCAGCCCCAATACCAGGAATTCAGGCCACCACTGCTCTCTCTGCTGCCCCCTCTCCACCCTCCAACCACACAAAAAAGGGAAACCAAAATAAACAGTTGCCACTTCCTCATGAGCAAATGTCCTTCTGTCTATTTGCCCTTTGCACTGTGATCCTGCTTCTGAGAGAAGTGATTTTGGTCCTGTCCTTCCAGCATTTCTATCATGAGCCCCCGGGCAGCCTGAAGGAGGAGGGTTTGCGTGCGCCAAACCTTAGCAGACGCCCTCCCCTCTAATTTCACCCAGCGGGGGGCCGTCAGATGACCCCCCCCCACCCCCCCCATCTCCCACAAGATCATTCCCACATGCCCTGTCCATCCTGCCTTTCCACAATCCCTCCTCCTGCCTAAGGAGGGTCCACCCCTCATGCCACGCCCCCCCACCCCCAAATCTGGATTCTTCCTTTTGGCATTTACAAATGCTAGTCTCTTCATTAAAAAAAAAAAAAAAAAATTCTTTAATCTCACATCCGCCTCCAGCTACCCTCTCTCTCCTCTCCCTTCACAACCAAAGTTCTCAGCCAAGCTGTCTTCATTTCTTCACCTCCTACTCATTCCTCACCCCATTCTCAAACTGAGTTTCGCCTCTATCCCTCCCTCCACTATAAAACAGCCCTTACTACAGTTACCAATGATTTCGTGTCACCAAATACAAAAGACAGTTTTCAAATCAATCCTCATCTTGCTTGACTTCTCTGGAGCATTCAACGCTGCCGACCCCTCCCTCCTTGAAACACTCTTCCCTGTCACCCTATCCCGTGCTTTCCTCCTACCTCTCTGATAGGATCTTCTGTCTACTTTGCAGCCTCACTTCTCAAGGCCTGGGCGTTGGTCCTCTTCCCCTCCTGCTCTACTCTGTCCTTAGGCCATCTCATCCATGGCAGCGGCTACAATTACCACCTATGTCCTTATGCCTCCTGAGCTTTCAGCTCTAGCCCCTTCCTCCCCTTTGAACTGCCTCAAAGACACCTCGAATTCAGGACGTCCATGGCTGACCTTACCTGGTCCTGCCCATCTGTTTTTTCTTCACAGTTTCCCACATTAGTCACCATCCATCTGTTCCATAAGTCAGCAACTTCAGAGACATCCAAACACCTTCGTCTTCTTCACATCTCCATCCAAGGCATCAACGAGTCCTGCCCAGTTAACCTTCTTAAAAGTCTCTGAATGTATTCATTTCTTGCCACCTCCTTTGCCACTCCTGGCCAAGCTATCATCATCTCATCCTGGAATATGACAATAGCTTTTCAACTGATCTGGGTACATCCACCGTTGACCTCTCCAACCTGTTTCTGCACTGTGGCTAGAATGATCTTTTCAAAGTGCAGATGTCACCATGTTACCCTCCCGTGTCAATGGCTTTCCTTTGCTATTATAATAAAGACTTAAAGCCTTAGCATTTCCTATAGGGCCCTTCATGGTCCAGCCCTGCCTACATAGCCAGCCTAGCTTGTCCCATACTTCCCCAAGCCCTCTGCCCACCAGCCGCACTGGCCTCATTTCAGGTCCTCCAATCAGCCATGGTCCCTCCCGCAAAGGCTGTTGGTCATTCACTCTGCCTGGACTATCCTCCTTTCCACTTGCAGTTTTGTCTACTCATCTCCTATCATCCTTCAGTCTGAGCTCAAAAGGGACTTCCTAGGGACCTCCCTGGTGGCGCAGTGGTTAAGAATCCACCTGGCAATGCAGGGGACACGGGTTCGACCCCTGGTCCGGGAAGATCCCACATGCCGCGGAGCAACTAAGCCTGTGCACCACAACTACTGAGCCTGTGCTCTAGAGCCTGCGAGCCACAACTACTGAGCCTGCGTGCCATGCTACTGAATCCTGCACACCTAGAGCCCGTGCTCCGCAGCAAGAGAAGCCACCGCAATGAGAAGCCTGCGCACCACAACGAAGAGTAGCCCCCACTCGCCGCAACTAGAGAAAGCCCGTGCGCAGCAAGAGAAAGCTGCGTGCAGCAATGAAGACCCAACGCAGCCAAAAAAAAAAAAGGGGGTACTTCCTAAGGGAGAAAGACCAGGTCATATTCTCTGATTAAAATGCTTCCGTAGGACTTGCCACTATAATGTCATACTGAATCTCACCTCCCCTTGTATCTAATTTTTAAAAAAATCCCCATTGTGTCCCTACTGGGTATCACAGTGGCTGGCAATAAGTATTTCTTGAATTAATGAATGCTTAAAGGAAAAAGGGGAAAGAGCTAATTTACCCTATTTTCGGGGTGAGGGAGGGATCTCTCAGTGGCCCCCAAACTATGGGTGTTTTTAGGTTATAGGTGTGGCTCTAGCTCAGACCTGCCTTCCTCTCACCAGGCCCCCTGGTTTGATACAGGCAGCCCAGAGTCCTGGAACCATCTTACTTCTTCCCCATCCCTTGGGGCCAGGCCAACTCAGAAGTCCCTGTAGAGTTTGCCTTTAGATGCCCAGAGGGCCGCAGCATGGGGTCAGGGCTAGGTCAGTGCCAATCACTTAACAAACAAATATGCCCCTGGGGGCCTCTGAGGGATGGCAGCTTCACGGGAAGTGCTAACAAGCCCCACAGGGAAAGGCACACTTGCCCATTCCATCCTGCAGGCGAGGGTCCCCTGGAGGAGTCTGCAGCAATAGATCTTGGCCGATGAGACAGATGTGGAGCTGCTGAGTTCAGGGTAAGCTCTTTGTTCCCAAATCCCACCTGTCTTGGCCCCAGCTCTCACTAGCAGATGGGAGTTGCTTAGATTCTTCTGGATGAAAACAGCCTTCAGGAGTCATCTGTCCATTGGCCTGGAGATATGGGAGCTTGTTCCAGTTCCGAAAGATCTCTAGTTATTAAGATCCACAACCTTTCTTGGCAGCCTATGCTAGGGTCTTACCACTATCGCACACCTCTGGGAAAGGGCTTTTTTTTTTTTTCTTGCCGTGCGTTGCCGTGCAGCATGTGGGATCTTAGTTCCCCCACCAGGGATTGAACCTGTGCCCCTACATTGGAAGCTCGGAGACTTAACCACTGGACCGCTGGGAAGTCCCTGGGAGGGGGCTTTAACTCTAATTTTTCCTGCTAAAGGAAAGTCTGTTTTCTTCTGTGTGGGCCTCAGAGTTTACGGAGGAAGAGCCCTTATATTCTTGTGGTATAAGCCTTTCTGCTGAAGCTGAGATGTAGGAGCCTTTCTTCCATTTCACAGAGGAGGAAACTGAGACCAAGGGTAAATAAAAACTTGACCCCTCTTACACATAAGCCACAAAGCTAGGACAAGAGCCCCTTGGCTCTGGCCAAGCCCCAAGTCTGCTCTTTCATCTCCTTGACCTTCCTGTCTCTCTCATTCTCTCTCATTTGGAAAGGAAATACATGGTAGATTGTTGCACTAATGAATCATACGCCCTGTATCCATGCCCTGGTGTGATCCCCTCTGACATTGACGCTGGGCTTGGCCATGTGACTTGCTTTGACCAATGGGACATCAGCAAAGGAGGAAAGCAGAGGCTTGTTAAGTGCTTGTGCACTGGGGAGAGACTGGCCTCTTGGAATGTGGCCCTGAGCTTGTATGTGAGGAGGCTCAGTCTTGCCTCCTTGAGGATGAAAGACTTCATGGAGAAAGAGGTCCAGCAGTCCCAGCTTAGTCCGGCCCCCAGCTGACCCACCCGCTGAATGCAGCCACACAAGGAGCCCAGGTAAGATCTGTAGAATCACAGCCAGCCCACAGAATCCTGAGAGACAATGGCTTTCGTTTTAGTTTGTTACACTGCATCAGATAACTGCTACAAAACTACCTGAATTAAATCCTGAGATCCTTGACTTTGGGGCGCCTACCCACCCATCGGTCAACTCCAAATACCATCTCTTATCACTTTTCCCCTCTCTCACCATCAAGTTTCCCAGTAGCACAATGATCTGTCACCTCTGCATATGCTGTTTCCTTTACTTGAAACGTTCTCTCCCTGTTTCATCTAACTTCTGTTCAATTTTCAAGTCGTGGTTTAAACATCCTTTCTCCCAAAGGTCTTGCCCTGATGCCCCAGCCCAGATTAGGTTCCTCCTCTCGTAGGTCCTCAAGAACACCTGTGCTTCTTTGCCTACCCTTTCATCCAACTTGAAATCATTTATCCAATGTCTGTCTGTCCTACACACTATGAGCTCCACAAGCGTAGGGAGCACATTTCTGTGCTTATTATCTAATTCTTACCTAGCCCTCAGTAGGTGCTCCGTAACAATATTTTTTAACTGTAATTGCCTCATTTGCTGCAGGTCTCTGTGACTCTACATAGTCTTGCTATTAGTTCTCAGCCCCAGGGTCCTTGCAGGGGTGATTTTCAGTCGGGTACTGTGTATGGTGACAATGGCAATGGATGCCCACCGTACCCACGAAACTGAGTAGCCGCCCACGTTCTTAGAGCAGTTGGAGTGATTTCAGGACTCGCTGGTCCCGGAGTCCTCTGAGTTAGCTTCATCTGCTTCCCTAAGTGGACATTCCCAGACCTGAGCTTGCCCAAGGCTGAGAGATGGGGGCAAGGAAGGACATGAGGAAGCTCAAGTCAGCAGCTGGTCATGGCTGAGAGCCAGCGCAGCACACAGCTCCTGCCTCGAACTGAGTCCGGCAACTGCGTCCCATCCAGGCTCCTCCCACCTTGACCAAATCAGCTGACCCAATGGAAATGGACTCCTTTCTCAGACATATCCTCTGCTTCCACTTCGCTCTCCAGGCTGAAGCTGGCAATCAATACCTGGGAGCAAGTAGGCTCCCTGGTGCCACTTACCCCATCTTGGGCTGTTTTTTTAAAGGAATCCCAAGGTGGCTGGGTCATCCCAAACCTTATCTAGGGCACCCTTCCCCCTTTAAACAGGATGCTCCATTTCCCCCAGGCTCAAACCCAGCTCAACTAATATCTATCAGTGCTTCCTATTCAAATGAGATGATGATGTGAATGGTCAAGAAACTTATATGTCTGTTCTTAAAGGAAAGATCTAAGACAATGGTGTTCAAACTTTTTTTTTAAGCAGTAGAACCCTTTTCCAATCTCATGCAGGATCCCAGTGTACCAAAGGGAAACAAGCAGAGATGCTCTGCTTTAGGGAGAGGTTTATTTCTTTGTCTCCATCCCCTCCCTGTGGTGGCTCTCGAGGCGTCTCTTTAGCACCTTCAGCCTCCACGGAACCCATCTGGGAAATCCTGCTTGGAGGGTATCACAGCCACTGCTACCTGCTTTTCATTGTCAGACAGTAAGTCCTTCCTGCTGTCTGACCTTGTCCCATCCACAGGTTACAGGGGCTGTAATAGTCTCTGAGTCTGTCCTCAGGACAGGAGAACGAAGCTGATCTCTGGCATAAGCCCACTTTCCTCCATGGTGCCTGGTTGTGCTCTGCACATAGGTCTGTTTGCTTGAGCCATTGGGAGATGCCAGGGTTCATGCCTTGTGCTATTTGGTGAAAACTCCACAGGCGCTGGAGTCGAACAATTGGTGGGGTTCACCAAACCTGAGAGGCCAACCAAGGAGACATCCAGCCTGTACATAGTGGGGTTACAGTGGCCAGCAGACAGGGTAGCCACTGGGCCCATCCTGCCAGGGGAAGCTCAGGGCAGCTCTAGGACCAGGAAAATGGTGTTTCCTTTCCAGAACTCCCCACTGCCCAGGCCTCCCAAGCGAGATGGCTCCCAGCAGACAGAGAAGTTAGTTGGCAGGTAGGAGGGCTTCCCTGAGAGATGTTTCTCTTCCTGGATTTTCAACTAAAATTTTCTGCTTAGCTCTTTACTGGAGATACCCAAGAAGGGCTCTTGACCATCTACCTTAGTGAGGGGGCACGGTCTTTCTCAATGCCTCTCCCACTCCCAGCTGAACTCTTTCTTTCCAGACCTGGGGAGGAAGAGCAGGAGATAGGTGTGAAAGGACAGCCTAAGAGTCCCAGCAGAGGCCTACGTGCAACCCAAGCCCAACCCCAGTCTATAGGTTGCCTCCCAGTGCCTGAGGCCAAAACTGTCTTGACTGGGGCTGGGCTTCAGGGTCATCTAACTTGGAGGGTGATTCTTTGAGTTCAAAGGTTTTTGACCTTTTAAGTACCAGAACTCAATCAATCAATCAATCAAACAAACCTGGAATTCCACTGTACAAAAACAACAAAAGCTGACCTATTCTGGGAGGGCCGGGAGATTTGGGGGCAGGTGGGACAGGGGAGGGCTTGGTGAGGGGAAAGGTGGAAGGTACAGTCATGCCTCTTACCTTTCCCCTAACCTCTCCCTCACCCTTGAGGTCCCTTTACAGAACCCCGCAGATCTCAGTTTGAAAACCATTCTAGGGAGGGGGTCAGGAAAACCACTTGGCATCTTCATGGGTTTTGAGATCCTGAATCCTCACAGTTTTCTACTTCTCTGATCATTTTCTTTTGCTCCCTTGATCCCTAGTCTACATCCAATATTCTTTCCCTAATCGTTTTCCTCTTCTCTCTCCATTCTCTCAAACAAGTTCATTTGCTAACTTGGCTTCCACAAGCACCTCTCTACAGGTGACCCCCGAATCTACCTGTCCAGTCCCAACTTGTCTCTTGGCTTCCAGATCCCCATTCTCAGCTGGTTGCTGGATACATCCACAAGAATTGTCCACTGGCACCTCAAAGTCAACCAACATGTCCCAGACTTTGGAACGCTGGAAAGAACCAAGTATTTGGACTTGGAATCCAAAGACCAGGATTTGAACCCTAGCTCTGTTCTTCCCTAGCTGTGTAACTTTGGGCAAACCACTTAATCCCCCTGAGCCTCAGTTTCCTCCTCCCCAAAACAGACAGGCTAATACCTTGCCCTTTTTAATTAAAGCAGAGTAATAAACATGGAATTTTGGTAAACTATATTGTGCTTTAAAAGCTTGCTCCTTTTGCCTTGTATCCTGATGCAAACACAGTCAGAGAAGTTCAAAGGAGGGAGACTTCTTCTCTTCCCTCTCACCCACCAGGGACAGGGAACACCTGGTTGACCTGACAGGTGAATGCTGGCTCTCTGAAGACTTCTTCTCTTTTATATCTTCTTTCCGGCCCACATGTCCTAATTGAAATCCTTGTCTCGGACTCTAGAACATCCAAGTTATCCTGCACCCTGGCTTAGTTTTCCTAGGACCAAAATTCACTAGACCATTTCTCTGCTGCCCCCAGAATGAAACCCAGCACCCACTCAGGCTCACAGCATCCCTGTCACAGCTTCCAGCCTCTTAGCATAGCTCACGTCTCTCTTTACGAAGTTTTTTCTCCCCACTCTCCAAATAGCAAAGCTTTCTCATCTTTCTAGGCCATATTCAAATGCTACCTTTTCTAGCAAGCCTTTCCTAACACTCTGTCAGAAGTAGCGGCTTGTTTCTTTTTTTTTTTTTTTTAATTTGTTTATTTATTTATTTATGGCTGTGTTGGGTCTTCGTTTCTGTGCGAGGGCTTTCTCTAGTTGCGGCAAGTGGGGGCCACTCTTCATCGCAGTACGCGGGCCTCTCACTATCGTGGCCTCTCTTGTTGCGGAGCACAGGCTCCAGACGCGCAGGCTCAGTAGTTGTGGCTCACGGGCCTAGTTGCTCCGCGGCATGTGGGATCTTCCCAGACCAGGGCTCGAACCCGTGTCCCCTGCATTGGCAGGCGGATTCTCAACCACTGCGCCACCAGGGAAGCCCTGCTTCTTTCTTTATACTTCCAAGACTCACTGTTCTTCTATTTGTACCAAATGCACTTGGTCTTGTGTGGTATTTAGGCATTTACATGTCTGTGTCTCACACCAAATCGTGAGCGCTCCAAGGGCTGAGACTATGACGTATTCTTCTCTTTTGTAAGTAGGTGCTCAACAAATATTTGTTAAACTGAAAATTGACCATCACCAGATTTCAATCCTAACAATTAAATTATTGGCCTGTGTTTGGATGGTGATGCTCATACCGTTATAATGAGATGACATCCTTTCATTTAAGCAAAGAGAATGAAAATGCTTTCTCCCAGATCTCCTGTTCTGTACTTACAGTGGCCCATCAACAGTTCTATTTAAAGGTCTTACACTTTATTTATTCATTTGCTCAACACTTTTTAGGTGCCTGTTCTGAGCCTGGCGCTGTCAGAGATATTAGCCAAAGAGAAATAAAACACTGCAAAAATTCATTAATTAAAAAAGACATTGTCTTCAAGAGCTTGGTGTTTTATGAGGGAAACAAACACAAAAACAGTGACACGTGCTGATAAGTGTAGTAAGGAAGACGTGAGTAGGTGTCAGGAGAATGGAAGCGGGATCTCTGATAAACTCTCTCTTCTTCTCAAATAGGTGGTATGGAAGAGTAGGGAGGTCAAGGGTGAGACACGGTCTCAGCTTACTGACCTGCCAATTATTTAATTTTTCAGTCCTCATTTCTTCTGCTAGAAGCTGCTAATGGTAAGACCTTTTTATATACTGCAGGAATTATTGTAAAGAACAAAATAGTCTATGTAGAATATATTTTAAACTTTTACAGGACTTACCTGGTGGCACAGTGGTTACAAATCCATCTGCCCATGTAGGGGACACGGGTTCAAGCCCTGGTCTGGGAAGATCCCACATGCCGTGGAGCAACTAAGCCCATGCGCCACACCTACTGAGCCTGCGCTCTAGAGCCCGCGAGCCACAACTACTGAGCCCGCGTGCCACAACTACTGAAGCCCACGCGCCTAGAGCCCATGCTCTGCAACAAGAGAAGCCACCGCAATGAGAAGCCCGCACACCACAACGAAGAGTAGCCCCCGCTCGCCGCAACTAGAGAAAAGCCCGCGTGCAGCAGCAAAGACCCAACTCAGCCAAAAATAAATAAATTAATTAAAAAAAAAACTTTTATAAACTGTAACCATAAATACAAGGATATATTTGTACACCCATAGTCCTAAACCATCCCCTCCTGCCAACTTTCTCACAAATGGTCTTGTCATGTTCTAATTCATCCCAGATCGGAATCTTGAAATCATCTTTGACACCTTCCTCCTCACCCTTCGCACCAATGTCACCGAACCTTGCATCCCGGTCTTCCCTCCTTTTTCCACCTGATCACAGCCTCACTCTGTCCTCGTCATAGCGCTCCACACTTGGACCTTTGTGACAGACCCTCCTGCTGCCTGCATCTCTCAGTTCCATTCTTCCTAAAATTCAGAAGCCTCTTCCTAAAAGATTGCTTTCTTTGTCATTCCCCTGAACAAATAAATTCAATTTCCCCCTTATTTCTGCAGACCAAAGTCCAAACCTTGTGGCTTGACATTTAAGGCTTTTGGCCACGTGGTTCTATCTTATTTACCCAAACCTGTAACATTAGCTGGCCTGGGTTTCTCACTGTCTCCTGAACGAACATGCATAAGCCCAAACACACATAACTCATTCTCTCATTCACTGTATCCTCGCTTGGTCTCAGGGGATAGGGTGGGAAGGAGTGGACACACAAATGAAGTGCAATCACAGTTCGGGAGGACCTTTCTGCACTGGGAATGGTCTCGACCCTCCTATCTATCCTTCAAGACCATGCTCACAGCATGTCTTCACGAGGCCTTGCCTGATTTTACCTCCTCCAGAACACCTATAGGGACTTCCCTGGTGGTCCAGTGGTTAGGACTCCACACTTCTGCTGCAGGGGGCTCCAGTTCGATGCCTGTTTGGGGAACTAAGATGCTGCATGCCGTGCAGCCAAAAAAATAAATAAATTAAAATAAATTGAAGAAAAGAACCTCTCCCTCAAAAGAATATAGATAGAAAAAAAAAAAAAAAAAAGAACACCTGTAGCACTCACTCACGATACTGCTATAAATCAATGCTTTCCAAACTTGAGACACAGCCCCCGAGGTTCTGACCTAGTAGGTGTGGGGAGGGGCCAGAGAATTTACATTTCTAACTGGCTCTGATGACAAGGGTCTGGGGGCCTCACTTTGAGTACAACTGCTGCAGATTACTTTGTACAAGCACTTATACTTTCACTTCCACACTAAGCTCTTGAGGTAGAAAATATATTTTCTGTCTCTTTGTGGATCAGTCCCCCAAAAGCAGCAATGAATTGCCCGGCATGTAGAAAGTGCTCCCCAAGTTTCACTGTTGCTCGTTTACAGTACTGTGCCTTTCACGTTCTCATTTGGTGCTTATAACAACCCCACTGGGTCGGGAGAAAGGGCATCCTTCTCGCAGACTGCGGAAGGCAGAATCAAGTCACCACAGAGCACAGACTGCCTGGCGTAGGCTCGAGTATGGAGCCGTAAGCCAAGTCATAGGGCTGCTCGAACTGTGGTCTCCCTGCCACTGGCTCCTTGGTCTGGTGCTCAACTTGAAGCCCACTTTTCCCTTCTCCTAGGAAGGAGCGGGAAGGACCTGACATTTATTGGGCAATTACTCTCTGCCAGTTTCTGGGCTGGGGGATGTACATATTATCTCAGGGGTCCGGGGAAGTACAGTAATGGGATCCCCCATTTACATGTTTTATGTGTAAAACATGGAGGCTCAGAACATCCAAGTTTTTATGCTTCCTTGCAGAGCAGAGGCAGGAGTGGCCAGACAAGTTAGGAGAAAGTGATTTCACATTTACTGGAGGTCAAGTGTGTGTCCAGGTGCATTGTTCCAGGTGCTTTCACCTACCTAGTCTCCGTGAATCCTCACAATCACCTTCCAAAGGAGATCTCATTTCACCCATTTTTAAAGACACGGCAGCAGCCTCAGAGAGGTTATATAATTTTCCCAAGGCCACACAGCTGGGAAGAGGGAAAGCTGTGGGTTGTGGAGCTGGAATTCCTGGTCTCTCTGACCCCAAAGCCCTTGTTGGTCCCATAGCCCCGTCCTGTGTCCATGTCACAGGGTCTATGCACAATTTTCATGGTGCATCGGTAGCAGAAACGGGACTAGGAACCAGGTCCACACAGCCTCCTTCTCCCTGACAACAGCTGGCATCCTGTTGGCTCAGGCTGCTAGAGGCCTGGATTCAGGCTCTGTCCTTACACTGATTCAAGACTGTTTATAGTACATAGGCAAGAGGAGGGGTAAGTGGGGAAGACCAGAGCCTTGGTTCAGCTGGGAGGTGGGAGGTAGGCCTGGGTGGCATGGACCTCGGAAGGCTCGCTTCCATCAGGTAATTGGGAAGCGGAGGCTTGTTTTCCCCCTAGATCTGGTGTGAGAGCTGTTTAGAAGTCCAGGAAGTGTGGTGGTTCCCTCTGCCCATAGACACACTCCCACCTTCACAGACCCTCCCAAGGACAAGCCTCCCAGACACAGATCAGGGGGAGGGGGGTGGCTCAGAGATGTGCAGGCTCAGATTCAAGGTGACACTCACCAGCACACACAGAGCCATCCTGCCACCCGTGCCCCGGCTCACCCACAGAGGTGGCAAATTCTCGCAGAGGGCAGCCACAGCACCCCGCGGAGGGCTGCTCATGGCACACTCCTACCCGGCCAGAGGTACAGAGGGTGAAAACTCCAACCAGCCACCTTGAGTGTACCTTGGAGGACTGTCAGAAAGGATGTGGGGGGGGGGGAGCTGGCAGGCAGTGTTTTCTCCATCGCTGCCATCCCCCACCCCTGAGCACCTATCAGCTCATGGAGGGAGTCTCATGCTTAGAAGGGGGCTCTGGCTCCTTTGCTCTATGCAGTTTATGATCTGTCCTTTCCCCAGGCTCAGTTCAGTTCCCTCTGGCCAGTACTTGGGAGGCATCAGGTGGGGGAGGGGCTGGAGTGCAGGATGCAAAGCTGGGGAGGAAGTAGGGGCAAGGGAAGGCAAGAGTCAGCCCGGGGCTTCTGGATTACAGTGGAGGTCACAAGGAACTCGGAAACCTTGCTTCGCTGTCCTGTGGCAGCTCAGACACGGGGAGAAAAGGGCCGGTCCAACTCATGCCAGGATTCCTTGGTCCTCAAGATGCTGGGAACCAATGGTCAGAACCCCAGATGCCAAGATTGGGTGACCAAGATCCAGAGCAGTGGGGTTGGGAGACTCAAGCTTGGTCTGGGCTGACACCTGTTCACAGCACCCCTGTTGTTTGGACTCTTCCCCAGGTCAGGCTCCCCCCACTGACAAGTTTCTCTTGCCCCAAATCCTTCCTGAGCCATGTGTGTGTGTAAGACTGAGAGAGAGGTGAGGGCAGACAGAAGCCTGTGAGGGCAAGGGAAGTGGGAATGGGGGCTTTGGGGCTGACTGCTGCCAGTATGATCCCAGAGGACAGGTTTGGGAGAGGGTCCCTCCAGCCCGCACCGTGCAGCCCATTTTAGCAGGAGCCGGCATGCTGCATCCCCAGCCTGTCTCCCCTCGTCTCGTGCAGGAGGGAGGGTAGGGCTGGCCCGGCAACCTTACCGTCTGTGGAGGGCTGCCCACGGTCATCTCCACGTAGTAGCCCTGACCGGACTTGCCCCTCAGGTTGTCCACCATCTCCACAAAGCTGCCCCTCCGGCTGGGCTCCTCGGGCTCCTCGTCGGTCTCCCGGGGCAGCCGCAGCCCCAGGGGGGCGCCCCCCAGCCCGCTTCGCAGGGGCAGCCGGATGCCAGGCTGGGAGCCGTGGGCAGGCAGCACCCCAGAGCCCATCCATAGCAGGAGCCAGGGCAGCGCTTGGGCCATGGTGGGCCCTGGCCTTGGGGCGCTCTGGGCTCACTCCAGCCCGCGACCGTCCCTGTGGCCTGACCCCAACTCTGGGTGCTGGAGGTGGCTTCTCAGGAGAGTGAGCGGTGAGGCATCAGGGCTCCAGCGCCTGCAGGCCCCTCGGCCAGCCCTGGGTCCAGGCTGTGGGGAGCGGGCAGGAGAGATCCACAGAGAGACAGGAGGGGAGGAGACGGATCCGGAGCCTGGCTACATCTGGCCAGCGGTCCAACCTCAACGGAGGTCCGGGAGAGGCCGGCTCGGGCCCCCCGGGGGGCTGGGCGGGGCGGGCATGGCAGGTCGGAGGCTGCTTTCCTGGTCCTCTCGGCGGGGCGGCAGCAGGGGAAGGGTCAGGGGCTCCGGGCTCCTACGGCTGCGTTTGCTGCTCAGGCCACCATAATCCCGCTCCCAGCTCCCAGGCAGCCTGGGGAGACGGAAAGACTTGTGGCAGCGGCTGTCAAAGCCAAAGGGTTTTCGCTTTTCCCTGGGATCGCTGGGAAGTGTAGTCTTCCCATGGCAGGCAGCCCGGCTTCCGGGGTTGGTGAGGGGTCTGGGATGCCCTCTGCCGAGATGGAGTCCACCCTGCAGGACCCTGGCAGGATGGGAAGGGCCGTCGGGATGGAGTGGTGGCAGACCTCTCTTGTTCCGTCAGCCTTTCATCGGGCATTTCTGGAGCACCCACTGTATGCCAGGCACTCTGCCAGGCCCTGGGGCTACAGAGAGAAATAAAATGCATATGCACCGCACAAAATGATGGGGAATTAAGGAGCAGGGATTTGGGGGACATCTGTGGGGTCTGGGAAGACTCAGCGGGAGGAGGTGGAATTTAATTTGAACCTTAAATTTGAACCTTAAAGAATGGGTGGAATTTCTACGAGCAGAGATTTGTGAAGCAAGAGTAAGGGGGGATAGAAGGGTATTCTACGCAGCCAAAGGAATAAGCGAGGGCAAAGGGGAAAGTGCAGGGGGCGGTCTGCCTTCCCTGGAGCCTGCAATCTGCAGGCAGGTGAGAGCCAGTTGGGGCTTCTCTCAGCTGAATCCTTTTGTGCCTTTAGTGTTCTACCTGCCCTCACCTCCACCCCAGATTCTGTGAATCTTCAAGCCCCTCCAGATTTCTGTGCTGTCAGTGAGCTGCTGGTAAATGGCTGTTGTCAGCTTTAAAGTGTTATCACTCCAAGAAGTATCTTTATGTTAATAGGCAAGAGCTTAAAACGGAAAGCTTTAGAGCTAAAATAGCTTGAAGGAGAAAAGCCATATGATTATATCAACGTATTATTTATCAAATGTGGAAAGCTGTTGTTAAAATTCAGCAGTCCTTCTGATAAAAACCAAGGGGGAGGGACTTCCCTGGTGGCGCAGGGGTTAAGATTCCGCCTGCCAATGCAGGGGACACGGGTTCGAGCCCTGGTCCGGGAAGATCCCACATGCCGCGGAGCAACTAAGCCCGCGAGCCACAGCTACTGAGCCCATGTGCCACAACTACTGAAGCCCGCGAGCCTAGAGCCCATGCTCCATAACAAGAGAAGCCACCGCAATGAGAAGCCCGCGCACCGCAACGAAGAGTAGCCCCCGCTCGTTGCAACTAGAGAAAGCCCCGCCCGCAGCAAGAAGACCCAACGCAGCCAAAAATAAAACAAAAACAAAAACAAAAAGACCCACGAAAAACCAAGGGGAAACTTCTTAAACAAGATAACAGAAAATCATAGAAAACATAATAGTGACAGGCTAAAATTATTACCATTAAAGTCAGGCTTAGGAAAGAGAAGGTCAATATCACTACTCTTATCCCACATAGTTTAGATCAGTCTAGCTAACTCAATAAGATGAGAAAATGGAGCAAATATTAGAAAGCAAAGGATTATTATTTGCAGATTATATAATATGGATAGAAAAATCCTAACCAATAAGGTGATTAGACATAGGTTAAACAATAAAAATCAATAGATCAATATAGGTATGGGAATTTTGTATATGATAAAGATGGAATTCATATTAGAGGGAAATAGATACATTTATTCAACAACTGTTGTTGGGACAACTGGCTACCTTTTGGGAGGAAAGAAAACTAAATCCCTAACTCATCTACAAATAAACTCCAGATAGGTCAAAGAGCTTAACATTAAAAATAAAACTACAGAAAAAAATAGAATATTTAAAAAATCTTATATTGAAGAAGTTCTAACAAAACTCAGAAGATTTTTTTTTTTTACTTTACATTTTTGTTTTTAAAGTATTTGTTTATTTATTTATTTATGGCTGTGTTGGGTCTTCGTTTCTGTGTTCACAAAGAATGTGAACAGGTATTTGATAGAAATTCAAATGGCCACTAAATATATGAAAAAAGTTCAACTTCATTAATAGTGAAAGAGGGACTTCCCTGGTGGTCCAGTGGCTAAGACTCCGCACTCCCAGTTCAGGGGGCCCAGGTTCTATCCCTGGTCGGGGAACTAGATCCCATATGCTGCAACTAAAAGATCCCGCATGGCGCAACTAAGACCTGGCACAGCCAAATAAATAAGTAAATCAATATTTTTAAAAAGTCATTAATAGTGAAAGAACACAATTAAAACAATATTTAGATAACATCATCAGAATTTTTTGGCCTCTCACATTGGTAATATTTGGTGTTGGTGAAGGTGTTGGTTGGACTGTAAATTATTCCATTTTTAGAGAGAAATTTGGCAATGTCTACTAAAATGTAAAACATGTAAACTCTGAGCAGTGTCACTTCTAGGATCCTATCCAACAAAAATCCAACAGTATTTCAGCATTGTGTACAACATCAAAACTTTGGAAGCAAAAAAAAAATGATTACCAATAGGGACATGAGACATTCAATCAATTGAATCTTATGTAACCATTATAAAGAATGGAGTAACTTCTTATGAACTCACCTTGGAAGATGTTTATGACATGTTCAATGAAAAAAGCACAGGGATTTGCATTTCTAAGTTTGCATTTCTAAGTACAAGTCTATAGGGAAACCTGATAAAATGCAAATTGCTTATCTGTGTGGGGTAACCTCATTAATCCATAGTAACCCTTATTTTATTAGCTCTCCCCATTAGACAGCAAGGGACCTAAGGAACAAAAGGTAAGAATTTTGATGGCAATTAATGTCAACCAGATTGATTGCAAGTTTTCGGACAGGGGGACAAAATCTTCAAATGGTTTTTTGAACCCTGATTTTGTGCAAGGTCTGTGGTGGATGAACTGGTGAGCTCTCAGTGTCCTTCCCAGTCTGCTCCCTTGGTTCCTCTGTGAGACTTTTAAGGTGTGTGGAGAGGAAGGGGGAGCAATGATTTGTCATCTGCAGGCAGAAAAAAGGAAGTACAGGCAGAACTGCCACAGAAAAGACTTGACGTTAAACACGAGGAATACCTTCTGGATATCTGCTTTGGGATCCACAGGAAGAGCAGTCTGAGTTCCTCATCCTGGGACCAGGCCCCTAGTGGTGCTGGAACTAGTTTCAGGACTTAGCAGGAGCCAGATGCATCTCCACCATGGAGCCTGCCAGGAGTTGCTCCAGGTGCTCCATCCTCCTCGCCAAACGACTAACTTTCTTCACTTTTCTGCTCCCCAGTTTTCCCATTAATTTAATGGCCAGGGCTGTCTTTGCCGCTCTTGACTTCTCCTGGAGGTTGAGGACATGTAAGAGAAAGGAAGATTTGCCCTCGTGCAAACAAAACTAAAGCCTTTTAAATTATATTAGTAGTAACCCTTCTGCCAGGCAGCGTTTGTGGAGGGGCTACACACCGTCATTTTTTCCTCCTTAAATAGACTATTGGAAAGAGTTATGACAGGGCTTCCCTGGTGGCGCAGTGGTTAAGAATCCGCCTGCCAATGCAGGAAACACGGGTTTGAGCCCTCGTTCGGGAAGATCCCACATGCCGCAGAGCAACTAATCTCGTGCGCCACAACTACTGAACCTACGCTCTAGAGCCTGCGAGCCACAGCTACTGAAGCCTGTGTGCCACAACTACTGAAGACCGTGCTCCACAACAGGAGAAGCCACCGCAATGAGAAGCCCGCGCACCGCAACAAAGAGTAGACCCCCCGCCCCGCTCTCAGCAACTAGAGAAAACCCGCGTGCAGCAGCGAAGAACCAATGCAGCCCCAGATTAAATAAATGAATAAATAAATAAATTTAAAAAAGAAATAGTTATGACAGAGATTATTATACCCTTCTTGCCTGAGCCCTGCCCTCCGTTAAAAAAGATGGACAGTGGTCTCTTAACTCCTGAGCGGGTACTAACTGATTTAGTCATAGCAAATGGGAGTCTTTCTTTTGTTTATTAAAGCCTCGGTGGGTTGATTATTGAGGATCAGTGTATTATTCACCTGATGTTAATCACGCTACTAAAAATGATGACCAAAAGATTGTCTTAGGTAAGTCACGTTACTGTCGATACTCTGAATGATCCTTTCCTGCCCGGGAAGAAATTCCCCTCATAGCTAAATTCTGACTCTCTTTTAACCCCTTGTGGAGCCCCATCAACTATATTGGACTACCTCTCCCATCATGCAACGGGAAACGTGCAGCTCGCCTCCGTGATCCGACGGGACCTTTAACCAATCCGATGACAGGGCTCTCATTCGGCGACCTTTTGACTCTGGGTAGAGGCGGGGCTCTCAGTTGCTAGGTTCGTACCCTTTCCGGAAGTGGTTATTGGCCGCTGCAGGGCAACACCCCGGCGTCCCTGGAAGCTGGGAGCTCGGGTGGTGTTGGGGAAGCTGCGCAGAGCCGGGAGCTAGCGCCCAGGGCCTCCCGGGGTGGGGGACAGGTGAGAACCCCCTGGAAGGAGGGTTGGGTGGCTGGGAAGGGAGGGAAGCGGGAAAGTCGAGGCACCCTCGTGTGCCACCGAGCGGGATGTGCATGTGTGGGCGGGAACTGAAGGAAGAAGTGAAGATGGAGCGGCCGGATCAGTGCGCCTCTATCCAAAATCTGAGTGGCGGAAGGGCCTGGGCTGGAGTGCTGGCGGGGCAGTGAGAGCGAGCACTGGGCCACGAGTGTGAGCTGGCAGGGGCGCTCGTTAATTTGTCCTGTTCGAATTTAGTGTGTAAGGCCGGCCTTCTGAACCCTGCTTGAACATTTCTCTTGTGGGGAAGCTTGCCCCCATGTCCGAATCGGGGCTGGCCCAACCTTTTGATGTCTTTTGGCCAGCTGGGGAAATTAGTAAGTTTTTTGTTTTCGTCTTTTCCTTTCCTTGCATTGATTCAAAAATCTACCTTCTCCGTGTGGAACCGCGCTCCTCACTTGCCTTCCACGACTCCTCTCTCTCTGGGGTTTCCTAACCCAGCCCCCTTCATCAGCCTTTGCAAGCCCTTCCTTTCTGTTCACTACACTCCATCTCTGGGCGATTTCACCCAGAGTTTCAGTTACCATCTATTTAACGGTTACTTCTCAAACTGTGGCTCCCGCCAGACCTCTTTTCTTGAGCTCCGACTTGCTTACTGATCATCCCAACTGAACGTCGCCCCATTCTTCCTGGTCCCCCAGATCTGTTCCTCCTTTGTAGTTCCTGTCTCAGTGAAGGACTTCACCCATTCACTCAGTCAGCCATGTCTGCACTTGGAATTCATTCATCTATTATATGCAGCAAACATTTGTTGGCCATTCCCTATATCTAGGCAGTATGCTAGGTGGGGCTATCGGGCAAGGCATAGAAGCTAACTGATAATCACAATATACTGCCTGAAGTGCTCTGATTGTCCTCCTGCCTCTCCCTTACTTGCTGCAGACATCAAGTACTGTTCTTTTGCCTCGTAATACACCTGGAATCTGGCCCTTCCTTTCCATTCTCACAGCCACTGACTTAGTTCATAATTTCTTGCTTTTTTTTTTTTTTGGCCACCATGGGGATCTTAGTTCCCCAACCAGGGATCGAACCAGTGCCCACTTCATTGGAAGCATAGAGGCTTAACCACTAGACCGCCAGGGAAGTCCTTAGTTCATAATTTCTTGCCTGTGTTTTCAGAATACCTTTCTAAGTGGTCCCTCTGCGTCTTCTCTTGCCCTCCTCCAATTAGTTCTTACACAGCTGTCAGAATCGTCTTTCTAAACTACAGATCTGATCAGGCCAGTCTCCTTTGTGAAATCTTATGATGGTTCCTCATCAGGTCAGGATACAGCCTCAGTCCTCCCAAGCCTTTTATTATGTGCTCCTTGCCTTCCATTGTAGATCTCTCTCTTGCCATTGTCCCTTGTGCGCTGGTCACGTCAGAGTGGTTAAGAGCTCAAGGCTTTGGAGTCAGATAGATGTGGGTGCATTCATGTTCTGCTATGCCATTTACTAGCTGTGAAACCTTGGGCAAGTTTAAAAAACTTTTTGAAAACTTGCTGAGGCTCAGTTTTCTCTTTTGAAAAATGGGGATAATAATTTCTACTTAGCAGAGAGGATGAGGTGTGATGATGTATATATAGCATTAGTACAGTTCTTGGAACATAGGAAGTGTTCAGTGAATATAAGCTTTTGTTGTCATCATTAATTCTCTGCACCTACCGTATACTCTCTTCTGCCTCTTTGCCTTTGTGTAAGCTGTGTCTTCTGCCTTAAATAACCTTACTGCCTTATCCTGGTGAGCTCCTGTTATCCTTCAAGAACCATCTCCATGGTCCTCTACTCTGCAATGCTTTTCCTGATCTTCCAAAGTAGGGTTAATTGCCTTTGCCTTTGTGTCCTATTTTCTGATACTTCCCTTAATGCACTTAACACACTATATAGTCATGTATTTACATATTTGGCTTCACAAGTAGGTTGAGGTGGAGTGTTATCAGGTGTGTGGCCGTGACAGCACAGTGCCTGACCCATGGTAGGTGTTCAGTAAATGGTTATTGGATGTCTGAATGGCCTTAACTTATATTCCCTGGTACTGGCTTTGTCCTCCAGAACAATGTAGGCTAAGCCCTTTAAATAAGTGAATGGTAATAATAACAACTAACATTTATTGAGGTCTTACTATGTTTTGAGTATTTTACATGTATTGAGTCATTTACTCCTCACAACCCTTTTAGATAGACATTGTTATTATCCCCATTTTATAGACGAGGAAACTGAGGCAACTTGCCCAGCGGGTAAGTGGCAGAGCTGGGATTCAAAGCCTAGAATGTTCCCAAACCTGTGCTCATTACCACTGCATAATCAACTCTAATGTCTTCCACGTTCTCCTCAATGCCTTCTCCAGTAAATCTTTTCTTTTCCGGTGGTGAACTTTCTTTATAATTGTTCAAGCAGGGTGGAAGAAATAAATATGCAGGGAACCCTAAGTATGCATATATGTGTGTATGCTCTGTGAGTACGCAGGTGTGCAAAACTTTTTGGCTATGCCTGTCAAATTAGACCACATTCACAGGAAGGTAACCATAATGTCGAGAGACTGGGAACCAGTGGCATGTATTGAAGGGAAGGGAGCTGGGGAAACCTGGCTTGGAGTAGTGGTGCCTTGGGTGCCCTTCGTGGGTCCAGAGAGTGAAATAGGTCAAATGGGAGGAAGTTTCTTAGACATAGATTTTTGGCTTACTAAGAGAAAGACCTTTTCATAGTTAAGGATGATCTAACTGTGGAATTGGCAGTAACATCAGTAATATTGCTAAATTTATTTAACATGTTTTGTGTACCAGGGACTGTGCTAGGCACTGTACAGGTATATATTATCTCATTTCATCTTCAAACAACCTTTTGATGTAGATTATCATGATTGTTTGAATTACGCACATGAGGTTATTGAGGCTTAGAGAAGTGAAGTACCTTGCCTAAGTTCATACAGCTGGTAAATGAGAAAGATGGGATTTAATTCAGGTGTTTCTGGCCCCCAAACTGGTGCTTCAGCCACTATGCTGTCTGGCACTTAAAGCATAGAGAGGAAAAGTTTGGCAAGGGAAGGGCAGTTGGACCAGAGCTCTTATGGGCTTTTTTTTTGCTCTTGAGATTCTTTGATTGTATATTAGTGGTTTAGAGCAGTGACCAAGCTCCTACGTTTACTTAGCTTATTTTAGGCTTGGTTGGTAAATGCAGAAGGAGGCAGAGGCATGACCCTCAGAAGCCTGTGGCTTAACAGGAGAGGTGGAACACATTCCCATAAAAAAGGTAATACCGAGAAAAATATGCCTATGAACAGAGGAAAACTGTGTCCTTTGTGCTGAGGTAGTTATAAGTAGACAGGAGAGGCCGAGGTTGGCCAGGGAGGGCCTCCTGGAGAAGGTGTATGAGCCTTTCCTTCTTTGCTAGATTCTGGGATTGGCAGGAGATGGATGAGGACAGTTGGGTGATCCTTCCCCACAACTCCGTGGCTCACAGTGAGGGTCAGGCCTGGTGGCAAGCACATCTCATCAGGTTTCATCTCATCTATCGGTAAGTGCTGCATGGAGTACCACGTTGGCGGTTCTGAAGCCACGTCTAGGGTGCCAGGATTGACAGTGATGTCCCTCACGGTCTCAGGCTTAGAGGGAAATGTTAGGACATGTGCCGTGTGTTTCCTGAAGCTGATCTCAGGGCTGCTTTCTTAGATGTCTCATCTTACCCCCTCTCACCTGGGTTATCGTCACCTCTCATCTAGATTGGCTCGTGGTTTCCTACCTAATCTCTCTGCAGCCACTCTGATTTTCTTCTTTTCCAATCTGGCCTCCATTTCCAGTGGCTGCCTGAGTAATCTTTTCAAAATATGTGTCTGGAAAAACCCTTTCCTGATTTCCAGCTCTCTTATTATAAAAGCCAAGCTCTCCACATGGCCCGGCTTCCACGCACCTGCCCAGCATCATCTCCGACTATGCTTCTTCTTGCTTAGTGTTCTTTCCTGTTGAAGGGCCTTTGCATGTGCTGCTGCTTTTGTTAGAACACCTTTTCCTCCTCTTTTTGTCTGGTGAATACCTCCTCGTTCTTCACTGCTCAGCACAGTCTTCATCTAAGTCAGGCTCTTTTCCTTCAGAGCTCTTACCTCATTTAAAATTATACACTTATCTGTGACTGATTGGTTTGTCTCCCTCCCTCACTAGACTAGCTCCTGGGGAGTAGCAGCTGAATCTGTTTTTAATCACCATTCCATCTCTAGCGCCCAGCAGCAAATAAATACTTCTCCAATGAGTAAATGATCTCTAGTAGCCATTGAACAAATGTGGTTTCTCTTCCACCACCTTCCTTATTCCTGCAATTCCTGCCCTTTTGGCCCTGTCCTTGCCTATATCTTTCCTGAAGCCAGGCAAGGCAAGGAAAGAAGGTAGACTACAGCCCACCCGTATTTTAATTTTTTTCTGGCAGAAGATTTGTTTGACATTTGAATAATCCAGGAATTTAGATTTTCCACATTCTTCCTGACCTTTAAATAGTTAAATATAGACGGTTTTGTAAATAGCTAATTAGGCATTTTGCTGTGAGGACAGAGATTTTACCTGCCCCCTGCTTTCTGGAGGTGGGATGTATCTAGGGATAGGTAACATTTTTCAAATGCAGAATTTCTCGAATTCTCTGAGATAGTTGGTACAATGCCTTGTATAGATCACTGCCTGTTGAATTGAATAACGTACAGCCTGATGTTCAGGCCACTGCGATTCCTACCTCCCCAGAGATCCTTTCCCTTTTTTTTTCCCCTCTTCTCCCTAACTCAGAGGATTAAAGATTCCGAGGGCTCCTTAAACCTCCAGGCTGTGGGCCACATCTCCTGCGCTGGTTCTTGGTCCTTTTCTGCTCTGCTTTTTCCGCATCTGGCCCTACTCATCTCTGACTGTGTGTGTGGAGGCTCAAGCATTATGTCCACAGGTGTTATAGGTTCTTAAGGGAGGGAGAAGATTCCCACTTAGGCTTAAGTACTGCAGGGAAGAATGCTTCTCTTTAGCCTTTCTTCCTGAGGCACAAAGTTGCTGCTTGGAGGTGTTGTGGTGGGAATGAGAGGGGGCAGAGCCTGGTTCCCTTGGGTCCAGTGACTGACAAAGGGAACCATCTTTTCTGAGTGCTAAAGCAAGACACATCCCTTGCCCATCTGTCAGCTGCCAGGGTGCAGAGAGGGCCATGGGAATGGTCCCTCAGAGATCCTTTGTATTAATCAGGGGCCCCTCTCCAGGGATCTTGGAACAGATTCAGAGTCACCAGATCTGGCTGTTTTCTGAGCACTCATTACAGGCTGCATCCCAACCTTCTTTTTGACGACGAGGTCTTTTTTTTTTTTTTTTTGCCGTGCCCCAAGGCATGTGGGATCTTAGCTCCCGGACCAGGGATCGAACCCGTGCCCCCTGTATTGGAAGTGTGGAGTCTTAACCACTGGACCGCCAGGGAAGTCCCGATGATGAGGTCTTTCTGCTCACTTCCTCTGCTGTGAGGGCTGTGACATGCTTGCTGCCCCAGGTGGAACTGTGACAGTGTCTGAAGAGGTGGCTACAGGGGAGGTCAGGACCTGCTCCTTCAGGCTCCCTTTGGTCACACCGGTGTGGCCGCCACCGCCCCGGTTAGGGAGGCATTCTGAAGGGCTGTCCGTGGCAGCCACTTTACAGGGTGACTTGTCCCTGTGTCATTGGGCTTCAGCGTGGGAGCTGCTGTAGGGGAGGGGTGCTGTGACCTGGGGTCCTGAGGTCGTTGCAGGAGTAGGGATGCGAAGGAAGGAGCAATTCTAGAACCGCGCCAGCTTGTCAGTCGAAGAAGGTGGCACCGCCCCGTCCCTGGAGCTAGGAATCTTGCATTCAGGTTGGATTCCTTTCCAGTCTTCCGCCCCCCGCCTCCCCCCCCCACCCCGCCCCCATCCTGGTCCTATTAAACCTAACATCACAGCATCCCTTGTGTCTGTCCCTTCTTCTCCATTCCCACTGCTTCTGCCCTAGTTTAAGCCCTCATCATCTTTCCCCGGGACCGCAGCCTCCTCAGTGGTTTTCCTGATGCCAGTCTCTCATTTCTCCAATCCAGCCAGGCCACTCCTGCCAAAGTTCTCATCCTAAAAAAAGGCCACTCTGTGTCACTTTCTTCCACCAAAGCCCACAGTGGCTCCTCTCTGCTGCAGGGCAGAGTTGAGGCCCTTCAGCATCATCCGCCGAGATCACCATGACCAGACCCAGGCCTGGCTTCCACCCCGGCGCCTGCCATGCACACTGGCATCGGCTCCCCAGAACACCTTGCCTGACATGCTGTTCCCTCTGCCTGGGATTCCTCTCTCCGCTGTCAGAACTCTTGTCAGCCTTCGGTACCCAGCTCCTTGACAAAGCCTTCCTTCATCCCCGCAGTGGGCGTATGTCACTTCTGTGTTAGTACTCCCAGAGCAGGATGTGTTTTTTCCCTTCCGCCTTCTACTACTGTTGAAGCTGTGTACGCTGCCTTGCTAGACTGTAAGCTCCCTGAGGGCATTGTTCAAGGTAAACAGGGACATGCAAACAGGGCTATGTGTTGGGACAGCGTAACTGCACCTGGGGTACATTGGGGTATGGGGGTGTGTGTGCTGCTAGTTATTTTGGTGTCTTACTAGGGTTTTCCAGCAGGGGTCCTAGACTGTTAGTTCTTACTCCTATTTGGGGAGTAGTGTATGAAGTCAAACCCTTGAGACATCTGGGTTTCCAGATCGTTTATGGTCCACAGAGTATTCAGCAGGGCTTTGGGGGGAGATGTGTCTAAGAACTTTCCAGGGTGCAGAGGCTATAAGGCCTGAGTTCTGAGCCGTTGGTCCCACCCTCCACTCTCCCTGGCTCAGTTGGCCTGCAGGGGCTGGTCTGGCCCAGGTGCTCCATGACCCAGCTCCAACTTTTCCCCTTCTAAGCTGGGGCACTGATTTTCTCTTTGGGTGGGTGGGGTCTCTGGGATCTAGGCGTTCGAGCCCAAACCAATCATGGCCGGAAGACCCATCCGCATAGGAGACCAGCTGGTTCTGGAGGAAGATTATGATGAGACCTACATCCCCAGTGAGCAAGGTAAGAGGCCTGGGTGTATTGTAATAGTTCTTTGAGGGCAGTTTTTATGATTTATTTTTGTTCTTCTCATGCAAAGTATGGTACATGCACAGGGCTGCTCAGTGTATTTGGGTTAGATCAGGGGTTGGCAAACTATAGCCCACGGGCCTAACTTGGCCTGTTGCTTGTTTCTGTAGCTAAAGTTTTATTAGATAACAGGCATGCTTATTTATGTCTTGTTTATGGCTTCTTTCGTGCTGTAGGGGCAGTAGTATTGAGTAGTTGTGACAGAGACCATACAACCCACAAAACCTAAAATATTTACTCTCTGGCCCTTTTTAGAAAAAGTTTGGTGACCTTGGGTCAGATCAATGATTAACTTTAAATGAAAATATAGTAGAGGATATCATGAAATACAGTATATCCTGAGGCCAGGAGAAACCCAATTTCTTAAGAACAAACTAAAGCTGTGTGTTTTTTTTAAAAAAACAGCAATAATAACATTATTAATAACAATAATAACAAAATTTATTGAGTGCTACTGTGTGCCAGTCTCTCTACTAAGAACTTTACATGTATTTCCTTTTCAACCCTCACAGCAACTCCGTGAGTTAGATACTATTATTATCCCCATTTTACAGATGAGGAAACCAAGGCACAGAAAGGTTGAGTAACTTCCCTGTAGTCACACAGTTTACTAATCGGGGCAGCTAGGATCCACACCTAGGTATTCTAGCTCCAGGGCCTACACTTCGAAGCACCATGCTATTTTGGGGGGTGAAGATTTCTTTGAATTTCTCATGAGTTGCGGACCTGGACACACAAATTTTTCTTATAGTTCAGTTGGTTTGCGAGCCAGTTTTGGGGAAGAACTCTTGCGTCTGTAGGAGTCCGTGGATCCCACATTAGGCTAGGATAGGATTTGTTATAGCATAGGATTTTTGTTTGTTTGCCGTGTAGAAATTTTTAATCTCTGTGTTAAATTTATCAGTCTGTTCTCATATGGCCCCTGAATTTTGTATCATAGCTAGAAAAGCTTCCCTGCGCTCATGGTGTCCTCAGGTTTGTCCTCGCACTGTTCGTGGAATAGCTCATCTTTCACCCACTGGTTGAGTGCCGCCTGTGTGTTTTGGGGTCTACTTTTTCTTCTGTTCCGTGGGGCTGACTTTTCATACGCCAGAACTGTGCTCTCAACTACTGAGGCTCAGTAATAAATTCTAGTATCTAGTAAGGCTGAAATACCCTCGTTCCTCTTCTTTTTTCAAAGTTTTCTTGGTTATCTTATCTGCTTTATCTCCCCACGAACTTTAGAATCACCCTGTCTTTTTCTGGGGAGGGCTGTGTATTGGGGAACTGTTGGTATTTTAGAGAAAATTGTGTTCAATTTATGAATGAGCCTGGGGAGGATTGACATCTCTATGCAGTTAAGTTATGCATCCAGGTCAACCTGGAGGTTCCTATCAAAGAACATCTATTCCTTTCCGTTTGTGTCTTTTTTATGTTCTTCAGGGGTGACTTAAAGTTTTCTTCATTTTCGTTCTGCACATTTCTTGCTCAGTTTGTTTCTTTTTTTTAAAAAATTAATTATTTATTTATTTATTTATTTATTTATTTATTTATGGCTGTGTTGGGTCTTCGTTTCTGTGCGAGGGCTTTCTCTAGTTGTGGCAAGCGGGGGCCACTCTTCATCGCGGTGTGCGGGCCTCTCACTATCGTGGCCTCTCTTGTTGCGGAGCACAGGCTCCAGACGCGCAGGCTCCAGATGCGCAGGCTCAGCAGTTGTGGCTCACGGGCCTAGTTGCTCCGTGGCATGTGGGATCTTCCCAGACCAGGGCTCGAACCCCTGTTCCCCACATTGGCAGGCAGATTCTCAACCACTGTGCCACCAGGGAAGCCCTCAGTTTATTTCTTAAAGATTTTATTCTTTTTGGTTTGCTGTTATAAACGGGGTCTAACTTTCTCTAAGGATATTTATAAAAAACTCTCTTCTGCTCAGTCATGCGTAGACGTCCTAAGCTCGAGCCCCCGTTTTCTCTTCCTGGACTCGCAGCAGCTTCCTAATCAGCCTCCTGCTTCGACTCTTGCCCTTCTCCAGTCTGTGCTCCACTTAGCACCAGAGTGATCTTACAGTGTAAAGCAGATCACATCAGGGCTCTGCTTTTCATAATCTTCCATATAATCTTCCATTATGCTCAGCATAACGCTCTCAGTGGGATGTGCGGGGCTCTGCATGACCCGGCCCTGCCACCTAGCCAGGCTCACCCAGTGCCCCTCTCTCCCTCCCTCTGCTAGTCACATGGCCTTTCTGACGGTCCCCAGACAGGCCAGGCTGCCACATGTCACAGGCCCTTTGAACCTGCTCTTCTGCCTGAGTCCTCTTTCCTCAGTGCTCTGCATAGCTGGCTCCTTTGTTTCCTACAGGATTTAGCTGAGTGTCCCATTCTGAGAGGTTTTCTGACCACCCTTTGTAAAAGACTGCCCCTCCACCTTGACAAACTCTGTCTCATACCTCACTCACTTCCTTCATTACGTTTATCAGAAGCCTTAATTCCTTGTATATTTATCTGTTGATGTCACTACTGGCTGTTTCTTCTACCAGCATGTAAGCTCCATAAGGACAGAGGGCATTTCTCTCTTAGTCATGGCACATGGTGACTGGCACATAGGAGGCACTCAAAAAATACATGTGAAATTAACGAACACATTAGTCCTTGGCTAACCAAATTTCGGCCGGTCCTTTTTGCCTTTCCTAGTCCCCAGGTATGTCATCTTCCAAAGTCCTCCACTGAGATGACCCGTAAAGGATATGATAAAGGGTAGAGGTGAACAGCCAGAGGAAGAGATACCTAGGGCGAGGTCCGAGAGGGTCCCAAGTACAGGAACTTCTGTCCCAGTGGAGCTGGGATGTGCCACCCTCCTTGCACGTGGAAGTGCCAGAAGCTCTCTGAACCCCAGAGTTTAGGGATTTTTATGGAGGCTTCGTCATGTATGTATGATCGCTTATTAATTCATTTTCCAGCCCCTCTCCAGAGAATGAGGGGAGAGGCTGAAAGTTCCAAGCTTCTAATCATGGCTTGGTCTTTCTGGTGACCAGGCCCCATCCAGGAGCCCACCCAGAGTTGCCTCATTGGGACAAAAGACTCTCCTATCACTCAGGAAATTCCAAGGGCTTTAGGAACTCTGTGTCAGGAACTGGGACCAAAGACCAAATATTAATAGGAACGGGGGCAGAGACCAATATATAGCTCTCTTCTTATCTCCCAAGACTGACTGATTCTTCCTTCTTTGTATCCACCCTCCTCCCACCCCCACCTCTCTTACCTTCCCACCCTCCTACCCCTCCTTGCAGAAATTCGTGAATTTGCCAGAGAGATTGGTATTGATCCCATAGAAGAACCAGAGCTGATGTGGCTGGCACGGGAGGGCATTGTGGCCCCACTGCCTGTGGAGTGGAAACCATGGTGAGTCAGCACGGGTGCGGCCTTCTGGCTTGGCCTTTGAGGCGGAGGGGGCCTGACACCGGAGATCAGCTTTAACCGGCCACCTTTCGAAGCCTGTCCTGCAATGGGCCATCCGTCTGCCGGGCCGCCTGATGCTTTGGGCCTGAGCCCTGGCCGCCTTGATGGTCCCTGGAGGGGTTCAGCAGGGGTACCCAGGGTCCCAGGATCTAAGCTGCCGCCCTGCGTCGGCATCCGTTTTGGACACACGGAGGAGGTGTCATTTTTATCCTTTGCAGACTGAGATGGAGAGTGACAATACTGGGACCTCCTCAGTGTGTCCAAAGTGGACGCTGGTGCTGGAGAGGTTTGAGTGAGGCTACACAGACTGGCAGCGGTGTCCGTCTCCTTTGACAGCCCAGCGCTGAAGTTGTGTGACTTGTGCATGAATGGGTTCATATTTCCAGTTTCAGTTTGCGCTCTTTCAGCTGTGAGGAGCAGACACTCGCTCAGGTTATCTCAGGGGAGCAGAGGTTGATGGCGAGGAAACAGACTGGCCGAGGCGGGGCAGCCGCTGCCTTCCCCCCGACCCTCCGCACCCCAGGACTCCCACTCCTGGGGACGCTGCTATGTCCTCATCACATGCACAGGGCTCTCTCCACGTTGCCTCCCTACAGTCTGTGCCCCGAGTTTACTTCCTACCGTAGCGTGGGATTTCCTGTCTCTCCCGAACTAGCCCCCAGATATCTTGGGACGGAGGGGTCGTCTTTTCTGCTGGGATTGTGCAATTTTGTGTACAAGGTATAATTACCCTGTTCTTCCCTGAACCACTTAATGCGTTGGCCATACTTCAAAATGACTGCAATCGTAGCCTTACTTATCCCCGCCGCAGAGTCCTAATCCTTCCAGCTTCTCCTCACGTGACGGGCTCCCTGTTCTCTGGATCTTTTTAGCCGCCTTTCCTTGGACCTTCTCCAGGTCATGACATCTTTCTTGTACTAAAGCCGTCAGCACTGCACACAGTATTCCAGGTGCTGAGGACTCACGGTTGTGTTTATAGGAAAAGTTTGTAGGATAGTGGTTTCTGTTTGGTTTCCAATATCCACCCTGATAGCCACATTTGCCTTATCATTAATCTCTTTATTCTTTTTTCTTTATGTTTTTAAATCTGTATATATCTGTGCTGTTCTGCTCTTGGATACATTTTCTAATTAAAAACCACATGAGAAATGTAGTCAGACTAATACCTTAATGTGCACATAATAAATAAATGGCTGCAGTGATGTAAAAAGGAAAAAGGGTGATGGAAGGAAGGAACTGTCATCGGCTGTGGCCCAGCTGTGTGCCACGGTCATGCCAACGGCCCTCAGGTACCTGCTGGTGGTAGTTAACACTGCCTCATCCCGTAAGGAGAGCATGAACTATTTCTCACTTTTTAAGGTAAGTCATTGAAAGTTATGTATATGTGTCATCTTTCATCCTTACTCCCAGTCCCATGAGTAATTGCTGTTAGTTGGAGAATTCCTTCGAAGTCTGGATTCTCTGTTCTCTTCCATTAATATGTTTGTCTACCTTTACACCAATACTGTACTGTCTTTTTGTTTGTTTTTTCAAGTAGAAAAAAATCACAAATTTATTACATACATACATAGACATATATAAAAATACAGGCAGATACAAACAGAGATCTTACAGCTTTGCTTTTAAATTTTAGCCATGAGACAGGAATGATAATGCAAAACTCACTAGTTTATAAAGAGCAGCTGGATACAAATTGTGTTTCTGGTGAATGGTATTAGTTAAGGTGAATTGCTCAGATGGCTTAAACTTTTTACTAATATCTGTGTAAGAGATTTTAAGGTTTTTCGTAGGCCAAGTTTTTAAAATATGCTTTCCTTTTTTTTTTTTCTACTTTTTTTTTGTCTTTATACTTTTAATTGGTATTTTTTTGAATAACATAATTTAAGTTTTAATGATGTCCAGTTTATCGACTTTTCAAATATGATTAATGCTTTGTGTCCTCTTTAAGAAATGTTTGCCTATTCCAAAGTCATGAAGATATTCTGTGTCTCGTTGTTTTTTTTTTCCCACAACTCACACACACACACACACACACACACACACACTGTATTTTATTTTTACAAGAGATAAATAAACTGACACCAAGCATTGTAAATGGATGACCACAACAAAAGCAACAATGATTGCAATTACCAAACACGAAAACACACTCATACTATGTCATAATATTGACATTCAGTCCAGTAATGCTCCACTGTAACAGCTCCTTTATTTTGCAGTGAAAATTGATTTGTATATTTTTTGCCTCTGAGTCCTTGTGGGATTTTTTTTTTTTAATTCAAACAGAAAGTCACAAAAATTATAATCATCCTCATCAGTTCACTCAGTCCCATGTAATTAATTTTTTTTTCATCTTGATCTTTTGTTAGCACTTTTATGAATTCATCAGTTTTCCATTAGAGTTCTGAAAATGCTTATTCATTCAGTTCAGCAGTATAGTCAGTTACCAGAAACCTGTACTTGTCAGAGTCTTTTCCATGAATTCCTTGAAGATGAAACCCTTTTATAGGAACATTTTTGCAAAAGCGTCAGAGTACACCAAGAACTGTCTGTAAATGACAAAAGACTTTTTAAAAATGACCACGGTTAAAGATTTGATGAAAGTTCATAATAATGCAATTGACAAGGAAATTTAGTTATTTCTGAGATACACATTTTAAAGTAATAACTAGAATTATGACTTATAACATTATACCAGAACATATAAGATTTTTAGAAATTTCGTGTAATGTCTGAAACATTTATATTAACATATTTCCATACAAATAACCCAAAGAAAGTTTAGTTTTAGTTGGGTTTTTTTTGTTTGTTTGTTTTTTTATACTGTTGGTTCCTATTAGTCATCAATTTTATACACATCAGTGTATACATGTCAATCCCAATCGCCCAATTCAGCACACCACCATCCCCACCCCACTGCGGTTTTCCGCCCTTGGTGTCCATACGTTTGTTTTCTACATCTGTGTCTCAACTTCTGCCCTGCAAACCGGTTCATCTGTACCATTTTTCTAGGTTCCACATACATGTGTTAACATACGATATTTCTTTTTCTCTTTCTGACTTACTTCACTCTGTATGACAGTCTCTAGATCCATCCACATCTCGATAAATGACTCAATTTCGTTCCTTTTTATGGCTGAGTAATATTCCCTTGTATATATGTACCACAACTTCATTATCCATTCGTCTGTCGATGGGCATTTAGGTTGCTTCCATGCCCTGGCTATTGTAAACAGTGCTGCAATGAACATTGGGGTGCATGTGTCTTTTTGAATTACGGTTTTCTCTGGATATATGCCCAGTAGTGGGATTGCTGGATCATATGGTAATTCTATTTTTAGTTTTTGAAGGAATCTCCATACTGTTCTCCATAGTGGCTGTATCAATTTACATTCCCACCAGCAGTGCAAGGGGGTTCCCTTTTCTCCACACCCTCTCCAGCATTTGTTGTTTGTAGATTTTCTGATGATGCCCATTCTAAGTGGTGTGAGGTGATACCTCATTGTAGTTTTGATTTGCATTTCTCTAATAATTAGTGATGTTGAGCAGCTTTTCATGTGCTTCTTGGCCATCTGTATGTCTCCTTTGGAGAAATGTCTATTTAGGTCTTCTGCCCATTTTTGGATTGGGTTGTTTGTTTCTTTAATATTGAGCTGCATGAGCTGTTTATTTATTTTGGAGATTAATCCTTTGTCCGTTGATTCATTTGTGAACATTTTCTCCCTTTCTGAGGGCTGTCTTTTCGTCTTGTTTATGGTTTCCTTTGCTGTGCAAAAGCTTTGAAGTTTCATTAGGTTCCATTTGTTTAGTTTTGTTTTTATTTCCATTGCTCTAGGAGGTGGATCAAAAAAGATCTTGCTGTGATTTATGTCAAAGAGTGTTTTTCCTATGTTTTCCTCTCACAGTTTTATAGTGTCTGGTCTTACATTTAGGTCTTGAATCCATTTTGAGTTTATTTTTGTGTATGGTGTTAGGGAGTGTTCTAATTTCATTCTTTTACATGTAGCTGTCCAGTTTTCCCAGCACCACTTATTGAAGAGACTGTCTTTTCTCCATTGTATATCTTTGCCTCCTTTGTCAGAGATTAGTTGACCATAGGTGCGTGAGTTTATCTCTGGGCTTTCTATCTTGTTCCATTGATCTATGTTTCTGTTTTTGTGCCAGTACCATATTGTCGTGATTACTGTAGCTTTGTAGTATAGTCTGAAGTCAGGGAGCCTGATTCCTCCAGCTCGGTTTTTTCCCTCAAGACTGCTTTGACTATTCGGGGTCTTTTGTGTCTCCATACAAATTTTGAGATGATTTGTTCTAGTTCCGTAAAAAATGCCATTGGTAATTTGATAGGGATTGCATTGAATCTGTAGATTGCTTTGGATAGTATAGTCATTTTCACAATATTGATTCTTCCAATCCAGGAACATGGTATATCTCTCCATCTGTTGGTATCATCTTTAATTTCTTTCATCAGTGTCTTACGGTTTTCTGCATACAGGTCTTTTGTTTCCCTAGGTAGGTTTATTCCTAGGTATTTTATTCTTTTTGTTGCAGTGGTAAATGGGAGTGTTCCCATAATTTCTCTTTCAGATTTTTCATCATTAGTGTATAGGAATGCAAGAGATTTCTGTGCATTAATTTTGTATCCTGCAACTTTACCAAATTCATTGATTAGCTCTAGAGTTTTCTGGTGGCATTTTTAGGATTCTCTATGTATAGTATCATGTCATCTGCAAACAGTGACAGTTTTACTTCTTCTTTTCCAATTTGTATTCCTTTTATTTCTTTTTCTTCTCTGAGTGCCATGGCTAGGACTCCCAAAACCATGTTGAATAATAGTGGTGAGAGTGGGCATCCTTGTCTTGTTCCTGATCTTAGAGGAGATGCTTTCAGTTTTTCACCATTGAGAATGATGTTTGCTGTGGGTTTGTCCTATATGGCCTTTATTATGTTGAGGTAGCTTCCCTCTATGCCCACTTTCTGGAGAGTTTTTATCATAAATGGGTGTTGAATTTTGTCAAAAGCTTTTTCTGCATCTATTGAGATGTTCATATGGTTTTTATTCTTCAGTTTTTTAATATGGTGTATCACATTGATTGATTTGCATATATTGAAGAATCCTTGCATCCCTGGGATAAATCCCACTTGATCATGGTGTATGAGCCTTTTAATGTGTTGTTGGATTCTGTTTGCTAGTATTTTGTTGAGGATTTTTGCATCTATATTCATCAGTGATATTGGTCTGTAATTTTCTTTTTTTGTAGTATCTTTGTCTGGTTTTGGTATCAGAGTGATGGTGGCCTCATAGAATGAGTTTGGGAGTGTTCCTTCCTCTACAATTTTTTGGAAGAGTTTGAGAAGGATGGGTGTTAGCTCTTGTCTAAATGTTTGATAGAATTCACCTGTGAAGCCATCTGGTCCTGGACTTTTGTTTGTTGGAAGATTTTTAATCACAGTTTCAATTTCATTCCTTGTGATTGGTCTGTTCATATTTTCTGTTTCTTCCTGGTTCAGTCTTGGAAGGTTATACCTTTCTAAGAATTTGTCCATTTCTTCCAGGTTGTCCATTTTATTGGCATAGAGTTGCTTATAGTAGTCTCTTAGGATGCTTTGTATTTCTGCGGTATCTGTTGTAACTTCTCCTTTTTCATTTCTAATTTTATTGATTTGAGTCCTCTCTTTTTCTTGATGAGTCTGGCTAATGGCTTATCATTTTGTTTATCTTCTCAAAAAACCAGCTTTTAGTTTTATTGATCTTTGCTATTGTTTTCTTTGTTTCTATTTCATTTATTTCTGCTCCGATCTTTATGATTTCTTTCCTTCTGCTAACTTTGGGTTTTGTTTGTTCTTCTTTCTCTGGTTCCTTTAGGTGTAAAGTTAGATTGTTTATTTGAGATGTTTCTTGTTTCTTGAGGTAGGCTTGTATAGCTATAAACTTCCCTCTTAGAACTGCTTTTGCTGCATCCCATAGGTTTTGGATCGCCGTGTTTTCATTGTCATTTGTCTCTAGGTATTTTTTGATTTCCTCTTTGATTTCTTCAGTGATCTCTTGGTTATTTAGTAACGTATTGTTTAGCCTTCAAGTGTTTGTGTTTTTTACGTTTTTTTTCCTTGTAATTCATTTGTAATCTCATAGCGTTGTGGTCAGAAAAGATGCTTGATATGATTTCAGTTTTCTTAAATTTACTGAGGCTTGATTTGTGACACAAGATGTGATCTATTCTGGAGAATGTTCCCTGTGCACTTGAGAAGAAAGTGTAATCTGCTGTTTTTGGATGGAATGTCCTATAAATATCAATTAAATCTATCTGGTCTATTGTGTCATTTAAAGCTTCTGTTTCCTTATTTGTTTTCACTTTGGATGATCTGTCCATTGGTGTAAGTGAGGTGTTAAAGTCCCCCACTATTATTGTGTTACTGTCGATTTCCTGTTTTATAGCTGTTAGCAGTTGCCTTATGTATTGAGGTGCTCCTATGTTGGGTGCATATATATTTATAATTGTTATATCTTCTTCTTGGATTGATCCCTTGATCATTATGTAGTGTCCTTCCTTGTCTCTTGTAACATTCTTTATTTTAAAGTCTATTTTATCTGATATGAGTATAGCTACTCCAGCTTTCTTTTGATTTCCATTTGCATGGAATATCTTTTTCCATCCCCTCACTTTCAGTCTGTATGTGTCCCTAGGTCTGAAGTGGGTCTCTTGTAGACAGCATATATATATGAGTCTTGTTTTTGTATCCATTCAGCGAGCCTATGTCTTTTGGTTGGAGCATTTCATCCATTCACGTTTAAGGTAATTATCGATATGTATGTTCCTATCACCATTTTCTTAATTGTTTTGGGTTTGTTTTTGTAGGTCCTTTTCTTCTCTTGTGTTTCCCACTTAGAGAAGTTCCTTTACCATTTGTTGTAGAGGTGGTTTGGTGGTGCTGAATTCTCTTAGCTTTTGTTTGTCTGTAAAGGTTTTGATTTCTCCATCGAATCTGAATGAGATCCTTGCCGGGTAGAGTAATCTTGGCTGTAGGTTCTTCCCTTTCATCACTTTAAGTATATCATGCCACTCCCTTCTGGCTTGTAGAGTTTCTGCTGAGAAATCAACTGTTAACCTTATGGGAGTTCCTTTGTATGTTATTTGTCATTTTTCCCTTGTTGCTTTCAATAATTTTTCTTTGTCTTTAATTTTTGCCAATTTGATTACTATGTGTCTCGGTGTGTTTCTCCTTGGGTTTATCCTGTATGGGACTCTGCGCTTCCTGGACTTGGGTGGCTATTTCCTTTCCCATGTTAGGGAACTTTTCGACTATAATCTCTTCAAATATTTTCTCTGGTCCTTTCTCTCTCTCTTCTCCTTCTGGGACCCCTATAATGCGAATGTTGTTGCATTTAATGTTGTCCCAGAGGTCTCTTAGGCTGTCTTCATTTCTTTTCATTCTTTTTTCTTTATTCTGTTCCTCGGCAGTGAATTCCACCATTCTGTCTTCCAGGTGACTTATCCGTTCTTCTGCTTCAATTATTCTGCTATTGATTCCTTGTAGTGCAGTTTTCATTTCAGTTATTGTATTGTTCATTTCTGTTTGTTTGTTCTTTAATTCTTCTAGGTCTTTGTTAAACATTTCTTGCATCTTCTCGATCTTTGCCTCCATTGTTTTTCCGAGGTCCTGGATCATCTTCACTGTCATTATTCTGAATTCTTTTTCTGGAAGGTTGCCTATCTCCACTTCACTTAGTTGTTTTTCTGGGGTTTTATCTTGTTCCTTCATCTGGTACATAGCCCTCTGCCTTTTCATCTTGTCTGTCTTTCTGTGAATGTGGTTTTTATTCCACAGGCTGCAGGATTGTAGTTCTTCTTGCTTCTGCTGTCTGTCCTCTGGTGGATGAGGCTATCTAAGAGGCTTGATGGGAGGGACTGGTGGGGGGTAGAGTTGACTGTTGCTCTGGTGGGCAGAGCTCAGTAAAACTTTAATCCACTTGACTGTTGATGGGTGGGGCTGGGTTCCCTCCCTGTTGGTTGTTTTGCCTGAGGTGACCCAACACTGGAGCCTACCTGGGCTCTTTGGTGGGGCTAATGACAGACTCTGGGAGGGCTCACGCCAAGGAGTACTTCCCAGAACTTCTGCTGCCAGTGTCCTTGTCCACACGGTGAGCCACAGTCCCGTCCCCCCCCCACCCCCCCCCCCCCCCCCGCCTCTGCAGGAGACCCTCCAACACTAGCAGATAGGTCTGATTCAGTCTCCCCAGGGTCACTGCTCCTTCTCCTGGGTCCGGATGCGCACACTACTTTGTGTGTGCCCTCCCAGAGTGGAGTCTCTGTTTCCCCCAGTCCTGTCGAAGTCCTGCAGTCAAATCCCACTAGGCTTCAAAGTCTGATTCTCTAGGAATTCCTTCTCTCGTTGCCGGACCCCCAGGTTGGGAAGCCTGACTTGGGGCTCAGAACCTTCACTCCAGTGGGTGGACTTCTGTGGTATAAGTGTTCTCCAGTCTGTGAGTCACCCACCCAGCAGTTATGGGATTTGATTTTACTGTGATTGTGCCCCTCCTACCGTCTCACTGTGGCTTCTCCTTTGTCTTTGGATGTGGGGTATCTTTTTTGGTGAGTTCCAGTGTCTTCCTGTCGATGATTGTCCAGCAGTTAGCTGTGATTCTGGTGTTCTCACAAGAGGGAGTGAGAGCACGTCCTTCTACTCTGCCATCTTGGTTCCTCCCCCCCATACCGTACTGTCATGATTACTGTAGCTTTATTATAAATATTGAAATCATTTAGGGTAAGTGCTGCAAATTGTTCTCCATTTTCAAAGTTGTATTCCAAGTCCCTTGCATTTCCATATGAATTTTAGAATCAGCTTGTCATTTTCTACAAAAAAAAAAATCCTCTTAGGATTTTGATTGGAATTGCATTGAATCTATAAATCAGTTCGGGAGAACTGACATCTTAAATAATATTGAATCTTCTAACCCATGAACACAGTCTGTCTCCATTTATTCAATATTTAGGTTTTCTTTAATATCGCTAAGAAATCTTTTATAGTTTTTAGTGTACACATCTTGCCCATATTTTGTCACATTTATCTCTCTTTTTTTGTTGCTTCTGTAAATGGTATCTTTTATTTATTTATTTATTTTTATGTTATTGAAGTATAGTTGATTTACAATGTGTTAATTTCTGCTGTACAGCAAAGTGATTCAGTTATAAATACATATACATTCTTTTCATATTCTTTTCCATTATGGTTTTAAATGGTTTTTTTTTAAATGTCAATTTCCAATTGTTGATTGCCTTCATATAAAAGTAAAATTGGTTTTTGTATGCTGACCTTGTAGCCTGCAACCTTGCTAAACTTGCTTATGTCACTTCTAGTAGCTTTTTTGTAGATTCTATAGGATTTTCTACATAGATGGTATGTCTTCTGGGAATAAAGACAGTTTTTCATCTTCCTTTCTAACCTAGATACCTTATATTTCTATTTCTTGCCTTACTGCACTGACTGGAACCTCCAATACAATTGAATAGAAGTGGTGACAATGGACATTTTGGCCTTGTTCCTGATCTTAAGGGGAAGCATTCAGTCTTTCACCGTTAAGTATGATGTTAGGTGATGTTAGCTGTAGGGTTTTCTAAATGCCCTTTGTCAGGATGAGGAAGTTCCCTTGTATTCCTTGCTTGCTGAGAGTTTAAATCCAAAATGGATGTTGGATTTTATCAAATATTTTTTTCTGTATCTATTGATAGAATCATATGATTTTTCTATATTGGTCTGTTAATATGGTCAATTATATAGATTGGTTTTCAAATGTTAGACCGACCTTACATTCCTGGGGTAAACTCTGCTTGGTAATGATTATATATTATTGGATTTGATTTTTTTAAAATTTTGTTAAGTACCTTTGATCCAAAATGATAGCTTGAAGGCGATGAGATGGATACAGTTGGGTATTTTTTAAATTACTGATTTCCAATTTTATTTGTTCATTATTCTTTGTTACACGTTGAGAGTTCTTTTTGTTCAGTAAGTGATCCTGTTTATGTTAAGTGTTCTATGTGTGCTTGATAAGAATGTAGTCTCTCAGTTTTGGATACAGGGTTCTTTTTTTTTTTTTTTTTAATTAATTAATTTATTTGGTTGCAACTGGGTCTTAGTTGCAGCCCGTGGGCTTCTTAGTTGTGGCAGGCGGGCTCCTTAGCTGTGGCATGCGAACTCTTAGTTGCGGCATGCATGTGGCATCTAGTTCCCTGACCAGGGGTCGAACCCAGGCCCCCTGCATTGGGAGCGTGGAGTCTTATCCACTGCACCACTGGGGAAGTCCCCAGGGTTCTTTTTTTTATTGAAGTATAGTTGATTTACAATTTTGTGTTAGTTTCTGGTGTGCAGCAAAGTGATTCAGTTATATATATATATATATATATATATATATATATATATATATACATACATATACACACACACATACATATATATAAGAATATATGATGAACCTAGGGCAGGACAGGAATAAAGACGCAGACTTAGAGAATGGACTTGAGAGCATGGGGAGGGGGAAGGGTAAGCTGGGACAAAGTGAGAGAGTAGCATTGATATATGTACACTACCAAATGTAAAATAGATAGCTAGTGGGAAGCAGCTGCATAGCACAGGGAGATCAGCTCGGTGCTTTGTGACTACCTAGAGGGGTGGGATAGGGAGGGTGGGAGGGAGGTGCAAGAGGGAGGGTATATGGGGATATATGTATACATGCAGCTGATTCACTTTGTTATACAGCAGAAACTAACACAGCATTGTAAAGCAATTATACTCCAATAAAGATGTTAAAAAAATATTCTTTTTCATAATCTTTTCCATTATAGTTTATTACAGGATATTGAATATAGTTCCCTGTGCTATACAGTAGGACCTTGTTGTTTTTCATATAGAGTACTTTGTATCTGCTAATCCCAAACTCCTGATTTTTCCTTACCTCATCCCTTTCCCCTTTGGTAACCATAAATTTGTTTTCTGAGTCTGTGAGTCCGTTTCTGTTTTTGGATGCAGGGTTCTTAAACGTCCTTTATATCAAGCATGCTGAATGTGTTTATCTTCCTTTGTCCTGAGTAATTGTTGTCTGGTCTCACTCTTTTTTTGTGTATTTTTTTTTTGGCTGCGCTGTGGCTTGTGGGATCTTAGTTTCCCGACCAGGAATCAAACCTGGGCCCCAGCAGTGAAAGCTCTGAGCCCTTGCCAGGGAAATCCCTGGTCTCACTCTTTTTTTTTTTAAATTTTAATTTTATTTATTTATTTTTTTCTGCCTTGGGTCTTCGTTGCAGTGTGCGGGCTTCTCATTGCGGTGGCTTCTCTTGTTGCGGAGCACGGGCTCTAGGCACGTGGACTTCAGTAGTTGTGGCACGCAGGCTCTAGAGTGCAGGCTCAGTAGTTGTGACACACGGGATTAGTTGCTCCGCGGCATGTGGGATCTTTTGGACCAGGGCCCAAACCCGTGTCGCCTGCATTGGCAGGTGGATTCTTAACCACTGTGCTACCAGGGAAGTCCCTGGTCTCACTCTTGAATAGTGGTTTAGTTGAGTATAGATTTGTCAATAGCTGTTTGACAATACTGTATACCATCATCTTCTGACCACTGGTTTTGCTAGTAAGACATGTTTTTTGGTTTCATTAGTTGTTCCTTTGTAGGTAATCAACTTTTCCCCCCTCTGGTTGTTTTTATTATCTTGTTTTTAATCTCTGGTGTTCCGTAATTTCACGACAGTGTGTCTAGGTGTGGATTCATTGTTATTTACTGTGTATAGGAATTGGAGTGCTTCCTTACTCTGAGAACTCATGTCTCTCTTAAATTTTGGAAAGTTCTCAACCATTATCACTTTCTTTTCTACACCTCTAACTGGAAATATATTGGACCTTATTATTTGATCCTCCATGTCTCTTAACTTCTGTTTCATATTTGAAAAATCACTTTATAATTTCCTTTAGCATATTTATTTCCCAATTCACTATTTGTTTCTTCTTCTGCATCAAATCTGGTTGTTTTTCATTTTGAACTTAATGACTCCCAGTTCCTTCAAGTTCTCTTATGTTCTTTTCAACATGTCTAGGTTTTTTTAGAGTTCTGTTCTTTCATTATGGATTCTACTCCTTTATCCCTACAATAATTATACATATTGTTCTTTTTAGTCTTCTCTTGATTGTTCTACTCTCTCAGTTCTTCTCTTCATTGTGTTACTGATTTTCCCTCATGGTGAAATGTTTCCTCACGTTTCCTCTGTAATTAGTTATTGTGCATTTTGTGAATTCATCTCTGCAGAGGTTACTTTCTGTGAGTGTCTCATTCCTAGGTTGTTGAGTGGCTTTACAATGGTTTCTGCCAAGGAGTTTTCAGTGGTTTAGGACTAAATTTTTACATTAATTTCCAGACTTGGGATTCCCTTACCACATTTTGGACTATAGATCTACATGTGTCTTGGGGTTTCAGTTTTTCATTAAATTTTATTTTGCCCACCTAGAACCTGGAGTGGGTGACATGCTTCCTTGCTGCTTCCATGACCTAGGTCCTTCTATTCATGGAAGGAACAGCCCAAAGGGCCCCAGATACATCTAGGGTCTCATTTCCAGTTCCTAAATTCACGAAGGCCTAAGGCCACATTTTGTTCTAAACTGGCATTAAAACCCAAGTTCCACGGGCCTATATCCAGGTCAGATACCAGTCTTGACCTGTCAGTTCATGCACTTATTATTCAGGTTTCATGTTTTCTTTCTGTTTCTGGCACCTGAGAATTTCTCTTTCCATTTGGCTATGTGAATAGTGGTGCTGTGACCATTGGTGTACAAATGTCTGTTCGAATCCCTGCTTTCAATTCTTTTGGGTATGCATCCAGACGTGGAATTTCTGGTTCAAATGGTAATTCTATTTTTAATTTTTTGAGGAACTGTCATACCGTGTTCACTGTGGCTACACCATTTTCCATTCCCACCAGCAGTGCACCAGGGTTCCAGTTTCTCCACATCCTTGCCAGCGCTTGTTATTTTCTGCTTTGTTTTTTTTTTGGGCCACGCCCTGCAGCATGTGAGATTTTAGTTCCCCAACCAGGGATCGAACCCGGGCCCTTAGCAGTGAGAGTGCCGAGTCCTAACCACTGGACCGCCAGGGAATGCCCATATTTTCTGCTTTTTTGATAATAGCCATGCTAATGGGTGTGAAGTGACATTTCATTGTAGTTTTAATTTTCACTTCCCTAATCTTTAGTGGTGTTGAGCACCTTCTCTTGTGCTTCTTGGCCATTTGTATGTCTTTTTATCTTTTACCCCTGATATTTTTCCTGTTTTACTGCATATTTTCTCTTTTATTTGAATTGAGATTGAGCTTGTCAAATTTCATAAGGAGCCTGATTGGGATTATATTGGATTTATACATTAATTTGAGGATTATTGGTGTGTTTACAGACTTGAATCTTTCTATTCAGGAACACTGGGTGTCTCTCCAATTGTTTTTTCTTTTTTCTTCCCCTGAATTTTCAATAAAGCTTTGTGAAGATTTTGCACACTTTGGATTTATTCCTGGGTATTGCATCTTTTATATTGCTATTGTGATTTTTTTTTTTTTTTTTTCTGTTAGCTGTCCTAATGGATTACTGATAATGGTGGGTGGGGTGAATGGCTTATTTTAGACTTGTTCATGTTGAGACCTACCTTCTACATTATTTTCTTTTATTGTTGATTGACCCCACTAGCTTGGATTGTCACCTCTTATGAGTTTAGAGTCTTTTGCAAAATCAGAGCTATCACAGCGCATATTTTTTCTTCAGATCATTTATGAAAATATTAAGCAAATTCTATCCCAGAATTTATCTCCATGATACCATAGTGTTTGTATTTATCCATCTAAAACCAAGTTTATTCCTACTCTAGTCTATCATGAATTCTCAGGAACCTTAACAATTAAACGTCTCCATCTAGAGAAGTCCTTAGGTATTCCAATCATTTGTTTCTATCTAAGGAAACTCCTTATTCTTAGCCAAATGGTACCCGTCAATTTTTATTTTTTAAATTTTGGCTGCACTGGGTCTTTGTTGTGGTGCGGGCTCTTCGTTGCAGCGCACGGGCTTCTCTCTAGTTGTGGCATGCGAGCTCCAGGGCGCACGGGCTCTCTAGTTGTGGCACGCGGGCTTAGTTGCCCCGAGGCATGTGGGATCTTAGTTCCCTGACCAGGGATCGAACCCACGTCCCCTGCATTGGAAGGCGGATTCTTAACCACTGGACCATCAGGGAAGTCCCTACCCTTCAATTTTGTGTTAATCCTTTCCTCTCTTCTTCCTTTTCTCTCTCTCCCCTTCTCCCCACAGTTCTTCCTTCTTCTCTGCCTCCTTGCCATTTTTCTTCTTCTTCTTTTTTTTTTCCCGTGTAGCTTTGGACCTGAGCAGGGACTAACCTGTGACCTCTGCTCATCCCCAGCCAGGACATCACAGGTGATATTTACTATTTCAACTTTGCCAACGGGCAGTCCATGTGGGACCATCCCTGTGATGAACACTATCGGAACTTGGTGATCCAAGAGCGGGGGAAACTGTCAACTCCTGGGGCCACTAAGAAGAAAGAAAAGAAAAAGAAAAAGGAAAAGAAAGACAAGAAGGACAAAGAGACCTCCAAAAGTCCCCTGGTGAGTCAGTGGATGCCAGCTCTCAGAGAGGCCAGGCCTGAAACCTGCGGGGTATCGGGAACCTCTAGCTGTTTACAGCTGGGAGGTTAAGAATAACAACAATAATATAGTAATTTTTTGATAGTGCATCATCTGAATTATGCCTGTCTTCTGGCAAATTTTCCTTTCAGGCTTCTAGAAGTGGTTACTATCTCTAAGCAATTTCTTTTTCCACCTTGGGAGGCACATATGACGTAATAGGATTAGTGAGTGAGTGCCCTTCTGAGGATGGGGTTTTGCAGTGATGCCATCTGCCCCTCTGGAGAGTCGGGGCACAGGGAGCACTTGGTGGAGGCCAGAGAACCCAGAGGAGCGAGTGCCTCTCCTCTCCTTTCCGAGCCAGGCTTTCCTCGTGTGGGTTCATCATGTGTCTCAGTGGTGCAAATTCCTAGATGTCTGATGGGCCATAATTCAGTTGTCAGAACATCAGTGCCTTCAAGATCCAAAAAGAAAAGCTTGAGGCTTTATCTGGCCCTGTGGATGGCCTTTGCTGCCAGTGTCCTTGGTTCATGGTGGATAACTGAAATTTGATTGCAGTGCCATCACCTTGGTCCCAAGTAGCTTTTTTACTCAGAGTTGAAAGTTATCTTTCCCATTATCATTCTATTTGTCCCTCCAGGTGTGAGGCAGGTGGGCCACGTTGAGGAGAGGGAGGGACTTGGGTACCCAGTTTAGCCAGGTGGGGAACACTGGGAATACCTTTTCAACCCTCTTAATGGTTGAGTTGATTTGCTGTGTTATTTATAGTCTTTATTTCCCACCGGTGCCTGGTGCTTGCTTCTCAGTGAAGATTTCCTCCATCTTCCTTCCTTTGCAAGGTGTCAGTTCTGACATTGGATAGTTGCTGATGAAGTTATCCTTTTAATCATTTCCAAGCTCTACAGATACTCCTCTTCCCCCCCGCCCCCAATATTACTAATCATGGTTCTGAGAAATAAGGCAGCAAGTCCATTCTTCCAGGTGGAGAAAAGAGAACAGATAATTTCCAAAGAGGCTGAATTTTCTAATGGCATGTGTTTGAAAGGTGAAAGATGTATAATGGGCTTTTCACTAACCCCGGACTATTTTAGATGATAATCAGCATCTGGGCAGATGCTGGCATGACCGAAGGTGAGAGAGGGAATGAAGTGAGGGTTCTGGGGTGGAGGGTTGGGTAATAGACTGAGCTCTGGGTGTGTGACTGAGTTCCTGGAGCTCTCTGTTAAAAAGGATTCCTCCTGTGGTTTCAGGAGCTGAGGGCAAGTGGACTGCCCTGGGCTGCCAGTCTGGATCTTAGGGCTCAGGACAGGCGCAAACCAGAGTTTGTCCGGGGGCAGGCCTGACCAGGTGGGCGACCGGGCTCAGGTGGTTTGGGCTCTCTGGAGGAGAGCTGGGTGGAGTTTAGTGTGAATGTTTGCAGGATGCGGTTGATCTTTTATGGTTTTTTCTACCCCAAGATTCCCTGACCGTGTGGACCTCTCTTGAGCAGTATCAACTCTTGCCTTTGGTAGAAGACCTAGTCCAAGTTCCCAAGGCTCGGTTCCCTGCTTATGTTTCCCCTCTTTCCTCCCTTCTTAGACTCTTTCTGATAGTCCTTGATAAGGATGGTGGATTTTATGAAATTAACCAATCACAGAATTGAGAGCTTGATGGTACCTTTGGGATAATCTAGTTGGTGATCTTCAGACTTTTGTTAGCAATGGAACCCTGTCTTCACATCAGTTCTTCCATAGAGGGCCAGTGTATAAAGAAGAAGTGGAGCTGCTCTGGTTGAACCTGGGGGTGTGGGTCTTGGTGATGCCTGTTCCCCATCACATGCCCACCATAGCAGCCCCCAAGGTACCAGGCGGAACCAATATGTGGGTTCCATGGCGCAGGGTTTGTAAGCCATTGATCTTGTCCAACCTCCTCTTTATAGATAAGGAAACTAGGGCCCAGAAAACAACAAAGCTCAAGGGAGTTTTTAGCTTTCCTCCCCTCATTGGTTTGTGTTTTTCTTTAAATGGAGGGTGGGTTTCTGCTAAGGGTTTGCCAAGGGCTAAGGTAGCAAGTAGAAATCAGAAGTGCTTTGTCTTAGTTTTCTCTGCCTGTTTATATACCCATCTAGGAAACACAGCCTGAGCAGGGACTTCTGCCTTCTTCCTCCTTTCTCCGTGGCCCATCCCCTCTCTCAGCACCTGGGCTGGCTGATCTGGACCTAGACCAAGAGATGCAGGCTAGAAGTGAGGGCTCCTTTAAGAAAGGGAAGAGCCCACGTATGCTGGGTGACACCCCTAGGCCTCTCACGGGCTCCCTGCCCAGCAAGCTACAGCCACTCTTCAAGGGCCAAGCTTCCCGAACCCACCAGATCTTTGCCGACGTGGAGAAAATCTTAGGCAGGTCCCCAGCCCACTACAGGGCAGAATTAGGTGATCAGCAGGGTCTGGAGAAAGCCCAGCAGGCGACAGAGAAAATCTACCTGGGGTTTTCAGACCCTGAAATAGAAGAGCTGGAAATGAGGACCAGACAGCAGAAACCTGGCGCTCTGGGCCCTGACCACACCGGGCCCTTCCGGAACGGGCAGGATGCGTTAGAGAGCAGGAGCCAGGCCTTGGTCCACTCGAAGTTTTCGGAAGCCCTCAAGGGCCTGCAGCTGAAAGGGGAGCAGCACAGCCATAACATGGCCAAGCGGAGCTCCACTGGCCCCGGGGGGGACACGGGCCAGAGCCCCATTGCCTCGCCGTCCCCTGAGGAGGATCCCTCCCTGTCCCTTGATTCTTCTGACCCCATGCTGCCTGCCAGGAAGAGCAAGCCGTTCTTGTTAGTCAGCAGCCCAGCCGAAGACCAGAGCTGGCAGGGCGTTTCTGGGGAAGGGGGCAGCATGGGCAGGGGCAGGAGGAGGAGAGAGCCCCAGGGATTGTGGATGGGACAGGTCTCCAAGCTTGTCCACAAGGACGCCCCTTGGGGCAGCAAGAAAATAGAGCCCGAAGACCCTGAGGTTCCAGGGGCCTCAGCCAAAGGTCCACCTCAGGGGCTCTTGCTAATACCCCCTGACACCCTGGTCTCAGAACCAGCCCCGAGCGCCCCTGCAGTGAGTACCCCTCGAGGGTCTCCTTCCAGTGAGAAGAGACCACGCCCAGGCTCTCTGGAGCCCCCCGAAGAAGACAGGAGGCTGGGCAGGTTGGGGCCTGACTTGGAGAGCAGCAGCAGCAGCCTGGCCTCGCACCTGGGCTCTGAGGTCCTGGGGGAGGTGACCAACTTCCCGTGGGACCTGCAGAGCTCCCGGGGATCTGAGCGGGGTGTGGGTCAGTCAGGCCCCGGACCCGGGGAGCAGCACCCCAGCCCCTTCCTGGCGCCCGAGTTGTCCCACGTGCAGAGCTCTGCTGAGGAGCAGTCAGGGAGTGAAGACTACTCTGAGGACCAGAGGTTCCACCAGCACGTCCTGCAGGTGTTCAAGCTCTCCAGGCGGCTGGAGGGCCCGGGGCCGCCCGAGAGCGCGCGGGAGAGGCCGTGCGGAGACCTTGCCAGCGTGGTCTGCCGCCTGGCAGCCGAGTCTTCCAGGATGTCTAGTGAGGGCGAGCGCGAGGCCATCAGAGCCATGGGCTCCAGATTTCTGTCTTGGGAGCCAGAGATGCAGGAGCATCCTCAGAAGGTGGCCGGCGCCCCGGCTGGGCAGGAGGCCTCTCGGCAAGCTCGTTTCCGGCCAAGCAGCAGCCCCCTCAGGCAGGGGCTGGTCCAGCTGAGTTCCAGCAGAGGGCTTGCTACAGAGCCAGGCAAGATGCAGCTTCTCAACCAGGTAGGCTTCTTAGAGAGCACGGCCTTCAGGCTCAGTGAACTTGACAGGGAGGGAGCAGGTTGAGCTGACACCTTAACACAGCCAGCAGGTCTGCTTTCCTGTTCTCTGTCCTCCCTCGGTAACTATTGATCCCTTAACCACCCAGGATGGCCATCTTGTGGGATGACATGCAGTTCCTGTTTCTTCTGCCCCATCACCTCCAAGAGAGGGGCTGAGGGTATCTAGACTTCCCTTCCCTTGATCTAACTGTACTTCATGGGTGGTTCACATGCTCTGAAGATGATCAGTTTTGAGGCTGAGCAAGGTGGCACTTACCCTGGCACTCATGCAAGATATAGGTACTGTCCCAGGATTTGGGAAGCCTTCCCCATCAGCTGATTATAGAGAGGTCCTCCCAAGTAGACACCCTACCCCCAGCCTCTGAACTTAGTCCCTTCTGGCAATCACACAGAACTAGAGAGTTAATACTGTCATGAGGGGCTGAAGCCCAGGCTCTCTCTGCCGTTCAGTGAGCTGCTTCTGCTCCTTGCCTCCCAGGGTTTCCAGAACCATGTGAATAACCTGTGTCAGGCTTGTGCTGACCGCGTTTGGGCCTTCACTTCCTCCCCTATTGGGATCTACCAAAGGGTTGGGCTTGCCCTGTCATTCTGACTCTCTTTCCCTTTAAAGAGTCACCACTTGCTTCATTCAGAAGTCAAATTGGATCACAGACCACCACGGGGGTCGATGTGCATTTCCCCGGCTATTCTTTTGCTGTTGCCCAGCTGTGGCTTTACCCAGTTGTTACCTCGGTTCCTAATTGCTGGCATGCCCTGGTTCTCCGTTAGCTCTAATAACTACTGTAGCACTATAAATATCAGATAAGCTGCAGATTATCCTGAAAGTTTTCATTAGCCCAATGGCAGCAAGTTTATCCTCTCTGAAGGACAACGCCACGCACAGCCCATAGTGCGTGATCAGCTAGGAGCCAGGGATGTATAATTTCCCTGCTAACCACTGATTTGGTAAGGGCCTGGGAGAACAAAGCCCTCAGCGGGCCCGTCTCCCTCCCTCAGGCCCCCAGCACGTTAGCAAATTAGCCATGTTAGGAGTCTGTAATTTTCCATAAATATAGTGTGGGAAGAATTTTACTCGCTGATCCACTGGGCTGGCTGGGAGGAGCAGGCTGGGTTTGCTCACCGTTCACCTCAGAGCAGATTTCCTGGGCTCCTTTTCCGCCATAGCCAGGAGGCAGTGTACAATACTGGCTTAGAGATTGCCCTGCGTTCCGATCCCACGTCTGCCCTCATTGCAGGCCCTGTGATTTGGGGCAGGGGTCTTGACCTCACCAATCTCCGTTTGCTCTCGTGGGGACTGTGGCCTCAGATGGTTTTGAGAGTGAAATGAGACAGGTGCTTACCCCGGTGCCCAGGGCTCAGGCAAAGTTGGCCAATTTTTTTATTATCAGCTCCTTTTCTGCCTAACGAAGATACCCTGCAGCAGGCCAGGTGACTGGCAACCTACAAAGGTTTGGGAGGGGGTCTCGTGTCACCTTTCAGATAAGCATCTGATGCCCTTCCCATGCAGAAATGGGTCGTGTTCAGAGCCTGCCCGATGGTCTGGCTCCAGGCCCAGCTGCGGGTGAGAAGATGGGCCGCCTGAACTTCTCAGCCTGACCTCCTCAGGTTCCCCTTTCTCTCTTCAGTCCCCATGGGATTAGAGAGGAATGGAATTTTTGTGTTGTTTCATATACAATTTAAGTGTGAGGATTTTTAAAGAGCTCTTTGTAAACTGTCCCCAGAATGCTATCCTGCCTCGGCTTCTAAGCCCAGACTCTTGTGATGTGAATCCCTGTAATGATAGCAATTCCACAACGCTGGTGTAGCCCTGGGCCACGCACACGTGCTCCTTGCCGTCAGTATCTCATTTGAATTTCTCAACAAACCTTCTTAAGTAGCAAGACACACATCATCTCTGTCTTGCAGATGAGTAAACTGAGAATCCAAGAGTCTGTGAGCGACCCAAGGTCTCACAAATTCTGCCTCCCAGTTGGTTTCTCTCCCCAGCCCTCGCTGGCACAAAGCCTTCGTTTGGCCATCCCAAGAACAGGGCAGAGGAGGGGCCTGCCCAGTCCTCTGGCGAGGCTCCCTTCGGCCCCTTTCCTCATCAGTGGAGAGCGGAAAGAGAGTTATTTTGTTGCTCATGTGTATTTTTCATAGTTAATATTTATTTTAATTGAAGTAATACATGCCCATGTTATTAAACAATGTCAAGTCGAGCCAAAAGGCATAGAACGAAATATAGCAGTTTTCGGGTGTGGGTACCCCTCCCCAGAGGCAACGGCTTTCTTCCAGTGTTTGCTTCCATATTTGTAAATAATATGCTTAGACTGCTTTTTCTTGATTCATCCGTTTTCAACTTCATCTATTGAGACTTCTCATGCTGGTAGATGAGGCTTTTGTCTCTTCTCCCCACAACCCCCCAACTTCCTCTGTGGCTCCGGAGGGAGAGCTGAGGCCTCTGCAGCATCTGCCAGATGTGAAAGAACCATTTGCTGAGAGATAGGCACAGAGTTACGAGAATCAGGAAACCAGCCCGTGATTCTCACACGGCTGGCACAATGGTAATTTCTGGATGTTGTGTTTCATTAGCAGCCTCTGAACGGAGGCGGTTTAAATTTGAGCGGGCAGGATTTAGATGTTTTATTTTTATATCCATCTCCACACTCTCAGAGCCCCGTGGTTTCTTGGGTTTGTAACAGGATGTTTTCTGTTGCCCAGGCCCTGGGCTCCTCGTTAGCCCCCGTCCACATCCCTCTCGGGGGTCTGGCCCCGTTAAGGGGCCTGGTGGACACCCCGCCCTCTGCTCTGCGTGGATCTCAAAGTGTGAGCCTGGGGAGCTCGGCGGAGTCTGGTCAGCATGGAGAACTCTCACTGGTAAATGCTTTTTCTTGTGTTCGGTGTAGTTACCGTGGGGCCCCCATGTTCCATGCTAGGAACCATGACCCAGGGATGAGAGATAGAGGGCACGGGCTGAGTCCTTAATGCTCATAATCTAGTGGGGAAGGTGAGTCACACCTGGAGGATGCTGAACCTGGGCTCTGGGCGGTGGAGGATGGACCCAGGGCATAGGGGCTGCAGTGGTGATTTCCCAGTCACTGCAGCCAGGGCAGCAGGAGTTGGACAGGGAGGGATGAGTGTGAGCCGGAGCTGCTGGGGTCAGCTTCCTGGAGGTGGTGGGCTTGCTCTGGGAGCCATCTAAACAGAAAGAGAGAGGACCAGGCAATCTGAGGGTCTTCCCCGTAAGTGCCTTGGCTTTCCTTCTCTATTTTGGAGCCTTCACAGGGTCTCAAGACTTCTGCTTATACAAAGGGTCTCCTGGGCTCCATCCATGAGGACAAGAATGCTCTCAGCCTCTTGGCTTTAGGAGAGGAGACCAATGAGGAGGATGAGGTGGAGAGTGACAACCAGGTAAGAATGAATCCTTTTCTTGGCCTGGAAACCCTCTGTGCTATGAAAAAAAAAAAATTTTTTTTTTTTTTTAAATTGTGGTCAGATATGTATACCATAATTATCATTTTAACCACTTTTAAGTGTACAATTCAGTGACCTTAACTACCTTCACAGTGTTGTACAGTCATCACCACTATCCGTCTCCAGAACTTGTTCATAATCTCAGAGAAACTCTGTACCCTTTAAACAAAGCTCTGCATCCTCCCCTCTCCCCAGTCCCTGATCTGCTCTCTGTCTCTATGAATTTGCCTATTCTAGATATTTCATATAAGTGGAGTCATACTGTCTTTGTCCTTTTATGTCTGTCTTCTTTCATGTAGCATAATGTTTTCAAGGTTCATCCGTGTTGTAGCACATGTGACCGGATAATATTCCATTGTATGAATATACCATATTTTGCTTAGCCGTTCATCTGCTGGTGGATAGTTGAGCTGTCTTTACCTTTTGGCTAACCTCTGTGCTACTTTGAAAATAAGTGAAAATGATTTTCCAGCCCGCAGCTTCATTCCTCGCTCAGTCTGTATACCTGCTGGGTCTGACCCAGAAAGTATAACCAGTGAGGAGCTTCTCGGCCCCCTGGGCTGACCAGTTTCCTTGCCATCATTTTCATTTTCAGAGTGTCCGAAGCTCAAGTGAGCTTCTTAAGAACCTGCACCTGGACATCAGGGCACTGGGGGGTGACTTCGAGTATGAGGTAAGAGCCTGAAGCCCCTGCAGGCAGATGCCTCAGCCTGGCAGGTCCCTCCTTCCTTTCTTTTTTTTTTTTAAAAAAAATTTATTTATTTGGTTGCGCCCGGTCTTGGTTGCGGCATGCGGGATCTTTAGTTGCAGCACGCAGGATCTAGTTCCCTGACCCAGAGATCGAACCCAGGCCCCCTGCATTGGGAGTGCGCAGTCTCAGCCACTGGACCACCAGGGAAGTCCCCCTCCTTCCTTCTTAAGCCTTCCTCCTTGTGGGAGACTTATTTGGAAAGAGTACCATTTTGTCCCAGTCCTGTCCAGATGGGATTTCTGGGGTTTGGGGAAGCACAAGCGGGGAAAGGAATTCATCCATTCACTCATTTGTCAGATAACCACCGTTTATTGAATGTTTCTACATGAGGCACTTTGCTAGGTGCTATTGGCCACGCACGCCTCAGTTAGCTGTGATCCCTGCCCTCAAAGAGTTTACAGTCTCATTAAAGAGAGATTTACGTAGCTGGGGCTCGGAGTGGAATGCAGCGCGGCCGTCGGGGTGGTAAAACACAGTGTTGTGGGTGGGGAGAAGTCGGGGTCTCCTGTCCATTTGGAAGGCCTTATTGAGAATCTGACGTGTGAGGTGAGCCAGGAAGGACGGTGGGCGGGACCGGACGAGCAGAGGCGAGTGGAGAGGGAGAGCTCCAGCTGCAGGGCACCACACAGGCAGAAGCAGGAGCGGAGCACGAGGGTGTCTCCTTTGCCTGGAGCCCAGGGCGCGTGTGGGAGAGGAGTGGGAAGTGGGGCAGTGGAGGTAGGTTGCGCTGGGTCGTGGAGGACCTGAGTGCCAGCTGAGAAGTTGGGACTGGGTTACACCGGCATCGGGAGCCATGGGAGGTTTTGAACAGAGGTGTAACGCCGTCCAGATGCTTAGCATTTGTCGAATGCTGGCTGTGTGGCGGCAGCTGTGCTGTGGTCGATCCCAGCACTGGTGAGGAGTGGCCTGGGCGGGCCTCTGGGAGTGTGCAGTTGGAGAGAAAGGATGCTGGGCACTCTGTGCTTAGTGAGCGCTTAGTACATGTTGAATAAATGAATATTTAGGAACCTGTAAAGCAGGGCCAGGTGTGTAAAGAGCTCGGGCACAGGTACACTCTTTGGAGGAGTTCTGAGGGCAGAGAAATTACCTGCCCAGAGATGAGGGAGAACTTGGAAGAGACAACATTTGACCCCGGTCTTGAAGAGTAGGGAAGTCTTAGACGTGGGGGTGGAAGGGATGTTTTAGGCAGGTGAACAGCTTGAGCAAAGGCATGAGGCCTGGGAAATGCAGAATATGGATGGGACTAGCTTCCGGAACATTCCCCCAGCAGTCCTGTTGCTTCTCATCTCTTTCCCTGGTCTGTCCTCCACTCCCACCAGAATGTTCTTCCTCCCTTCCTTCCTTCCTTCCTTTCTCCCTCCCTCCCTCCCTCCCTTCCTTCCTTCCATTTTTGGCTACGTTGGGTCTTCGTTGCTGCGTGCGGGCTTTCTCTAGTTGCGGCGAGCGGGGGCTACTCTTCATTGTGGTGCTCGGGCTTCTCATTGCGGTGGCTTCTCTTGTTGCAGAGCACAGGCTCTAGGCGTGTGGGCTTCAGTAGCTGCGGCACGCGGGCTCGGTAGTTGTGGCTCGTGGGCTCTAGAGCGCAGGCTCAGTAGTTGTGGCGCATGGGCTTAGTTGCTCCACGGCATCTGGGATCTCCCCGGACCAGGGCTCGAACCCGTGTCCCCTGCATTGGCAGGCGGATTCTTAACCACTGCGCCACCAGGGAAGTCCCAGAATGTTCTTTCAAACAAACAAACAAAACCTGAAACTCATCATGTCGTCGTAATAACTAAAAAACCCCAGTACATTCTTCTACTTGAAAAAGAACATTCCCTACTATCTGTTCTTGGTCTACTGTCTAATGTATTAATTTTTAACAATTAAGCTTTCTCTAAATATGTCCAAAGTATTCACACAACCAATAAATCATGAAGTCAACAACTCAGATTTTCCCAGACATTGAAATATTGATTGCAAGGTCAGTTAAACTTTTCACAAAATAGAAAATTCTTTTAAAGACTTTGAGCTGAAAGAGATCACTCACATTTATTAGAATGACCACAAAACTGACCAGTGAAAGAACAGTGCCCGTATCATGGATTTAAATGTTTCCTTATTATCTTTTATTATTATGTCCTTATCATCCCTTTTCACGGTCTTATTGTTTCTGACACTTACTTCTTGGTCTTGAGCTCACCTTGAGAGCCAGGGGGAAGGTCCCAGGGTGGCTGAGGTTGAGGATGCTGGCTGACACCCAGGTGTAGGTGGGCTCTCCCAGCTGACCCAGCTCTAGCCATTGGGCAGGCCCCATGTTATACTTAGACTCACTCTGTTGCCTCAGAAACTGTCTCCGTTTTTGGCTCTGCCCAGTCAGATATGTTTTGATTGTGACTTTGATGCTTTCTGCCACGTGACACATTTTCTGAGTGTCATCAACCTGATCTGGCTCTGCTTTGACACTTCCTTCTGAATGGGGCCTGGTCTGTTGGCATTAAATCCAAAGCCTTCTGTTTTTGGTTCCCTGAAATGATAACTTTATTTCTTCTCATCTGCCATTAAGACCTTATGATGCTGGTGGAATCAGTAGCTCAGGTTTTGAGCCTGGAAGGATGTCCATGAGTAGGAATGAGGTGTCAGGAGGACTCGCTGGCTTTTGGAGAAAGAGGGCAGTCTCCACAAGACTGAGCAAATTGAGAGTAGGGCTTCTGCCCTGTTCATGTCTGTGTGTCTGGAACCTGGCCTGCTCCCTGGAACTTAGGAAGTGCGTGGGTATGTTTTGCTGAGCGATTGAGTGGATGAATAGGTGCGTGAATGAATGAGCCACGCTGGGACCGGAGGGTATCCTGGCAGGTTGTGTTGTGCTTTTTTCTTCTCTGGGCTTTCCCGGGTCCTGGGTAGAGTGGACACTGGATCCCTGCGTCAGCTGGTGGATTGAAGATCCCGATGTGGATCAATCATAATGTGCTTTGACTTGGGCTAGTTAATTTTTCCTTTATAATAGTTTACAAATGTCAACAAAAAAAGGGATTTTCTTCTTTGACATGTCCTGGATTTTCAAAAGCTTCCCTTCTGATCTTTATATGCTTCTTTGGGGGAGTGGGAGCTTTTAAATGTATTTTTTCTAACCTCTTTAATATAAATAGGCAACCCAGTGTGATGGGGAGAAATGTCTGGAGTGGGAGGTGTTAAATACACTCCCTCCCCCCACCCCATCTCTAGCATCCCGGCAGATTTAGTTCTTTTTGCCACATGGAGTGTTGGGTTCCTGTGTTCTAACCTCAGGCAGGAACTGGGGCTTTTCCTGGTGGGGAAGGTTAGTGGTGGGGATGAACGGGGGTTTTAGGACAGACAAAGCTGCCTCTGCTTACCATGCCCTTTAAAATGGCTTTTGTCCCAGTTTAGAGACCTTGGGTCCTTTGAGCTGCCCACCTCTTCCCGCTCCTGGGCAGCCCCGGCAGCCTGAGATGGAGAGCTTATTCTGTGGTTTGTTTTACTCTGTTTCGCTGTCAACAATCACTTTGCTCATGATTCCATGAGAGGGCAGTAGGATGGCAAGAATGCCTCTCTCTTTCTCTCTCTCTCTCTCTCTGTCTCCTTCCCCCTCCTCTCTTGCCTTCAACTTAAACCCGTTTCTAGTCTATTACAGAATCAAAAGGGATACGTTCCTGGAACAGACACTGAGAATGGATGGGAGTGAAAGAGGGGAGGCTGAAGGGTAGGTGAGCAGGCAGCAGATGGCCTTGTAGCGCTGGTGAAAAGACCATCAGCAGATCAAAGGGGAGGGAGGGAGCTGGGCTTAGAAATAACAGGATGATGTCAGTGTGATTGGAAAGCGCTAACAACACCGGGGAGCAGTGCAAAGAACTGAGACTGACTGGGTGGGAATGAGACATGGAAAATAAACCGACTGATGTTTGGCTTGCGGGGGGGAGGGGTCTCCCCAGAACGGGATCAATGCAAGGACATGGTGTTCAGCTCCCCTGTCTCCCACTCCCGCCCTCCTGAGCCGTGTGGATTGTAGGGCCCCTGCCTTTGTGCTCTGGACCGCAGGAGGGGGATTGCAGCATGGGAGACCTCATAGCTTTTGGGGGGGTATGTTAAATATTCATGAAATGGTTCGTACAGGCACTCTCCTGCACCCCCCCTCTTCATGCAGATGGCAAAGTCTTTTTGGAAAAAAACAGCAGGAATTTGCCTTATACTCAAGGACCTGGGGCTGTGACAGGAGGAGACAGAAGGAGTGTGAGCACGGTTGAGCTGAGAGCAGAGCCGTGCTGTGGGTATGTCCCCCGGGTACCCTGCCGAACAGCGGCGCAGGAGGCTGTGCGCAGGGGCCTGGGTGTGCGTCCTGGGCCGGGCCTCAGGCCGTGGGCCCCGCGATGGAATGAGGGGCAGGGCCTGAGTTAAAGGAGAGGAGCATGGAGTCAGCTGGGTTTTCCAGACACTCAGCTCTCATTCATCCATTTGTGGATAATCCACAACAAATGCCTAGTCTCCCCCTGCTGTCCTTCCCCTCAAGACGTCCCCTTGGCCGTCTTAGTTGATGTGGGCGCAGGGAATGCAAGTTCACTTACTTTCTTGTTAGCCATGTTTTAATATTTTACTATTTACATAGACAGAATAGGATAAGCTCCATGGAACATTCTTCTTTTGAAGAATTTTAGCTTGAGAGTGGCATAGCCTGGGCCTGACATTCTGTGGTCCGGCCATATTCTCTCATGTGTAAGAATGGGAATCTCCCCCTGGATCTGGTGTCCTCTGATTTTTGATAGGTTACTTGTTTTTCCGTCATCTTGAATATTAATAGTTAACATTTGTTTAGCTATTTTCCATTTCATAAGCACTATAACAAATACTAGTCTAATCCCTGTATAATTTTGTAAAATAGATGTCACATCTCCATTTTACAGAGTAGGAACTCCTGTATCTGCATTGACCCATTTAATCATTTTTAGTATTCAGTCAACGAGCATTGACTGAGCACCTATTATGTGCCAGAAACTAGACACTGAGGATAATAGGGAGCTGATTTGGTGAGGGCAACAGGCAAGGAAGTCAGCAGTTATAAGACAGTAGTTGTTGTGAAAGAGGATGAGGAAGGCTGATCTCAGGAAGGCTTCCTGGAAGAGGCAATGCTGTGAGGACCAGTGGGAGCTTGTCAGGGTAGATTGTGTGTGTATTAAGAACGCGCATGGCAGAGCAGGGAAATGTTTGTTCACAGGCAGGATGTGTGTGTCTGGAGATGACCTCGGAGGAGCAAGCAGGGCTGGGCTGGGTGAGAAGGGCTATGGGCCGTGTGAGGAGATGTGAACTGGTGGTCCGACACCTCCTCTGTCCCCTAATCCAAGGTCTGTTGCCTTTCTTTCATCATGAGATGAGCACGGCCGGGGTGGCTTGGCTGTGCTTGCTGAGTCAGACCCCCTCACTCCCCCCGAGACACTCCCACGTCCTTCTTGGCGTCCAGGAGCCCCACAGACCGGTCATTGCGTGCTGGCCACTGCTGAGAGCCGGCTGCTGTGGGGACACCGAGGTGAGGAGGCCTGGCCTCGCCCTGAAGATGTCTCTCAAAGAGGAGGAGCTCATCCTGGCCCCTCTGCACCCAGTGACCGTGAACACTTCCTCCACACTACAGTTAGCGTGTCAGGAGGGGGGGCAGCACCGGAGGGCACCCTGCCTTTGTGCTGCCAGGGCATGAGGGAAGCCCACCCCTTCTCTGTTCAGCCTCTGCTTTTCTCCCTGGGACAGGCGTGGTGCTGACCACAGCGTCACCACCGTGTCCGGTGCCCTTTGCTTTGGGCAGTAAAGGCTCATAGCCGGGGCCACCTGGGATGTTTCACTTTTCTCCATTCTCAACTGAATTCCTTGAGGGCAGGATCTATCTTCCTATTCAGGTCGCCACGGTGGGGTTTGGCTCATAGAAGGTGCTCGGTGAATGAACTTGTGGGTCTCGTCATAAAACATGAGTTAGCGTTTACGGAGCGCTTACGGTGTGCCAGGCGCAGTTCTCTGTTCTTTACTCACTCAATGAGTGTTAACTTATTTAATCTTCCCAACAATCCTGTGAGATAGGCCCTACTATACCCCCGTATTTTAGAGGAAGAAACTAAGGCCCAGAAAAGTTAAACAGTTTGCCTAGGGTCTCTGTAAGCACGGAGCCAAGATTTGAACCTGTGTGTCCTATCTCCGAAGTCAGGCTCTGAAATGCTCTGCTTTCCTGCCTCTCTTCACCATCCTTGAAAGTTTGGGTGGGCTTGTCAGTCGGCTGCCAGACCTGCAGTGGATGGTCATGGCTTTGGGTTCCGTGGATCCTTTAACAGGCAGACAGCATGGGTGAATGGCGTGTTTGGGGCTTTTCCTTGGCCCTCTGGACTCTAGTCATCATGCTTCTTGTTGGAGTGTCCAGGGTCAGGCTTCAGGAAGTCTCAAAAATCCCTGCCAAGAAGTTGTTCACGCTGGCAGCCCAAGTTTAGCACAGATGTTTTCTGGGAAGAAGGCTTCTCTGCTTGAGCCTAGGAGAGATCGCTGGCTGTATTTCCAAGGGAGGAGTTCCTTTTTCTCTTGTGGTAGCTCTAAAGGATTTTCCTGGTCTTTACCATGGGGTTTGTGAGTGAGGAGCAGGGTGGGCAGCTGTAGGGGTGCACTGCTCCCATCTCCTTTCAAGAGACCCTGCAGAGGGGACCTTGGGGGATTAACGACCTGCAGCTTTTGAAACTTTGATCCACCCCGGCTCATGCCAAGGCCGGGCTTGTTGATGGAATGGATGGGGTGCAACGGGCCCCGGAGCAGGGCCATTTCTGCCCGACGGCTGCAGGACTGTCCATGGGGCTGAGACCCTTTCAGAACTGTGCTGTGGCCTGAGGCTCTCCTACTCAAGCCCCCTCCTTCCCTCTCCCCTGTCACAGGTCTCAGACCTGTGTTCCCAAGCCTCTCCCCACCTCCCGTATCCTCATGGGCATTTCCCCCAGTCAGTCTTCTACACACCTCACCCCATCTGGCACGTGCTGCCCAGAGGACTCACTTGATGGTCCTCCGACAGAGGAGCCTGGCTCCAGGGCTGCTTATGCAGCCTCCCTAAGGGGGAGGCTATAGGGAGAGAGCTACCCTCATTGCTATGCAAGAAGGGCACCCTCCTGAAACTTCTTCCCTGCTGCCTTTTAAAAATGAAAACCCTAGACTTTGGTACTTTTCTCTCATGCGGTTCTCCGTCATCATTGTAAACAAATATTGACTTCTGAGCCTGCCATCTTATGGTTTGGCTAATGAGGCTGGAATGAGCCAGATTTATTACTCGAGAATGTGATGGGTGGTGACAGAGTTGTATAGTGCAGTGCACTGGATTCCAAGCTCCTCAGTGGACAGGGGTCAGGTTGGGTGTATTCAGATCACCATAGAATTTCAGAGTCAGTGGAGCTGGGCTGGAGCCAGGCATCTGTGTTTTTAAAAGCTTTTGAGGTGTGGGATAGCCATTGGTTTCAGAACTGTAGGCGTCAAGGAATGGCAGCTCCGTCTTGTAGCAAGTCTCTAAACCCTTTTATTAATTCCTGACGTCTTCCTTTCTGACACGGTCTTCTGCTCCCTAGAAATCTCCAAGAACAAGCCAGCCAGAGGAGAAGAAGGACATTTCTCTGGATTCCGATGCTGCCAGCCCCCCTACGCCTGGCAAGCTCTTCAGCCAAGGTGCAGATAGCAGCCTGAGCAGTGCCGACGGCCAAGGGCAACAGGGAAGAGGGGCAAGTTGGCTCCCAGAAAAAGAAAAGAACGATAAGAATGATCCCGGGATGTCCAGGAGTGTGGCGGACCCCGGGGGCGACTCCACGGGCGATCAGCCTGCCAAAGCCAACAAAAAAGAGGCACCAGAGGACCCGGTGGATGCAAGAGAGGAGGGTTCCCGGAAGGAAGAGGCAGCAAAGGAGCCAAAGAAGGAGGCTTCCGTCCCGAAAGAGAGCAGATCAGAGGCGAGCGAAGTAAGTCACTTTGTCCCACGGGCAGTTGCTGGCTGCAGCCCTCTGCTGCTCTCTCGTGCCCTGTGCACGTTCCTCTCCCTTCATCTTTATTACTGAGTCAGGAGCTTCATTTGCAGGCCCGGCAATGGGCCGTCAACATCAGCCAGAACCCTTAATTGTGACAAATATGCCCAGACCCAGCAGGCAGTAAAATCCTGAATGAAACTCCAAACCTGCTGGCACTAGAAATTCAGAGCAGAAATTTGCTTTTCCGTTGGCACCTCCTGGGATATTCCTGTTCCTCTGGTCTCCCACTTACTTCCTCTTGCCATTTCCTGCCTCCCCCTCCTACCTCTTGACATCAGTTTGGGGTCAGTCATGGTTGCAGCCTGTGTTCCTGCAGAGGGAGGAGCCAGCTGAGGGGAGTGGGGGGACGTTTTGGAGTGTCCTGCCCCGGCATTGGTCAGTTAGGTTACAAGAAGACTCTTCACTGGTCTCTCTGGCTCCTTTGAACAACCCAAGACGCGGGAGTCTTGCTTGGTAAGATCAGGCCAGTGACCCAGATGGATAGAAGTAGGACCCAGTTGTGAGAGCATTTGGCATCTTTATTTTCCAGCCCTTAGTCCCGCCCTTCCTCCTGGTGGATGGTGAGGGAATTCATTTAAAGAGCTTTTAGCTACTTCCTGGAAAAGATACTCTCATTCTGTTTTCCTAGGATCGCATCAAACTTCCCCACTGCCGACTTTCTAACCATCTCCCACTCTGCTTCACTTGGCCCTCCTTCCAAGTGTAAAGAGTGTTGCCCATACTCAGTGGGGCTGCCCAGCCTGAGTGGGCCGGGGGCAGGTGTCCAGAGAGAATGGGGGGGGTCCACAGGCCTCTTTCAGGTTTTCCAGAAGAGGTGGCTTTCGGTTTGGGTTCAGCCCTGTGTTGGCACCGTGGAGAGTCATCACGACCCTCTGTCCTCTGCTCCGGTGACTCCTCTGTGGGTCTGTCTCCCCAGGGGTCGGAGATCAGTGAACACATGAAGGAACTACAGCCCTCAGACTCCACTGCTTCTGACCCCAAGTCCTTTCTTGGCCTGGTGAGTCTGAGATGGGGGGGCAGCAGAGTGGTGGTGAAGAGCGTGGGTTTCCGAGGTCCTGTGTTTAAGTGATTCGCTGAGCATCTCACAGCTTGTAAGTGGGGAAGTTAGGACTCAAACTTGGGTCTTGTCTAGCTCCATTTTCTCAGCCCTATGTACTGAGGATAACACTACCTACTTTATAGGTTTGTTGTGAGAAGAAAGTGGGGTAAAGAGTATAAAACATTAGCATATAAACATTAAACAAACATAGCTGTTATTACTATTACTGCTGTGTGAATTGCCTGTGAGATCATATGAGATCATTGCCTCTGGGCTCTAGCAGGAGCATTACGTGAACCTAGGAGGTTAGAGACTGTGTGTGTGTGTGTTTATGGAATCACCGAGCCATGGTGAGGACCAGTCCTCAGGCTCTCAGGCTCTGACCAGGAAGGATGCTGTGGCGTGGTATCATTTCCAAAGTTAAGACTTCGTCCTGGAATGCCAACATGCATGGTTTCTTTGTCCCAGTCCTTCCACCCAGCCTGCTGTAGCCTGGCTTCACTTGCCAGGTTTGTATCTGTGGGGAGGAGTTCGGGGTGCTTTTTGGCAGAGCACTTTTTCCAGAAACCACGGTCCATCTGTTTGGAGGAGACAGATCAAAGGCAAGGGATTAGTGGGAGAGGGTCAGGGATGAACAGTAATGATACGAGGGGGTGCAGAGGAATCAGGAGGCTGTGTGCTCAAGCCCCTCACTGAGCCACGGGCTTAGGAGCCAGATGGCAGCTGCACTGAGTGGAGTAGAACTCACGCTGAAAGGAAAATGTCATCAGCAAAGAAAACCCACAAGCTAGGAATGGGAGGCAAAGTCCTTGTTGGCAAAAGCCGTCATGAAGAATCACCGTGTCACAGAACTCTCTGAAGCAAGGGCCCTGGCCCTGCTAAAGGAGTCACTGTGTGGAGAAACGGGCTGCCCATCGGCATTTTTCTTCTCTATGGGAGCGGGTGGAGGAAGCCCCAGACAGCAGGACCAGACCTTGGCTGGGCATCCTGCCATTTATCAGGGCTGATGACAGAACTGTCCCTGTTAGCGTGCTGTCAGGTAGCCGTCCGTCACCTAGCCCAGTGGGGATCTTGGGCTTGGAGGGGGCGGGCTCGTGGCTCTGCGGCAGCCAAAGGGCAGCGGGGAGCTGGCACCTGTGTGGGCACTTGCTACCCGTCCCAAAGAGAAGCCGGTGGAGGAAGTGGCGCTAATTCATCCCCATTGTCCAGAGGGACACCTGTATGGGAAGGGGAAGGAACCAGCTGGGTGGAGCCTGGCAGGCCCTGGTGTCCAAGCTGCCCATAGGGCTCCTGGGCACTTTGGCCTCCTGGTTGGGCACCAGGAGGGAGAGACAGCTGGAAAGTGACATGCTTTGCAGCACATGTCACACAAAGAGCTTGGGCTTTGGAGTCGGCCCAGGGCACTTCTGACCCCCAGCCCTATTGCTTACCAGATGCGTGACCTTGGACAAATTACTTGGACTCTCAAACTGCTTCCTCCGTGAGATAAGAATAAGAGGATCAGTCTCATAGGGTTACTTTTTTCCCTGTAATTTGATTATGAAAAATTTCAAACATACTGAAAAATTAAAAGACTTTTACAGCGAATAGCCTCATACTCACCACCTAGAGTCTACAGTGAACAGTTTACATTACTTGCTTTGCCACATACCTTTCCATGCAGTCGCAGTGTTAATTTTGAAGGTGAAATTAATGAGTAGCTGTCGGAGTGCTTGGTACAGTGCCTGGCATGTAGTAGGCGTCTTTCTGGAAGGTGGGGGTGGAGGAGAGGCCCTGTATCCCTGGTGGGCGCTGAGCATGACAGAGGAGAGCTGACCTTCCCGTCTCTACCATCTCCAGGACTTCGGTTTCCACAGCCGGATCTCGGAGCACCTGCTGGATGTGGACATGCTCTCCTCTGTCCTAGATGGAGCCCGCTGGGAGGTGAGTCTCTCTAGGGCTGGGCTGGAGCCTCACTTTTGAAGATAATCAAGAGCTGAGTCCTGCCCCATCCCAGGGTGCATTTCTGGGAGTTCTCTCCCTTCTGATTCCTTAAGGCAAGGCCCTGACTGTGCCTGTGATGGGGCTTCCGACATACATGCTCTGTTGCTGCCGTGAATTAAGTCATTCCGTGTCCTCCACCCCCGTATATTTATCTGTTTATCCAGTCACTTAGCAGCTGAGGGCCGACCACTTGCTCCCGTGCAAAGCACTGTGTAGTTTGTGGGTTTCAAGGCACCTCCCAACCTGGCCCATCCAACCTCTGCAGCCTCATTCTCAGCCCACCTCCCGTGCCCCGGCTGTGCCCACCACTCGCCATTCCCCTGGGGCCGCACCGTCCACCTCCTTCGCCACTCTGCCTGCTGGGCTGCTTTTCCTTCTGTCCCGGCAAGCTCTTTCTTGGTCTTGGAGGTCCACCTCTGACGTCACCTCCTCCAAGCACGATTTATCGTTCCTTCCCTTTGCTTCCCTTAGTGCTGCTTCTTTTGTTTTATGGTTCTGTGTCTCCCCTGCCAGATGTAAGCTCAGACACAGACCTTGTCCTTAAGGAGCTTGAAGCCAAGATCATTTTTGCCTCCTCTGTAGGGTTGTTGAGAGGAGAGAGATTCTGACATGTGGTCTTTGCAAGTTTGAGCGGGCATCTGGTTTGGGTGAAACAAACAAGGTATTTAATGTGAATCAGGCCTGGGTGCCCTTAGTGAAGCGAGTCCTGAGACAGGATAGAGTTACAAGGTCGATTGCATTTGTGCCTGACATGTTCTTCTTGGTTCTGCTGGACCTTGGTCCCCACCGTTTGCAGCACTGGAGGTCTTTAAAGGCACAGGCAAGGCCAGGTGGTGTTTGTCAGGAAGGGTTTGGAGCAGGTGATTTGTGAGGCACCTTACTGAGTTGGCCGGGCAAGGTGAATTTCCATTGCTCTGTCTCCAAAATCTGGCCAGTATTAGAATACTTGGGGGGCTTTAAAAAAGACAGATTTCTAGGTCCTGCCTAAGACCTCATGAGGCGAGCAGCCTCTTTTTGGGCCATGCCACTTGGTATAAAGCAGTAGCAGGGCCTGGCTTGCATTTGGTTCTCAGGAGGCACCCTCTGAGGCAGCCGCCCTGGCAGAGGGGGCCATAAGCTGTATCTCATGACCAGTGTAGAGCAGTGCTGGGTGCTCAGGTTGGCTGACCGCGTGGAGCCCCTTGCGAGATTGTGTCCGCCTCTCACTTCAGGGCATGGAGGGGCTGAGCAGGGAGGTGGAGCTGGAGGGACAAGAAACAGCCTCTTTGTGGGACGGATAGAACCATAGGTACAGTCCCCTTTGTCTTTCCGGGGGGGCACTTGTCCATTTTCCATATTCTCTGGATCTCTCCCAAGGCCAGGGCCAGTGCAGAGGCTTAGAACTGAGCTAAATTAATTTTTGTTCACTTAAACATTTTTGATGCATCTTTATTGAGATCTAATTGACATAAATAAACTGGACACGTATAAATGGTACCATTTGGTAAGTTTTACCATATGTATACACCTTTCAAATCACCACCACGGTCAAGATAATGATTATAATGAATTACAAACATGATGAATTTTATAATAGGTTACAAAAAATGACCATACAATTATTTCAAATAATACAGAAGGTCAAAGTCTTCTGCTTCCTGCAGCCTTACTCCCTCCCGCAGGTCGGGACTGTTAGCTTCCATTAACATTTTTCATGTGCCTTTCCAGAAAATTTTCTGTACACATATAAGCATGTATTTATTTTCTATTTGTTAATCTTTTTTTTCCCCACAGAAATTGGAACTGTGCTATAAAAACTGCTTGGCAATATGCTCTTCAAATTCGAGAATAGACCCTTAACTTATTTCTATGCTATTTCAGATCTGCCCTACTCCTTTTATTGGTTGCATAGCATTCTGCTTTATGAATGCGCTGTGACTTACTGGGATTTATTAAACTGAGGACTGCATGATAAAGAAAAACCAAAACCCCGGAGCTGAGTTGAGGTTGGGGAAGTGGTGTCTTGAGCAGTCTTAGGCCGGAGGCTTAGAGTGTGCTTGTGTCTCCCCTTTCTGAAGAGTGCCGATATGCCTGATTTCTTTGTCTGGTTCCTTTGACTCCCTTTCTGGGGCAAAAATGTCTAGGGAGCAGGTAAAAACTCTGCTCAGAGGACCTCTGTCTGGGTACTACCCAAGGTGTCCCTTATTCTCTAGCTGGGGGCTAGTTGAGTTTCTAGCAGAAATATGGAAGGTGAAATAAGAAGGAAATAGACAGGCCTTGTCTGTAGCTTGTCCTTTCTGATTCAGGGCTCAGTCCCCCGATATTTATTACAATCACTGCACTTTGTTACCCGTCTTATATTTTAGTTTGTGAAATAGACTGGCCTGTGTGATTGTTTTTGTTTTTGTTTTTCCTTGAAAAGAGAGAGGGGGAGCTGTCTGCTGAGCTTGTTGTGAATCGTAGGGAAGACGAGTTGTGAGTTGAGCTCTGGAAGGGAAGGCGGTGGGGTGGGAGAAGGGCGGCCCGCCCCGCCATTGTCTGCGGGCTCTGCCCGGCTGATGCGATTAGGAGTGGCAGCGCTGGCAGGGAGCCCTTCTGCTGCGGGCACCAGGAGGCACTCCCAGGCAACATTGCTATTTTTAATGTAATTTGGGGGAGCTGGCTTGTAGTTCAGACCCATCCAGATGGCAGAGTCGGCCACAGCTGCCGGGGCTCAGGCTGCCAGTGGAGAGGTGTGGGGGGCTGGGGGCATGGGGCTGGGGACACGGAGGTGTGCCAGCCCGGCCGGAGCCCTGCTGGGGAAGATGGAGTGAGCCGTCTCCTGCCCCACCTCTCCCGTTAACCCTCATGTCCCGGAACAGACAGGGCTCCTGTCAGCGTGACAGAAGGAGTGCAGGCCCTAGGATGGGGACTGACACCGGCGACGCTGGGTTTCTTTTGTGTTTTGTTTTTCCTCAGGCTGGGGAAGAGGAGAGGGGGTGTGAGGAGAGCTGGTGTTTGTGGCATGCCTTCTTTTGGGCCGGAGTCGGGCTTTATGTACATGATCTCATTTAATCGTCACCAGAAGACCTGTGAGCTGTGGTTTGCTATCCCATTTTGTAGTGGAGGAGGTGCTAGAACAAAGGCTTGAGTCCAGGCTGACTGCCCTACTCTACCCACGTGACCTCACCCCTGCAGAAAATATGTGAATGTATCAAGAGTAGTCCTTTTTCACCAGCTTGCTAAATTTGCCTAGACACCTAAGCTTTAAAATGAGATCTGGGGTTGGCTTTTTTTTTTTTTTTTTGCGCTGTCTGGCTGGTAAAATCCCTGACTAGGAAGGGGGCATCATTGTCTACTGATGGGACCTGGGTGTCGGGGGAGCAAAGGAGCGCCCCGTCTTCCTCCCTTCAGGTGCCCACACAGTGCCCTTCTCGTCTGGAGTACAGCTCTCTGTCATTTCACCAAGTCTCCATCTCTCCAGGGTCCTTCCTCTTTAATGCACTTGTCTGCTGTGCCCAATCCTGCTCACTTAATTTGGGCATCCCCGATTATCACTGGCACTGGTGGTCTGGGGCCTCTGTGGATCTGGGGTGTTCATGGATGGCTCCGCTTTGTGCAACTGGCAGTGAGGGGTTTCCAGCTGCAGAAGGCAGAATTTTCCTTTTCTTAGGTGTTCTGCTTCAGCCTCTGGCTTCTGCCTCTGCCTGCAGTGGCTTTGGTGTCTGATTCATCCTCCCCAGGCCAGCAAGGCTGGCCCTGGGAGCAGCTGTGAGCCTGGGGGCTTAGCCAAAGCCCCAGGGCCTTCACTGTGCGGTAGACGACCTTCTCTTCTGCATCCCGAGTGGTCCTCACTCACCAAGAGCCACCTCTCAGTGCTTCCCCCTGGCATGAGAGTCAGTTGGAGGATTAAAGGACCCAGTGCACACCCCCCAACCCCCCAAAGTATACACTTTCCACTGCTACTTGCCTACAGGCCCAGAGGTTGGGAAGAGAAGACAAGGATGCCTGCCAGTCCAGCCAAGATGAGCTGCAGAGCAAGAAGTCCGGAGGCTCGGAGAGGTATAGTGCGTGGGAGGCCACCCTCAGGGACTTTGGGATGGTGTGGACTTGGGCAGAATTCCTGGCTTTGGTCTACGTACCTCAGTGTGCTCCTGCCTGAAGGCAGATGGTGAACTGACTGGATGGCCTTGCAAAGTCTGCGTGTGTGTGTGTGTGTGTGTGTGTGTACGCAAACCAAGTCAGGAGTGGGAGGTACTGCTGGAGCATATGGGGGTACTTTGTGCCCATAGCACTATTGTGGGGACAGGGCTCTGTCCTTTTCATCAGATTGGATGAAGCCTTGTGTGTCCCTGCTCGTGGGCCAGGTCTGGATAGCCTGCTCGAGGTCCGGGGGACCATGTTAGAGGGTCAGTAGTGCAGCTCAGACCTTACCAGGCCTTACCACAACAGAAATGGCTGTGGCTGTGTGTGTGTGTGTGTGTGTGTGTGTGTGTGAGAGAGAGAGAGAGAGAGAGAGAGAGAGAGGGAGAGAGTGAGAGACAGGAGCTTCCAGCTTCTCAGGCCTGAGCCCATGATAAGAGAAGGGCTGCCACCCTGGAAGGGGAAGGGGGTGGTCATTCTACTTTTTGGACCTTGAAAAGCTATCAGCATTCTGACTTGAAGCTACAGCTCCATGCATTGTCTATAGTCTGACTGTTTGAGTCTAGCTTCTCTTTCTCTCCCTCTTTTCTGCTCATTTCTTCCATCACCACCCCCCGCCCCCAACACACACACACACACTCTCCCCGGCCCCAGTGATGGCAGGAATGCATATGCCTGTGCGCGTGCCCAGCTCTCACTCCTGGGCCAAGCAAATGCAGCCCAGGGACCTGGGAAGGCTGAGTGTAGTCCAGGCCAAGGGAGAGCTCCGGAGGGAGTTCCTTCGTCCTGCTTTTCTGGCTGCTTTGGCCTCCGTGGGCTCTCCATGGAGGTGGGGCCCCGGCTGGGGTCCAGCCCGCAGGAGGCATGGACCTTGGTCCCCGCACTCCACTCCCCAATTCTCCTGCTGCTCTCTGAGCGGAGGCCCTGACTCTGCTGCTCTGCCCAGGTTATCTCCTCCTCTTCTGCATGGGGAGCGGCTCCAGAGTCCCCTTCACAGCCAGGCCAAGGATGAAGGGCCTCCGCAGCCCCTGGAGGAGCAGCCGGAACGGAAGGGGGCAGAGGAGCCTGGGGAGGGCTCTGCAGGCAGCCCCGCGCCCCCTGGTCCCCTGCAGAGGTAAGGGTGGGCTGGAAGCCTCCCAGGGTGGGCGTGGCGGGCCTGGAGAGGTGGGGAGAGCAGGGGGCGGGGTTGCAGCCTAAGCAGCGGCAAGGGACGTTTCTGCTTAGTGTTTCACACAAGCTAGAGAGTTAGGAAATCTGCCTCTTCCTCGTCCTTGGCCTACAGCTAAAGTCGGGGTGCACAGTCTGATTAGGGGAGCTTAGAAACTCTGGAACTAGGACGTATGTCTTCTGACCCAGCTGCCCTCCTGCCAGGGGCCGGGGCAGAGACTGCTGTCACCCCGGACTAGGCTGTTCCTGCCAGGGGGGCCATTTCTCCTGGTGCCCACCTGCCAGCCCCCTCCTTCCCAGCAGCCATCCCACCGCTAGTCACTCAGCAAGCCTGTGGGGAGCCCTGCTGGGTGCAGGGCCCCGGGCTTCCCTGAGGCCTGCTGAGAGGACCTTCACTCCCTAGCCTGCTCCAGAGCCGGTGTAGATTTGCTAGTTTGTTCCCCTGGCAAGAGGAAGACGCTGGTCTTAGAGCTCATCTGGTTGGAATGAGTCACTGGGGGAGGCTGGGCAGCAGTCGTGTTTAGTCAGCAGTATCCACGGATCCCCTGCCATGTGCAGAGCTTCTCCTCGGTGCCGTAACCATTCTGCATCCCACCTGGGGCACGGATCTCTGGTCCTTCAGTGTAAACTGCTCGGGAAGAGGCAGGGAGGGGAGCTGGGATCTGAGACCTGAGATAGGGACACCACAGCTCTTGCCGGGGCCGCTGCCTCCTTCGTCCCCATCACAGACCTTTGACCCCGAATGGGGTACACCCGGAGCCTCTCACCTTCCTCTGGCTTTAACACAGTTGCTTCCTTGTTGCTGTCAAGGGAGGAGATCCCAAGCCCACCTGCCGCCCACGAGAGGGGCGAGGAGCAGTGCTCCCAGGCCGAGGGGCCGGGCCCTGGGCAGGACGAGGCCGAGGAGCCCGAGGAGAAGGTGGTGGTCAGCCCCACCCTGCCAGTCTCTCCAGAGGTGTAAGGGCCAGTTTTCATGTCTGTCCCTGTCCTCCACTGTGTGTGGGTTGCTTCAGTGCCCATCTGGTCTTGGATGGTGGGGAGGGGATGCTCTGGTTCCGGCTCAAGGAGTGGAGTGGGGGGAGAGTGAGTGAACCCTTGGTTCTGCGTGCAGCCCCCGGGGCTCCCCTGGTCAGCACCTGGGGTACGAGGCTGGAAGCGAGGGGGACGGGGTAGGGTATCTCCTGGGTCATTAGCAGAAACCTGGTAAAGCGTGTTTTCCCCTCTACCAAGCACTGTTTTTCTTTGAAAAAATTACTGAGGTATTTATATACATGAAAGTACACACATCTGAAATGTCCAAGTCAGTGAGTGTTTACATACATATACACCGTATCACAACCACCCAGATCATTTGCAGAACATTTCCATCCCTCCTGAAAGTTTCCTCAGGCCTCTTTCCTCTCAGTCCACCTGCCCTAGGTCACCGCTATTCTAGCTTCTGTCCCATAGATTCGTTTTTCCAGTTCTCTAACTTCATATGAATGGAATTATCCAGTACACAGTATATATCTTTTGTGCCTGGGTTCAAAGCTCACTTGTGCTGTTGCACCAAGCACTTCTAAAACTTAGAAACCTTACCGCTCTCCTCCCCTTTCTCACCCCTTTTAGAGATAAGGAAACTGAGGTTCAGGGAGGTGAAGTGATTTGCCCAAGGTCACATCGCCAGTCGGTGGCAGAATTAGGACCTGAGCCCTCTAGTCACCTGAGCCGTCGACTTCTGACTCTTGCTCTGCAGCCACCGTGCCTTTTCTCTGCATGGAGAGAAACAGGTGTCAGGGTGATACAGTTTTTCCTGTCTGTGAACTGAGCAGTACAAAAGAATTAAGCGTCCTCAGGATTCGGGCTGACTGTTGAGCAGAGACAGGTTCACGCACTGATTACTCACAGGAAGCGTCACCGAGAGCTGGTGGGGCACGTGAGTGCACAGTCTCATGTCATCGCTGTAGCGCTGCCGGAGTGATGTAGGGAAGGGGTAGCCCATTTTTGAGGTGGTGGTATATCCCACAGTGACAGCTGTGCCCCTGAGGAATGACATAGCTTTCCCAGGTCCCCTGGGTGGCTGTGGACAGCCAGATCAGGGTGCTTTTGATGAGGAAAGGAGGTGAGTGGGGTTCAGAAACAGGACCCTCTGGGCAGAGGTCAGAGGGCATTTTCCCAGGGCTTCTGGAAGAGAAGCTGGCCAGTGAGGCTCCTCCTGGCTGCCTGGGCTGATGAGTCCCCTTCCTTTGTGTTTCTCCTCCCATCCCAGGGAGGCTGCCCCTGCTGGGGGGGCTCTCTCCCGGACCCCACAGTTTCAGTTTACACAGCGCCCTTAGGAAATGTCTTCTGTTCCTTTCCTGAGTCTTCTCAGCCTCCATAACTTCCTTGTTATTAATCTTTACAGCTATGTTAAGAATCGATTGATTTTTCTGGGATTCGTGGGGAGTGGTTCTGTGTCTGTGCCTCATTTGTATCCATGGGATTTTAATTTATGGAGGTGACTGAGTGACAACACAGAGAGGCCAATTCCACTGAAAGAAGAATTTATTCCTTATATTTCCAGAGAGAAGAGGGCATGCCACGCCAGGTGGGGCCACGTGGGGAAGGACCAGAGTTGGTCAGGAGGCCAAAGAGGCGAGAAGGAAGAGCGTGACCCAGAGCCTTTATTGGGGTTTTCGTGGGAAGCAATGGGCGAGGCAGGGTAAGTACCCTGAGCGAGTGGAGAGGTGGAAAGTTTGAATAATTTTGGAGGGCTCTGGGCCTGGTCTCTAGTTACCTAGTGCCTGGCCCTGGGTGATTTTGGGCGTAGGAAATAGATCAGGAGATGGTAGGGGGTGTAGGGATTGGTTGGTTTGCATGTGAAAGACATACTCCCTTTGCTGTCTGTAAGGATTGGCTGGTCTTGGGGGGGGGGCACCCTCTCCTTGACCAGCCAGCTTTTTCAGATGCCAGAACATCATGAAATACAGAAAATAAAAAGCATGATTAGTAGAGTCTGTCGCCTGCATAGATATTGTCAAGTTGAATCAGGAGGAGTTAAGAGCAAAGGGCAGGTCAGGGAGTGCAGGCAGGGCTGGCAAGCAGCCGCCGCTGTGCGTGCTTTATGGCCGGAGGCCTGGGTCTGGGAAACAAGGATACCCTTCCGTTTGTCATCCCAGCATCTTCCATGAAGTGTGTATAGAGAGAGGGTAAATGAATTAAGACAACTGGGTTGCAAGTGAGCGGAGACAGGATCCCTGATAGTGATCTGAGTTTTAGTGGTACCCTGGCCATTTCAGGGCCATGGGTATCATATCCTCCTCCCTCCCTGCCCGCCTTCCCTCCTTGCTTTCCCTCATGTGGCTCGGAGTAACTTGGTGGCCAGTCTGAAAGGACGATGCTCTTCCTGAGCCTCCTCTTGGCCACCAACTGTTGCAAACTGGGTCTCACTGATGCTGATACCTGAGGAGTGGCCTAGAAATCGGACCTGCCTCTTCCTCTGCAGTCTCCAACTGCCCAGTTATCTCACAGATCTTTCAGGCTCACTGTTTGACCGCCTTGGACCTAAGCTGGGAGTTTGGGATACTCGATCTTTAAAACAGGGACACGGAGAAGAGGCCCACTGAAAAGCAGCCCCATTTGCCTGTGTGCCAGGCGTGCAGGCAGGCTCAGTGGTGCGTGCAGCCCGGGCACACACTGGCACGCCGGCTGATGCCCCATCTCTCCGCAGCCTCTGTCCCCAGGGCTCCACATAGCTACGTAGCCCACAGGGGAGAGAGACATTAAAAGGTACCATCTCAGGGAAAAAAGATGTTTTCAGCTCAGGTTGGAAATGAGTTGGAGGGTTGGTGAGACTGAGAGCTGCGGGGGGAGGCTCTTTCCGAGGGTGAGATTCTCAGAGGAGGTGGCGGCCACATCTTACATCTGCGTCAGTCGGGCGGGGACAGGGGACTGAGAGGAAGCTGGGAATTGGAAGCGGGGAGATGGGCTTGGGAGCAGAAGAGAACTGAAGGCAGAATTCAAGAGTGTTTCTGGTCTGAGTCATGATTTTAGGAAAGATCTTAATGATATTTCAGAGATGTCAGTAGCCTTTTGTGTCTTCCTTCTCTCTCTGGCCTCAAGGGGATGAAATGGAATTCCAGAGCCCTTGTTTACTTCTGCTGTTCTAATCTGATCCTGCCCGCTGCCTTCTGTCGGCTGCAGTGTGGGAGCTGAGTGAGGAGGGGGGTTTACATCCCCAGCGGTGGACGGGGGACTGGCTCCCCTCTTGGACTCTGGGCCCTCTTGTCCTTGATTTGGACCACGCCCATATGCTGTTGGGGTCCACTGGGCCACCGTGCCAGGCCTGCCGCAGCTGGAGCACCATGGGAGAAGATGGTGGTTGGGTGGCCAGACCAATTTCTGATGTAAGATTTAGGGACCTGGGAATGCCAGCATGTCCTGGCCTTTAGGAAAGCCACTCTGGGAGGCAAAACACTTTATCCCGCTTATGCTTTCATTGCTTAAAATGTTCTTGGGGTTTCTCTTTGGGTATTTCCTTTAAGAACCAGAATACAAGCAACATAACAGCCTTCATTATAAACATCTCTTTAACCGATACCAGTGTTCCTTATCTTACCTTATGCCTTATGCATCCAGGTTAGAATTTCTTTTGCACATTTCCAAACAGTGAATTCACTCTAAGCGGATGAAGCTGTGGCATCATCGGGGAGATATGGAGCCTGGCATTCTGGTTGTGCTCTTGCTACTGTCTTTGGCTTAGGGAAGGGTCTCCTGCCCGGCTCCCTTGGCAGAGTGGGCAGGACGGTTTCCCATTCCTGGGCCTCCATGGACTATTCTAGGTCTCAGGGCTAGGAGTTCTAGCAGCGAGGAGACATGCTGCTGCTTCTCCCGCTGGCTCATACACACTGGCCTCTGTTCAGTTTGAGAGTCAGAGAGCAGCCTCTGGGGACTTCCCAAACCGCGGGCATGAGCCTCAAGTAGCAGGGAGAGCCCTGGTAGGGAGTCGGAAACAGGGCCATGAGCCACTCTGGGGAGGAATCCATGAGGGCCGGAGCTTCGCTCTCTTCCTGCTGCCGCCAGCCCTTGAGCCACACAGCTTGGGTGTTCACTCAGGCCACAACCTACCAGGTCCCCTGAGAGCCTCCTACGGGCCACCCTCATCCCCAGGCCCTCGGGGCCTTTGACAGCCCCCGTGGGGCTTGTCCTATAGAACAAATGCTGCCTGTGTCTTCGAGAGGGTAGCCTTGCCTCCCGCCCTTGGGTACCTGATTTGCACTTACGATTCCTGACCCTGGGCCCTCTGTTACGGTTCCGTATGTGCTGTTCTGTATCTGTATAAATCCTAGTGCCGAAAGGTGGGTGGATAGTAAACCTAGTGAAATGCTGCTTCCACCCTTGGCAGGCGATCTACAGAGCCTGCGGCTTCCCCAGAGCAGCTCTCAGAGGCTGCACTGAAGGCCACGGAAGAGGCGGTGGCCCAAGAACTCGAGCAAGAGCAGAGCTGGCTCCTGGAGTCCAAGCGAGAGAAGATGCAGCGGCTGCAGGAGAAGCTGTGGCAGGAGGAGGAGGCGGAGACCCTGCAGCTTCACCGGCAGAAGGAGAAGGCGCTCAGGTCCCGCCCCGCCCCCAGCCCAGCCACCCCGGCTGTGCAGGGCCACCCTCCTCCCGCCCTGGCAGCCACGGGGATGCCCGGGGCCCCTCCAGGACTGCTCCTCAGTGGCCCGTGTGGAGCGGTGGGCTCCCTGGCCAGGGCTCGTGCCTCTCCTCTTTTTGGGGAGGACTTGGGAGGCGTGATCATAATGAGGGTAGCTAACATTTTTTGAGAGATTACACTGATCCACATGCTTTATATCTATTAATTTGTTCGGTCCTCGGAACGGCCCTTATGAGGTGTCGTCATCAATTCTGTTTTGTAGCATCTATAATAGAGACAAAGAAACTGAGGCACAGAAAGGTTACGTAGCTTGTCCCAGGTGTGGAGGCTCGTAAGCAGCAGAGCCCGGATTAACCCAGAGGCTTTGTCTCCGGAGAACAACTGCATCGTCCTCTCTCTTGGGAGCCAGGGCCCTGTTGGAACCCAGTGAGATTGGGAGGGACCACGTGACATGGTGTGAGGTGCTCTCGGACCCAGAAGTTTCTATGTGAGTTCCTACTCTTTGAGTAGCTGTCTGCGAGGCCCTAGACAAATGCGACATGTAAGCCTGGGCTGGGCCTGCATGTATAGGATTGTGTGTATGTATGCTGGAGTTTTCTTTTTATAGGAAAAAGCAGTTCAGGGCTGGCATGATGGCTCCACAGAGTCGCCAGGTCCCTGGTCTCCTTTAATCTCTCTGCCATCTTTAGTGCTGGGTTTTACTCTCAGGGTCTCTTTACAGTCCAATATAGCTGCTGGATCTCCAGCCATCGTGTCTGTGCTCCAGGCAGGAACAATAGGGGCACCTTCTAGCTCATTCAGTCCCTTAGAAGGCACTTTCCTGGAAACTTTACCCAATAACTTCTGCTTATTCTTTAAAGGAGTTTTCCTGGAAACTTTACCCAATAATTTCCACTTATATCTGGCTGGCTACCCCTGGTTGCAAAGGGTAACTGGGAAATGTAGTCTTTTAGCTGGTTCTCTGTATCTGATAGAAAAAGATCAGGGTTCTCTTAGTAAAGAAAAATGGGAGAATGGATATTGAGAGGGTAATAAGCAATCTCTGTCAGTCCCAGGATGGGAAAGGTGCTACAAAAAGATGTTAATATATTTCACTTACTTGGCAATTAAACTAAAGGCTAAATCTTGTCCTCTTGGACAGAACATCCAAAAGTGCTAGAGACTTGCTATTTTTCTATCATACATAGCAAAGACTTATAAAAATATTTTTGCTTAATTTAGAGAAACTAACAAAACCAACACCCAACTACCCAGAGGGTTGGGGACAATCTCTCTCATTAGCCCAACACAGGATCTACTGACCCTGCGTCCATCCTTATGTCACCCCTCCTGGATCCCCAGCCAGAGTGCATCCCAGAGAACAGATCTTCCCACAGCATCCTCCTCTTCCAGCCAACTGAAACTTGGGGCGGGGGCCCACCCAAACAGGTGCGACTCAGCTTACCTTGAGAGACAGTGCCTGGGAGGAAATCCCCGTGGTGTCTCCCTGCCCGCCTACCAGGCTCCTCTCTCTTCCTGGTCACCCTCGGCTGGGCTGACTGTGCCTTTTGGCCCTCCCCAAACCCCCCAACTGCACAGGGGGCCTCCCAGAGACCTCTTAAGTCGTGGTGAAAACCAGCCTGCCAAAAGTATCCGACTCAGGGCCTGAAACACAGTAGTTGCTCAATAAATGGTGGCTCTTGATTGTAAATATTTTCAGTCGAAATCAGTACAGTGTCAGCGGTCTTGACTAAGCGGTTTCTCTGTGGGCAGTGCCTTGCCTGGCTGTCTTCAAAGTAGTTTATCACGAGAACCCTGTTTCTGTTTACGTGTGAGCCTTTCTGAGGGGTGGGGCCTCCTCTCTGCTGGGAAGCTGCCACTTGGTAGAAATTTCTGGAAACCCCAGCTGACCTTGTAGCAAATATTTCTCGAATGAGAAAGCAGGCAGGAAGGCAGACAGGCTCACTCTTAGTTTCTTTAGTTACAAAACGAGGAGATTGAGTTTAGTTGTAAGATAAAGAGAGTTGTAAAATGCAGGACTTAACCTCTAAAGACCCTTCCAGCTCTGCCATTCTGCGGTGCTACGTGTAACATTTGGCCACGGGATGAAGAGAAAGGATTTCTGGGGAATCTAGAAGGAAGGATTTTTACTTCACTCAAATTTTCTGTCATCGTGGAAGAGAGCAGCAGAGGTGCTGATAACTTAAAATAGGAAATGAACCTAAATCTTTTCTGGCTTTGGAATTCACTCCAGAAGCTTTTCAAAGAAATTGTCTTCCGAATCATGCACAGCACACAGCCCCTGGTCACGTGGGGGCCGCAGGAGGGCTGTCTGCTTGGGATGAGATGGTTACTATCGTTAGTCTGCGAGTAAGACACCCCTCATAGATAATCAAAGCTTGCTTATGGTTTAGGCCTGGGCGATACTGTTCAAATTCAACAAACATGCACTGAGTACCTACTTCGTATCTGTTACTGTGTTTGGCACATAGGATAAAACAGGTTTTAAGACAAGACTCTTTCTCTGGAGAAGCTCCCAGACTTGTAAGGAAAACACACGTACAAAAGATTAATTAATTATGGTGCAGCGTGATGCGTGGCACCGAGCGGCATGGATAAGAAAGGTCATCATATAAAGTGTGTTGGGAGCAGAAAGGTAATTGATGAACTTGGAGAGACTTCTCTGAGAGGAGGGAGCTGGGTGTTGAACAAGGAACACGGGTTCGTCAGGTAGGAAAGGGGATTCTAGGCGGGGGAACCAGCATGAACAAAGGCCAAGAGGCAGGGACGAGCGTAGTGGGGTTTAGAGGGGGTGGCTCATCTGCCGTGGCCAGAGCTGGGCTGGAGTCAGACTGGATCCCACCTTGAGTGAACGCCACTGAGGTGAACCTGGAGGCCGAGGGGAGCCTTTGGCAGAAATGCTGTGCTGGGATCAAGGAGCCTGTAATCTGCTTCCGGCGGCAAATAGCAGGTGGTTCATAGCCCCTCTAACCCGGGGAGGTATTAGAGGGAGGCAGCAGGATGCAGAGGCTGAGGTTAGACTCGTCTTTAAGACTTAGGAAGCTTCGGACTTCCCTGGTGGTGCAGTGGTTAAGAATCCACCTGCCAATGCAGGGGACACAGGTTTGAGCCCTGGTCCGGGAAGATCCCACATGCTGCAGAGCAACTAAGCCCATGCACCACAACTGCTGAGCCCACGTGCCACAACTACTGAAGCCCGCACACCTAAAGCCCGTGCTCCGCAACAAGAGAAGCCACCCCAATGAGAAGTCCACGTGCAGCAATGAAAAAACCCAATGCAGCCAAAAATAAGTAATAAATTAAAAAAAAAAAAAAGGACTTCCCTGGTGGCGCAGCGGTTGGGAATCTGCCTGCCAACACAGGGGACATGGGTTCGAGTCCTGGTCCGGGAAGATCCCACATGCCGCAGAGCAACTAAGCCCATGAGCCACAACTACTGAGCCCACGTGTCACAACTACTGAAGCCTGCATGTCTAGAGCCCGTGCTCTGCAACAGGAGAAGCCACCGCAATAAGAAGCCTGCGCACCGCAACGAAAAGTAGCCCCTGCTCGCCACAACTAGAGAAAGCCCGTGCGCAGCAACAAAGACCCAAGGCAGCCAAAAATAAATAATGAATTAAAAAAAAAAAAAAGACTTAGGAAGCTTCACAGGCAGGCTACGGGCTTTTGGAGGCCGAGAGCCAGGGGTTATGCCTAAAAGAGGGAAGGCCTTGTCCCCCCAACAAACTTGCCTTTCCTTTGCTTACAGTTCCCTGAAGGAGCAGCTGCAGAGAGCCACCGAGGAAGAGGAGAGCCTGGTGAGAGAGCAGGAAGGCCAGAGGCTGTCCCGGGTCTGCGCCCAGGTGCAGTGCAGCGTGGAAGCGGATGAGGACCAAATCAGGTGAGTGCGGGCTGTGGGCTGCCCGGCCCCCTGGAGGTCCACCCCCCCTCCCCCAGTGCCCAGGCCCATCCCCACCCGCTTGTCTGCCCAGGGCCGAGCACGAGGCTTCCCTGCAGAGGCTGCGAGAAGAGCTGGAGTCTCTACAGAAGGCTGAGAGGGCCAGCTTGGAAGAGAGAAGCAGGCAGACGCTGGAGCGTCTCAGGGAAGACATGGAGGCTTCGGAGAAGAGAGAGCAGGCCGCCCTGAACACAGAGAAGGAGAGGGCCGTGCAGCAGCTGAGGGAGCAGCTGGAAGGGGAGAGGAAAGACGTGAGCGCCCCCCTCCCCGCCCCGATGTGATCCTGGGCTGCCTGGGGAGGGACTGAGCACTGAGGAAGAGGAAGCGCCAGCCTTGGGGCGCAGGGTGGGGAGCCAGGTGGAGAGCGGGTGTCTGCGTGGATCGGCAACGAGATGTTGGGCCGGCTGTCTGGGCCCATGTGGACCTGGCCTGTGGACTTGGGAAGATTTCATGACTGAAAGAACTTAAACCAGACCAGAGCTCTTGAGACCAAGGGGCCCTGTCCTTGTCCTTGTCCCTGAGGGGCATCTGTGAGGACCTCGCGTTTCTCTCCTTTCCTCCCCTGCCTCGGAGTGAGAGGCTAGCCCGCTCAGAGGAAGTTTTTCTCCTTTGTCCTTACTCCCTGTCCCTCCGGTCCGGTGGGTCTGTCTCTAGGTAAGAGGCTGAAGTAGGTGATAGGCCACGTGGAACTTTTGTTTTCTTTTGGTGATGGGTGGAGTTTCAGCTCTCAGGCCCGGGGAGCCTGCAGCGAGGCATGGGGGTGTGGGGACGTCATTGTACCGCACACGCTCTGGGAGGTGGTGCTGAGATGTGCAGGCCTCCCTGCCTGGCCCTTATTCACAGGCAGGAGTGTTGCCTGTGTACCGGTGGCCTAGAGGCAGGGGAATGGAAGCCGTGACCGAGCCTTACTGAAAGGCCCCTCCACTCTGGCCTTCACGTCCCTGTTCGTTTGCAAGGTGCAGACTTGAGGGACAGTTATTTCGGAGGAACAAAGACGTGCCTGCGGTTCCCCTTGACTGCTTAGCTCGAGAGGCACTGGGGGTGGTCTTCTGGCTCTCCCTCATCTCATGTTAGAGCCTGGCCAGCCTGCCCTGCGTCCTCACAGGCCCTCTGTTCTGCCCCAGGCGGTGGCAGCGCTGGAGAGGGAGCACAGAGAGGAGCTGGAGCGGCTCTCTTCCTCGCTGGAGGCCAAGCACAGGGAGGTGAGGGGCGGCGGCCTGCGGGGCAGACCCTGGGCATCCTGGGGTGTGAGCCGCGGGACCCCTTCACCTGCACCCCGTCCCCTAGGGAGGGAGTCTCCCTCTCCTGCAGCCCCCGGGGGGATGGGTGCTGGGTCCCTGGGAAGCGAGCCCCCCGCGGCCACCCTGCAGTGCTCTGTGCGGGTCACGCTCCCTTGTGCGGGTGCCTCCCCAGGTGGTCTCCAGCCTCCAGAAGAAGATGGAGGAAGCACAACAGAAAGAGGAGGCCCAGCTGCAGGAGAGCCTTGGGTGGGCGGAGCAGAGAGCTCATCAGAAAGTGTACCAGGCTCTCGAATATGAGCAAGAGGTGAGTGCTGGTCTGCCCCTTCGACTCTGTGTACCCGTCGCGGACACTCTGGCGGTCGGCCGAGCCACCCTGGCCCAGGGGTCCTCTGCTTTGCTTTGGACAGCTCAGCTGGGGTCGGGACTTCAGGGTCCGTTTTTATGCCTTAGTTCCCTGGAGGCCAAGTGCTTCTCCACCCCCGTGCCCTATATGTGAGGACGAGGGCGTGCTGGGTGTGGCCGTGTGTGTCACCTGACGTGTGCATGTGGAGACGTTGGGGAGGTTGTATCACGTGTGTGTATGAGTCCCTCCAAGTGCTTCGGTCCCCGGGTGCTGCAACAGCCTCAGTCCTGCATGTTGCGTCCCTGCCGCCTGCCCTGCAGCTCAGTGGCCTCCTGAGAGAGAAGCGCCAGGAGGTGGAGAGGGAACACGAGAGGAAGATGGACAAGATGAAGGCGGAGCATCAGCAGCTGGTGGCTGAGGCCCGGGAGCAGTACGCCGCCGAGGTGACTGCGCCACATTCCCTGGTGCGCGCGTGTGCGTGCACGTGTGCACACACGTGCGTGCGCACACGTGCATGCGCAGACACACACACGCACACCCCCCCGGGGTCACACATACACACACCGGGGTCTCACACACACACCCCGGGGTCACACACATACACATGCACGCGCACACACACACACCCCGGGGTCACACACACACACACACACACCCCGGGGTCACACACACACACACTGGGGTCTCACACACACACACACACCCCGGGGTCACACACACACACCCCGGGGTCACACACACACACACACACACACACACACGTGCACACACACGCGTGCGCGCGCACACACACACACACACACACACACACACACACACACACACACTGGACTCATTTCCCGGCTGGCCGGAGGGCCTGGGAAGGGGACCACCTGTGGTCAGGGGTGGTGGGAGGCTTTCTTTCCTGGCACCCTGCAATGGTGAGATCGTGTTTTGCGTTTTTACTAAAGCATTAGGTGAGGAGTGATTCCTCCCCATCATCAGGCTGCACTTTGCTCTCATATTGATAACAGCCGACGTGTACTGAGCTTGTACGACGTGCCGGGCACTGTCCTAAGCTCTTTATGTATATTACCTCATTAGTCCTCACGACACCCTTAGGGGGTTCATACTCTCATTATCTCCATTTTAAAAAGAGGAAACTGAGACCTGGGGAGTGTAAGCAACTCTCCCAAGCCCACCCTGGCTAGTTAAGTAGAGGAGCTAGGATTCAAGCCAGACGGTCTGACTCCAAAGTCTTCAATTTTAACCACCCAACACCGTGCCACCAGGGTTAATAGAAATTCCAGGACACCAGGAAATAGACTGGCAAGAGCCAACCAATATTTAGATATTATCTGCCCAACTTCAGCCTTCGGTGGGAACGTTCAATGACTTAAGTGGACCCGTGCCGGGTTGCTCATGTTGGGGGTGGACGAGGGGGAGGGCTGGTGGCTGACTTTAGCCCAGAGCCAGGCCTTTACCCGGGGTTTCTAGGCTACTCCTCCAGTAACTGGGACCGGTATCCCAGACTCTTTGCACCAGGGCAGAAATAGCGGCCCGTCGTGGTGAAATGTAGTTGACTCCCTTCCCAAACCAGTTCTGCCCTTGCTGAGGAAGAGGGAGAATTTAGTAACGGTCTCTCTTCCCTTAAGGAAGGAAGGCTGGACGTGCAGGGGTGCTGGGAGAGGCCGGCTTGCACCCAGGGATTTCTCAGCACGTCTGACCAGCGTTGTTTCAGCAGCAGAGAGCCGGGGTGCAGGCTTTCTGGGGGCGGGACCTCGCCATCCTCAGCGCTCTCCTGCTCTTCTCCAAGAGCCGGCCTTAGAGGCCTGTTGGGGTCCTTGATGGCACTGACCCAAGGCTGCAGGGTGGGCTGTGGTTTTAGGGGTGGGAGGGGCGGCTGTGGTTTCCCACCGGCGGCCCCACCGTCCGTGCAGGAGAGGAAGCAGCGGGCCGAACTCCTGGGGCACCTGACGGGAGAGCTGGAGCGCCTGCGCAGGGCCCATGAGCGGGAGTTGGAGACGGTGAGGCAGGAGCAGGCCCGGCAGCTCGAGGACCAGCAGCGGTGGCTCCGGGAGCAGGTGGGGGCCCCGGACTGACGGTCGCTTGGGGCCTGCCCTACCCGACCCTTCCACCCCGGGCAGAAAAGTGCTGGGGGCCGGCACTGCAGCAGCAGCAGACGGAGCCTGACAGCTTCAGGGGTGGGGGTCTCTCGCTGGCCATGCGCAAGCTGGGGCATCCTTGCGCTTTTGTTTTCTGGGCCAGGGAGCATCCCCAGGACTAGAGGCGGAGGTCAGCAGCCCCAGGGCCTCGGGGTTGGCGCCTTCGCTTCTCCTCGCCCCCGCTGAAATAGACGAGAGGTGGTGCGCTGCTGGGAGGTCATGGGGGCAAGTGGGGGAAGCCAGCCCAGCTTGGAGCAGGTGGTATGGGATGGTAGGTCACAAACCCCTCCTGCTGCTCAGCGCGTGCCTGTGCTCTTGCTACGCTCACGTCTTTCTCTCCACCTACACTTCTGTGCAGGAAAGGAAACTCCAAGATTTAGAGGTGGAGCTTGACACCAGAACCAAGGATGTCAAGGCCAGATTGGCTCAGCTGGATGTCCAGGTGTGGGAGCGGGGGCGGAGGACAGGCTCTCGGGGACCCTGGACCTTGGAGTCAGCTTCCCCAGGAGAGGACCTGGGGTCCGGAGATGGCCAGATGGCCGGTCCTTTCCTTCGCCTGCAGGAGGAGGCCGCCCGGAAGGAGAAGCAGCAGCTCCTCGATGTGCAGAGGCAGTTTGCGCTGGAGAGCGAGGTTTGTCGGCCTCTCCTGTCCTCCCTCCTCTATCTCCCCTTCCCCCACCCCTTTGTTCACCTGATCTGTCCACGGAATTGGGTTCCAGACTATGTTGGCTGCTATCGCACCAATAGCCCCAGTGTGTGGGACCAGCTCAGGAGCCGCCGGGGGTGGGGCTGGTGGGGGTCACTGACGCTGAAGGCAGACACAGGGCTTCAGTGTGCCTGGTTCCATCCTCTCCCTATTGCTCTTCCCTGGTGTCTGGTGCTGCCCGCTCCCTGCCTTTCCCGCCCCGCCCCCCCCACCACCCACGTCTCTGGGTGTGTCTCTCTTTCCTGCTGCCCCCAGGAAGCCGCAGCCACCCATCAGCACCTGGAGGAGGCAAAGAAGGAGCACAGCCACCTGTTGGAGTCAAACCGGCAGCTCCGAAGAATTCTCGAGGAGCTTCAGGCCCGCAAGTTGGAGCTGGAGTCCCAGGTGGATTTGCTGCAGACCCAGAGTCAGAGGCTGCAGAAGCATGTCAGGTGGTCTGTACCCGTGCATTTAGCCACCCCTACTGCCTCTCGCCTGCCCTCTGACCTCTGCTGCTCATGGGCCCTGTCTACTCATGGCCCAGTTAACAGGCAGAGGTGGAGCCAGGTGGAGGGGCTGCGTTTTGTAGGGAGTCGGGGCTGTGAGTACCCGGGGGTCCCTGGTTCTACTGTTCACGCCCCAGCTCTGCCTCCAGGGTCTTTGACAGGAGTGAAGGGATGGAGATGGTTCTCCCCCCTTCCCCCCAGGAGCCCTGACAGTGTGCTGCCTGGCCTGCTTCGTCATGTGACCCTGCCTCCCCCCCCCCGCCCCCCTTCGTCTCCCACCACAGTGACCTGGAGGCCAAAGCTCAGAGGAAGCAGGACTTGTTGAAAGAGCTGGCGGTAGAGGAGAGTAATGCTTCCCCACGTTTTGAGCCCGATCTCCACATTGAGGACCTGAGGAAATCGCTTGGGACGGTGAGCTTTTCTGTGCCTTGGAAGGGTCAGGGTGGCTGGGCTAGGGCAAGGCTCCAGGCACCGGGGGGGGTGGGCCTCCAAGAGTGCACCGGGAGGGGGTGGGGCACCGGGGCGTGGGGCTCCTGGAGGGGTCCTGGCTCTGTTCTGCATAGAACCTTAGCCTCCTGTTCTTATCATTCCTAGTCCCCTTCTCCATCAGTCAGATTATGTCTGTAAGTGAATAGTCCAGCGGCTGGCAGAACCATTTCTGCGTCTGGGCCACTAGGAGGGACTTCGGGGTCCTTTGAGCCCATAGTGTATCTGATGTTACATTCAATGGGCCTTTTCGACTGTGTGTCCTAGAACCAGACTAAAGAGGTATCCTTTTCCCTCTCCCAGAGCAAGGAGGAGACCGACTTGTCCTTGGACAGGTGAGTTCCAATAACCTGTCTTATTCTGCGTTGAGGATGCCAGGAAGGGGAAGTGAGTGCCTGCGTCACAGAGCCGGGGTGGACTGAAACGTGACGGCGGTCTCCAGGGGGGCTCGGTTCAGGGAAGGGGACCTGGGTGCCTGAGGAATCGTCTCTGACAAGCCAAGAAGGTGCCCATGGTGGTCTCTGGCATCTGCTGACCTCTGCTTGTGGGTCAGGCTGCTGGGAGTGTCTGGCCGTCTCTGGAGGCCTCAGGCGCGCTGCCTTTCGGAGTCAGGGCGGGGGACTCAGCGCAGCGCGTGCCCCGCGCTCTGTGGGTGTTTAGTGGCGACGTCCCCGCACTCTGCCCGGCCCCAGCACCGCGGTCTGTGCTCAGGACGGGCATCTGCTGGGGAAGTGGTTGTGACCCACAGCAGGGGTTCTCAGAGAGTGTGTTTCCCCCTCCAACCCCCCGCCCTGGCCTGTCCCCCCGCAGCGCCCGGCACTACCTCTCTGCCGAGGGGGTAGCTCTCCGCAGCGCCAAGGAGTTCCTGGTCCGGCAGACGCGCTCCATGCGGAGGCGGCAGACGGCTCTGAAGGCCGCCCAGCAGCACTGGCGCCACGAGCTGGCCAGCGCTCAGGAGGCGGCCAAAGACCCGCCAGGCACCAAGGCCCTGGAGGACGTGTGCAAGGACCTGGAGGAGGTCAGGAGCCCGGGGGAGGGCCTGCCAGACGTGTGGGGGAGGCCTAGGGCAGCCGGCGGCACTCCCTTTGGGCTCGCCCTCAGTTGATCATTCTGGTGACTCCACGAGAGTGGTCACATGGGCTTTGGGGTCACTGGACAAGTCTAGGGAGACCAGACAGGAGATATAGGATACGATCTCCATGAGGATGGAAGCTTCCTTACATTTACGTGCCAAGGCAGTGTGTGGAATGCTTTCTCTAATAGGAAGTCATTTGGGCCTCACAGTATCCATAGATGATGTGCAAGGTAGTAGTGGTGTTCCCATTTTCTAGGGGAAGAGGAGAGAAGTTCCACAGTGCTTGGCCATTCCATCACACTCAAGACTTCACTCATAAGTGAAAATCTTTTGAGCACACTTGGCATAAGCTTGAGTTACTTCTCTGTTTTCCTTCTCTGAGACCCTAATTTGCAATGAAAAGGCAGAGACTTCGTGGTTATTATCAGTGGGATCACAGCTCTCTCTGCCATTCGAGGGTCTTGGCAGACGATCATACCTGGTCCCTTAGAACTCTGATGGTGCTCAGAGCTGGTGAGTGAGCTGTGGCCCCTAAGCCTGGCTGGGGGGCGGCAGAGGGCAAGAGGCTGGTCCCTATAGCGGGGCAGCCTTCCCAGGGACATCTGCATGCTACCCCCAGGCCCTGTCATTGCTCTGCTGAATCCTTCCCGATGCTGCTGCTGATAGTATTGGTAGTTGGAGCAGTGATAATAATAACCATTTGGTTAACAGTAACCATTTGAGAGTTTATTAGGAGTGGGCATAGTGGAGAGCACATAGCATACTCTATCTCTTCTTTCTCACGACCCTATGAGAAGTAGTATTGCTGTTTTTTAGATGAATATCCAGACTGAGAGTTCAGTGATTTGTTCAAGATCACCCAGATCAGCCAGCCTGCAAACGGCAGAGCTGGGCCTCCGGCATCTGCCTGTGTGGTTAGTCACCATCTTTCTCCTCCCCTTTCTTCCTGGCTGCAGGAGACCAGGCACCTGGATGAGATGAAGTCAGCCATGCGGAAAGGCCACGACCTGCTGAAGAAAAAGGAGGAGAAGCTGCAACAGCTGGAGTCTTCTCTCTGGGACGAGGTGCAGCCCAATTGCTGCCATGGCCTCCCTCCTCTATTCCTGGGATTCAGTTGGGTTCTTTGGTCCTGTGTCGGGACAGCTGGGCTGCTAGGGCCCAGGATTGGCAGTAGGCTTAGGGCTTCTGGGCTGGTGAAAACGGCAGTGGCTTCGGCTTTGAATTTGTTGAACACATCTGGGGCTTTGGATGTCTGTGCTGGGTGGTCCTGAGCAGACCCGGAGCCGCTTCCTGAAGGTTCTTGGGAGAGGACTGGCGCCTGTCCTGGTGCCCGAGGAGAACTTTGCCCCGGGTGTCAGGAATAGAGGCTCCTAGAAGGTTTCCCTACCTTCCCTGGGGCCTTGTAGCCTGTCCCCCAGATGCCAGAGGTGTAGGTACAACAAGAGGGGAGCTTAGGTGGAGAGACACCATGGGGAGTGTTTACTGGGGGGAAGGGTTGGGGTCTGCCTGGTCCTGGTGGCCCTACTGCCCTGTCTTCGGTGGCTGAGTTCTCGTAGCCTCGCCTGTAAGGCAGCCTATATGACGTGCCTCTCCTAGAACTTTGGGCCCAGAGAGCCTACCCACCAAGTCCTCAGGTGTCACGCGGGCAGTGGGCAGAAAGCACAGGGCAAGTCCTTACTGCCGCTTCACCCACCAGGCTTCAGAAGAAGACACTCTGAGAGGACCCCCCACCAAGAAGGTGGTGACCTTTGACCTCAGCGACCTGGAAGACGGGAGCAGTGACAGTTCCGAATCCTGCCCCCTGCCTCACGGTGAGTGGGGTATCCATGGGGAACGGAGGTGCAGCCCCTCCCTGCGTGGCGGGCCTCCAGGGGCCGGCGGCTGGAGCAGGTGCTCAGCAGACGCTTGGGCAGGAGTGAGCCCTCTGGGCTTCCCAGCGTGCAGGGTCCTCACAGTGAGACAGGGGTCCCTCTTAGCCTGTGCCTCCTGGTGCCGCCCCCTGCCCCCCTGGGAAGGCTCTTCTCCCTCTGCAGCTGTGGCCTACAAAGGGGTGGCGGGCCTCGCCCTGGGGATGCTCTTTCTCTCGGCCTGTCTGGAACACAGAAGCCCTGGGGCTTTTGTTGGGAGGAACGGGGAAGGGGTGGGGATGTGGGCCGGTAGGATGCACAGTGCCAGCTTGGCCTGGGCCATTCCAGGGCCCCGAGCCCGAGTCCTGCCCCACCCTCTGCCTCTTCCCTTTCAGTCGGCCCGAGCCCGAGACCCACTTTCCCCAACAAGATCCACTACCTGAGCAGCTCCCTGCAGCGGATCAGCAGCCAGCTCAACGGTGTCCTCAGCGTGCTGGGCAGCCTCGACACCCAGCCTCCGCCGCTTTTCACCTCCACGCCCGCACCGCTCCCCACCCAGGCCTCCAGGAGCAGCCCCGCTCCCTCCTACCCCTCCCTGGCCCGGGTCTCAGCCTCATCCCCGGCTCCACCCACATCTACCCAGTGGGCCTGGGACCCAGAGCTGGGCCCCCGGCTCTCCTCCTCCGTGGCTCAGACCGTGGACGACTTCCTGGTGGAGAAGTGGCGCAAGTATTTTCCAAGTAAGCCTCCCTCTAGGCCATGCGTGGTTCTGGGCTCAGTCTCCCTGCCTTCCTCCTCTGCCTACGCCTCACCCCCAACTTTGGCATGGCCCATTGACTCCATGGCGGGTGCCTGAGAGGACCTTGCTGCTCGCCCTGTGGCTGGAGGCCCTATGTGTCTTGATGGTTTACCGGATGGGGCCTTTACAATGGATTCTAGAGCTCAGCCGAACCTAGGAGGTCACTGTTGTCAGTGTCATGATTGCTGCCATCTTGTGTGTTATATATATTATGGGCTAGGCATTTTAATATATGGTTTTTCATTTAGTCCTTATATTAACCCTCTGAGGTAATAATATTTATTCCCATTTTACAGATGGCGAAACTGAGACTCAGAGGTTAAGTATTGATAATATGCTCCAGGGTACCCAGGGAGTGAGCAACAGACTGGGTTTTGACCCCATGTCTCTGTGACTCCAGGGTTCATGACCCCTTGGCTGTATGTGGCCTCCCCTGGTCTCATAGCCCTGCTAAGGAATGTGAAAAGCCATAAAAACAGTTATTTGAAGGAAAAAGTTCGTCTCCTTATCCCGACCCAAATTGAAAATAATTTCAGTTTTAGAAATAAAATAAATAGGACCATTCCTGGCCATCCTCTTGTCTCTCACCTCCAACCACAGAAGCTTTTCCTGTTTTTGTTTGGGGGGCAGTGCCTTTGCAGTTTCTCGGGGAAGGCAGGAGGGGGCTGGCTCAGGTGAACCGCTGCCCATTTCTGAACACTTTCCTCCCACTTTTCCAGCTGGCATCCCGTTCCTCAGCAGTGGCCCTGCCCCCCTGGAAAACAGGCTGGGGTATGTGTCTGCCAGGTAAGCCTTCCTGGGGGCTCAGGGTGGAGCCACACCGTTCAGCTGCTCGCTGTAGCTCCCTGGGCAGGTGGGACCTGTGAGGGGACCAGCACTCCCTGTCACATCACCCAGAGCGGTTAGGCAGGTCCCCAGGCCACAAAGCTGCCTGGCTCTGCGGTGCAGCTCCACAGCCAGAGAAAAGTCCCAACCGATGAGGTCCCAGTGGGGCCCGGCGGGCCTTACCTGATCCAGCCGTGTGAGGAAGCTGCCCTGTGGCACCTTGGGGAGAAATGGGCCCCTGGAGGGACCCTGCCCCTTCCAGCCCTGGAGTGTGGCCTTCATCTCTTGCCCCTGAGCTCTCTGTCTGCATCACACGGCTCCCTTCTTCCCCCAGGCCCACTGAGCAACATCTGGAGTGAGAGGGGGTGCCCTGTGGGGGGAGACAGATGGGCAATTATTGAAACCTGTTATTAGTTTCCCATTCATCTTATTCCTTACCGAATGTAGCCCCTGATGTATCCCTGCAGGCCCCCAACCATAAGTACAAGCCCTCTCACCCTTTGGCCAACTTGGGAGCTGCTGCTGGGAAGGTATTTGAGTCGATAGAGAGGGAAGCTTTTGCAAATGAGATTGGCCGGGAACAGGCAGATGTGGGAGCCTTGCCGTCAAGAGCATTCACCCTTTTGGAAACAGATGCTCCTCATCCCCGAGGGGCATTCATGCCTTGCTCCAGAGACCGCCCCCCCCCCCCCCGCAACCCTCTGGCACTCCTGCCTCCTCTGCCCTCCCCACAGTGAGCAGCTCCGCCTCCTGCAGCGTCCCCCCTCCCAAGTCCCCGAGGTGGGCAGCGCCAACTTCCAGGACATGATCGAGGCTCACCGCAAGTGGCTGGAACATTACAAGAATGACCCCAAGTCGTATCTTTTTAGCTGCTGTCCAAACCCTGATCCCTTCTTGCTGTAACTGCCAAGGCGTGTGGGCCCTGGGGGTGCGAGGAGGACCCCGTTTGGCCTGTGACCCTTCCCCAGGTGTGCTCAGCTGACTGCAGAGTTTTCCTTCACCTTGTGGCCAGACATCTCTTCTCCTCGATGCCCAAGCCAACAGCTGGTTCCGGCCTCCTGCAGCTGGGCCTGGATGAGAACAACAGACTGAAGGTGTATCGCTACTGAGGCCCTGAGCTGGTGGGGGGGGGGGCAGCCTGGCCTCTCCTGTGTCCAGACCAAGTGCCCGAGTTGCTGCCTGCACTTTACTCCCTCTGATAAAGCGTTCTCCCGTCCCCTCTTTGCTGCTTGCCTCACTCAGAACCTAGAGGAACCACGGGGAACCGGCGGCGTTGGGGGGGTGGGGGAAAGGATGGTATGACCAGAAACAGTAAGCCGCCGCCCGAGACCGTGTAACACATCTCGGGCTGCCCTGTGTGACTTCTGCGGACTGGCAACACTGACGTGGGGCAGCGGGGACAGGGGCACCTTCAGGAGAAGGTGGCACTGGAGCAGCTGCCTCCTTCAGAGGCCAGGGGACTCCTTTGGAGCGGAGTTGGTCTCAGACCTGCAGGGCCTGCTTGGAGCTCCCGGGGTCACGTGTGTGGTCCTTAATTCGCCAGAACAAAGCCCCCCTGGAGTGTCTGTACCCTGGGACCAGGCTCCGTCTCTCTAATACCTCAGCCGTGTAGAGATCAGACATTTTTAAAAAAAATGTCCCCTTTCTTGAATGTTCTCTCTCTTTTGACTCTCTCAGTATTGGGCCCAGAGCTCTGTGGGAGGTGGCTGGAGGCTGGCCCCAGAAGTTTTGCTGCCTGTCTTCCCTCTGCTGGCCCTGGGGCTGTCCTCAGGAGCACTCCCTTCCCCTTCCCCAGATCATCCCAGCTAGATTCTCAGGGCTCAAGTACCCAACTATCAGGAAGCCGACAAGCCATAGGGAAAGTCTGGGATGGCTCTGGTCCTCACCTTGGCTTTCTCTTCCCGGACCACCTTGGGTATACACAAGTGTTTCCATCTGTCTTTTCCAGCTGTGCCACCGCCCACCCCATCCCCCTGCCGCCCCTCCTCAGAGCTTGGAGACTTGTTCTGAAGGAGGTGAGGGGCCTGGCCTTGGCAGGGAGGGATCAAGTGCCAGTGGGAGCTGCTGCCATTCTGGCACAGCATCCTGCAGCCCCACCTCCCATCAGTGGGCTCCTCGGGGGGACATGCAGGGGATGTTCAACATCTGCCCCATTGTTTAAATAAAATGCCCCCATTTTTCTTGTCTTGAAAGCTGTGGGGTTGCCCTTGCATGTCCAATGCATAGAAACCAACTCTCCAGCCTCCCACCCTCGTTTCTCTGTCATGGGATAAGAAACTAAGATCCAGTTGGCTTGTTTACCCCTAGACACTTTTTCGGCATCAGCCTACGACATAAAACATCCGTTTTGTTATTTGGTTCATTCTGTGTGCTTTGGGAATAGCTCATACGGTACAACCAACTCTGGTGACAATCCTGTGTTTTTTACCTCAATTAAATCTCTGCAGGTCCAGTTGCTACAAGGCAGTTGTGTGAATATGTCTCCTTTTTGAAGGACTTTGCCTCCTGCTTAAAAATACAGGGAGGGAAATTAATATTCACAGAACACCTAGGTATCGGATCTACTCACACGACAAACCTGTGATGTAGATAGTTTTAGCTCCATTTCTATGGATGAGAAAAACCAAGCCTCAGAGATCTTTAAGTGCCTGAGGTCCTGGAGGAAGCAGCTGAGTTCCCTATAAGCGCAGAGCCTCATACCCCATCGCTGTGCCCTGAGAGCTCCCGTCCCAGTGGGGAAGTGCCCCAGCCTCCCGACTCCACCTACCGGCCCCGAGACTCACTGTGCCATTTCCCAAAGGCCGCTCGTCGTCGTTGTTTTCCCCATGCAGACAAATGAACGGTAAGTCCCCTGAAGTCCTAGGCTGGCAAAGTTAGGTGAGTTTTTCCTGCTCCAGTGGTGTGAACAGCCTTCGTAGTCTTGGATTTGTAGCAACAAAATTGCTAGAAGAACCAACTGAGAATCAGGTCGTGTTTCATGAACTCGCAAAAGAAAACCGACTTAAAGACAAACCATACAAAGGAACCCAGCCCCTCTGTGTCCCAGTGTCCGAGCCGCTCTGAGAACCAGAAGGAGGAAGGCGCGGAGAGGAGCCTGCGGGTGACTCGTTTAGCCCGCTCAGATCTCACAGTGGAGGGAGCAGCCCAGAGAGATCACGGGAGAGGCCAAAGGTGCAGTCTGCGGGGCGGAGGCGGGGCCAGAGCTGAGCAGTCCTGACTCCTAGCCTGGGGCTTAAGGAAAGAGTATTTTTAAAAGGGTATTTATTTTGAATAGGCTCTGAGTTCACATGGCTCAACATTCAAATGGTACAAGAGCCCATCCGTGGGCCGTTTCCTCGAAGGTAACAAATATACCAGTTCTTTCTGGAGATTTTATGTAAATACAAGAAAGAATGGAGGCTGTTCTGACTCTTCCCTTTGACTGGTGGGGTAAGGGTCATTCCTCCCGTGGGGCTCAGGCAGTTGCCCAAAGCTCTTCTGTAAGATGTTCATTGCCTCTTAAGGGAGCAACGCTGAGCATGATAATAGCCGCCCCCCCCCCCACACACACACACAAACTTCCACACACAATGGCAGTATGGGGGTGGGAAAATAACCCTGGCCTTAGGACACCTGGGTTTACTTCTGGCTCTGACATCTACACGCTCTGTGACCTGAGCAAGTCCTTTCTGGGCCCATGTCTTCCCTGGTCAAAAGCTCGAAGCCCAAATCCACAGTCCAGGGACAAAGCAGGGTAGCTGCCTCAGATTCGGTGACTGAGGGGCCTGCCTTGGGTGGAGAGCTGCCCTCATCCAGAGAGGGACTGAATGCGTCCAGTGGCCTAATATAGGCCTCAGGTGGGGAGGGGTGCTGGCAGGGGTTGCCCATACCTCCAGCAGCTTCTTTGGGGGAGGTGGGGAAGTGATGGTTAAAAATAATGGAGCATCTACCATCACCAGTGCTGATGAATTGGAACGTCTCCTCATTCATCCTTGAACCTTCTGCATCTCCAACCTACCTCTCCGGCCTCCCTGCTTAGCTTTGCCATCTCCAGCAGGTGTGTAGACAGAGGGCCCAGTGAAGGGCAGTGTTAACACCATTTTCCATCATGGAGGAGAGGGGCATCTACTCTTGGGGTGGGGGTCCCACTCAGGTTTAAAGGCAGTGGGGGTGTGAATCAAAGGTTCCCACTTTATCCTCTCTGTGCCTTGATTTTCACACCTGTAAAATGGGGTTAATAGCGGTATCTAGCCCAACGTAACAACAAAAATACCAAACAACCCAATGGAAAAATAGGCAGAAGACCTAAATAGACATTTCTCTAAAGAAGACATACAGAGATGCTCATCATCACTAATTACTAGAGAAATGCAAATCAAAAGTACAATGAGGTACCACCTTACACCAGTCAGAATGGCCATCATTAAAAAGTCTACAAACAATAATTGCTGGATATGGTGTGGAGAAAAGGGAACCCTCCTACACTGTTGGTGGGAATGTAAATGGGTGCAGCCACTATGGAAAACAGTATGGAGGTTCCTCAAAAAACTAAAATTAGAGTTGCCATATGATTCAGCAATCCCACTCCTGGGCATATATCTGTACAAAACTATAATTCAAAAAGATACGTGCACCCCTATTTTCATAGCACTATTTACAGTAGCCAAGACATAGAAACAACATGTCCATCAACAGATGAATGGATAAAGAAGATGTGGTATATATATACAATGGAGTACTACTCAGCCATAAAAAAAGAATGAAATAATGCCATTTGTAGCAACATGGATGGACCTAGAGATGATCATACTAAGCAAATTAAGTCATACAGCAAAAGACAAATACCATATGACATCACACTTATATGTGGAATCTAAAATATGACACAAGTGAACATATCTAGGAAACAGAAACAGACTCACAGGTAAAGAGAGCAGACTTGTGGTGGCCAAGGGGGAGATGGGGTGGGGGAGGGGTGGAGTAGGAGTTTGGGATAAGCAGATGCAAACTAGTATATATAGGATGGATAAACAGCTAGGTCCTACTGTATAGCACAGGGAACTATATTCAATATCCTGTGATAAACCATAATGGAAAAGAATATGAAAAAGAATATATGTATAACTGAATCACTTTGCTGTACAGCAGAAATTAACACAACATTGTAAATCAACTATACTTCAATAAAACTAAAAAAAAATTAAAGACGATTTAAAAATAGCAGTATCTAGCCCATAAAATGGTTATGAGGATTAAAGAAGTTAATCCATATAAAGTTCTCAGTGTTCAACACGCAGTAAGGGGAATGATGTCACCAAGATGGTGACATAGGGTGTTCCTGACTTTGCCCCCCGCCACAAGAGCAACTAACAGCTATTCACGGACAAGACACCACTGAGAGAATCCTAGAACCCGGGAGCAAGGATGAAGCACCTTCTGTACCACAGAGACCCAGGCAGACCACACTGGGGGGGTGGGAAGAGGGTAAGAGGAGCAGCTACACACTGACCACATTGCCCCTCCCCCAGGTCAGCACACCCCGCCCCACACCGAGAGGTCTCCCTTGGGCCTATGGTTCCTCCAGAGGGAAAAGAGAGTCCAGGGGTGACATTCAACACCCCCAGAATTGTGGGTCATTTCATGGCAGCCCTGGTTTCACCCCCTTGGATTGCAGGGGACTCTGTGGGGCTCAACCACTGGGAATCTGATGGTGATGGAGAAGGGAGAGAGGCCTCCAGCACTGGGTCTTGGCAGACCAAATTCCCACTTGCAGAGCCCACACAGTAGTCCCAACCTGTGTCTTTGCTCATTTGCAGAACAAGTCGATGGTGCAGTGTGACCAGGGAACTTGGTGGGGTGCAGGTCTGCACGACTCAGCTCCTCAAATGAGGAGTTCTGCAGTCCCTGGAGCCTGGTCGGCTCATTTCCAGGCAGAAGAGCTGAGTCGTAGCCCCACCAGCTGTGGTGTGCCTCCCAGCCCCTCCCAACCAGAAGGCCTCCTTGGGAAAATCTGGGAGTTATCAGAAGCGGCCTCCCAGTCCCGCCCAGGCAGGAGAACAGACATAGCCCTACTGGCAGCCAGTTTGGCTCTTGGCCCATCTAACAGGAAGCGTTGCTGAGAACACCTGGAAGCTGCTACGTAATCCAGCAATGCTTGAGACCAGAGGCAGGGGGCAGAGCTGATCACCCCCAGAGCAAAGCCAGTAGCCCTGTTGGACCAGGGAACTTGGGGCACAGGTCAGCTTGAGTCAAGACCACAAAGAGCCTTAATGGCCTTGGAGCTGTTCTCCCAGCTCCTGGACAGAGAAACTAATTCATAGCCCCACTTATTGCTGAATACAGCCTTTAGCCCACCTGACCAGGGAACCCTCCCAGAGCACATGAGAAGCTGCATAGCCCATCCAACAGCCCTGCTTACAGTGGCACTTGGACAGAGAGCACAGCCTGTGGCTTTCCCTGTCTACAGAGCAAAACTGGTGGCCTCACCTGACCAGGATATTCCGTGCACAATCTTGCCTGATTTGGGTCCTCAAGCAATGAGCCATGCAAGCCCTGGGTCCCATTCTGCTGCCCCACAAGGGCAAGAAAGCTAATTCATAGCCCCACCAACTGCTGAGTATAGCATCCATCCCAACTGTGTAGGAAGCCTGACCAGAGAATTCAGGCAACGACAGAGCCCATCCTACAGCCTCACTTGGGTAGGGAACCATGCCAGCAATCTTATCCAGCTGCTCTTAGCCGGTGGCATCCCCGTTCCCCAACCTCAGAGCTTAAACAGTTGCCTCACACAAAAATAGATCCTAGTAGCAGGCCCCACCAGCAGATACATCCAGAAATCCAAACTGAGCTGAGAAGTGACCTGTCTCTGCCAAAGCAAACTTGCAAATTCTGGAAGAAGAGACCACTTACTCAAATGGGAAGATATCAACATAAGGAATCAATGACCAAGAAAAATCAGATAAATTTGAGACCACCAAAGGAAACTAATACAGTTCTAAAAACTGACCCTAGAGAAATGGAGATCTATGTTCTGTCAGACAAAGAATTCAGAATACTGCTCTTAAGGCAGTTTAGTGAGTTACCAGAACACACAGATGACTAAATGGAATTAGGAAAACAATGCATGAACCCAACAAGTTCAGCAACGAAAAAGAAACCATCCAAAAAAAAAAAAAAGAAAAGAAAAAAGAAATCCTAGAGCTGAAAAATACAATTGAAGAATTCAATAGGGAGTAGAAAAGCAGACTCAGTCATGCAAAAGAAAGAGTCAGCAACCTGGAAGATAGGAAATTTGTAACTGTCCAGTCAGAGGAGCAAAAAGAAAAAAAAAAAAAAAGAGTGAAGAAAGCCTATAGAACTCATGGGACACAAGGAAAAGAAACAGCATTTACATTATGGGAATTCTGGAAGGATAAAAAGAGAAATGGATAGAAGGTATATTTAAAGCAATAATGGCTGAAAACTTCCCAAAGAAGGGGATAGAAATAGACATCCAGATCCAAGAGAATCTCAAATGAGTTGAACCTGAATAGGGCTACACTGAGACACATTATAATTAAGTTGTCACAAGTCAAAGACAAAGAAAGAATTTTAAAAGCAGCAAGAGAAAAGAGAAGTTACATATAAGGGAACCCCCGCAAGACTGTTGGCAAATTTCTCAACAGACACTTTTAAGGTCAGAAGAGAATGGGATAAAATATTCAAAATATTGAAAGGGGAAAAAAAAAAACCTGTCAACCAACAGTACTATACCCGGTGAAACTGTCCTTCAGAAATGAAGGAAGGATAAAGACTTTCCTGAACAAACAAAAACTGAGGGAATTCATCACCATTAGCCCTGCCTTATAAGAAAAATTAAAAGGAATTTTTTGAGTGGAAATAAAAGGACTCTAATTAATATCATAAGAACTCAGAAGGCAGTGTAAATCTCAGTGGTAATAGTAAATAAATAGTCAAAGTTAGATTCAATAATGTGGTAATGGTGGTGTGTAATTCACTTACAACTCTAAAAGTTAGAAAACAAATGTAGTAAAAATAACCATAACAACAATAATCTGTTACTAGTTATACAATGAAAAATATGTAAATTGTAACTTCAATACTCTAAAATATGAGAGGGAGGAGAAGTAAAAGTGTAAAGCTTGGGAATTCTATTGAAGTTAAGTTGTTACAATTTTAAGGTATTTTCTTTAAGCCTCATGGTATCCACAAGGGAAAAACCTATAGTAATTACACAGAACAACATAAAGAAGTCAAAGTATTCTTTACCACAAGATATCAAAACACACAAAAAGACAGCAGGATAAGAAACAAGGAGCAACGGATATAGAAAACAATTAACAAAATGGCAGCAGTAAGTCCTTACTTATCAATAATTACTTTAAATGAAAACAGACTAAACTCTTCAATTAAAAGCTGTAGAATGGCTGAATGGGCTTTTTTTAAAAAAAGATCCAATGATATGCTGCCTACAAGAGAGTCATTTTAGCCTTAAAGACACACAGACAGTGAAGGGATGGAAAAATGTTTCAAGCAAATTGTAAGAACAACAACAACAAAGCAGGGGTAGCTATACTTATATCAGACAAACAGACTTTAAAAATGGTAAAAAAGAGACAAAGAAGATCATTATATAATGATCAAGGGGCCAATATATCAAGAAGATAAAACAGTTGTAAATATTTTTATGCCCAATGTCAGAGCACCTAAATACAAAAGGAAAAGCTAAGAGCTAAAAGGAGAAATAAACAGCAATACAATAATAGTTGGGGAGAGCCTCCCATCAAGCCTCTTAGATAGCCTCAATCACCAGAGGGCAGACAGCAGAAGCAAGAAAAACTACAATCCTGCAGCCTGTGGAACAAAAACCACATTCACAGAAAGATAGACAAGATGAAAAGGCAGAGGGCTATATACCAGATGAAGGAACAAATTAAACCCCAGAAAAACAACTAAATGAAGTGGAGATAGGCAACCTTCCAGAAAAAGAATTCAGAATAATGATAGTGAAGATGATCTAGGACCTCGGAATAAGAATGGAGGCAAAGATCGAGAAGATGCAAGAAATGTTTAACAAAGACCTAGAAGAATTAAAGAACAAACAAACAGAGATGAACAATACAATAACTGAAATGAAAACTACACTAGAAGGAATCAATAGCAGAATAACTGAGGCAGAAGAACGGATAAGTGACCTGGAAGACAGAATGGTGGAATTCACGGCTGTGCAACAGACTAAAGAAAAAAGAATGAAAAGAAATGAAGACAGCCTAAGAGACCTCTGGGACAACATTAAACACAACAACATTCGCATTATAGGGGTCCCAGAAGGAGAAGAGAGAGAGAAAGGACCAGAGAAAATATTTGAAGAGATTATAGTCGAAAACTTCCCTAACATGGGAAAGGAAATAGCCACCCAAGTCCAGGAAGCGCAGAGAGTCCCATACAGGATAAACCCAAGGAGAAACATGCCGAGACACATAGTAATCAAACTGGCAAAAATTAAAGACAAAGAAAAATTATTGAAAGAAACAAGGGAAAAGCGACAAATAACATACAAGGGAACTCCCATAAGGTTAACAGCTGATTTCTCAGCAGAAACTCTATAAGCCAGAAGGGAGTGGCATGATATACTTAAAGTGATGAAAGGGAAGAACCTACAACCAAGATTACTCTACCTGGTAAGGATCTCATTTAGATTCGATGGAGAAATCAAAACCTTTACAGACAAACAAAAGCTAAGAGAATTCAGCACCACCAAACCACCTCTACAACAAATGCTAAAGGAACTTCTCTAAGTGGGACACACAAGAGAAGAAAAGGACCTACAAAAACAAACCCAAAACAATTAAGACAATGGTGATAGGAACATACATATCGATAATTACCTTAAACGTGAATGGATTAAATACTCCAACCAAAAGACACAGGCTCACTGAATGGATACAAAAACAAGACCCATATATATGCTGTCTACAAGAGACCCACTTCAGACCTAGGGACACATACAGACTGAAAGTGAGGGGATGGGAAAAGATATTCCATGCAAATGGAAATCAAAAGAAAGCTGGAGTAGCAGTACTCATATCAGATAAAATAGACTTTAAAATAAAGAATGTTACACGAGACAAGGAAGGACACGACATAATGATCAAGGGATCAATCCAAGAAGAAGATATAACAATTATAAATATATATGCACCCAACATAGGAGCACCTCAATACATAAGGCAACTGCTAACAGCTATAAAAGAGGAAATCAACAGTAACACGATAATAGTGGGGGACTTTAACACCTCACTTACACCAATGGACAGATCATCCAAAGTGAAAACAAATAAGGAAACAGAAGCTTTAAATGACACAATAGACCAGATAGATTTAATTGATATTTATAGGACATTCCAACCAAAAACAGCAGATTACACTTTCTTCTCAAGTGCGCATGGAACATTCTCCAGGATAGATCACATCTTGGGTCACAAATCAAGCCTCAGTAAATTTAAGAAAATTGAAATCATATCAAGCATCTTTGCTGACCACAACACTATGAGATTAGAAATGAATTACAGGGGAAAAAACGTAAAAAACACAAACACATGGAGGCTAAACAATACATTACTAAATAACCAAGAGATCACTGAAGAAATCAAAGAGGAAATCAAAACGTACCTAGAGACAAAAGACAATGAAAACACGATGATCCAAAACCTATGGGATGCAGCAAAAGCAGTTCTAAGAGGGAAGTTTATAGCTATACAAGCCTACCTAAAGAAACAAGAAAAATCTCAAGTAAACAATCTAACCTTACACCTAAAGGAACTAGAGAAAGAAGAACAAACAAAACCCAAAGTCAGCAGAAAGAAAGAAATCATAAAGATCAGAGCGGAAATAAATGAAATAGAAACAAAGAAAACAATAGCAAAGATCAATAAAACTAAAAGCTGTTTCTTTGAGAAGATAAACAAAATTGATAAGGCATTAGCCAGACTCATCAAGAAAAAGAGGACTCAAATCAATAAAATTAGAAATGAAAAAGGAGAAGTTACAACAGACACCGCAGAAATACAAAGCATCCTAAGAGACTACTACAAGCAATTCTATGCCAATAAAATGGACAACCTGGAAGAAATGGACAAATTCTTAGAAAGGTATAACCTTCCAAGACTGAACCAGGAAGAAACAGAAAATATGAACAGACCAATCACAAGGAATGAAATTGAAACTGTGATTAAAAATCTTCCAACAAACAAAAGTCCAGGACCAGATGGCTTCACAGGTGAATTCTATCAAACATTTAGAGAAGAGCTAACACCCATCCTTCTCAAACTCTTCTAAAAAATTGCAGAGGAAGGAACACTCCCAAACTCATTCTATGAGGCCACTATCACCCTGATACCAAAACCAGACAAAGATACTACAAAAAAAGAAAATTACAGACCAATATCACTGATGAATATAGATGCAAAAATCCTCAACAAAATACTAGCAAACAGAATCCAACAACACATTAAAAGGATCATACACCACGATCAAGTGGGATTTATCCCAGGGATGCAAGGATTCTTCAATATACGCAAATCAATCAATGTGATACACCATATTAACAAATTGAAGAATAAAAACCATATGATCATCTCAATAGATGCAGAAAAAGCTTTTGACAAAATTCAACACCCATTTATGATAAAAACTCTCCAGAAAGTGGGCATGGAGGGAACCTACCTCAACATAATAAAGGCCATATAGGACAAACCCACAGCAAACATCATTCTCAATGGTGAAAAACTGAAAGCATTTCCTCTAAGATCTGGAACGAGACAAGGATGTCCACTCTCACCACTATTATTCAACATAGTTTTGGAAGTCCTAGCCATGGCAATCAGAGAAGAAAAAGAAATAAAAGGAATACAAATTGGAAAAGAAGAAGTAAAACTGTCAGTGTCTGCAGATGACATGATACTATACATAGAGAATCCTAAAAATGCCACCAGAAAACTACTAGAGCTAATCAATGAATTTGGTAAAGTTGCAGGATACAAAATTAATGCACAGAAATCTCTTGCATTCCTATACACTAATGATGAAAAATCTGAAAGAGAAATTATGGAAACACTCCCATTTACCATTGCAACAAAAAGAATAAAATACCTAGGAATAAACCTACCTAGGGAGACAAAGGACCTGTATGCAGAAAAGTATAAGACACTGATGAAAGAAATTAAAGATGATACCAACAGATGGAGAGATATACCATGTTTTTGGATTGGAAGAATCAATATTGTGGAAATGACTATACTATCCAAAGCAATCTACAGATTCAATGCAATCCCTATCAAATTACCAATAGCATTTTTTACGGAACTAGAACAAATCATCTTAAAATTTGTATGGAGACACAAAAGACCCCGAATAGCCAAAGCAGTCTTGAGGGAAAAAAACGGAGCTGGAGGAATCAGACTCCCTGATTTCAGAATATACTACAAAGTTGCAGTAATCAAGACAATACGGTACTGGCACAAAAACAGAAACATAGATCAATGGAACAAGGTAGAAAGCCCAGAGATAAACCCACACACCTATGGTCAACTAATCTCTGACAAAGGAGGCAAAGATATACAATGGAGAAAAGACAGTCTCTTCAACAAGTGGTGCTGGGAAAACTAGACAGCTACATGTAAAAGAATGAAATTAGAATACTCCCTAACACCATACACAAAAATAAACTCAAAATGGATTTGAGACCTAAATGTAAGACTGGACACTATAAAACTCTTAGAGGAAAACATAGGAAGAACACTCTTTGACATAAATCACAGCAAGACCTTTTTTGATCCACCACCTAGAGTAATGGAAATAAAAACAAAAATAAACAAATGGGACCTAATGAATCTTCAAAGCTTTTGCACAGCAAAGGAAACCATAAACAAGATGAAAAGACAACCCTCAGAATGGGAGAAAATATTTGCAAACGAATCAACGGACAAAGGATTAATCTCCAAAATATATAAACAGCTCATGCAGCTCAATATTAAAGAAACAAACAACCCAATCCAAAAATGGGCAGAAGACCTAAATAGACATTTCTCCAAAGAAGACATACAGATGGCCAAGAAGCACATGAAAAGCTGCTCAACATCACTAATTATTAGAGAAATGCAAATCAAAACTACAATGAGGTATCACCTCACACCAGTTAGATGGGCATCATCAGAAAATCTACAAACAACAAATGCTGGAGAGGGTGTGGAGAAAAGGGAACCCTCTTGCACTGTTGGTGGGAATGTAAACTGATACAGCTACTATGGTGAAAAATATGGAGGTTCCTTAAAAAACTAAAAATAGAATTACCATATGACCCAGCAATCCCACTACTGAGCATATACCCAGAGAAAACCGTAATTCAAAAAGAAACATGCACCCCAATGTTCATTGCAGCACTATTTACAATAGCCAGGTCATGGAAGCAACCTAAATACCATCAACAGATGAATGGATAAAGAAGTTTTGGTACATATATACAATGGAATATTACTCAGCCATAAAAAGGAATGAAATTGAGTCATTTGTTGAGACGTGGATGGATCTAGAGACTATCATACAGAGTGAAGTAAGTCAGAAAGAGAAAAGGAAATATCGTATATTAACACATGTATGTAGAACCTAGAAAAATGGAACAGATGAACCATTTTGCAGGGCAGAAGTTGAGACACAGATGTAGAGAACAAACGTATGGACACCAAGGGGGGAAAACTGCGGGGGGGTGGGGGGGGGTGGGGATGGTGGTGTGTTGAATTGGGCGATTGGGATTGACATGTATACAGTGATGTGTATAAAATTGTTGACTGATTAAGAAAAAGAAAAAAAATAATAGTTGGGGACTTTAATACCCCACTCTCAACAATGGATAGATCATCCAGACAGAGAATCAGTAACAGTGGGTTTGAACAAGACTACAGACCGAGTGAACCTAACAGACATATACAGATGTTCTGACAACAGCAGAATATACATTCTTCTCAAGTGCACATGGAACATTTTCTAGGATAGACTGTACATTAGGCTATAAAACAAGTCTTAGAAAATTCAAGGAGACTGAAATCATACCAAGTATCTTCTCTGACAACAATGGTATGAAACTAGAAATCAATAAGAAGAGGAAAAATGGAAAATTCACAAATACATGGAAATTAAATAACACTTCTGAACAAGCAATGGACTAAAGAAGAAATTAAAGGGGAAATAATAGAGTATCTTGAGATAAATGAAAATGGAAACACAACATACCAAAACTTATGGAATGCAGCAAAAACAGTTCTAAGGAGGAAATTCATAACAATAAAAGCCTACATTAAGAAGCAAGAAAGAGCCCAAATAAACAACCTAACTCTATGCCTTAAGGAGCTGGGGGAAAAAAAAAAGAGAAAGAAAAAAATGAGCCCAAAGTTAGCAGAAGGAAGGAAATAGTAAAGATTAGAGTAGGAGTAAATGAAATAGAGGATAGGAAAATAATAGAAAAGATTAACCAAACTAAGAGTTGTTTCTTTAGAAAGATAAACAAAATTAACAAACATGTAGCTCGAATAACCAGGGAAAAAAGAGAGAGGACCCAAATCAAAATTATAAATGAAAAAGGAGACATTACAACTGATTCCCCACAAATACAAAGGATCCTAAGAGACTACTGTGAATAACTATACACCAAAAAACTGGACAACCTAGAAGAAATGGAAGAATTCTTAGAAATATACAAACCAGCAAGACAGAATCAAGAAGAAATAAAAAGTCTGAATAGACCAATTACTAGTGATGAGATTGAACCAGTGATTAAAAAAAGACCTCCCAATGAAGAAAAGTCCAGGACCAGATGGCTTCACTGGTGAATTTTACTAAACACATTTAAAGAATTAACAATCCTTCTCGAATTCTTCCAAAAAAATTAAGAGTTGGGAATGCTCCCAAACTTATTTTACGAGGTCAATGTTACCCTGATATCAAAGCCAGAAAAAGATGCTACCAGAATCGAAAACTACAGGCCAATAACCCTGATGAATATAGAAGCAAAAAATTTCAATAAAATACTAGCAAACTGAATTCAGCAGCACATTAAAAGGATCATTCACCATGATCAAGTGGGATTTATTCGTGGGATGCAAGGATGATTCAACATATACAAATCAATAAATGTGATGTATCACATTAATAGAATGAAAGAAAAAAAACCATGTGATCTCCTCAATGGACACATAAAAAGCATTTGACAAAATTCAACATTCATTCAGGATAAAAACTCTAAAGAAATTAGGTATAGTAGAAATGTACTTCAACATAATAAAGGCTATTTATGATAAGCTCAAAGCTAACTTAATGCTCAATGGTCAAATGTTGGAAGTTTTCCTCTAAGATCAAGACTAAGACAAGAGTGCCCACCCTCATTACTCCTATTCAACGGAGGTGATCAGTCAAGAAAAGAAATAAAAGGCATCAGAATTATAAAGTAAGAAGTAATATTGTCTCTATTTGTAGATGACATGATTTTACATACAGAAAATCATAAAAACTCCACCAAAAAACTATTAGATCTAATCAATGACTTCAGTAAAGTTGCAGGATACAAAATCAACATACAAAAAATCATTAGTATTTCTATATGCTAACAAAAAATTATCTGAAAATGAAATATAGAAAAGATCCATTTATACAATAGCAACAAAACCAATAAAATACTTAGGGATAAACTAAGGAGGTGAAAGATCTCTATTCTGAAAACTACAAGACGTTGATTAAAGAAATTGAGGAAGACACAAATAAATGTTCATGAATTGGAAGGCTATAGTTAAAATGTCAGTACTACCCAAAGCCATCTATAGATTCAATGCAATCACTATCAAGATTTCAATGACATTTTTACAGAAATAGAAAAACAACACTAAAGTTTATATGGAACCACAAAAACCCTGAATAGCCAAAACAATCCTGAGAAAGAAGAACAAAGCTGGAGGCATGATACTCCCTGATTTCAAACTGTATTACAAAGCTATAGTAATCAAAACAGTATGATACTGGCATAAAAATAGACAGATCAGTGGAACAGAATTTAGAACCCAGAAATAAACCCAAGCATATACAGTTAACTAATATTTACTAAGAGAGCCAAGAATACTCATTGGAGAAAAGATAATCTCTTTGATAAATGGTGCTGGGAAAATTGGATATTCACATTTAAAAGAATGAAACTAGACCCTTATCTTACACCACTCACAAAAATTAACTCAAAATGGATTAAAGACTTAAATATAAGACCCGAAATCATGAAACTCCTAGAAGAAAACATAGGAAAAAACTCCTTAACATGGGCCTTGGCAATGATTTTTTGGATATGACACCTAAAGCACAGCTACAAAATAAAAAAATAAACAAGTGGGACTACACCAAACTAAAAATCTTCTGCACAGCAAAAGAAACAATAAAGTGAAAAGAACCTATGGAATGGGAAAAGATATTGTAAATCATATATCTGATAAGGGGTTAATAGCTAACATATTTAAAGAACTTATACACCTCAATAGCAAAACCCCCAATAATCCAATTAAAAATGGGCAAAATCCTGAAGAGACATTTTTTTCCCCAAAGGAAAATATACAAATGACCAACAGGTACATGAAAAGATGGTCAACATTACTAGGCATTAGGGAAATGCAAATCAAACCCACAAAGAGATATCATCTCGTGCCTGTTAGAACAGCCATCATCAAAAAGATGAGAGATAACAAATGCTGGCAAGAATGTGGAGAGAAAGGAACACTTGTGCATTGTTAGTGGGGTTGTAAATGTGTACAGCCACTATGGAAAACAGTAACCTCAAAAAATTAAAAATAGAACTACCATATGATCCAGCAATTCCACTTCTGGGAATATTTCTAAAGGAAATGAAAACACTAACTTGGAAAGATATCTCACCCCCACATTCAAAGCAGCATTATTTATAATAGAAAAGACATGGGAACAAGCTGAGTGTTGGATAAATGCATAGAGAAGTTGTGGTATATACATACAATGGAATACTATTCAGCCATAAAAGATTGAGGAAATCCTGCTATTTGTGACAACATGGATGGACCTTGAAGGCATTATGCTAAGTGAAATAAGTCAGACAGAGAAAGACAAATACTGTATGATCTCACTTATATGTGGAATCTAAAAAAAAAAAAAAAAAATCAAAACTAAAACAGAAAACATTTTGGTTGTTGGACTGAGGTTCTTTGACCAGCACCAGTGCTCTGAGACTGAACCACATATGTTTTTGTTTTCATAGGAGTTATACTTTCTTACAGGTAATTATAAAGATATGAGAGTATCCATGCTAAGTGGTGAGCAGAGTGCTTAACACAGTAGACTCTCAATAAAGAGGAATATCATATGATGTCGCTTATATGTGGAATCTAAAAAAAAATGATACAAATGAACCTATTTACAGAACAGAAACAGACTCACAGACTTAGAGAATGAACTTATGGTTACCTGGGGGGAAGGGTGGTAGGGAGGGATAATTAGGGAGTTTAGGATTGACATGCACACACTGCTATATTTAAAATGGATAACCACCAAGGACCTACTGTATAGCACAGGGAATATTCTGTAACAACCTAATGGGGAAAAGAATTTGAAAAAGAATAGATACATGTATATGTATAACTGAATCACTTTGTTGTACACCTGAAACTAACACAACATTGTTAATCAACTATACTCCAATATAAAATAAAAGTTAAAAAAAAGCAGCAGTTATTATTGTGTTACATTGTATTGTTTTCTTGTACCTTGGGACACTATGCTGAGAAAATCAAGATTTCATGAGGCCTCAGTCTTCACTGGTCTTCCACTCCTTGACCATTTCTTCCACTCTTTACCTGTCATCCATCTATCTAACATATATTATGATTTTATTAAGTCAGGCACTGTCCTAGGTATAACTGGGAAGGGATAGAGCCGTTCTCTGCCCTTGGTGGTACCAAGACTTTGGGTAAAAGTCAGAGGGGTAGATCAAGCTTAGTGTAAGGGGGACTTTCCTAGCAGAGCTGTCCAAAGGTGAACTGTGCTGGCTTGGGAGGTGATGCATTCTCTATCAGGAGGTAAGCACGTGAAGGACAGACGATCTTTGCTAATTGCAGAAGGGATTCAAGATCTGGATGGAAGTCTGAACCAGGTAGCCTTGAAGGCCTGTTTGAATCCTGAGATTCACTGATTCTTAGAGACACTAAAACCAAACCTGGATCACCTCCAGGGTAACACACATCTGGCAGCTGTTGCCCCTTCTGCCCGAGAGCATTGCTGCCACTGCCCAGAAGATATGGATTCTGGGAGGAAGAACAGAGCCCTGACTGGTCCTCCCACCCTCCTCTCCTACAAACAAAGCTACCCTCCTCTCTGAGCTCATCAGTTGCTGTTCCCCAACACTTTGCCTGCGTAGATGTGAGTGAAGGGGAGATGGCATGTGGGGAGATGCCCTGAACCTGAGTTATGGAGTGAGGGTTTCCATGGAGAGCCAAGTTCCTCCTCATCTTCTGCATAAATTAAGATGCTGTTAGCTGTTGTAAAGATAAACTCCCAAATCTCAGGGGCTTAATACAAGTTTTTTTTTTCCCCCTCATAGAAAGTCCAGTTGGCATTGGTAGGGGTAGAGGGGCCTATGCTCTGCACAGATGTATAGGAACCCAGGCTGAGTGAAGCTCTGTCATCTTTAGTAAGTGGCTTCTGAGCTCACCTTTGGCATTGACATCCAGTTGGAGAAAGTGGAGGGTGGCTAAGCCAGCTCTGAAAATAACATGTATCAATTCTACCACATTCCACTGGTCAGAACTTAGTCTTAGGGCCCTATCCAGAAGTCAGGGGACTAGGAACTGTAGTCACCAGCAGGGCAGCCACTTCCCAGCCATTATGTACTGTGGAGGGGGAGCACGAGGCTTTGGCAGACAGCTAGCTGTCTCTGACATATTCTGTTCCCCCAGGCCTCCATTTTCAGGACTCTGCCAGTTTGGACACACACCAGACAGTGAGCCCCTTGAGCTTAAGAATAGATCCACTGGCCCTTTGCATCCCCACTGCTTAGCTCAGTGGCAGGGCATAGGAAGGGTTTCAGTGTATTTAGTGAGTGAATAAATGCTTGGGTATCATCTTTCTTGTTACAAATACAGATGTCTGGCAGAAAACAGTTGGGCAGTTCCTCAAAAGTTAAACATAGAATTACTATTTGATCCAGCAATTCTACTCCTAGTTGTATACCCAAAAGAATTAAAAGCAGGGATTCAAACAATTACTTATACACCAATGTTCATAGCAGCAGTATTCACAATAGCAATATTCACAATTTGCAAAAGGAAACAACCCGTGTCCATCAATAAGTGAATGGGACAAAAAGTGTAATATATACACACAATGGAATATTATTTAGCCTTAAAAAGGAATGAAATTCTAATACATGCTTCAACATGGGTGAACCATGAAAACATTATGCTGAGTGAAAAAACCTAGACAAAAAAGACAAATACTGTATGATTCCACTTATATGAGTTTCCTACACTAGTCACATTAACAGAGACAGAATGTAGAATGGTGGTTACCAGAGGCTGGGTGGAGGGGAAAGGGAGCTAGCGCTTAATGGGTATAGAGTTTTTCTTTGGGATGATGAAAAATTTCTGGAAATGGATAGTGGTGATGTTGCACAACATTGTAAATGTACTTAATGCCACTGAACTGTACACTTAAAAATGGTTAAAATGATCAGTCACAAGAAGAAAACTGGAAAATTCACAAATATGTGGAGATTAAACAACATGCTACTGAGCAACAAATGGGTCAATGAAAAAATCAAATAAGAAATTAAAAAATGACTTGAGACAAATGAAAATGGAAATATAACATACCAAAATTTGTGGGATGCAGCAAAAGCAGTTCTAAGAGGGAGGTTCATAGTTATAAATACCTACCTCAGGAAACAAGAAAAATCTCAAAGCAACCTAAATTTATACCTTAAGGAACTAAAAAATGAACAAATGAAGCCCAAAGTTAGTAGAAGGAAGGAAATAAAGATCAGAGTGGAAGTAAATAAAATAGAGACTAAAAAGACAATAGAAAAAAAATCAATGAACTAAGAGCTGGTTGTCTGAAAAGATAAAATTGGTAAACCTTTAGCTAGACTCATTCAGAAAACAAGAGAGGGCTCAAATTAATACAATCAGAAATGAAAGAGGAGGGAATTCCCTGGGGGTCCAGTGTTAAGACTCCACACTTCCACTGCAGGGACCTTTGGTTTGATCCCTGGTTAGGGAACAAGGATCCCACAAGCCAGGCGGTGTGGAAAAAAAAAAAAAATTAAAGAGGAGGTATTGCAACTGATACTACAGAAATAGAAAGGATCTTAAGAAACTACTATGAACAATTACATGACAAATTGGACAACCTAGACAAAATGGATAAATTCCTAGAAACATACAAACTTCTAAGACTGAACCATGAAGAAACAGAAAATCTGAATAGACCAATTACTAGTAAGGAGATTGAATCAGCAATTAAAAAGCTTCCCACAAACCAAAGTCCAGGACCAGATGGTTCACTTGTGAATTCTACTAAATATTCAAATAAGAATTAATACCAATCCTCCTCAAAATCTTCCAAAAAAATAGAAAAGGAGGGAACAAATCCAAAATCATTTTATGAGGCCAGCATTGCCAAAACCAGGCAAGGACACCACAAGAAAAGAAAATTACAGGCCAACATCCCTGATGAATATAGACGCAAAAATTCTCAACAAAATATTAGCAAAAATAATTCAATAATACATTAAAAGGATCATACATCACGATTAAGTGAGATTTATTCCCAGGATGCAAGGATGGTTCAATGTCTGCAAATCAGTCAACATGATACACCACATTAACACAATGAAGTATAAAAATCATATGATCGGGCTTCCCTGGTGGCGCAGTGGTTAGGAGTCTGCCTGCCAATGCGGGGGACACGGGTTCGAGCCCTGGTCTGGGAAAATCCCACATGCCGTGGAGCAACTAAGCCCGTGAGCCACAACTACTGAGCCTACGCGTCTGGAGCCTGTGCTCCGCAACAGAAGAGGCCGCAACAGTGAGAGGCCCGCGCACCGCGATGAAGAGTGGCCACCACTTGCCGCAACTAGAGAAAGCCCTCGCACAGAAATGAAGACCCAACACAGCCAAAAATAAATAAATAAATAAATAAATAAATAAATAAATAAATAAAATCATATGATCATCTCAATAGATGCAGAAAAAGCATTTGACAAAAATCCAACATTCATTTATAATAAAAACTCTCAACCAAGTGGGAATACAGGGAACATACCTCAACAGAGTAAAGGCCATATATGACAAACCCTCAATTAACATCATACACAACAGTGAAAAGCTGAAAGCTTTTCCTCTAAGATCAGGAACAAGACAAGGATGTCCACTCTTACCACTTTTATTCAACATAGTATGGAAGTCCTAGGCAGAGCAATTAGGCAAGAAAAATAAATAAAAGTCATCCAAATTGGAAAGGAAGAAGTAAAACTGTCACTATTTGCAGATGACATGATATTGTATATAGAAAACCCTAAGGACGCTACCAAAAAAACTGTTAGAATAAACAAATTCAGTAAAGTTGTAGAATATAAAAATCAATTTACAAAATCTGTTATGTTTATATACACTAATAACAAACTATCAGAAAGGGAAATTAGAAGACAACCTCATTTACAATTGTAACAAAAAGAATAAGATCCCTAGGAATAAATTTAACCAAGGAGGTGAAATACCTGTACTCTGAAAACTATAAGACACTGATGAAAGAAATTGAAGAAGACACAAATAAGTGGAAAAATATTCTGTGCTTATGGATTGGAAGAATTAATACTGTTAAAATGTCAATAATCCCCAAAGCAATCTACAGATTCAATGCAATCCTTAACAAAATTCCAATGGCATTTTTCATAGAAATGGAACAAACAACCCCAAAATTTGTGTGGCACCACAAAAGATGTCAAGTGGCCAAAGCAATCTTGAGAAAGAACAGCAAAGCTGGAGGCATCATCCTCCCTGATTTCAAACTATATTACTAAGCTATAGTAATCAAAACAGTATGGTGCTGGCATAATAATAGACACATAGATCAGTGGAATAGAATAGAGAGCCCAGAAATAAACCCACACATATATGCTCAATTAATTTACAACAGAGGAGCCAAGAATATATGATGGGGAAATTACAGTCTCTATAATAAATGCTGTTGGGAAAACTGGACAGCCACATGCAAAAGAATGAAACTTGACCACTATCTTACACCATACACAAAAATTAACTCAAAATGGGTTAAAGACTTGAATGTAAGACCTGAAATCATAAAATTTCTAGGAGAAAACATAGGCAGTAACCTCCTTGGTATCATTTTTGGTGATGATTTTTTGGATCTGACTCCAAAAGCAAAGGCAATAAAGGCAAAAATAAACAGGTGGGATTACATCAAACTAAAAAGCTGCTGCACAGCAAAGGAAACCATTAACAGAATGAAAAGGCAACCTACTAAATGGGAGATAATATTTGCAAATCATATATCTGACAAGGGGTTAATATCCAAAATATATAGAGTACTCATACAACTTAATAGAAAAAACCAATCTGACTAAAAAATGGACGGAAAATCTGAATAGATATTTTTCCAAAGAAGACAACACAGGTGGCCAAAGGTACATGAAAAGGTGCTCAACATCATTAATCATTAGGGAAATGGAAATCAAAACCACAGTGAGAGCACCTCACCCCTGTTAGAATGGGTATTATCAAAAAGAAATAACAAGTGTTGGTAAGGATATGGAGAAAAGTATACTCTTGTACACTGTTGGTGGCACTGTAAATTGGTGTAGCCACTATGGAAAACTGTACAGAGGTTCCTCAAAAAATTAAAAATTGAACTATCACATGACCCAGGAATTACACTTCTGGGTATTTATCCAAAGAAAATGAAAACACTAATTCGAAAAGATGTCTATACCCTCATGCTCACTGCAGCATTATTTACAATAGCCAAGACATGGAAGCAACCTAAGTGTCCATCAATGAAGAATAAAGAACATATGATATTTACATACAATGCAATACTATTCAGCCATAAAAGAATAAAATCTTGCCATTTGTGGTGATATGAATGGAGCTTGAGGGCATTATGCTGAGTGAAATAAGTCAGACAGAGAAAGACAAATACTGTTGTATTTGAATCACTGTCAAGGGATTCCATGATCTCACTTATACATGGAATATTAAAACAACAACAACAAAACCCCCAAACTACAAGCTCATAGATACAGAGAACAGATTAGTGGTTGCCAGAGGCAGGGTTGGGGGTGTGTGGGTGGTGGAGTGGGCTAAATGGATGAAGGGGGTCAAAAGGTACAAACTTCAGTTATAAAATAAGTCATGGGGATGTAATGTATAGCATGGTAACTATGGCTAATAATACTGTATTGCGTATTTAAAAGTTGTTAAAAGAGTAGATCTTAAAAGTCACAAGAAAAAAATTTGGTAACTATGTATGGTGACAGATATTAACTAGACTTATTGTGGTGATCATTTCACAATGTATACAAATATCAAATCATGTACATACAATATTATATGTCAACTATACCTCAATAAAAAAGAAATATGTTCTTCATGAAAAAAAGTTAAACATAGAATTACCATTTGATCCAACAATTCCACTCCTAGTTATATACCTAAAAGAATTGAAAGCGGGGACCCAAACAGGTACTTATACACCAATGCTCATAGCAGCAGTATTCACAAACAAAAGGAAAGAACCCAAGTGTCCATCAATAAGTGAATGGGATAAAAATATGTGATGCATACATGCAATGGAATATTATTCACCCTTAAAAATGAATGAAATTCTGATACATGTTACAACATGGATGAACCTTGAAAACATGCTGAGTGAAGTAAGCCAAGAGAAAGGACAAATACTGTGTGACTGTGATTCCACTGACATGAGGCATCTAGAGTAGTCCAATTAATAGAGACAGAAAGTAGAATGGTGGTTTCCAGGAGCTGGGGGAAAGGGAAATGGGGAATTAGTGTTTAATGGGTACAGAGTTTTTGTTTGGGAAGATGAAAAAGTTCTGGAAATGGATAATGGTGATGGTTGCACCACAAGGTGAATCTACTTAATGTTACTGAATTGCACACTTAAAAATGGTTAAAACATTAAGGAAACAACCTCATTTACCACTGCATCAAAAACAATAAAATACCTAGGAATAAACCTGCCTAAGGAGGCAAAAGATCTGTACTCTGAAAGCTATAAGACACTGGTGAAAGAAATCGAAGATGACACAAACAGATGGGTAGATATACCATGTTCCTGGATTGGAAGAATCAATATTGTCAAAATGACTATACTACCCAAGGCAATCTACACATTCAATGCAATTCCTGTCAAATTACCAATGGCATTTTTCACAGAACTAGAATAAAAAAATTTTAAATTTGTATGGAAACAGAAAAGACCCTGAATAGCCGAAGCAATCCTGAGAAAGAAAAATGGAGCTGGAGGAGTCAGACGCTCTGACTTCAGACAATACTACAAAGCTACAGTAATCAAGACAATATGGTACTGGCACAAAAACAGAAATATAGATATTGGAAGAAAGCCCAGAGATAAACCCATGCACCTATGGTCAATTATTATGACAAAGGAGGCAAGAATATACAATGGAGAAAAGGCAGTCTCTTCAATAAGTGGTGTTGGGGCTTCCCGGGTGGCGCAGTGGTTGAGAGTCTGCCTGCCAATGCAGAGGACACGGGTTCGAGCCCTGGTCTGGGAAGATCCCACATGCCGCGGAGCAACTGGGCCCGTGAGCCACAACTACTGAGCATGCGCGTCTGGAGCCTGTGCTCCGCAACAAGAGAGGCTGCGATAGTGAGAGGCCCGCGCACCGCGATGAAGAGTGGCCCCCACTTGCCGCAACTAGAGAAAGCCCTCGCACAGAAACAAAGACCCAACACAGCCATAAATAAATAAATAAATAAATATTAAAAAAAAAAAAAAAAAATAAAATAAGTGGTGTTGAAAAAACTGGACAGCTACATGTAAAAGAATGAAATTAAAGAACTAAATGTAAGATCGGATACTCTAAAACTCTTAGAGGAAAATATAGGCAGAACACTCTGACATAAATTTCAGCAATATCTTTTGGGATCCACCTCCTAAAGTAATGAAAAGATAAACAGAAATAAACAAATGGGACCTAATTACACTTAAAAGCTTCTGCACAGCAAAGGAAACCATAAACAAAAAGAAAAGACAACCCACAGAATGGGAGAAAATATTTGCAAATGAAGCGACTGACAAGGGATTGATCTCCAAAATAAACAAACAGCTCATGCAGCTCAATATCAAAAAAACAAATAACCCAATCAAACATGGGCAGAAGCCCTGAATAGACATTTCTCCAAAGAAGACATACAGATGGCCAGAAAGCACATGAAAAGATGCTCAACATCACTAATTATTAGAGAAATGCGAATTAAAACTACTGTGAGGTATGACCTCACACTGGTCAGAATGGCCATCATCAGAAAGTCCACATACAATAAATGCTGGAGAGGGTGTGGAGAAAGGGGAACCCTCCTACACTGTTGGTGGGAGTGTAAATTGGTACAGCAACTGTGGAGAACAGTATGGCGGTTCCTTAAAAAACTTAAGAACTACCATATGACCCAGCAATCCCACTCCTGGGCATATATCTGGAGAAAACCATAAGCTGAAAGGATACATACACCCCAATGTTCACTGCAGCACTGTGCACAATAAGCCAAGACATGGAAGCAACCTTAATGTCCACCCACAGATGAATGGATAAAGAAGTTGTGGTACATATATACAATGGAATATTACTCAGCCATAAACAAGAATGAAATAATGCCATTTGCAGCAACATGGATGGACCTAGAGATTATCACACCAAGTGAAGTAAGTCAGGAAGAGAAAGACAAATATCACATGATATCACTTATATGTGGAATCTAAAAAATGATACAAGTGAACTTATTTACAAAACAAAAACAGACTCACAGACTTCAAAAACACACTAATGGTTACCAAAGGGGAAAGGTGGGGGGAGGGATTAATCAGGAGTTTGGGATTAACATATATACACTACTATATATAAAATAGATAATCAACAAGGACCTACTGTACAGCACAGGGAACTCTACTCGATATTCTGTAATAATTTATGTGGTAAAGGAGTCTGGGGGCTTCCCTGGTGACGCAGTGGTTGAGAATCTGCCTGCCAATGCAGGGCACACGGGTTCGAGCCCTGGTCTGGGAAGATCCCACATGCCGCGGAGCGACTAGGCCCGTGAGCCACAGCTACTGAGCCTGCGCGTCTGGAGCCTGTGCTCCGCAACAAGAGAGGCCGCGATAGTGAGAGGCCTGCGCACCGCGATGAAGGGTGGCCCCCGCTTGCCGCAACTAGAGAAAGCCCTCACACAGAAACGAAGACCCAACACAGCCATAAATAAATAAATTAATTAAAAAAAAGAGTCTGAAAAAGAATGGATGTATGTATATGTATAACTGAATCACTTTGCTGAGCAGCAGAAACTAACACAACATTGTAAATCAACTATACTCTAATATAAAATAAAAGTTAAAAAATTTTAAGAAATGGTTAAAACGGTAAATGTTATTTTGTGTATCTTTTACCACACATACAAAAAGTACAAATGCCTGGGTTGAATGCCTGCAAATTGTGATTCAGTTGGGATTGGCGAGATCTGGGCTTCTTTGTTTTTTTAACAAGCTTCTCAGGTGAATCTGATGTGCAACTAAGATCCACTGGTCTAGCTCTGGTTTTTGGCAGAAGGGAGAGAGCAAAGGCATGCTCTCTCAGAAGCCTTTCTAGAGGGCTTTTTGAACTCTAGGGTGCATATGAATCCTCTAGGGATTTTGCTAAACTGCAGATTTTGATCCGGTGGTCCTGGGGTGAGGAATTCACATTTCTAACAAGCTCCTAGGTGATGCGGCTGCTGCTGGTCTGTGGACCGCACTTTGAGTATCAAGATGCTAGAGACACATGGTGGTCTTGTCTGTGGGGGACAAAGTGGAGATCTGGGAAGGAGCAGGAAAATGCGTAAGATGACGGCTCCAGATACAGAGTTCAGTGATGATGAGCTGGGGATGACTGAGCAGGAGGTGAGCTAATCAGTGAACTAGCTTCTGGGTACTGTTCAAACAGGCAGGCTTGTGGTTTAGCTAAAGAACGCATCGAGGTTAGAAATCATCAGCCCACAAAAGTGTGTGGATTTTGCACGAGTCTGTCTGAATTTCCAGAACTCGTGTTTCTTAGTAAGGGGCCCAGCTCAACTGAGCACAAGTGAAACTGGCTCTTGCTTCACTGCTCTGTTGCCTCTTCAAGTCCTTTTCCCTCCTACACGGTCCACCTCGGGTCCAAGGCCTTCTCCAACAGAGCCCCAGAGCTGAAAACCTCCCCTGCTATGACTGTCCCTGCCAGACTCAGCCCTTCCGAGCTGCCCACTCCATCCAGCTCAGCATGGAGAGGCTCCCCTCCCTGAATGGCTAACAGTTCCACACTGGCTGCTTTCCCGCCAGTGAGGCCAGCTGGGTCACCTGGTCCTGGCAGAGTGTTCACCTGGCATCATCCTCGGGGCAGAACTGAAACTCAGCCTCTGAATAGTGAAACATGGGGCAGGATGGCCCAGTGGTTAAGGAATCAGACGCTCTTGGTTTGAACCTCATCTCCATCTCTTCCTGCTCCTCTAACCTTGGATAACTTACTCGGCTCTCCAGGGCTCCAGTTTCTCACCTGCCTAATGGAGATGGTGATGCCGACTTCCCAAACCTGCCGTGAGTTTACATCAGCCAATCTTCAATGAGAACTCGGGGCTTGATCATTGGGCCTGCAGTTTGAGAAGTGACCTGCAGGTGGCGCATGCAGCCCTGGGGAGGTAGCCCGTCCTCCAGTGATGGAAGGAGTCTGGAGGGCCTTTTCTCACTAATGCCGCTAGCAGGTTCTCCGGGTGCATCCTGGCTGTGGGGGCTGAGAGGGAGTCTCCCCAAGGGCCTAGGAGTCACCCAGGAGCACATAACCTCTGCCCCCTCCCCTCTTTCATGCCAACAGCCCTCCCCCTGCAATGTAGTTACCCGTGGGTGGGAGGTCCTGTGTCTGCACTTGCTGGGGCTCAGGAAATGTTTGTGGAATGAGCTGCTTATTGGAAAGTGCTTCTATCCAAGGTCATGCATGCCAGGGAGGGCTTCCCTGTGGCCCAGACTGACGGGTACAACTCACATCCTGCACACACCTTCCTTTCCTCCCTCCCTCCCTCCCCCCCCTCCCCAGCCCTGGGGTCCCCTTCCCTCTTCCTTCTCTCCGTTTTGGGGAAGGGGTGGTGGGAACAGCAGGGCCCAGGCTCACCTTCCTTCCAGATTCCCGGTCCACAACTCAGTCTCGACTTTGGGTGCTGAGCTCAGGAGCCCCCTTTGTACTTCTGAGGAACACTTCCTTTTCACCCAGGGGGCCTGGCCACCGTGGAGGGGCACTGTGAACTCCACGCCCCTGGGCTTTTGCCTTCTCCTGGGTCTTTTCCCTCTCCTCTGCTTATCCAAACCCTCACGTCCTTGGAGGCCCAGCTCACGTGCCCTTTGACCCTCTTCTCAGAAACGGCTCCTTTGCGTACCTGCACGTGGGTGTGATTCCTTCCACCTGGAATCTAATTGCAGCTCCTCTGACACCAGGTGCCCGCTGCCTCATTCTCTCTGGCTGCAACCCATTCCCCTCCTCCATGAGCCCTTTTCACCTCTCTGACCTCTGATGACCTCACTCCTTCTCCCTTTGGTCTTATCTTGTCCTAACAGTCAGCCCAGAACTTCAGGCTCTGGCCGGACCCCCAGGGTAATATATTCTCTCCCTCCCTTCCCAGTTTAGAGGCATCTCTTACACAACTTAACTGCCCACTAGCGGTTAGCGTAGCTTTGTTCCCCTGGCTACGCTGCTTTCTCCCAAAGGAGAGAAGCCAGTAGACACAGCCTCCCACTCCCATACCAGCTCCCCAGCCCTCTCACCAAGGTTGCCTCATTTTACCAACAAGCAAACTGTGGCTCAGAGGGGTTTAGGAGCTCGCTCAAAGACACACAGCTGGTCCTCCGTAGGGCCCAGCACAGAAGTGCTCAAGGAGGCGGCTTGGCTAATGGAAAGCCTTTTAAAAAGTTTAACGTGCTGAGCTAAAGCCCGGCTTCTCGAAGTCTCTCCCTGAGAGACAGACGGCCTGGTATAGGGGCCTTTCCTCCCTGCCTCCCCACTGGCCCTTGCCAAATGGGAAAAAAGCCACCATGTAGAAACATAACCTTTATTGCACACGGCGCTGGGTCTTTTTTCATAGAAAAAGGTATCAACACATAAGCATCTGCAAATTGAAGCAAGTCCTGGTTTTCTTGGAACAGTAAAATCGCATGCAGTGTCTCTGAGTTGGGATTTTGGTCTTTGTCAAAACCACCTAGATTGGAGGGAGGGTGAGTAGGAGGGAAAAATTGCTGAGCCTTTGTGCCTCTGTCTCAAAATAAGGTGAGAGAAATATATAGATATATAGCTTGTCGATGTGTTCCTCTCCCTCTATATATGTATATATCTCTCCACACATATTTTGTGGGGTGGGGAATTTGACTCGCACTGTCAAATTCTTTGTGCCCTGGCTTCATGGAGAAGAAGAAAATAGTTTCATTTGTACAAAAGAGTTCTATGTACAAGCGTTCATGACTTGGGGGTTGTCTTTCCCTTGTTGGTTGGTTTTTGTCTGTCAATTTAATATAAATAATGCAGGAAATCAGCCCAGCTGGTGTGTGAGGGCTGGAGGTGCAGACAGGTCCAAGCGGAGGGCCACTCTTCTGGTTGTGCCCCTACACCAGGGTGTAGGATTTGGAGTAGGCCCCGGCCCCCTGCTTCTGAGACCTCCCTACCCCTGATGTGCTCATCTCGAGAAGTGAGTCCCTGGAGCCCCCCATTTTGGTGTGTGGGCCCCCGGCCCGCGGAGGCTCAGTGCTGGGGGCCGGAGGGGCGGCACTGGGGGCAGCCGGGGGCTCGGCAGGGGTGGGACCGGGTGCCGGGGGCGCCGTGCCGGCTGGGGGAGCTGGCATGGCCAGAGTCCTCTGAGGTAAGGTGGCTGTGGCGGCGGCCCCCGGGTGTGGGAGGCCCAAGGGCTTGCTGGCGGGGTCCAGGGTCAGGTGGCGAGCCTGGGGCTGGTAGGTTCGAGCCAGGTTCCTGATGGAGGCCTCGCGGGGCGGGACCACGGGGCAGGGCTCCCGCCCGTCTGCCTTTCGGAAGAAGGCCTCCGACTTGGCGTAGAGGGGCAGGTTACAGTAGTCACCTGGAATGGAGGAAGCAGGGCGTGTTAGCGGCAGAGGCCTCTTGGAACCAGCGGCCAGCTTCTTCCCCTACCCCTACCCCTCAGTCTTCTCCCTGACCTGGCATAGGAGTCCCCCCACTAGACGGGCAGTAAAGAGTCGAGGAAAGATGCGTTACTTGACCTCTCTGAGCCTCAGTTTTCTTATCTATGAAATGGGGATAATCATATTTCCCTACAGGAGTACTGTGAGGAGGGAATGAGATAAAGTAAGGAAAGCGCTTCAGTACAGTGGCTGGCGCACAGCAATGCTCAGTAAATTGATCCCCATTGTTAATTGATCACTATAGCCGATCAGCGTCAGCTGGTGGAGAGCTCATTTCTAAACAGGGCTGTCCTAAGAGCTCTGGCTGTTAGAAAGCATTTTTTTTTTTTTTTGGCCATGCCGCGTGGCTTGCGGGATCTTAGTTCCCCAACCAGGGATCGAACCCAGGTCCATGGCAGTGAAAGCGCCAAGTCTCAACCACTGGACTGTCAGAGAATTCCCTAGAAAGCTTTTCTTTACTACGAGGAGGAAAGGAATGTCACTCCCTGTCACTTCCCCACATTCAGCCCGATTCTGTCCTCTGAGGCCCCCAGAACAAAGCCTTCCCCTCTTTCTTACGCAGCCTTTCAGACATCTGAGGTCAGCTACATTTCCCCGTCCCTCTCCTTCGTCTCCTCTTCTCCAGGCAGAATGTTCCTAATGTCTTAAAGTGCCCCCACGGGACAAGCTTCTAGGACCCTCACATGCTGATCCCTCTGCCCTGTGAGCACGCTCGCCTGTGCACGTGCCTCTCTCCCGTCCACTGTGCCAGGCGCTTTCCTTAGGTCACCTCGTTTAGTCCCCACAGCCCCCTGCATAGGTTAATACCTGCCTGCATTTTGCAAGTGAGGAAACTGAGGTTCAGCGAGATTAAGTAGTTTGCCCAAATTCACACAGCTACACAGGGAGGGGGAGTCATTCAGGGCTGCTCGTCTCCTAAGTCTTTATAATTTCTGTTACCCCAGGCTCTTCTCTAGATGACCCTGAGCCCCTAGGTCAGCACGGCCACTTAGCAAGGCCAGTGCTGAGCAGACCAGATTGCCTGCTTTGACAGCCTGGGCCTTGCACCCTGTGGCCCTAATGTCTGCTGGGGGGCTTCCCTGCTCCCCTCCCCCTGGTTATCCTAGACCTGCCCTGCTGACCCCAAAGGACATATGCTCTGGCCAGGCCCCTGGAGTCAGATGGTTCCCAGTCAGGCTAGGTCATTGCCCACCATGAGGTTTGGCCACCATGGGCTGAACTGCCAGGATTGCTCCTTTGGGTCTAGATTAAGTTCAAACAGTATTGAGACCAATGGCCATTGGGCAGCTGACCCCATAAGCAGTCTCTTTCCATCCTGGCATAGCTTCAGATTAAGGGAATGATCACTACTTAATGAGAACCTACTATGTGCCAGGCACGTATATCATTTCTAATGATCCTTACAACAATGCAAAGTATATGCTATCAGTTGCATTTTACAAATGAGAAAATTAAGGCCAGAGAGGTTAAATGACTTTCCCAAGGTCACAGCGGTATTAAGAGGTTAAGTCAGGATGTGCGCCCTGATCTGCTTGCTCCCAAGTCCTTGTTCTTTGCACTACCCCCTGACTGCCAAGGAGCCGTGCTGGGCTGGCAGGACCCAGGTGCAGTTAGGGTTAGGTCTAGCCAGGGCTCGTGGGGTTTGGGGGCAGGGGACACAGCAAGGGAGGTGGTCTGAGCGCTCACTCTTGTTGGCCCGGTGAGGGATGGGCACAGCCACATTTTTGCCCCGGTCGGCATCCTGGGGCTTGGGTGGGGAGGCGGTGAAGCGGCAGATGCCAGGCTCTGAGGGTGTGCTCATGGATGTCATGCTGTCAGCGTTCTCATTGGTGCCTGTGGTCATCTGGTCAGAGGAGCTGTCGGAGATGAAGCATTCAGTGATCTCAAACTTGGCGTGCTGCAGTTGTTCCTCCAGCTTGGCATGCTCATAGGCCCGGGCCAGCTCCTCATAGGTGGAAGAGGCGCTCTCAGTGGACACCATGCTGTTCCGTCCTTTGTCTGGGAAGATGGAAGGCACAGAGTTGAGGGGAAATGAGTGGCACACCCCATATTCATTGCAGCATTATTTACAATAGCCAAGACATGGAAGCACCTGTATGTCCATCGGTGGATGAATAAAGAATATGTGAGATATATATATATATAAATATATATAAATATATATATACACACACACATGTACACACACACACAAAATGAGATATTACTCAGCCATAAAAAAGGAAATCTTGCCATTTGGGAAGATATGGATGGACCTTGAGGGCATTATGCTAAGTGAAACAAATCAGACAGAGAAAGACAAACACTGTATGATCTCACATGTGGAATCTAAAAAACCCCCAACAACAACAAACAAAACCCCCAAGCTCACTGATACAGAGAGTAGATTGGTGGTGGCCAAAGGTGGGGGGTGGGAGTTGGGCAAAATCGGTGAAGGTGGTCAAAAGGTACAAACTTCCGGTTATAAATAAGTCATGGGGATGTAATGTACAGCATGATAACTATAGTTAATAACACTGTATTGAATGTTTGGAAGTTGCTAAGAGAGTAGTTCTTTAAAGTTCTCATTATAAGAAAAAAAATTGTAACTATACATGGTGATGGATGTTAACTAGACTTACTGTGGTGATCATTTTGCAATATATACAAATATCACATCATTTTGTCATACACCTGAAACTAAATGTTATACGTCAGTTATATCTCGATAAAAAATAAAGTGGGTTTATGGGGAAAGGGTGTAAACGAGATCAGACTGAGCAGTTCCCCTACCCATAAGCCCAGCAGCCATCTGAAAGCCTGACTATGGAGTGGACCAGGCTCACTAGATCCTGCTCTCCGCCTGTGAAGGTAGTGGTGGTGGCAGAAGTGGGATATTTGATGTGCTGCCTAATGAAGGGCAGAACATCTTTCATTCTTGATAATCAGCATCACCCTCTGAGCAACACTTAGCCTTTTCTCCAACAAACATCATGTGTACCATTTTCTCTGTCATCTTTTGGGAGAGCAAAATGAAATCCTTGACCAAGCAGAGCTCTGCTAGGTCAAGTGTTTTTGTCATAGCCACAGAGTGAGTCAATGACCAGCTGGAAATGAAACGGACCTGTGCCTTGGACTCCAACGGGTGGCGGGTAGGAGGTGGGAAAACCGAAGGTGGAGATGGGTAATGGGGGAGCTGGAGGAGAGTGAGCGGAGTGCAGGCAGGTCCTTGGGCTCACCTGTGTCCTGGGAGAGGCTGGCACTGTAGCTGTCACTCTCGGTGACAGTGACACCATGCTGGGAGCCCACAGTGCGCCAGTCGGAGGTGAGGGTGCGGGCGGGTGTGGAGGCCTGGCACTTGGTCAGAGTCCACTGGCTTGAGTACCGGTTCCGGGTGCTGTGGGCTGACTTTACATTCTTCCTGGACACTGGATCTGCACAGAGGAAGCAAGGGCTAGTACCCTCCAGCTGCAGGCATTCAGGCTTGGGCAGCTGGCATTAACCAGAAAGGGCAGCAGGAGCAAGGGAGGAGGCAGAAGCAGCCACAGAAGCTCCCCTGGGAGAGCTGAGCGAGCTGCCTTTCCTGACCACACAGCTATCTGTGCGGGAGGAGAGCAACAGTGTCAGGCAGTGGGCGGCGTCCTAGTCCTCCCCGGCCACCCTGTCTTCTCCTTCAGCCTGGGAAGAATGTCACCTCATCTCCTGCTGCCTCATGACTGTCCATTCACTACAGTCCTGGATGTATTCATACAGGATGAATACATACAGTCCTGGATGTATTCTATGCTTATGTCCAGAGTCACAGTGGAAGATGCAGAAGGCCCTTGGAGAGAAAGAACAACTAACCCTCTCAAAATTGCTAGGTAAGGAAACTGAGGCCCAGAGAGATAAGGTTAGTGACATGCCCAAGGCCATAGCTAGTGAGTCTATAATCAAGGTCTCTAGACTCTAATTCCAGTGCTCTTTCCCTTCTTCCATGCTGCTCCTCCCTCCTTTTTTTAAAAAAAATGTCACCTCTGTCTTATGCTGTGCCCACGAAACCCCCTGTGGGAGGAGGGCTGTCTCCCCGGGGATAATGCATACTGGTGCCTGGCCGGATGTCAGACATGTCGATGAGGGGTCCTGTGCTCTGGATGAGGGCTGGGTGGTGCAAGGAGACACCGGTGCAGAAACTCTGAGGGTTGACAGCTTGGCTGAACTCAGCATCAGTCACAGGGATGGTGGCCTTGTCATCTCCTGGGGGAAGAAGTACAATCAGCAGCAGTCCTTCCCTTTGGGCACCATCTTTGCTTCCCAAATTTCTCTTTGTCTTTATCCAACAATGAAACCAAGAAAGATCAGGTCAAGTCTTCCCATAACGGAGGAGGAAACCTAGTCCTTGAGAGAAGCTGCAGCGAGTTCCTAGGTTGTTGAGTTGTTGATGGGGCTGCTTCTGGAACCCTGGGCACTGTGTGAGGACTGCTGGTTGCCCTTCGTGGGATGTGGCCTGGGGAAGCACACTCAGCAGGACAGAGAGCTCACGGCACCTGTCACTCACCCAGCTGCTTGATGCCCTCCTTGTCCTCGATGAGTAGCTGGACCCTGGGGATGTCAATGTGTAGCCGTGGGCCCTGGGGTGGCCCCTTCACGGGGGTGTCAAAGCTTCGGTTGTTCTTGCTGTGGAGACAAGGGCTGGAGGTGGGTGACTCAGCAGCCATAAGGGGTTGGGGGAGGGGTTTTGCAGGACAGTGGGGTCTTAGAAACCTGTACCCTGAAGGGAGGAAGGGGGAGGGGAGGAGAGAGGAAACAGCTGTGTGACACCCACCTTATCAACATTTCTGCCAAACTCTTTGCATCTGCAAAACAGTAGAGAGAGGGGACTGAGTGAGAATGGAGTCTGAGAAGGATGAGAATTGGAAGAGGCATGGGGAACAAGGTGGGAGAACTTCCTAAAATGGGGCCAGGGCTTGTCTCCTGGGAAGAAATATAAGGAGTTCTGAGACAGTCCAAAACATAAGGTCTCACTGCTCCCAGTTCAGGGTTTGGCTCAGTTCTGCTTTCCTTCCCTCAGATTTTTATCTAATAGGGAGATCCTTCCCAAAGCAGAGGGTATGTAAAGTGCTCCATCAGCTTCCTGAATTGACTCTAATCAAACAAAACATCATAGCAGTCTGGAAATGGGCATCAGTGGTAGGTCTATCCTCAGTTATCTGTTGGGGAGAGGAGAGAGTGGGGAATGAAGTAGAGGGGGTCAATGGGTATCTCCAGATGACATCAACCAAGAAGCTTCATTTCCTTCTCTAGGGCATCTGTCCCCAAAAAGTCCATGGATGGATTTGAGGGTCACTGTTTTGTCTCAGAGGAGCCTTGAATAGGTTCAGGACTCTCAGGTTAGGAATTGATAAGAGAGGAGAAGCAAAGGACCCAGGTAATCCCCTAGACCTCTGATAACTGAGAATGATCTGTTAGATCGAATCTAGCTTCATGAACGCATTCAACCATCTATCTACCCACTCATCCATCCATTCATTATTGATCTATCCACCTGTCAATCCATCCCACCCATACATCATGCATTCATTCAACTACCCATCCATCCATCCAGCCAGCCATCCACTGATCCAACCATTCATCCATTCAACCATCAACCCATCCAACCATCTAATCATCTGTACAACCATGTATTCAACCATTCATCCAATCATCCATTCATACAACCATCTATCCATCTTATCATCCATCTATCCATCCAAGTATCCATCCATCCATCCATCCTTCCACTGATCCAACCAACTAACGATTCAACTATCAATCTATCAACCATCCAATCTTCCATCAATCCATCCAACCATCCATCCATTTAACAACCATTAAACACCGACTGAACCATCCTTTCATCTACCCAACTCCTAAACAAACACCCTAGGCAGCCTTAGTCATTCCCTCTTCTGTGCTATTATTGTGCCTTGGCTGTGAATTCTATAAGGGCATGGGCTGTTCCTTCTTCATTCATCTTTACAACTCCAATATCTGGCAGTATCTACGATACAGCAGATACTCAATAAATGTTTTCCAGATGTGTGAACAGACATTTATTAAGCAACTAGTGGGTCCTGGGGAAATCAAGGTAAATCAGACCCATTCATGCCAGGCTATGGTAGCAGGTGTTGGGACAGGGGATGATATTAAAAATATTTAGCACCTGACAAGGCATGGAAACAGCTCAGTCAAACCAGAGCAAAGTCCTAGAGGCCACTTGCAGGTCTACTCTTTAGTGGCTGGGTCCTAGGAAAGTCTCGGGGATCCTATATGAGAGAATGGAGCATCCAGGGTAGAAGGGAGCAACATCTATTTACCAATCAACATGGAAATGTTTAAATATTTTAACAAGCAATATGGTTTTACCACTGTGTACCTCTAAAAGTCAGCCCTGGTGAGGGCAGGCACAAAGTCCTGGGGGCATAGAGGAGGAAGCAGTGAACAACTAAGGGGTTTCAGAAGGCTGGAGTGGCAGCTCTCCCTTCAAGGGGACACGGGCACTCTCCCTTGTCCAGATGGTGCTGTGAGCCAGTGGAAAGTGGCCAGCGTGGCTGAGGGTCAACACTCCCTCCCAGGAAGCCCATAGGAAACTCGCCCACCTCGGAGTCGCTTCAGCCGCTTCTCTTTCCTCTTCTTGCGAACGATGAAGAGCAGTGCCACCCCCAGGGTGGCCAGGATGACTGGGCAGCCAATGGTGAACAGCTTCTTCACGTCGTCCCCCTCGCCTTGTGCAGACTTGATGGGCGGGATGGTGCCTGAACAGGGGTGAAGAAGGGAGTCAGACGTCCCTTATGAGTTGAGTGTTATGCAGAGTCTCACGGGCAAGGTAGCCCTTGGACCTCTTTTGCTGCCTTTGGTCTCACTCTGATCTCTACTTCCTGGTGCAGAGCCCCAACTCTCCCCTCTGCTCCCCCTAATTCTGGTCCCATCAGGACAGCCATGAACAGTTGTGTAGTTTTTATACTGCATATGATATTAATAACTTCCTTTTAGAATTTTCCTAAAGTCTCTCAGAGATAGTCTACTGCTTGTTGGAGTTCAGTGTTCATTTCTAGAACGCTGAACTTAGATTCCCACATCCAGCTGGTAAGGTTGAGGGGGATGGTGAGGACCGTAGGAGAGAAAAGTCAGGGAAGTGGGATCCTGTGCTCTCTTCCCCAGATGGAGGCGAAAGCCACTAAACATCCTGCATTCTCTCCCTGCTCCCCATCCCGTGGGCAAAATCTGCTAACCTGGGGGGCTGCAAGGAGGCAGTGTTGAGTTCTCCTGCTGACATAGCCTTCTGTCAAGCCCTGAGGCTTGCTGGTTTCAAAACCTCACTTAAGAGTCATCTCCTTCATGAAGCCTTCCTTGTTTGAGCCCATCCCCTTCCGATACCACTTTCATTCTGTTTCCTTAACACATAGGTAGACTCAATTTAGCTTGTGACAGCTGGTCCCTATGAATTCAGCCCTCTATGTGCTTAAATGCATGTGTGTGCATGAGTGGGAGGTGCCCCCATGTGGCAGATACCAGTTAGTACTCACTAAACATCTGTGTGCTCATCTACATTCCCCAGACTTCCTGGCAGTTCGGTTAGAACCATGTTACTAGTTCTGGACAACAGAGTGCGACTAGAAATGATGAGTATTACCTCTTGGCCAGGGCAGTTAGGAACTGCTGTGCCTTTTTTCTCTCTCTCTTGTTGGTGACCACGGAGGCTACATGTTCAAGATGGCATAGCTAAAGGTGGTGGCCAGCCAACCCTCACGAGGTGTTATGAGAGTGAGAAACAAATCTTTATTGAATCAAGCCATGAAGCTTTTAGTGTTTACCTGTTACTGCAGCACAGGCTACCCTGTCTTGGCTAATGTACCATCTGAGCAAAGGGTTCTTATAGGGCAGGACTGCAAGTGCCTCTCTACTTCCCTCTCATCTCTTTGAAGCAACGGACAGCAAGGGTTGCACCTTCAAGGGCCCTCTGTCTTTAGCGTTACTGACCTGCTCGTCTGCCTATCCATCTGTGTTGGTCACAGGTATATCTACCCACTTACCTGTCTACCCGTCTGCTGCTCCTTGGCCTGTCCTTTGCTTGCTCATTCACCTGTCAGCCTTTGTCCCTGACTGTAGTCCTGCCTCTTTGCTACTTGCGTGTCTATCTCTCTACGTGTCTGCCTCTCTGCCAGCTTCCCTGGCAGCACCCTGCTCCAGCCCTGCCCACCCTTTCCGACTCACTGCCATCGTAGTCCAGGGTGGCGAACTGGGCGGTCTCGTTGCCACAGCCAGCGCTGTTGCAGGCCCTCATGCGCAGCTCGTACCACGTGGCCTCTCGCAGCTCGGTCAGAAACACCTCCCCGGACCTGTTGGCGCGCAGGCCCTGCCAGGCCCAGGTGCCCTTGGGCCGGTACTCCAGCACGATGGCTGTGATAGGGCAGCCCCCGTTGCTCCAGCCCTGCAGGTTAAGCCGAGCATGTGTGGAGTTGATGTGGGTGAAGAGGTGCTGGTCTTTGCTGAAGGAGGGCTCTGGGGGGCCAGACGGAGAGAGAGAGGTTAGAGAGACTGGGAAAGATTGCCCTGGGGCAGCTGGGACCACAGTGGCTCCAGGGGATCAGGGGGAGGTGCAGATGGGAGTAGGGATGCTCCAGGGGACAGAGGGGGAGGAAGAAGAGGAGGGAGAGAAGGACGAGGGGAGAAGGGAGAGAAGGACAAGGAGAGGAGGGAGAGAAGGACGAGGAGAGAAGGGCCTGGCCAAGGAGGAAGACAGAGGCAGGAAAAAGGAAGAGGTGAGCCACCCATCTGCCATCCCACCGCAGGGAAGTGGGGCCAGTTTCTCATCACAGATGCTGCAGTGATGGGAACCAGGTGGAGTCTCCCCTCGAGTCTCCATGCTTCCCTGTGCCCTCCTTCCCCACCCCAGCAGCCTTCCACCCCGTCCTGGGCCTTACCCCGCCCGTGGGTCTTGGCCTCGATGATCTCACTGATGCGCCCGGAGCCCACACTGTTCTTGGCCGCCAGCTTCACCTTGTACCAGGTGCCACACTTGAGGCTGTCCAGCCTGAAGGACCGCTCGCTCGAGCTGACGAACACATCCTTCCACTCCTCGCTGTTGTCCACCGAGTACTGCAGCACGAAGCCTGCCCGGGAGGTTTGCCTGGCTCAGGTCGGGCAGGGCAGGGCCTGGGGTACCCCAACAGGCATCATGGGGCTGGGCGCCGCAGGGGGCAGGGGGTGCTTTGGCCATTGGGATGGGGTGGATGCAAATTAGATGCAAAACAGACAGGCCCTTGGGTGAGTTGTAGGGCTCTCTCCTGTCAGCGCTTGTGTTAGGGTTGAGAAGCCGAGGTGGGGAGGGGAGCAGAAACCAGAGCTGTGAGGCTTACAAGGGGTCCTTTTGAGACCCTACTACTCCATATTTAGTCCCCTGGCCCCAGAGCGTGAGCATCACTTGGGAGCTTGTTAGACATGCAAATTCTCAGCCTCTGCTCCAGACCCCCTGAATCAGAATCTGTGCTCTTACAAGATCCCCTGGTGATTCATATGCATGTTTAAGGCTTGAGAAGCACTATCTAGAACATTTGTCTACTTTTACAGATGTGGAAACTAAGGCCCAGAGAAGAAGACAGGCTTCCTAAGAAAACAGACGTCCTCAGATTCGCACAGCTCACCAGTGGCAAGGAGGGTGGGTGTTCTAAAGCCCAGACGTCTAGGCTGGTATATTTTTCCATGGCACTTGGGTAACTCCCGTGTGGTCTGAATCACCCCTCCCTCATTATTTCCTAAGCATCATGAGGACAAGCAGTGGGAGTGAGTGAAGCCCCTTCTCTGCCCCTGGGCCCAGAATTCTTTCCCCTGCCTCCCCCCTTCTCATCCAGACCCCTCTCACCTCGGATGGAGCTGCCCCCATTGTCACCTGGAATCCAGGTCAGGGTGATGGACGAAGCGGAGGTTTTGGAGACAGTTAGGCGGGGTTGGTCCGGGGGAACTGTGAGGGGAGAGCCACCAGCCCACACCAGAGGGTTCATCTCTGACACTGGGGTGGGTTGAGGGCGAGGGGCTGGCTCTCCCACCCTCTTGGTGCCACCCTCACTCCTGCTCATTCTCCTCTCTAGCCCTCCTGCCTCCTCTCCCACGGGGACCCTCTGATCCACCAAGGGTCTGTCTCCCCAGTGGCAGGTCTTCTTCTTCCCTTCGACAACCCTCTCTCTCACACGATGGACTTCCTGCCACTCCTCCATCCCTGTCCCCAGCGGATCCCCACCCGCCGCGCAGGGTCTCACCTTGCACCAGAAGGTTGACGATGATGGTGTCGAAGCCCCCAGTGTTGGTTGCTGTGCAGGTGTAGTAGCCCGAGTCCTCAGCCTTCACGGCGCGCAGCAGCAACGTGCCGTTGGTGTGGATGAGCCGGTGCCCATCCATGGACACGGGGATGGCCGAGTCTTCGCTGCGGGGGTGGGGGATGGGTTATAGCAGGCAGCCCCTCCTCCGGGGGCCTCCCCCAGGTCTGCAGGCAGTTAGAGCTGGGAGCAGTCGGGGGCTGGCTCGGGGACCCTGGTTTCTTGGGCTGTTACTCAGTGCTTCCCGGGCATATCCAGGAATCTTGGCCTCTTCAATCACCCAGGGAAGGGAGATCCTTGGCAGCCAACAGAGGGGAGCCAGGGATGCCAGGCCTGTGTGTGAGAGTGGTAGCTGTGTACCTGGCTGGGCCCCCTCAGGGCTGGAGGTGACTGAGTCGCTGGAAGGGAGGGACATTGGTTCTCTTCATGGCCCTTCTGCTGTGCCCATCCCCGGGGGTCACCTATCCCTGCAGGGTCCCGCACACACCTGTCCTTGGTCCACTTCACGGCGGGGGCTGGGTCTCCCACTGAATTGCAAGGCAGCCGGACATCCCTCATCCAAGGTGTGGTCACGGTGCCCCCAAAGGATATGATCTTTGCTGGGGCTACAGGAGAGAAAGGATGAGAGACACCCCACTTTTACCACCAACACCGCACTGGCTCCCCTTTCTCAGGGCTCCTGAATTTACAATTCAAGTCCTCCTTTCCCCTACCTGACCGCTACCTTGGGCTTGGGGTGGGGGGAGAGTCTAGGAAATTTCAGATGGGAGTCATTGATTCAACAAACGTTTATCAAATACCTGTTTGGGCCAGGTTCACAGGAGGCTCTGAGGAGCCACAAAATGCGTAAGATCCGTTCCCTGTCCTCAAGTTGCTCACCCTCCGAGAGGGAGACAGACACTTAAAAAAATCATTAGGGGGCTTCCCTGGTGGCGCAGTGGTTGAGAATCCGCCTGCCAATGCAGGGGACACGGGTTCGAGCCCTGGTCTGGGAAGATCCCACATGCCGCGGAGCAACTAGGCCCGTGAGCCACAACTACTGAGCCTGCGCGTCTGGAGCCTGTGCTCCGCAACAAGAGAGGCCGCGATAGTGAGAGGCCCGCGCACCGCGATGAAGAGTGGCCCCCGCTTGCCGCAACTAGAGAAAACCCTCGCACAGAAACGAAGACCCAACACAGCCAAAAAAAATAAAATAAATTAATTAAAAAAATAAATTAATTATACTGTTGGATTCTCTCTCAAGTAAAGTATCACTTAAAAAAAAAAATCATTAGGGTGAAAAATACTATGGTAGGGGGAGAGACAAGTAACCCTTGGAGCAGAAAGGAGGAGGAATGAACTCTGGCACTGCAGTGGTGGTGGAGGTGAAGGCCGGGGCGGCTTCTGGAATTGGAAACTTTGACTTGAATCTTGAAGGCAAGAAGGAATTCACCACACAGAGAAGGAAAGGCATGTCGGAAGGGGGAACGGCACTGAGTAGAGGCACGGGGGCCTGAAACACACGACGAGTGGGAGGATCCTTTGGGGTGACCAAAGCCCAGGGTGAGTGAAGAGGGGGCAGCAGAGCCGGGGCCAGAGCGGTGAGCTGGAGGAGAGCATGGAGGGCTCTGCTGGCACCTCAAGGAGGCTGGGCTTCCCCTTGAGGTCACGAGGAGGCTTACAAGTAAGTAGTGATATGTTCAAAGTAGAGTTTTAGATAAATCCCTGGCTGCTTGCAGAGGATGGTTTGGTGGAGGTGATCTTGCAGGATGAAGACCAGGGACAAGACAGTGGCTGGAGTGTAGGCGAGAGGTGATATAGGGTGGTGGAGAACAGACTAGGGGCTCAAGGGAAGAAATGCCAGGACGTGGGGTCTCCCTAGTTTTGGGGAAGAGATAGAGGGGGAGGTGAGGGTGACTTCCAGGATTCCAGCTGGGCCAACCAGATGGGTGCTGGTGCCCTCGTGGAGTTGAGGCACACAGGAGGAGGAGCAGGGTAGGTGGGAGAGACGGGAAGATTCTGCTCATGCTAAACCTGGGGGACACCCACGGGGGTAGCTGGAAAGCCGTTGGATATAAATGTTTTGGAGCATGAGAGAGATGACTGGACCGCACTGATGTGAACTCAGCAGCAGAGTGACTGAGGTCACCAGGAGGGGGACTGCAGATTGACAGAGGAGTGGCAGAGCCCTGGGGTCCACAACATGCAGGCGCAGAGGAGGAAGGCATGTCCCCGGGGAGACAGGAGCACGCTGAAAGGACCCTGATGCACAGGCGGCATCACAGAAAGCAAAGGGAGGCAAAGATGCCAAGGCCCCAGCGAGAAGGTAGTCATGTCAGGCACCTTGGAGATCTCCAGGCCCAGGGTTGAAAGTGTTAAATTAACCAAGCAACCACGTGCTTCGGGGGGCCACAGTCAGCCCCACTGGGCCACGGGACCCTTCTTGGGGAGAGGGAAGATGTAAGGTGGCTGAGGAAGCAGTGCTTAGAGGTTTAGGTGCAGGGAATGGAGGTTCCTCTCCTCTGAGGGCAGCGCCGGGACGATGGGCTTGGGAGAGTAGGTGAGGTCTGGAGGGGCCGCCGAGGAACAGAAGGCTGCCTGGGGCAGTGGAGGACCGCCGGGGGCCAGAAAGACGTGGACTGGGCAGAGGGTCCCAGCGAAGACAGCCTCCATCGCGGGCAGAGGGAAGTGTTGGGGGCCTCGGGGATGGCGCCAGGGGCTCTAGAGATCCCGTTCTAGACCCAGTTCTGCCCTGTGGCTGGGACTGCCTCCTGTCCCTCCACCTCCCAGGGCTGCCATGAGGACAGAAGAGCATGATGTCCACATTCGAGGAAGTACGAAGCCCTCTGGGAACGTGTTCCGTTTAATTTCCACAGGGGAAGGGGCCAGCCTTCAGCCAAGATGCCCAGGCTCTCAGACCATGCTCTGGGCCAGCGCCAGCTGTCCTGGGAGGATTGGAGGCCCTGGGTCCCTGCCCTCCTGAAGGAGACAAGTCCAGAAGAAGGGGTGGGTAGCCCCTCTGGGAGGAGGGGCCAGGGGAGGTTAGACACCTGAGGCCGCGTGGAAAGAGCCCCGACTTGGAGCCAGAAGAGCTAGCCCACCACTCTCAGCTGTCTTTGCAGACCGTGCCACCCCAGCCTCAGAGTGTCCACTGGAAAATGGGATGACAGCCCCCGCTGGCAGGGCAGCTGCGGGCCCTCCGTTCAGTGTCCGCTGACCCTGAGCCTGAGGCCGGGGAGGGCAGGCGCCTCTCGGGTCTCAGCCAAAGGAAGCTGGTCACCCCTGGAGGGCGGCTGGGCTGAGGCAGGCACCAACCATCCGAGCCCTGGTCCTGGGGCCCCAGGGCTACAGCGACAGGGGACTGTGGGACGAGGGAGGGCCCAGGGAAGCCCAGGGTCACAGCAGAGGCTGGAAGTCTCGGGCCTGTGTGGCTGAGTGCCATGCCCCAGGGTTAGCGCGGGCAGGCGGCCCGGCAGCTCCGCGAGGTGGCCTCTGTCTCGATCTTGGGCTGAGGCCTCAGAACTGGCATTCCTGGTAAAGTGGGGGTACATGTGCCCCCATGCCACACTTATGCCCAGGTCAGGGGTTTGGCGGGGCACCCCCAAGAAACAGACGTGGTCTTATTCACCCTGGGCGCCCCATCTAGCCCACAGTCTCCTTCACGGCACGCCCCCTGTAAATGTCTGTTGACTGAATGAACCACCGATCGGTGGGGTCACCCCTACCTGAGGTGCCCCGGCTTTGGAAGGAGGGGGCCGTCTCGGCAGCTCTCTGCGCCGTGGAAGCAGTGTACCCCACCTCAGTCTCATTTGGAGGAGCTGAGCTGGGCTGGAGTTGGGAGTTGGGGACCAAGGTGCATTACGCCCAGCTGAGCTGGGTAGAGTTGGGAGTTGGGGACCAGGGCGCATTACGCCCAGCTGAGCTGGGTAGAGTTGGGAGTTGGGGACCAGGGTGCATTACGCCCAGTGCCCCCGGCTAGCGGTGCTGCCTCGAGCCTGTTGTGAGGCTTTCTGGGAGTCAGGGGGCAGCAGAGGCCCGGTCTTGGTGCGTGCAGGAGGGAGGCGGGTGGCCACCCTCCCCTTACAGCCAGGTCACCGACAGGGTGGAGGGAGGACATCCCCTCCCCGGGGAGAACCGGAATTCTAGGCGGGGGTGGCTTCTGCCCCCTGCCGCAGTCCCAGGCTGCTCACCCTTGCCAGCAGGCTCGATGGTCACCTTCTCGCTGCCGTTGCCCCGGCCGGCAGAGGTGACGGCAGCCACCCACAGCAGGTACTGCTGTCCTCGGTTTAGGTGGGCGATCCGGTAGAAGAGCTGCTCCGGACTCGTCTCATACTCGCTGGGAGCCTGCGGGGCAGAGGCGAACGCATGCTAAGAACCAAGGCTCCTGGGCCTCCACCTCCGCCTCCAGCCTTGCTGGGGGCCCTGGGCTCAGAGGAGGTGATGGCCGGGTTGGGGGCCGGGGAGGCAGGATCCTGCCTAGTCTGCCCTTTCTGGTTTTGGAGCCACACTGAACAGTGTTTGCCCTGGACTTGGCACGGGGCTCGGCCCTGGGAGCTGACGGGCCTGCTCTGGCGTGTTGCTGGGTCAGCCTCAGTTTACCTCTTGGACTGATCTAGGCGCTGGCCACTGTGGCTCCAGGCCAGGAAATGTGAGTGTTCTGAGTGAGAGATGGAGGAGAAGGGAGAAGGGAGGAGGGAGGGTCTCAGGAGAACCCTGAGTAAAGGGAGTCTCTGGGAAGAAGCTAAATGACTACATTTGCCTTATTAGGGCTGTAGACAGGCTCCCCCAGCCTGTCCCCACTCAGAGTCACCTCCCAGCCCTACTGTCTAATTACTGCTCCTTCATTCCTCCCCCCTCCCCCCCCCCCACCTCTGGGGGACGAAGGAGTGGGAGAGGGAACTAAGAAACCTTCAGGGGGCAGCACTTTATTAATGATGATTAGTGGTATAGATCACCATATATATATTTGTAGGTTATATAAATCTATAAAATTTTTTTAACCAAATGACAGTTTTGACAAGTTGCCAACAAAACAATATCGGATCCCAGTGGTTTTACCAGTTGCTTTGATGAAAAGATTACGTTGCCTTGGAAACCAGAGGCTCAGATATTGAAATGAATTTGAGAAGGAGCTTTTGATAAGCGCTGGTTTGCAGACCTCCTGTCAGCCCCTTCCCTGGTGCAGGCGGGATGGGGCTGACTTTCATTTTATTTTATTTTTTGGTCAGCTGTGGGGAAGGGAAAGCAGGACAGCACCAGGGCATCTTTGAAATCAGGGAGGAAGTCTAGGGAGGGGGAGCAGCCCCGGAACAGATGGGGGGGCCCCCAAGGCCAGAGGGAGCTAATAATTAGTTATCTCTGCAGTCACGGGGTCCTGCACATACACACCTACATGCACACGCTCACACACACGGACATGTAGACACATTCACGCACGTGCTGAGGGACAGACCTCCAGACAGATATGGGGTCACAGAAGGACATTCTCTGTCCGCCGTGGGAGGGCTGAGGGGCCCAGTGACTTATAATAGGAGAAAACATCCTTTTTGGCCCCAGACTGTCTGCAGGGAGATGCGCGGGAGAAGGTACAGGCATCCCCACAACACACACAGAGCTCCCTGGCAAACTCCTCCTCCTGCCTCCCTTGTGGAGATCTGGCCTTGAATCCAGGAGGTCCCTGAAAGCCACCCTGAGCCCTAGTAGTTGGGAAGTCCTCTCAGGCTGTAGCACTGGGAGACCGTGTGGGTATCTGCAGGTCATATCTGAGCACGAGGCAGGGCAGGGTGGTGGCTTTGATACCTGCTTGCCTCACTTGCTATATGATCCACAGTGTCTCCCATGGTTTCTGGGGCCTCAGTTTTCTCTCCTGCAAACTGAGAAAGCAATACAGCTCGGCCTATCCTGTGTGGTTACAGTGAGGCCCATATGAGGCAAGGGGTGTGCAAGTCTTTTGTAAACAGGGAAATGGTCTTCTCCTGGCACATTTTTCTGTGAGGGTGGAGGTGTGTGTGTGTATGCATGTGTAGAGAAAAGTTGAGTGTACTTGCTTGTGTGTGTCAGTGTGTACCTGAATGTACATTTGTGTCTACACAGGGCAGGAATGCTTTGGCTTCCCCCTGAAGGCATTAGCATATTACCCAGATCCTGGGTGCCTTCTTTTAACCTGGATTCCCCAAGAATGTCCTGAAATCACTTTCAGAAATACACAACTCTACTCCCAAATAAAGTCCCAGTGAATCAAAGGTTAAAAAAAGGTAAAACTATGAAAGAAGAAACTATACGTTAACATTTATCTGTCCTAAAAACAAAAATAAAGGCAAAAATCATAAATGAAAATGATTTATAAATTTAAATTATACAAAAAGAAAACCTATGGTATAAGAAAAACTAGAATCAAAGGCAAGCAAATACTTGCAACATATATGACCAAAAATGGTTATTATCCTTAATATGTAAAGAGCACTTACAAATCAATAAGAAGAAAACCACGATACACCCAAATAAAAAATGGACAAAGGACATGAATTGACAATTACCCAAAGATGAAAAAAACAGCCAGAAAACACATAGCAATAATCAACCTAACTAGTAATCCAAAACATATAACGTAAAACAAGTCCTCTTTTTAAAAAAATCCCAACTGTCAAAAAAAGAAAAATATATAATACCTTGGATTAGCATGGGCACAAGGAAAAAGTATATACTACTTATAATGCTGTATAAGAAGTACAAATTGGTGCAAAATTTCTGAAGAGTAATTTGCAAACGTGTATGCAAACCTTAAGAATATTCATACTCTTTGTGACCCAGGAATTCCTATAGAAATTTAACCTAAGAAAAAAATAAAACGTGTACATAAAAACTTTTATGAAGAACTGTCAATGAAACATCATAATGGTGAAAAATTAAAAACAGATTAAATATAGAATAATTGGGGGACTGGTTAAATAGATTATGTACATACAGATAATATTTTAAAAGAATACTTGATGTCATGGGAATTCCCTGGTGGTAAAGTGGTTAGGATCTGAGTTCTCACTGCCAAGGGCCTGGGTTCAATCCCTGGTCGGGGAACTAAAATCCCACAAGCCATGTGGTGCAGCCAAAAAGAAAAAAAAAAAAAGAATATTTGATGTCAAGAATATTTCAATAAAAAAGAATATTCGATGGTGTGGGAAAGTACCTTCATATGTTACATGAAAAATGCAGATTATATCACATTGTGTAAAATTTTATTTTAATTTTGTAAAAAAACCAAAACAAAACCATGGTATACGTACAGATCAAAGACTAGAAGATTATACACCAAAACATTGCCAATGTTTATCTTTAGGGAATGAGAGTACAAGTAATTTTTACTTTCCTCTCTATATTTAATATATTTACAGAATTTTCTACAATAAAATCGTATTATTTTGATAATCAGAGAAAAACAACAAGTGTATTAAATTGTTTGGTAAAATTTCTAACAGGACTCAATGCAGTTCTGGCCAGCCCCAGGGTGTAATTCCTGGGATCCTGCACCATATGTAGTTTCCCACATCTATTCCGAGGATTCCGCACACACAAGTTCATACACTCCAGTATGTACACACACACGCAGACTCACGTGCATTTGCCTCTCACCCCACACTCACTCCCACAGTCTTGCACCATCACATGTACACGAGTGTGCCCTCACTCCTGGAGCTCTTTCATAAATGAATTTGTGATGCAGTTGTTTGGAATCTGGAATGTATTTCTGCAAAGCAATCATATTACACAATCACACATGGTGGTTAGGTCCCCTGGTCCCTCGTTCAGCCCAGTCCCTGCCATGCAACATGGCTGAACTGCAGTTCTCATCACACTAGCACATCTGCCCCACCCACCATGTGACAATGTCTGATGGGAAATCTCCCCAGGAGAGAGGCGGTTGCTCCATGCTCGGGGCATGAAGAGGAAGGAGGGAGGGTCCCCAGGTCTCCAGCAGCAGGAGGAGGGCATGGGGACCAGGCACTCTGCTCCGGAGCCTGGCAGATGTGTCCCCAGCCAGTTGACTGGGGATCCTGGAGCCTGAGTTAATGAGGAGGCTGTGTTCCCAGATACCAATCCCTTTGAAAGACTTCATTATCAGAGGAAGTAATGACCATACAAACCCAAGCTGGAGAATGAGTTCCCACCCTCTCATCAATTTATGAAGGGAAACTTGCCCAACGTCTAAGGCTTTACAATTGCCAGGCTGCTAGTAATTCATTCATCAAACACGTGTTCTGTGACAATGATGTTCCAGGCACCATGTTCCGCAGCTGGGGACCCAAAGATGAATAGGTAGATGCTGCCCTTGTTCTCACAGAGCCCCTCAGACCAGTGCGGGAGACAGGTGAGTGAGCAGCTAACTGCCAGCGAATGCATTCAGCGTGTGCTAGAGGATGAAGAACATGCCATGGGCGGTAGGATCCGCAGGGGCAGAGGGGTGGGGGGTGAAAGGCAGAGCGGCTGTCCAGACGGTGACAAGCCGAGTGTAACAAGAGCCTAGGATGTGTGTGTGTGGGAGGGGCAGGAGGAGGGGGGCAAAAGGGGCAGAAGACATGGCTGAGAATGTTGATTGGAAAATTGGTACAACCCCCCAACAAGGGCAGGGTGTTCTCAACCTAACACCTGCAGACCCCGTGATCCAGGAGTTCCTCTCATAGGCCCAACAGGAACGCATACACAAGAGCACCAAGAGACACGGACAAGTGTTTTCACAGCAGCACCATCTGTAATAGCTCCAAACGGAAAACTACCCAAATGCCTATCAACGGATAACACAATGGATAAATACACTGTGACACACACACGTAATTGAAAATTATACAGAAGTGACAGTGAATGATCTCTAACCACACACAACAATATGGATGAAATTCACAAACTCAAAATAATGTTGGGTCAAAGAAGCTAGGCAAATGGTGTGTGTGTGTGTGTAATATAAAGTACAAAAAGAGGCAATGCTAATCTGAAGTCAGGATGGTGGTTATGCCTGCAGGGGGAGGGTGGTGACCTTCTGGGGTGTTGTCCTGTTCCCTGCTCTGGGAATCCCCCCTTCTGCGTACTTGGATGTGTGAAAATTCATGGAGTTGTATAGTCATCAAATATGTACTTTTCTGCATGTGACGTAGTGGCTGTGAGGATGGAGAGGAGGGGACGGAGTCATTGAAAAGACATTTCTGGGCTTCCCCTCTGGTAATAGAACTCTGGCCTCACTGGTGAGGAGCGGGGCCACCTACGGCTCAGAGGGTAATTCAGAAAGGCCACAGGAAAGCAGAGAACAGAGGATGAGATGATGACACGATTACCGAGCAATTTCAGGGCAGCTTTCCGGGCTGCCAGAAGCTCATCTGCAGGTGCTGGGGCTGCTGTCACATCACACGTTGCTGATGGAGGCAGAAGCTGGCCTCCTTCTGGCCCCTGCTCTCCCCGGTCCTGAGCACACCTCTTGATAGTACTCACGCCCCCCCCCCCGGGAGCATCCCTCTGCTTTTCCCACTAGACTGGAAGCGCCCCAAGGGCAGGCGTCTTTGCACCTGCTCTTGTAACTATAAGAGGTGTGCTCCAGAGCAGGCACCCAGCAGAACTCTGGTTGAGTGGCTGGAGATAAGGAAAGAGGCAGAGGGAAGGATGCCTATTATGGGATATGGGTGCATATCCCACGGCACCCTCATCCTCTCCTCCCTCTTGGCAGCCCTCAGTAGAGGGCAGGGGTTAGCCCCCCACACTGTGCCCCAGCCTGGGGGCTGCCCACTTTGCTCCCGGGTTTGGGCAGATAGAGCTATCTCTCAGTCCTCTCCCCTAGGCTAGGCCCAGACCCTGGCCCAGAGAGAGATGCCCTTGCCTTCCCCCATCTGTCCCCCATCTTCTCCTCTCTCTTCAACTGGCGCCATGCTGAGGGGGCCGCTCAGGGTAGAGCTCCAGCAGCCCTCCAAGCCCGGACTGATCATACTGAAAAGTTGATTCATTTCCAAAGGCCGTGGGCCAGCGAGTCCCCAGTCCAGAGCTCTGGGATTTGCTAGGAGCTTCCTTGGTCAGCCAGACCAGAAGAGCTGAGGCCCTGTCCTCCCACCTGCTTGAACGTGACCCTGACTCAAAGGAGCTTCCAGGGTTTGTGATAATCTTGCAGCCCCTGGAACAGAGGACTGACCCAAGATGGACTGGGGTAAGGCTTTAGCCATTCTTGGGTGACCAGTGCCCATACTTATCCATGAATCCAAGAAGAAGCACAGATATAAGCAGCCCCAGGGTTTGGCCCAGAAGCCAGCTGATCTACAGGTACTTTCTCTTTCTCCTGTCCTGCTCATCATTTGGCCCTGGGCCCACTTACCGGCTGGCCAGACCCGGGGCTGAAGCAGAAGATGGTGTACTTGCGGATCACCCCGTTGGGCTTGGTTGGGGGGAGCCATGACACAACCACACTGCTAGCGGATGAAGGGACAGCTTTGATGCCAGCGGGGGGACCTGGAACTGAGCAGGGGAAGGTCGGGTCAGTTTAGAGAAAGGAGGAGCAAAGCCTTTGGGAAAGAATGACAGGGTGGGGAGAGTGAGGCAGATCAATCTGGGAGCGCTTCCTGAAGGAGGCATCTCTGAGCTGTGGTTTAAAGGAGGAGGTTCTAGCATGGCAAACAGGTGGTGATTATTAGGGGCTTGTAACAAAGTCTCTGAGATGGAAGCACTGGGAGTGGCCAATTTCAGAACTGTTTGGCCAGAACCAAGGACTTAAGATACACAAGAAAGAAACAGAACCCATAAGGAATTCATCTTGATCCCAATGACCCTAATCTGATCCCCGCCCCAATGCTCTACTAACAAAGCTTGTACTTAGGCCAAACAAATATACAGGTCACTTTGCTTTTTGACCTGTGAGCTCCTTGAGGCTGGGGACTCTAGAGACTCACAGAGCAGACCTCCTCCCGAGGGTCAAGGGTCAGTGGTCAGCCAGTGGGTGACTGTGTTTCCTTGCCATGTGCTCAGGGCACAGCCCTTGGGGGGCTGGCTAGGCCCTTTCTCTTTTCAGGAGGGAAAGTCTACTTTAGAATTGGCTGAGAAATCCATCCTAAGTGGATCCAATCTGTATGGATTCTGACCTCCCCTTGCTCCCATGTCTGAGCCTGCCTGGCCTGGCTGGGACCCCAGGGCTCTGCCTGGGAGACTGGAAGCATCCTGTTTGCAGCCCACAGTCTCCTTCTTGGTCTTTCCCTTGTATTGTTGTGACTTGTCTTCCCTCCTGGGAGCTTCTATGCTCCTTTGAAGATTGTGATGGTATCCTATTCAACTTATTTTACCTTTCTGAGCCTCAGTTTCCCCATCTATAGGGACATAACAACCACATTAAAGGTCTGTAGTGAGAATTAGTGCTAATTAAAATAAAGCGCCTGGCATGGTGCCTAACACATAGAAGACACTCAGTAGATTGTAACAACTAGGATTTTTGCGTTCCCTCCCCTGACTCTCAGCTTTTAGCACCTACCTCAATTTTTTAAATCTAATAAGTGGTCATCAATTCTCGGTTAAATAAAATAATTAAAAACAGCATCATCATCCATCCAGGGACCTGAACCCAGAAGCTGGCAATCAACCTTAACTCTGCCCTTCCTCACTGCTACAGCCTTGCCATTTACCTCTGCTAGGGGTCTCTGCAGTTTCGGGATGCAAGGGGGTCTATGGATGGCCACTGGGGCAATTTGCAGTGTTCAAATCTTCTCTGTTGTTGCATACTTTTTTTTTCCTTATCAGTTACTGAGAGAAATATGTTGAAATCTCCCACTACGATTATAGATTTATCTATTTATCCCTGTAGTGCTGTTGGTTTTTGTTTTATGTATTTTAAGGTTATTAAGTTCATAAAAATTTAGAACTGTTTTATTTGCCTAGTAAATTAAGTCTTTTACCATAACAAAGTATCCTTCTAAGAATGATTTTTTGCCTTAAAGCATACTATGTCTGATATTAATATTCCAGTTTTCTCTTAGTTTTACATGGTATGTCTTTTTCCATCTTTTCATGCTTAACTTTTCTACACCTTTATGTTTTCGATGTCTCCTATAAACGGCACATATTTGGGTTTTGTTTCATTGCTAGCCAATCTGGCAATCTTTATCTTTTAATTGGAGAATTTAGTCAATTTATCTTTAATGCTATTACTGATATATTTGGGTTTAAATATCCCATCTTACTAAATACTTTCTATTTGTCCCACCTATTGTTTTTTCCTTTGTGCCTTCTTTTGGATTGAGTATTAAAAATACTCTATTTCCCCCTCTCTGTTAGTTTTGCTATAATACAGTCTTTAATTACTTTTAGATTACAATGTGAATCTTTGCCTTACCAAAGTCTAACATTATTAATTGGCACTTTTCTTCTCAGACAATGCAAGGACTTAGAACTTGCATTTACCCTCTCTCAATTTACATGTCATTGTTGTATATTTTAATTCTGTATATATTTTAGATCCCCCTTCAAGACGATGACATGATCACCATTTTATGCAATCAATATTGATTTCGATTTACCCACATATTCACCGTTAATTGTTCTTCTTTCCTTCCTACATCACTGGGTTTCCACCTGGGATCATTTTCCTTCTAGTGAAAGAATACCCTTTAGTATTTCTTCCAGGACAGGTAGGTTGATGATAAATTCTCTCAGTTTTTTTTTTGTCTGAAAATGTCTTTATTTCATCTTAATCTTGAAAAATATTTTTGCTAGGTATAAAAATCACAGGTTGATAACTATTTTTTCATACATACTTTAAATATACCATTGTATTGTTTTCTGGCTTCCATTGTTTCTGGTAAGTTAGCTGACAATCTAATTTTTGCTCCTTTGAAGGTAAGTGGTCTTTTTTTCCTCCGGTTGCTTTTAAGATTTTTCTCTTTGTGTTTGTTTTTTAGCAGCTCTATTATGATAAGCCTAGGTGTGGATTTCTTTAAGTTATTGCCTGTGAGGGTTGTAGAGCTTCGTGCATTTGGGCTTGATGTCTTTCACAGCTTTGAAAAGGTTTCAGACATTTTATCTTCTGCTCCATTCTCTTTCTCCTCTTCTTTGGGGTATCTTCTCACATCTTCTATGTCCTTGACATTCAGAATGTGGTCCATGGATGAGCAGTAGTGTCACCTGGGAGCATGTTAGAAATGCAAAATCTCAGGTTCCACCCTAGATCTATTAAATCAGAATCTGAATTTTAACATGATCCCCAAGTGATTTGTATGCACAGTAAAGTTTGAAAATCACTGCTCTATATCTCTTATTTGCTCTTCTATTTTCCATTCATTTGTCTTTATAATATCAGAAGATATTATCTTCTGACCTATCTTCCAGTTCACTATTTATCTCTTTGGCTGTGATTAATTTGTTGTTAAACCCATCTAGTGAGTTCATAATTTCAGTTATTAATAGTTTTTATTTCTAGATTTTCCATTTGATAGCTTCCAATACTCTTAAAATTTCAAATTTCAATTGTTAAGAATCATTATTTTAAAGTCCATATTTGATAAAACCTATGTTTGGAACTCTTGCGGATCTGTTTTGTCTTTTTTTTTTTTCTGCTGGCTTTTGTTCACATTGTCACCATTATTTTTTACTGTATGCCAGACACATTATTTGCAAAATTGTTTGTGGAAATAATTTGAGGTCTCAGGTGATGTAATCTTCCTAAAGAGAGAATTCATGTTTGCTTCTGACAGGCACCTGCAACCTGGGGCACTAGCAACCTGAGGTCACCTCAATCTAATTTCTAGGACTGAGATGATTTGAGGCTGAGCTACTTCTGGTCCACTTTTAATCTTAGAGTTCTGCCCTTCATGGTCTCAACTCAAAGTAGGTGGGGGTGGGGGGGTGAAGGGGATGGGAGGAGGGTTCACCAGACAGACCCACACACCCTAGCAGGCCCTGGTCTCCAATTAATGTCTTTCTAGTACTGCTCAGTTTCTCAGTCACTGCCTCCAGATTCAGCAAATGTCCCAGAGGGCAAGAGCTGTTCCAAATACCAGGCTCACCTCCTGGGCCTCCATTCTCCCTTGGATCCTGGCCCAGTAACTCTTTACTTTCCTGCCAGCTCTCTGATACCTTGAAGCAAGTATTAAAAAATATTTTATTCATATTTCCTAGTGTCCCAGCAAGGAGGAGAGTGGGTTTGAGTTACCACGTCTACCATTCCTGGAAGTGGAACTCCTCTGATATGTTTCCCTAGACGTGTCCCTCCTCCTCCCTTCATCCTCACTGCTGCTGAACTAGCACACACCTTCCTCTTCTCTGTCTAGATGCCCACAGGTTCTAAGAGGCCTCTCTGACCCAAGTCCTTATACCCCCACCCTTTCCTGCGATCAATCCTCCATGTTTCTACAAGAGTTACCGTCCTGACACACGGCTCTAGTTCAAGCCTCTTCCTCAGTTAAAGACCTTTAAAGTGGTCTAAGCTCCAACTCAACTTTGCACTCCCAGGCCATGTAGCTAGGTCTGGTATTCACAGGGGAGACAAGCGGTAGGCAAGAGGTTTTGTAGCTCATGAACTGAGTGCAGCCAAGCCAGCCTGAAACCAGGCTCAGACTGAGAGATCTGGACTTAAGAAATGAGCTTGAATTGATATGTTTGCATTTTATCTTTTTATGTATCTTGCCTTTCTCTAAATTTTCTGGTGATTTTTTTCCTTTGGCAAAATGCAAATTCCTGAGGGGGAGTGGTAGCGGTGGGTACGGAGTCACAGAGTCTTCAGATTAGCGTATCTGTCCCATGGCACAGCTGGAATTGGAATGTGGGTCTGTGTGCTTTCCAAGTCAGCTGAGTAACAACTGTAATGACCACCACCTACAAATGGGAGAATCTGGTGGAGCTGGAGCAGCGCGGCTGGGGCGGGCTTGGCTGTCCACCTACCCCTCTGCTATCATTCCTTCCTATTCCTTGCACACAGAGTCTCACTCTTGCTTGGGTCACCCATGCTCCTCCACCCTTCAGAGAAAGCTGTCTCCATCACCTACACCAGGGGATTTATAAGGCTTAGAGTAAGTCTAAGCATGATAATTCCACTCTCCTTTCAGTGGCTAGCTTCGCTAGAGGCATATTGCCCCACTGTGGCCAATGGGAAATGAGCATAAACCTGTTGAGGGGATTTCTGGGAAAGGTTTCTTTTACTCCCAAGAGAAGCCCATAGGAAGAGACTGCTTCTCTCATCCTGAACTCTGTCTTGTCTGGCGTGATGCCTGGAGCTGCAGCCATCTTGAAATCATGGGAGGAACAGCTGACAGGCTGAGGATGGCAGAGCGGAAAGATGGGAACCACTGAGTTAACCAACCCTGGAGCTGCCCTACTCAAGACTTCTTGTTATATACGATAATAAATATGCTGATTGCTCAAATCAACCAAAGGCTTCCTAACCGATACAAGTGGTATGATGGAAATTATAGAGGCTAGGGAGGCAAGAAAGCCTTGATTTGCCACCCATTAGCTTTGTGACCTTCAGCAAGTTGCTTTAGTTCTCTAGGGCTCCATTTTCTCATCCCTAAAATGGAAAGAATACCTAGCCCATAGGGCTATTGGAAAGTTAAATCATGCTTATGATGGCACGTCACACACATGTCAAGTTATGACCACTGTTCTGGATGAGACCTCATCTGACAGCAGGCTCCTTTTAGCTTAGGCTTCCCTCAAGGGCACCTGCGTCCATCAGAAGCAGTCATTTCATTGCCAGCTCTTGGCAGCTATAAAGCAACTACCATTTGCTAGCACTTGACATTTTAGAAAGGATTCTATAGCTATGTTGTTTCTTACAACGTCTAGAAGAGGCACTGTCCCCATTTTATCATGAGGAAACTGAGGGTCAGAAGGTTAAGTGACTTGCCAATAAGTGGCAGGGCTGGGGCACGCACAGTTGCTGTGTTTACCAGTGTCCCTTCCACTCAGTGAAGCTGCTGCCTTAGGACCTGGCCCCTGCCTGTGCGTGTCCCTGTGTGTGGCTCTGTAGGCAGCTCAAGGGTAGGGGGTCGACAGCTCCTTGTAGGGAGGGATGGTGCTCCTAGACCTTTGGATACCCTTGTGGGGTCTCACCTTGGTCAGTTAAACATGTGTAGGTGCTTACAACTCAGGCCTTGCATCAGAATAGGACACAAAAAGTCTGGAGGTCTGGGTGGTTAATTTCTAGAGGCCAAGAAGGTGCCAGTGTGTGTGTGTGTGTGTGTGTGTGTGTGTGTCCGTGTGTGTGTGTCCTTGAGGCCCTGAAAGGGGCCAGGCGCTGAGCACCGTCTCCGTTCGGTCTCCACACAAGACCAGGTGGCTCTGCCTGGAGCTGTCCCAGGAAACCTCGATGGGGGGATTAATGACGGGAAAAGTAGGGCGGGCAGGTTGGTAAATATTTAATTGCTCAGAGCTTAAGTGGGGGAGGGGGGATGATCTGATGGAATGGGAGGGGCTTAGGGAGAGTAAGGAGCATTTAATCTGAGCGGGTCTGGTCACCAAGTCACCAAGCGCGGGGCTGCACTGGGAACATCTCCATCATCACATTAGAGCCGCTCCTTTTAACTCCTCTCACCCCTCCAGCTCCTGCTGCTAAACTGTCTGGGTGGGACCTAGACTGTGGGTCTCTGTATCCTTTGAAAAAACCGAGGCTGCGTGGGAAGGAAGCCATGATGGCAACCATGGCTACCGTTTATGAAGCGCCCACTGTGCGCAAGGCACTTAACACCAACCGACTCTTCTGATGATATTGCACCTGGCTCAGAAGGGTTAGAAGCAACTCAGTGATGGGGTTGGGGGGCGGTGAGGAAGGAAGTGGAAGAGGAGCTGGGAGCTGTGCACGGTCACGCACAGCACCTCCTGGACCCGGCAAGGCCCCTGGAGGTGTGCAGCTCCAGCTCAGGCAGGAAGTCTGGCCCTTCTCCCACCCTGATCCCTCCTGGGCTGACTCAGCTCCCAGCCTCCCCCATCTGACTCCGTCACTCTCCCCTTGAGGTCTGGCTCCTTATCTCTGTTTCCTTCCAGTTCTGCCCCCGTGGAGAAGGGCTTTGACATCACAGCTCCAAGGGGAAGCACATCCCGTTCCCTCGCCGAGAGCCCCCTGCACACCAGAGTCCAGGGCCTGGCCCATGCTGGGGCCTCTGTGGGGTGATTGCCGGGTCCCTAGCCTAGGATATGTGGGGTGATGCTCCTGTTTCCCCCAGTCCCCACCGTCTGTATCCAGAGGACAGCAGGCTGAACCCTGCAGGGGAGCAGATGCCATAAAGTATGCTCCTGGGGTGGGGGGACAGGCTTTATCCGGCCTCTGACCCAGTGCTGCAGTGGGAGGGGTTACGGTGGCTCGTGAGGTTATGCTCGAGTCCCGGGGCACCTCACCCCCACTTACGGTAAGCTGTGTTCTCCCCAAGCAGTGTTCTCCCCAGTGTCCTCAGAGTCACCCTTCAGCGAACCAGAGGGACAGGACGAAGGACGGGGCTCTGCTCTCACCCTTCTCCTTGCGGGAGCAGCGGGGCGGCTCGAGGGCAGTGCCCGGCACAGGCCCTGGGAGCTGCCGCGCGGTCCGAGGCCAGGCCGGGCCCGGAGGAGCGCACTCACCGTCCTCCTTGGTCTGGATGTAGAGCACGCTGCTGCGCACGCCGTCCCCGGCCTGGGTGTAGGCCAGCACCTGCACGCTGTAGTTGGTGAACTTCTCCATGCCTCGCAGCTCCACGCGCTCCCGCGTGGTGGTGACGTTCTGCATCGCGCCCCACTCTGCCGGACACGAGCAGCCCTTGAGTGCGGCCCAGGCCGGCCAGGCCACGGTCCCCCGGCCGCCGCCCCTCCGCCAGGCTGGGCTCGCGGCCGGCCTGCTCCACTGGGCTCAGACCTTGACTCCATGCTGGTGGCGACTAGGGGGACCCTCCACCTCAAGTTCATGGGTGCGGATTTGGGGCACTGCCCCAGGACCACATTTCTCCCCAAGTGGCCCAACCAGGGTGAGCGACAAACGCCAGGCGGGCCTTGGCCCCTAGTCAACCTTGCACCAAATTCAGCTTGATACTCTCCCTATAGGATAGTCCCATCTCTCTATCTCTCCAAGCCACATTTCCCTGTCCTCCACCCAAACCTCTCTCCATGTGAGGGACCCCAGGAGTGACTTGGACCTGGAGGGGAGCCTGGACCAGGCGGCCAGTCTGCAGCTGTTCCTCTTGGCTGCCCGGCACCTCCTTGGGCTCTCGGCTCTCCCGAGGCAGTGGATCCTCGGGGGATGACAGGCTGAGGATGCCTCCCCTGCACCTGACCACTCCTGGACCAGCACCCTGAACTCCCGAGAGGATAAGGGGTCAACCCCCGTTACCTTCTCCCCACCACTGAGGATACCCTCCCTGCAAAGAACCCGCACAGAGAATGCGGGCGAGGCTGGTGGAAGGGCCAAGCCTTCCTCGGGCTCAGTGAGGACCTGTCATCCTGGCTCTGCCAAGGAACGTGCTGTAGACTCTGAAGAGGGGCTTAGGGAGAGGGTCCCATGGGATGGCCAGGGCCTTAGGAGGAGGAAAGAGACAGACTCCTGAGCTCACAGCCCTCCCCCTGGGACTACTGGCTTTTCAGAAAACAGCCCCAGACACCGGCTTGTAGAAGATTAGTGCTGGCAAACCTACCCTGGCGCCTCTCAGGGACCTGGCGCAGGCCAAGGCCCGGCAGAGGGCCCGGCCAGGGGTAGGCAGCAGTCGGCCAGATTCCAGAGGGTGAGGACGCCAGGCCCAGCCTGAGGGGACTCCAGGTTGGTGCAGGGGAACCTCAGAGGCCTGAGTGGTGGGACCTTCCTTTTTGGGAAGGTCAGAAACCAGGGTGGACCTGTCCAGGACTGGAGACAGAGAAAGACCCAGGAAGAGGGCAGCATGGCCATGAATCCACATTGCCTTTGGAGACTAGAGAGGCTGAAGCCTTCCTCACCTGAGGGCTGAGTGGGGAGCCACAGGCTTAGAAAAGTGGAAGCAAATTCTGGAAAACGAGGCCCCATCCCTGGCTCCGCACAGATATGTGAGGCCATCTCATCGTATAAGGCCTTGAGAGACCTTCAGGTCTCTGTGTTTTGGCAGGAGATGATGGAGGTGTGGCAGGGAGAGACAACTACTGTCAGCAGGGCTTCTGGGCAGAGCAGAATCCAGGTCGGGAAGGGGAGGGCAGCTGCCACGGAGGGATGACCATGAGCTGGAGTCCCAGGTCCTCCAGGAGAGAAGGGAGGAGCCAGGGAACAAGTGGCAAAAGGCTGAGGCTCTGGGGAGGCAAACTCGTTTCCGTAGTTTGGGATGCTGGGCCTCGGGCTTGCAAGACTGCAGACTTCCTGGTCACTGCAAGGGCTCTGTTACACCAGTGGGCAGGCGCTTGGTGTGTCTGGGGCTGCACAAGCCTGTCTGGACTACTGCATCCCAGGGGAAGGCAGGCACCTGAAGGGTCAGGCCATTGTCTTGTTTTTTCTCCTTCTGCCATTCCTACCCCCAGCTCCACCGTGCACCCTTCTCCAGGTCCTGGGCCGCTCATCTGCACAGACCACATGCCTCACTGCCCGGCTGGCTGAGGGGTGGCTCTCCCTGGGTTCTGGTGGCCCTGCTTTGTCCTCTTGCCCCTTCAGGCCTAGGCGGTGACGGCTTCCTGCTTCTGCTAATCCCAGGGGCCCCGTCCTCCCTCCAGACTCCTTGGAAAGCAGCGCCTTCATTAAAGTCTCCTCAATTGCCCTGTTTGAGCGCGCCACCTGTCTCCTGACTGACATGGCCACAAAGTCCTAATATCAACACATCCCATCAGAAAAGCAAACGTGCCTGTCTCACCCCTCAAATCACTGCCCAACATACTGCTGTCCAGGAGCAGCTGGTGTCCGTCCCCACCAAGGAGATGACTATGTGTACCCCACCCACCCTGGCCCCGGCTCTGACCCCGGGATGACAGTTATGGAGGAGGGGCTGGACTTCCACTCAACATCCCATGGAACATGCTCAGCTCTTAGTATGGATCTCCACCGACCCCGTGCCTCTCGCTCCATGAGCCGGCCACCACTCCCAGCAGACTCACCCCCATCAACGTAGAGTGACCAGAAGATGACCCGATAGCCTTTGAGGACGCCGTTGAGGGTGCTGCGTGGAGGTTCTGACCAGGAGATGACGGCCACGTCGGAAGTTATGGACAGGGCTCGGACGTTCTCGGGGGGCTGGCTGGGCACTGCCAGGGCGGGGGGAGAGTTGAAAGGCCTGGTTAGGAAGGTACAGGACATGTCCATGTGCAGGAGGGGCCCTGCTGGCCAGCCAGAGGAACTTCGGGTTACACAAGTGGAAGGCCCTCCTGATTCAATGAGTCGCGAGAGTTTTGGGCTGGTGACCGGGAAGTCAACCCAGTCTCCTTTCCTGGAGATTTGGGTGAATAGAAAGCCTTAGAGCTTGGTTCCTGGGCTCTGGGTGGCACGTTCCTGGTTCTGGGTAAACGCTGGGGGAAGAAGGTGATGACCTCCAGGCATGAGCCCCTGGGGATTCACCAGCAGGCACCACAGCCCAGGGAGTCCACGTCCGCTGAACATAACAGAACCTGGAAGACCAAGCCAGCGCTGGAGGGATCTGTAACTGATGCTCTTATCTGATGGCTGCCAGCTCTCTGTGTCACCTGAGCTCGGGGTCTGAACCAAGGCCCGGCTCTAGGGACCCTTGTGTCCTCATACCAAGCTGAAGGGAAGGAAAAGAAGGAAAGAGGATTTCAAGCAACCCTGGGACAGGGGAGAAGAGGTTCCGCGGACACCTTTAGGACCTCTAGGATCATTACATTTTTGTCCCTTGTCCCTGCATCTGAAGACACCAAAATGCTTTGGGTGATGGAAAACACTCTCTAAGACCAACTTGGGTGGTCTGCCCTGCCTTTAACCCTCTCTATCTGAGACCTACCTTTGAGCTTAACCTAATCCCACCCCCTGTGGGCGGCCCTGCTGCATGATGATGATGAGAGACAGTGGTGACACCAGGCCTCAAAGAGCCACGTTGGTGAGTGACAACTTTGGTGGCACTTCCACTGGCTTCTGAGGAGCTGGGGGCAAAGGGAAAGGCCACGTCTGCTTTGCTCTGAGTGGGAGAAAGGAGGCACAGGCTGGATGGAAGGTAATTAGATCCCATTGCCCCACAAGAGGCAACTCTAATTTTTATGAGCATTTAAATGATAATACATCATCCTAACGATCCTCTTTGAGAATGATTATTGTTTCATATTACTTAGGTGTAAAAATATAAGCACCATGTAATTAGGGACCCAGTGTCATAAACTAATACAGATCGCCCGTTCGAACAAAATGAAGGTAATATAATTATGGAAGAGACACTATTGCTAAAGCAGGGGTCCTTGAATACCCCAGGAGGAGTGCTAATATTGCAAGGAAACGATCAGGATCTGACAGGCTAACGAGGGCCTTAATTAAGTATGAAAAACTGCTGAGCAAATGCTGCTGGAAACTTTCATCCCCTTCTCCTCCTTTGTTTGCAAAATGACTCCACAGCCCATGCTGATCTCTCCCTGTTGGTAATCCCAGCACCCACCCCCCACTGCAGCCTCCCAAAGCAAGGGAGGTGGGGCTCTGATGGAGGCCAAAGGTGGGCCTGGCCTGGCTGTTTTCTGGAATGGCCCCAGTGGACGGAGTTTAGTGTTTGGTCAGGTGTGCCGGGTGGTCTTGGGGCAGCTGTTCCCCCTGGACATGACTTCCCTGAGCATCCTGCATCCATGTCCCTTGGTCTTGCATCCAGCCCTGCCCCCAAGCAACAGGGTAACAATAGGGTGAAGTAGAAAGAGGATGGGATTCAGGGTCAGGCCTGGAATTTGACCTGGACTCTTCTTCATTAGATGGGCAACTCTGGACAGGTTGTTAACCTCCGTGAGCCTTGGCTCCTTCTATGGGTAATGACCTGGCTGTTAAGGCTGTGGTTCTCACAGGTGCTCCCTACACCAGCGGCATCAGCATCACCTGGGAATGTATTAGAAATGCCCGTTTTTGGCCCCCACCTCAGACCTGCTGAAGCACAACTCTGGGGGAGGGCCCAACAATCTGTTTACAGCCCTCTGATGTGCGCTCAGGTTTGAGAACCACTGGGTCAGAGCACTGCTTGGGATTGGTACTGATGGTACTAAGAGGCGACAAGCTGATCTTCCTCAATCCAGCCAGGCCCATGGCCAGCATCATGGAAGGGAGGGGGCTGATGGGGGGCTGGTGAGGCTTTGGGATGGTGGAGGGGGTCGGGGAGCTGGTGGCAGTGTAGCTCAGGTGCTTCTCTGTACCTCTCTGCATTCTATGCACCTTTCTGTGTTCTGTGTTCTCCCTTTTTCCCAGGGGCCCAGTGCTCTGGGGCTACTGACACCTGCTCCATCTCAAAGCCTAGCTTGTGCCCCAGAGCAACTAAATTGAAATCTCTGGGGATGAAGCATCAGGATTTTTAAAAGTCCCCAGATAATTCCAACTTGTAGCCAAAGTTAAGAACCACTGGTACGAGCTAATCTACTCTCAGGGGTTTCTGACCTGATGCATCCTCCCTCCCAAGGGTGTCTGCCATTTTCAGAGAGAATGAGGCAGGGAGAGGGCATTGCTTAACAAAAGGATGGAATGCTTAACAAAATGGTGGAATGCTGGGTATCCTGATGGCCATGGGGTGATGGCTTTATGTTACTGGGGCAGTCAGTTCCCTCCCTCTGCTGGGGGCAGGCTCAGACTTAGTGACAGGCTTTAATCTCACATCCTGGTTTTAGGCTGGAGCATCAAGAAGGAAGCTCTGTTTAATCTGCTCTTTGGGGGGCTGTGACCAGCCCGGCTCTATGTCTGGGGGCCATCAAGGGTCACATCTCCTCTCCCTTCCTGGCACAGGCTCAGGTACCAGCTGGCTCTTCTCTGTGCTTGGAGAGCAGGCAGGCTCCTGCTGCCTTCTAACCCTCTCCCCCGAGAAACCGGGCCCCTTAATTCACTCATCAGACTTGGAGTGCTCTCCAGTCCTCAAAGAATTCGGTTTTAAAAATCAGGCCCTAAATCCTCTGTCCATGGACCTTGGGATATCGTAACTCCACAGTCTCATCTCAGGTCCCTAAAACAGATGGTGGACAGATTCCAGCCCAGAAGTACAAAGGTAACGTGGCTCCTGCCCTTTTTGCAACCTGGAGGATGTACGGGAGGAGAAACAGGACCCAGAGTGCAGAGGAAAGAGCTTGGGGACAAAGATGGGTGAGGGGCCAGAATGAGGAAGAAGGAAAAGGCAGAGGGAGAAGCACGGACGGAGAGCCAGACAGGTGCACAGACAGGCGCTCACACAGGCCAATAGATCAATAGAGAGACCGATGGGCAGAGCATTAGCAAGCGATGGATAGAGAGCCAGCCAATGGATGGAGAGGCCCGGAGTGCTAAATGGACCAAGCATCCATCAAGGAGCCAATGGGTGAGAGGAGATGGAGGGATCCAGGGAGCCTGTGTGGATCACAGGACCACGACGGGGCTCAGGAGCAGGGAAGGGCCCCGAGCCCTCCCTGGCAGCCCTGGCTCTGCCCACAGCTGAGATCTGTACCCACTCGCTACCCTCTACTGGTGCCCTCACCATCCTCCAGGGTGGTGGCATTGATCTCGCTGGATGAGGGCCCCGTGCCAGCCCGATTGAAGGCCTGGACCACCACCCCATACTGGGCGAACTTCTTGAGGTTGTCCAGGGTGTAGACCTCGCTGTCCCCAGTGGCCTTCATCTCCACGATGCTGTACTGCCCATTGCTGCCAGGGCTGTTCTCTCTGTAGCCGATCTGGTAGCCCCGGATGACACCGTTCTGCAGCTCCTTCTTGGGTGCCTGTGAGTATGGGGTGGGGTGGGGAGGAGACAGACACAGTGACATTCTTAGAGGATGCTCTTTTTTTAAAAAATAAATTTATTTATTTATTATTTATTTTTGGCTGCATTGGGTCTTTGTTGCTGCGCGTGGGCTTTCTCTAGTTGCGGCGAGTGGGGGCTACTTTTCGTTGCAGTGCGTGGGCTTCTCAATGCGATGGCTTCTCTTGTTGTGGAGCAGGGCTCTAGGTGCGCGGGCTCAGTAGTTGTGGCTCGCGGGCTCCAGAGCGCAGGCTCAGTAGTTGTGGCGCATGGGCTTAGTTGCTCCACAGCATGTAGGATCTTCCTGGACCAGGGCTCGAACCTGTGTCCCCTGCATTGGCAGGCGGATTCTTAACCACTGCGCCACCAGGGAAGCCCTGAGAGGATGCTCTTGAAACCAAAGTCAGATCATGTCACTCCCTTGCTTCCAAGCCTTCAAAGGCTCCCATCTCACCCAGAGTCAAGGCCAAAGTCCTTACAATGGCTACAAAACTCTACGTGATCTGACCCCACCCCAATGCCTCTTGGACCCATCTCCCTTCCCCCATGCTTCCTATGCTCCTGCACACACCTCTTTGCTGTTCACACCAGGCACATTTCCATCCAAGGGAACACTCTTTCCTTGGATATCTACACGGCTCGCCTCCTCAACATTGTGGTGTCCTTGCTGAAATGCCGCCTTCTTAATGAGGCCTTCCTTAAGCTCTTCGTGTAAGATTGCTCCCTGCCTTCTGTCTAGTGCTCCTTACATTTCTTCCTGGTTTTATTTTTCTCCATGGCAGTAGTGTCATCTGACATTCTATATAGTTTACTTATGTCTTTGACTATCTGTCCCCATTGGGATGTAAGTGCCGTGGGGATGAGGAGTGTTGTCTATTTTGTTCTCAGTGTCTAGAATGGTGCCTGGCATGTAGTAGGCCTTCAATACATATTTATTGAATAAATGAATGGGTGAATGAATGAATGAATAGGGATATCATTTGGTATGGGCTCAGGGGCCCGGGAGAAATGCAACAGCAGACAAAACGTAACCAGATGGAGAGGGAGATAGGTAATTAGTTTGAATAAAAAGAGAGAGTCCCAAGATACCACTTCACACCCACTAGAATGGCTATTATCAAAAAATGAAAAATCACACACACACACAAAAAATCACAACTGTTGGTGAGGATGTGGAGAAATTGGAACCCCTGTGCATTGCTGGTGGGAATGTAAAATGGTGCAGCCACTGTGGAAAGCGGTTTGGCAGTTCCTCGAAAAGTTAAACATAGAATTACCCTATGATCCTGCAATTCCACTTCTGAGCATATACACAGAAGAATTGAACGTAGGGATTTGAAGAGGTATTTCTACACCCATATGCATAGCTGCATTCTTCACAACAGCCAAAAGGTGGCAGCAACCCAAGTGTGCACAGATAAATGAATGGATAAACAGAATGTGGTCTATACATGCAATGGAATATTATTCAGCCTTAAAAAAGAATGCAATTCTGATATATGCTACAGCACAGATGAACCTTGAAAATATGTTAAGTGAAATAAGCCAGACACAAAAGGACAAATATTGTATGATGCTTCTCTGAGGTACCTAGAATACGCAAATTTACAGACACAGAAAGTAGAATAGAGGTTACCAGGGGCTGAGGATGGCTGGGTGGGGAGTTAGTGTTTAATGGGTACAGAGTTTCTGTTTGGGATCATGAAAAAATTCTGGAGATGGACAGTGGTGACGGTTGCTCAACATTGTAAATGTACTTAACGCCACTGACTTCTAACACATGAACATGGTTAAAATGTTCAGTCTTATGTAAATACAATGCTATGTATATTTTACCACAAGTTAAAAAAAAAAAGAGTCCTTGACTTTGATGTAGGCCCAGCTCCTCTTGGAGCTGGATTGCCCTTGACATCCTGGCCAACGGCTGGGGTGTGTTGAGGGCTGAGGCCTGAAGCCAGCTCCTTGATGGAGGGAGAGAGATGGGCGAGGACAGACCGGTGACAAGGGGGCACTTCGGAGCTCTGCCTGGGCCGGCTGGAATGAAGGGCTGATCCCAGCTGGCCAGGCAAAGGGAGAAAACTCCACTGGCATCAGCCTGGAGGGTGGAAAACATACTCTCACCCCCAGCTTGAACCCCAGTACACAACCAGCCATGCACATAGGTGTTCTGAGAGAGAACACATCAACAGGTAAACACTCACCAACACAGACATTCTTATATATGATCTCACACACACACACACACACACACACACACACACACACACACACACACACTGGATCCCAATATATCCCTTCACATCCAGACCCATCAAAGCAAACATCCCAATCCACACCTACCCATGGCCAGAAACATTTAGACCCACAACTAGAAACTGGCTCCTTTAATGAGGGGGCCTGCCCATCTATATACTGAGACAGAGCACACACCCCAGTGCATATAAAAACAGCTTGAATCAGGGTTTTAAAGACAATGCAGTTAAATTAAAAGCCCACCTTTTATTGTACTAAAAAACAGTGTGATCAGAAACAATTAAGTTAGTAAAACAGCCCGTTTTTTAAAATTCAATGAATGTTTTAAATGAACTGCATTTTTAAGCTCACTGTTAATGCAATAAAATGAAGTTTTTAATTTAACATAATTGTTTTGAACTCATTAACTAGGTGTGCGTGTATTTAATGGACTTGACTTTTTGTTAATGCCTGAATAATGTTTCTCTCTGTACTTGGGCAGTCCTGTTTGCTAGTTTGTAAGGGGACAAATTTCTGAATTTGGGTTCATATCTACACACTCACACATTCAGACAGACATCTATTATAGACACAAATATATCTGCAAGGTGCCCTTGTTTTCGCACTGACATATACTCTCCTATTACATACCCACGTCCGTATTGAAACACACTGATATATACATCAGTACACAATGACACATATGCCTACATACACGGAGCCGCCTACACCATGATATACACCTGTATATGTGTGATATACACAGTACCACGTCACCTTCATTCACATCAAAATATACTGGCAGAGGCCTTGGATAGGCATTCAGACATACCCTGCTACATACATATAGATATTCACATATTTTTATAAATCTTGACACATGTTCCCTCCCTCCCTTCTTCCCTCCCTCCCTCTCTCTCCTCTCTCCCCATATGGCCCCACCTCCCCCCAAACAGGCACACTCAGGATTTAAATCAATCTTAACAATATTTCTCTGAAGCATTAAGAAATCAATAGGGCTGATTGCAAATTTATGTCATAAAGCAGTGGTGATCCGTCTCGTGGAAAGAGTCTTAAAATGAAGTGACTTATCTTTCAAGTGAATCTTTATTTTTCATTAATCTGTTTCTTGGTGTTAAAAAAAAAAATCCCCTGAGAAGTCAGCCCCAAATTTATTGACGGGCTCGTTCATTCTGAAGTTCTAACTTTCTAATCAATTTTATTTTTCATTATGAGACTTTGGAGAAATAAATCTGATTCTAAATTTTTATCAACCTCCAGGTCGGAGCTTTGTAGCCAAATGTCTCAGTGGTTTACATACTTATTCAGCCCTGCCCCACCTCCAGGCTTCCTTGGAGTATTCTCAGGAAATGGGTGCAGAGTCAGGATGCAGACAAGACTTGGGGACTAGACTCCAGGCTTTACCCCCAGTTTCTGAGAGAAGCCCTGGCACCCAGATCTGAACCTGGAGGGAACTATGGCTCTGGAGGTATCTGCTAGGAGGGCTGGTACCCAGGGAGGACCAACTTCCCAGCCTCTGTCCCACCTTTATCCTGGTCATTTCTCTGGGGAGGGAAGGAACCAGGCTCTGCTGCCTTGTGTGTGTGTATGTGTGTGTGTATGTGTATGTTCGTGTGTGTCGTGTGTGTGTACATGCCCAGGCATGCAGTCTTTTTAGGAAAAATATTACTAGGCCCTTCTGAATCTCCTATTCTTGAGCCTACCTTTTTGAAGGGCCCAGAAGGAGGACTAAAGCACCTGGACTTTTCCCACCAGGAGTTCAAGTCAGAAGATGACCTTGGACTTTGACCCCAGATGTAGATGAGGCAGCCCCCCCCAAGCCCCACTGTTGAGATGGGAGAGATCCAAGAAGAAGAACATGGATGGGACTCAGAAAGCTCTCTGTTCCTGACCTCCATGCAGTGGGCTCTGGTGAGGAGACTGGGCAGGGGCTCCAGGCTCTGTGCACTGAAGTTCTGCACCTGTCACGACTTGAATGACCATGGAAGTCACCTTGCATCTCTATACTGTGGCCTCCTCTGATGGATGGGGATAAAAATACTTCTTCTGTCCACTCCACAGGAATAGAGGGTCAGATAAATTAGTGCAAGAAAATACTCAAACACTGGAAAATGCGGTGCAACAGGAAGCCATCAAGGATGGGCAGCTCTTCTGTGCCCATGGCAGGGATGTGGCAATGAGGCCAGAGTTACCCAGGAAAGCATTTCTTGGTCCTGCTCAAGGTTATTCTGATCTGTTTCTCTGCCCAGCTGTGGAATTGCCTCGAAGACTTCCCCTCAGTGACAGTCTTCAGATACCCTCTAGATTTACAAGTTTCTTCCCCTTAGAAACGGCTACAGCACCTACTGGTTTGTTTTCTCTGCAGCTCCCCTCCCCCAGAGCTGGGGAGGGCAGTTATTTTTTAATCCTGATTTTATAGAGGAGGAAATCAAGACCTGAAAAGACCAAGCTCCCTGTTCAACGCTTTACCATGAGAATACAGGGGGTGGCTTCACCCTACCTCCCAGCTCTAGTCACAGGGCCAAGATGATGTTGAGACTCTGTCGTTTCATCTCCCGTAATCCACAGGGCCCCTTTGAAATTTACACATAATCAATTCTAACTCCAGACTTATTACAATATGCGGGGTGTGTAGGACAGACCAGCATGGTGGAAGAACCATCCTCCCTCCTTGGCACTGACAATTCTTCATCCCACCCCAGGCATGGGCCTCCATAAGAGAGTCAGGGTGGAGGAGGGAGTGGGGATTGGTGAGGGAACCAGCCCCTTTATCCTCCTCTCTTTCCACCCCTCCAATCTCATGGATTTAGCAATAAACAGGGTTGGGCACTGTAAGAGACCAGAGACTAGCTAGTCTGTTGGGGTTTCATTTGTAGATTGAGAGGGGAAGAAAGGAGGTATTTCAGAGGAAATTGCCTTTGAATTTACTTACCTTCCAGGTCACTTGGATGCTCTGTGAGGTCACTGGCTGCAAGGTTACATCCATGGGGGGCCCATCAGGAGCTGGCGGGTGGTGGGGAGAAACAACATTATGAGTCAAGTCTTGGAAGAAAAGAGTCCTATGTTCTTACTCCCATCCTTGAGCTGGAGGACTGCTGGGGAGAAAGGAAAAGCTCATCTACAGAAGCAGAGAACCTTTGTTTGAGTCCTTCTGAAATGATCATAGGGTTTAAATTTCCCCTTCATTCTCCATAATTTGCTGAAAATATAGCAAACAATGACTATGAAATACTACTCTACATCCAGCAGGCTGGCAAATATTTTTTAAAAGTTTGATAGAACAAAGTTCAGACAAAGATATGAAGTGGCAGGAACTCTTGTACACTGATCATGCGAGAGCAAGTTGGTACAAAGCTTTGGAAAACATTTTGGCATTTTTTTGGTTAAAGGTAGACGTTTGTCCATCTGATGACTGTAACTCTACAACTGCTTATATCCCTTGGGGGGAATGAAAATACACAAATGATACAGCTGTACTGATGACATGAAGCTCACAAAAAGAATATCGATCAAAACAAGGAAAACAGAGAGAATATATGAAGTATGATGTCATGCATATATTCTATTAGAAAATAGGCAAAACTAAACTGCATGGGTTATGTGTACATACAGTGTGGTGACAGTATAAAAAAGGAAAGAAAGGAAGTTGGGATACTGGTTACTTCAGGGGGAGAGGTTATAATTGAGAAAGGGCATATGGAGGACCTCTGGTAAGTGGTAATGAGTGTTGGTTATACTAGTTTTTCTTTATTATTATTTGTAAAACTGAACATGTATGGTATATGTACCTTCTTGTATTAATTTATATTTTGCGATGACAGGTAAGAGAAAATACAGCAAGGAAAATCTTGTTTAAAATTTCAGGAAAACTTCGTGACAAAAATCACAGGAGATAATCCAGGGCACTAGCACCCCCATCCTTTGCAGATCTAGCATATCTGTCCTTTCCAGACAGGCTGCGGCCAGGTGAGTGGGGGCAGGACCATGGACAGCTCCCGAAAGCATTGCATCGAGAACTCCATCTGGAAAAGGTCAGACGGAAGAATCTCCAATGATCCAGAGGCAGACACAAACACCTTGGAATCTCCCCCTTCTCCTCTTCTAACTGCAAGCCCACTGCCAGTGGACAGGGGCGGTGTGGGCCCCAGATGTCCCGAGCCCACGCGCAGGGGTGGCTGGGCGAGGTGCTCACCGGCCTCCTCAGTGCTGATGGTGAGCTCCTTGCTCGGCTCGCTGCGGCCAATCTTGTTGAAGGAATACATGCGGATGCTGTACACGGATGCTGGGTGCAAGTCCACGATGTTGGCCTGGTTGATGGTCGGGGAGATGTTGCGTGTGGACTGTTTGAAGTCCCAGGAATCTGGACAGAGGACACCCATTTCTAACCACAGCCAGGCAAACTCCAGGACCCCTCTCCAGCCTCAAGCAGTGGCACATCCCAACGTCAACTTAGATGCCCAGAAGAGGTCTAGTTCACAGAGACTGAAGCAAGAGAGCCTTCACAACATCACAGAGAACCAAAGGGTTCTGTTCCATTAAGCTCAAGTGACCAAGGGATGCCTGAGGATGGGAGCAGCAAAAGCACTGCTTGGAAACTCAGGGAGCTTAACCCTTCTCTGCCCTGGGCCGCCTGGTGAACTCAAACCTCAGATGGGGGTCAGATGAAATGTTTCCTATGGTCCCTTCCAAGATCACCATTTGCTTGCTATTCCTGAGGGTCTGATTGGCCAGTGCCCTTGTTCCTGGTTTCTCAGACCACATCAGAGACCTGTTGTAACTGTGAGACACCCCCCTCAACCCATGATCCCAGTGCAAAGGGGGAAGCCAAGTCTTATACCCCTTTCTCCTCCTATGTGTGCTTCTGTATTGCCTTTCACTGTGCATTTGTGTGGTGGTGGTCTTGACTGTTTCTTGGGCTGTCAGGGGGGACAAACCATGTGCCAGAGTCCCTAGGCAAACCCTACCCTCTCTCTCACCAGCGAGAGAATGGTCTCTGAGTCTTTACAGTCAGAAGCCAACAAAGGGACGGGCATGTTCCCGATTCATCCAGGGGGACCGGCAGCCCATTCCAGGGCTAATGTTTAGCGAAAGTGTAGAATGTGAAAAATACCGGATAAATACCACTCAGGGATACTGTGACAGTAAACACTCGGCATCTCCAGAGGAATCCAGTCATTCATTCAATATATTTGTGCTGTGCACCTACCAGGGGATTCCAGACAGACATGGAAGGGGTTGCAGTCACAGCAATGCCTCAGCTAGGACCTTCCAAACACAGAATTCATAACCAGATTACATTATTGGCACTTTGCTTCGAAAAGAAACAAAAAGGCAAAGCACGCGGAAACTAGCTGATAGTGGTGCTTAAAAATCTTCCCAGGGCACGTCCTGATGTGACTGTTCAGTCTAATTTTCCATGTCTTTTAAATCCACAGTAGAGGATCCTGAAAATTCTCAGTAGAAAAGATTAAATTGTATTCACTACAGTTTAACCCCTAAATCAGGGAGGGAGGCTAGCACATTCTAGAACAAATTTTAGGAAGACTTTTTTTTTAAGCTAATGCCTGGTAAATCAGGAGAATTGGTTCACTCGAAAAGACTATCCCATCCCCCCAGGTTCTGGTTAATTGAGGTCTTGACGTTTTTCAAAACACCACTTTTAGCCACACAGGCTTGGCATCTGTGAAGGGCACAGGCCCAGCTCCCCATCTGCAGTTTTGCATTTAATTCGTTGGTTTCATGAGCCAAAGTCACAAATGGCAGACAGTGGATGCTCAGTAAAACAGTATTTTCTCCTTGTCTTTTAAAACACCCCAACTGCCCAAGAGTCACTACGGCTGGCAGGTTAAGCCAGAATTGCAAATGTGCAGGCTCTTACTGCTGTGGGTACTGCTTTGGTTTGGAAGGAAATGGGCTAGCGATGCGGAGGCAGGTGTTCACTTCTCTCTGCGGCATTCTGGGAGCTGGGGCCGGCTCACACATCATATATGATTTGCCTGTGTTTATAGGAGAGGGTCAGTGAACGTGAGTCAGTGCATTCATTTTTGATGAGTGCGGCAGAGGAAGGAGACCACGTGATGTGTCTGAAAACAGAGGGGCTAAAGAAAAGAGGTGCTAATATTTATCAAGCACCTGTGATGTGCCAGGTGCAGTGATGGACACGATTTACTCCTCACTCCTTCCTATGACATCAGCACCATATCTCCACTGCATAGGTGATGCTCGTGTCATCAAGGCCGATGTCTCACTTGGCCTTTCAGGTGTGTTCAACGCTTAGACCTCCCCCTTCTCGAAACACTCTTCTCTTGGGTTTCCTATTAAAACACTCTCTAGCTTTTCCTATTCTCTTGGGTCACCTCTTCACTTCGCAGGTGCATCTTTTTTACCTTACCATTAATGGTTCGAGTTCCTCAAGGCTCCATCCTAGGCTCTCCTCTCACTCCATACACTTTTCCCACCGGTGGCTTCTATTTCCATCTACACACAGATAAGCTCCCTGAAGGCAGGAACCATGTCTAAAACTTTGTCCATCTTGCCCACTTGGCACACGTTGGGCACTTAAAACCCACTGTTGGTTTTAGATCAGAGCCACTTTGCTGTCCTGGACTTTGGACTTTCAGTCCCTCTGCATTTTGTAGTCACAAGAAATACCCTTTGCCTTTCCCTCCCTTGCCTCCTTCAACTGCCAATCACAGGAAGGTTGGGGAGGGATGCCCCAGAGAGTGGCCTCCTTTTGTTCTGCTTTTGCCAGTCATTTGCAGGTGGATTTGCCCTTGTGTTCCCAAATCATCTTTGATGTTGGCACAAAATGGCTCTCTCCCCACAGCGCCTGCAGGCTAATGCATCAGAGTCAAATCTGGAGGTCTCTAGCTGATTTTCCATACTTGATCACTGCCATCTCTCTGACCTGAATAGCTGAAATCAGGGGCCCTATTTTCTTCTCTTTCCTTTTCAGCTCTCAGAGTACTGAGCTGGCTTTGGTGAATATTGTCTCTTTTAATATTCCCTTTCATATAAGCCTGGCTTACCCAGATTAACATATTTCATTAAGGGCTCTCTCTCCCTTTCTTCATCAAAGGGTTTATGATGCAAAATATTCTTCTTAAAAAATAAGGAAGTGGCTGGGGAGATGTCAGTGCCTTCCACTCTGTGGGCTGCTTGCTGGGAGGGGACCTGGGGCCTTTGGTGTTTCAGGGGACACATTCACTGTAGAAGGGGGAGCACTTTGGACGAAAGCCACATCTGGAGCATTTAGCTGCCTGTGCTTGGGAAACAAATCCATTCTGCATCTCTGATTTCCTCCTTGCATCACAGCTCTGAGCCCACCACGGCAATCTCCGCAGCACTGAGAAAAGGTTCCCTGGGTCACCACGGCCACTCACCACCTCCCGACACCAGACCCTCTCACAGCCCCACTCCAGCTCACACAGAACGCCACGCCACATCGGGCTGGCTCGCCCCACGGTGGCTGATGGCGTGCGCCACGAGGCTGCCTTCTGGGCTTGGAGGGCCATCCTCAAAGAACCCATCCCTACTCCTTGCTTGGAAAACAGGGGCGAAATGTGGTGTCTGCATTTTTAAATCTGCACGGCGCCATCTGATAAATTTGTGTGGACGGTGCTATTTATCATTCAGCATTCATGTATTATTACTCTGCTGCCTGGGGCCAGGAGAAGTCAGCGTGAGCGGGATGGCTTAGAAAGGGCAGACTTGGTAATTTCCCTTGGAAAATTAGCATGATGAGCAACATGGCAGAAAACCTGGCAAAGGCACAGTTGTAACACAGAAGGGGGTCAGGGGCAGATGGTCCAGACCCGGGATGGGTGTGGTCTGGGGCAAGAGGAAGAGGGGAAGGGAGAGTGGGGCACAGGATGGGGACCCGTGGAGGGTTATTCTGTGTCAGGCTCTGTGCTAGGCACATGCACATAAGTCATCACATTCACGTAATCCCTGCAGCCACCTTGGATTATGTGTTGTTGTCTCCACTGACAGGTAGAGATGCCCAAAGACCTTAAGTAGCTTGCTAAAGATCATACAGCCCTGACACTTGGTCAACCCAAGTCTTCTGCCTTGAGAATTGTTCTTGTTCTACTATTCCACCTGCAGGCAGAAGACCTACTTAGACACACACACACACACACACACAAACACACACACACACACACACACACACACACACACACACATGCATGCACACACATGCCCCTCCCTCCTCTGAGTCATCCATCCGTTCCCTAGGATACCTTTTACAGTTCTCACGTAATTCAGTTTGTGGTGTATTACACGTGATTGGATAGTGCTTTGTAATGGTCCTGAAAGTGCCTTCGTGTGTGTGTGTGTGTGTGTATGTATGTGCATGCGAGTGTGTGTACACAGTGTTTATTCTCACTCCAACTGCATTGTAAGCTCCAAGGGCAACACTCTGTCTCCTTGTTCTTTCTCTTTCCCTACCACATGGCTGGTGCATGATTCTGCAAGAAAATTATTGGCACTCAGTACATGTTGCTGACTGACACACACATATTTCAGCCTGCAAGTCCCACAGGACTATAAATTGCCACATGAAGTATTTGAGTTAGAAGGAGGAGAGGAACTTACATTGTTTAAAGGCTGACTATAGCCCCATGCTAGATGCTTTCTCTTTATTCCTCAAAACAATCCCACAAGGTAGGCATTACTCTTTCCCCCTCACAGACAAGGAAGCTGTGCTGTGCTCACAGCCTCTGCCTGACTCCAATATGGTAATTCACTGCAGTTCCCACGGGATTCCTTTTCCTAAGTGCCAGGATAGATGCCCGTCTGAGTGGGGTGGCCTGGAGTAGTCCCACCTAAAGGCAGGAGAAAGGACCAGCCAGCTTCTCTGTGCTCTTGATCCTGTGATTTATTTTGCTTTTTTTTTTTTTTTTTTTTTAACAGGTGCAAAGCCCTTGTGGATGGGAGAGTCTGAGGTTGAGTTTTCATTACCCTCCTCTCCACCTTGCCATCCATCCTGGCTCTGGGGTGGGGTATGGCCATTCCTCATCTTTCAGGAGAGCCAGAGGGGGTTGGGGGAAGATGTGGATGAGCTCTGAAAATAGCATCTTCCCTGCCCACCTCTCCTTCTGCACTGCTCTCCAGATGTGTGATGTTCTCAGCTTCGCCCTGCTGAGCAGTGCCCCAGGAAAGGTTTCCACACATTAGAGGGTGGTCAGTGGAGGGGGCCGGGTGGGCAACGGGGCAGCATGGGGGAGGAGGGCAGGGGGGCAGTCAAAAGGAGCCATAGGGGAGGGGCCCGAGTGACAGCCCAGGCATCCGCTCCCCGCCCTCGACAGGAGCAGAGCCCTGCCAGCCACATCAGCCAGCCAGGGAGATGCTGGCCCATCTTTCTGGCTCCTGGGGAGCTTGTGCCCAGACTCGGGAAGCCCCGAGGTGTGAGATGAACACAGTGGGCTTCCTCTCCTCCTCGTGCCCTCTGCCTCCACTGAGGCCCGGCCACTGCTCATCACCTGTCCCAGGTGCAGGGCTGCGGCAGCGTGCTCACTCAGCTTCTGGATACCTCTCCTTCCTGTTCACACCTGATGACCCTTTTCAAGGTGTCATGCCAAGTTCTCTCTCTGGGACCTCAGACATTGTTAGTAGCTCTCAATGACCTTCCCCAAGGAAGTAAAAGCTCAGCCCAGAGCCCCCCCGCCTCCCCCAACCTGGAGCCCAGAGCACACTTTAGTCTTATTAACCAGGAACTGGGTCTGTGAACCCTCTGCTAGACGTGCCGCGCCCTGGAGCGCACTGCATCTTGCTGGGGCTCGGCCGTTCCCGTCTTCCTGAATCTAGGCCCGTTAGCTTTCCATCTTCTCCCAGCTCAATGGAGCATCTACAGGGACCGGAGAGATGCTTTCCTGACGACCCCTGTGGGCACAGCCCCTCCTCCTCTCTACGGCCCGCCTCCTGCACTGAGAGTGACCTCCCAGGGGCGCTGGCTGTGAGCTGACTTTTCTCCCCAACTGAACTGTGAGCTTCTGAGGGCAGGGCTCCTCCTTGTCAAAACCTGTATCAAGGATGACGAACCCAGTGCCCCGGACAGAGTGGCTTCTCAAGAGGCGAATACAGCTCAGGATTTGCTGTGGACGCTACGCCAGGTGCTGTCACTCTAGGGGAGGGGACAGCCAGCTGGCCAATGACCATGTGCTATGCTAAGGAAGAGAGGAAGGGTCTGGAAAGCTTCTGAGGAAACAAAACCTTGGATCTATGCTAAGGCCTGGAAGATGAGTTGGAGTTGGTGGGAGAAGGGGGCTGGGGCGGCTTGAGTTTTCCAGACTCTTTTCCTGTGTTTTATTTTAAAATTATTTTGAAAAGCTTATATGGGCTTATGGTCTTGAATTCCGAAGGTATGAAAGAACCCAAAAGGTGGAGCATGTTTCTCGTTCTCTCACTCCTACGTTGGGGCCACGCAGGTGCCCGCTCGGGGCAGCGCCCTGCTGCCTGTACCTTCTAGAGACAGTCACACAGATACAAACATGATTGCTCTTTTTTGGCTTGGCCTCTTGTCCAGGCCTCTTGTCCCCTCCTTGCCATTCCTGCCACATGACTATGGGTCCCTTGTTTCCCCAGAGACCTAGGGGTCCATTGTTCACTCTGCTCTACATGGCTTCACAGTGGCGGGCAGCCTCAGGAGCTAGCTAGTCTCCCAAGGGTGGGATCTGGGAGGGCTTCTTGGAGGAGGACACTTAGATCTATGCTTTTCCAGGGACTCCCATCCCCCAGTGACTCATTCTTGGCAAAGACCAGCTCTCTGACTCCCAAGCATCCCCATCATCCCAAACCAGGAGTGCCTAGATGACCCAGTGAAACTGTGATGTCTCTGACCCCACAGATACAGCCCATAGCCCCCTGGCTCAGGGCCTTTAAGTTGCTTTAAATCAGACCACCCTATGGACCTGCCCAGGGACAGTCCTGGGAAAAAGGGGCTAACACCCCCTCCCGATCAACTGAGGGTCCCTCCGTTTGCCCCCAGGGTTCCTAACCTGACCAATGTTCCTCCCTTTGGAAGACACAGGGGCTTGTGTGTCTGCCTCAGATGGGCAGCCCTGACACCCAGGGGCTGTCCCACAGAGGGGCGCCGTCCCGGCACATGGTGCAAGGGGTCACGGCAGGCCCAGCCCTCACCCACCTGATTTGTTCTTGTATTCAATGTCAAAGCCCGTGATAATGCTGTTCCCGTCAAATCGCTGGGTCCAGCGCAGGTTCATGCTCCGGGCCTTCACCTCCCGGATCTCCAGCTCTGGGGGGTCGGGGGGTTCTGGGGGGTGGCAGGGGAAGGGGGCAGAAGTGAGGATGGCAGCAGAGAGCTTGGCCTCCTGCCGACCCCTACAGAGGACCAGGGGTCTGCCCTGGGGGATCCGTGTCACCTGTGATCCACCCAAGGGCCCTGAGCCCTGGAGTTCAGGCAAGGTAGGAGGGGGTGAAGAGTGCCCGGCAGCAGGGCTCAGAGGCAGAGGGGGGCCTGCTCGGTTCCTGCTCTGCTCCCCTCTCTTCCTTAGCCCCTTTCCTCGGAGCTGACAGCCTACTTTCCCCCATGCAGAGCTCCCAACTTTTCCCAGCTTGACTTTCCCTTCCCACGCCTCCTGCAGGGTCTGCGCCCACAAATCCAGGCCCCCCACTTCGGGAGCAGCAGAATGCTTCACAGGGGCCGCAGCCATTGCAAACCTCGCTGTATGCAGTGTGCCTGGAAAGACCCCATCACCCCACTCTGGGCAGGAGGGAGGGTGGATGGAGCTTTTCCTCAGAGCTGTTTCCCGTCAACCTCCACTAGATGTGGGTGGTGTCCCTGCTCTTGAGGGGAGTTGGCAGTGAGCGCCGGGGTCCCAGGGGAAGGGGCTGGGGGCGTGGGGCAGGTGAGGTACCTTGCACCGTGAGTTGGATCAAGCCCCGGTCCTCCCCGTACGAGTTGATGGCATGGCAGCTGAAGAACACAGAGTCCCCACGGTCAGCAGGCTTGAGCTGGGAGGCGGCCAGCAGGGGCAGAGGGCGGCGGCAGGGAGAGAGGGAGGAATGGGGAGAATCTTTTAGAGCTGGTCTGCTGAAGGGGGCCCATCTAGCCAGGGATCAGCAAGGCCACCTTCTTCTGGGAGGGGACCCACCAGGGGCTTGTCAAGGGCTCCTCTTTCCAGAAAGTTCAAAGGATGGAAGTGTGGAAGAGTCCCTGCAGGGAGGCCAGCTGAGGAGTTCCAAAAGAGGGAGGGGCTGAGGGCGTCCAGGATGGAGGGAGGGGCTGAGGGGGGGACCCAGGATAGAGGGAGGGGCTGAGGGGGTCCAGGAGGGAGGGAGAGGGTTGAGGGCATCCTGGGGGGAGGGAAGGAGGGGCTGGGGGTGTCCTGGGAGGGAGGGGCTGGGGATTCCACACATTTAAAGGTGAGCAGTTGTCAGAAAGGGGATAGAGTGAGGTTCTAAGGCCCAGGTTGGTGGATGAAGGAGGGAAAAGGAGAGGTACTTTCTGGGGTGGAGGAGGGGCTCCCAGACTCCCCATTCACCTCCTTTGGATACAGATGCAATAGCTACGGGCGCCCCACTTTCTGAGACTGGGCGTGGGTGCTCACCTTCAGCGTGGACACGACCTCGTCGCCGTTGTCCTTGGTGGCGATGGCATACCGCATGACGCGGTCGGGGTCGATGACCGTGTCCCCCTTCTCCCAGCGGATGATGATGGGCCGCTCTCCCCGCGCCGTGCAGTTGAGCTCCTTGGCGTGGCCCTTGATGGCGATGGTGGTGTTGGGGTGGGAGGTGATCATGGCCGGGACTGGGGAGGGGAGGAGGCGCAGGAGGTCCCAGTGAGGGGGGTGGGGAAGTCAGCCCGGGGAGAGCACGTGCCCAGCACCGAGGCCCCGCCCCCCGCTGCCCCTCCCCACAGAGCACCTCAGCCGCAGGGAGAGGGTCTAGTAACGGTTGGGGGAGGGTACAGAAAACCCCACTGCCTGTCCCTTTCTCCCCAGCCCACCCACGACCGGGGCAGCCTCTCTCTTCACCAGGGGTTCTGATATTCCGTGGACCCCTTTTCAGAATCTTTTAAAATGCATAACATACATAAAATGACAAAGGAAACCCAGATATGCTGAAGTATGGTTATACCAATATGAACATTCAAAAGCAAACATTTGCTACAGTATATCACATAATATATGTTCTGTATTCCTCTTTATGAAATAAGATCTAGTGCTGGATTGTATTAGAACGATTTTGTAATAGTGATGAGCACAAATGATATTTTGAGATATCTGCCAGGGCTGTGATATGAAAATACCTATTGGTCACAGTCACAGGTGCTGCTACTGCTGTGGTTTGTTGCTTACGTTCAAAATGGAAGAAGTACAAAATTTCAGTTAGAAGTTAGTGAAAAAAAAAGATGCCATTTTACCCCAGCCCAACTTCATGGACCCCTTGAATTGGATCCATGCCCCTTTGGCGGGGAGGTCTGTGGGCCCTGGGTTACACGCCTGGTGCCTCTGCTGTGTGTCCGTGGCTCGAGCTCTCTCCACAGCCGTCAGCTGGTTTACCCCCTGCTTCTAGGCAGCAGGGCCCTCCCAGACAGCTGAGAAACTCTCCTGTTCTTCCAAACAAAATGCAACAGAAAACCCTGGCTAGCAGCACCGTAGTTAAGAACCGCCAAGCCCACTAATAGGTTCCCCCATCGCCCGTCCCCCAACCAATGACCTGAGAAAATCGTCATGAAACAACCAAGGCCCTGGCTGGCCATCAGGAGAGCCCACCCACTGCCCTGACAAGAGGTATCTCAATCCTGACCCTCCTCCAGGCCCGAGCACCATGGGCAGCAGGAGGAGGGTGGGGCAGAGGGAAAGATGGTCTCGGGCCAATGACATCCTGTCCCCTTTTTCCCCCATCAATTCAACAAACACACATCCAGCACCTATGCCATTATGCGGCATGGTGCCAGGCTTGGGGAAGACGGGGTCCTTGCCTCCTGGGAGGAGGGGGGAAGGGGAGGGGGAGATAGGCACCTGTGCGAGCAACATGAAAATAAGGAAAATCTGATGAGTTTTTCAAGGAGGTATCAGGAGAAATTAATTTTGGTGGAGGAGTGTCGGGGAAGGCATCACCCAGCCATTCAACGAGCATTGATGGAGCACCTACTAGGTGCCAGACCTTATGCTGGGTTCTGGAACCAACAGTGAGCAGGACAAACCCAATGTCAGGGAGCTTCGCTGCAGTGGTGAGAACAGACAACACAATAGCAGTTCCAGGAAAGATTGCTAAGCACTGTGCTAGGAGAAGTGCTCACCATGTGACGTGGCAGGATACACATGGGGGGAAGGGTACCCTAAGCGGTGGAAACTGCTGGAGCAAAGGCTCAGAGGCAGCGATGTGCAGGGCAGATCCCAGAGAGATAAGAGATCTGATGCAGCTGGAGGACTGCCCTTGTCCTCGCCATTTCCTCACCACTTTCCTGGGAAACCTTGCCTCTTAGAGTACAGGTCCCCAGGGCTCTCGTCTCCAGAGGAGTGCCCATGAGCCACGCTGGAGTACACACATTAGGGGGCACTGTGGTTGACTGCAAGAATCAGACAGCATTTCCCACCCCCGCATTGCAGGAAGGACCCCTGCTCACACTGAGCTCTGCAGAGTAGAGAGCCAGCTCAACAGAACCCCCTCACTGGCCTGTTTGGGCCATGGGACAAGAGGATGGTCTGTCTTCTCTCTCTTTACACCCCCCCCCCACCCCGGAGGCTCCCCTCTGGGGCACCGCATCCCTGCCCCACTTCTGTGGATGCCCCTTTCTTTCCCTCCTAGCATCCTCAGGATTTTTCTACCCTCCAGTTTTGTTTTGTTTTGTTTTTGGCTGCCTGCTTGGCTTGCGGGATCTTAGTTCCCTGACCAGGGATTGAACCTGGGCCCCCTGCAGTGAGAGCTCAGAGTCCTAACCACTGGACCGCCAGGGAATTCCCTCCCCTCCAGTTTTAAACACCTACTCAGACAACATTCTTCCCAGCAAACTCTCCAGGGTCCTCTGACTTCTAAGGACAAATAAGCCTTTGGAGAAAGGAAGGGAGGCATGGAGCTGTAATAGTGTGACCTGAGACGCCAGGCAGTGGGCGAGGGGACATCTGGAACAGGTTTGGGGGATGAAGGGTGGTTTCTGGCATTCCCCGAAGTCACCATGCAGCCAGCTACCTCCTCTGCCTTCTGTCATGTGGGACTGGATCCTGAGGGCAGCTCTGGCTCCTGGCCCCTGCACCAGCATCTCAGCACAATCCCCAGCCCCGGCTCATCATATAATGAAGCAGATAAATTTTACAATGCACGGCATCACACCAATATACAATAAAACGCGGAACACAAATAACGAGGTGCAAGTTATAATGAAGAAAAAGCCTGCAGTCAGAGACACGCGAGTATGAATTATTGACTAAGGTTTTACACTCTCAAGGATGTGCGGAGGAATATTTTTCTATCAAAGATTTGCATAATTCACTCGCATAAACCTGGGTGGAATACAGAGTAAGATTTTACATCAACAAGTCGGGCCTTGCATTGCAGAAGCCTGCATTTTTCCTGGAGGATTGAAATGCCGGGATGTGGCGGGAGGGGCGCATGAACTGTTTCTGCTCCCCACGAAGTGAATGGTCAGAGACTGGGGCCTGGCACCCTTGCCTGGCCTGAGCCCTTAGGCCTTCCTGGGGAAGAGGAGGTCTAGCTCTCAAGAGGCTGCCGCTGAGGCCACAGACGAGCCGGGGGCGTTCATGCTGGGGGGGGGGGGGGTTGGTGCGTGCGCGTGCACGCGCGTGTGAAGGGGGATGGGGGCAGGGTCAAGCCTCAGCGTAGGTCACAGGCCCGGAGAAGGAAGGGGAAATGATGAGTCTTTCTTTGGTAGGAGGACCTCAAGGCTCTGCACCAGAGTGAGAAACTGGCGGCTCATCCCTGTTTTGCTCTCCAGGTAGGGCTGTACTAGCCTGTCCAGGGCCTGTGTGTGAATTATAAAGGCACCCCTCTGGCTGGAGGCAACATGGCGCTGGGAGCCACAGCTTGGCCAGTGGAGCAGGAACTGGGTTCCCGACTTGACTTGCCCCTTAGGCTATGTAACTTTGAGCAGTGCACAACCTGTGCATTCATACATGCCAGTCCCACCTCACAGGGTCTTCCCAATCAGGTTTGTTCAAAGAGACAGACACAGGGGCAACCAGAGACAACAGGGCCTCAAGAGCCCACTTGGTCCTTCAGCCCTGAGTATTAACCACACCTGGGGCCGGGGGGGTGGGCTCCCTTCACCATTGTTATGGCAAACAGCATGCAGCAGAACCCGATGTTCTCCTCACAGCCCTGCAGCTCAGGGCAGGTTCAGGTGAGCTCATCTGTGAAGAAGAAGAGACTGCTTCTGTGGACCCCACCCAGCTTGAAGAGCTTGGGGGCCAGACGGACGTGTTTCTACCCAGCTATGTGGTCTTTAATACCGGCTACTTGACTTCGAGCCTCAGGCTCATTACGGGTACTATTCCCACCCCAGGCGTCTCATGCTCCTCTCCTGTTCCAAGAAAAGCATCAGATAAATGCACGCACACCTTAAGATGTTACTCGCCATCTATTTTACAGAATCACAGAGTCCTAGAGTTGCAGAGCCCACATAACGTTCAGTATAGTAGCTACTAGCCACACGCGGCTATAGGCCACTAGAAACGTGGCCAGTCCAAACTGAGATGTCCTGTGACTGTAAAGTACACACTGGATTTCAAAAACACAGGAAGAAAAAGAAAGAATGTAAAATAGCTCCTTAATAATGTTACATTGATTACATGTTAATATTTTAGATATATTGGGTTACATAAAATATACTATCACAGTGAACCACACCTGTTTCTTTTTACTTTTTTGAACATGTGACAACTAGAAGATTTTAAATTACATAGGCGGCTTGCATTTTGTTTCTATGGAAGGGCACAGGTATAGATCATCTGCCCAGACCCTTCATTTTACAAATGAAGAAACTGAGGCCACGCAGGGAAGTGGTTTGCCCCGGTCATACTAATAAACAGCAACACTTCTTAAAAGTGGACAGATGGGAGAGGCGATACGTAACGTATGAAGCTCTAACACTAATGGTGGAAGGTGAACTGATGCCAGGAGAACTAGCGCCCAGGTCTTCAGAACATAGAACGACAAGCTCCAAATTACTCGTGAAACATCATGTCTTGTTCTGGGCTCTCTACTTGATGGAGGACGTTGACAAGCTGGAGTGCGACCAGGAAGATGGACAGACTTCAAGCCATGCCATTTGAGGAGTGGCTGGAAAATGGGAGCGTGTAACTTACAGGGAGTGGGTGGGACGTGGCTCAACAGCTCTTCAAAAGGGGGAAGGCAGACCTCCTGTTTGGCCTAAGAAGGAATTTTCCAGTAGTTTTGGCTGTTTAGGGAAAGGGCTGCAGTGGAGGCAGGGAGCTCCCCATACTAGACCACCTGGGCAGTGTGGAGAAGATTCCAGGGCAGCGCAGAGAAGATTCCATGTCTTTGGGCCCCTGCGGGTGTCCGGGTCTCAGGAGAGAGGAAAGATGGTCTGGGAATCCGGCTCATTGTTATGGGAGGATTCTGTGAGCGTACTCTTCGTGCGTACAGGGGTCTTCAGCCCCTCATCCTGGGCCAGAAGCAGAGGACCTGCTTCCTCTTTTCGTCCTGCCCTACGCAGTCTGCCTGTCAATGCCAGAACAGCGGACTGTGTCACTGTGCCCCTCCCCCAGACCCTGTCCAGGCCTCCAAGGGCCTGGGTGCCCTCCTGAGCCCACAGACCAGGGGCCTCCGCCCTCCTGGCTGCTGTACTTAACAAGGCAGCCCCCTAAAAGAGAGGAGCCCAGGGCAGCAGGTGCCCGCCCTATCTGCTCTCCTCTTCCCTCCATCTCTCTCTTGCTTCTTGCTCTGGACCACAAAGTCGCTCTGCTCCCCTGAATCACAGTGGTAAACATAGCTGAATCCTCACTGCACCGAGACCTGGCTGTGCTCCAGAGCACTTCCTGGGTTGAAGGCAGACCCCAGGAATTCCCTAGAGAGATGTTCGTGTGCGGTCACCTGCAGGAGCACCGATGCACGCGCGTGCACACACATACAGAGGCAATGTCAAAAACACCCCCAATGGACAGTCACAAACACAGTCACCCTCACAGCCTACACTCTGACACCCTTACCGTAAACTCACACGTGGTGTCATACACACGTAGCCTAATGCAACTGTCAATTGCATGTCAATATCCTGATGTGATTGTCTAACACATATCTACTCACAGCCCTGCGTCACATAAGTGCACCCTCCCTCTACACACACACATACACACACACAGACACACACACACACACTTTTATGGTTACCTTTTACTGGGAACTTCCCATGTACCATGTGCTGGCAGTGTTCTAGTACTTTACATGAATTAAGTCATGTGGGTAGGTACTGTTATTATTCCCCAGCTCCAAAGCCTGGGTCCCGATGTATTTCTTGACCAAGCACCATGGCCTTCCTGTGCCCACAATGCCCCTGATGGAGCAGGCAGTCTGCTGGATGCCTTGGCCTCTTGGTTCACTGCTTACTGGCCTTCCCCAAAAACAACCATGAGAAGTAAGTCTTACTATCCCCACTTTTCACATGTGGAAACTGAAGCTTCCAGAAGGCAGTTTTTCCCTCTTTAAGCCTGTCCTACTGTAGGGGCTGGCCACCTCTGGCTGTCTGTCTGTCTGCCACGCATGCACAAAGAATCTGGCTTTGGGAAATGGAATTTGGTTGTCAGCAAAACGCTGTGGCTTCTCTATGGTGGGCAGCCTCGGCAGGCCTCCCCTAGGGCAGGTGCCAGGGACTGCAGCTTTAGAGGCAGGGGCAGGAGAGCCAGGGAAGGGGCGGGGGCTGTATGCACAGGGCTGAGTTCTGCGTGACAAGTGCTAACAGCAGCCGCAAAGGCAACACGGCGCTCCAGTAGGACACAGGAGGCTTTAATGAGATACAACTTCTCTGCTTTCCTGCAGTGTAATTCAATTAGCAGCCAGGGAAACCTAATTTCTTTTTACAAAGAGGGGTGCAGTAAGAGATTCTCTGGGGACTTGGGAACAGGGAGGGGCTGGGCTTAAGGGCATCAAGGAGACCCAAGTGGGTGAGCTGCCCCTTAATACATAGCTCCTTCCAACACAGCTCCTTTAGGTGGGGAGGGTGGGCTCTTCCCTGGGGTCCTGTGGAAGGTCCTGGGGTGAGCTGGGCCAGTCTTTTTTTTTTTTTATTACCAGACACACATACAAACACACACACAGAGGGAGGCAGCCACAGAGGGAGGAAGGAGCTGGCCTCTCTTCTACATGAGTTCAGGTGACTGCAGTCTCAGGATACATGACGGCTCCTGGTTCCTGCTCGTGCCCACCCTGGAAGGGTCTGGATCAGCAACTTCATCTCGGCCCACTTTTGACCCCATGGTACTGGTAAATATAGGACTCCCAACAAAGTCCACTCTGACGCATGGCCACATATGCCAGATTTGCCAAAATAGGTCTTGCAAAGCCAGGTGGCACCTGCTGAGCTGCTTGAATCCTCCCACGTCCTTTATGCTCTAACTTCCTCAACTTCTTCCCATTTACACCAAAGTCACTTTTTTTCTCTGTGGGCCAGTCTTATTCAAAGCTTTACAACCCCGGTACTTGGTATAGCGCCGGCACTGCACATGGCCAAACTGGGGCAAATTCTGGTCGAACCCTAAGGGGCTTCCTGATGACTCCCAGAGCCCTTCCCTGACACCCCATATCACTGCAGATACCTCTGGGCATACCTCTGCCTCCTCTGCCTCCAGAGATACCTCTGCCTCCTCTGGGCATCGAGTGTCCCTGGCATGGCACGTGTCACACTGCAGTGTCCTTGGCTCTGACTGTGAGACTCCAGGGCAGAAGCATCCGTGTTCAGGACTTAGCATGATTTTGTGGAAAGAAGGCAGGCTCTCCCAGTGCCCTGGGGCAGCCTGCCCTGGTCCACAGACTCACTCCAGGGCAGGGAGGATCCTCGCTGGGCCTCTGGCTTGCAGGCCACGGCCTTATAGCCCTGCAGAATTCCCAGATTTCCTCCTCCTGGATCCAATGGGGCTTTATAGGCTGGAGCCACAGAGAGGAGAAAGGCACCAGCCTCCACAGTGGATTCACCCCTGCCCCTCGCTCCAGGGCCCTCCTGGGGCAGCAAGCCGAGGGGAGAGGAAATCAATTTCAGAAACAAGACAGTTGTCAGAATCCGATGTAACCGGTTCCCGTCTGTGAAATTACTCGCAGGCCGGCTCCTGTCACCCCCAGGTCCTGCCTGGACCAGCTGCTATTTACATTTTAATTTGATGTGAGAGGCTGATAGATTTTTAAAACACCACAAGACAGCTCTGCTTCCTCACTACCCCCCCGCCCCCCCGCCCCCCGAGCATCCACAGACTTTCTGACCAACCCCCAGGATTGGGGATGGAGTTCTAGGGCCCCTAGACCCTGCCATGGAGATTATAAACTCTGCACCTACTCGGCCCCTCCTTTACCGCTCCAGCTTCCCTCTTCTCTGGGATCCCACCCATAAGCTGGGGTGGGCTGATCTTTGCAGTTTACAGAACACCAGAACATCCTTTATCAGGAGCTTCATTCCTGTTAAGGAGGTAGCCTGGGGGCTTTTAGCCCCCAGAGTATCAGTGAGGAAATGGAGGCTCAGAGAGGCTAAGTGTTTTGTCTAAAGTCACACAGCTGGTGAGCGGCAAGAAGCGGCAGCCCCAAGTCCCCTGACAATTCACCAGCGCCCTTTCCTCTGCTTTCATCCAGCCTTCTCCTTCTGCCTGGTGGACTGTTCTCCCACCTTGGGCTTTGTCCCAGAAGTAGGAAGCTGGGTGGGAATGACACGATGTGGAGGAATCCTGGGGGCAGTGCAGGAGGCTGAGAACTGGAGGGCTGGGCCGGTGGGGCAGGAGGCCAGTCCAGGGCCAGCTGGGGCTGGGGGCAGGAGTTAGGGGGGCGGTGAGTCGGGCCTTCTCTGTCTCTGTCCCCCTCCCTCTCTTTCGCCCGATGATTGGAGCTCAGCTGGTGTTTCTGTCAGTCCCCGAGTCACCAGGGAGGGAAGATTCAGTTACGAATACCCAAAGGAGGAGAGCAGTGTGTGCAGGAAGGAGGATGTGGAAGAAGAAGGACATGAATGCCACCAGCTGTTGGGAGAGGCCTGATAAAATGGGAAAGAGGTGTGGAATGTTGCATTCCAAAAGGAAGCCTGGGGTACTTCTTAACCCCATTCGTGGGCACCGGTGTATGATAATCCTAGAAGTTCACATTATTGCCGGCTTACTATTTGTAGGCACTATTCTGTATTCCTTTACGTGCCGTAACTCATTTAATCCTCAGAACGACCCTGTTTTTACTCCCACTTTACAGATGGGGAAACTGAGGCTTAGAGAAGTAAATTGCCCAAGGTCACACAGCTAGTAGGCAGCAGAGCCAGGATTCAGGGCATCTGTGGTTTTAGCCATGATGTGACACTGGTCAGAGAAGGGCAGGAGGCAGGGGAGCAGAATGGGGGTGCAAAGAGTCCAGCTTCTCTGAAGAGAAATACAGCCAAACTGGGGGTGAAGCAGATTGGTCTGGGAACCCGGACAACAAGGTGTTAGGCTGTTCTGCTCTTCTAGGTGGGTGGCCTGGGGGGAGGGGGTTGAGGAGCTTTTCACAGGGTCTGAGGGAAGAACCCTAGTGCTAGATGACCCTCCTCTTCCATCCCCATTCAAGTGGATATCCCTCTGGTCCTTTCTCTGCCTCAGGCAGGACAACCTCAAGGCCGATAAGGTTGGAAGAAGGGCAGCAAAGTCATGATGTTCTTCACCAACCTTAAGGACGGGACTTGACTGTCTCAGGAAGTCCTTCTGAGAGTCTAACTGAAATCTCTCCAAGAGTCTCGTAGAGTTTTTTGCTAAAAAGGATGCTTTCTCTGGCACGCTAAAATGCTTTTCTGGATGTCCTCCTCCTTGCCTTTGGGAGAGGCTTTTCCAGGGGACAGCGCGTGCCCTGAAGGCTCTAGAGAGCTCTGCACACCACCTTGCCATGGGAGAAGGGAACCTCCCAGCTCAGAGGCTCTCATCTCCTTTTGTTTCCAAAAGGATTCCAGGCACCCATCTGAGGTGAATGGGCCCCTCCTTCCCCCCAACTCAGCCCACTCCCCTCCCTCCCTCCAAAGACTTGTGTCTCTGCTCCTTGTTAACAAGATCCTGACAAGAACCGCAGCCCTGTTTGGCAGTGTGAGATAAGCTGCCACAAAGGGGCATTGTTGGCATGTGGGGTGGTCGCCTGGGGAGGGGCGGGGTGGGTGGGAGAAGCTCTTTGCGTTCAGCCCTGGCAGCCGCTCCAGGCTTCCCCTGGGGAAGGGCTGGTGTTGGGGGTGCCTTCTGGTGCCTGCTTTGTTTTTTCCTTCTTAAAGAGCCAGGGCCTAGCGTTGTTAATTTGATTGCACCCACTTCGGCTTCTTGTCTCCCCTGATTAGCCAAGCTCCACCTGAAGCATGAGATTAATTCAAATTGCATGGAAGAAATCAGCCTCGGCTCTGAGAGCTGGTGGGGAGGTGCCAGGGGACCCTAGCTGTCCAATGCCTGTGCACGTGGGGAGCAGAACCAACAAACAGTATATGTGTGAAGGGGGCGGGACGCGGGTCATCGACAACTATGGGGCCTTTGAGACTTGGACTGCAGCCCTGTTTCTGCTGCACGGTGGGCCCAGCTGAGACCCTCAAACTCACCAGGTCTTGCTTTCTCCAGCCATAAAATGGATCAGTCAGTCCCTCTCTTGACCGCTTGCCAAGGAGCATAAGCACAGGGTCGGGGCCCGGGAGGTGGGGGTAGTATTCTCACATGAGGGTGGGACTTGGTCCTCCACGGCCTCTGGTCTTCTACTCTGCCCAGAATCTCAGAAAAGTGATAGTGATAATGAAAACAGCTAGTGTGTATTGAATGCTCATTATGTGCCAGGCACCCTGGTTAATGCTTTACATGAATTATTTCATTAAATCCACCCCCCAACCCTAGGAGGTGGGTTGTATTTTTATTCCCATCTTAGAGATGAGAAAACACTCAACACTGAAATGACGCTGAATATCAGAATCCTTTCAGAGACAAAAGGAGACACCACCATCTTTCTTTAATTACTTGGAAGGTAGAATTTAGGGGTCATTGCTGTGAATACCCTAGAGCTGGGGTCACCAAACTTTTTCTGAAAAGGACCCACAGTACGTATCTTAAGCTTCACAGGCCATAGGTCTCTGTTTCAACGACTCAACTCAGTTGCTGTAGCTCGAAAGCAGCCATGGACAATAGGATATGAAGAATGGGCGTGGCTGGGCTCCAGCAAAGCAGGCGGCTGGCCGGATATGGCCCTTGGTCAGTTTGCTGACCACTGCTCTAGGGTTAGTGCACAGGAGAAGCTGGGCTTGTCGACTCTCAACGAAGAAGGAGTTTCTGTTAGGAGGCTGGTTGCATTCAGACAAGGGCAGTTGTAGGATATTGGAAAGGAGAGCACTTCAGCTTCCAGAGTTCTGGAAAGCATGCAGTTATGGATAATAAATCACTGGGCCTGGGGATTGTTGTGGTTTGAATTGTGTGCCCCAAAAAGATATGTCCAGTCCTAGATCCTGGTACTAAGGTAGGAGATAGATGGGCCCCAGGCTGAACAGTTTCTCCCCTGTGGACAGAAACTCCATAATAGCAGAAACTCCATAAAAGCAGGATGATGGAGGAGGCTGGGCCCTGCCCAGATGGACGGTAAGAGACCACGTATTCCTCATTCTTGAAATCAAGGGGACCTCCCCGACTACACATGCGCAGAAAGGCTCCGTGGAGGTCAAAAAGGGAGGGGGTGCCACCTCGTAGTAAGTGATGCCAGCTACCCATAGGCCTCTTCACTAGAATCCATCTTGGCTAAGAGATGCGCACGCACACAGGGGAGGACCCTGAGATAAACCAGATACGGACTCAGAACCAGGCAAAGCAAGATGACTGGTCAAAGGAAACCCAGAAGAAATGCCACATAAAAGTGATTTAAACTGCCACGAGTGAGCGACTCTCTCTCTCTAGGCCCGCCCATGTGTCTATCCACACGTACTCTTTTTCCTCCTCATAAACACTTTACTTGCTTCACTACTTTCCGTCTCTGTGTGGAAATTCATTTCTTCATAGCTGACGGGCCAGGGCCTTGTCGCTGGCCACTGGTCCCTGGTGGTCTGGTGGCCAGGATTCAGCGCTCTCACTGCCGCTGCCCGACCTCAATCTCTGGCTGGGAATCGAAATCCTGCCTCAAGTTGCTGCAGGCCGAGGCCACATGAGATCAGGACCTGTGAATGTGACCTTATTTGGAAATAGGATCTTTGCAGATATAATTAAGACGTCTTACTGGGGTAGGATGGACCCTTAGTCCAATATGACTGGTGTCCTTATAAGAAGGGGAAGGGAGACACACACAGAGGGAAGATGGTGTGAAGACACCCGGGGAGACAGAGGCAGAGGGTGGAGGGATGAATCTACAATCCAAGGGATGCCCAGGATTGCTGGCAGCCCCTGGAAGAGGCAAGAAAACACGTTCCCTGAGAGCCTGCGGAGAGAGCACAGCCCTGCCGGCACCTTGATTTGGGATTTCTAGCCTCCCAGAACTGTGAGAGAATACAGTTCTGTTCTTTAAGCCACTCAGTTTGTGGTACTTTGTTACAGGGGCCCTAGGGAACGAATACAAGGTTCCAGTGTGTGACAGAAATTCCCTGTGCAGAGTTTCCAGGAGGACAGCCACAGCCTGTCCCCATGGAGCTGGAGGGGGCTTCCTGAGGTGGGAGGTTGTGGGCTTCGCCCTCTGTGCTCTGTGGGGAGCCCACCCCCGTTACACCCCCAGCGCCACGGACAGGCTGGCAGCAGGCGAGCAGCGGCGGGAGCGTGCCCGGGCCACAGTGCCCTTCCCCGCAGCTTCCACCCCAGCACCTGGCCCTGGGATGCACACCCGCTGCCCATGAGCAGTGCAAGCAGGAGAAAATTTTCTCCGAATCTCGACTTTGCCAGGTCTCAAGTCTCCGTAGACCTGAGAGGCCCACGTGGGAGCCTGATGGTGTCCTGAGGACCGGGCGGGGATGGGGTCAGGGCTTGGGCTGCCGGGGAGAGCCCACCCGTGTCACCCTTCCCGGCCCAGGATAGGACAGCTGTTAGTCACACAATGACTCGTGAGTCACCTGGCGAGGTGGGAGCTGTAGGGGTCATTGGGTCCAGCACACTTCTCTGGGTAGAAATCCTGGCAGAAGGGCAGCCAGGGTTCGGCTGCATCAGGGCACCCCCAGCACGAAGCAAACATGTCATCTCTCCACTCCCATTTTTTTTTTTTAATAATTTGAAAAATATTTATTTATTTATTTATTTGGTTGCCCTGGGTCTTAGTTGCGGCTCACCGGCTCCTTAGTTGTGGCGTGCGAACTCTTAGTTGCGGCATGCGTGGGGGATCTAGTTCCTGGACGAGGGATCGAACCCGGGACCCCTGCATTGGGAGCGCAGAGTCTTAACCACTGCACCACCAGGGAAGTCCCGCCACCTCCTTCATTTTTATTGGTGGCACCGTCATACTTATCCCTTAGCCTGGAGCCCTTGACTCTCCCCCATCCTTTTGCCCAGTCCATCATCCGGGCTGGCACCTGTTCCTTCTCAGCGACTCTTAGGCTCCCCCTTTCTCTCCATTCCCTGCTCAAGACCCGAGGAACACATCCAGACTTCGGCGCCACTATACATCCCCTCATCCCCAGCCCTCCTATCAGACGTCCTCCCCACCTCCTCCCACGTCTTCCACCTGCCCGCCCTCCTTTCTTCCCTTTATCGATCCAAACCCTACCTATTCCTAAGGTTCCACCCGAGTCCTGCTCCCCTAGAAAGCTCTGTCTGACCATGTCTGTCCACACTGGGTTTTTCCTTCTCAAATCCAACACTGCACGTGTAACCCCAGACCTTTTTATTTTTTTTTTAAATTTTCCAGTCTGGATGCTTTGTATTTATTAAAGTGAATTTAGCAAGATTTAAGTGTACAAAATCAATGCACATAAAAAAAATTTTTTTTCCTATTAGTATAAACAATCAGAAAATGGATCGGACTTTGCCTTGCTTCCTGAAGGTTAGTGCCAGCTTCCTAACTAGTTTGTAAGCACCCTGAGGGCCGGGATGGTGACTTATCATTATTATTTTTTTGGTGACTTATTCTTGCTGTTCTCTGTTTCTCAGACCTTGAGGCCACGTTGGACACATAGGGGCTTCTCAGGAAGTACATGTTTATGTCCTGACCGATCCAATAATTTATTCCGCCCCTGCCATTCAGAGGGGCTTTGATCACAAACGGCGGAGCAGTTCTGGGCTCCCCACTTACGGCAGGGTCTGGAGGCACTAATGTAGCTCTTGGCCTGTCTGCATTTTCTTATCTAGTAAACTGAGGCACCCAGTGATAGCCCTGACTCCCTTGTGCCTCGAAATTACTGGCACATTTTCCTTGGTTGGCAAGTACAATGAGTGTAATTTTGTTATTACAAATTTTGTTATTAACATCCAGACCCGCTGGAGCTGAATGCAGGGAAAGCCTTGGATGATCCCTTAGAGCCCAGATCCATCTGGAAGGTCTGCCATGCTCATGGTCATGGGGACTGACTGCAGGGGTGACGGTGGAGTGGTGGTGATGTGCTTTGTGCCACCACTGCCCAAAGCCTCTAAGAAGGACGTAAGGGCCCAGATGAGGGCGTGGGACAGGAGCTTTCAAACTGGGAATGGAGGTTGCACAGGCAGGTTCATTCCTGTCCCTTCACTAAAATCTCTCCTGCTCTCAGGGGACCTGGCTTGCTGTGATGATGAAAGGGGGTGGGACTGGGCTGGGGGGTTGTTTCACATGGAGACGGGTTTTTTCCTACCTTAAAACCTTTGTACAAAGGTCCCTTTGGGGGCTGGGTTGGGACGTGACATAACTTGCTCCAATGATACTGTTGGCCTTTGGCGGTCAGTACGATCTCCCATGTTTCTCTGATTTAGACTTGCTTTTTAAAATCAACCCCTAAAACACTAAAGGCCCCAGCTTCTGAAAGATAGGTTCTGGAACTGTGATCACACTCCCTGCCAGGTCTGCACTGGCGCAGCAAATGTCACCCACTCGTTGAGCTCTGTTAATGCCTTGGGGGCTGAGGGAGAGGGAGAGAAGAATCGTGACTTCTCTGAGCACAGGAGCAGACTGAGTCCCAGGGAGAGGGAGTGACTGACCCCAGTTCACCTGGAAGCAGTGGGGGACGTGGGGGACAAGAGATCAGGACTCTCATCTCCCTGGTCAAGGCCTTCCTGTTCCCTAAGCCTTCTACTCATTTTGGCCTCCCTGGGTCCTACATAGGGCGGGGGAGCCCAAGCTGGCCCATGGCTTGACCTCCTGGCCAGGGCTCAGTGGGGGCTGCAGGAGGGAGCCTGGCCTGGTGACAGGATGCATCCAGCCTGGTCTAGAAAGGGAGCTGTGGGCTCTGGGTGGCCATGTCCTTTGGTTGGAGACTCCTTGCCCTGTGGGAAGGGTGGGCGCTAAGGAGGGCAGAAGAGGCCCTCTAGAGCAGGATCCCCAGTCACCAGGCCTAAGGGAGGTGCTGCTTCTGCCTGAAAAGGAGGAGATTCCTTTGGGCAAATTTGAAATTAGGACCACCTCAGGTCATCAGATACACAGTTATGTTTCCAAGGTTTTGCATCCTGACCTCTGCACCAGTGGTCAACCACTGGTGGGTGAACTGGTCTACCCAGGCCCAGGGCTTCCTTCCACCAGAGTGGACCCCCCCACCCCCCGCTTCCCCACTCTCCCAATCCCCACTTGGCTCCTCCTCTCCTCCCTCCTGAATTCTGTGACTCTGCAGCTGCCTGTGTGCTCTGGAGGGCTCTTGGATATGGCTTTAATTGGTCTGACATTTTTGCTAAACAAACAAATCAAAACTCAGACCAAACAAAGAGCCCTTATGGGTTTAATTGGCCAAGGGCTTTGCCTTGGCCCCATCACTGGAGTTTTCACAGAGTGGAGGAGAGTCTGGGGGATGCAAAAGGACCTATCTAATCAGGTAACCTGCAGCACAAAGGGGCTGCTGAGTCCTGTGCAGTAGTGGCATCAAAACACAGCCAGCAAGATAGCCTCATCCACCAGAGGGCAGACAGCAGAAGCAAGAAGAACTACAGTTCTACAGCCTGTGGAAGGAAAACCACATTCACAGAAAGATAGACAAAATGAAAAGGCAGAGGGCTTTGTACCAGATGAAAGAACAAGACAAAACCCCAGAAAAACAACTAAATGAAGTGGAGATAGGCAACCTTTCAGAAAAAGAATTCAGAATAATGATAGTGAAGATGATCCAGGACCTCGGAAAAAGAATGGAGGCAAAGATCGAGAAGATGCAAGAAATGTTTAACAAAGACCTAGAAGAATTAAAGAACAAACACCTAGAAGAATTAAAGAACAAACAAACAGAGATGAATAATACAATAACTGAAACGGAAAATACACTAGAAGGAATCAATAGCAGAATAACTGAGGTAGAAGAACGGATAAGTGACCTGGAAGACAGAACGGTGGAATTCATTGCCACAGAACAGAATAAAGAAAAAAGAATGAAAAGAAATGAAGACAGCTTAAGAGACCTCTGGGACAACATTAAATGAAACAACATTCGCATTATAGTGGTCCCAGAAGGAGAAGAGAGAGAGAAAGGACCAGAGAAAATATTTGAAGAGATTATGGTCGAAAACTTCTCTAACATGGGAAAGGAAATAGCCACCCAAGTCCAGGAAGCACAGAGAGTCCCAGGCAGGATAAATCCAAGGAGAAACATGCCAAGACACATAGTAATCAAACTGACAAAAATTAAAGACATAGAAAAATTATTGAAAGCAACAAGGGAAAAACGACAAATAACATACAAGGGAACTCCCGTAAGGTTAATAGCTGATTTCTCAGCAGAAACTCTACAAGCCAGAAGGAAGTGACACGATATATTTAAAGCGACGAAAGGGAAGAAGCTACAACCAAGATTACTCTACCCGGCAAGGATCTCATTCAGATTTGATGGAGAAATCAAAAGCATTATAGACAAGCAAAAGCTAAGAGAATTCAGCACCATCAAACCAGCTCTACAACAACTGGTAAAGGAACTTCTCTAAGTGGGAAACACAAGAGAAGAAAAGGATCTATAAAAACAAACCCATAACAATTAAGAAAATGGTAATAGGAACATAAATATAGATAATTACCTTAAACGTGAATGGATTAAATGCTCCAACCAAAAGACACAGGCTTGCTGAATGGATACAAAAACAAGATCCATATATATGCTGTCTACAAGAGACCCACTTCAGACCTAGGGACATATACAGACTGAAAGTGAGGGGATGGAAAAAGATATTCCATGCAAATGGAAATCAAAAGAAAGCTGGAGTAGCAATACTCATATCAGATAAAATAGACTTTAAAATAAAGAATGTTACACGAGACAAGGAAGGACACTACATGATCAAGGGATCAATCCAAGAAGAAGATATAACAATTATAAATATATATGCACCCAACATAGGACCACCTCAATACATAAGGCAACTGCTAACAGCTATAAAAGAGGAAATCAACAGTAAAACAATAATAGTGGGGGACTTTAACACCTCACTTACACCAATGGACAGATCATCCAGACAGAAAATTAATAAGGAAACACAAGCTTTAAATGACACAATACACCAGGTAGATTTAATTGTTATTTACAGGACATTCTATCCAAAAACAGCAGATTACACTTTCTTCTCAAGTACACATGGAACATTCTCCAGGATAGCTCACATCTTGGGTCACAAATCAAGCCTCAGTGAATTTAAGAAAAATGAAATCATATCAAGCATCTCTTCCAACCACAACGCTATGAGATTAGAAATCAATTACAGGGGAAAAAATGTAAAAAACACAAACACATGGAGGCTAAACAATACGTTACTAAATAACCAAGCGATCACTGAGGAAATCAAAAAATACCTAGAGACAAATGACAACGAAAACATGACGATCCAAAACCTATGGGATGCAGCAAAAAGCAGTTCTAAGAGGGAAGTTCATAGCAATACAAGCCTACCTCAAGAAACAAGAAAAATCTCAAATAAATCTTTCTGTGTAAGGTTAGATTACACCTAAAGGAACTAGAGAAAGAAGAACAAACAAAACCCAAAGTTAGTAGAAGGAAAGAAATCATAAAGATCAGAGCAGAAATAAATGAAATAGAAACAAAGAAAACAATAGCAAAGATCAATAAAACTAAAAGCTGGTTCTTTAAGAAGATAAACAAAATTGATAAACCATTAGCCAGACTCATCAAGAAAAAGAGGGAGAGGATTCAAATCAATAAAATTAGAAATGAAGAAGAAGTTACAACAGACACCGCAGAAATACAAAGCATCCTAAGAGACTACTACAAGCAACTCTATGCCAATAAAATGGACAACCTGGAAGAAATGGACAAATTCTTAGAAAGGTATAACCTTCCAAGACTGAACCAGGAAGAAACAGAAAATATGAACAGACAAATCACAAGGAATGAAATTGAAACTATGATTAAAAATCTTCCAACAAACAAAAGTCCAGGACCAGATGGCTTCACAGGTGAATTCTGTCAAACATTTAGAGAAGAGCTAACACCCATCCTTCTCAAACTCTTCTAAAAAATTGCAGAGGAAGGAACACTCCCAAACTCATTCTATGAGGCCACCATCACCCTGATACTAAAACCAGACAAAGATACTACAAAAAAAGAAAATTATAGATTATTATCACTGATGAATATAGATGCAAAAATCCTCAACAAAATACGAGCAAACAGAATCCAACAACACATTAAAAGGATCATACACCATGATCAAGTGGGATTTATCCCAGGGATGCAAGGATTCTTCAATATACGCAAATCAATCAATGTGATACACCATATTAAAAAATTGAAGAATAAAAACCATATGATCATCTCAATAGATGCAGTAAAAGCTTTTGACAAAATTCAACACCCATTTATGATAAAACACTCTCCAGAAAGTGGGCATAGAGGGAAGCTACCTCAACATAATAAAGGCCATATAGGACAAACCCACAGCAAACATCATTCTCAATGGTGAAAAACTGAAAGCATTTCCTCTAAGATGAAGAACAAGACAAGGATGTCCACTCTCACGACTATTATTCAACATAGTTTTGGAAGTCCTAGACACGGCAATCAGAGAAGAAAAGAAATAAAAGGAATACAAATTGGAAAAGAAGAAGTAAAACTGTCACTGTTTGCAGATGACATGATACTATACATAGAGAATCCTAAAGATGCCACCAGAAAACTAGTAGATCTCATCAATGAATTTGGTAAAGTTGCAGGATACAAAATTAATGCATAGAAATCTCTTGCATTTCTATACACTAACAATGAAAGATCAGAAAGAGAAATTAAGGAAACAATCCCATTCACCATGGCAACAAAAAGAATAAAATACCTAGGAATAAACCTACCTAAGGAGGTAAAAGACCTGTACTCAGAAAACTATAAGATGCTGATGAAAGAAATCAAAGATGACAAAACAGATGGAGAGGTATACCATGTTCTTAAATTAGAAGAATCAATATTGTGAAAATGACTATACTACCCAAAGCAATCTACAGATTCAATGCAATCGCTATCAAATTACCAGTGGCATTTTTCACAGAACCAGAACAAAAAATCTTAAAATTTGTATGGAGACACAAAGGACCCCGAATAGCCAATGCAGTCTTGAGGGAAAAAAACAGAGCTGGAAGAATCAGACTCCCTGACTTCAGACTATACTACAAAGCTACAGTAATCAAGACAATATGGTACTGGCACAAAAACAGAAATATAGATCAATGGAACAGGATAGAAAGCCCAGAGATAAACCTACGCACCTATGGTCAACTAATCTATGACAAAGGAGGCAAGGATATACAATGGAGAAAAGACAGTCTCTTCAATAAGTGGTGCTGGGAAAACTGGGCAGCTACATGTAAAGGGATGAAATTAGAACACTCCCTAACACCATACACAAAAATAAACTCAAAATGGATTAGAGACCTAGATGTAAGACTGGACACCATAAAACCCTTAGAGGAAAACGTAGGAGGAACACTCTTTGACATAAATCACAGCAAGATCTTTTTTGATCCACCTCCTAGAGTAATGGAAATAAAAACAAAAATAAACAAATGGGACCTAATGAAACTTAAAAGCTTTTGCAAAGCAAAGGAAACTACAAACAAGATGAAAAGACAACCCTCAGAATGGGAGAAAATATTTGCAAGCTAATCAACGGACAAAGGATTAATCTCCAAAATATATAAACAGCTCATGCAGCTCAATATTAAAAAAACAAACAACCCAATCCAAAAATGGGCAGAGGACCTAAATAGACATTTCTCTAAAGAAGACATACAGATGGCCAAGAAGCATATGAAAAGCTGCTCAACATCACTAATTATTAGAGAAATGAAAATCAAAGCTACAATGAGGTATCACCTCACACAAGTTAGAATGGGTATCATCAGAAAATCTACAAACAACAAATGCTGGAGAGGGTGTGGAGAAAAGGGAACCCTCTTGCACTGTCGGTGGGAACGTAAATTGATACAACCACTATGGAGAACAGTATGGAGGTTCCTTAAAAAACTAAAAATAGAATTACCATATGACCCAGCAATCCCACTATTGGGCATATACCCTGAGAAAACCATAATTCAAAGAGACACATGCACCGCAATGTTCATTGCAGCACTATTTACAATAGCCAGGTCATGGAAGCAACCTAAATGCCCATCAACAGACAAATGGATAAAGAAGATGTGTTACATATATACAATGGAATATTACTCAGGCATAAAAAGGAACGAAATTGGGTCATTTGTAGAGACGTGGATGGATCTAGAGACTGTCATACAGAGTGAAGTAAGTCAGAAAAAGAAAAACAAATATCATATATTAACGCATATATGTGGAACCTAGAAAAATGGTAGAGATGAACTGGTTTGCAGGGCAGAAATAGAGACACAGATGTAGAGAACAAACATATGGACACTAAGTGGGTAAGTGGTGGGGTGGGTGGTGGTGGGATGAATTTGGAGATTGGGATTGACATGTATACACTGATATGTATAAAATAGATAACTAATAAGAACCTTCTGTACAAAACAATAAATAAAATTCAAATATCCAAGAAAAAAAAAAACCTCAAGAAACACAAAAAACAAAAAAAACACAGCCAGCCCCTTGCAACCTGGACTAAGCAGCCTTTCTTTGTACCTGCCTCTCTGTGAAGCATTCTCTTTGAAGATGCTTTATTTTTTCCCCCACGTGTCAATTGGAGGACGGATTGCCTCTTTCTCCTTTTGGTCATTATCTTTTTTTTAAATTTTACTTTGTAACAGGGAGATAAAAGGTAGCTCTGTGGATGTAGTATTTTCTTCTGTTAATTACATTTATTTTTCAACCAAGTTCTGGGAGGCGGTCTGGTGTCCTGAAAGGACCATGCACACAGCTAGAATCATAGATTGTCTGAGCTGGCAGGGACCTTGGGTTCAGCTATGACTAGATTCTAGTCCAGGCCTCTTATTGTACAGATGGGGAAACCGAGGCCCACAGAAGGGAAGGAATGGCTCACAGATACAGAGCCAGTGAGTCAGAGTCGGGACCAGCAACCAGTCTTCTGTCTCTTGCTCTGTGCTCTCTCTACCAAACCGTGAGTCCACAGAGGCAAGCTCCTGTCTCAGCTGGGACGGTATCACCCAATGACCTTGATCCAGCACCTTCCCTTCCCTGAGAAGGAGCTATTGCCCACCAACCTCACAGGCAAGGTATGGGCTTTGTAAATTGTCAAGTGCTGAGCGCTGTGCTGTGACAGTCGTAGGCTGGGCTGTGTGCTCAGGCACTCACGGCCTCAGCACCACCCACGCTCTCAGGGTCAGGGAGGAGTGGGGACCGATTGGGACGGAATGGTTGCCAACACGGGTGTCCAGGGGCTAGGAAAGCCTTTTGCTCCCTTTAACGAACTCTTAGAAATCTGGGGCCTCGAGGAAAGCAATTCTCTAAGAACCACCTCTGGAATCCCAACCGCCATCAGACCCCTGAGCTCCCGGAACTCTGGTTTGGTGCCTGATATCGAGAGTCAACACTGCATAAAAAGAAAACATTTCGCTTCCAAAACCCATAAGCACCTCACATGTATTCTCCCTGCCCATGCTCCCTTCATTCTCCACCAGACACCCTAAGTTCCCCCTTCATCTGATGACACGCATGGCCTTGCCGGCCTCCATGCTCTTGCTATTCTTTGTCCTCATGCTGGAATGGAATGACCTTTGCTTCTGTTGGCTCTTCTCAGAATCCTTCTCATCCTTCAAGTCCTACTTAGTGACTGTTGCTTTTGTGGAGCTTTTCTTGGCTTTCCCTTGTTGGCCCTGCAAATTAAAACTGATTACTCCATCCCTGATTCTCTCTGTGTCACATTGTTTGTGGCTTTTTAAGGCACTCATCACTTTGTGTATTATAGTTATTTTGGGTATATGTCTATCTCCTCTTCAAGATCCTAAAGTCCCTGAGAATAGCAACTCCATTTTATCCAGCACTAGATTTTCAGCACCTAAAACTAATGATTGCTCATGATTATTGAATGTGTATTTGGTGCCAGGTACTGTGTTAATTGCTGGAAGTGCGTGTCTCACTTGGATCTTACCGATGAGTAAATAGCATTATATTTCCAAACTTACAGAGGAGGAAATTGGGGCTTACAGAGATTGCTGTCCAAGATCCCACAGCTATCAAGTGGCAGAGCTGGGATTTGAACCCAGGTCTCTCTGGTTCTAAAGTCTGTGCTCTAATCCACAGAGTTTTATGGACTATTTAGTGAGTGCCCAGTGAGCGTCTGTTGAGTTATCACTGGAAACTGTCAGGGTCAATGGTTCCCAACAGAGGGCAACCACAAACGTCCAATTTGACACTTGAACGCTTTTTATGATGTCTATCCCTTTGATATATTTACTCTCTTACTTCTACTTGGCTAAAGCGGGGATTAAGGTCAGTTTGCCTTCTGAGAGGTCACACAAGTGTGAGGTCTGACAAGGTGGAGCCGTATAGGGTCAACGTTTTCCTGAGCGTGTTATGGGCATCAAGGACAGCCGTGCAATTGGCTTTGTAAATGGCAGGTCTTTCTGTAGCTGGCCTTGCGGGTGGCGGTCGGGGGGGGGGGGAGTGCTGGCGGTGTGGGCCGTCTGAGACGGACTGAAGGATGACTAGGAAGGGCTTAGCCCTGGCAAGCCCATCTGTGGCCCATGGGCCCAGGTCCTGTGGGTTCTTCCCTATCTACCTGCGCCTACCTGGGGGAGGTGGGAGAGGTAGAGGGAGAATGAAGAAGGAAAAGGGCAGAGCTGGCGGGGGAAGGATGTCCAAGGGGAGGAGCTGAGGGTGGGTTACCTGAAGCAGTGTGCCCGCAGAAAAGCAGCAAGAAGCAGGATGGAAGTTCCCAAAGAAGGTCAGGACCACCCCCCCATCACCAAACTGTCCCATTGTCACAGGAGCCCCTTCTGGCAGCCAGATGCTGGGTGGAATGATTCAGGCTGGTACTGAAAAGCAGTCAGACTCTCCAACCCCAGGCAGAGGCCCCAGCTGTGCTCAGCGCTCTGCACCGACTGCCCTCAGGCCTCAAATTCCTCCTCCTCTCCTGCTGGCATTTGGGGCGGCACAGGGGCCTCTAGCATGGCTGGCAGGTCACTGGGGAGAGCGGGGCTGGAATGGAAGGAGGCGTTTGTGACAGAGAAAGTTGTGCAAGGAAAGGGTCATCCGAGGGGGCACACGTGGGTGAGGGTTTGGAGACCCCGAGTGTGCAGAGAGTGTGGGAGGGGGCACAGCTGGAAAGCAACCTGTGGGGGAGGGCCGTGTGAGGGGGGATGCTGCGTGAGCAGCTTGGAGAGACTGTGTCACAGGCAGCCGATGAGGGAGGCGCGGCGAGTGGGAGAATATGAGCCGGAGACGGAGCAGATGAAGGGAAGGTGTGCGCCTGTGCCTCACTATGGAAGGAAGCAGAGCAAAGTGACAAGGTGGCTGGAATGAGGACAAGGGGGAAGACGGAAGGAACAAGGTCCAGATGCTGCTCACAAGTGAGGACAAGTAGTACGGAGCTCCCATCATCCCTTGGGAAGAGGGGCCAGAGGCGGACGCTACTGCGGGCGTAGTGGCTGAGTGTGCGACCTAGTGCTGCACGTGTTCACGAGGCTGCCCTGGATTTACGAGATGTGTGCTCGTAGCTGCTGCCTGGGTCGTGAAGTGAGGATGGCACCGAAAAATGCAGGTCCAGAGGGGAGAAGCGAATTGCCCAGGACGCCCCAGGACATCAGCGACAGGCTGACGTGAACTGGGTCATCTTGCACACAGCCCGCCTCCTGACCCCTGCGTCTCCCTTCACCCACATCCACCTCATCGCCACAGAGAAGCCACAGGCCACAAAGGCACCGCCACGCTTGCCCAGTAGAATCCCCTAACTTAGAGAAAAAGGGCAAAGACCAAAAAAAAAAAAAAAAAAAAGCCTGAGAGTTTGGGCTCTTTTCTCCTGCTGACGGTGGGGAGATAAGGATCAAATACCAAGGACAGCGATAGTCCCACGAGGTGCCTACTGTTCCTCTTGCCTCACGCAGGCAGAATTAGCAAAGTTCTCCCCGGCTGAGGGATGTAGATTGATTGCCTGGTTTTATTAAGGACAAAGTGCTTTTTGATAGTGTGAGGGAAGAGCTCCCCAGGGCGGGGATTCCGGTGCCTGGAGCTTCCCGAGCATCGATCGATTGCTGGGGCTTCCCCGTCTTGTGCTGAGTGAGTGAGGGTTTGGCAAGCGATAAAGAAGCTATGATTCTTAAAGGCGGGGACTCCAGGGAGATGCTGGGCAGACCGCACACTGGGCGCTGCTCTCAGCTGCCTTTCCTACACGTACCTTGGAGTGTCTCCCGTTAAAAACAAAACTGGTGGCTAAATCTCTGACGGCCTACTGGGTGCCAGTTACCATACTGGTTGCATTATCCATGTCATCTGACTTACTCTTGATACAAAACATAACACGTAAGGCGCTCTCTTGACCCTCCTTTTGTACATCAGGAAAATGAGATACAGAGGCCAAGGAAACCCGTAGAGGTCACTGTAATTACCACACGGCGCCCAGATTCACCGTTGGCTTGGTCAGATGCTAAAACTCAGGCTCTTACTGCTGTTCTCCGTGGCCCATGGTCTGTTTCATGACAAAGGGCCAGACACTGTCCTGACATGATTCCTGGGGGCTCACTTATACAGACCCCTAACAGCGTAAAGGGATAGGCTTGTCCAGTAGGAATGTCTGTGTGTGACTTAACAGAACTCAGGGATATTCTAGAGTTCAACGCCATTGATTCTGGCTCTAGGTCTGGGGATTTAGAAGCCAGAGATATGGTACTGAGCTAGAGTGAGTTTTATTGCTCTTTTGGCTTTTCCGAAGCTTCTTCCCCTTTCCATGATCAGTTCCTGTGTTATTTACGATGATTTTGGAGCTGAGTGGGCTGGGAATGAACCTCTAGCACAGGTGAGGAAAGGAACCTAGAAACGTGAAGTCACTTGCCCAAAGCCAGGAAGCTCATCAGGCGGATCTGGAATTGGAACCCAGGATTTCTGCCCATAGGCCTATCTCCTACATTGCATACGTGGTCTCCTCCTTGCTAAGCCACAAACAGGTTAGGGCTTCCCTGGTGGCACAGTGGTTGAGAGTCTGCCTGCCAATGTAGGAGACACGGGTTCGAGCCCTGGTCTAGGAAGATCCCACATGCCGCGGAGCAACTAGGTCCATGAGTCACAACTACTGAGCCTGCGCGTCTGGAGCCTGTGCTCCGCAACAAGAGAGGCCGCGATAGTGAGAGGCCCGCACACCGCGACGAAGAGTGGCCCCCACTTGCCACAACTAGAGAAAGCCCTCGCACAGAAACGAAGACCCAACACAGCCATAAATAAATAAATTAATTAATTAATAATTTTTTAAAAACCCATTCATTAAAAAAAACAGGTTATACACTAGCAGGTGTACATTAAATAAAAGAAATAAATTGCTTGATATGACTATTCAGATGGAATTGCCAACCTACAGAGCAAAATAAATGGGCTGTCGTACGATACTGTGGTACCGCACATCATTAGCTTATCACGACTGAAGTGGAGTGAGCTGGGGCCGTTTAGAGTGAGGCCATTGTTTTAGATGAGAGTGCTTTTGAATCCCCCTTCAGAGGTTCCCAAGCCCACCTCTGTCTAGGAAGCCTTCCTGCCTTCCCTTCACAGAAGGAGCAATGGAAACCAAATGGGGAGGCAGGGTGAGTGCAGAGATGGGCCTTGCTCTATGATCAGGGGGTGTTCGGAGGGTTGCACGGGGGCAAGACTCACTCTTAACAGTGAGGAACATGGACTTGCTGATGTCGGTGCCCACGCCGTTGCTGGCCTGGCAGAGGTAGTAGCCGATGTCCTCTTCCAGGACGTGGCGGATCAGTAGCGAGCTGTTGGGCAGGATCTGGATGCGGCCGGTGAGGGGTACTGGGTGGTATTGCTGGGGGTTCCCGCTCCCTGAAATGAGGCGGCAGTTAGGAGGTCTGGTGTCTAGGCCGGGGAGGGTCGGAGTGCCTCAAGGAGTGGCCCTGATACCTTTCTCTTGCTGATCTAGGGCCATTCTGTAGCATCCCCAAAGTGCTGGGAGCTCACATAGTTCTTGCTTCCTGGGAAACAGGAAAGACCCTCACAGAAGTCTGACCCTGCCTCAGATCTGAGGTATGGAGATGGAGTTGGGGGGCCTCAGCTCAATGCCCACCTTGGCACTGAGCTTCCTTTGGGCTGAATTCCTTGGAGGGGAAGAAGGAGTTATCTTTGGGCCACTTGGCAATAGGCAAAGGGAAGATTGAGCCCTCAAATGGCAGTTGCCTGGTTGTAGGCAGTCAGGCCTTCGAAAGAAGCCAGCCATCCTCCAAGGGGGGCTTTGGATGCTTCCTCCCATTGCCCCAGAGTCAGCCATGGACACAGTAAGGATAAGAGGTTGGCGCAGGGCTTAGTCAGAAACCAAATGCATCCTTGGGATGAAGTTGGGTTCCAAGAAGGAAGATCCCAGAATAGGTTTGACTGGTGAGAAGCAGGGGTCAATGAGACTCTGGGACCCTAGGGTGGGGTAGGGAGAATACTGAGTTGTAGGGTTGGAGGCGGGAGGGGAGAGGTCAATCTATGGGGACAAGAGGAAATCTGGAATTAGCATGACAGCTGTTCCTGGTCCATAGACCCTTGGGGGTGGCTGAGGATGACTTCCAGTTCAGGTATAGCCTGGGGTCCCCTTAAAGTTCAGAACCCAGGGCTAGGAGTCATGTGTAGAGACCAGGCCCAAGTCGCATTAGTATCCTCCCCATCCCATCCCTGGCCATGCTCAGAGATGCTGGCTGGCCAGGGGCTTACCCTTGGCATGCTTCCACATGACCTTGGGTGGGGGGTAGCCGTCCACCGAGCAGTTGAGCACACCAGCCTTGCCATAGATGCCATCCTGGTTGTTGGGCTGCACCACGAATCGAGGGGGCACTGCAGAAAGAGGGAAGGTGTGGGAGGAACAGATAATCTCGGTCTCTGATAGGTTTTCTGGGGGCTTTGGGCACCTTCCATTCAACACTGGCCCGGCCTGGACCATTATAAAGTTGGGAGCAGGCACCTCTGAACATCTGAAACCCAAGATGTTGAGAGCTTCTGCCAGTCGTACTGGGTTGGGAGCTGGGAATTCTGAGTGCCAATTCTGACTTCACCAGTGACCAACTGAGCCAGGGTCTTCTCCTCTCATGGCCTCAGTGTCCTGGCCTGGAGAGTAAGAGGTTTGAACCTCTTGATCTTTAAGGCCCCTGCCAGAGTCAACTTCCTCTGAGCCCGTGATTCAAACTTGAAATCTAGAGAGCGCTTTTAGCAGCACACAGAGCTGGACCCTTCCTCCCCGCAACCTCGCTGGCCCGTCTCACTCACCGCGCACGATGAGCTGGCGCTCCCTGCTCACGGTGGCCGCTGTGTTGCTGGCGATGCACGTGTAGTTGCCATTGTGCTTGAGGGAGACGCTGGAGATCTGCAGGGAGCTCATGAATTCCTTGCTCTCGATGGTCACGCCCGAGCCTGAGATGATCACCTGTCCATCTTTCCTCCAGGTGATGCGGATGGGCATGTCCCCCGAGGACACCACGCAGGGGATGTAGAGCAGCTGGCCAATAGAGGCAGGCGGGAACTCGAAGGGCTGGATGAGAGGGGGCACTGGGAAGGCAAGGGGAGCGCTGCTGTCAGGCCCCCACTCTCCCCAGCCTGGCCAGCGGCATGCCCATCCCTGCCTGGCCTTCGGGCTCCTCCGAGCCCTGCGGTGGGCTGTGAACAGAGTTCCCTGGGCACTGGTGCCTCTTTTCCCGTATATGCAGAATCTCCTGGGGTGCCCCGTCATTGTCCCCTGGCTCCCGTCCCTCTGCCCACCCAGGCCTGGATCTGCTGTCTCTGTTCAGGGCCTGGGCCGGCCTGAACTCATCATGACCTTCAGATTTGTCCTGGAACTTGCATGGTGACGACTCATGTGCTTCTTGACTCCTGTCTGCTTGCTGACACACTGCCCAGCTTTTAACCTGACTTCCCTGCCATTCCTCGGTGCCCCTGTGCTCACTGTCTCATCCCAGAGCTGAGTCTCCCAGAGGCCTGCGGGCCTGGGATGGGTAGAGATGACGTGCCTCAGATGCTGAGGCTGTCCTTCGTGTGCACCCCACAGCTGCTCATCTAAAGCCAGGCTGCTGTAGCCTGGTCTCCTCCTGTAGAGGTCTCATCACCCACCCCATTGTCTTCATGCATTAGTTCGGGCGAGAGGAAGCTCCCATCACTGGTTGTTTTCAGCTCCTTCATACACACCTCCCACCAATAATGTGATATGGGCTTAACTGTCCCCACTATACAGATGAGAAAACTGAGGTTCAGAGCAGAGAATTCATTTGCCTTAGATCACCCAGCTCATAAGAGGGGACTGTGGGATTTGAAACCTGATCTGTCTGCTCTCCAAGTCCAAGCTCTCTTTCTTATGCTACCTGGTTGCCTTGTTGAGAAAGCCCCAAACATGCCCAGACCAGAGACCCCTTTGTCTCATAAACGAGCTCCCCTTGGGTGGCAGGAAAGAGCAGAGAGGGAGCCCTGTCGTCTGCGAGATAACCAGTTGGTTAGGCTCACCCAGCTAAACGTCATCCACATAGCCCCCACCCCCCAGAGATTCGGCCCTCCCCCTCTCCTACTGCCCACATCTCAGCCCCTGGGGGGGGCCTGTCTGGAGCCTGAGCCTCTGCAGGAGGGATCCTCCTTTCTCAGCTCTGGCTAGAGCAACAGCCACTATCTTTATGATCACTCAGTTAGGCCACAGTGACGTCCCCAGCAAGTGGGGGGAGAAGAGGGAGAAGGAGACAATTAGCTGAACAAAGATCAGCACCCAGTAGATGAGGTATCCTTTCTGCAGTCAAACAATTAAAGTACAAGGCTGTCCACAGTCCTCTGGCCTTCTCCCAGGCACCAGCCCCACCCCTCCTTGGAAGCTTGCTACTCTCCCCCACCCAGAGTGGACACAGCAGGGGGTGAACCCCGAGGGGGAAAAGGATAGGTGACATCATATGCGTGCCCAAGGCACCCCAAGGATTTTCAGGGCTCCGTAGGAAGCGGCCCCTGTGAAGTGGCCAGGTGTGGACAGGGCAAAACCCTTGGCAGCCCTTTGGATCTCTGGGGAAGCTCCTGGTCAAGAGTTCTAGGTCCAGAGGAAGTGACATTTAGAAGGGCTGTTGCCCCCATGCCCTATGGGATGCGAGCAGGGGCCTTAACTGACCTTCTCAATGTCACCTTCCACCTTACCCTTCACTCTGGCCATGGGGGCTCCATCGGTTTGCCATAAACACCCACAGCTCCGAAATTCAGCCCAGGCCTGGGTGAACACAGCTGGGCACTGGGTGGAAATAACCACCATGGGCCCAAATCCAGGTCCTCAGTGCAGGTTTTCTGGGGCTCTGGTCATTGTCTGGATCTCCCCACCCCCCAAACTCTGGCTGCTGCGACTCCCTGGGCTGGGGCCTTGCCCCCAGTATTCTGAGTGGTTTGTGGGGCCTTGGATATCTCCAGAGAGATCTCTCTGGAACCCTGACTCTAGTAATGGCCCGATGCTCATTGCTGAGATTTCCCAGAGATTCTTCATTGGGCTCCCACCGCCCCTTTTGGGGTCCTTTGATCAGATTGAGTCCTCTGGCCTCCTTGGACTTTTTGATGGAATTGTTGCAGAGACCCAGATCTGCCAGCCAGTTTGTCTCCTTAGGTTTAGCAGAACCAGTTCTGGTCCAGTCTTCCTTCCCACAAAGACCCAAATCTAGAGCCCAGCAGGCCTCATGGGAAACTCCTCTCCGTCCTTTCAGACCCCGCTCCAGTACCACCTCCTCTGTGAAGCCTGCCCTCCTCCTGCACAGCCCTGCAACACCTGGTTCACACCTTGATCATGGCACTCATCACATGCCGGTGGGGTATCTGTTTGCATTACCACCTTCCCTGGGTGTCTGGGAGTTCCTGCAGGGCAGTAACTAGGACTTATTTACCTGGCAAACTGTAGGAGCCCAATAAATGCTTGTCAGGGGAGTAAATGAATAAATATATGTCTGGATATCATTTCCTGGGTTGACCTTAGAAGTTTACCTATGAGGTGGGCAAGGGGTGGGGAGAGCACAGGATGGGGGTTCATCCAGAAAAAGAGGGAGCTCTACCCTCTTCCTCAAGATGCTGTATTTATGCTACAGAATTTTGGAGCTGGGAGCTTCTCCCTTGGTTCTTCCTGAGGTTCAGGCCCTTGCTAGCACCAGAGCTGGCTCCTTTAAGAGTCCTAGGGACATGGGGAGAGTCGTGGCAGTCATGAGTGCCTGCAGAGGGGAATGTGTGGGTCAAGCAAGGAGCTGGGGGGCTCTGCCTAGAGAGGAGAGGGCCTTGCCCCAGGGATGGATGGCCAAGCGCTCCATTTCCGTTGAGGACAGAGCAAGTGGAGACTGAAACTAGGCAGGGAGATTTAGCTCAGGCAAGGGAAAGATTGTCTCTCTCAGTAAGAAGGGATTTAGATAATGGAATAAGTTACTAAGGCAGGTTAATTCATTAATTAACTAATTCATCTAATATTTATGAAATGCCTGCTCTGTGAAGGCATTATGCTCCGGGTGGGCTGGGGAAAGTAGATGCATGCTTAAAATATGGATAGAACCTCAGGAAGCATAGCATTTGCTCAGGAAGTTAAGACATTTCCCTCAGTGGTTATTGGACAAGCACCACCTGAATACACAGATACTGAACTCAGAGACGAGAAGAGGTATCATCTGGTTGGGTGAACGCAGCTGCATGGAGGAGGTGGCATTTGGACTGAGGGTTAAAGGATGCACATGCTTTACAAAATATATGGAGTGAGAGCGTGGGAAAAGGCTGAGGCAAGAGGCAGAGGCCAACCAGGGGCTGTCACTCCCTTCCGGTCTTCAGGAATAACACTGATGGCAATTCGAACGGCCAGGGAAGGAGAGAGCAGCCAACCTCCATCCTGGGGGGGTTAGGCATTCACCCGGGCCAGCCAGAGCTCTCTAGTGCACTGCTGCCCTGCTGGAAGTAGATGGCCAGATCACCCCCAGGAGTCCAAGGAGTAAGGGTCTTTACTTCCCGCCCCACTCTGCCCTGCTGCCGGTTGATGGGGCAGGTGTGGTTCTGTGGGGGGCGGTAAGTGTCCCCTTAGAAACTGCTTGATGGGAGTGATAGAGGCCAGAGCTGCTCACAGAGTTCCTCGGCCCCAGGCTGGCATTCCGACAACCCTATAACTCCAGCACATGAGGACCGCCTGGAGGGAGAAGAAAGCCTAGGGATCCCGGCTCCTTCACGGGCTCGCTGAATACCAGCAGGAGGCTGCGAGTGGGAGGCTCTGAGAAGCAGGGTGGGGCGCCCCGTGATGTGGACATGGGACTGCTTTCCGAACTGTGAGTCTGTGGTGTCTCCCCTGCGCTCAGAGGTGGACACGGGCTTGTTGAGTGTGTGTGTATGTCCATTTCCACTTCTGTGAAAGAAGAAGCTGAGGCTCGGATCATCTCCATGGCGGTGATGACAAGGGACCTCTTCAGGGTTGATAGTCCACAAGGACTCTCTTCCTGCCCATGACTCCTAGCATTTCCCCAGCACATGACCTGCATGTAAGGGGCGTGGATGCCGCATAACCAAGGGATTTATCTCTGGAAGCCCTGCTCTGGCCACAGTCATCTTTGGTGAGAGGGCAACTCAGTCAGCTGTGAGGGAAGCAGGGTCAGAGCAAGATGCTGTGATGGCGAGAGGTCAGAGGCTGACGTGGCTGAAAAGACACAGCGGTCATGGCAGTCCCTGTGGTCCCTGGCCACCATAAAGCTGTTTCGGCCACTTGTTTGGGGGTGTTGCACAGAGGAGGGCATGCTGACCACCAGCCCAGCCCATAAACACTTTATGGTGTCTCTCATGATCTCTCTTCGGGACCAAACCTTTTTATTTATTGCATCATTTAGCAGAGAATGGGCACTGTGTGAAGGTGGAGCTTCTCTGCTTGTGCAGCACGGAGATGGGGAAAGACTCTGTAATCCAAGAGTGACGTGGGCCAGCTGCCTCGTCACCACCACCCTGTCTCTGCCCCCGAGCCTCAGTTTTCTCATCTGCAAAATGGGGGAGTTGGATGAAGTAATCTCTAAAGCCTGACGCTGATTTTCCAGTTGTAACAAGTCTAATATTATAGGAATATTCATAACTCACTTCAGTTTTTTTAATGCAACCCCCTCTTCTCAGGCAGGCCTTCCCTGACCACCCTATTTAAAATTGCAGGGCTTCCCTGGTGGCGCAGTGGTTGAGAATCTGCCTGCTAATGCAGGGGACATGGGTTCGAGCCCTGGTCTGGGAAGATCCCACATGCCACAGAGCAACTGGGCCCGTGAGCCACAACTACTGAGCCTGCGCGTCTGGAGCCTGTGCTCCACAACAAGAGAGGCCGCGATAGTGAGAGGCCCGCGCACCGCGATGAAGGGTGGCCCCCGCTTGCCACAACTAGAGAAAGCCCTCGCACAGAAACGAAGACCCAACACAGCCAAAAATAAATAAATAAGTTTTAAAAAAAAAGAAAGGGGAAACGTCCGGCTGCATATCACAAAGCTCCAACAGCCCCTTGATTGAAATTGCAAACCACTCTTCCTGCCCCTTGGCACTCTGATTCCCACTCCCTATTTGACATGAGACATCTTTCACGGATTTCACGTTATTAACCATTTCCCTAATAGAATGTAAGCTCCCCAAGGGCAGGAATTTTTGTCTGTCTTGAGCACAGCTGTGTTCATAGAAGAGCGCCTGGGATATAGGGGGTGCATGGTTAACGTCACTGAATGAATAAATAGACACTGCTCCATCCTCCTCCTCCTCCTCATCGTGGACACCGCCGGCACCGTGATCGCTGTCTGTCCCGTAAGGAGGGTGCGTGCTCCTGTGCTCCCGGCTCCCTCTGCCGAGGAAAAGGGCTGTTGGCAGCAGCATCCTTGGCACTCCCTCCCCCCCAGTACATTTGGCAATCTGCCCCTGCGGAACCTGTTGTGCCCCCTTCCTCTGGATTCTGGTGTGTTCCTTCCAAAACTCCACCTGTGCCAATGGCAGGCATTTGGCCAGGGGGTTGGCTCTCTCTTAAGCCCCCTGATCATAGAAACCCCCAACACATTCTCTGGGGTGGAAGGGGGCCTCCCCGAAGGCTCCAAGCACACGGCAGGGACTTGCTGAGCAGCAAGGGAAGAAAGAGTGTGGATGAGGAGTACAGGCACTTGGGAGTGAGGGTGCGTGCGTGCGTGCGTGTGTGTGTGTGTGTCTGTGTGTCTGTGTGTGTTGGCACTACCTCTGGGTCCTGGCCTTACTGAGCATGGGCAGAAAGCACCTCATGCCCTTGTTTTGGCTCCGGAGGCTCAGATGCGCGGGTGGAGATGTTCCCTCACTGAGCCAAAGCCAAGAAGCCCCACTTGCAGCCCTGCCTTCTTAGTTAATTAAACATTCGGCCTGCGTGCCCAGAGATGCTTTTATGCTACATTGTTTTTCAGCTACAGAGGGCCCTAAAGACACCAAATCTAGCTTGGATCTCTGGGCCCTCCTCTTGGCATCCTGCCAAGGATCTCTCTGGGTGCCCAGAGACAAGCACTCGCCTTCCCCACAGCCTGGCTCTCCCCTGCCAGTCAGTGCCACATGCACCCAAGCCCAGGCAGCCCTCGAAGCATCCTCACCCGCTCTCCCCTCGGCCCTCCTGCCTTGCTGGATCACAACAGGCTCACTGAGGTGACATTTTCTATGGTAGCACCTGCAGCCACCTTTCGTGGCTCAGCAATGTTGCTTCACAGGAGGATACAGACAGAGGGAACATTTGTGTATATGCAACTGCATGTGTGTATGTGTGCAAGTGTGGACAGGCTAACGTGTCTATTTGTTGCACGCACATGCATACAATGCATACAGTACGTCCACGCGTGTGTACTCATGTACACAGGTCTCTGCACATGTGTGTGCATGCATGTGCATGTGTGTCTGGTGTGTTCTGCTCTCCTCAGCTCAGTGTTTGAAAAATTCATCAGAAGACAAGCAGTCCCAGAAGGAGTGGAGTCAGCAGTGGTTTTTCCAGCTTATGGAGCAGCGTGGGTTTATGCCCCGCCCTGCCTGCGGGCTCTTGGCCTCACAGAGAGATGGGGGGTAGGAATTCCAACAAATCTCAAGCTTCTAGTGCCCTGTCCTGCCCCCACTCGCCCTTTCCTACACTCCAGGTCTCTGCTCTGATCCTCTGGGTGGGACGCACGTCCCAGCCAGGCAGCAGGAGTGGGGTGGAGAGCGCTGCCCTAGGGCCCTGTCCCCCTCTCCCCCAGAGCCGGGGCCCCTTTCCACGCCCAGGGGCACCTCCTCCACCCTCCTCCTTGAGCAGCTCTGAGAACAGCACGTCAGCTAATCAAGCAGCTTGCTCATAATCAGCTCTGATGGGTTCTTCTGCAAAAGTGCATTCTAATGAAGTGGGGAGAGGGAGACTGGGAGAGAGCGGGGATGATGGGTTTAAGCTTTCGGACAGGCAGGGGCACGGGGTCCCAGGGCCCCCATACAAATGCTGCTTCTCGGGCTGGAAAGAAAATAAGTGACTATAGCCCTTCTGGGGCTGGATTTGCAGACCCTGCGGGTAGGGAAGGGGTCATGTGTGCACACACGCCTGTGTACTATACACACACATATGCCCCTGCTTTTGAACTCCAAGCTCGTGCTGTTTGCCGGGAGCCACATGTGCCCTGTGCAGGGGCTCTGCCCTCTGAGATCACACACACACACACACACACACACACACACACACACACACACACACACACACACACACATGCGCCCCTTTCCCTCTCCCAGGGCTGGGAGACATTGTCGCTCAGCACAATCACAACAGGCCCAGCGAGTCGCTGAGACGGAATGCATCAGATTCAATTCATTAGGACTGATCGCTCCCTGAATGGGGCTGAATAATTGATGAGCAGATGCAGCTTTCAGGATGTTCCGCATACTCCGAGGCTCGCTGGAGCCCTGTTATTTATTTATTTTTTTAAGCCAACAAACCCGGCCAAATGCTCGCTGGTGCAGGCGGGTGAAGGGAGTAGAGCAAAGGTTAGATGTTTTAATATGTGATGTTTACACTGTAAACTCTCTGTCCAAGGCTTGTGACAGAAATGGATACAGGCGGGTCGCCCCGAGATGCTGGGAACCGGAGGCAGGCTGGGGACGGGGCCTGGGGGCTGTGAGGTTCCTGCCGGCACAAGGCCCCTGGGCTGGGCAAAGCTTTTAGGCTGAAAGGGGGGCCAGGATGCCCCTCAGGCTGGCTGAGGTGCAGCAGTCGGGGGGGGGCAGCGAGGCAGATGCTGTTAGGGTCTCCTCTCTCCTCCCCAGGCTGGAGATGGGCCCCCGAGACAGCCCCTCCCCCAGTTCTCAGGCTCAGAGCCAGGCTTCCCGGAAAGTCACTCCAACCCAGACTAATGTCTCAGTTTCAGCTCAAGAAACACACACTGTCTGGCACTGTGACAGGTGGTGCATGCACAAGGGGGCATGTGACACGGCCCCAGTGTGCCGATGAGAGTGAGCCCTGGTGACAAGTGAGCAGAGGAGCGAAGCACTGATTGCACGTTTTGCTGCTACCTTCCGTTTCTCCAGCTGTTCTCCTGACATCTGCCCCTGGAGGTCCCATCTTCACTGCACGCGTGAAGGGGCCCAAAACAGAGGCAGCATCTGTCTCCCCAAACCTTTCCTTCCCCCAGACTCCCCTCTTCCTGTTCACAAGGCCTCCACCCCGTCTTGCTTCAGGAGTCTGGGGCCCCCTGGGGCCTTCCCCCTGTGCCAGGGCCCCTTTCGCAGGTCCGGACCCCCCTGCTTTCTCTTCCTTCCCATGGGCCCTAGGGCACAGGCTGGCCCCTCTCCGGGTTCATGTTGTCCCTTGGGGATATGCGTGAGCCTGCCCTGGCTCTTCAGAAAGGAACATAAGCCCCTGACCCAACACAGCCACCACGGACCCAGTGACTTTCCACCCCAGCTGCCTGGCTTTTACTGACCTCTCCTTAGCCAGGCCTGGCAGGCGCCACCTCTCCGTCCTGCCCCCTAGGTGACCGGGCCACCCTGCTCTCACCCACCGTCCAGACAATCTCCAGGCCTGTCAGTTCCAAAGAATGTGTTTGGGAGGGAGCTTCACACCCCCGCACAGCCCCTGAACCCAGGGGACAGCTGTCGTTTAGTCACGAATTCATTTATTTGCTCATTTATATGCATTCATTTGTTGAATGCACAGACATTTACTGAATGGCTGCCACGTACCAGGCACTGTGTTAGGTGCCCCCGCACAAAACAAAGACCTCACCCAGGTGAGCATGGAGGGCCTGGGAGGGAGGAGGATTTTAGGTACCAGGCGGTGCTCTCCAGGCCTCCAGCTGCATTAGCAGGTGGAAGGGCCTTGCCCATCCCATCAAAGCAGCCTCGGCCGGCCAGTCTGAGCCCTGGAAGGGAGTCAGGGGCCCCAGCATATGCACCCTCCGCCCAGCCTCCCGCTGCGTCTGCTCTCCGGCTCCTGCCCCTCTCCTACCTGTTGGTCTCTCATGGGCCCTGCTGAGTTCTGGGTGGCTCCATGCTGACATCAGGGGAACAATACAGCCTGTCACCTCTGACCTGGGCCTCTTGCCCAGGTGCCACGGACCCCTCATGCCCCTGGGGCCAGTGCTGCCTTGACTTGCAGTCCACAGAAGGAACTGGAATGTAGAGGTACCCGTGGCCTTCTTCTGTACCCGCTGCAATCTCCCCCCTCCCGGCCCCCAGCAATCTTCCACCCTGCCCCCTTTTTTCCAAACTCCAGGCCGGAGCCCTCTGTTCCGTGGCTGTCCACTCCCTCAGGACTGCCTGCTGCTGCCTGAGTGGCTGGCTGAAGAGCGGCCCACAATCCTGTGTGAGCGGGGGGGCTCCGGTTCAGGCTGGCAGTGGGGGGCGGCCTACCTTTGACGGCCACGTGGACGCTCTGGCTGATGGAGAGCTGCGGCTGGATGAGGACGCTGCACAGGTACTCCCCTTCGTCCATGCCCTTCTGCACATCAGTCAGCTTGAGGGTCCCGTTCTCGAACACCACCTGGCGGTGGTTGTCGGGCAGCAGGAGGGCGTCCTTATACCACTTGATGGAGTAGTAGGGGTAGCCGATGACCCTGCAGTTGATAAGGGTGTCCCGCCCAGCGACAGCTGTGATGTTCCTCATTGCTCGGATGCTGGGGGGGCCTGGGCAGGAGTTGGGAGGGAGGAGGAGAGGAGGGGCGATGGTGCGGTTAGCCAGGGACAGCCAGGCGCTGCCCCGTGATGCTCTTCTCAGTTGCTTGGACTCGGAAACTCTTAGGGGATGGAAATTTGGCAGGGGGAGAGGGAGGCCTTTTTCACAAGACTAAAGGCAGAGGTTGGAACTGGGGGCACCCGTGGTCTCTCCCGGACTCACTGTTACTAGCTTCCAATAGTTGCAAACAGACACGTTTCATTCATGCCCGGGGCGAGAATCCATTCCCCTAACGGGATAGGCTAGATGAGCGAACTGAAGCCTCACCAAGAAGTTACTGGGATTTGGGAGGGCGAGTCCTCATTTATGAGGAGATTAAGATTTGGGGGTTAAAATGGAAAAGTAGAGATTTTGTTATTTTCATTTGATTTGCTCATAATGGTCTTGTACCAAAAGGGATCGCACATACATTAACTATGTAAAGGACGATAGGAAGGTCTTCAATGGATGATTTTCTTTCAACAGGTAAATGTGTTTTGTGGGCCCCTGAGAAGGGGCTATAAAGAGGGGCTCTGACCATACTGGCGGAGGGGAGGGAGTGTCGTCACCTGGGTCAGCTAGGCAGATGGCCATGTGGGAATTGCAAAGGGGGCTCAGAGGCCACCATGCAGGGTTAGTGCTGGAGTGGGTACATGAAACTCTGGGCTTCCAGCTCCCCACCAAGTAGATGAGGGGCAGGACCAGGGCATCTCCCACGACCCTGCAGCTCTGTCCCCTTCCAGTTCAGAGAGGGCGGGAGGGTGGCCAAAGGGAGGCCACATTTCTCATGTGGGGTCAGAGACCTGGCACAGGTGAATTTAGCGTGAACCCCCCGCTCCCCTTCCCCGTTCCCATGACAGTCACCAGCGCCCCTAGTCCAGTGCCCCTTCTCTCCCACTCCCCTGCGCCTCTTCTGCTCTCGTGTCAGGGCTCACTGGTTGGGTCAGATGAGGACCAGTCTGAAGCCACAGGGCTGCAAAAAGCTTCAGAGGATCCTCTGCTCTCACCATAGCAACTTGGAGACCTGAGGCACGGGGATGGTCACCTTGAGGACTCCTTCCCCCTCTCCTGAAGGTGCTTGCCTTGGGGCACCCTCACCCAGCCTGAGTCCCCTATTCTTGATGGCTGGGGTCTTGGAGGGTAGCCAGGGGAGGGTGGACTGAGAGATGCTGGTGCCCTGGCTCCTGGCTGCTTACACCTCCTGGAGTATTGTGGGAGTGGGATACAGCTTCGGTGGACACCCCTATCAAAGGGCAAGCCTGGCCCCACTGCCCCTTGCTTGTCCCTGGCCTTGCAAGGTCCTGGTGGGACTGTAGGTGCCAGTGGAGTGCTTAGTGTCCCTGGGGCCAGAGAGATTGATGGGGAGGAACGGGGTGGCGGGCAGGATTGTGGGAGGGGTGAAGGGGGATGGGGAATGGGAATACAAAGGGGGTGAACTGTACCAGACACACACACACACACACACACACACACACACACACACACACACACACACACAAGAATGGATGATGGGACTTGGGGAGGGCAGGGAAACGGGGAGAGAGAGGAGAGAAACCTCTACTAAAATCAAAATGACAATTAATAATAAGTACTAATCACCACAAGAAGAATGGTAACCACAGAGATGGCAAAGGAACTCAAAAGCCTATTCTGATATTTAAATGTAGACAGGCACCTCTTACGTTTATTCGCGCCTGATATTCAGCACTGCCCACCGAGTTCCGTGCGGTGCACCGGTACACGCCCCCGTCGCGGATCTGGGGCCCCGTGACATTCATGTGGCTGATGGTGGTGCCGTCGGACATGGTGTACTGGCTGGTGCGGTGGCTTCCGTCCCGCACGACGGGCTCGTCGTCCAGGGCCCAGGTGACGGTAGGGGGCGGGGCGCCCTTGGCTGCGCACATCAGTGAGAACTGCTCCCCGGGGTTGACCACCTTCTCGCTGAAGGATGAGACGATGCGGGGCGTGCCGTCTGCAGGGAGCGAGGAGCCCCCTTAAGGGTCACCGAGTCACAGAGAGACCACCCCCCAGGCCACCCCACCTCGTCATGGGGAGGAGGCAACGCAGAGGACATAACAGTGGTAAAGCACTTCCGCGTACTTCCAAGATTCACGTACCATCCGCAAAACCCTGTTCAGTGCACGTGAATGAAGACTCCTGGATTTGAATCCTCCCTCAACTACCTGTTAGCTCTGTGTCTTTGGGCAAGTTACTTAACCTCTCTGAGTCTTTCCATCTCCCCTCTGTGGAGGATGGAGATAATGGGGATAATGATTATATCCTCCTGGTACTGATGATGTGAGGAGTAAATGAATTAATGCATTAAAGATGCTTACACAGCACTTTGGAAGTGCTTAATAAATGTTAGCTCCTCTCAACTTTTCCTTCTCTGTCTCTTTCTCCTCCCTTTTAAAATAAAGCCATAGAGGCTCAGAGGTTAGCTATGTGTGGAACCAGGACCTGAACGGTCCAATTCCAGCTCTCATTCGAGCGGGAGGGGTGCTGGTGCTGTAGCTCTGTTAGCAAAAGCCTGACGCTTGAGCCTTAAAATGCAAGCTGCCCAGGGGCAGTGGTGGTGGTGGGGTCTATTTTGGGGCTTAAGTCTTGGTTAATGGAATAACCTTGGACAGGACAAGTAACCCCCCCGGGCCCCACTTCCTCCATGGATCACGGAGGATGTAATCATTAACCCTGGCCATCCTTCCACACAGGATTGCTGTAAAGGATTAAAATAGGTGCTAAATCCTTGAAAAAGTCAAACACCAAAACAAACATATAAAAAAAAGCAAGGCAAATGTAACCTGGCACTCTACATGCCACCCACATTTCACACCAAAATGCTGACGTTAACTCAGGCTGCCAGCCCCTGGCCCCATTTCTGAGGGAGACCCTTATCTCCAACCTGGGGAGAGCCTGGTGCCTGGTGGAGCCTGGGACTGCCTGGCACGGTCACTGCCTTTGGCCTCTCCTCTGCCTCTCTCCCCAGCCCTCCCTCTCTGGCTGCCCTCCCTTCCAGCTCATTGCCCCTCTCACCAGCCTCATTCTCCGCATCCCAGCTCTGAACTGGCGGGCACCAGCTGTCCTGTAAGATCCACCAACGGCATAGGGGTAGCCCTCAGAGAGACAATGCACTGGGTGGGAGTAGTCTGCTCCTGGGTGGGGAGTAGTTCAGACAGGAGGTCCCCTGAGATGAAAGGCACCCATTTCACACTAGGCTGCGCCCAGCTGATGTGTTTCCTCATTGGGAAGAGAGACCAGGGATAGGGCAGGACAAGAGGAGGTAGGGGCTGAGGAAGGCAGTTTGCTGGGCACTGGGTGAAGGATGAGGGCTTAGTTTTGATGGATGCCCAGCTCTCATGCCCCACTTGCCAAGGAATGAGGACCCCTGGGCTGTAACAGTGAGACAGATACCCGTGGGGTTTGCCCGGGTTTGGTGTTTTTGTTATCACAGTGAAAAATCCTTGGAAGGAACAGGATTATGGGAGCAACAAAGGAGCTGGGGAACGACTAAATTTGTTGGTAAAGATAGGGCCTCTGCTAAACCCCCCTGCATCTTTGTGCAAATAAGAAAAAGGTGCCTCCTCTGCATGGCCACAGCGCAGTGTGGGCGCATGGCTTGGTAAGTGGGTGCAAGCTGGATTTCAGTCCTCACCCTCTTAGCTGGGCACCTTGTGCAGTGAACGACCCGAACAACCATACACAGAGGTGCTGGGTGAGGAACCTTGGGGGGGTGGTAGCTTTAAAGGGAGAGAGAAGCAGGCAGAAAACCAGGTCCATGGTAAGAAACAGGGCCTGCTGTGAAGAGACCTCAGGCAGGGAGAGGATTCAAAAATCCAGAGGTTCCCAGCACCCTTCCAGGGCCTCTGGGAGACCGAGAGTCTTTGAGACCCTACTGAAGGCCCTTCTAATAGTGAAGTTCTAGTAATTTTGAAGGGCAGAGTCAACAGAGTATGGCGGATAAGAGCCCTGAGTTCAAACCCCAGCCCTCTTCCTTAGCAGGGCTGTGTGACCTTGGGCAAGTGACCGGAGCCTCGGTTTCCTCAACTGCAAAATGGTTATTATTAAAAAAAAAAAAAAAAAAAAAGTATCTCCACACAGGGCCCTTGGGAGGATTAAATAAGATAGTGCATCTGCCTGGAGTGGTGTGAGTGCTGGATGAATGCCTCCTGCCTCTGGCCACGCTGCAGGAGTCCTGAACCTGCCCGTGTGCCCCGGCGGCCCCAGCTCACCCTCGAGCACAATGATGGCGAAGTCCTGGGCGGTCTGGGCTTTGCGGGTGGCGAAGCACTGGTAGGCCCCGGAGTGGCTCTTCTGGGCCGAGGTGATGAGCAGGGTCTCGTTGCTGAGCCCGCGGATGGAGATGGCCTCGTTGGGCAGCACCAGCTCGGTGTTGCGGTACCAGCGGAGGGTGAACTCCGGGGAGCCCGTCAGGGCGCAGGAGAGGATGACCGTGCTTCCAATGCCGGTCTTCAGCTTCTTTGGTGTCAGGGTCACATGAAGAGGGTCTGGACCGGACCAGGCAGGGGAGAGGCGAGGGAAAACGGGGAGGAAAATAGAAGAAAAAGGACTCACTGTGAGTGGAGTGTGGCCCAGGAGTCAGGAGGCCCTGATTCTGTCTCCAAGACTCCTTGTAGCAGGGGGGACCAGGAAGAGCGAATTCCTTTCTCTAGGCCTCAGTTTACTCATCTGTTAAATGGCAGGGTCAGGCCAGGAGATGTCTCTACATCTGTTATTCTGATGGCTTGTGCTTTCCTGACGTGGGCCCTTTGGCTGGGCGGGGCTGGGAAGCTCCCTTTGGCTCATGAGGAGGATGGGAGCTTGGCTGGTTCATTGTCCTCGCTGTCACCCACTCTAGAAACCAGGGAGGCACCCGCGGCCCAGCCACCTGTCTCCTGTACTTATACAGATAACCACTTGCTACCTTCTGCTGGTCTGACCTCCTTTATATGCATCAGTTAACCCCTTGCTCTTCATCCCCACCACCCCTGTCCTGCTGCAGGCCTGCAGCTCCTGGCCTGGACCCATGCAGTACTCTCTTCTCCCTGCCCCCCTTTGCCCTGTGTCCCTCCATCGGTTCTCCATGCTGCAGCCAGCCACCGCCCTGTTCAGAACTTCCACGGCGCCCAAACACTCAGCGTGGCATTCAAGGCCATCAAGGCCCTTGGGGACCTGGCGCCCTTCTCAGCAATGCAGTGTCTAGACCAGCAGCCTGCCTGTGGTTCCTGCACACCCAGAGTCTCACCTAGAGCACTCTTTGCCCCCTTTACCTACTTCCTACTCATCCTTCACATTGAACTCAGGTGTCCTCTCTTCCAGGAAGCCTTCCTGGACACCACTCCCCTCCCAGGCTGGGTTAAAGATCTCTCTTCTGGGGCTCCCTGTGTGTAACTAACACAATGCTAAGCTCATGGTCTTCTAATCACCACTTTGTTTCTATCTCTCCCTTTGGACTATGAGCCACTTGAAAGCAGGGAGGTGTCCCTCATCTTTATATCACTACTGCTGTCCGAGTCATGTTTATTGCTTGACTGGCTGGCTGGCTGGTTACCACCCCCAAGCTGGCCTCTCTCCCTTGATCTCCATGGGCTTGGGGTTCTATACAGGAGCTTGAGGCCTGCAGGAGCCTTGGACCCCCAAGGAGGGAGCCTACAGGAGATGGGGGCACGGCAGGCCCGTCTGGGTGGGCACAGTCAAAGCACACACAAGTCTGCTCACACTCTGCTCTCCCCACTCACTCCCAGAGCCTCTGCCCGCTGTCCAGGAAATGTCAGTGCAACATGATGCAGGTGGCATCCTGCTTGTCCCGGTCACCAGCCAGGGCTCTCAGGGCCCTGCCAGCCAGCTGCTCTCTCCTCACTGCCCCTGCACGGGCTAGGATGCGTGGGAGGCTTGGGGGCAGAATGACGTGGAGTATGGAAAGCACTGCTCTCCTCTCCATGAACCTGGCAGAGAGGAGCTATCAGAAGGATGGAAGACGGAGAAAAGCCAAGTCACTTCCCTTTGAACCTGGTTGTCCAGTCAAGCCCAGTGTGGGAGAGGGTGGGGAGCTGTCTCAGAGGAGAATGAGGTGTACCCTTCCACTCAGGGGCGGGGGCAGGCGGTGCGTGCACACAGCTGTAGGCAGTTACTTATTGTGTGTCTGTGTGCGTGCTCTAGGATGAGAGTGCGTTACGCGGAGGAATGTGTGTATCTGTGAGTGTACGTGGGCCCCATGTATTTGTGCACATGTGTATGGGGAGGTGGGCATGTGAACTTTCAACACATCTGCCTGTGTGTGTGTGTGTGTAAGTACCTGCCTGCCTGTCTGTCCTGAGGCAGGAGCTCTGAACACCAAATTACTCAGAGTTAGGTTTGCTAATTTTCCAAGGATTTGAGGGTACGTGGCTCTCCTGACCTGTTCCCTGAGACAGTGTGTGTGTATGAATGTGAGTGTGAGTGTGAGTGTGTGTGTGTGTGTGTGTGTGTGTATAGCAGGAGTGGTTGAAGGTAATTCTAGACCAAACAATTTTGGACAGTGCTTAGGTCAAGAGGGTACTACTCCTGGTCCTTCTACCTGCCTACTCTGCGGTCCAGGGTTTGTTTATACGAGAGGACACCCCCCCCTTGCCCCCAAGCCTTCAGCATTGTAACCTAAGCATTTGTATTATGAACTGTTGCTCCCAGAGCATTTCTTGGGGCTCTTTCTGCTCTTCCAGCTTCACAGTGAATTTGCAGAGGGGAGGGTCTCTTCCCCACACTGCAGATAAATGTGCTCCAACTGTCAAGACCCCCTTGACTACGGGGAGGACACCGGGCCCATATCTGGGCTGAGGGCGACAGGACAGCAGGCCCAGAAGGCCAGGAGGGGGTGGGCTCTGTGTGGTGCTCTGGTCCACCTGAGGGTCCGCAGACCTGCAGCTCTGTGCTCATGAGATAGGTGGTGAGCTGGGAGGAGAGCATCTTTGGTCAATCTTAATGGCAGAGGGGCCCTTTCTGCAGGATGGGGATGGGATCACTTCTGGACAGCCTCTTTCTGCTGCCCAGGCCGAATCCCTCACAATGCCCTCAGGTGCAAAGTTCAAGGACTCAGGCTATTGCTGCCCCACAGGAGTGAGATCCCACAATCCTGGGTATCCAAATCTCCAAATCTCAGCTCCACTGCTGCCAACACCTTCCCTGCAGCCCCGAGAGCAGGGAACTCGAGGGAGGGACGGGGTGGTGGGGCGCAAAGGATGCCCCTGGGTCTCATAAATCCCCCTCCAGGGTTCTTTCCCTAGCTTCAGCCCCTCTGCCTCGACCTCTCTGCCCTTCCGGCAGCTCAGCAGCAGCAGGGGTCTGCGAAGACCTCCTGCTCTCCACACGTGCTCCCTGGACCCTGGGGCTCTGGGATGGGGAGGAACAGGAAGGACCAGAGTTAGTGCCCAACTGGCAGGTCCTGGAAAGGCTGCCTTGGTTGTTTACCTCCAGTGTCTGCTCTGATCAATCAGTACCTCTATTAATTATCGCTAAATATTCTGAATGTCGCCTCTGATGGGTTCACATGTCCTCTGATAGATTCACATCAGCATTGTTTCCTTTAGTATAGACTCTGCCTCCTCCCAAGAAGCTGAGGAGCCCCGTGAGCTTATCACATCACCGTCATTGTCCCTTTTGACCCTCGTGACCTCTGGGAGGTAGGAGGGCCAGGGTTATTACCCCGTTTGACAGAAGAGGGCACAGAGGTGATGCCCAGGGTTATACGATTTTCCCCAAGTCAGTTACTATCTGACGATATCAGAACCAAAAGGCAGGTCTTCTGATTTCAAACCCAGTGCTTTTCCGAGGACACCAACCTGCCTTCCCCAGGACACGAACCTGCCTTCCCCAGGACACCAACCTGCCTCCCCCAACCAGGGGCTCATCCCCTGGGGCCGGCCAGAGGCAGGGGCGGCTGCCCCCACACCCCTCCCCACCGCACGCGGTGCCCTCAAAGGTTACTGAAGCTGGAAGAGGGGCTTCCCCGCTCACCGATGACTGTGAGGGTGCCTGTGGCCTCTGCTGAGCCGAAGGTGTTGGTGACCTCACAGATGTAGGTGCCGCTGTCCTCGGTCCGCAGGTCACTGATGGTCAGCCCCGTGATGTGCTTGGTCCAGCGGCTATCAGCTGGGAGGGGTCGGCCATCCTTGAGCCAGCGGATGGCAGGGATGGGGTAGCCGGAGGCGGTGCAGGGCAGCTCCATGTTGTGGCCGGCCCACACTTCCTGGGAGTGGAAGCCGTCCAGGATGGTGGGGATCGACTCGGCCGGGTCTGGAAGGCAGAGAACACGAGAGGTCCTGGCCAGCTCTGGGTGGGAGCAGGAAGGCAGGCGCCCAGAGCTTGCTGCCCACTGGTGCCCGGAGTGAATGATACCCAGTGTGGGAGGCTCACTGTGTCTCCCTGTGCCCCAGACTCTGGCCCAAACGCTCCTACTCGGGCCAGACGGAGGCCCTGAGAAGCACGGCTGGGAGCAGGGGCTGGGGGAGGAGAGGATATGGTGGGCAGACTAGGCTAGAATGACAGACAGACAGACAGAGGGAAAAAGGGAAACAGCAAGAGACACAGGGAGGGAGAGACTTTCATACAAACAGTCCCTGTGTCATGAGAATCATGACATCTTGGGTTTGTAATTCTGGTCAGTCTCAGTCTGGGCCCATCAGGGATGGGTATCCCTGTCGCCTCCTGTCTCCTCCCACCTGCAATCTGGGCAGGCTCAGAGGGGGCAGTGCCTTTCCACTGGGGCCCAGAAGGATTCGGAAGTTAAGCCTTCCACAAAACACACTGGCTACCCCAACGATGCTTCTGTTTTTTGCATTCCCAAACCTAGAGAAAGCAGCGACTGCGGGCCTGCGCCCCACACTGCAGGAGGCCTAGGCCCTCACTGGTGGGATTCTGTGTGTGATGCCCGTGCTATGTGAGCGGTGTGCTGGCTGCTACCTCAGTCTAGTTCTCACCCTAAAAGGCCTCTCTGGGTTTTCTGCCCACCGGGGACCTTCCCCTGATGTAAAACTCCCATAGGCTCCCTCTACCTACATATATTACAATCCACACTTCTTATCCTGAATTAGGCCTTCTGGGATCTGTGATCTCACCCCAACCGGGTCCCTGGCCTGGCCTGCCTCCCCCCGACCCCTTTCTGATCTCACCAGTTCCCCACTCAGGGCATGCTGCCAGCGCACTGCCCGCCAGCCTGCTCTGCTTGGCCAACTGCTACTGATCTTTCACAAACCAGCTTCAACGTCACCTCCTCTGGACGCCTCCCTCAGGCCACTTTCACTGGATTCCCATAGAGCTTTCTTTTTCTTTCATTTTATGTTCAAGCAACCTTTTCTTTTTAAAGAAAAGGCATGAAAAGTGCAATATATGCACATGACAAAACTTCAGAAAGTAGAGAAGAGCATACAGTGAAAAAGGAGTCCCTCTCACCCCTGCACCCAGCCATCCAACTTCCCTCCCAGGGGCAACCACTGTCGCCACTTCCCCCCAGGCCCTTGCCAACAGCACTTAGCACCAGGCCATGTATCTGGCTCCCCTGGAAGGCCGAGAGCTCCTTGAGGCAGCGCTGATCCCCTCCGGCATCTCCATGTGCCTGGCACAGAGCAGGGCTGCTGAACCATAAACGTCTGAGGGAGGGTGAACGGGGGCACGTGGGCATGGGGTGGGCCGGGGGTCTGCCTTTTCCACATGGCAGAACTTTACAGGCTCATGGAATAGTAGAGCTGGCTTAGGGACTCGGAAGGCACACACAGATGAGGACCTGGAGACCAGAGAGGTGCAGTGACCTGCTCAGATCACACTGCAGAGCCAAGTTCCGAAACCAGGTCTCTCCCACCTTGTTCAGTAAATGGGGTCTGAGACGGAATAATCTAACCCTGGATTCTGCTCCAGAGTGAACCGTGAGAGCGCTGACGCCCCTCTTGGCCCCTCCTTGACTAAATGGGAAATTTCCTCTGTCCTCAGCTCACCTACCCCCCTGCCACCTTTGGAGACAGGCTGGGCTAGGAATGCTCCTCCCCGGGGAAAGAACTTTCCAGAAGATTCTCTGCTCCTTCCCTATTGTCCATGGCGTCTCACAAGGAGCCTGAGACTGGGAATCAGGAGACCCAGGCACCAGTGGGCCTGGGTCACTGATAAGCCATGTGACCTTGGGTGAGTCTTATGATCTCCCAGAGCCTGAGTTTCCTCGTCTGCACGTGGAGGTGATACCGCTGCTTCCAGATCTCCTAAGGCTGTTGTGGGCAACAGAGCAAAATGTGTGTCAAAGAGCTCGAGTGACACTAACCCACCATGCAGACGTGCCCGGCGATTACTATTCTGCCCCCGCCCACCCTCCCTCCCTCCCTGCCAGCTTCTGCGGCCTCTTCCTCATCCTGTGGGAATGGTCGGGCTAAACAAACCCGGTGCTAGGGAAGAATTACTCAATGTGACACTTAATTGATGCAAAATACACAAATTCCGTGGCGCACCGCAGAATTTACAAGCGGAGGGGCCCACGGGGCGCTGGAGGAAGGGGCTGGGGGTGGGGATGGAATTAATCGCCGAGTCTCAGGCGTGAAATTAAATTCTGAGGGAAAGAAACCTCTTTCATTACTCCGGAGCAGAAGTAAAATGCTGTGGCGTGTATGGCGACAGCCTGGGGGGATTGGGGGCTGCCAGGGCCAGTGCAGGGCTGGGAGACAGATGGCCTGGCCCTGAGAAATCTCTGGGGGTACGCTGGGGCTGGGCTGGTGGGGGGTAGGGGGTCAGTGTGCCCCGGGGTCGGGGTCGGGGGCTGCTGGGACCTCCCCCAGCTGGCTGAACAGTTCTGCCCTGGAATATGACGTCTGCACCTGGCTCGGCACCCCGTGAGCTGGGGAACCCTGGTCTAGTCTCTCAGCCTCTCTGGTCCCTGGTGCCCTCCTTTATAAATGCAAATGATGGTGTCTCTTCCACAGAGCTAATGCCCATGACAGCACTTGGTAAACTCCAAAAAGCACCTCGATGTGACGAATGGTTATTAGGTTGTATTTTTAGGGGGCTCAGACTTTTCTTGCAACTGCCTCCTCTTCGGAGAATTAACAGAAAAATGAAAAGTCCCTCCCCGCTCCCGCCCCCGCCCCCTGAGATGTAGTAGGAATAATAATCCAGCAACAATAGAACAACAATAACGACGACCACAACAAGCAGAGCAGCTACTCTCTACTGAGCCCTTCCTATGTGTTCGGCCCCATGCTAAGCTTTTTACACGCGGCACCCTATTTAATTCTCACAACAGCCTCAAAGAGAACATGTCACTCCCATTTTACAGATGGGGAAGCTGAGGTTTGGAGACATTATTGATTTGATGTCAGGTTGTACAGCTAGTGAGTGCTGAGGCTAAGACTGAAACCTTGGTCTGATTCCCAAGTCCTTTTTCCATACATCTCACTCTCTCCTTCCCCCTTCCCTCCCTATTACTTAATCAAACACTTGGTGAGAACTGAAAAAACCACAGGTGTGGTAGTGCCCTCATCCAATGACCATCTATAAGGCACTGCTGCGGGGATCATTCTGCTGCTTCCTCTTGCCTTTGGACCTGGTGAGGAGGAGGGGCAGCCGTCCCTTGGGGTGTCCCGGGCTCAGACCCCCTCAGCCACCAGGTGCCTTGGCAGGGCCCAGCTCTGCCAGGACACCCAGCTGCATCTCCCATCCCTGATTCCAGGGGCTGGCCCAGAGCTTCTGGCCAGGGAGGGATGACACCCTTCCTGACCACCGGCCCCAGGAGCTCACAGGGTTCTGGCCACTAAGGAGTGAAACATCTCAGTTGAAAGCTGCCTTGGGACTGACCCCCTACCCTCAACTCTGGGAGTGGATCTGAAATGTGAGGCTGTGGGCAGAGGCCTGAGCCCTCCTGACACGAATCTCCTTCTGCGCTGCCTCGCTTGGGTATCAGTTGCATTTTTGCCGAGACAAGCTGCTTGTAGATTGCCTTGTCACATCACATCACATCAGGGCCCGCGTCACTCCTGGGGCCCCTTCCCCTCGGCTCCCCTCCGCTCCTAACGTCTTTCACCCTGTCGCAGTCATCTTGTCTATCCTTGTCTCTCTGTTAGGTTTCTGTTTTTCTCTGTCCTATGTTTTTCTCTCTCTGTGCCCATGCCTCTCCCCTTTTGTCATCTGGGTGCCTCCCTATCTTTGCTTCTCCGTTTCTCTATTTGGGCTTCATCTCCGAGTCTCTGGTAGCATCTCCCATTCTCCGCATCCCCACCCGCCATCCCCAGCTGGTGGGCAATGAGAGCAGGAGAAGGGTTGGCGTATCCTCCAGTTTAAAGGGTGCCTTTTTTGAGGGACAAGAGTGGAAGTAAGATTAGTAGGATGAAGGGGCTAAATATTCGTGCAGGGGAAAGGAGCAGGCCTGCAGCAGGGAGGATTTCTGTGCCTTTCCCGCATCGTATGAAAGGCATGCAAATGAGATGCAAAACACTACACAAACAAGTCCCTATCATTTGGAAGGTAACCACTGACACATTTGGGAATTGGGCCGCAGATGGCAAGGTCTAGCCACAAAGATGGGGCCACACAGCACAGCCCCATCTCCTCCCCACGTGACAGCGCAGTTTCCCTTGGCACTGATTAATTCCACAAATATTTACCTAGCACCTACTATGTGCCAGGCACAGGGCCAGGCTCTGGAGACACAAGGGGGAATCAGAGAGCCCGATCCTCACTCTCCTGGCTTCCGCTTTTCCACTCTTGCCCCCAAATGCACCAGGCAAATAAGAGGGGGTCCTGGATAGAGTCACCTGCTGGTCAGGGTAGCCAAACCACAGAATGTCAGAGGTAGACGGAATCTGAGCTGTCACCTAATCTAGCTCCTTTTTCAGAGATCCAGAGACGTTGCATGACTTGGTGGGGGCTAGTCCCCAAACCCAGGTGTTCTGACTATCGGTTCATCTCCCTTCCAAAAGCCACTCTGATCCCACCTCCACGAGAGCAGAGATTTTCAAACTGCAGGTCACAAACTGTTAGGAAGTTATGAAATCCATTTGGTGAGTTGGGTCCAGCATTTAGATAAATTGAAAGGGGATAGAATAGAATAGAAAATATCAGAGTGCATCGCAATGCACGTGGTAGGAAATACCAGCGTGCATTGCATAGGTTATGATGTCTGTGGACCACTGTCAGGAGTGTGAAAAGTGCTATTCCGGAAAGCCTTCCTTGAAGAGCGCCAAGTGCCCTTCTTTCTTCTGTGACTGGGGCACGTGTGTGGTGTTTGATTAGCCCCTTCTATGAGGGTGTGCAGCTGGAGGATGCTGGGGTCAGGGGGCTCAGTGTGAATTCTGGCTGTGCCTCCCACTGGTTAAACAGTTGGGGCAAGTTGCTTGGCTTCCCTAGGTTCTGGTTTTCTCACCTGTAGAAATAAGGAGAGCAGTGCACACCTCACAAGGCTATTATAGGGCCTAAGTGAAATTTCTGGCACACAGGGGGATTCAGTAAATATTAGCTTTCATCCTTCCATAAGGAGCTATAATCACTCCAGAATAAAAATGCTTTATTTAATTTAGAGATTTTTTTTAACCTTTTGTTTGCCTACTTTCAAATGTTGTGAGGTGGGCTATAACAAAAGACATACATGTATTCAAAACTAGGTAGAATAGAATCCTAAAAAATACTTAGAGACACAAGGAAGTACAAAATCTCCCTAATCAAATCCAATCCAACTGAATCATTATTATGTTTGCATAGCAGATTGTATCTATGAACTTCCTGGCGGCAAAGGCAAAAAAGGAAAGAGAGGATGGGTTCCATATCCCTCATTATTTGATAAATGGTAAAATAACAATTCTTCAGGAGAGTTAAGCTTTCTCAGGTATAGACTCCTGAAAAGAATTTAACTGTAGAGTCCTTATATGAAGGATACCCCAAACCAAACTGGACAAGGTCTCCCCCAGTGGTTTCTGTACCTGTGTTCTTTAATCTCCTTCTCTGAATCCCCTGAGCACACAGCAGACTCCCTGATCAGTGGTGCCGACATGCCCACCTGGTCCCGGGGGTGGGCTGGTGCCCTTCCTCCCCAGCCTTCTCGCCTACCTGTCACGGAGAGGCGGGCCCCGTTGCTCTGCCGGGTCTCCCCGCTATACTTGTGCTTGGTGATGCAGCGGTAGGTGGAGAGGGCGTCCTCCTTCTGCACGTCAGAGATGTACAGCCCGCCGTGGTAAGTAATAAAAAACCTGTTTTCTGGAGACATAATCAGGACACAGTCGATTACTCCTCTGGCTGGGCACACTACCAGAAGCAACTTGGGCCTGCAGGTGGCCTTCTCCTAGGCCAGGACTGCTGCCCAGGGGAGGGGAGGTGATGGGGAAAACAAGGGGGTGAAGCTGATGTAGTGCTGAAGGCAGGGGAGCATCTCTAACCAATGAGGATTTTCTATGTGCAAACAAATAGAAATTACAATGATTATTCCTTTAAGTGTAGATACTTCAGCTTTTTACAGGAAGATGTTGGGCTTTGGAGTCAGACTAAGATCTGAGTTCCAATCTGACTCTTTTACTTATTAGCTGTGTGACCTTGGGAAAGATACTTAACCTCTCTGAGCCTTATCTGTGCAACAGGGTGCAAATAATCCTTCATAGAGTATTATTATTATTAGAGTATTATTATTATTATTATTAAAAAGTAATAAAGTGTCTGGCACACAGTAAGTGCTCACTTAGTGAATATCAGTCCTCATCTTTCCCATCTCTTTGCAAGAGTTTGCAAAGCTTTAATGTTCATTGCTTGCTTGTTCTTACAATTGTTTGAGGTGTCATCTCCATTTTAAAATCACACAGCCAGTAAGTGGATCAGAACTCAGGCCTTCTGGTTCCCAGCTCTCCCTTTGCACTGAGCCTAAACACAAGCCTAAATCCCTTTCTCTCAGTTTTCATCATTTATTCACCCAAGAAACAGTTATTGAGGCTAAGCTATACTAGGAGTGGGGGCGTGGAGATAACAGATTTACAATACTAATTCATCATACAGTTTTTGATACCGTTTTGTTCAAGGCAAAGGTGCCAGCACTGCGCCCTCCATGATCTCACTGCCGTGACAGCGAGAAGCAGAAAGGACAGAGTAGTTTCACCCATTTAGCTGATTACGAGACAAGACTCCACTCCGAGGTAGAGTGGATTTTCGCGTCCAAGGTCCTAAGGCAAACCCTGAACTTGAGCTAGTCAGGGCTGATTTTAAAAGGGGAGAATGTGGACTTGAGGGTTGGGGAGGGGCTTGCATCTGGCTTTGGGACTCTCTAAGCTCATGGTCTCCCACCCAAGACCCAGCCAGACTGAGATCGAGAAGTTAACCTAGGGTCCCTCTGCCTGCTCTCTAGGGGCACAGCTGCTTCCCCAGGAGGGCATAGCAGACCCCAGGCTGCCATCTTCACCAGAGGGGGCATCAGAATCAGGACAGTGAATAATGACTTACAAGAAAGCTGCAGGGGAGAGGGTAATGCTGACCTCATACAAAGGACCTGCTAACATTGGACTGTCAGGCTTTCATAAGGAAACATTTTGGGTAGCCCCATGTCCTTCAAATCCTATTATTTTGAGGTCTGCTTCCTCCTACCTGGGCACTGAGTGAGCCCTCTCAACCACTGACAAGAGCCCTGATACTGGCTCACTCTCCTATTAGGAATATTCTGTGGTGTCTCATCCCTCCAAGCACAAGCCCAAGATTTCAGCACCAGCAAACAGGGACCTCACCAAAGGATACTTTCCAACAAGAAAAGCTGTAGAACTGCAGGGTTGAAAAGCTGAATGTGCTTGACCACATCTTTAACAAAGCTTCTCTGGCCTTCATTTGAATACCTCCAGGGCTGGGGCACTCACTACTTCATTTAGTGGTCTGTTCCAAAGTTGATAGCTCTGACTTTGAGAAAGATCTCCCTTGCTCACAATTGAGCTCCATGGGTCCTGGTTTCTACTTGTTGGACCCTTACAGAACCAGCCTAAACCTGTGTTACTGACACACTCCCTCACAAACTGGAAGGCAGCTATCATGCCCTTTGACTTTTCATCAGGCCAAGTAGTCTTTGGATTTTATTTTTTAATCGTTATTTAGTATGGTTTCAAATAACTTCATCAATCTGATTGATCTCTCGCTTAATAAACTTTGGTTTATCTACAAATCTCTGAATTTTCCCTCCCTCCCTCCCACTCTCCACCCTCCCCTCCTTGTCTTCCTCCCTCCCTCTCATCTCCTTTCCGTGTCTCTTTGTACAGGACTAGACCTGCTATGTGGCAGGCACTTTGCCAAGTCGTGGGGATCCAACTGTCAGCTTATCTGGCAGGGTGGAATACAGCAGGGCTACCAACTTGCAGCCTGAGCTGCATGAACTTTTTAGGGGAGATTGAGTGGGGGTGGGGAGGCAGACCCATTATACTACTGCTTCATACTCTGCCCGCAACTAAAGGCCCTGGTCGTGTGTCTGCAAACTGCTGCTGGGCCACTTTCCTTCTCTCCATCCTTGGACACCTGGCCATGTGGGCCCAGGTCCAGGACTTCACACGGATCCCTGCTGAGTGGCATCCTGTTGGGATCTCCCTAGATGAGCACTTGGCCAGCTGGCAGCCTGCCTGGAGCTTGTGGACCCCTGCCCCGCCCCCTCCAACACGCAGACCACACCTTGTAGACTCCCGCTCAGTGCTGTGGGTAAAAGATGAAAAGGAAGCAGGAGGGAGCCAGGCCCTGCTGCCAGCAGTCAGAGGACCCGCGCGCGGGAAGCACAGAGAAAGTCTGGCTCCCTCACCAGACTCTGCATGTGCCGTTTTGTCTCCATGTTGTGACATCCCAAAGTCAAATGCGGAAGCTCTCCCGTAATTTATTATGTAACTGGGACTGGAATGCAGAACTACTGGAGGGTGTTGCTGCCAATCAGAAGTACCAGGATTGGAGGTGGTGGTGGCAGTGGGATAAGGAAAAACAGGAAAGACCCTAAAATCAACCCTAGCAACCCACAGGTGCTCCAGCCTGGACAGCTAGGACCCTGTTATCGCCAGAACGACGCTGACAACGGTGCACTTGGCCCAAAGGAATTTTAAGCTGGGGAGGGGTGTTGCCGTGCTGGTGGTGGGGAGCTGGGGTTTCTATAGCAACAAGCAGCTGCTGCATCTGATGTTTCACATCCTTCATTGTCCTCATTTTCCCCCTCCCTTCCCCCTTCTTGTGCATATTTAATTGCAGTAACATTTCCAGATACAGTGTATCGCTCCTGAAACAAAGGCAGGCCACAGCCAGGGAGATGCGCAGCAAGCAAGAGGGGAAGGAGAAATCAGGGCTATTATGTTAATCCCCACTGGGGGGGACTTGTGCAACGTCAGTTCTGCATGTTTGATGAGAATCAGATGATGGGCCCTGCTGGGGAAGGAAGGAGAAGGGGGCCTGTGGAGAGAGAGGCATACGGTGTGGAGAGCGGAGGAGGCACAGATAGCTGGTGGGGGGTTCAGAAGGGCCAGGGCTCCAAACACGGCTGGTCTCCAAGGCTGGCTCCAGCGGGGCGCCCTGGCAGTCTGGCAGCCCATCCTCCGCAGCCCAAATGGGACCAGCTATCCTTGGACTGGGTAGAGGAGCCATTATCCCACACCTTGGCTCCTCCTCCTTGGGGCAGGCTGCATCCAGCTGGAAGAGGACAGAGTGGCAGCCAGGACCACCACGTCCAGCCCCCATCCCGAGGCCATTTGGACATGTGCGTCTGGGACCATTTTTGGTTGACACCATAACTTGGGGGTACTAATGGCATTTAGTGGTCAGGTTAGAGTAACAACAACTATTCTACCCCAAATGTCAACAGCGTGCCCACGGAGGATCACCTTCTTTTAGGCTCTAGGACCAGGATATGGAACTGTGTTTAAATGTAGACTCTGCCACTGGCGCTGCCTGACTGTTGCAGCTCAAATTCTGCAGTATCATCTGCGAACACGCCCGCGACCAGGGGAGTGCTGCGCGTGGTTAATGAATCCTTTTCTTGTTTTTATCATTGCTCGAATACTCCAGCCTGCTTCACTGTCCTTTTCCTGGTGATCTGGAGCACATCTCTCCTTTTTTTTTTAAAGCTAAACATTTATTGAGCACCCGTTACATGTTAGGCCAAGGGCTTTAGGAACATTATCTCGTTTAATCCCCACACCCCTTGGAAATGGTTATTATTGTTGTTACTAACCAAAGCACAGAGAGGTTGAATAACCCACTCACAGTCACACAACTAATAAGTGGTAGAGCCTGGACCATTAGTCTACTTCCTATGCTCTTCCAAAGCTCTGTGCTAGGCTGACTCTCCTAGGACAAGAGCACCTTTTATAGGGACACACGCTCAGCTGGCCTCTACTTGATTGCTTCTGTTGGTGGGGCCCTCACTTCCTCGTGAAGGAGCAGTCATCCATTCAATTCAGTGTGGCTCCATTTATCAAGTCTTTGTGGAGCATCCCTAGGTACTGAACTGGGCTCCATGGAGAAGTCTTGAACTTGGTATCCGCCCTCTGGGATTCCACAGTTAGAAGAGAACGTTCTTCCACCAGGAAAGCTTTGGCCTTCAGTGTTGAGGGCTGGTGAAGGGTGGGGAGGGGGCTCGATGGAAGCCATTAGTGAGAAGAGGAGGATAAAGAGGGGCCGAGCCACTCAGCACTGGGGGACAAGCCCAGAACTGGGACTTAGGAGGCTGAGTTGGAGCCCTAGCTCTGCCACTAATGATGGGGTATATACTGGGTTAAATAGTGTCCCTCCAAATTAATGTCCTCCTAGACCTTGTGAATACAAATAGAATCAGGTTAAAATGAGGTCATACTGGATTAAGGTAGATCCTAAATCCAATCTGACTGATGTCCTTATAAGAAGAGGGAAATTTGGACACAGGTGCACACGCACAGGGAGGAGGCCATGTGAAGATGGAGGCGGTGACTGGAGTAACGTATCTACAAGCAAAGAAAAGCCAAGGATTGCCAGCGACCGCAGAAGCCAGGCAAGAGGCAAGGCAGGATCCTCCCCTAGAGCCTGCAGAGGGAGCAGGGCCCTGCCCACACCTTGATTTTGGACTTCTGGCCTCCAGAACTATGACACAATAAATCTCTGTTGCTTTAAACCACCAGTTTGCGGTAATTTGTTAAGGCAGCCTTGGGAAACGGATACAGGGTGACCCTAGGGAAGTCCAGTCCTTTCATCTAATTTCATCTAGTTCTGGTGTTTTTAACTGTGTTTGTACAGTAGAATCACCTAAGAAGTTTTTAAAATTAAACTCAGAATCTCTGGGTGTGTGCCCTGGAAATTAGTATTTTATTTTATTTTTTATTTATTTATTTTTGGCTGAGTTGGGTCTTCGTTGCTGTGCGTGGGCTTTCTGTAGTTGCGGCGAGCGGGGGCTACTCTTTTGTTGCGGTGCGCGGGCTTCTCATGGCGGTGGCTTCTCTTGTTGCAGAGCATGGGCTCTAGGCGCGCGCGCTCTGTAGCTGTGGCTCACGGGCTTTGTTGCTCCGCGGCATGTGGGATCTTCCCGGACTAGGGATCGAACCCATGTCCCCTGCATTGGCAGGTGGATTCTTAACCACTGCGCCATCAGGGAAGTCCCTGGTATTTTACAAAAGCTTTTTGGGTGATGTAATGTGAAGCCAGGGTGGAGAACAACTGGATTAGATAAACTAAGGCCTCTTCACTCTGGAAATGGATGTCTCTGTGATCACACCAGGCTTCTCTGAGTCCCATTTCTCCTTCAGGAAAACGGAGACAATAAATAGGACTTAGGTCACAGAGTTGTTGTGAGAATTAGATGAAAGATGAGTTACTGCATGGGAAAGTCTCCAGCACATGGGTGGTACTGGTTAAATGTCAGCACAGGTGGCTCCATCTCAAGGAGATGGTGGGCTGCACACCGCTGGGGGGCTCTCCGCCCCTCCCTGTGGCCAGGCTTCCTGCAAAGTCTCCCCCTTCCTCTCAGGAGCTTGGAAGTAAAGGAGGCCCTCCTTGGCAATTCAGAGGCCCTGTACACACATGCTAAGTGAGTCGAGAACATCTTTTCTGTCTTTTTCTAAGAGGTCAGAGAGCTGGGCCTTGGAGACTCCCCAGAGCTGCAGGAGTCCCGGAGAGGTAATGGACAGAAACCTTGGGGCTCCTGGCGGTCCCAGAGGGCTGGGAGAATAAATCTGTCTTCTACAAAGATGGGGCCCTCTCCCTGCCCTCAGGGAGGTGTGAGGGTGAGTTGGTGGGGAGAGGGTCCCGGGCAGAGGAGAGGGGAGCAAGGGTTTGCTGGAAGGTGTGAACTGGATAGATCCCCCTTCAACCTGTAGAGCCAAGGAAGGGAATTACTGAGTGAAGCAGGGACAGCAGCTTCCTAACTGGCCCTGCCCCTCCTCTGTCTATTCCCAGCAGGCAGCCAGAGTGATGCTTCAAAACCTAAGTCAGGGGGGCTTCCCTGGTGGCGCAGTGGTTGAGAATCTGCCTGCCAATGCAGGGGACACGGGTTCGAACCCTGGTCTGGGAAGATCCCACATGCCGAGGAGCAACTGGGCCCGTGAGCCACAACTACTGAGCCTGAGCGTCTGGAGCTTGTGCTCCGCAACAAGAGAGGCCGAGATAGTGAAGAGGCCCGCGCACCACAATGAAGAGTGGCCCCCGCTCGCCGCAACTAGAGAAAGCCCTCGTACAGAAACGAAGACCCAACACAGCCAAAAATAAATAAATAAATAAATAAATTTAAAAAAAAACCCAAAAAACCTAAGTCAGACCATGTGGCTCCTTTGCTCAAAACCCCTCAATGGTTTCCCATTTCACTCAGTGTGAAAACAGTGCTTATCACAAAAATAGGCCCTTGATAAATATTTCTAGAACGAATGAATGAGTAAACGAATGAAAGAAACGTCCCCAACTCTAAGTTTGTTTTATCCCCATGTGCAACTCAGAAAAGCCAGATCCCAGCTCTAAATTTACCTCTTCCAGGAAGCCTTCCCAGATTAGCCCACTCCCATTTCCGAGTGTTTGTACATCTGGCAAACCTCTTGCCACTGCTAATCACTGTTTCTACTATATTCAATTAGATCTTTAAAAATAACTATTTTTGAACATTCAGAAGTCAAGATTAAATAGTATGGCAGTTCCTCAAAAAATTAAAAATAGAATTACCAAATGACCCAGCAAATCCACTTCTGGGCATTTACCCAAAATAATTGAAAGCAGGTTGTCGAAAAGATATCTGTTCACCCACAGCCATAGCAGCATTATTCACAATAGCCAAGAAATGGAAGCAACCCAAGTGTCTATTGATGGATGCATAGATAAAGAAAATGTGGTATATAGATACAATGGAATATTATTCAGCCTTAAAAAGGAAAGGAATTCTGTCACATGCTGTAACATGGATGAAATTTGAGGACATTATACTAAGTGAAATAAGCCAGACACAAAAGGACAAACACTGTGTGATTGATTCCACTTATAAGAGGTACTTAGAATTGTGAAATTCTTAGAAACAAAAAGTAGAATGGTGGTTGCCAAGGGCTAGAGGGACAGTGGAATGGGGAGTTGTTAATGTGTCTAGAGGTTCAGTTTTGAAAGATGACAATGAACTTAAACATTACTGAACTTAAACCGAGCTGAAACACTACTGGACTTAACACTTAAAATGGTTAAGATTGTAAATTTTACATTATATGTATTTTACCACGGTTAAAATGTTAAAAGTCAAGATTATAAATAATTGGAATGTGTCTTTGTGAGGTAGTGAGTTTCCTGTCATCAGGGGTAATTCAGTAGAGGCTGAAGAAGCACGTGGCTGAGATATTGCATAGAAGATTTAAGTATTAAGTGAGGGAGATAAATTGATCCTCTTTAAGGTCCTTCCCTCCCAGCAATTTATAAATTCCTAGCTTAAAGAAATCAGAGCAGCAAGACCCCTAGAAGATCATCTACTACAATGGTTTTCAAAGCAGTGTGCATGTGCTCATTTCTACCCCAGGGCCTTTGCTATGACTATTCCTTCTGTGCCTGGAATGCTCTTTCCTTGTCTCACCCCTGGCCCTGTTCAGATCTCTGCTCAAATGCCAACCCCTTGGAGAGGCCTTGCCTGACCCCTCTATCAAAATTAGGCTGAGTCCCACATTCCTGCCCAATTCCTTACCCTGCGTTCGTGTCTTCAGAGCACATGGTGTTTCTTGTTGAGAGAAGGAGTTATTTTAGTATCCCAGCTCCAGAACGTGCTGGCACACAGTAGATGCTCAGTGAACATGTGTCGACTGAATGAATCCTACAGTAAAGGGGCGCTTCCAATGAGCTGAGACAGCTGGACCTCTAGCCTGGAGTCCTGTCCTGAGGTCCCCCGCACCCTGGGGTCTCTTCCCCCTCTAACCCCCGCTGCCATGCTGCAATGGTTTGGGCCTCTGCTCCCCGGTTAGGCCACTTTGGTCCTTGTCTCGGTTCCCCAGCTCCAGGCGGGGACATTAAAACCAGACTGATGGTTTGGAGCTAACAAAAGGGAAATAAACAGATGGTGACACAAGCTGGGCAATCTGGAGCGTACACTCTGGCTGACTCATCTTAAGGGAGAGGCCCGCAGCAGGGGGTGACCTCACGCTGCCCAGGAGCTCGTGAAACACGTGGGGACCCGGGGCAGCAGGGCCCAGGGAGAAGGAGGGACACGGACACTCCATCTCCAGCCGGCCTGAGGCTGGCCTCCCACTGTCCTTCCCTGACCAAGACCTGCCTCTTCCTTAGGTGACTGGAGCAGAAATGCTACCCTCGCCCAGAGGAGAAATTACTAACGACAGAGCCCACTGGTTCCAGGATGGAACCACATGAGAGTCTCGGGGGCCAACATTCAGACCTGAGGCAATGCAGTGTGGCAGTGGCGGCAGCATGGCACCCTGCCCCTCTGCGGACAGGGAAGTTCGAGAACTGAGCTGCCCTGAGTGGCTCTGTCTCTGCCTGCCTGGAGGTGAGCTCAGTCCCCTGGGTCTTAGAGGTTTCCAGAGCTGGGGTCTTTGAGAAAGGAGACCTCTGTCCAGGGACCTGCAGCTGTGAACTTCCCGTCTCCAGCGCCCTTGGGGACCCCTCCCGGGCAGCGTCTACCCGGGGTGGGAGAGGGATCCAGGCTTAGCTGGTGACTTGTCTTCAGTTGTTTAACAAACTCAGCAGGAAGGACACCCCAAGGGGCATGAATCAGTGGGTGCCTGTGTGCCAGGCTCCGGGCTTGGCACTTTCCCTTGATGTACATCCCTCTCTTAAGTGTCATCACCGGCCTAGGAAGCGTGTGCTGCTCCTCCTGTTTCACGGATGAGGACGCTGGCTTGGGCAGAGACTCGTCCAGTAAATGCAAGAGACGGTGCTCCCACCTGGGTCTCCTGAACACAAATCGAGAGCTGTTTTCCCCAAACCCAGCTGCCAGGACAGGGGGTGCTGAGGTTTGGAGGAGCTCTGGCTCACCCCTTCCCTGCGGGGCAGACTTCTCCATCCCTCCTGGGTAGTGGCCGGGCCCCTTGCTTCTTCTGGAAGAGGTTTCCTTCTCACTAGTCAGGGCAGGAGTGGTGGGCAAGCAGAAAGGGTGAGGTGAGACCAGCATGCAGTTATTGACTGAAAGGATGGATGAATGATGTCCATCAGGAGGCCGGTGTGCAGGGAAGTAAGAGGTCAGGGGTATTAGGTGGTCATCTGTTTTGGGACGACTCAGGGAAGGAAGAAACTCTGCTTGCTCCGGGTGTTATGTGTTAGCAGGAGGGCGGGCTCATGGGCAGGGGACTGCATGTGTCTGTGAGGGAACAAAGTGCACGTGCTGGCATGCACACTGCTGGGGAGCCGTGCATGGGCCTATGGGGTACCACAGGGGACACAGAAGGGGTTGGCGGCTTGGGTGGTGGGGCATATGCTCCAAGGGGTGCTGTAGGGAGCACTGTATTTGGAGTCAGAAATGGGAGATTTGAGACCCACCACCTACCAGCTGTGTGGATTTAGGAAAATCCCTTAACCTTTCTGGGCTTCTGTTCTCTCATCCCGACACTGGGACACGAACCCCTGGTTTCCTTGGCTCACAGGGTTCGTTTCTGGTGTCCACGTGATGATGGCCATGAAAGGGCGTTGTGACATATACTGCGCTCTACACGTGTAAGGAGGGGTTATTACCGTAATGTGAAGTGTGTAAAAGCACAGGGAGTAGGTGTCCTAACACATACACGGGGTATAGATATTTGTGTAGGTGTTTTGTTGAATGGATGAATCCTGGCAGTAGAGATGATTCTTGGCTCTGGGAATCAGATGCCTTCCTGAAGCAGGAAAACCAGAGGCTAGAGATGGGGGTTTCTGCTCTGCCCGCCTCCTTCGCCCCTGCAAGGAAGGTCCCAGGAGGCAGTGGGAGGTATGGAGTAGGGGAGGGGAGGTGCGGAGGAATGGATGGAGCTTTGCCCTGAGACCAGGCTTTGGCCGGGGTCAGAAAAAGCATCTGGTCTCTCTTGCGAGAGAAGAGATGCTTAATCTGTCACAGCCCTGAGTTTCCTGGGGTGGCCTCAGGATGCTTCACTTGGCCCCCTGGGGTCTCCAAATTCCCAAAGAGAAATTGCAGTCAGTAAGGTTACCAGTACTGCTCTATCCAATAGAGATTTATAAAAACAATGTGGTCACCCTGCTGCTTGGAGCCTGTGGGTGGTGCATGGAGTAATGAGATAACTCACCCCAGTGGCAGGGCTGCTCTCTCCTCCCAGCGGCAGGGTAGGTGGGGATGATCGATACTTCTGGGCTGGCAGGATTAGCCCTGCCTGGGCGCCAGCACCAGGGCAGCCTACAAGGAGCTGCTTGAGGCTGACTCTGCAGAGAACCTTCCTCTCACACCTTTGTTATTCCTGCTGAGGGTGAGGGCCCTGGGGGAACCTGTCAGCCTGGGTTTGAAAAGCCCAAGGGAAGCCAAGGCCCTGTTCTGCCTCCTCTGCTCTCCCTGGACTCTGGACCCCCAGGATTGCAAGCCCTCCACCGAGGCCCCGGAGAGAGAGTGGCAGCACAGTGGCACGTGAGTCTGGAATTTGAAGTCAAGTCCCAGCTCTGGTCTGGCTGGCTTTAAGCCCTAGATCCTCCCTGTTATGGACTGATCTGTGTCCCCACAGAATTCATATGTTGAAGCCTTAACCCCCAGTGGGACTGTATTGGGAGATTGAGCCTTTAAAGAGGTAACTGAGGTTAAATGAGGTCATAAGGGTGGGGCCCTAATCCAATGTGACAATTCTTCTAAGAAGAAGAGACACCAGGGATGCACAGGCACAGACGGAAGACCATGTGAGGACACAGTGAGAGTGCGGCCATCTACAAGCCAAGGAGAGAAGGCCCAGTAGAAACCAAACCTTGATCTTAAGACTTCCAGCATCCAGAACTATGGGAAATAAATTTCTGTTGTTTAAGCCACCCGGTCTGGTACTTTGTTATGGAAGCCCTAGAAAATGAATATCCTCCTCCTCCTGCCATGCTGTTCCCTGAGGACCCTTCCAGTGCTAAGATTCTGGAGTCAGGTCCTGCTCCGTAAGACACTGGGGTGAGGACTGTAGGGTAGGAACGGGGAGGAGGAGAGTGACAAGCTGGCCCTGAAGGTCACCAGGCGGACCACAGAGGTTGGGTTCAGAGAGTGAGAGCGTGAGGGTGGGGAGACACTGATCCCGAGGACCCCGCCCCCCCACGGGTACCAAGAGCAGAGGGAGGGACGAGGTGGGCAGGGCACCGGTGCGGGGAATGGGCCTTTGATCACAGATAGGGCCTCGTCCACACTCGCCATCAATCACTCAATCTGATGCACCACTGCATGGGACACTTGAGGAAACAGAGGGTCACGCAGCCTGTCTGGGTCAGAGTGGAGTTGTCGGGAGAGGCCGCCTGTCTCCGGGCCCACTGCTCTTCCCCACGGAACTGAATTCAGGCAGAGCGAACACATCTGGGTCACAGGGAGTCTGGATGGATGGGAGGTGGAACCTTTGCTATGCGAGCTTGTACGGGGTATGCAGAGCCACAAACCCTGCCCTGCCCCGGCTGGCTGGAAGAGTGAGGGAAAGGCAGCCAGAGCTTGACAGGCAGCCCGGCTGGAAGCGGGGGTCACAAGTTAACAACCTCCCTGTGGCAGGTGACAGGTCCACCGCCTGCTTTCTGGCACAGGAGCTCCAAGGCGCTTGGGAAGACACCATGGTCCCACATTTATCTTCAAAGCCTGATGCCAGGCTGGGCAGGGGATTAGCGTGACAGGCTCCGAGTGGGTGGCACGATGTACCGCATGTGTCCCCAGGGGCCTGGGGGTGCAGCCTCTGCCCCTCCCCTGCCACTGCCACCTCTGAGACAAGAGGGCGAGCGGTCAGCGAAGAAGACACAGAACTAGGGAGCAATGCCCATTTCTGCCCCGTAGGAGGGATTAGCCAGGTCCCCCATCTTTATCTCTGCCTTTGGGGCTCTACAGGAGATGGGGTTACCGGGAAGACAGGTGTCTCAGGTCTCAGGAGGACCCAGCAAGTTGACAGCATGATGGAGTAGAAAAAGCCCGGCTTGAGTCAGAAGTGGGGTTTGAACTATGTTCCCCTCTCGAGCTGGATGATGCTGGATGAGACACTGAACCTGTTTCCTATGAGAATGAAAGAAGTTAATGAATGCACCCAGCACAGTACCTGGCACAGTTTAGGCAGTGGGTTAGTGGTTGTTGAATGACTGAACGATTGAATGAATAAATGAATGTATATCTCTGGTAAGGGGGGCACTCAGAACTTGATCTGGGTCTCAACCTCCAAGCCAACCATTCCCACCACCTCCCAACTGCCCACAACTGGCCTCTTACAGGTGAGAGAGTGTAAATTTCCAGGGAGGCACCAGGCTCAGCTCACCAGGACCTGGCCGACTGACCACTCTGGGCAGCTGAGATCTAGGAGGGGGTCAAGCACTGTGTCTGGAGCGGCCCCCAGGGAGCTGGGGTCACAGGGGGTGTGAGGATAGAGCGTCTTGGGGAGGGGAGCCAGCAGGAGAGCCTTGGTGGAGCGGGACAGAGGGGCAGTGGCTAGTTTTCTCTCTCTCCCTGAGCCCTTTTCTCTAAATACAGCTCTATCTTCCTCCACCACAGGATTAGCACACATCTCTCATTCTCCTATTGCAACAAGATTTTATTTCTAATTATGCTGTAATAAAACTGGAGCGCTCCCAGGCTTCCTTTCAAATGACTTGTACACACACTGCCGATCGGATCCTCCTCGGCCCCATTGTAATAGCATTTCCCTGACATTCATTAGACATGCATGAGAGGGGCGCTTTAAGAATAGAATTGCATTTAAATGGATTTGCTGAGAGAGGAAGATGAAAAAAAAGAGAGGCGAGGGGAGGAGAGGGAGAGGGAGAGAGGTTTGTTGAACAAACTATGAAAACAAGATGCCATAATAACAGGGTGCTGAAATAAGCCTTTCTTCCCAGTCCTTCTCCTGCTGCACATGGCAGAGCCCAGCCTCCAACCCTCCCCCCGGAGCCCCCACCCACACTTTTATGGTACCCTCTGGGGGAGCTTCATAGCTCCTCATGCCATGTGTCAGATGCTCATGGTGTAATAGAAAAAACTGTTACTACCATTCGGGAAGGTTGCCTTGCTTCGACAGAACCCCAATAACCAGGCTGCCGCTTTGACAGAACCCCAAAAGCCAGGCTGCTGCCCGCGGGAAGGGGGAGGGATGGTGACCGTCTCTCCAGTGCTCATCTTTAAGGCCTCCACCCCTGTGTCCCTCCCCCTGAATGACCACCCGCACCCCAAACTCCCATGGGCCGCTGAGTAGCTGTGATTTTTCTTTTACCCTGGCTGGCTCTGAAGCATCAGGTGTAGGAGAGCCACTGTGACCCCAGGGCCTTACTCTCTGCTCCCCTTCCTCCCCAGGAAGCGGACTGTCCCCACAGCATACTGTGTGTGCTATGTACAGCCTACTAGGAATCAGAGGCCTACCTACCAGGTGTCCGTACCTATTGTGGTCTCATTTAATTTATTCGCCTCACGGTAGCCAGATCCTCTTGAAATGGACATCTGATCATACTGAAAACCATCCCGTAGCTTCCTCTTTTTCTTAGGATAAAGACCAAAATCCTTAACAGGGCAGCCAAAGCCCACCACCCTTCCACTGGCCCTATTTAGTTCCATCTCTGGCCCTGGCCCCAACTCCAGCCACACCAGCCTTCCTCTGTCCTCCGTGGTGCCCAGCTCCTGCCTTCTCTCCAAGCCTTGCTGCTACTCGGGACACTTGCCCACCTCTTCCCCAAGTTTCCACTGAGCCACCCCTCGGAGCTCAGCTCACGCTCCCTTCCTCCTGAAGACCCTCCCACCAGTCTTCTGTCTCCTGTCCTCTTCCCTGCATACTTGCCACAGCTGTACTGAGTCACTAAAGACCTGACATTGTCCCTAGACTGTAAGCCTGTTGAGGGCAGGGCAGGGTGGGTCCTGGCCGCTGCTGTGGGCCTAGCCCCCCGCTCTGGGGTAAAGGCTCAGTACAACGGGATGGAAGCCAGGCATTGTGCCGGGGACTTCCCGATAAGATACGTTAGCTCCTTTCATCCTGCTGCAGCCTTATTGAGGCTGAGGGTTTTTCCTTCCCCTCTAATAGACTAGGAAACTGAGAATCAGAGAGTTCAAAGCAATTTGTCCCAAAGCACAAAGCTGGAGCTGTCAGAATCCAAAGCCATGCTTTTGCTATGATACTTCCTGGTACCATGGGCATTCCTACCGGTTCCTTCCCACGTGGACTGCCTCCCACCTCCCCTGCACCCAGCGAGGCCCTTCTCAAACCCTCCTTCTTCTAGAAGTCCCCTTTGAGAGTCCAGCTAGCGCAGACCCTCTCCCCCTCTGCAGACAGGGCCTCAAGTTTCCCATTTGGATTGTTCCCACCTGTTCTGTGGGATCATTCTTGTATCCCCAATAGAATGCAGGCTCCTTAAAGACAGTGTGTGTCACTCTTCTGAACCCCCAGTACCCATGGGCTAGGATACTGCAAATACACGACCAGTAGAGCATCGGACTGCAGCCGGGAGAGCCGCTCTGCCACTTAGTAGCTGCGTGACCTGGAGAGGAGCCCATTGAGTCTCTGCCGCTCGTCTAGAAGGTGGTGCTGATGACACCTACCCCACGGGGTCACTGCGAGGCCTCGGTGATCTGTGGCAGACGTGGTGCCTCACAGAAGCTCATTTCTCCTCTTGTCCTATTCCTTCCTTGGGGCTCTGTTTGGTGACAATGGGAATGAGAAAGTTGGTCTTACAGTGTCCCAGAAGGGGGTGTGGCTAAAAGGGACATGGCACTATGGCCCCTCGAAGCCATCTGATGTGGCTCTAAGGGTGCTGAGATGGCAGGGGAGACCATCCCTCTGTCCTTCCTACGTTTGCCTCCAGATCCACCACTTTCCCACCCTCAGGCCTGCCTGGTTCAGAGGCCTCCAGGGTCCACACGCTGCAGAGACGATGTTCCCATGATGAGTGGTTGGAGCCCCCGAGGGCCAAGAGCAGCTGGCAGGTCCGTCCACCTCTGCCTCCCAGGCCGGGCCCCGTGCATGTTCGTGAGACCGTGACCTCCATGAGGGCAGCGGCTGCCCCCCTGTCCACTGCTCCGGGCTCAGTTTTGTGTACAACACCTGCAAGCGGTGATGCTCAAAAAATGTTTGTTGAATGAATGAATGAATGAATGATGAATGGAGTGAGTGTATGAACCTCAGCCTTTTTGCCTCCATGGTAAGTACTTAGGCTCTGAAGTCAGCCAGACTTTTGTGGGCTCTTGCACAACTTACCTAACCTGATTTCGTTTCCCCTTCTCTAATAATAGTTCCAATCAGAGCTGGAGTTGTTGCAAGAATGAAAGCACCTGGCTGCTGCCCGCACGGTGGTGGTTCAGTAAGCGATAGCTCTCGCGGCTCTATCTAATGTCTACTTCAACCCACTCGGGAGCCTGGAGTGACCACTCGTGTTGGTGGTTCTAGATTGCTCCAGAGGCAATTCTGCTGTTTTTGAATATCTACCTTTTTTATTTACAGGCTAATCAACATGAGTGGATGGCACACCAGTGACGCCAGCCAGGGAGCTTATCCGGAAAGGTAGACATGCTCACAGGTCCATCCGCATTTGTGTCTTATCAGCTCTCAAAGCAAGTCTGTCACATTGAAATGACGCGAACACAGAAGCGCCCTGCCCCAACTCTACTGGCCTATTCATTTTTCCACCCAAAGCCATGCAATCTCAGCACCTTTGGGCTCTTAATTACATCTTATGTTCCCGGGAGGCTCCCCTCCCCCACCCAGCCCTCTGTCATCTCTTCCTCCCCTAAACCTGTAATATCTGTACCCTTTACCCGGCTTTCATCATATGCTTGTTTGTATTGTTGATTTAAAAAATGCATCGGTGGCTTGTCTTCCTTGGCAGCAATGCAGGGGGGATGAAAAGGGGAGGGTGATGGGCATGTACCTCTCATTGACGGATCCCCATTATGTGCCAGCCGGAGGGCTACATACTCCATGTGCATGGCCTCAGTTTAATCCTGAGAGCAGCAATATCATCCCCATGTTATAGATGAGGAAAGCGGGCTCATGGAGATGCAGAAGCTTGCCCAAGTCACACAGCTAGAAAACAACGTAATTGGGATTGGAATCCAGGTTGTGTGACTCCACAGCTGCTCGAGGACAGAGAGGCCTCAAATCCCCCCACGGGATTTCCATGGGCCTGGCCTGGAAGCCCAAAGTCTGTAATGCACATTAGCCGTTGACAATGGCCATCTTTCAGGGAGGTATAACATTAAACGAGAAACAAGAAACGTAGGTACAGGCTTCCCCCCTGGCCAGGCACACAGTGAGGGCTATGTCCTTGCGTGTATGTGTTCCGAGCGTGACACTGGCCCCGGCTACAGCCCACGTCCTCTCAGCGCAGCTCTGGCCCTACCAGCTCCCTGGGCACACGCTGCCACCTCCACCTTGCCCAGATTGGCGCCAGCTCCCCAGTTTCCCCACACGCTTGGAATTCTGAGCTCATTCACCAGACAGGTGTAATTTCCCACCTCTCACTCTCTGGCACTTTCTGTGCAATCGATCACAAACTGTTTCCAAATTAACCTAGCTTTAGCTCCGGTCTCCCCTCTTCCGACTCTGGCAATTTCCTACCTACCCCCGGGGTAGGTTTCCTCCCCCAGGCTCCACTCCCTGGGTCTCTGTCTCTTCCTGTAAATTTCCTACTGATCCAGAGACTGGTTTTCTGTCCAGCGTGACCCTCTTGTCCCTGGTCAAGACTATTCTGGATTTGATCCCTTTCTCAGGATGCCTCTCTGCTCTGTCCTTGACCATGGTTTAGGGGCATAGGACAGGCAATTCCTTTCTTTTCCTGCTACGCCTTCTTGGGATTCACCCTATATGCTGAGCTTTCTTTTAATTAATGTTTTGTGTTGAAGGGGCCATAGAGATTCCTCTGCATAAGTCCCTAAAAACATGTAAAGAGAAAGAACTTTGGGAGGGTAGATATCAGAGGGAATCAGCACAAGGAAAGAGTTTGGGGATATAACTCAAAGCTGAACAAGAATTTCTTGGTAAATCCCAAGAACTGTATACCCCAGCCTCAGTAAATTCCTGTCCTGAAAGAGCAGAGTAGGAAAATAGCATGAATTGAGCTCCTACTATGTGTCAGGTACTATATACTCTGTGCGTTACCACAGATGAACATGATCATCCCCAGTGTACAGATGAGAAAACTGAGGCTCAGGGGGGGTTGGCCAAGTTGTTGTCTGTGCCACAGACCCAGGAAGTGAACCCTGGTCCAAAGCTTGACACTCTCATCCACTGTGCTAAACTACCTCTGCATTCTCCCTCTCTAGAGTCTTCTGAGGGACGTGCATATGGGGAGGGGTAGAAAGGGAAGGAAAGGAGTAGATAGGGGGGGCATTCATCTGCCATTCTTCTGCCAGGTAAGCTCCAGCATCAGATCTGCCTCCTTGGCCCATAAGTTAGAGGTATTTGCTGCCCCAGAACTGACAGCTGAGGCAGGTAGGAGTGGGGGTGGGGGGGTTGGGTAACAGCGGCAGAAAATCAGAAAGCGGCTGACTCTGGAGGGAGACAGCCAGTGAGGGTCTCGGGGTAATTTCCCCACAAGGCCTCTACGGCCCAGCGGCTGTGGGGGGTGTCCTGGCACATCAGCAGTCACGGGATCAAAGAACAAATAGCAATTAATATCCCTGAGGTGGTCCGGAGCTCCTGATACCAGCAGAAAATTACAGGACATGAGACAGGAGCATTATAGAATGAATGGGAGGGGACAAGAGATTTCCGTGGCTAATCCTGTTAACAAGACAATTTCTTATCAAACTCATTATGCTTTTGAAAGGAGGGAGCAAGAGGGGGAAGAGGAGGCAGGGGGAGCGTGTGATGGGAGCTTAGCCCTGGAGAAGGAAGGAGAGAGGTAGGGGAGCCGTGGTTACAGAGACGGCAGGTTCCCGGGAGGGTGAGTGGCAGGCGTCTGGGGGAAGAGGACTCCGCACCTGTCCCTGCCCTGGAGGCCAGGGGGCAAAACCCCTCCCTGCTGGCTAAGTCCCTGCTGGGCTGCTGGGAACACCCTCTCTGTCCCGCCAGTTGTCTGAACCCACAGGTGCCCGGAGAAAAGCAGGCTCTCAAGCCTCTTTCTTTGACCATATCTCCATCTCGTCCCATCTCCCATGGGTCAAAGAGGACCATCCCCATCTATGTAGATGCTGACCAAGCAAAGCACACCATGGGTCTGCTAAGCACGTTCCTGCCGGCTTCTCACTTCTCTTTGTGGCCACGCCCCCTGTGAGAGGGGCGGGGAGGGGATTACAGGGCCTAGGAAGTTAGAGGGCCCTTTCTGGCACTTCCCAGCTTGGTATTTTGGGCAAATGGCTTAACCTCTCTGAGCAATCATTTTCTCATCTTAAAAACAGAGATTAAATAAATCTTGCCCTACCTACTTCACAGGGTCCTTATCAGGATTAAAAAGGACAATGTAGGCAAGAGGACCTTGTAATCTGCGAACCTTTTACATACACAGAAGTGATGCTTGGGGCCGTGTTGAAGTTGAGGTAGTAAGTTAAGTGTCTTGCTGGACTTAATGAGGTGGAAGTGGGAAGCCAGGGCTTGAACCATTAGTTTCAAATCCAGGGTCATTTCTGCTGCCAGGAAATCACCCCATGGCCTTGTCTTTGACTAGGCAATCACAAGGGACTTCAATTGGCACAAACTTAATATCTGTTTAGTAAGGGCCCACGTTGCACTCAATATTCTCCCAGGCTGGCGTGGGGAAAGAGTGAGGTCACGGACAAAGTCCTGATCCTCAAGAAGCTTGGCAACCAGGTGGGGCGGAGGAGTCAGATCCAAGGAGCAATGAGAAGAATTCAAGTCAGGGTGCCTCCCTCACCCCCACAAATACCCCAGGGCACAGTGTGAAGGGCCAGACAAAAAGTCCTGTGGATGAGTAACAAAGGCAAAGACCCTGGGCCGGCACCATGAGGGAGGGCTTCCCGGAGGACTCAGGACTCGCGGTGGGTCCTAAAGGATGTGTGGGGTGTGGAGAGAGAACCAGAAGTCAGGGAAACATTAAACAGACATTTACGGAGCACTTACTGTATACCTGGTGCTGTGATAAATTAGGGCCAGATACAAAGATGCTTAAAATCTTTTAGATGTCAAGTTCAAGGTCAAATCCAAGCCCCTCAGCAAATGTTGGTGAGGGTGTGGAAAAGCTGGACCCTTGTGCACTGCTGGAGGGAATGTAACATAATGCATCACTATGGAAAACAGTATGGTGGCTCCTCAAGAGATTAAAAATAGAACTACCATACGATCGAGCAATCCCACTTCTACGTACAGCCCCCAAAGAACTGAAAGCAGGGACTCTGAAAGATATTTGTACACTCATGTTCACAGCATTATTATGCACGATAACCCAAAAGTGAAAGCAACCCAAGTGTCCATCCACAGACAAATGGATGAACAGAATGTGGTCTGTAAGTACAATGGAATATTACTCAGCCTTAAAAATAAAAGGAATTCTGACACGTGCTACAACATGGATGAACCTTGAGGACACTGTGTTAAGTGAAATAAGCCAGGCACAAAAGGACAAAAAGTGTATCATTCTACTTATATAAGGTACCTAGCATAGTCAGCTTCATAGAGATAGAAATTAGGATGCTGGTTGCCAGGGGTTTGCAGGGGGCAGGGGAAAATGGGGAGTTGTTGCTTAATGGGTACAGAGTTTCAGTTTTGCAAAATGAAACTGAACTTAAACATTACTGTTTAGAGTTGGATGCACAACAATGTGAATATACTTAACGCCACTGCACTATACACTTAAAAATGGTTAAGATGGCAAGTTTTATGTTCCGTGTATTCTAACATAACTAAAAATAATAACAAAAGGGCAGATTCTACTGGCACAACCCTTTAAACAGTTGTCCTTCCTCCTTTTTTCCTGCTAAAAAGATGGATATGTGGCTCAGAAGCACAGAGGCTGTCTTGCAGTCATGAGGATGGCAGAGCAGGAAGGGAAAAGGAGTTTGGTTTCTTAGCAACTGGGCCAGCCCTAAGCTACCTGCTCCCAGACTCCATTATATGAGAAAAACTACTCTCCAATTTGGCTAAGCCATTGCCTTTTTGTTACATGCAGCCAAATACCATCCTAATGGAGACAGTTTCTAAAGCTCATCACCTCTGGCTGCTTCCACCCCTCCTGCCTCTTGTATTACTGTCTTCCTGCTCAAACTTCTCTGACATGATGGAACCTTGTATCTCCTGGAAATGCGAGGCTCTGTGCCTTTGTGCACGCCAGGCCCTCTGCAAGCCCTTCCTTCTGAGCAACCTCCTTTATTGTTCCAAAAGCTTCTTCCATGGCCTTCTGCATTCAGGTTGGGCATTGCCCTGGATGGGTGAGTTACCCTTTGTCAGGACTGCCCTAGCACCCCACGCCCAACTCTCTCATGGTATTTACCACTTTTCTCGAGAGTGGCTGTTTTCATGTTCTCTTCCCTCTAGACAGCGAGCTCCTAGAAGGTCAAGATCTGTTGAGGTCTGGACCCCTGGTGCTATGTGGCAGGTGCTGGGTAATGATGGGTGGACCAGAACTCTTCTGACTTCCAGGGGCTCACAATTGGAGGAGGAGGATTCAGACCCAGAAGCAGTTCCCTGAGAGGAGTGGCCTGAGGTGCCGGGGAAGCCCAGAGGACCAAGTGACTGCTCTGTCACAGGGGAGGTCACCGTTGAGCTGGGGCCTGAAGGACTGCTCCTGGAATGGCGGTGTCCGCCTCCCGGTGTAGGGGTGAAGGCGTAAGGCACAACAGGGCAGGGAGCCTCTGGGAAGCAAGGTTTTGGGGGGCAATGACACGATGGGGCTAGAGCGTCAAGAGCTTGCCTTGTAGCCTCTGCACGGAGGGGCTGCTGAGGAGAGGAGAGGAGAGGAGAGGGTGTCATGCTGGGGGCTCAGGAGCCAGGCACAGAGTCAGCGCTGCATACCTGTCAGCTTAACCACTGTGATCAACTCTGATTATGAAAAGCTCTCTGACAAAGTGTGGAGGACGGCGGGGAACCGGGAGGGGTGGCAGCAGGAAGACAGTATGAGCTTTTGCAGGAGTCCTGGTGCCTGATAGACGAGGAGGGGGGGGAGGAGGGGGGGGGTCTGCGGGAGAGAGAGGAGACTGCAGTCTAGGGCCAAGACCTGGCTCTGTCACTTACTGATGTCACTTAGGGCCAGTTTCCAATTCTTTTGTGCCCGTTTCCACATTAGCAAAAGAAGGTCATTGTGTTACCAATCTCAGAGGCATGTCATGAGAATTATGTGAGACAAATGGTTATAAGTGATAAGCTCGAGGCCTGGCACACAGTAAGTGCTCAGTGACCCTGAAGCAAGATGGGGCAGAGGGATCATCCTCGGTCCCTGTGGGATATTAAAAAAAATTTTTTTTATTTGTTAAATTTATTTTATTTTTTTGGCTGCATCGGGTCTTACTTGCAGCACAAGGGCTCTCTCGTTGAGGAGCACGAGCTCAGTAATTTTGGCACGTGGGCTTAGCTGCCCCATGGTATGTGGGATCTTAGTTCCCCGACCAGGGATCAAACCTGCATCCTCTGCATTGGAAGGCAAATTCTTTACCACTGGACCACCAGGGAAGTCCCCCTGTGAGATATTTACAGACAGTAAAACCTGTGGCCGGAGCTGAGGGGGTAAATTGGGGGTTACAGGAGGTCCAGGTGGTTGAGAGGGGAGGGCTGGATGGCAGAGGCTTTGAATGCCAGGGCAAGGAGTCTGGGCTCATCTGAAGGTTTCTGGATGGTGGCATGTATGTAGGACGGGAGGAGTGCTTTAGAAAGATGAATTTGGTTCTGTTTATAGAGCAAAGAGAGAGAGAGAGAGAGAGAGAGAGAAAGAGGGAGTGGGGGGAAGAGAGAGAGAGAGAGAGAGAGAGAGAGAGAGAGAGAGAGAGAGAGAGAGAGAGAGAGAGAGAGAGAGAGAGAGAGGCTGGAGACTAGGAGGTGAGAGAGGACCAGACTTTTTCCTTTCCAGGCTCATAGTCATCAATCTAAGTCCTGTCCAGTTTCTCTCACCCTCCAACTTGGCTCTACTAATGGGTCTAAGAGGAAGTAGGTGGAGGGGATGTGGAGAAAAGCTAGAGACAAAGACATATCCATCAACATGCCCTGTGTGAGATCCCGCCTGACTCCAGGGCCCAGGGAGTAGGCACTCTGCCTGGGGCTGCAGGTACACACCCCACGAGCCCGCGAGAGCCAAAGAGATGAATGTGGTCATGTCCTCCACCTCCAAGTGAAGGTCAAGTGCTTTGAGAAGTCAACTTGTCCGGCAGGACTTTACATGCATTGGGGAAGGGTTGGCATCCTTTTGTAGCCATCCACCTAGAGCTTAACAGCCCACTTATCTGCATCTTCTTAGCTGTGGTGCTGATCCGTTTTTGTCAGATTAAATTGGTCTGGTGGGGAAGAGAGTTAGATAAAGAGGTGACATGTTGGCATCTCCCCAGTAAAAGGGGAGCATTGCCTTCCCTGGAGATGGATGCAGGGAGGGGCCAGTCCAGACGGGACCAGGCAGGCTGGCAGCTGGACTAGACCTTGGATGAGGGATCTTTTAAAACAGGCATGACGATTTCTTCTGAGCCCTTCATGGTGACGCTGAAGGAAATGAAAATGTCCCCTAGAAACTCTAGTGAGGGTCAAGGGTCACAGATGGGAGGTCAAGTGCGTGGGGACCTGGGGAAGCAGGTGCAAAGGCAGAGTTCGGCAGGAGGGGCTCGGACAGGAGACCGAAGGCACCTCCAGAGATGAGGCTGAACGTGCTTACTGCCAGCGCAGGCTGCTTCCCTGGGACAGACATGGGGCTCGGGACCCCTGCCTTCCAGGGAAGAGGCTCCGCCCTGCTCCCACCTGCCTCTGTACCTTTGCAGAGCATGGAACTGGTCCAGGCTTCCTGTCCTGGAGGGAACCAGGCCCTTCTGGGCCTGCAGTCCCAGCCCCACTCCTGCTCTCCCCCTCTGGAGGGCCCAGTGTCAACAGAGGGGGTGGTGCAGAGGGCGCTGGGAGGGAGTGAAGCTTCAGCTTCCCAGACCCCAGTCCCTCTTCCTCCCTTTCATCGGAGCCAAAAACAAGGGAGAGGCCCCAGGCGCCACCAAAGCATTTCGCTGTGTGCAATTTGCATTCTGTCTCCATCTTGAGCAGCCTGGCTTTGGGCAACCAGGAGAAAGAGCAGCGGCTCAAGCCAGAGAAGGTGCTTAGTCCAGTTTGGAGTGTAAAGTGTTGGTGGTGGTAGTGGGAAGGGAGGGGGCATTGCTCTGAGGCAATGAGAGAGAGGAGGGGGAGGGGGAGAGGGAGAGGGAGGGGGAGGGGGAGAGGGAGAGGGAGAGGGGCAGGGAGAAGGGCAGGGAGAGGGAACAATGCACAGGGAGAGGGCTGGCGGTGGGCGTTAGGGGCCAAGAGGGGAAAGGCCTAGGACAGTGATTCTCAAGTGGGGCGACTTTGGCCCTCAAGGGACGTGGCAGTGTCTGGAGACATTTTTGCGTGTCATAACTGGGTCGGGGGAATTGTTCCTGGCATCTAGCAGGTAGAGGCCAGGGATGCTTCTAAACATCCTACAGGGCAGCCTCCCTTATCAGGTCCAAAATGTCAACAGTGCCGAGGCTGAGAAACCCTGGTTGGGTGGAATCGGAGGAGAGAGGACAAAAAGCAGGGAGGAGGTGGGCGGGCAGTCAGCTCTAACCAGTGTCTCCCAGGCACAGGGCAGTGCTGGGTGCTGCGGGGTCAACAAAATGAGCAGTGGGTGTCCAGCTGTGGGCAAACTGATAAGCTGCTGTCAGGACCCACTTTACCAGGTCCGGGTGCCTGGGAGAAACGCAGGGTGAGGAGGAGGCTGGGTTGAGGAGGGGCAGAGACCTTGGCACAGAGAAAGAGGACGGAGGGAATACAGACCTGGGCAAGGTCAAAGGTCACACGGGGGCCCACCGTTCAGGCGCAGAGATGTGCGGGTTGGCTGGGTGAGTCAGGCTCAGGTTAGAAGGAGCTGGGGCATAGGGCTGGGGGACAGGAAGGGCCTGCCCCAAACCCAGAGAAGCTCCAGCCTGGGTCAGAGCTCCTGAGACCCCTTGTTCCCCAAGTGAACAAGTCTGGCTTCTGGGATGGGGTAGGGGGCAGAATGAGCAGGTGAGGGGCTGAGGTCAGCTTCTTCTTGGAAGAGAGGAGGGACCACCCTGACCAGGGACATACTGAAGAATTCAAGGACTGGAAGGGACTGCATTCTATTAGCAATGAGGAGGATGATGGTGGAAATAATAACAGTTGTAATACAGCTGTTGTCTGTTGAGCACCTGCTTGTGCCAGGCACAGTGGCAGGCGTTTTAATAAAGTATCTCACTTAATCAGCATGACAACTCCATGCGGTATGCAAAGAAGCCCGGAGGGGTGAAGTGATGGTCCAAGCTGTCGAGAAACAGCCCTGTCGCCACCACAGTCCCTTTCTCTACTGTCACAGCCTCGCAATACCTTATATCGGTGCTGTCAAAACAACTTTCTCATTTGATTTGCATGTGGCACCATGAAGTAGACTGGGCAAGTACCAGTAATCCTATTTTATATTTAAGAAAATTGAGGACACCTAGTTTATTAGTGGGAAAGCCAGAACTAGAACCCAGCTTGTTGACTCCTAGCCGAGGCTGTTTCCAGAACTGTCTAGAACTTAGAGAGGGCAACCATTCCTTCCCTGCTTCTGCCTCTGCCTCCTCATGAGGGGACTATCGCATCCAGCTCCTGTGCAACTTGCCTGAGCCATCCCACCAGCTCCCTGTACCAGACCTGGGAGAGGCCCGTGGGCTCAGAGTGGTGTCAGAGCAAACTGGCATAAGATCCTGCCCAGCCATCCTGGCCTCAGGGGCAAGGGCTTTCATCCTGGGCACATCTTCACCCCATCTCCCCCACTGCCCATCCCTTTGAGGTTTTCCTTATTATTGTAAAATTAATCTTCATTTACTAAATAATTCATGCGGCAGTGACAGGAAATGCTTAACAAAGCGCAAACTCCCCAGTCCCGGCTGGCCTGGACCACAAGCTGTCCCGAAGGCTAGGTTCCAGGGTTGCCCAGAGACAGAGATGGAGGGTGGGCGCTGGGCCCCCAGGCACAGCCACAGGTGAGCAGGAAAGCTCAGGCTGCAGGAGCAGACCCTCCAGGCGATCAGGGCACAGGGCTCACTAGTGAACACGCAGCGTGTGCGCTGTGCAAGATGGAAGCCCCCTCAGGAATGAGGCCCTCCTCTCATCAGAGCAGCGCAAGGTGAGCGGAAGCCCTTTTCCTCGTGCACCTTCAGATGCCCCCTAATGGGAAGTTAGACTACGCCCAGGGCAGTAAGCAATGGGCTATGTGTCAGGAGGCTGGGGTCCTGACCACTTCAGTGATCCTGGACCTGTTGCTTCCCCTCTCCCAGCTCTGGCTTCTTTGTGCAGAACGAGGACTTTGCCAGATGACTTTTGAGACCTCGCCCAGCTGGGGCACTCTGTGATGCCACCAATCCATTTCTTAAAACCCTGCAGTGGCTCTGTGCTGCCGTCAGGATGAAAGCTGAACTCCTTTCTAACTTCTGAGAGCTTTTTCCTGATGAGGCTACTGCCTGCGTCTCCAGCCGTTCCCTGCCCCTCGCCTTACTCCATCTGCCCAGACCACATGTTCTTCCCCTGGTTCTCTTTCCCTCTCCTCGGGGCCTTTGCACCTGAAGCTCCCCCGGCCCGTGAAGGTCTGGGTCTCTGTTTCCCACCCCATCTGCCCCCTCCACTAACATCTTATCTTCAGCTGCAGCTCAGCTTTCACTTTCACTGAAAACCCCTCAGGGACCACTCAGGACGGGCTGGACGCCCCTTCTACATGCTGCAGAGCACCTGGGTATTGCACACCACCGCGTGCATTTGCCTTTGACTTGTTTCCCTGTCCAAATGTATGCTCCCTGAGGAAGGGGCTGCGTCTGTTTTGACCCTAGCTGTATCCCCAGTGCCTTGCGCAGTGTGGCTTGGTGGATGTGGAATGAATAAATGACTGCATGCAATGATTCCACGGGCATAGAAGCCCGGAGGAACATGTTTCAGAGCAAGGATTGGGGGTGAGGGAAGGAAGGGGGTGGGGAGGCAGCTGGAGCAGCCTCACAGCCTCTGCTGGAGAGACAGTGCTGGGAGAGACAGTGCTGGGAGAGAACGGGGTATCATAGACCACCGACGATAGGAGCTCTTCTGCCTGCAGCCTTGTTTCAGAGGGGCAGGCTTTCCGGGGTTGTGGGTCTGACAGAGCATGCCAGTGGCCCTCTAAGACGCCAGCCTGCCGTGCGGGGCCTGAGAGCTCAGGCTCCCATCAATAACACATCATGGGTCCCCAGGCAGCCCCTTGGGCCCCATGTATGCTCCCCACCTAGGGTACGCCTCTCCCTGAACACATCACAACCCCCTTCCCCTTGTGTCTGGACTCCATGCAACCCCCATGCAAATGCCACCCCCTCTGTGTGCCTCTAGACCTCCTTGGAACCAGTTCTTGCTCTGAGCCCTCACACCTCGTGGCATGTGTTTAACGCTGTTGTGAGTTGCACAGAAATGTTGACATGTGGGTCTCCTTGGCGGAAGGCAAGTTCCTCTGAGACCCAAGGTCAAGGAAGCATGAATTAGTGGAGACCAACAGACTTAGACTGAATGTTAGTTCTTTGCCAGTAGCTGACATAGAGTATGAATGGATGAATGAATGAATGAATAAGTGAAGGTGCTTCACTTTTCTAAACTCAAGTTCCTTCTTCCTAAAATGGGATCATCACATCCATATCATAGGGATATCATAAGTCTGGCGGATATGGCATAGAAGGGTCCGATGCAGAAAATAAAGGATTACTATTATTGCTACTCATCAGCGCATGCCACCCACGCCTCCCATCCCAGCCCACTGCTTACTGAAATGAGGTGACCGCCAAAAGCCATCACTGGAGCACCAAGCCCACTTCCTGGTGGTGTGTCACCCACCCCAACTCCAGTCCTGGGGTGGAGGCTGCTTGCCGCTAACTGGGGGGCAGTTCGCTGCTTTATTATAGTGTCCTTCTTTCTTGCACGTAGAAGGAAAGTTAAGAGATCCGGGAAAAGGGGGAAAAAGGAAAGAGTAGAAAAAGCAAACCCAAAGAGCAAACCAGCACCATATGAGGTGGACGGTGCTGCAGGATTCATGGTGCTGAGGCAGCTCACCTTGGCCCCCTCCCCCTCCAGGCCCCCAGCTCTAGAAGCTTGTTAAATACTGAACCCCGAGCTGAGGTGGAAACTAGGCAGGGCTGGGAAGGAGGGTTCAGGGGCCAGCTGCATTTTAAAAACAACTGATAAAAGCTCCTCTCCTTGTGAACTTTCTACCTCCAAACTTTCACAGATGCGAACAAAGCTGCGTGCCAGAGGGAAATTGAGTCTCATCGGCGGCCCTGAGGTCCTTAATGCCCTCCTGTGTCATTTGGGTCTCCTCTGTCACGGTGTGTGTGTCTCTCACGTTTGCCGCTTGTGCTTAGTTTTGAGGAATTTCACCACCATGACATTAACTCCTTCTTGTTTGGAAAATGTAAAAGCAGTTAAGTGTTGAGCAGAGGAGGAAAGCTATTAGGATGGGTACCAAATAGAGTCTCCAAATAGATGGAGACTCCGAAAAATGAGAAGTGGAGAGAAAATGACAAATGTTGCACTGCTTCCCCACAGGATGAACTGTGTGACAGTGAGGGCCACTCCGAGGGCAGAGAGCAAACTATACAAGATGTGAAAAGGGCAGCTGGAAGACTGAGTTGGGGGTACGGCCAGATCAGGGATAGTGCAGACCCTGCCTCCCCGAGTGCCGGAGCTGAAAGCTGCAGAAGAGCCGATTCATTCTGTGAGGTGGGCGGGCATCCCTTGGAGAACGCTCTCGCCAACCCCAGGGTCTGAGGACTGATGACCTGACCTGGTTCTCAGAGTTTATGCTAATCCTAGATAACGTTTCTGAGTACTCACTATGGCTCAGGCACTTCACGTGGATTGCCTTATTTTATCCTCCCAACAATCCTCCCAGGTGATTTTTATCATCATCATCATCTCTATTTTATAGAGGAGGGAATGGAGACTTATAGAGGAACTTGTGCTTTTAGAGAGCCGATCAAATGAAGGAGTCAGAGGGAAGGTTACCCTCCACCCCTGCTCATGAATTACAGAGACAGAGCATGAACCCAGGCCCCTTAATTCCCATCCTACCTCCTTTCTATCACACCAAGCTACCACACTTCATTTATTCTGTACTAATTTTGCTAAGGGGAAGGTCAGAAAGGCTTCACGGGGGTGGTGACACTTGAACTGGGTCTTTGTGGTCCGGATAATGTTATGGGCCAAGTCTCCTTTCCTTGTAGGCGCAGAGAAAAACTACATTTCCCAGCCTTCCCTGCAGCCAGGCAGGCCCGTATGACTGACCAATGGGATGCCGGCTGAAATGATGCACCCACTCCAGGCCTGGCTCCCAAGACCTCCTGCATGTTCCTCCAGGCTCGCCCCCTCTTCTCTGCTTATTGGCCATATACCGGGTTGGCCAAAAAGTTCATTTGGGTTTTCCCGTAAGCTCTTATGGAAAAAGATCTTTTCCATAAGATCCCAAACGAACTTTGGGGCCAGTACATGGATTCCAGTGGAAGGCTCTGAGACCTCAGGAGAAGGAGAGCTCTGCCCCCAGCGACTCAGAGGGACATGATGTGAGAAATAAACTTGTAAGGTACTAAGTCATTGAGACTTTGGAGCTGTTTATTACAGCAGCTGGTTTACGGGCGAATACAGCCCTGAAGGCTGAGGATGTGTTTACAAAGGCAAAGAAAGTGAGGAAGGACTTCCTGAGAAGTAAGAACACCTTGGGCAAACCTGTGGAATGTGAGGGGGCGTGTCAAGCTGGCAGGCTTTGTAGAGGGGAGGAGGGAAATGAGCTAGAATGGCAGGGGTCAGCCAAGAGAAGGCCTTGAATGCTGTGCTGGAGATGATGGGGGGCCTTAGGGGGTTTTATGTCAAAGACTGACACGTTTAATCTGAGTTTTAGAAGGATCATTCTAGTGCTTGCTTACTCAAGACCTTTCCAAGGAATTCCGGTCCTGAGAGTTGTTCATAGAAAATGCAGTTCTGCCTGCCCTTGGGGATTCACAACACACATTAACACCTCAATCCCACTCTAGCCTTTACTGGTTTACTTTCTTCATAGCAGCGTCTGAGTTTGAAGCTCTTATTTGCTTACACATTTATCTTCTAGCTCCCCTGCATTAGAATATAAGCCCCGTGAGAGCATAAAACTTGTATTTTTTTTAAAAGGAATTCCTTTATTTTTATTATTTATTTATTTATTTTATTTTTGTCTGTGTCGGGTCTTCATTTCTGTGCAAGGGCTTTCTCTAGTTGCGGCGCGCGGGGCCTCTCACTATCGCGGCCTCTCTTGTTGCGGAGCACAAGCTCCAGACGCGCAGGCTCAGTAGTTGTGGCTCACGGGCCTAGTTGCTCCGCGGCATGTGGGATCTTCCCAGACCAGGGCTCGAACCCGTGTCCCCTGCATTGGCAGGAAGATTCTCAACCACTGCGCCACCAGGGAAGCCCAAAACTTGTCTTATTCACCACCTATTCCCAGCAGCTAGCCGAGTACCTGGCACTTGGCGGGTGCGCGATATACTCTGGGCGACTGAGCGACTAAAGGCTCTGAGAAGTCCTGTGTAAAGAACTGGTTTACTGTGTGTGCAAGACCTATTACAATTTCCCTTGACTATCACACTTCGTAAATGCTGTTCTCATGGCCAGTGGCAGATGGTGGAGTTCTTTGCTGACAGCACCTACTGACCCCAGGGGCCACTGAGGGCCATGACCCTTCATGGTGTTGGGGGCGGGAGGTTCAGCTAAAATACAAGGATGCCACTGGCCAAGGCAGCTGGAACCTGGTGCTGAGGCTGGAGCCTCTCTCCCTGGAGAGCTGAAAGCGGGATTAGGTCTCCTGCTCCCCGCCAGCCTGGCTCCACGCCAGCTGCAAGGCCAGCTTCCCACACATGGCAGCTGAGGGGAGAGGCTAAGCTTTGAGGGTTAATACTGGCCTTGTGCAGGACCCAGCTCCCATGTCAAATGATCTTCAGCTGGGCACCAGGAGCCCAGACAAATGAGATAATGAAATCCAAGCTTCACTGGGGGAAGCAGCAGGGCCCAGAGAGCCGAGCCCTGGTGGGGAAGGTACAGGGAGACCAGAGCTCCGGAGGGCCCGTGGCTGTGTCCCGCTCAGTTTCCTCAAGCACTCGTGGTTGGGGGGGCCTGAGAGGTACCCCTGGGGTGGGAGCAGAGGTCTCAGAGCAGGAAGGGGCTTTGGAGATCACCTTCATCACTGCAGTCACTGGTACCATTTATTGAGCAGCTACTATGCACCAGACACTGACAGAGTCCTCTCAAGTACCGCAGAGGTAGGGATTAGTGTCCTTATTTTACAGATGATGACACTGAAGCTCAGAGAGACAGAGAGAGAGAGAGAGAGAGAGGGAGAGAGAGAGAGAGAGATTGATTTCCCCAAGATCCTGGAGTGAGTGGCCAGGTTGGGAGGAGGAACCCAGTCCTGGACTCCCTGCCCATTGCTCTTTCCTCCACTCTCTGTGGCTTCCTGGAGCCCTAGCCTGTCCTTCTGTGCTGCTGTGATCCAGGCATTCCCAGGTGAAGGCTTGGCTCTGGGGCTCAGCTAGTTCTCCGCTCTCCTGCTCAGAACAGCTAAGTGAGAGGGAGGTGGAGGACAGAGAATGGGCCTCACTCCGCGCTCCCCCACCTCCAGCTGTGCACTCTGGCCTTGCTCTTCAAATCAAAAAAATTCCCACAGGGCAGAAACTCTTTGTGGTTTCATTGGATTCCCAGCCTACTCCTGGGAGATGAGGTCAGTGAGGCTGAGAAGGAAGCCTCAAGTGGCGGCGGGGAAGCTGGAAGAGGTCAGGTTCCTGACTGCGGATCTGGCGTTTTGCTGTCATCATTATTAACGTGGATTTCCAGCTGTGGAATACGGTCCTTGGCAAGGCCTCGGCCTCCCCACTCCCACCCCTGGGATCCTGCCAGGGCCTTCTTGCCCCGCCCCCATTTTGTCCCGGGGTGTGTGCTCAGGTCATACTAGCTCTGTTTCCAATGTAACACCGATGATGGGCATTTAGAAGGTGGTCAGTGAGGACTTGCAGGTGAATTATTAGGAAGGCCAGTATCTGGGGGAATGGGTCTTGCAAAAAGCTGGTCCTCAAAATTCAGCTGAGTGAAGGTGATCAAGCAGTCCTTGTCCACTGAGGGGAAATAAAGATGGGTTATCTGCCGCACCCCCTTCATTCGATACGAGGTTGTTGCTCAAGTTCCCCTTGGCTAGTTCAAGTGCAGGTAAAACCAGACCCTGCAGGAGGGCCTCAGAGTCCCGGCTCTTACAGACTGCTGGGTCAATTAGGTTTTGCCAGAGGGAGGGGAAAAGAGACCTCCACATGTTGGTCCCTTCCAGCCTTCGTGGTCACAGCGGTGACTACGGTGATGCCAGCTAACAGTTTGGAAGCTCGGCACTTTCACAGATGCTGTCTTAGCTGTTCTTCAGAACAGTCCTGTGAGAGAGCTACTGTTTCAGCATCCCCTTCCCTAAATGCAAAGATGAAGTTAGGGGACACGCTCAAGGTCATACTGCTGCTGCTAAGGGGCTCCAGCCAGCACTCAAAACTCAGGCACATCCTAGAGCAGCCCGAGGTGGTCTGAACACCCAAACCCCATCCTGCTACGGTCGGCGGGTCGTGCCCAGAGTAGACTGTCCATATGTTCTCTGCAAGCTTGTGGCCGGCCCTCAGGGGTCCTCAGTTATGGATACTGATGATGATCACATTCCAGTCTGGAGGAATCTCTCAAGACCCCCCTCAGCTCCTGGCAGCTGCAAGGAGTCAGAGTCTACCTTCCATTCTCTCAGAGCCTTCTCCCGATCCCTTAGTCCCAGGCCCCAGACAGTGTCACCTCTGTGCTCTGCCAGCCCCAGCTGATCCCCCTCTCAGGTGAAAATCCCTGAGTCACAACATCCAGAGGGTCCTGCGGAGACCACAGTTCCCAGCGAAGCCAGCAGCCTCTTTCCTCCGCAGCTTCCTGCTGCCCATCACGCCAGCTCCACGTGAGTGAAGCAAAGCTGGTTCAGACCCCCCTGGAGTGCTAGGTCCTCCCTATGCCAAGTTCTCCCTTATACCTTCTCAGGTGAGAGCCAAGGGCAGCATCCGGGAGACTTTTGGAGGGGGAACGCAGCCATCCCTTTCCTGGTGAAGGAGAACCTTGTCTTCTTCCCTCCGACCCAGCCCGTCACATCCTTCTGGGAAGCCCGGCACAGCTGAAGGAGAAGGCCCAGCATCTCGCTGCATGACTGCCTTCCTCTGCTCCTATGGGTCCCTCACACTTGCTGGAACATTCAAGAGGCGGACGCTCTTGGAGACCAGGACTCAAACAGGAGGCAGGGCCCATTAGTGTCAATAATAGTAACAGTACAAAAAGCTGTTACTTGTCGAGTCATTTGTCAAGTACTTGGAGGATGAAATCCTTGTAGGAGCTGTTCCATCATTCTGTTCCCATCACTGCCCTGTACAGTGGGGAAGCCAGGTGCTTTATCCTCTGGCTCAGACAGGCCTCTGCCAGATAGCTGTGGAGTGGCCTGGCCTCCGACCCGTGGGCTCTACAGCATTGGGTCTCGGACATGAACTATATGAACCTGTATCCTCTCCGCTGTTCCTCTGCTGTCATCTCTCCTCTGAGGTCAGTTCCAGGCATGTGGGCCCCTGAGTCTGGCTCCCTGCTACCTCCCAAGGACAGAGGTCCAGGCCCTAGACCAGACGAGCACTAGGACATGAGGTCCTCTGGGCTCTCACCTGCCTTGGGGCCGACAGCAAACCTTGGAACCCTCTTGGGCACCAGCACCAACCTGACTCCTTGTGAAGCAAAAAATGATGGCACTGCACAGGCCAGGAAGGGAAGGCCTCACAGACCCGGCCACACATTGAAACCACAGGGGCCCAGGTCCACGTGAGCCAATGGCGTTACGAGGAAGGCTCAGTCATGACGAGTTGCCTGGAAGAGGAAAGGCTTGCAGGGGACCTGATGATCAAGTTTAAATCAGTGGTTCTTAATCTTTGCATATTAGGACCACTTTTCAAAGTTCAGAAGCCTAGGCTCCACCCCTGAAGTTTCTGACTTTGTAGGTTGGGGTGAGGTCCTGGCATCTGATTGTATAAAGCTCCTCCTGGTGACCCTGCTGCACGGCTGGGGCTGAGAGGCTTGTGCCATCCCACCCCCCAACCCCCGCCAACTAAGATGCTGTGAATCATGGTCTCTAAAGCAGGCAGGGCTCATCTCTCTACACGGGGTGGCGTGCTGTAGGGTGGCGATCAGAAAGAAAAGGCTCGGGCTTCCCTGGTGGTGCAGTGGTTGAGAATCTGCCTGCCAATGCAGGGGACACGGGTTCGAGCCCTGGTCTGGGAAGATCCCACATGCCGCGGAGCAACTAGGCCCGTGAGCCACAACTACTGAGCCTGCGCGTCTGGAGCCTGTGCTCCGCAACAAGAAAGGCCGCGATAGTGAGAGGCCCACGCACCGCGATGAAGAGTGGCCCCCGCTTGCCGCAACTAGAGAAAGCCCTCGCACAGAAACGAAGACCCAACACAGCCAGAAATAAATAAATAAACAAATTTTAAAAAATAAAAAATAAAAATAAAAATAAAAAAAGAAAGAAAAGGCTCGTGCCCATTTGGCTGGGGTGAGGCCTGTCGGAATTGTAGATCAGAGAGAGGGTGGCTGGTCCCTGTATCCACGAAGCTCATAACACAGTGCCTGGCACACGCGAAGTGGTTAGAAATGGAAATCTCCCCGCCATCCTTTCCCAAAGCCTCATACAACACAAGTGAAGCCTGATCTCAACTAGCTTTTTTCTCTCTGTACCCAAAACCCTTTTTGTTTTCAGTTGCTGATCAGGCAGGAGCTGCTGGAGAGAAGGATCCAGCTGTGTCCTGAGAGCCAGGAGACAATCGGCTGCAGAGTCAACATCTTCATCACTGCAAGTGGATAATCCAAGTGCAGATAATTGAGAACTGGGCTGGAGCCACAGCAATGGTGGCCTTCAAAGGCTAATTACCATTGATTTGAATATTCTAGGCATCTTACACAGAGGCAATACACTTTTCACATGGCTTGGGCTTCATTTCAAAATTGAGCCCCTGATTTAGAGCTAAATTTATTCTACAACTTATTTCCACATGGCAAAGCCTATCCCCTCCCCTGCCAATCCACAGTGGCAATACAGTATAATGGACAGAGTACCATATTAGGTAAGAGGGAGTCTGTGGTCTAATCCTAGAGCCTCCTGGTACAGGTATCACCCCAGGTTACTGAGTCTCCCTGGTCTCTGGCCCAGGAGCTGGACTAGATTAGTGTTCTCTGGTCCTGGTCCATGGCCTAGCTGGACCAGAATCACCTGGAGGATGTTTTACAAAGTACTGATATCCTGGTCCTACCTTCAGATTGTCCAATTCAACAGCTCTGCAGTAGGGCCTGAGCATCTATATGTTAAAAAATTTTCCACAGTGATTTTAATGCACAGCCAGGTTTGGGAACTATGTGGCCAGGGAAGATTTTCTTATTCTATCTGTACCATCAGAGCCATTTACCCACCTGACCACCCTCTCCTTACTAAGACCCTTAATTTCTCTTGGCTTCCATGACTCCATTCTATCCCGATTCCCCCCTCCCTCATTGCCACACCTTCTCATTCTCCTTTCCTGATTCCTCTCTTCTGTTCCACATCTAAATGGGGGTGTACCCCAATGTCCTAAACCCCCTTCTTTATCTAGACTCTCTCCCTTGGTTTTTGCATCTACTTCCATGGCTTTAAATCCCACCCATATGCCAATGGCTTCCCAGGTCTGAATCTGTAGCCCCAATCTTTCCATAGAACTGCTTACTTTTCACCTCCACCTGGATGTCTAACAGTCATTTCAAAGTAACCTGTCCACAACAGAAACTTTAGTTCCACCCTAGCACTCCAACCTGTTTCTTCTGGTCTTCCTAGTCTCCATAAATCTATTCTAATCTATCTCCATTCTAATCTATCCAGATGCTAATCCAAAAAAATAGGCATTATCCTTTTTCCTTTCTGCTCTCATCCAATCATTAGTAAGTCTTGTTGGCTTGATCTCCAAATATTGGGTTGGCCCAAAAGTTCATTTGGGGTTTTCTGTAAGATGTTGAAAATAAATGAAAACCCAAACGAACTTTTGGCCAACCCAATATATCCCAGATCCATCTACTTCTCTCCAAGTATATTGCCATGACCCGGTCTAAGCCTCCTTTATTTCTTTCCCAGGCTCTGCAGGTTGACTGTTCTCTCTGCTTCCATTCTTGTCCTCTTGTAATCTCTCCACTCAGCAACCAAAGCATTCATTCATTCATTCATTCATTCATTCATTTTTGGCTGCGTCTGGTCTTGGTTACGGAATCTTTCATTGTGGCACATGGGCTTCTCTCTAGTTGTGGCACACAGGCTCCAGAGCACGTGGGCTCTGTAGTTGCAGTGTGCGGTCTCTCTAGTTGGGATGCGCGGGCTCAGTAGTTGTGGCACGCGGGCTTAGTTGCCCTGTGGCATGTGGGAGCTTAGTTCCCCAACCAGGGATCGAACCTGCATCCCCTGTATTGGAAGGTGTATTCTTAACCATTGGACCACCAGGGAAGTCCCCAAAGCATTCTTCTTTTTAAAAAAAAATGTCATCTCCTCCAGTAGCTTGCCACAGAACTTAAAATCCAAACTCCTGACCATGACCCTAATTAAAGCTTTCTATAATCTGCTCCCTGCCTACCTCTTGGACCCCATCTCTGTGGCTCTCTCGTCCTTATTCACACTACTATGGCCACTCCAGCTCTCTTGAGTACAGGACCATTTCTACTTTGGGCCTTTGCACTCGCTGTTCCCTCTGCTTGGAAGCTCTGCCTCTGATCTTCACACAGCTGGACCCAACCTGTCCTTTAGGTCTGAGCTAAAAGTCACCTCCCCAGAGAGGCCTTTGCTGACAACCCACTTTATAGTGGATACAGAACCCTCTCTTACCTTATTCTATTTCCATTCTCTATACAGCATTGACCATGGTCTGATATTTAATAGTTTGTGCTGATGTTTTTCTTGTTTGTTTGTTGCATATCTTTAGAACATTATTTGTTTTGTTTACCACTATATTCCTAGAGCCTAGAACACAGCCTGGCACATTGTAGGTACTCCATAAATACTTATTAAATAAGTTAATAAATGGAAGTTCCTATCCAGTTCTAGAGGCACATGATATATTTAGAATATTTTAAAAATACAACAAACTAGTGAATATAACAAAAGAGAAGCAGAGTCACAGATATAGAGAACAAACTAGTGGTTACCAGTGCTGGGGGGGGGGAGGGGCAAGGGAGAGGCGGGAGAGTAGGAGGTATAAACTATTGGGTGTAAGATACGCTCAAGGATGTAGTGTACAACATGAGGAGTACAGCCAATATTGTGTAATAAATAAATGGAAAGTAACCTTTAAAAATTGTATAAAAAGTTAAAAAAAATTTTTTAAATTAAAAATGAACTTTATCCAAAAAAAGAATATTTAATAATTAATTATGTTATTCCATGTACAAGTTTTGTGGCGCCCAAGAATGTGGTTTTGAATGTAGGGTAATCGGGAAGAGTTTCACCATTTCTTGTAGCCATTGAGATTTCTGGATGTTTCAGGCATCAAAGCTCTGCTCCTGGGACTTCCCTGGTGACGCAGTGGTTAAGAATCAGCCTGCCAATGCAGGGGACACGGGTTCGAGCTCTGGTCCGGGAAGATCCCACATGCCGCACAGCAACTAAGCCCGTGTGCCACAACTACTGAGCCTGTGCTCTAGAGCTCGCGAGCCACAACTACTGAGCCCACGTGCCACAACTACTGAAGCCCGCGCTCCTAGAGCCCGCGCTCCGGAACAAGAGAAGCCACCGCAATGAGAAGCCCACGCACCGCAACAAAGAGTAGCCCCAGCTCGCCGCAACTAGAGAAAGCCTGCGTGCAGCAACAAAGACCCAAAGAAGTAAATGATAAAAAGAAAAATTATTTTTAAAAAAAGCTCTGCTCCTTGGAGATACAGTGAATTCCATGAGACAGGCCTCACTCATCTTTAGGTGCTTCCGGAGCTCAGGGTTGTGCTGAGCTCCATAAATGTTTGTTAAGAGAGTGAAAAAGGAAGGTCTTCTCCTGAGCTAAGGAAGGAACCGGAGGTGAAGAAGGAAGGAGTGTGCTCAGGGTTTGGGATGCTACGGCTACTCAGTTGGGCCTCTGTGTCAGCTCTGTCCTCTACTTGCTGGTCTGGCTGCCTCCAAAGTTCCTTTCCGTCCTTCCTTGTACATGGCGAGACCAAAGCGAAGTCCCCAGCACCTGTCCCACCTGGGTGCCACTTTGAGGAACCTGAGGTCAACTTTAGCTCTAATGGGTGATCTGGCAAGGTGGGAGAGTGAGGCCAGTGAGAGATTAAGTCTGGACTGTGTGTGCACTGTGTAACCTTGGGCAGGTACTTCATCTCTCCATGTCTCCATTTGTTTTTTTGTAAAAAGGAATGAATCACAGCCAGAGGTGCTCAAGGGTTTGCTGTGATGATGAACTGAGAAAAAGCTTGGAAAGCTCTTTGTGGGGTGCCTTGCACACAGTAGTTGCTCAATAAATGTTGGCCATTTTAATCATCACTGAGAGTTGCAGCCTTGAGCAGGGACCTGGGTACCAGGATTCTCTGCCTAGGATTTCCTCGTCCCTTCCTACCCTTTGCAGCCACAGGCAAGTCACCTGGAGCCTTCCTCTTCTCTGCTTTTTTTTTTTTTTTTTTTTTACAACCAGGATAATGATAGCTCCCCTTCCTTCCAGCACTGCTGTGTGGATTAATTAGTGTTAATTAATGGGCTTTGAAAATGAAAAGCACCTAGGTAAGTGCTGATCATGATTATTAATGGGAACCATGAGCTTAGAGAAGGCGCCATACAGGGTCCTAAAATTATACAGATTACAGAACAATGAGGGGAGTTGAGAAAGTGGCTATTAAGCTCTGAGGCTGGGGCCCCAGGTCTGCCAGCCTGCCAAGGTCTTCAAACCAGAACAGAAAACTTGCAGTCATTCGAATGTAAAACTCCGTGGTGAGCCATGGAAGTGGAGTATCTTCAGCAAGTGTCACAGACTGGAAGGGACCATTGCAGGTGGCTGGGTCAAGGTTGCCCCCTTGGAGGAGAATCGCAACCAACTCGGCCTTTTGACCCTTTGAAGAAGGCAGGAAGGGACTCCCCACCAGAGCGATCATAAGAAGAGTTACTATATATTGCTTACTCACCATGAATGTATAGTTTTCTAGAAAACACCATGCATCCAGGATTTTACATGAATGAATTCTCTCTTTTTTGGAGGAGTCGGGTTTATCGAGGTACAATTTACATTCAGTAAAACTCACTCTTTTAGTGTACAGTTCTAAAACTCTAGACATACACCAATAGTCTTGTAACCACCACCATAATCAAGATACACAACATTTCCGTCACCTGCCAAATTCCTTCACGTCCCTTTGTTGTCATCCCCTCTCCCCACCCCCAGCTCCTGGGAACCACTGATCTGTTTTCTATCCTTGTAGTCTTGTCCTTTTTGCAATGTCACATAAATGGAATTATATAGCAGGTAGCCTTTCGAGACTGGCTTCCTTCACCAAGTACAATGCATCTGAGCATAATGCGTTGAGATTAATGCATATAAAATCCATGCACTGAGAATTTTATGTGGATGTGTTATCTCTTTTCGTCCTCAAGACAATTCTGAATTAGGTACTCTATTATTATCCCCATTTTATTGATGAGGAAATTGAGACTTAGAAATGTTAGTTAACTTGATGAAGGTCACCCAGCTAGTAAATCATGGAACCAGGGTTTCAACTCAGATTTCTGATCTCAAAGTCCATGGATTTAATCACTGTGGCACTCCCCGGGCATCGCAGGGTATGGTCTCTCTAGAAACCAACACAGCAAACTTGGTTAAGTGTTTGAATTGATTCTACTCTCTTTTCCAGAGGCCCTTCTTGTCCCCTGAGTTCATTCCTATCTCCTCAAAATTCACTTCACCTTCTATGTGAATTAGAGACCCATGCCTGACCCCTAGGTTACAGCTTCCTTTAAGACACACCATGTTCTCATGGAGGCAGAAACCCCACAACCATGGGATGCGGGTCTCTAGATCAAGTAAGAGCAGGTGCATTTTGAGAAGATAGGGGTGAGTGCAGGGGACAAGAAGGGCATCTGGAACTTGCAGAAGAGAAAGGTTAAGTTCCCTTTACCGTGAGAATCACAGCCTGCTTTCTTTTGGTCTCAGTGTCTAATTCCATTTCAGCTGCTGCTTTGTTGATTTTGGGCTCTGTATCCATTTACAGGTCCAGTGGGATCTGGGTGTGCAATGTGGTTTGAAACCACAAAACCCTTCTCCATTTCTTTGGAGAAGTGCTGACAGGGGCTGTGGAAGGCAGCATTGATACGGACTCAGCGATTAGTACACCAACAGAGGCATTTCCCTTGCACCGGGTCCCGGATGACCTCGCTGGTGGAGAGAGGCATGAGCCAGTTTCCACAGCCCATGTGACCCTTTTCTTCCCCCCACCATATCAACAATTATTAAGATGTGCATGAAAGTGCATTGACCTAGTTGGAGGTTTCATAAATATAAATAAATTAAATGGTTATGCCTAAGGACGCCTGGGCAAGCATGTGGGGTGGAAGGGAGAGTTGCTCATGGATGGATGGAGAGTGAGGGGCCCTCAAGCCTGTCAAGTGAAAACCAGAGAGGACCAGACTGTGAGGGAGAGGAAAGAAGCCACAGGGCCCAGCCTCAGTGCCAGGACCCTCCATTTCTGGGACCGCCTGAGCTTGCTGCCCTGGCCAGTGGGCCATGTCTGTGCTGGGATGCGGATCCCCTCGGGCCCCAGTGCAGCAGAGTGAAGCCTGCACAGCGGGGTGGCCCTCGAAAGCCCCAACTAGTGACTAGCGACTTCTGGCCACCAGCAGCCTGGTTAGTTGATCCCAGTGCCCTAGAAAGAAAGATTTTCTATTTGTGCTTTGAAGTGAATAAGGTTGAAAGTGACGAAGCCTGGCGGGTGGGGGTGAGCATGGAGCTTTTCAATATTGATGTCCAAGGGGGAAAGCGGACCAGAAAATGTTCCCGGCCCTTTTCAGAGTCCTTTCATATCATGATCTCATTTCATTCTTACAACAGCTTTGCATAGAAGGCAGGGATATTATCAGTGCTGTCATTCCCATTTTACAGATGAGGACACTGAGGCCCAGAGACATGAAGTGAGTGACTCATGGTCACCCAGTGACTAGGTGGCTTTCTGATTCATGAAACCATGCCCTTTTCCTTCCCCACACTGTTTTGGGGGAGTCTGGACAGTCTTGGGATCCTTGCCCCTCATTTCTTCTTCCCTATCAGTGCCTCTTCCATCACCAGACGGCTCACATCTGAGTCTCCTTGCGTCCGTGTCTGTCCCCTTCCAATTCCTCCTGCTTACCCCTCTGCCTGGCAAATCTTCTCAAACACTGCTCCCACCTCAGCAGCCGTCTGTTCAAGAGTCCTCTGCTCCCCTTTACCTAAGGGAGGCTCTCCAAAGTGTAAGCCTGCTCGTTCAGCCTCCATGGCCTGATTCATCTCACCCCACGTGAATCCCCTGCCCATCTAAATCCGAACGCCTGCCATCCTTCAAGGCTCAGCTGCAGTGCCACCTCCTTGGGGTGACTTTCCTGATTGTGTCAGCCCATACCGCTCTCTCCCTTAACCCCTGTCACAAGCGCCATTACCCTCTTGCCTTGCGTGGCTGGTCACCCCTTTCCACGTGCGGGTCTGCCTTCCCCGCATTAGCCTGTGAGCCCTTCAGGGAGCATCTGACAGCATAGGCCCAGCCCTCCACCCCCCTGCCATGTGACCGGGAGAGCCCTCGGCATATCCTCCTCCACAACATGGGAGGGGGCGGAACCCAGAGATCTCAGAGGTCCTTTCCAACCCACATTCCCTATGATGGATGGACCGTGGACCTCTTCAGACAGTGGTATATAAAGGACGGAAAGGTCTGACATGGCTCTCTCTAGGAATTTGCATTTTAACAGGCGCAATGCTCTCAGCCAAAGGAAAGAAGCTCTGATGTTTTGGGGTTGGGGTGGGGGCTTCCTGGTACCCTGCAGGGGGCCATCTCCAAATGACCAAGGGCCAAGCCTGCTTTGTGATTATTCTGCTCCCCACTGCCTCCTCCCCCACCAGCATTAAGGGATCCTCAGGGAACCAAGAAAATAGAAACACATTTAAATTCTTTTCCGCTTCTGTCCTCTTGCATTCAGATGACTGACTCATGTTGGCCTCATCTCCCCCATGACTAACTTTGGGCTCTAACCTCGAGGGCCAGGGACAACGGCTTTGTTCTAGCTCCATTTCCACATGGGAAACTCAGACGCTGGGATCTTGGGCTGATTCACCACCTGTCCCGCACCCCGACTCCCACCCCCAGTAGGTTAGGGTCCTACTAGCTCTGGGGGCTGGGGGCGGGTGGTGGTGTTGGGGGAGCAGACTCAATCCCGAGACGGGGCGTTTAAGAGGAATAACCAATCCCAAAGCTGAGCTAGAAAGCAAGGTATTTGTCTGCCATCGGAGCTATATCAAGGAATTGCCTGGGACCAGATTTGCCCAGATACAGACAGCACCCCTTGGACGCCAGGTGGAATCAATGAGACTTGCTTCGGGTGAAACTAGATCGTTTCTGTCCTCAGGGTCCTCAGAGCAAAGTTCTCAGGGCCTGGGTGGCGTCTGGCAGTTGCACTATTTGTCCTGTGTTCTGAGTCAGGAAAAATCAGACGTGTGCATCACCCCCAGTGTGTGGCCGCGTGAGTTGGTTTTGAATAGCTTTGAGTGTTGATTATTAAATTTGAACAGGGAGGATGTGGCACTTCCAAAGGCAACACGGTGGCAAAGAGCATGGGCTTGGGGCAAGGGACTCGGTCTCCTCATCTGTAAAGTGGTTTAACAGCAGGACCTACCTCATTGACTTGTTGGGAGGATGAGGTATGCGGCAGGTCTGAAGTAAATGTTAGCCCTTGTTATTATAATATGACATAGAGCCAGAGCAAAGATTATGAGTTAGTAATGGATGGCCCGACTATTTGCTACTGTCTCATTTTGATGATTCCGTCCAGATCACCCTTGCCAATATTCTATCCCGGGATTTTTCTGGGCTTCCTCTCTTCAGAGTCATTTAGTGTTTCCATGTGACTCATCTCATTCTGATGCTCAGCGAAACGGAATTAGGAATTCATATTTTCTACCCCCAATAGTGCATTTCAAATCAAATGGAGTTGATTTGGGGGTTATCTGTTGTCTTAAGTGAGCGGTTTCATAGTTTCTACAACTATATCTGTATGAGTGCATACACAGAGCTGCGCCGGTATTTCAGGGATGTCATGGGGAGTCTGGGGTCACATAGCTGACTTCTAATACCATCCCTGTTGATCTACACTGAGTTGTGACATGTGGGAGGTGGCAGCAGGACAAGACTGGAGGCAAAACTGGTGCCTCTGTCGGGGAGCTCAGGGAATGTGAGTCGCCAGGGCAGGGGACCACCCCTCCTGCCTCATTCCTGGAGGCTGAGTTGAAATGTCACTTCCTCTGTGAAACCTTCTTGGCCAATTTCCTGTCAGAATGAATCACACCTTTCCATGTTCTCATAGAATTTGTGATTATACCACGGACCTTCCCTGATTGTACCCCCGAGCACCTTGAGGGCTGGACGGTCTCTGATTCATCCAAGTGTCCTGAGTGTCCAACACCCTGCCTGGAGCAGGAAAACCTCTCAGTAAATGTTTGCCGATAAAGGCATGAATGCCCTTGGTGTGCCTGGCCACTTCTAGAAGCTTAGCATCTGGGAGGAGGGACCTAAGAGCCAACTGGACCAACGTCCTCCCTAGAAACTAGGGAGCGGAAAGGACATCCCCAAGGAGCACAATTGGTGGCAGAGCTGGGATCAGAATGCAGGTCTCTTGACTCTGGGCCTGGGGCTCTGTTTTCTGCACATTGCAGCTCCCTGCTACCCATCTTACCCCTTCCTCCACCTGTGAAAATTAGAGCATGATCTGTGCTCTATGGGAGGATGGATGGAGGGGCTGGGGACCCCACCTCCAAGGTATAGGAAACAACCATTCCTTCAGAGCCCTCCATTGTGACCCCACAAGGTAGTCATCTGGGTGGGGGAGGACCCCTACCTCCTTGCAACATCCCAGTGGGGAGACCAACTTTTGTCTGTAACTTCCCACCCCTAGGTTTAGGGCAGCCTGCCCTATGACCTCCCCAAAGTGGGGTACCGCTTCTGGTAAGGCCCACCTTGGGCTAACAGGGCATCCCACCCATCCTCCTTCCTCCAAGTCAGCCACGGTAAAGACACCCTCTCTTTCCAGTGTTCTCTTCCCAGACACCCTATTACCTATGCTCCAATTACACAACCTGCTGGTCTCTTTGGGCAGACCCAAGCTTGCCACGAGACACAAAATCCAGATCTGGGACCTTTTCAGGATAACAGGGAGTCCATAGCAGCATTGGATTGAACCCTGCTCTCTCCCCTACCTAAAGCACAGGCTGGTGTTTCAGTGGTGCTGGGGAGGGGGCTGATGGCATAGGGTAGCCTGAACTCCCTCCAGCGTCCCATCTCAACAGCCCTTCCTGCTTCTCTCCTCCGCCTTGTCCTGGGGTGTACCGGCAACTATGGAGGGGCTCACCCTTGACGCCTGCCTGCTCCTTCCAGATCCCCAGTCTCTGGCCTCACTTCTCCTCTTTGTCAGAGGGGAAATGCTGGATGGGAGGGGCCCAACATGCTCAACCAAGAGAACAGAGTGAAGGTCTCCCGGAAGCCTCCTTGGGTCTGGGGAACCGGACAGAACTTTCCAGAGAGGCAGCCTTCTCTCTCTCCCTCTTTCCAGCTGGTCACATCTGCCCATGCTTCTGTGATGGGATTCTAAGGGCAGGGAGGAGGCTTCAGGACCCAGCCCTTCCATGAGCTGGGCAATACAACAGCTTTCTTATCTGCTGAAGGACATTGCCCGGGGCTGGTTCCTGGAGGAGGAACAATGTTCCAGACCCAGGTTGACATCTCCCAGGGTTTCAGTGATCTGACGAAGGCATCTGGCACCTTAGCTTTTGGGGATAAAGAATGCCCAGTGCCAAGGCCCAGCTGGCCTTTCTGGAGCACAGTGAAGATCACAAGGTGAGGCCCCGTGGGGTGCTACCCAACAGCCTCCTACAGTCCCAACTGATCCTATCCTCCAGGACAGACACAGCGCCAAGTTGGCCCTTTTCTGGATGAGTTCTTTAGGCAGGTGGTCACATGCTGTGGCAGCCACTCAACTTTTGCCAGGGGTCATTCCTATTGCTGCTATCCGTGGGGATGCCTTCTGAGGCCAAGACTCGTCACGACTGCCCTCACTCATCTGGGTAACTGAAATAGCTGACATGCTGGGCAATGAACCAGTGCTACAAGCATCATCTCATTTAATTCTCTCAAAAAACCCTGTGATGCAGACACTATTATTATCTCTATTTAATAGCTGAAGAAACCGCGAGTGAAAGGAGGTTAGTAACTTGCTCGAGGTCAACCAGTTAGAAGAGGCCGGAGCCAGGGTTCCTGCGAGGAACCCTGCGAGGCAGGCTCTGGACACCCAACTCTGTACTCCTCTCAACCCCCCCATCATGCTCCCCTCACCCCGCCACCTCACTTCTCTGTGGCCCTGGGCTTTGCCTCCCAGCACCTGCTCTGCTCCCCAGCCCCACCGCAGGTCTGAGGGATGCCAGTGAGTGCCGTCACCCTGGTCCAGGCTTTGAGTATTGATGACATCTCCCTGTCACCCCCGCCCCTGCCTCCTCCAGGGAGCCTGGGACCCCAGAGGGAGGAGCTGCCTGTCAGAGCTGAGTCAGACCAATGTTCTCCATGTCCCTCTGCAGCCTGGACCCCTGGCTGTCTTGCGGAGCCGTCACTGAGATGCTGAGCTAAAGGAGCAGGGGGCAGGTTCGGAGTGGTTACTCTTCTGGGAGTGGAGAATGAAAGGGAAGGAAAATGGGACTTAAAAAAAAGAGCAGGGCTTCCCTGGTGGCGCAGTGGTTGAGAATCTGCCTGCCAATGCAGGGGACACGGGTTCGAGCCCTGGTCTGGGAAGATCCCACATGCCGCGGAGCAACTAGGCCCGTGAGCCACAATTACTGAGCCTGCGCGTCTGGAGCCTATGCTCCGCAACAAGAGAGGCCGCGATAGTGAGAGGCCCGCGCACAGCGATGAAGAGTGGCCCCTGCTTGCCGCAACTAGAGAAAGCCCTCGCACAGAAAGGAAGACCCAACACAGCCATAAATAAATAAATAAATGAAATTAAAAAAAAAAAAAAAGAGTCAGAGGCAGAGTAAGCCCACACCGACAGGGCTTTCCAGAGGGCTCCCTCCTTGGGGTGGGGAGAAACGGGAGGGTTGAGCTAAGTCTTCCTGTGCCTGCAGGAGCCCTGTGGTCCTGAAGGAATCCCTGCCCTTCTCTATCCAGGATTCAGATCTCGAGGTCTGATATCCTGGGCCTTGGTGACACCATCATTCTAAACCTCACTGTAACCCACCACCACTGGGGGGAAAACAGTACATTGTATTTATTTCACAAACACTGACATTGCACTTGAACGTGGCTGGCGCCATTCTAAGCACGTTGGTGGTATGAATTCATTTAATCCCATGAAAACCCTCCGGGCTAGGTTCCATTGTCACTCCCATTTCAAGACGGAAGAAGCTGAGGCACTAAGGTGACATAGCTAGAAGGTGGCAGATCCGGGGAGTGACCCAGGCAGTCTGGCACCAGGGTCTGGGCTCTTAACCACCCCTGGGGCTGCCCTCTCGGAGGGCATCATGTGCTGGTGCCACACAGAGGGGTCCGCTCGCTGAGGACCAAGTGCCCCCTTGGTAATTGAAGGACCCATTCTGGTTTCCTGTCTGGCCTTAGGTAGCCTGTGCAAACTGCAGGGGCAAATTAATCCAGGCTAACATGGGCTGCAGCTCCCACACAAAGCCGTGTTGACAAAGCCCTCCTCCCTCTGAGGCCCCTGAGTGGGCGCATCGAGGGACATGAAGCGTTTTGTAGGTTATTATGCAAACACACATGCGCCCTGGATGCTGGCAAGGCAGAGCCAGAGCCTTCACACCCCACAGCCTCGGCCGGGCTGCTGGGGAAAGCTCTGAAGTACCTTGTCGTCAAGGGACTGTCAATCACTAAACATTTGAGACACTTGTATCCAAACAGAAGGATCCAGTGGGGCGGGGAAGGGGGTGGGGCAGGCTGAGGTCCAAACGTTGACAAACACCCAGGATGGGAAGCAGGTGGGCGAGGTTGGCTTGGGGCTCCTGTCCCCATCCTCACAGCCACCCCACCTCACTGGATCCTTCTCCTCCTCCTCCTCTTCCTCCTCCTCCCATCTCCCTCCCCCTCTGACAATCGGGGAACATCATGCAGGATCAGGGGACCCTGCTGCCATCTGCAGAGAGGAAAATGAGCCTCATCGACCCAAATAAATAAAATAAGCACACACAGGGGGAGAGCGGCTGCTGCAAAGAACAAGGCACGGTTTTTGGAGACTCTTGCAGGGTGAGTTGGGGTAGCGGACTCAGAGGCCCCCACTTCGGCTTATTCCAAACCTCGGATGAGACTGGGGAAGGGGGTGGCGGCCTCCTCCTCCACCACGATCAAATACAAGCCTGAGAAGGGGGCCTGTAAATATAGAGAAGCAGATGACAGACATCACTGCATATTAAAATGCAAGCGATCAGCACTGCCACCTGCCCACATCCCCATCCGTCTTGGAGAGGACCGCTAGACCAAGTTGGATCAGATGCACGGGCAGACCTTCCTCCTGTCACCCAGCTATTCATTTATTCAAAACAAACATGCACTCAAAATCTTTTTATTCTAGGTGAACAAAGCAAACATATTCTGCAGGCAGAACACCCGCCCCCCGCCAACCTCCCCCCACTCAATGTGTTTTCATTAATATAAATTGTTTGCAGTAGGCAAATTAATTCTAGAAATGGTTTTTAGACACGGCAAATCGTTCTTGTAAAGCAGAAGATGCGTGAGAGCTCTCTGCATTTTCGTATGCACCAGGGATCTTAGGTAAATATAATAATGTTGCTAATGATAATCGATGCTTATTACAGTGGCCAAGCTTAATGACCTGCAGCACTTAGAGCTGATCAGAGTGGAGGGATCCAGGTTTTGAGTTGCATGGACCCCTGGGAGCAGGTAAGTGACATGACATACAGAAGGCTTAAAACAGGGCAGTTCTTAGCATATCTTTAAAACTTGTCTTTGTAGAGGGTTTCCCTGCTTAAAAACATTTTATTGCCCTTTTTGAGTTTGACATCAACAAGGCAGACAGGCATAGCCCCATTGTACAGGTGAAGGAGTGAGACCCTGAGAGGTGAAGTGATTTGATTACTGGCTAGCAATTAACAGAGCTTGGACTGAAATTCAAATGACCTTGGTTCAAATCTCCTCCTCCTTCCACTGCACCAGGGCTCCTAGACTTCAGGGATTGGGTCCCACTAGGAATTTTTTTGCCTTATCCAAATACCTCTGCATTATTATTTATTTAATATTCTTCTCAAAATCGACCTTTAAATCACCAAATATTTTGGCTGGCCTCATCTACAGTAACGATATCTACAAAACGACGGGCTTGATGTGTGGTTGTAACTTTTTCAAAATGAAGATTAGGATAAATACATAACTTCTTTTTTTTATGCTTGTCTGTGCACCCCACAGAATCGCCTGGTGTACCATGAGGGCATGCGCACCACACTTTGGGAAGTACTGGCTTATACCCCAAAGCAGCAGCCTGGCATGTCTCAGCTGTTCTTGTCATAACTGACTGCCCTGCCCCCAATACCTGCAAGGAAGGATTGCTCCTTCCACAGACACCCTGCCAGGGGTCTGCAGTACGTCCTCTTCAGACCTGTGACCCTGCTGTAGCCTAGAGGACGGGCATGAGGCTAAGGACAGAATATTACCTGAGTTCTGGATGGGGTCTGGGGATCAGGGAGCTAAGAGCCTCTGCAGAAAGGTCAAGCTCTAATAGGAGAGTGCAGTGGCGGGGGGAGGGAGGGTCCCAGAGCAATGGCTACGAGACATGTGGCCATAAACCCCAAAGACCCTCAAATGCAGACTGACTACTTCACGAGGACAAGGAAATATTGTTGATTTTATAAGCAGTGACAATGACCATACGGTTCTATGGGATACAGCCATATTTCCTTTAAAGATTCACACGGAGTTGTATAGAGGTGAAATCACAGGAAGCCTGGGATTAATTTTCAAACACTTGAACACTTGAAGTCAGGGAGAGACAAGAAGCCAATGTGGACAAATCTCAACAGTTGTTGAATCTGACTGATGGGGTGATGGGTATATAAAATTCCTTATTTTACACAATTTGAAATATTTTATAATAATTATTTTTTGAATGGGGAAAAATAATGACCTTAGCTCAGCTAGTATAGGAAAGGGGGTATTAACACCTAGAAGGAGGTAGCAGGGAGGAGGAGTGATGTGGGGTCTTTGGGGAGAGGAGGGGGTTCCAGCACCCCCAGGACCCAGTGGGCATCCCAGCTCCCCCAAAGTTTGCCCTTCACTTCTCAATCTGGCCGGGTTTCTCACCTAGCCGCTGCACACTGTCATGAGCGCCTGCCTCTGTAATGAGGAGTGATGTATAATTGATGAAAGCACAATGTGATACAGTCACAGAAACCTCGTCTGCTAGAAGACATCTGTTCAGCACATAGAATCTACTCAGCTACTGTCACAATGCATTTACTGTATCATATCCGAGCCGCAGGAATATGCGAGTTCCATGCAAGCTGCGATCTGTAATATTATATGTCTGGGGACGTGCAGAGGTAGGAACCCACGCTTCTGTTTTTGATATGTGTGTGTCCGGGTTGCACTCCCTCTGCTTCCCTTGCTCTGCCTGCATTGCTTCGGCATCCTCCTCGTAAATTACCTCTGCTCTCTGACGGGCTTTTAGCGGACTCCGGTGCTAGCGTCTAACTTCTCTCCTCCAGACGCTTGTGTCACAAAAGCCTTGGGGAGCCCTGTTCACTGCACATTCTGGAAAGAGGGAGGATCGCTTCCCAGGGAGGCGGCTCCCAGGGATTTCTTCTTTCCCAAGACTCTGCTTCCTGGTGCATCCAGGCCCGTTACCAGGGTCCACTTCCATGCTGAAGGCTACTCATCAGAGACTACAGGTTGTTAGGACTTTGCCCTTGGTTCCAAGTGGGTTTCTGCAGGTCTGGACAAAGGGGAGGCAGGGCTGGGTAAAGGGGGGGGTTCCAAAAGGACCTGGCAGGAGAGGCCACAGCCTGGGGGTTGGGCCATAGGGTTTGGCATGGATGCCCTGGGCCAGGTCGGGCCCTGGGCCCCTGATCTGAGCTGGTCATCTCCACTTGGGTTGGGGGGGGGCAGGTGGAGGACCCCTGGGTCAGGGTGGGAGCTTTGCCTATCAGGAAGGCAGGGGCCTTGGACACCAGCCATCGGGGCCCCAGTGTCCCAGAATGGGCTCTCCACAGCTCTGGGCTGTGGGTTCTGCCATCTCACTCTCTCTGCCAAGTCCTAGCCTGTCATCCCTCTGCTGCCCAACTCACAGCGCACCTCCCCCTGGACGCCGTGTCAGTTAAGAACGCCAAACAGCGTGTGTGTGTGTGTGTGTGTGTGTGTGTGTGTGTGTGTGTGTGTGTGTGTGTCTGTATGCTGGCATGCATGTCCAGGGTCTTTCATTTTCCTGAAAGCCCCCTGAGGGCTGGGTCTGTGTCTTTCCCTTCCTTGGGATCTCCCCTGGGGTCTGGCACAGGGTTACAAAGACCTCTCCACCCCTGACATCTAACTGTGAAGGCCTCTCACTATCGAAGACTGGATATGGAAGCCTGGGCTCACTAATGGACAGCGGTCACTGTATTAATAGCTAATAGTTACACAGCACCCACAATGTGCCAGGCAGTGTTCTAAGTGCTTTATAGTATTCAATGACACAGTCCTGTCAGTAACCCTATGAGGTAGGAACTGTTATTAGCCCATTTTTCAGATGGGGAAACTGAGGTATACAGAGGTTGATTCCATGCCTCAGGGTCACAGAACTAACAAATGGAGAAGCAGGATTTGAACCCAGGCAGCCTGGTTCCAGAGCCCAGGCTCCTGGCTGCGGCAGCAACCTGCTGCCCTGACAGGGCTCAAGAGAAAGGGCTCAAGCATCGGGCAGCTCTGGGTGTGAGCCCTGACACTGTCGCTGTGTGTGGTCACTTCCTCCAGGCTCAGTGTTCTCTCCCACAAATGGCTGATAGCACCCATCTCAGAGGTAACCGTGAAGATGAGATGAAGTAAGCCAACCAATGTGTCCAGCACAGGACCTGGCACTCACGAGTCACTTACGAGGGGAGAGGGGACAGTAGGGGGAGTGGCCCAGCTTCCCAATCCACTGATAGAGAGTCAAAGGCCATGAGTTTGCCTGTCCCGTCCTCGGTAGTTCTGACCAAATTGTTCTACACAGAGAGATGCTCAGTGGTGGGCAAACTCTGGCCTCGGTATCAAGAAAAACAGCCGTCTTGTGCCCTCCAGCACAGCTGTCTGCTCTACCCCCTCCCACCTGTCCCCACCTCTTGCACACCTTCCCTGAAAAGGTAGATCCCCCAGGCAGCCGCGAAGCTGCCTCTCCACGTGCCTCACGGGGGCCTGTGCACATGGGTCACTCAGCTGGCACCTCAAGTCTACGGTGCGGGTCCCTTAATTAGAGTCCGACAAATGAAATGGGAGAGTGGAAGCGGCTCCCGGCCTCCCTGCAGTGGGAGCACCTGGCTGACTGCCACCCGGGCCAGTTCGCTGGCTTCTTATAACCCCCAGTCCCAGAGGTCTAGTGCCAGGCCAGCACTAGAGCCTCATTTATTAGGAAGAGACCCAGGGCTAGGTTTGGGGCCCTCACAGAAGCAAAGTGGGGAGCCTCCTCTTTCTGCTCATCATGGGGATGTGGGGTTCCCATATTCCTCAAACCACTGTATTGAATCAGCTGCATTTCTAAGTGCCCTTTAAAAAGGCAGCCCGGTCTCACCTGGCATGGTTATCCGCCAGCCTTTCTCAGCCTTGCCAGAGGAAAGAAGAAGGAGCAAGGAGCACTAAACGTAAACCTCAAGGAACTGCAAGAGAGATGCACAGATACTGGGCCCCCTTTTCCATTTCAATCTAAATCTCCCGCCGTTTCTCGATATGGGGCAATATTGGCATCTTGGGCAGGCACCTTCCTTTGTGAGTCTACCCCAGGCAAAAAAGGATGTTTCGTCTTCATGCACTAAACGCCAGGGCACCATCAGTCATTTTTGACAATAAGATATGCTGCCCGCTCCTCCCCCCCCACCACCCCACCATGTTCAAACGCCCATGTGGGTTGGGAGTGGGGGGTGAGCGATGCTGCCCCTGGTGGAGAAGCCCGTCCAACTTGCGATGCTCTTAGCCGGGCGTGCACATCTGCTTAGGCCTCTTGTCCTAAGACTCTAGTAAGAGTCACATCTTCCCTCTGGGCATCAGCTTCTGCAAAACAGGGGGCTGTGCTCTGGCTTTGACATCTGTGCTCTACGTGTTCCCAGTGGGTCGGATGACCTCCATCTAAGGTCCTGCAGCAGCCCCAGCTCCTTCTCTGACTCCAGCTATTTGGTCCTTTCTCTCTGTCTGGACTTTCCAGGCCCTCCCTAGTTTGTGGCATCGTCCTTCTACTCCCAAGACGCCTTATCGTTAGTCCTATGTGGTTGGATCTAAGGAAGAAAGGGGGCCAGGGAAGGGTAAAGGGTGAGTCCCTTTCCCCTCTGGATAGACCCTCTCTATTATTCAGTTCTCCCTTCATCCTTTGCCCTCTGACAGTTTCTGTGGTGGGATTTTAATTCCTCATTGTTACTTTTGTCAAGATGGGACTCCTCTGTAGTTTACTCTAGCCTTTCTCTTCAACTGCTCTGCTTTGCATTTCTATGGTGGGTTTCTTCCTTCCTGATATAATGATTACTCTGTCTTTCTCTTTCACTCACACAATCACACACACACACACACCCTTTGATATTTCTTTAAGACACTTCTCTGAAGAGATGAGGGTGAAGGAAGGCTGTAGGGGAGCTTTAATGAGAAAGGCTTTCTTCCTAGTGGGGTTGGGGGAGGGTTGGAGAGAGACTCATTAGAATAGGGATCAAGGAAGTCAGTGGAGCCCCTGTCTCCACTTTTAAAATATCTGCTTTTTTTTCCTGATTAAAATATACATATGCATTGTAAGAAATTTGGAAAATTTAGAAAAGCAGAAATAAGAAAATAAAAATTATTTGTAGCCCCACCAACATGAGATAGAAAGTTGATATTTTTTGGTGCATTTGGTGCATTTCCTTCCAGTCTTTTTTTTTTTTTTGCGGGGGTGGGGGGTGGTGGGGTGGTGGGAGGGAGGGAGGTGGGCCGAGATCAGGCTACATATGTAATTTTATGTGCGATTTTTTCCCTACTTTATATTACAGTAAGAGCTTTTATTCTGCATCATTAAATCATCTGCAAAAACACCATTTTAAGGACTACATAATATTCCTTCCTACGGATAGGCTGTGATAGACCTCCCAGATATCCCAGAACCCTAAGATATTAGGACTGGCCTTACCTAGTGTTTCCACAAAAATATCTTTTTTTGTGGAAAAGACAAAGAGACAAAGGATGAACCCCCCTCCCTGGTGATGTATTTTCCTATCTCACTTCACAGCCAGGAAGAGCTTGTCAGCCCATCCCCATCCCTATCTCTACCCTCATGTAGGTCACCCTGAGGTAGATTTTTGCCAAGCCCGTGCACAGTAACAAAAGCAACCTTTCAAGCATTGCAACCAACATAAGGCCACCTTTTCTCAAAAAACCCCCTGAAGTGAAGGGATAGAAGGAGGCAGGTGTGGAAATATGCAGATAAAAGTGGCTAAGGAACAAAATGTCATGTCTTAAGCTCTAAGACAAATCACATGGGAGCAAGAAACTTAATAATAAACTCTTTTTGGTTCTGTATTGTCCGTGATAAATGACCACTCTCAGCATCAATAAGTGCAGACATACCTGGGAAAGAGATGTACATACAAGCCCATGGCTCCTGCTGAAAGCAGTGGATTGAATTCAGTTTTGGGTTTGAAGGCAAATTTCACAGCCCTAAGCAAAATTATCTTAGCGATCGGCCACCACCACACACACAATAAAAGTAAGACGACTGCAGCTAAAATGGGGGAACATTATACAAGATCTCAAGGCACTGGATGGTGAAGAATGCTACTCTTAAGTCCAGATTTTTTGAAACTATAAGCTCTATGCTTAATGGGATTGCTACCAGGAAACACAACCTCCCTGGAAGTTCAGAGTATCTTCTGATCAGTCAGATTTGCAATTCCTCTCAGAAAAAAGTCTCAGCAGGATGTGCCAGAGGCCTGAGAAGTAGCAGGTTGGGGAGGACAGACAGTAGATTTGGAGAGCCCACTTCTACGTGCAATAATATATTTCTATGCTTGGGTGAAATTCAACAAGAGAGAACATGTTGGAAACACACATGCAAGATGAATACCAGTGAGTGTCTCAGTTACTGTCCATGGAACATGCTTTACTATGCTCACAGAAAGCAATGGAACCATGCATTCTAGAAAAATAAGATGAGGCATGGGAGGTGGGAGACAAGGACACAGGGAGAAAGATGTGACAGGGAACCACATAGGTATACTGTTCGAAAAGCTAATCCCTATGAACCAACATCAGCCAAGGTGGATGCACCTTTTTATGCATTACATGCACCTTATGCATGTAATGCATAAAAAGGAAACTCCAAAAAGAGCTCATTGTTTTGAATGCAGAGGCAAACCTGGACACCCAGTCTGTTACCATAAAAGGTTCATAGGAAAAAAGAGGAGGAAACCCAGTAGCTAGCTTTAGCTTTGGAATCAAGTAGTTTGGCATTTATAAGGTTTCCATGTCCGTGAATTTGTCACTGCTGTGGGCTTTCTTTTCCCTTGGCATAGAACAGCTACTGTGATGAGTGGTCACATAAAGCACAATATAAATTTTTATTATTATTAGATGGTGCTGGGGCTGGAACTGCACTGTTCTGCATGGAGGTTTTCAGACATATTATAATTACATTCTGTAGGTTTGCAAATAATGACATAACCCAGTCACCTTACTGTGGTTATGATTTATTACAAAAAACAAAATGTTATTATATGGAAATTAGTTTCCACATAACAGCTGACTAGAGGGGAGAGCTCCAGAGCCACTTCAATCACCAAGATGAGAACCCATGGCATTTCAGGACCTGGGACAGCGCCAGAAGGGCCTCAGTCACCTTACTTGCCAGAAAGACCTCTGCAAGAAGGAAACTGGAAGGGAGGTGTATGGGAGCAGGGCCCTGAGCAGTTAAGACCCAACCTGGGTTCAAGGCCAGGGCCTTTGTCAGCCCAGGAGAAGGAGCTTCCATGGATTACTTCTGATTTTTCATTTGGGTGCTGCCTTCTCCTGACCTCCTCTCTTTGCAGCTTAAATGCTCCTTCTCTAACTTGAAAAGAAAATTGTCAATCCCAGAATCATATTCCATAAACTCACTTTTTTTGCACCTTTGGGAATACTGTCATTACTTAAAGTAAGAAGAAGAACAAAATTCAACCAAAGACACATTAAGTCTATTGACTGTATGGACACATTGGGTCTAGCCCTATCCATAAACTTAGGCTGGGCGCTGTAGGAGGAATACAAGAAATATATGGTTGATAAGTTAAACATTTATTGGTCATTTAGTTGTTAAAAATATTCTCCCAGGGCTTCCCTGGTGGCGCAGTGGTTGAGAATCTGCCTGCCAATGCAGGGGACACGGGTTCGTGCCCCAGTCTGGGTAGATCCCACATGCCGCGGAGCAACTAGGCCCGTGAGCCACAACTACTGAGCCTGCGCGTCTGGAGCCTGTGCTCCACAACAAGAGAGGTCGCAATAGTGAGAGGCCCGCGCACCGCGATGAAGACTGGCCCCCGCTTGCCACAACTAGAGAAAGCCCTCACACAGAAACGAAGACCCAATACAGCCCCCAAAAAAATAAATTAAAAAAAAAAAAAAAAGAATTCCCCTTCTCCACTTAAAAAAAAAAATTCTCCCAACAGGGTAGATGGTTGCTGCTTATGACAGAAAGCAGAATACGACACTTTCAAACATTCTCTCCAGCTCTCCTTTCTCCCACTGTCTAAGCTTAAGAGATCTGGAATGCCAGCCTAACAGATCTCCTCACTCTGGTCATCTCCTGAGGTTTCTAAGGGGATTACCTTTTGGTATAATGCATTTTTACAACATAAAAATAAGGAACGATAATAGTTTTCGTAGAACCATAATGTTTCCCCATATCCTACGGGTATAACTTATTACCCCATTTAACTGAAGAGTAGGAATTAGTTCAGCAACTTGCTTAAGACTGAAGAGCAAAGGTGAGATCAGAACTCAGGTTTCCTATTATCCCGGTCCCAGACACATCCTGCTATATCGTGGGTGTCTAGGGTGATTTAGGAGATGGCAGCTATCCAACGTGCAGTACTGGAAACTAGGCTGAACTGGTTTTGGGCTCCATTATGCTTTTTGCCCACTTTGGAAGTCCTTGACTCCATGTAGAAACTCTGGCTTTTTCGTCTCTGTCTACATTCAGGTTCATCAAAACTGATCTCATCTCTTATTCCCCAAATGTAAACTCCAAACGTTTCTTTGCCCTTGTCTATGTCATTTCAGGGTTTGAGGTGGGGGTGGGGGAAAGGGGTTGAAGAAGAGGCAACGGGAGCACTTTGCATGGTGAGGGGGAGGAGTGCCAACTTTCATTATAGCATCCTGGGGATGCAATTACATAGAACACAAGGTATGTTTGTCCTCATCTCAAAATCAGGGCTGAGGGCTTCCCTGGTGGCGCAGTGGTTAAGAATCCGCCTGCCAATGCAGAGGACACGGGTTCGAGCCCTGGTCCGGGAAGATCCCACATGCCGCGGAGCCACTAAGCCCGTGCGCCACAACTACTGAGCCTGCACTCTAGAGCCCGCAAGCCACAACTACTGAGCCCACGCGCCTCAACTACTGAAGCCCGCGTGCCTAGAGCCTGTGCTCTGCAACAAGAGAAGCCAGCGCAGTGAGAAGCCTGCGCACCACAACACAGAGCAGCCCCGGCTCGCGACAACTAGAAGAAAGCCCGCACACAGCAACGAAGACCCAATGCAGACAAAAAAAAAAAAAAAAAAAATCAGGGCTGAATTGCTTTGGTCTAAACTGATTCAGAGCTCTGAGAGTTCTGAGGAAGGATTCTGACTATCCCATTTTGGAGTGGGGTCTCCGGTGTTGTCTTTTTTTTTGACGTTGGTGCCTGAAGTTTTGCAAGGATAAATGCATTAAGAATGTAAACACCTGGAAAGTAATCACTCAGTGACATTAAATAACACTAACATGGTGGAATCACAGAATTATCACAGTGATACAGAACTCAGCATCAGTCTCCTTTCAGTGATTAGAGAATTTCTGACCCATTAACATGAAACATTTTGTTGCAGCTTGGGGTAAACTTCTGGGTGGTTTCTGGTTTGGCAGGTTTCCAGCCCTCGGCCACTGGATGTCCAAGTTTAGTTCTGGTCCATACTCTTTCCTAACCCTGGGATACTAGTGACTGGAAGGGGATTTCCAGTCAAAAGTCTTCAGTGGTTCCTTATTACTTAGACTCTAGAACTAAGGAAGAGGGCCTTAGAAACCTTCCAGTGTCAGATACTTTGCTTCAGGGTATGGAGGCCTTCCTCCAAATGAAATTCTACAGGGAACTCCAATGTGTAGAATGAGTGGGAAAGATGATGCTCTGGATAAAGCCCCTGTGAGGGGCTCAGAGCCCTCCCTGCCCAGCAGCACCCCAGCCCCTCTCCACATTGTGTGAACATGTTCACTGAGTTCTTCCCCAGCCTTCTCCCCTGGACACAAGGTATCTGCTACCACCCTGTGTTTTCTGCATCAAGATGAACTCCAATTCAGGATACAACTCAGTAAGCGTTGCAGGGCCCTGGCTCTGGTTGGGTCAGATGACTTTCAGCTGGGTCAGAAGATGGACATAGAACACACACAGATGTACGAACATCAGACCAACAGTGATATGCGCTCAGAGACAGACACCAAAGCCCCATGTAGCATCCGGGAATGATCAACGACTCCAGGAGAGCAGCAGGTAAGTGGCGCATTACCATACGGAGGGGAATGGCAGGGCGCAAAGTGTAGGGCCATGTTCTGCATTTGAATCTTGGCTCTGCCAAAGTGTGTGATCTGGAACAAGTTACAGTCAGCCCTCTGTATCCATGGGTTTTGGATCCACGGATACAGAGGGCCAACTGTATTCACTGTACTATGCCATTTTATATAAGGAACCGGAGTGTCCATGGATTTTGGTAATCCTGGGGGCTCCTGGCACCAATGCCCCAATGATACCAAGGGACGACTGTACTTAACTTCTCTATGCCTCATTTTCCTTATCTGCAAACATGGTGGGTGCTACTGACAGACCCTACATTGTAGAAATATGGTGAGAAGTGGATGAGTTTATTCTGAGAATAAGCAGGGGTTTAGGAAAATGCCTGAAATGAAGGAAGCATTCCACAAGCATCGGCTGTCTCTACTGCTGACCACCCTCACATTTTCCCCGCCTGGTCTTTGCGCCCTGGTTCTGCCAGCACCCGTGGTCGGAGTTCCTGGAGTGTGCGCTGGGGCACGGCTGCGTGTGGCACACAAGGAGGGCATTTATTGCCTGTTCTTTGCAGCCCCTCCCCTCTCTTCCGGGGCCTGGCTGGCCAAGCGGGAACATCTTGCAGACACGTGACAGCCTCTCCCGGCTGAGCTGCGATGCGTAAAGGGATTTACGGTTGTAGAGCCGCATCTCACTCTGGATCATGTCTGGGAGTGAATCCCCACTCCCCGCTCACAGCTGTGCACTAGCAGGCTGGTCCCGCAGAGGGGAAATGCCAGCTTCCCTCGCCCTCGGGCTCTGGGTCCCACAGGCCATTCTGAGCCAACCCTCCCCAAACCACAGGCTCTCCTATGCTCCCCGCTCTCTTTTCTCCCCGCCCACCAGGGGAGGGAGGAGGGGGTGGTCTGAGCCACCACGTCAGGCAGTGACAATTAAACCCTTTCAGAGACCAGTCATTTGCATGCAACTCCTCGCCAGGCAGAGAACACTCAACCTGTCATTATCTCCTGGCATTGCTGGTAACTGTGACACGTGGCCGTGGAGATGGCGGCTTCCTTTCCCTGGGTACTGCCAGCCAGGGAGAGGTGATTGACGAAGGGCCGGGGACCTTTCCTCCTGCCCTAGCTGGCCTCTGAAGGAGGCCAGGGGGCCAGGGCGGAAGGAGGAGGTGGAGTGGAGACAAGGTGATAGGACCCCATGGACCCCACTGTGCTTGGGCACTGGCAAGGGCCTCTGGAGGCCACTGCAGGAGGATGGCGGGAGGGCAGGAATCATCTGAGGGTAGTTCCCACCCCCTCAGCTGGAATTTATTGAATGAGGCTGTCCCTTGAAAAGTACTAAAAGCCACAATTTTGCTGTATACCCACAGAGCAGGCGCCAGAGCAGCTGTTCCCCTCCCCCCTCCCCCCTCCCTCACCCACTAATTCTCCTCTCTGTCCCTCCCCCACCTCCAGCTCTAAATAAATCACAGTAAGATCCAAATGCTACGATGCTTAGTTGTGCTGGTCCAGCATTTCTGGTCTCAGAAACAGAGAGACAAAAAAGACCTAAAGGCTAAGAATCTCACATTGATTCCCCAACCCTGGATCATAAACGGTTCACAGACTACCATGAACCCAGGGTCCAAAGGCCCTATCCCTAGGGCTGGTTGGGGGAGGGGGCAGAAACGCTTCAGCAGGGAGACTTCCTTTAACCTGCTGAGGCCAAGCCGAGATGCCCAAGGTCAGGACTAGCTTACATTTAGAGTAGGTGGTACCATTATGAAAGATCCAGAAGCACTCTGCCATCCAAAACACTGTTCAGTATCCACTATGACCTGAAATTCCACTATTTGTGTTTTATTCCTTTCACTTAAACACTTGATCCTGGTTGAAATGCAAATACCCCCAAGAGAGGCAACACTATAAAATGTGTTCTGTTACTTACTCCTTAGTAAAAATAAATTTCTCCAGGCTTTTCTGAGAAGAAGCACTGATTATAAAGGAAGGGAGAAGGACAGGAGAGTCTCACACTCCTGAATGGGTGGGAGCAACTTCCACCAGTAAAGGGAAAACCCGAAGAGCAAGGTATCTGTGTTGGGAAGATCCTCATATTTTTTCCCAGAGCCACTTCTGATTCATTTGTTCCTGGTTGGAGAGATCTGGACACACTGGGGTCCAGGCCAACCCAGCTGTGTCCTTTCTCGGAGTTTAGGTTTCCCAGGACAGCAGGGCCCTGGGTTCAATCCTGGATAGGAGCTGAAGGGATTACCTTTTAGTCTCACTGCATTTCCTGCTGCTGTGATGAGGCCACCCACCCACGAAGCGCCAGCTCATTTCTCTTTTAAAGGCATAGATTTATCAAAAGGACCACCGCATTTCCTGCCTCTGTTCCCACCTCACAACGGGCACCTCTAGTGGGGCATGCCCAGAGGCGCTGCCTTTAGGTGATCTCTAAAAATAGGAACTTCACTTTCTCAGGCAGATATGAGCACCTATTGCTTTGTGCCCTCAGATACAAGGAGACAGTTAATCTGGTGCTGGGCAAGAGTCCTCCCTCCGCTCCACGTCAGGCCCTGGGCATAGGTAACCTGGTATCTTGGTGTGCATGCGTATGTGTGTGCGTGTGCGTGTGCATGTGTCTGTTCTTTCCCTGCCTGTGACTCCTTGAAGACAGGGTCTCTCTCTTTAGATTCTGTAGCACTCAGCATAAGGCTAGGCACACAGCTGGTGCTTAATAAGTGCTAGTTGATTGGTTGCCAGTCCCTGCCTTTGAGTAATTCATTGTCTTCAGTAAGGCAAGTACTTCACACACAGCTAAGACTCAGAGAGCAGTGAGGCCCCACAGGAGAGGGAGCGGACAGTCTACCAACCTGGCTATGGAGGGGAGTCAGAATCTTCCAGCTCCTGGCCTGGGAATTCTCAATGTACTGCAATGCTCACCCTAAAACGGCTGCTAAACTTGGTCCTAATTTTGTCCGTTAGCGGCGCCCCCATCCTGCATCACATGTTATTCACGTGGCTTCCAAGCGGAAGGAAATTCACGTGTAAACAGCCCTGGGGCTGAGCGCTCAGGGTCAGACATATTTGAATCTTTGCTCTGTCACTTGCCATGTGACTGTGGGCAAGTGATCCTCTCTGGGCCTCAGTTTCTTCATCTGTGAAATGGCAACAGAGAGCTACCTGTGTCAGAGCTTGCTGTGAAGATTAAACGAGATAACGGACTTAGCACAGTGCCTGACACATAGTGAACACTCAATAAATGTTAGCAATTTAATTTTATCATTTCCTAATGCATCAGGCTAATGTCGTAAGGGTTATGCAGCAGAATCCATTCTGAAGGAAGATTTTCACATTCAAAAAGGTCAAATCAACTCCTCTCTTCCAGCGAAGTGCAATAGTGGAATTGTTCAGGATAAGAAGGGCTACTCTAAGAAGTAGAGTAGAAACAGCAAACCTTAGGCAATTTCCTGAATGATCTTGAAGATCAAGATATTTGTAGGAAGGTCAAATGCTATTACTATCATCAGCAGTTCTAATTTACTGAGCATCTACTATGTGTCAGGAATTGTGCCAAACACCTTATTTATAATCCTTAAAATGACATTTCAAATAAGGCATTCTTATCCCCATTTAACTGACAAGGAATCTCTAATGGGCAGGTGCCATGGCTGGGCACTGGCAGAGCTGGTATTCAAACCTAAGCCCGTCTGACTCAAAGCCCGGTCTTTCTCCTAAGCAGACCGCCTTCCACGCCCTGGTATCACTAGAGCACAAGCTTCTTGCAGGTAATGCAGGCATCTCACTCGTCTTCAGGAGCCTTGCACACTTGCACGGTGTCTGGCCGTGGCAGGTGTTCAGTACCTGACAGCGAATTGAACATTTGGTGGCATAAACTATTTCATGTACCAGGGGGTGGAGAGAGAGGTGCCGTGTGTGCCCCAACACGGCCACAGCTCACCGACCATTGTTAGAGAGGAGGACAAACTGCACCGACCGTGCTTCTGGGCTGATTCTGTGAACTTGACCCCTTAATGCATTTGGCTGCTGCCCAGAGATCTACCTCCCTCCCTGCATTCCCCCACCCCTCCCTCTCCACCAAGGCCTATGTGAAATTGCAACAAACAACAGAGGCCCCACCTTGGAGGGCCCTGCTCATGAATAATGAACCCACACCAGCTCCATTCTTTTGAAGGAATTCTCTCTTGGCTGTGGAGCTGTGTGGCAGGGCGGCTGCCTCATTATTGCAGTTGTTTATTTATTCATGCTTGAATGGGGTGGGCCAAGCCCGTTCGCAGACATCTTTTCCCTCACTGAATCCTGCTCTCCACTCCCCTTTCCTTCAACTTCTAGCTTCCCTCCAAGGGCTCCAGCGGAGGATGAGGTGGGGAGCCAAGTAGCTTGATCGTCCGGGGAGCCCAGGATGGAGAAGCCAGAGATGGAAATGGAAGGAGATTGCTTCCCATGCCAGTCCGCCTGCCCTGCGTCCCTGGCAACCAGGCCTGTCTGGGATCCAGGGCACCCTGCCATGGGGACACGAGGCAGGTGCTGTGGGGACCGCCATTGCCTGGCCTGTGGCTGTCTGTTGGCTGTAGGTCTGGGGAGGGACCTGATCAGAGGGGCTGAAGAGGATTTTAGATCAGCATGACCCTCCTCCTTGCCTGTACCCCCTACCCTACCCCACGGCAGGGCTGGTCTGACAAACACTTCCCAGGGACGCTGTTTAGGCTGGGAAAGATGGGGCTGACCTTGCCCTCATCTCCCGGAGCTCAGCTCAGGCCTCCCACGTTCTTGTACCAATCGCCCATCACCAGCTCGGAGGGCTTCCCTCTGCAGCAAGCACAGCGCTCTCTCCCCGCGCACGGAGTCATGTGCAAGCCAGCCCAGAATGCAGAGACGAGGCAGAATGGAAAAGCACTTAAGCAGAGGCCCTCAGCCAACTTTCGTTTACTCTGCCACCTGGCTTCTTTTAGTCCTGGGCACATGGAGTCTGTCTTTGTTGGACTAGATTTCTGCATGAGGTCAGGGTAGCCTGCAGGGGGAGGAGGGAGGTGCTTGGGAGGGAGGGTTGGACGAGAGGCAGGGAGGTTGGGGTGATGGGGAGAGATGAGAAGAAGAATGAGATGAGGGGAAGGGGGTCTGGCTTTAGTTCAAGCTGTCTGGGTGAGGACCTCCCACCCCAGGGAGCACTGTGATGGGCTGGAACCAGGCAGACCTGGATTTGAACCCTGGCGTGGGTTCTTTCTTGCTGTGCCATCAGGGGCGGGGCAGTCACTTAATCTCCTTGAGACTTGGTTTCTTCATCTGTCAAGCGAGCCAACCCCGACCTCCTAGCAGGTAGTTGTAAGGGTCAGAGGCTGTGTGTGTACAACGCCTGGCCCAGGGCCTGGTAAGTGCTCAGAACACAGCAACGGTTTATTATCCTTTCCACTCTCCAGGCCCAGTCTTCCCTTCTGTGTAATGGGGAGCGCAAGGTGGGCTCTTCTGTGGGGTATGTGGGGAATCCTTCTTGGAGCGGCCATGACCCCTCCTCACTGAACTCTCAGGTTTGCTGGAGGTCGGGGGCTCCCACCCTCTCAGGGCTCTTTCCTTCCCTGTTGAGATTCCCCCATGAGTGGATTCTGAGGAGCAGAGAGGAAACCAGGGGCTAAGAATACCTACTCTTCCTTCCTGGGCCTCTGTAGCCCCCAGAAGGAATCTTCAGTCCTCCTGGAGAAGGTCACTCAGCCTTTGCTCAAACCCTGCCTCCAGGCTGCCCGTCCCACTTGTGAATAGCTCTGGGTATCGAACAAACCCCCTTCCCTAAACATTCACCCACTGACTGTAGTTCTACCTTGAAATAAGTGTGATCTGTTTTCCATACGATACCCCTTCCAGTATTGGAGACAGCTATAAAACCCACTGGAACAGTCTCTCTACCCTTAGATATAATACACTCATCGCAAGAAAAAGTCATTCTTAATTGACACAGATTCCACTCATCCCACCCACCCCAACCTTGCTCTGGTTCCACAGATAATCGGTATGTCAGCTTCCCCCTCTCTCTGTGTTTACAGGAGATTTTTAGAGATCTTATTTATCTCCATGACTTTTCATCCAGACCGTCATTGCTACCCGAGGAGGGAGTCTGAACTCAGATTCTGATGTCCGCGCTCCTCAAATGTGCCAGTCAGACCACGGCTTCCTTCTCTGGGAGGGAAGTGGAATCGGGTAGAGAAGTTGATTAGGGAAGAGCGCGGACTCGCTTAGTCAGGCAGTGCTCACTGGTTGAGGAGGCAGAGACGAGTCAATCATAGTGCTGTCCTCAGCAAGCTCACCATGGCCTGGACCAGATGGTACTCTAGGCACCAGCTCTGAGAGCCCAACCACCCAGAAACGGGGCTCTTTCACAAGGAGGCATGGGAGCTGACGGAGGGGGCGTGGCAGTACTGACTCTCCATTTGGCCGTCCACAACTCCAGCGACAAGTTCCCCATCACCTTGTCTCCTGACCCCAGCACGGCCTCTTGGAGCTCTGTGGCTGAGTCTATCCACCTTGGAGACTGGGCCAGAACATGCTCAGAGGAAGGGGAAGGAGGAGCAGACAGGGTGGCAGCCCATCAGCCCAGAGTGGGAAGTCAGCCGGCCAATCTCAGGAAAAAGGCGTGTACGAGGAGGTGCAGAAGCAAAGTGACGCCATCTGTGGCTCTGGTCTGGGTTTCTGCCGTTCATGCTCCTAAGCGACGTTGACCACCTGGGAGCCACCATCCACAGCAGAGATTGTGTCTCTGTTGTATCAGCTGGGGCCCCAGCAGGAAACAGAATTCAATTCGGATGGTTCAAAAGTAGAGGCTTTAAGGAAGGGACTAGCTCCCGGAGACAAGCAGCCAGTTGCGGGTGGACCCACAGCCCCGCAGTGAAAGGCGCGGGCCTACGTAGCAGGCAGAGCGGTCCCCACGGCTCGTCTTTGCTAAGAGAATACACCTTGGGTTACACCTGCTGTGGAGACCTTAGCAGGACAGGTGGTGAGGGCAGGACCTCGCAGCAAGAGGGCAGCGTAGGGCCCAGCGGGGTCTGTTCCAAACGCCACAGGGATGGGTGTTTCCCCTGCACCCAGAAGCCAGCTTGGATAGGAAGAATCCAGAAGCCACATCAGTAGGGGAGAAAGACTCTTGATAAAGAGTGGGAACTCGCAAGAGTATTTATTCATTAAATCCCAACAGGCCATTTTAAACTGGGAGAGACTGCAGTCTCTTTAAGTGGCGAGTTTGAAACTTCCTCTCTGGAAGCAACCTAAACGTCCATCAGTAGATGAATGGATAAAGAAGATGCGGTATATTTACACAATGGAATACTACGCAGCCATAAAAAAAGAATGAAATAATGCCAATTGCAGCAACATGGATAGACCTAGAGATGATACTGAGTGAAGTCAGACAGAGAAAGACAAATATCATATAGTAACGCTTTCATGTGGAATCTGAAAAAAACGATACAAATGAACATGTTTACAAAACAGAAATAGACTCACAGACAAAGAAAACAAACTTACAGTTACCAAAGGGGATAGCAGTAGTAGTGGGGAAATAAATTAGGAGTTTGGGATTAACAAATACACACTACTATATATAAAAGAGAGAAACAACAAGGACCTATCGTAATGACCTATAATAGAAAAGAAATCTGAAAAAGAATATATATATGTATAACTGAATCACTTTGCTGTACACTTGAAACTAACAAAACATTGCAAATTAACTATACTTCAATAAACAAAATAGCTGCTATATATATTAAAAAAACCCTTCCTCTCTCCGCCTGCATCAGAGGGAAGGCAGCTCTTGGGAAATGAGGTCAGTCATGGAAGCTAACAGAAGTTTCATCCGCATTGTGGTGTATACATTTGATCCCATGACATGTGCTTTGAGACCTCCTCTGTAAGGGCATTGAGCCAAGACTGTGGGCGAGGCAGGCGGATGAGAACTTGGGGGAAATCTGGGTGGCAAATATGCATGAACAAATGAAAAGTTCCAGCAATGCAACTGTGGCATACAGCAATTCCATGACGGAGAGATGACATCAATACTTAACGATCTGGTATGGTTAACGCAGCCTTGCAAATAGATGTAACTTTTATTGTCATGTTTTCTCTGATCATAAAAATAAAGTATACTTATTATTAAAAAACTGAAACATATTGAGAAATATAAAAAAGAGAATTGAAATCCACAATCCAACTTTCCCTATTAACAGTTCAGTGAATTTCCTTAATATAATTTAAAACTTTTATATGTGTATTTAAACACACGTACACAACACACACTCACATATACACATATTTCAGTATAGTTGAGAACAGACTGTACATAGTTATATTTCCTGCTCATTTTTCTTCGCGTTCAACTGAGAACATTTTAATATCTTTGAACAGTCTTCATAAACTAGTATGTTTCATGCCCAGGTGATAGTCCATTATACCGATGTACTGTGATGTATTTAAACAATCCCTGTTGATATTTAGACCATTTCTGATTTTTCACTATTAGAAATCTTTATCTGTATTTTTCTGTTTATTTCCTTATGATAAATTCCTAGAAATGAAATTATTATTAGGTCTACAGGAAATAGTATTTTTAAGGCTCTTTGACACATATAGCCAGAAGTGTTGACACATATCACTGTAAATATTGTACCAATTTTTACTATCATCAGCAGTTTGCTGAAGTGTCCTTCTCACCTTTGCCAACACTGAGCATTATATATTTTAAAATATGTGCCACACTGAAAAGGGCAAAATGGCAGCTTGCTTTAATTTGCATTTTTTTTTAACTTTTTTTTTTATTTTTAAAATTTATTTTATTTATTTATTTATGGCTGTGTTGGGTCTTCGTTTCTATGTGAGGGCTTTCTCTAGTTGTGGCAAGCGGGGGCCACTCTTCATCGCGGCGCGTGGGCCTCTCACTATCGCGGCCTCTCTTGTTGCGGAGCACAGGCTCCAGACGCGCAGGCTCAGTAACTGTGGCTCACGGGCCCAGCTGCTCTGTGGCATGTGGGATCTTCCCAGACCAGGGCTCGAACCCGTGTCCCCTGCATTGGCAGGCAGACTCTCAACCACTGCGCCACCAGGGAAGCCCTAATTTGCATTTTTGATTACTAGTGAGGTTGATTCTTGAAATAGATTTGTTTCAACTATTTTTCTTTCTTTTGTGACTCTCGGTCATGTTCTTTGCTCCTTTTTCTTTTCGGATGTTAGTGTTTTCTTAATGATCTAAAAGAGTACTATATTTGAAGGATTTTAATTTTTACCCATTGCTATATTTGTTTCAAATAATTTGTTTTGACTTGTAGTTTGCCTTTTAACTTTATATACAGTATTTGTTGGATGAAATGAAGTGGTAGGTGTAACGTTTAAGAGTTGGGAAGACTGGCTTTGCACTCCGGCCTTCTCCCATGGCCATAACGGGCCAGTGCAGAGAGGGTCTATGGATCTGACCTGGTCTCCCTGTGATCCTCAAAACCTACACTGATGAACTTCCCTACAAGAACTTCTGAGGGTACCACAGTGATCACTCTTGACCTGAAAACCATCCCATTCCCACCTCCCCCCGCAAAGAGGAACAAACCCCCAAACACACCCAATGAAGCAACCTGCCCCCTGAAGGAGGCGCCAGTACTGCCTGCATCTGGGTTGTGAAGCTGTTCCCAGACAACAGCTTGGGGAGAGAAGTTGTGGCTGGTTGCCATGGACTGTTTGTGCACACTCTCCATGCCGACGAGGCACTCTTGACCACTCTGCTCCTTTACCGTGGAGTCAACAGGGAATTCTCCCGCCCCCTTGTGTTGCTACAGCTGCATCTTCCGGTCATATGTGCTTCCTTCCCCTCTCAGCTACAAATTACATGCACACCTCCCAGGGCCCTAGACGTTAGGTGCTGGGCGGGCGGTGGAGGTTCCTTTCTGGTCCTCTAAGGGATCGATGTGTCAACAGAGACCTCGTCAACAACCGTCTCTAGTTAGTTTCTGGGGGCGACCTCTCCTCTCTCCAACCCCAAATGTGGTGACAGTGCATTGCTTAGCAGGAGCCAGGGCTGCTGGGGGCAGGCAGTGAGGACAGACTCAGAAGGAAGGGGTAGTGGAGGCGTGAGGTCTTTGACACAGACCTCCCAGAGGAGTCCGGTGTACACTTTGCCTCTTCTTTTCTGTTTTTCTTTTCCCACTTAAAATATCTTGGGGAGGTTATTCCTTACCGGTATGCACAGAGCCACCCCATTCTTTGTAATGGTTGCCCGGTATTCAATTACACGCAGCTATATCCATTTATTTAACCAGCTCTCTATTCCTGAGAATTGAAGTTGCTTCTAAGTTTCTGTAACTGCAAGTAATACTGCAACTCCTTCCCCCGGCCCCAGAAAACAACAAAACAAACAACTAAAAACCACAAAAAAACCCCAAACTGGTACATAGATCTCTTTGCACATGTGCTAATGGATGCTTACATCCCCGTAGGGGGGATTCCTAGCAGTAGAATGGCTGAGTCAAAGGGCAGGCACATTCCCAATGTTTCTATCTCCTGCCAAGTTACCCCCCAGGGAAGATATACCTGTGTACCCCTCTTCCCCACCCCACCCTCACCCCCAGCAGCACGGGAGAGAGCTTCTACCCACACCGGCCGGCACAATTAGAAAAAGGCAAAACTCTCAGCACGGCCCATGAAGCACCCCCAAGTCTGGCTCCAACCTGCCTCTTCTCAAGGTCTGCAGGGTGACGCTTCTCCGCTCCCTCTTTCCCTGCTGGCCATGGCCTTCACATGCACCATTCACTTGCCCAGAATGCTCCTCTCTACCTTCTCCTACTTATCCTTCAGATCTCAGCCACCCACCGCTTCTTCAGCGAGTTCTTGAACCCCTGAGCTCTTGGAGTGCAACGCCCTATACTGTGGTTTGGGGGATTCTTTGATAAATGTCTGTCTCTCAACTGGACCCTAAGCTCCACGAGGGCAGACACCATGTCTGATCACCATGGTATTCCGTGAGCAGGATGCAGTATCTGGCCTACAGGAGATACCAACATATTTATTGGATGACTGAACAGAAGTCAAACCAAGTCATCATTTCCCTCTGCTACACTTCATATCCTGTGCTCATTTGCTTGGTAAAGATCAGTATCCTTCTAGTGCCTTGGCAAGACACGCTATTGTTCTCTTTAACTCCTTTCTCTCCCCCCTCCATACCCAGCGGTTGTCAAATCACTTTACACAATTGTAGAAACTCCTCTTTCCTCTCTAGTCCTTTATTTAAGTCACCTCCTTCCCTGAAGTGCCCTCTCTTCCTTCCTTTGCCTGATGAAGTCCTATTCTGCCTTTAAGACATATTGCATCTTCTCTAGGAAACTGCTAGCTCTCCTAAGTCAAATTTAACCTCGCCCACAGCCCCGTAACACCGTCTCTCTGAAGGGCCTTTTCCTTGGCTGAATTTTGGAGTAGTTTATGAATTTTCCTGTCCCTCCATTGGATGTGAGGTCTTGGGGAGCTGGGAGCCTTCCTTGTTCATTTCCGAATGCTCCTCAGCCCCAGGCACAGCGCTCTGTACACAGTAGGTGTTCAATAAACTCTGGATAGAATCAAAACGAATGACGCTGAAACAAAAAGGGCCTGTCTTCGCTTCTTGGACGTTTGGGGAGGCTTTCCGGACATAGCTCCCAGGCCAGGCTGAGAGCCTCTTCCCTCCTTCCCTCCTCTCCCCAGCACAGGCACGCCAAACCCCATGGCTCGCCAAATTTCAAACTGCATTATCCCCACCCCAGAACTCAGGAAATATCATCAGACAAGGCAGATGTTTCCCATCAGTCTGGAAGGTTTCTATTTTCATTTTCCACATCAGCATCATGCTATCAATCTCTTCTCCAGCCTGCTTCCTTCTCCTGCTTCCCCACCCCCAGCCCTAACACACCAACCACTAGCCCTGCTGTGGATCAATTCCTGTGTTGCAGATACAAAGGTAGTTTTGCTTGACAAATGAAGCTGCCCTTCCAGGAGGTAATAAGGAGATCAATACTGGTTACACTGGAATGCTCAGGAGCGAGGGGCCAGTGACACCCCTGCCACCGTCTACCGCCACATGCCATGCCTCCCTCCTTCCATACCCGTGGCATCTGCAGAGGCTCAGCGAGCCCAGGACCAAGCCAGCCTGTCTCTCCTTGCAGAGAAGTCATTGTCCTCATCAAGAGGTGAGCATCCTTTGAATGCAGAGCCCGCTGCCCTGGGCCCTGTGGGCTGAGAGCCTGGAGCGTGGGGGAGGAGCCTCTGAAGAGGCAGTACAGGGCGGTGCTGATGGAAGAAGGCTGGTGGGGTGAGGGGGACAGAGAACAGGCCGAGGTTGAAGTCTCGTTTCTGCCACCCACTGGCTGTGTGACCTTGGGCAAATCACTCTCCATCTCTGATTTGGTCATAACTTCTACTGTGAGTCAAGGAGGTTAGACTAGATAACCTAGGGTCCATGGGTGGGCTTTTGAGGGTCCACGTACCCCTGAAATTGTGTTCGCATTTTGTGCGTACGCGTATTTTTTTCTGGGTAGAGGGTCCATGTTCCCTGTCATCACCCACCTCCCCCCGCAACACACAAAAGCCCTTAAAATCAGATTCTTAAAAGGATCCTTGACCCTAGATGGTCAAGTCGGTCCTAACATTCTTTGATTCCAAAGAGGAGACAGGCATTCTTGCAGTGCTGTTGATGCTGCTGGGGACACATAGCAGGCACCTCAGAAAAAGACTCAAGGGCACTTTTGGAGTAATGGTAAGGAGTGGTTGGAGGCAGGTGGATAAATCTGGGAAGACTTCCTGGAAGAGGTGAATTTCTACAAGAAAGCAAAATTCTCAGAAACCTAAAAGGGAAAGGGGACATTGAGAAATAACAGAGTGCTCTCTCCTCTTCCCCACGCTCAAAAAATAGGAGGCTTTGTGAGGGGGTGGGGTGGGGTGGGGTGGGGACCCCTAATTAGCTGAGGCAGCTCACAGTCCTCCACCAAGAACAAGAAATCAAAAAGTCAAACACCAGCTCATTAAATGCTCGGGGCTGGCTAGCTATTAAAAGAATTTCCATTTCAGAACAGGATGCCTACCAGGGAATGCCAGACCTAAATATAAGCCAGCCCCCTCCCTGCCAGGAGACTTCACCATGTTAGGCAGGAGGGAGGGAGGACTATGTGGAGATGTGTCATTACTTTTAACATCCAAATATAACCCGCCCCAGGGGGTCTGGGACTAAGGCTGCTCTTCCCAGCTGCCTCCTGCCAGAACCAGGGGAGGGTACGAGGGGAGGGTGGGAGTAGGCCCTGCAGAGCACTGAGGTTTGGGCTGCGCCCCCAGGCCACCCTTTTCCTTATCCAAATGCGGGGAGTCTGGAGGGAGGGCCACTGAGTTCTATCAGCTACGTCCTGATCCGGATGCTGGGGTGGGCGGGGCTTTGGGGAAGTTTAGGGGCTCTCTGGATATTTAGGATTACTTTTCCTGCATGCTTCCCTGGAAAAAGCAGAGGGAAGGGGACACAGGGAAGAAAAGACCCCCGAGATTTGGATGTCTCTGCATGTTTTTCCCACAGAGCATGCTCCCCGTTGGCAGTTCCGCACCCATGTGGATGGTTATTCATCTAACGTCTGTTTTCTCCAGACACTGTAGCTCTTTGAGAGCAAGGGCCCTGTGCCTGTTCCCTTTTCCAGCCCCAGCATCTAGCCCAGTGCCCAGTGTGGATAGGGCCTTGGTGAGTGGGTTACCAGATGAAATGGCAGTCTTGCCTATACCCCTCATGTGGGTAGAGGACTTTACACCACCGGTTCTCAACTCACTGGTGCTCAGTGGAACCACCCGGATGCCTGGATTCTGACTGGTCTGGGGTGCGGCCTGGGCATCTGGAGTTCTACAAGCTCCCCAGGTGATTCTAAAGCAAAGCCACGTTATCTAATGAAAAAGCTTTCATTCTCTCAGCTGATTCTGGGTTCCTCCTCCTCCTCCCCCCTTTAATACCCTATCGTTGAGTCTTAAAACAATTTCCTGAGGTAGGCAGGGCAGGAATCATTATTCCCATGGGACTTAAGCAAAACCTAGGCTCAGAATAGCTGAGTGACTTGCTCAAGGTCCCACAGCTGAGGGACAATGATGCTGGGACAGAGGCCGGGGGCCCGGGGTGCCCAGCCCAGGCTGCTCTCCCTGGCTCTGGACATTCGGGGAGTTGACCTGAAACAGACTGCGGCTCGTTTCTTGGAGTTGGGGGAGGAGAAGCCAAGGTGGCCAAGGAGAAGCCACGGATCACCACACAAGACCCGGCATCTGCCCCTTCATAGCCTGGCGGGCACTGGCTCTGCAGGGAGCTCGGCCCGGGGCAGCGTCGGGCTGGAGGCTAGGCTGAGGCGAGGGGGCGGCTCCGAGGACACAGAAAGACAGAGGGCGCAGCTCGTGGTCAGATCACTGTGCCCAGGAGAAAGTTGGCAAAGAACCTACAGTGGAACAGTGCCTCCCAGGCTGCCTCTGGTCCACGTGGCCCGAAGATCTGTCAATCTGGGGGGAGTGACTTAGGTCCCCGGCAGTGCTGTTTCCCCCGCTGGGGAATGGGGACAAGAATGCCCTCCCGATGGGCTGCTGAGATGGTGAAATGAGAAAATGAAGGTGACAGTGATGCTGAAAAGGAAAGAAGATGCTGCTCTGTGCCCTTCATCCTGGGGAAGAGCTGCTGGCCTCTGTCTCCTTTTCCCGCACCCCCATCACTCCCTAAAGTCTGGGACGCCACGCCTGCTGCGGAGCTGACTAATCCTATTTGCAACCCTCACTGCGTGAACTTCGGACCAGAATGAGTTTGCTTTCTGGAAGTTGGGGAAGATTTCATGGAAGCAGGCGTGTATACAGGGGAGTGGGTGGGGGAAAGTCCAATGACTTGAACCTGTTGGTCTTCAAGGTCAGTTTTAGGGAGAGGTGGGAGCAGGTCCCTCACCGTCGGGGTGGCAGCCCCCCGGATGCCCTCCCTTCTCACTGAGGCCATGTTGGCCGGGTTACAGAGAAGGAAGTACACCTGGGCATGGACCTCATTAAGCCCCAACCAGGCCACTTTTGGTGGGTGGAAAGGCAGCGTCCCATCCCTGGGAAGGAAAGCCTCACAAATGCAATTTCCCACACCTGACTAGGCCAGGTGACCAAGTAGCTATTGGCCAACGTGTCCTCGTCCATGACCCTTGGGTCATTGGTGAGTGTTCTTTTACTGAGTGTTAACTCCCACCAGGGCTGGGGACAGCATGGGGAATCCCAGCAGAGCAGGGACACGCAGATTCTTGATAGAAAGCTTTGCTCACTTGGATGGAGCTGGGGTCGGCAGCCAGCTCGCCATCACCGTTTTTATCTAATCCAGGTAGCGCTGAGATTGTCCCACTGCCAGGCTTTGTGGCTGCAGCCCTTTTCTTGGTCATTTGAGGCTTGAATGTCTTTTGTAAGCAGCCTTCTAATGTCTACTTACATGCCTCTAGTGAAGAAGTGCTCACGACCTACCAAGCTTTCCACTTCAATTTACTATCCACTGTCTAATTGGATTGGGGCATTGCTTGGCACCCTCAGCAGTTTGAAAAGTCACCGGGACCATGGCCTGTGGGAGAGACAGAGCTTGAGAAACTGACCCTGCTGCTGGAGCTGACACAGGGGCTCAGGAAGGTGGCCACAGATGGTGGTCCAAGAATTTCAGTGATCTCTGGTTAGTCTCAGTGCTGACAAATACTCCTCAGGTCCTTAATGGGAAGGCCATACTGCCACTGGTGTATATAAGTTTGTTCCTTCCCACTGTTGTATAGTCTTTCATTGTATAAATATAGAACAGTTTGTTGATCTATTCTATTGCTGATGGACATTGGAGTTTGTTCCAGTCTTGAATGAATGAATCTCACATGAAGGCAAATCACAAATATAAGGTCGAGCAAAAGAAGTCAGACCCCCAAAAGAATATACTTTGCATAATTTGATGTTGTGCTTTTTTTCAGGGAGGGAGAAGTTAGTGACTGAAAGGAGAACACAAGGGGGTTCTGGGGTGCTGGTGATGTTCTATTTCTTGAGTAACAATGATTACACAGATATGTTTACTTTGTGGAAAATCAGCAAGCCCTACACCTATAATCTATGTCCTTTGACACACGTATGTTATGCTAGTACAAGTATATCAAACTAAAAAGCTTCTGCACAGAAAAAGAAAGAGTCAACAAAATGAAAAGGAAACCTACAAATGGAAGAAAATATTTGCAAACCATATACTGATAAGGGATTAATATCCAGAAATATAAGGAACTCATAAAACTCAACAGCAAAACCACAGATAACCTAATTATATGATGGGCAAAGGAACTGAACAGACATTTTTTTCAAAGATGATAGAGAAATGGTCAACAGGCATATGAAAAGATCCTCAACATCACTAATCATCGGGGAAACACAATCAAAACCACATTGAGAGATAACCTCACACCTGCTAGAATGGCTATCATGAAAAAGACAAGAGATAGTTGCTCTGGAGGATGTGGAAAAAGGGGAAACCTGTGCGCTGTTGGTGGGAATGTAAATTGGTAGAGACACTTTGGAGAACAGTATGGAAGTTCCTCAAACTATTTTTTTTCCTTTTTTTTTTCAATTTTCCTTTTTCATCTCCCACAGTCTCTCCTGACAACAGATTGTTCCCTCTTTATGACTATCTGCCGTAGTTTAACTGGCAGCATGTTTTTTGTTTTCCCCAATCTGAATGGGAAGATAAATTTAAGTGTTTCCTATCAGTTGAGGAATTATTACACGGGAGATATTTGTTCTGACTCCACAGATAGATCTGAATCTTTTTTTTTAATTTAATTTAATTCTTTTATACAGCAGGTTCTTATTAGTTATCTATTTCACACATATTTGTGTATATATGTCAATCCCAATCTCCCCATTCATCCCACCTCAAACTATTAATAATAGAATAACAGTATGATCCAGCAATATCACTTCTGGTAATTATCTGAAGGAACTGAAATCACTATCTCACAGTGATATCTGCACTTCTGTGTTCACTGCAGCGTTATTAACAATAGCCAAAACACGGAAACAACCTAAATGTCCATCCGTGGATGAATGGATAAAAGATGAATGTAATACTATTCAGCCATAAAAAAGAAGGAAATCCTGCTTTTTGTGACAACATAGATGACCTTGACAGCATTATGCTAAGTGAAATAAGTCAGAAAGAGAAAGAAAAATATTGCATGATCTTACTTATATGTGGAATCTAAAAAAGTCACAATCATAGAAACAGTAGATTTGTGGTTTCTAGGGGCTGGAGGGTGAGGGAAATAAGGAGATACTGGTCAAAGGTTACAAACTTCCAGCTAAAGGATTACAAAGTCTGCGGATATAACAGACAGACTGGAGACTATAGTTAATAATATTGTGCTGTATACAGTAGATCTTAAATGTTCTCACCATAACAACAACAACAAATGTTAATTATGTGAGGTGAAGGATGTGTTAACTAACTTGATTGTGGTAATCATTTTGCATATCTAAATCATCACATTGTACAACTTAAACTTATTCAATGTTATATGTTAAGTATATCTCAATAAAGCTGGAAAAAAAGATAAAAACATTTCAGCCCAACCATGACTGATCTTACAATAATAATACTATAATGACCAGTATAATGGGACTTTATAATATCTTACTGAGGTATAACAGATGAGAGGAACTTTATGGGAAATACTGACCCTTTCACAGAGTTATAATGAAAAGTCTAGCGATTATAAAGATATCCTTATTCACCAAAATTTGTTGACTATTACCACATGTCAGGTATTACTCGAAATGTTTTCTGTGTATTAACTCATTGAATCCTCTAGACAACACTAGGAGATCAGTATTCCCATCTTGCAGAGAAGGAAATGGAGGCTCAGAGAGGTTAGGTAGGCACCGAAAGGTCGCACAGCTGATAAGTGGTGGAGCTAGGGTTCTGGAGTCTGCTGGGAACACCATCTGAGCTCCTGGGTGTCTCAACGAAAAGTACCCCAGGCAAGTCCTAGGGAGGCTGGACCAGGTTGGGAAGCGCTCCGGGCTCAGCCACTGGCCCAAGTGCTTCTGGCCAACTGAGAGGAAACCCACCCCTACAGTGTGGATGTTGTCGTATTTTTAAAAAGAAGTAAATAAGCCTCCTCATTTGCATGATATTTCACGCTGACTTTGCCTCTCAAACTGTTATTCTGTCTACACATGGCACTGTGGGATGCCTGCGATATTTTATAAAGTTAATAACTTTCTCTTAATTGGATGAGTTTATAGAATAGTCTAAGCAATTAACAATAATTACGCCAAAGATACTTTGATTCCAAGGATGCTCCACAAACATTGGCGTATTAAGCCATTCGGGAAAAAAACCACAACCCAAACACAGTGTCACAAGACAACACACAGGCACACGCACACGCACACTCATATGCTCCTTGCAGTTCTGTGACCCAGAGCAAGTCCCCATTTCCAGGCCACAGGATGGTGGGGCTTCTCTGAGATGCTAGAAAAGAAATGGCCCCTGTCACATTTCAGTACACTCCCGCACCTCCCTCCCTCCGCCCCACCTAGCTAGGAAGAGGGGTTGCAGGGCCAGGTCCTGCTGGCACTTGTTGAAGGACACACTGTGTATCCACGCCCAGGTGACCACGCAGGACAATGTCCCCTGGGCAACTGGCAAAGACTTTTAATAAACTAGGTCTATAATAGTATAATAGCCTCCGCCTGCCTCTCCCCCCCCCACCCTCCGCTCTCTCTCTCTCTCATGCTACCTTTGATCTCCACAATACCTTTTCTAGGATGATGTCTCATTCAAAACGGACAACTGCCAAAGAACGTGGAATTCAACATTACTTGAATCAAGTTTTTGAGCTATTCAATATAGCTCCTTTCACACAGTTATAGACATGCAGGGTTGGAAGAGTCTTACTCTCATTCAGTGGTTGGATGGCTTCTCCAACATTCTACCAGGTGGTTGTTCAGTCTTTGCTGGAGCACCTCCACTGATGGGGGAGTTTGCTACCCTCTAAAGGCATCATTCCATTTCAAGGTAGCTTTAATTATGAGAACCAAATTCCATATGAAGGAACTTAAATTTATCTCCTTGGAACTTCCACCTGCTGGTTCTACTCTTTGGAGAATAAGTGAATTTCCTCTTTCACACAACAGCTCTTTAGTTTTTCATTACCTGTGAGTCATGTTCCCCCATACACCCAAGTCTTCCCTTCTGCAGGCTGGTGATGCCCTGTTCTTATGACCTTTCCTACCCTTCCAAGCCAGCTGCAGAAACTCATCCATCTCAATATAAACAAATTCTAGCCCTAACATAAAATAGGTCCCTAGTCTAAAATGTTCATGTGACTGTCGCCCTCTCTTTTTTAGGTTCGGTTTGCTTAAAAAATAAATAAATAAAAAGAATCAGTCTTTGCAGGCAAAGAGATGCTTGCATTTGGGCTGGGGCAAATGAAGAGCAGGGAGGGGGGAGGCATATCAATAGGGAAAAGAGGAGCATGGGATTGAGAAATGGGACCTCTCGCTACTAAGGCTGCCTTAGGCAGCCCAAGACTGATACCTGCAGGCATGTGCCGCAGCCCCCCCTTGGGATGGCCTTGAGTGCCACTACCATTCATTGGGGAGGGTGCGCGGGAAAGCGAGACTCTCCATACAGGGCTGCTGAATAATGCAGAAGCTGTGTCCTTTGTCTGCATCATCCCAGCATCAAGCCTGCCCCCAAAGCGCCTCACCCAGGCTGGCTCAGGGAGCCAACTCCTGACCCTTCCTTCTCTGCCTTTCTCCCTGTCCCCTCCGCCGTTCCACTCTTGCCTTTATGTTTCTAGCTTGGGGGTGCCCGTGCCAGCCCATCTGTTCGGTCCCATATGTTGTCCGCAAGGGCTGCCAAGTCAGGCCCAGTGCTCAGTGACTCTACTCCAGCCTGGGCGGCTGGTCTGAGGCCTTCTCTGCCCTACCTGGTCGCTAGGAAACAGCCTGGCTGGCTGCTTCGGGGTCGGGCCTCGATGTGGTGGTGTCGTGGCCGGGCCATGGCTACTGGCCCAGGACACCTGACGGACATCCATGCCAGCCTTCTACGGAAACTGCCCCTGGTCAGGACCCAGGTCCTTGGAAAAGTACAAAAGAGCAAGACCCTCCCAGGCTGGAGAGTCTCATTCACTGTGAATTTGTAGACCACAGGGTGGAGATCTATTCCGGAAAAATTAAGATTTGGAGGATAACGGAAAAGATGTTTAATCTTTTTTTGTGCCCTTTGCAAATCTGTAGTTCCTTTTTAGCTAAAAAACTTAAAAGTGGATTATGGATAACATATTTTGATTCCAAAATGTTCATGTTGGTATACTTACAAGGGTATAAATGAAGATTTGAAAAACATGGCTACATTTTGGGAAATGCAAAGTTTCTCTTATTTTATCTTACTTTTTTTTGCTTGTGAAGTAGTTTATAGATACATCTTTATATGTTTTCACACATCTACAGCAGGTCATAGGTCATACGGCACCTAATTTTCTTGTCCCTTCCTCAGACAATTCTTTTGGAAGGGTACTGAAAGGCATGATGCAGGGGAAATAACTTTAAAAACCTGAGTTCAAATTCTCAACCTTGTATTTATTATCTTTGTGACCTTGGGCAACTTCTCTGTGCCTCAGTTTCCCAATCGTAAAATGGGGATAATAATTCCAATTCCATAAATTTGGTGAGAAAATTAGTTAAAACCAATTTGGTCACACACACAGCACAGCGCTTAACTCAACTGGAAACAACAAATCATTGCTTGAATGAAGACTAGCCTGGTCAATTACAGTCTTGTGACTCCGAGGTCCCAAATATCAATGGTCCCAAAACAGTGTCCTAGCTTCCCCAGAACAGCAGGTAAAGCCTGGCAACAGCTCTTAAAGTAGATGAGGAAGCAGCTCAGACCAGCAGACATGGGGACATGATCCAGCTTCCCTGCACAAACCAGAACTAGCTCTGAATTTCATCAGCCACCAACAGTTCAGAACTAACAAACTGCTCTCTTTACCCCACGAGTATGTGCACACACTGCCAGCTTCCTCTCCCTCCCCTCTCCTTCCCCCCTCTTCTCTCTCTCATACACACATACTCCCCTCCCCCTAAGATTAGACTGGATTCCAGTTTTATAAGTCCCTTCTGACACCTACAGCCAACCAACTGCTCCATTTAATAGGAAAGACACTGTGACTGAAATTAACTCCAGAGGGGGAGATTTCCAAGCCATTGCGCAGACAGGCTTGTCTGCTTGCTACCAGTTTGGACTAGGGCCCCCCACTTTACCACACCTCCTCCCTTTCCTTCCCCATGTCACAGAGGAAACACCCTTGCCTTTGTAGATCCATCTTAGGTCCAGATGGGGTACCCAACCCACAGGGACAAGTGGAAACCAAATACACAGAATTAAGAGTCAGTGTGGAAGCTAGATGGAGTGGACTTGGAGTCAGAGGGATGAGTTCCAATTCCATCTCCACTGCTTGTTGGCTGTGTGACCTTGGGGAAGTTACTAAACTTCTCTGGGTCTCAGTTTCCTCAACTGCAAAATGGGTACAATAATAACTACTATAGCAGGTGATAGTGAGAATTAAGGACAATAATGCATGTGAAAATATTTCATGTAGTACCTGGGATACATAGTAGGTGCTTAATAGATGATAGCCCAGTTAAAGTCTGGATTTCAGCTTCGAGGCAGAGATAGAGAAGTCTCCCAGGTTGTAAAAATGTCTTTATGCCAACCATACAGTTTACAGTCTACGGACATGGCATCTGGGATAATTAAGTTGAAAATGGGAAATACTTGTGCTCCTTTCAAAGCCCAGCTTGAAATTTCCTTCCATTAGGAAATCTTCTTTGATCAGACCACTCAAGTTTTACTGCTCTTTTTATTGGTTGCCCTTCAGCACCATAGACACAGTTGAGACTATAGAGAAAGCTCTATTATAAGTAAGCGTAATAGGTGGATGCTTAACTTACAGATTGTTAGGAACAAATTTATTTGCTGATGTCTGAAAACCTAAGGTTAAGTAATCTTCAGGTGGCTCAGCGGTGACACCTATCTGTTAAGTCTGGTACTGCAGACCAGCTCTATTAGACAAATATTTTAACCAAAGGAGGAAAGCAGCGAGAACAGTGCTTCAAGAGAGAAGTCAGGGGATCCTAGGCTCAGGAAAAGGACCTATTAGTATAGCAGAAGGAAAATTTTCTTTACAAATGTTAATGTACCTTGTTGCCCAATTGGACTCTAGGATCCCAAGAGTAGGGCTGTATCTCTTTCTTTGGGGAAAAGAACATGGGATATGGAATTAGAAGCTGGGCTCTGCCACTTTGTTGGCTGTGTGGTTTTGGGTAAGTTACTCAACACCACTAAGCCTCATTTCCTTATTTATCTGCTAGGGATAACACTTACCTCAAAGGATTAAAGATTAAATGAGATAATGTGTGGAAGTACCTGCCACTTACTAGCTGTGCATCCATAGGTAAGAAATATAGCTGCCCTGAGCCTCAGTTTTCCAGTTTAAAAAGTGGGGTCATCATGAGGTTACCATGAGGATCAAATGAAAGGATGTGTTTTGTAAAAAGTGCTCTATACATTGAAATGCTATTTAAATATTTAGTTATTACTATTGCAAGCATATTACAAGGCCTGAAACTTAGATGACCCTCATTCCATTTTTGCTGAATGAATGAATGGTGGATTGAGAGACCATTGCCTAGTTCAGGCTCAGATGTTTGCCAAAATGAGGGCTCCCTTAAAAGGAGAGGAGGTCTGACCAGACTACTACCAGACTGGTTTTTCCCACCAGATCCATATTTAGCTTTGCCCATGCCAGAGGGCCAGCAGCCTGGAAGCTCTATAGAAACAAATGAGGCGGCTTTGTGCCCTTGCTTCACCGTGGAGATACATACCCTCTTTGGTGTGAGACAATGAAGTTGAAAAGCCACCATCTATAAGATGTGGATTTTGATTTGTCTTCTGGGAGAAGGGACAGGTTATACAAAGCTGCCCTCCCTTATTTTCCCCTGTGATGGATAGTGTGCAGGTACGAGGGAGTTGGCTGGCAATGGGGGTGAGCCTGTCAAGCTAATAGCTCACATGCGGATCAGACACACACCCAGCCCAGGCCTCGGAGAACACTGTCTGAACCAACCAGCGACCGTCCCCTCCATCCTCACCTGGAATATTTTCATGTGTATGTTCTGGAACTCCACTCCACTGCTCAGTCCTGGATGAAGCCTCCTATTTCATGTCTGGGTCATCCTACTATTTTCAGTTCTGAATGACCAGAGCCCTAACCCATGAGGGATGAGGGGATATCAGGACCCAGGGCCTTTAGCAAAATCAAGTTCATCTTAACAACATACACTTTGGCACTCCTCACTCTCCCAAGGCACTCAGCATGCACAATGTTTCCCAGGCTGCGCTTCTATAGGACCCTATGGGTAACAGATTCAGTAAATAATATATATTTATATAGAAATAATAATATTCACTGAGTCCATTCTGTGTATCAGACCCTGAAAGGTGTACACACACACACATGCACACACACACACGTAAGCTCTTCTGCTGGGTAGAACAGTGTGGCCATCATGAGTGCTGACTTGACAGTAGGCTAGTCTGAGCTCAAATCCTGGTTCTACCCTCACGAGTTGTGTGGCTTCAGGTATGTCATTTAATATCTTGAAGCTCTAACCCTACCTCCTCCTCACTCTTAAAGGACATGAGACCCTGGTTTTCATCAACTAACATCAATTGGAAACCCCTGTGATGTTAAAGGACATCTGCTGGTCTAAAACGCTAAACTCTTCCAGTAGAAGATGCCTTAGTGTGGGATCTGGGGTCAGTTTGTCTTGGCTCCATCATTCACCAGTTTTGGGACCTTGGGGAAGTTAAATAACCTGAGAGTCAGTGTTCTTGCCTCTAAAATGGGGATAATATTAATACTGATCTCACTCTATTGTTGTGAAGATTAAATAAGACAAATGACCCTAAAACACTTAGCCCAGTGCCTGGTACACAGTAAATGTTCAATAAATCTTAGCTATTATTGTTAACTAAACTCCTAACAGAAGAGGAAGCAGAGGCTCAAGAAGTTAAATAACTTGGGGAGGGATAAATTAGGAGCTTGGGATTAACATACACACGCTACCATATATAAAATAGATAAACAACAAGGACCTACTGTACAGCACAGGGAACTATACTCAATATTTTGAAATAACTTACAAGGGAAAAGAATCTGAAAAGGAATATATATATATATATAACTGAATCACTTTGTTGTACACCTGAAACTAACACAACATTGTAAATCAACTAACTTCTTTTTTTTTCTTAATTGAAGTATAAGTAACTTGCCAAGATACCCACCTGGGATTTGAAGCCAGGTCTCTGGCATGGAGACCAGTGGTGGTGTAATAGGGACAATGGCTTACTGTTCCCACGCATGAAAACTACAGCTATGGCTACAGTGTCTGCCAAAGAGCATGATGGTGCGCATTCAGGTACCACGGAGGACAGGTGGAGAGAGCTCTCTGTACAGAAGGTAGAGTGAAGAGATAGAACAGCTTACCCTCAATTAAGCGACGAACTTTCTTTTTACCATTTGTTGGTTCCAAATTAAAGCGAGTCTAGCCAATTTGCAAAGCCACCCACCAGCTTCAACTTGATTGAAATGAGCTGGATTGGAGTGACAGTCTCACAAGGCGCTCACAGAGAAGGCTGAGAAGGGTCAGGAGCAGAGGCTTAGTGAGTGACAAAGAGCTGGAGGAGGGACTGTCAGCGAGGCCTGGAAAGACGGGGTGCCTCTTTCTCAGCCCCCAAAGAATGACCGGAGCCATTCTTGACCTTGTAGCCCTTGACAGAGGGATGAATAGTAAGGTAATCTTAACCTGCAAATCGAACAGGATTTGGAGGTTCCAAACCGATCTGTAAACAGGCTACAAGAGAGACAGGGTGGAAAGTTAAGTCCACTACAAGTTCAAAAGAAGGCATCAAGTGCACCTGGGGTTTGCCCTCTTTGTTCTATATTTTGGCCTTTTTATTTATGGTTTGCTCATGCCTGGGTGAGGTAATCATGATAGGCATTTGCATGTACTCTGGTGGCCCAGAAAACAGCCTGCGGTCACTCCTCGGCCCTTTAACTCCTTCACTCCCCAGCGGGGTGCTGGAGGCACCCGCATCCATCCCTCATGGAGAAGCTTCATAAACCTTGGGTCCAAATGCAACCTTGGCTGGAATCACAGCTTTGGGCGCCAGCCTGTGGGGCAGAGAAGCCTTCTAGGCAGGGGCACGGATGAATGCGGGGTCTGGCAGATGAGAGAGAACCGGAGTTTGGGAGGCAGACTTGGTTTTTGGGTCAAGGTCAGTGGTTCCCAAACTTGTCAGCAATTGGAATCACTCGAAGAGCTTCCAAATCCCCCAGTGCCTGGACTCACCCCACATACTGTAATGTCAGTAGTCTCCGTGTGGCCTGGGCTTTGGACGCTTTAAACCCGCCTCCCCCAGTCGAGTCTGGGAATCCCTAGGACCCCCTGGGAGAAGGAGTTCTGTTCACACCCATACTCCACCTCTCCCACCGCAAGCACACAGGTCATCTCTGCGGGGGCCTCACAGGTGGCTGGGCTCAGCACGACTGCTTTATGAGAAGGCAGTGTCTGAAGAAAGGGATTTCGGGGGCCTGGCAAAATGCCCTCTGGCTTTCAAAACACCTCTGCCACCTACTCCCTGACACCTGCAGCTCCCTTAGCTGGGACAAAGCTCTTTATTCCACAGTGAGAGATAAGGCTTAGAACAGCAACGCCCTTGGGAGAAGAAAGAGTGAGTCAAATTCATGCTAAGCTCTAAACGCCTGATGAGGAGGGAGAGCGGAGGCTTAGCCATGTTGCCTGCCTGTGAAAACAGAAAAGCTAGAGGGGGTCCCCTCATTTTAGAAATGAGAAAATGGGGCCCCAGAGGTGTGATGCGATCTGGCCAAAGCGATCTGTTCAGCAGGTCAGCCGTAGAGCCTGGGGGCAGAGAGGATCCTTTCCACACTCAACACAGCTTGGTGTGGGGCTGGCGTTGAAGGCGCATCCTATAGGTGTCCGTGGTGGATCTTTGTATCGGACATCACACTGCCCCCCAAACGCCGTGTGGAAGTATGTCAGGGCATTTTTTGATTGTTAACAATGCCTATAGGTGCTGCTGGCATTAGTGAGCGGGGTCCAGGGACACTAAATGTCCTGTAATGTGTGGGCCAGTGCTGCCCAAGGAAGAAGAGTCCAGCCCCAAGTGGCATCGGTGTCCCCTTGAGAAACACTATTCATCCCTGGGCTGCAGCAGCTTCTGAGGCCCTTCTTCCCCTAAAACCATTACAGCAACGCTGGTCCCACGTTGCGGGCTCAGCCATGATGCTGGCACAGGAAGCAACTACCCCCAGGTAGGCTCCATGGGCACTGTGCGCCCAGTACGTGGGCAGCGGGGTTTTCCACAGCTGCCACTCTGCCCCATTATCTGGAGCTAAGCCCTGGGTTCAAGGGAGGCTGGAGACCTCCACACCAGCTTCAGGTCAGGGGGTAAAAATGCCCCCTGGGTGGCGTTCAACACAGCCCGCTCCTGCTGGGACCATCCCCTCTTCTGGCATCAGGCCTAGACAAAGACTCAGACCAAATAACCATCTGCCCTCTGCCCAGCCCGCGTGGCCCCAGTCCCCTGTGGATGCCACTCAAAGCAAAGGGCTTGCCAGGGAGGGCTGCCCTTTCCTGAACAGATAGGACACTGAGTGGTGAATTTGGGCATCCATGCCGCTGCTTGGTTGTCTACTGGGGGTACCCCTCTCCTCTTAATCCAAGGTGTTTACCCCTCTTCTCTAAATCAAGGTTTCTTGATTTGATAGTGAGGTGAGGTTAGATTGATGGACGGGCCATTATCAGGTACTTAAAGAGTCCGGGGCTATTTCATTTATTCACTGGGCCATCCTGTGTCCTCTCAAGCCTCAGTTTCCTCATCCATAAAGGGGGTCGTCAAGCTGCTCGCCCCATTGCAGTGAGGACCAAATGAGGCAGAGCATGTACAAGTGTGTGGCAGACTCTAAAGCTCTACACAAAAATACCCCCTCTACGCAGGGGGCACTTATTTTCTCATCATTTTTCCAGGCACTCAATGCCCCTCTGTTTCCAGGGCCCACACCTGCACACCTCGGGCCTGGCAGGACCCAGCTCCCCTGGCCTGCTGTCCCCAAGGACTGTCCCCCACATCTTGCTCACCTGGGGCAGGGCCCAGAAGGCCTGGCAACACGCAGCAGGCATATAGTAGCTCAAATCTCACAATATACTCCATGGTGCTTGCCACCTGCCCATAAGCAGCACCCTAATTCCCTAGGAAGAAAGAGAGAGGGGGGAAAAGAAACCTGCAAAAGAAATCAGCCAGGCCTGTCGGCAGTGGTTCCTGCGAGGCTTTACGCGTAGGAAGATGAGCTGACATTTATGGTGGGAAGTTTTATTTCTGTGGTAAATAACCTCTAATGGTGTAGGCCATTACACTAATTACAGCAGACAATTAATTTTCTAATTCTTTTTTTTTTTTTAGGTGACCACATATTACGAGAGAAACATAATTTATTCCTTTTCTTCCTGGGCGGATATGACAGGGCTTATCGTGTCATCCTGCCCCACCAGAAGCTGAGATGGCAGGAAACATTTTCCTCCACAGCCCCTGCTCCACCAAGAGGCTCCCAGAGGGTCCAGGAGCTCCCCAGCCCTCCTCTCCCCCTTAAACATTGTTCTCATGCAAAAGCTCTTTCCTTGCCACCATCTGAAGATGATTTTCCTTAGATCAGCCCAGTTTCCCTGAGGCTTTGGGCACATGGGCTGGTGTTGATCTTCAAAGCTTTGATTGAAGGCCTGTCTCCTGCCCTTCATGGGGGAGCATCTGGTAAAGCCGGCCAGGCCCCCATCACCACACGCACTCCCGCCTCTGAGCCGCAGCACTCACGTTCCCTACCATCTGGATGCCCAGGTACCCCTTTCTAGGTAAACTCCGTCCAGGACCATGGCTTAACTCAGCTTTCAGCTCAGTATTAGTCTTTGCACGAGTGTATCCATGCAGCGCCCAGTAGGGAACGTGGGCAACTTCTGCACCAGGCACATTGCATACATTATCTCATTAAACTTTCGAAGGAGGTTTCCACATCCTTATTTCGGAGCTGAGAAAACTGAGGCTCAAAGAAGTTAAGTGCCTTGTCCAAGATCACACACCTGGGGGTGTGGTCAAGTTGGATAGGCATCTGGCACGGAGCCCATGCATTTTCTCTTGCTCCCCTGGGCCCATGGTTGACATTCCTCTCTTTTTATCAGGCGTTAGGCTCCTTGTATCCCTCTCAGACCTCATGAGTGCTTCATTTTCCAAACTCCTCCAGCTCCGGTCAAGACCACTCTTATTCCCCGAGGAGACCATAGGCCCCTCTGCACGCTCCATTGCCCCAGATTCCTCACAGAGACCATCGTGGGCCTGGGCACCTGGGATTTCTCAATCATTATCCTGATATTTTAAAGGGATTTATGTTTTATAAAGCCTGTCCATCCCATATTGCATTTGAACCTTACAATATCCCTGTGAGGGAGACATCCCTATGTCATTATTCCAATTCTAAAGATGAGAGATGGAGGCGTCCAGGGTGACACAGCTGGGTGGATGTACAGACAGAACTAGCGTCACATCTTCCTCCCCTTGTCCAGGGATATTCCTGTCACAACACCGGCTTATGGAACTGAGTACAGGATGGCATGAATCCTTCCACGTACTCCCTGAAAAACCCACAGGGGCAGCCTCTGCTCATGGCGCCTTCCCAGGGCGGGAGGGCAGACGTTCCCCGTGTCCTCTGAGTTGAGGAGGGAACAGCAGGAGCCTGAGTCCCTGGCGGCCCTGCCTTCCCTGCCCAGCTTCCTGGTACAGTTAGAACCACTGGTTTTAGAGCAGGACAAGTCTCCCCATCTCAGCATACGCTCACCCTCCTGGATCTTGCCCTCCCAAGGCTTCAATGATCACCATGGCACTGTCAGCCCCTCAACCTGGGTCCAGCCCCAGCCTCTGCCCTGAGCTTCAGCCTGTCCCTCAAACACATCTCTCCTGCTATCTCTCCCCTACCCCTCACAGCTTCTCCTCCAGACTTCATTCATTCACTCATTCACTCTAAAAGTCCTTATTGACTCATCAGATACGTGTACACTCATGTTCGTAGCGGCATTATTCACAACGGCCAAAAGGTGGAAGCAACCCAAATGTCCACTGACACTTGGATAAACAGAATATGGTATGTAAATACAATGGAATATTATTCAGCCTTAGAAAGGAAAAAAAAATTCTGACCATATGCTACAACAAAGATGAACCTTGAAGACACTATGCTAAGTGAAATAAGCCAGACACAAAAGGATGACTATTACATGATTCCACTTATATGAGATCCCTAGAGTAGTGAAATTCATAGAGACAGGAAGTAGAATGGTGGTTGCCAGGAGCTGGAGGGAGGGGGGGATGGGGAGTTGCTGTATAATGGGTACAGAGTTTCAGTCTGGGATGATGAAAAGTTCTGGAGATGGATGATGGTGAGGTGATGATTGTACAACAAGGTGGGTGTACTTAATGCCACTGCACTGTACACTTTGGTTAAAATGGCAAACTTTATGTTATGTGTATTTTACCACTATTTTTCCAAAGCGTTACTGTGTGCCTATTAGGTGTCAGGCACTGTTCTAGGTTGTGGGGACACGGCAGTAAACAAAATAGAGGAAAAAAATTCTTGCCCTCATGAAGCTTACATTCTAATTGGGGAACAGAGACAATCAGCACATAAGGAAGTTGGCACTGTAGGTCAAGTGGTTGATAAGTGCTATGAAGAGAAATAAAGGGGGGTAAAGAGGGAAGGAGAATGATACGGGGGCTGCTGTTTCATACAAGGGTCAGGGAAGGTCTCTGTCATAAGGTGATGCTGGAGCACACACCGGAAGGCAGGATGGAGTGAGCCACGTGGATAGCTGGGAGCAAGGTGTTCCTGATGGAAAACTAGCAAGTGCAAGGGCCCTGAGGCCGGGGCCAGTGTGTCTGGAGCAGTGTGAGCCAGGATGACAGAGAGAGGGGGCCAGATCATGCAAGGCTTGTAGACTGAGCTTTGGATTTCATTAGCATAAACTTTTTATTGTGTTTCATGGTTTTCAGACCTTGGACTAACTTAGCTGTCTTGATTAAGAGCTTGGACTCTGACGCCAGTCTGCCTGGGCTCACATTCCAGCCCCTACTTCCCAGAAGAGTAGACTTGAGCAAGATACTGACCATCTCGGGCCTCATTTTCCTCATCTGTAAAATGGGGATGATGATACCAATGTCTCCTTCACGTAGTAAGCCCTCAATTCGTGTCAGCTTTTATTATTCTGGCTTGCTTTGACTTTTCCTCTCTCTTGCCCTCGACAGCTGATCTGTTGCCAAGTTCTATTTAAGTCCACCTCAGCAGGCCCAGAGTGGCTCCTCACGTGGGCAGGTACTCCAGCAGCCAGGCCACATTGCTTGAAGGACAGCTAGGCTCCTGACACGAGACCCCGCCTGTGCCCTGCACGGACCCTCTCCCACTCACTTTTTCCTTCCCTTGACCATTTACTCCACTTGTCTTGGTCCTAGGCTGGGTTCCAGACCTGCTGCTGCTCCCAGATGGGACTTGACTGCCTGCCCAGCCTGGCGTCCCCCTGGCCACCTCCCTGCAGGGGTTCTCCCAGCCTGCACACCTGGCCTCCCCACAATGCACGCCTCCCCAGAGCCTCGCCCGTCCACCCATCTACATTTTCTCCCTCTTTCCAAGTTCAGGCGTGTCTTCTCCACGCCTAAGCCACCACCCTAGCTTCCCAGACAGTGCTTCTGCCTCTGCTTTCCCTTCGGTCTGATGTGCCCATGTGGCTGTCACATAACTCGTGCTCTCGTTCCGTCTGCCGAAGTCACTCCAAGTTCCTCCAGGTGTGGCCCCAGCCTGGTCCCGAGCATGGCTAACCTACATGGAACATGAACTTCCCAAACTCAGATGGAAATTAGAAATAGCAGATTGATCAGTATTAATGAGGCTTAAAAAACAAAAAACCCCAAAACCCAACGGGTCTAGGGATTAAAAAAAAAAAAAGATGAAGAAGAATCAGCTCTACTTCAAGTGTAAATCTGCTCCACAGAGAGGAGGTCTGGGGGTTTTCACTGATACATGTCACGGTCTGGAGGGGGTGGTATGGCTGTGCTGGGTACCCCTGGGGTGTGAGGTCTGGTTTGGAGGCTCAGCGGTGCTGGTAGGCAAGTGCCGGTGACCAGGCAGCTTCCCTGGTGCCGAGAGCCCAGCGCCCCCAGTTATCCCTCTGGACCTCCTCTAAGAGGCCTGCGTGGCTGCTGGGCTGACCGGGCCAGGAAGCTCCAAGGTTGCTCCTCCCCGCGCCAGGGAACTGCAGAGCTGATGGCTGCCAGCCTGAGCCCCGGGTTGGGAGCGCAGGTGGCCTCAGGGTCACGTGACAGCGGGAGGCTTGCTCTGGGCTCTGGGACAGCCCCCGGGGAGCCCTGGGGACAGAGGACAGTGCTCTCCCCACCCAGGAGGAAGCAGCCGGAGGGGCCTGGATGCGCTGGGCAAGGCTGATGAGAAACCACTGGTAAGACAGTCAGGCAGAGAGAGCAATGGAAATGGCGAGTGACAGACACAGACAATGGGAGAGACAGAGAGACAGTCGGTGAGACTCAGAGAAGGCTCAGAAACGTGGGGGAGGGGAGGGAAGCCAGAAAGAGACGTAAAAAGAGAGGAGAGCCCGATGCGGCCTCACAGGGCCTGAGAGACAGCACAGAGGCAGGGGGGAAGTGGCTGCAGCCTGCGGAGGTTCTGTGGCGCGGTGGCCAGACCGCCCCGCACGGCACTGCTGTAGGGCACAGGGATGATGCCTTCCACCCCGGAGCCCCTTCCCCCTTCTTCTCACGTCTCCTAACTGGCTGGAAGGAGAGAAAGAGAAGCAAGATAGGCCAAAGGCGGCCCGGCCACATGGTCTGAGGACGGGTCCCTGAATGCACTTTATACGCCCACTGCTAACTGGCCTGACAAACAGAACACACCTGCTCAGCTCAGAGGCCTTGGAGCCGCGCGGACCCCCACTCCAAGCGACTCCTGCCATTCCAGGCAAAGGTGCCAGCTCCCGGGCTCCCGGAACGCTCTGGGGTGTGGGTAGGGGTGTCGGGGCCTGGGGGGCCCAGGAGGCACACAACCCACCCTGCCAAGCGGCCTCCCCCTGAGGGCAAAGGGAAGTCCGGGCTGTGTCTCCACGGCTTCTAGCGCGTGCTGGCCGTGCACTCAGAGGGGCCTGGCAGGAGCTGAGGGCCCCGCTGCACCGAGGCTCACAGCAGCCCTGAGAAGTAAGAACTGGTGTTGCCCCCACTTTAGAGATGTGGAGACTGAGGCATAGAGGAGCAGAATACACTGCCAAAGATTAGACAGAGGGCAGAGGGCGGGGTTAGGGTCTGAAAACAGGCATCTGGACTCCAGATCCTATACCCTAGGAGAGAGAGTGAGTTTGTCCTAGAGAGCGTCCCTATTTGACCATTTTAGGGTATGACCAAGAGCACAGTTGGACGAAGGGTGCCTGGTTCAAGTTCCAGCTTTGACCCACTTCCTAGATGTATGACCTTGGGCAGGTCATGTGACTGCTCTGGGCCTTAGTTTCTTCATCAATAAAACTGGGAAAACAGCACTGAGGTCCAAGGGTTGAGAAGAGTAAATGAATTAGGGCACATAACGTGCTCAGAAGGGTGGCTGGCACAGCACAGGCGCTCAGCAAATGAGAGCTGTTGCTATTTTATAGGCAGGAGAGCACTGGTGTCAGAGGTGGGGCAAGGGGGGTGGTGAAAGGGAAGAAAGGGCCCTCAGGAAAGACCAAGGGGCCTTTGGAAAGACAACCCTGCCTACCTCAGAGCCCTCTGGCCAGAAGTCAACCCAGGAGAAGCCCCAAATCTGGGTTCCCAGGCCCCCTGCTGCTGCCCCATTTTATCCCTGCTCAGCGGAGAAGATGGGGCTCAACAGAGAGCCTCTCCTGCAGATGCCTGCCGTGCTGGGCGGGGGGTGGGAAGGGGGCAGCTCCACCAGGGCTTCTGGAAGCAGGGCCTCACCTGTTTCTACACCCCATGCTCCCTAGGAAGCCTGGGAGGAGACCCGTGGAGCCGTGGCCCCGGCCAGTGTTCACTAGCACGCCCCCGAACAATCATTTCAGGGTCTGCCCTGCACTGGATCCCAGGACTCTCAGAGACCAGAGAAAGGCGTTCAGTTCAGCCTAAAGGGCAGTCTCTCTGGGGGCATTGGCATGTTGAAAGAAGCCCAAAGGGAGAGGACAATGCTTATCAGGAAAGAATATATTAGAATTTTGGACATCAGGGGAGGCAGCTATTTCAGTGAGCTTCTATGTGTACACGCATGTGTGTCTGTGTGCACTTGTGTGGACATACATGCATGTATGTATGTGCATGTGCGTATGTGAGTGTATGTGTACAGGTATGTGTGTGTGAGTGTGTGTGTTCGGGTGTCCATTACTCCTTAAGCCAACCATCCGCCCATCTAACCATCCAACTACCTCCACTTTTGAGCCTTTTCCCTGGGCCAGGCCCTGAGCTAACCTCTGGGGTGACAGAGGACAGCGACCTGGTCCCTGTCGCTGGGGAGAAGCCCCCTAAGCAGAGGGGAGAAGGTCTACAGACAGGAGAGGCTGGCTGAGTCACAGGCTTATCCCAGGCTGGAGGGGCAGCAAAGCCTATCACTTGCTGATGAGAACATCGCAGGCCAGAGAGGGGACAGCCTCGGCGCCCCATGGACTGCTGGAGGGACATTAGCAGTAAACTAGCTGTAGCCTCCAGCCCATGAAGTAATGTCTTCTACGGCCTGGTTATCAGAGGCTATCCACATGCTGTCTGAGATGCTTCCAGGGATGGGAAGCTCACCAACGTTCCAGCGCGGCCACTGCGTTCTCAGGCCACTCGAGCTGTCAGGTTATAGTAAACAGTCAGGTCTCTCCAAACCCCATCCCTTGGCACTAGTTCTGCTTCCTCCTGGGCCTTTAGGCAGCTGAAGGTAGGCACTGTATTTCCTCAAAGGCTTCTCTTCTAAACCTTTCCATCCCCTTACCAGCCTGAAGCCCCTCATCGTAGGGGGGAGAAGGCCATCGAAGGGATTGGTTCTGGGAGCTGAGATGCCATCAGACAATTTGGTCAAAAGGCAAGCGCTTGTAAAGTCACTCTAGGGGGTGGCCAAGACTTGCACTGAGTTTTATGACACAGCCCCCATATTTGGTCTGCATTTGGATTTTGTTCAAGGGAACGAGCCCAAGAATTTTCCCGATTCAGAAAATTCAGGCTCACATGAGTCTCTCACCCATTGATTTCTCCATATGTAAGAGCTGTACTAATTCACTCAGAATTATCACTACCCATTTATTAAGCGTTTATTATGTGCCAGGCACCATGGAAAGGGCTCTACGTGTATTATCTCATTTAATTCTCCCAACCAAGCTAGAGGTAGACACTGTCTACTAAGGAAAAGCAAGCTGAGGCTTACAGGAATTAACTTGCTTATGTTTACACAAATAGTAAGTGGTCACTTCAAAGCCAGATTTCCTACCATGAGGCTCCGCAGCCTCTCAGGAGCGGGCTGGTCCAGGTGGGTGCTAAGTATCTCACCACGCCTGGGACAATACCACCTTGTCCTTCAGCCTTCTGATCAGGAAAGACAACACAAAGCGAGGTCTCTATCATCTGGAGTTTGCGCTGACAACTGTACCGAGAAGGGTGGACCCCTGGGAACAGTCAGTGTTTCCCCGTGGCCTGTGGGAACCCACGCATCCATTGGCTGAGAGATTGGGCAGGAGACACCTCGGCCAGCCCGGGCTCCGGCCAAGAGAAGGAGACCCTTGTCCTCCCCATAAAAACACGTCTCCCAGCTGAGAAGGCCGGAGGGGTAGGGAGGAGACAGACGCAACTAAATCCAGCCCTTGCTCCCTGTCAGCGCAGAAGGAGGGCTCTGAGTGCTCTAAAAACTGGGTTAAAAATGGCTTGGCTGTACCTATCTTATCTGCTTTACACTGAAAGCCTTCAGCGCATGGCAGGTTTTCACATAGAATTTTCCTTGCTAATCCCCCTTTGTTAGCTCTGATGCAGACATTGCAATACCAACCTCGTCTGGGCGATTTGAGAGGGATTACAGACCCTCAATCCTTCAGCGTGTGGGAGAAGAACGTTTTCTCAAATCAAATTTTACACAAACTTGTTTTCAAAAATAATCAAACTGCAAATCCCTCCTCGGGATTGAAGGGTGGGGGGAGACACTTGTCTCTTCAAAATTCAACACGGCAAACGGAAGCCTGTCCTCCTGGAGGGCGAGGAGAAGGTACAGAGCCACCTGGCTGATTAATGGCATTGACCTTTCTTGTCCTCCAGACTGTCACGCTTGCTAAGTGGGGCTCTGTGATAGGAGGAAGGGCCAGATGCTTTGGCATGGGTTGGCATTGGCCATGACCCTGCGCTCTGAGTGGTACCATGAGCAAGGCGGGGAAACAATGGGACAGGTTCAAATTCAAGTTCACCAAATGTATATTAACAGTCTACCACGTGCCGTGCATTTTGCTGGGGATTGTGAGGGATGCAAAGATGAATAAAGTCTGACCCTTGCCTTGGGGAAATCCCAGTCCAGCAGGGAAGGCAGCTACATACCCTGATGTGGGGCAGATTGGGATAGGGGCTATAACAGAGCAGCAAGTGACAGAAAAAGAGATGATTCTGCTCTCTTAGAAGGCTTCCTGGAGGCGTGGGGGAACAGGGATGGGGTTGTGTTTCATGTGGGCTTGGATGTCTCAAAGGCTGTCCCATACTGAGCAGAAAGAGAGCCAGCGGGAATCAGGCAGACCGGTTCCGGGCCAGACTGTCACTGACTGTGTGACACTGGTGTGTCACTACATCCTTCCCGGCCTCCGCTTCCATACTGTGGCATCAAACTGCAGCGGCACTCCCCTTCTGCCTGGCTTGGTAGAACAGGCCATCTTTAAGGCCCCTTGCAGCTCTTATATGAGGCTTTAGAATGTCAGGAAAAGGTAACAACAATGCAAGATGCTGCGGGCCTGCAGGTTTCATCTAAGTTGCTCAGGGCCTCGGAGGCAGCCTGGGGTCTGTGCTGCCTGGAATTTGCATTAGTGATTTCTCCGTAATGCTCTGGTGGCAGGAGCTGATCAGCTGGGCCCAGAGGCCACATCCACTTGCAAATCCTCTTCCCTCTCGCCAGCCCCTCCCATCCCCTCCACTCCCACCAACATCTGGGCCCCCTGCAGGGTGGCCGCACCTGCCCTTCAAGGCTGATCTTTGTCACAGATTAGAGTTTGGTGGATCCTGAGCCTGGCTAGTCACAGGAGCCGGGCTCTCCTTTCTTGGTGCCAGAAGGAGCTGAAGCGGGAGGCCTCTCAAGAGCCAAGGCCTCTGGCTATAAATGGGCCTTGAAATGGGATTTTGCCTGCGCTGTGGCTAGGCACAGGGAGCAGTGCGCCCAAGCCATAAACCCTCTTCTCCCTTGGCTGGCACGGCCATGCCTGCCACCCACCAAGCCCCCAACAGGCTGTTCAACAGTGAGCACATCACCTTATGGGGGCTGATTAAAGATGGATGTGCAGTCCCTGAGGATACTTGAAGCTCAGGCTGCTCTCAGATGCATAACCCCAATATTTTCTTCTTAAGCAATTCTTCTGCTCTGTGATGTTCTGCAGCAGCAAACAATCACATTCGGTTTGGTGCACAGGAAGGGGAGGAGGAGAGGGGGAGGAAGGGTGCGGGGATGGGGAGAGCGAGCCCAGCTCTGTCTGCCCATTCTTTCCGGGCAAATTCGGTTTCACCATTTCATCCCTGGCTGGTCAGGAATTCAGTAAGCTGTGGGTTGTTTCCTACAGCGCCAGAATCACGGGTATACGAGGGAAGTGGTACCAGTGGTTGGGTTTTATGGCTTTAAATGCAGAACTTCCCAACAGCTTTTTAAAAAAATTCTGTGACTCATCTGTCAATTTCCCTTGGCCAGGGTGCCCCCGGGGCTCAGAGGAAGGAACGTGGATGAGCCTCGGAATCACTTGTGTCTGGGAGAGGGGAGAAGGGAAGGAAAAGAGGAAAAGGGACGACAGAGGGGTCAAGAAGAAGAAGGGGAGGAAGAGAAGGAGCAAAGGAGTTGGATGGAGGTGGGGGAGGAGAAAAGCAGAGTACATGAGAAAAGAGAAGAAACGGGAAAAAGAAGAATCCATCCTTTACAACACGCAGAAGAGGAGGCCATGATGTAGCAGTCATGATGCTGGCTGGGAAATGTCGCTTTAGCCAAAACTGGGTTAAAATCATGGAAACCTACTGCTGGGGAACAGGGGAGGTAGTGGAGGCCCAGGTCATTTAAACGACTTGTCCAAGGGTTGACCTCATTCTCTGGGCTCCCCGTCCTCCCTTCCTTTCATCCCTACCCTTTCCAAAGAGTGGCCCAACCAAACTGTATTCTGACGCAGGGGTTTTGGTGATTTCTCTTCTGACCACGTCCAAATCACAACCAGTGCACAGACCACCCGCCCTGCTTCCCGAAGCCAGGGACCTTGTCCTGGCAGGTGAGCGGGGTCAGAAAGGGTTAACGTGCTGATGTTGAGGCACCGTGTCTGAGGAAAAGCTGAGCCCTTCATCGGCACTATGGCTACAGTGAATAAAATTATACCCATATTTCTCCTGGCCAGACATCTGGGGAATAGACATTCCTTTTTAAGAGTGAAGCAGTAAGTTTCATTACCATATTTTAATTAAAAGGAAAAATCCTGTTAAACAATTCCCAATGTATTGGGATTAGCAAAAACCAGCACCTGAGACCCAGTAACTCAGCATGTAGGAACACGCTAACCAGACGTATTTTCCTCAGAAATTATCTCTACACCTGCCCCTCCCCTCCCAGCCAAGGAAATGGCCTCCATCCTGGGTGGGCCACGATGGGAGTTCCATGCTTCCCTCACTCCCTGAGAGAGAGCGTGGGAAGCCATATCTCCCCAAAACATGTTGAAACCCCCAAAGTTTCCTACTCAAAGCACTGCTGGCAAGAAACCTGCTTTAGAATGGGGTAGTCCTGGGCTTAAAACCCACTGTCCCCACTTCCTAGTTCTGCAATTCCTTGATTTTTTTCTGAGTTTCAGTTTCCTAATTTGTAAAATGTGAATTTTACATCAACGCTGTAGGGTTGTTGAAACGATTAGAACTTACATATGAAAAGAAATTGGTACAGTGCTTAAGTAGTAGTTAGTAAATAAATCGGAGCTATTATCATTACCTATTATTATTTTATTTGTAGACAATATAGAGGAACCACTTCCAGGAGCTCCTGATAAAACACACCCTGCTTCATGAGCACATCAGTCCATTCTGGTCTCTCCAACTAACCGTCACAGCGGGCAGGTCACACTTTCTCTTGCTTCCTGGCCTTTGCACGTGATGTTCCCTGACGGGGAACCCGCTTTCCACTCCCATATCCCTAGCACTTTGCCTGGGTAACTCCTGCTCATCCATCAACTCTGGATTTGGAAGTCACTTCCTCGGAGGAGCCTTCCCTGTCTCGGGTGGAGGCCCGCCGCCTGTGCACCTAGGTTTCTGGGTCACTCCAGTTCCAGAGTTTCTCTCAGAGCATCTGAAATGTCTGTGTAAGGGTCTGGAAATCTCCTTTGAAGCTGTGAGCTCCATAAGAGCAGGGACCAGGCCTTGGGTGCTGTGATGTTCCCCACGTCACTGTACATAATAGATGCTCAAAAAATAGATACATGAGAGAAATGGGAGAAAATGAGATACAAGCAGATAAAAATGAGTAGGGAAAAGTGGCAACGGAAGTGACAATTTCACACGTAAACCACTTAGGGATCTTACCAGGACCACACATTAAGATATGGCTCCCCCCCACCCGAAAGGCAATGCAAGGTGGTTGCATTAATAGAGAAATAGTCTCCAGACAGAAAGGATGTTGGCTCTGCTCCCCTGCACGGGTAAACCAGCTGGGGTGGTGGGTACTGCTCCAGCCCCCTCTGTTAAACAGCCACCTACATGGCACAGCCCATTCTGCGGAGACCACCCCAAATGGTGAGGGGACCCCAACTGAGACATGGCCAAGGGGCAGAGGATATTAGCCCAGCAGAGGTGGTTTGGGTCTCTTCCTAGGGCTCTCTTCCAGCCGAGCTGTCATGGGGCAAGGTAGGGACTGGACGTATTCTGGGTGACTCCAGGGGGAGACCCCAACTCAATCAGTGCACATTTTGGGAAGGCAGATTTGGTTCTGCGTGGAATGACTTACCATCCAGTTTGCCCCGGACTATCCCAGCTTTAGCACTGAAAGTCCCACATCCTGGGGAAACCCCTTAGTCCTGGGCAAAACTCTCTGTCCCCCAGCACTAATCTACTTTCTATTTCTATAGATTTGCCTGTTCTGGATATTTTATATAAATGAAATCATATAATATGTGGTCTGTTTTGACTGGCTTAGCATAATGTTTGCAAGGTTCATCTATGTTATAGCATGAATCCATAGCTCATTCCTTTTTACAGCCAAATAATGACCCATTTGCATGGCTATTCCACCTTATTTATCATCCCTTTGATTTGTTAACGGACATTTGGGTTGTTCCCGTCTTTCGGTGATTACGAACGATGCTGCTCTGAACATCTGTGTACAACTTTTTGTCTGGATGTTTGTTTCCATTTCTCTTGGTAGATACCTAGGAGCAGACTCGCTGGGCGTATGGTACTTCCATGTTTAACCATTTGAGGAAAGGTCAGACTGTTTTCCAAAGTGGCTGCACCATTTTATATTCCCACCAGCCGTGTGTGAGGGTTCTGATTTCTCCACATCCTTGACTCGTGTTATTATCTCTCCTTTAAAGTACAGGCGTCCCAGCGGGTGTGGCTGGCATGTTTCAACAATCAAGAGCCCTGAGGCAATTAACTAGGCTGCTTGCAAAGTGGTGAGACCCCTGACATCACAAGTATCCCCACAGAACAGGATGAGCTGGGAGAAGGGCTGCCTATGTTGGCTGGGGGGTTGGATGAAAACAGGTCTAAAAGTCTTTCTTACCCTGCTCTTGCGGCTGAGGGGTTTGGAGGAAGGCTCTGGAAGGGGGATGGTTGGTGAAGGAATCCAAAGGGGGGTGGGAAGGGGGGTGCAGACTCGCACGCTTGCTCCCCCACCCCCCGATTCTGCTGCAGGCCTGCCAGGGGAAGCAGAGACGGCTCAGGAGCTGCTGGCTGGGTGCGGCTGCTGTCCAGTGTGGGAGGACTGGCCGCGGCTGCAGAGCCCCAGAAACCGCAGCCTCCACCCTGCCCTTTCCGCTGCCCCACGTGCCTCCTGCCCTCTTTTGGGGGGGCTCTGCCGCCCGTCTTCCCTTTGACACCTGGCCTTTCCGTTTCTGTCTTGTCACCCTAGAAGGGGCTTTTCAGCTACCCAGGAATGTTCTCTCGCGGAGAGGTGAGCAGAGGAGGCGGGTACTCTGAGTTGGGTGGGAGGGGCGGGGGATGGTACTCCAGCGCATGGGGCTGCTCGGGAAGCCTCAGAAGTGGCAGCCGCAGTCACTGTTCTCAAATGTGCAGCATAACCACGGCTCAGTTCCCAGTGCTTGGGCTGTGGCAGTGGCTCTCTTTCCTAATTTCTTCCTCACTCCCCATCCCACACACGTGTAAAGCCCGTATCACCGCCCACTGATGGACAAAGAGCTCCTTCCCTGCCCAGGCGGCCCATTCAACTGCTGAGCAACTTGCTGGCACTGTCATCCTAACACCATGTTGGCAGAGAATCCTGACATCCAAGATCTTGTTTCGTCCTTAGGAAAATCATGGGAAGGAAGTAGGGGAGGCATTGCTGCTCTCACTTTACAGACGGGCTTGAGTTTATTTGAATGACTTGCTCTAAATCCTACAGGGCAAGTGCCCTGGTCAGGACTCAAAACCAGCTTCTGGGTTCTGCTCCAGTCATATGCTTTCCAGCTGCTCAAGCCAAAAAAACTTGGGCATCATCCTTGGCCCATCTAACCCATCAAAAAATCTTCCTCGTTCTATCTTCAAAATACATCTTGATAAAGCAACTATATCCTAATTTTAAAAAAAGAAACAAAATACGTCTTGAATCTGATCGCTTCTCATCCTCACACCATGGTCCCAACCCCCAAACCCCCATTTTCTCTCCCACGCACCTCTTGCCCACATCTACCTGCAACCCGCCTCTGGCCTCTGCAAACAGGCCAGGCACACTCCTGCTTCCTCCTTTGTGTCTGTTTCAGTTTCTTCTCCATCCTCAATTTCCCCCAGCACAGTGAGGGGCCAGAGCTGCACTCACTGAGATGTGTCACGTAAGAGAACTGAGATGAGATTTGTTTCCTGCTGTGCGTGTGTGTGTGTGTGTGTGTGCGTGCACACGTGTGTGCATGAAGGAAGATGTGCTCTGGCTTCAACCAAAAGAATACAAAACCGAGGTGCATAGCTATACTCTTATCCAAAGCTTATTTATTCTACCCCTACTTTTCTTCATGGAGAGAGGGGAATACACACATTACGTTCTGCAGCTAATCAGGTTAGAACCACTCCAACTGGCAAGACGAGATTGCGTGTTTCCAGTCGGGGAGAGGCCACGTCTCAGTTCCCCTGCCATCCTGCCAAGTAATTCGGGTTTGATCGGTTGCCAGGACTGGGAGCTCGTTGACCCAAGGGTCCCAGATAGAGATCATTTGTGACACAGATGGCTAAATGCCACCTTCTCCCCACCCCTAACAATGGGGGCTGATCACTCCAAAGGCTGCAGGGCTGCTGGGGAGCAGGCAACCCCAGTCTTGGCTCTTTATCTTTCAAGACTAATTTCAGCATTCTCTGCGAGCACATTAGTGCGAGAATGCCTCTTACGGTTAGTTGTCTACATCCAAGATGAGGATATAATGACCTCCCTGGTGTCTCACGCACGCATACACCCAGCCCCCCCGCAGACACCCTCTCTGCCTCCGCACACAGCTGCCTGTGACTGTAGCAGCCATCCCATGTGACCCGGCCCATGGGGACTGATGTGGAGGATTTTTAATTGTCTAGGAAGGGACGGAGGGGATCCGGTCAGCATTAGCTCCAGAGTGACAGAGCAGAACCTCCTTAAACTCCCAGATGGGAGGGTCCTCATAAGGGGGAGACTCAGAGAGAGGGAAGAGGCTGAGGCTGGGGGCAATGGCAGCAGTGTCACCAAGTGCTAATTCCTGCCCTAGGACGCAGTGTGACCTTGCCCTGCAACCGGCCCTATGCCTCACTGCAGGGCCTGCCACTCCCATGGAACTACAGGAGAAGGAAACGAGCAATTACTGCTCATCATTCACAGCTCGGCCCTTCATGTGCTGGGAAGAGGTATTATTGAGTCCATTTTACCAACAAGGTAGACTGAGGCTCGGGAGCCTAACGTCGCAGAGCTGGTAAAGTGGTAGAGCTAGGATTCCCAGCCATGTGTTTGGCCACCAAGCCCGTGCTCTCCTGCCACACCGGCCTGCCACTCTCTCCCCAGCAGCTTTCCCCACTCCACCAGTGCCTCCTCTGAACTCCTACTGTGTTCCTTTCCACCTCCCACTTAGCCCTTGTCATTGCGCTTGAGCTGCTTCTGGTTTGCAAACCCCACCCCCAAGCCCACTGGATCATAAGCTCCTAAAGGGCAGAAACCATGACTTGGGATCCTGTTGCATCTGAGTCTCAGGGTGCTATGGACACCACAGTGCTGTTCGCTAAGCAGACTCTGGGCCTTAAAACAGCTATCAGGTAGGGTCCGTGCTGCCAGCCAGAGCGACCCAGGTCCAGTACGTGGGCATGGCCCCCCTAGCAGGGCTTGGCCAATTGCTGGTGGCTGGGGCCCTGGCACCCTACTTAACCTCTCCGACTTGTATGGTTCAATGGGAGTTAGCACCTGACTTAACAAAGAGGTGATAAGGATAAACAGCAATGTGTTTATTTATTTGTTTTAGCCTTTGGCCGTGCTGCAAGTGGCTGGCGGGATCTGAGTTCCCTGGCCGGGGATCGAACCCATGTCCTTGGCAGTGAAAGCGCCGAGTCCTAACCACTGGACCCCAGGGAATTCCCAAAAGCAATGTATTTAAAGTTGGGGGAATTCAAATCTGGATTGGGTATCATCATTGTTGTTAGGTGTGACAAGGGCCTTAGGGTCAGGTAAGAAAATGTCCCTATTTTGTATAAATGACTGCTGACATATTTAAGGGTGAAATGATAAAATGTCTGTTTGCTTTAAAATAACTCAGCAAAAGTGAAAATAAAATGAGCAAGAACGTAGAAGATGAAGTTAGTGTGGCAAAATCTTGATAACTGTTAAAACTGGGTGATGGGCATAAGGGCGTTCGTTGGGCAGCCTCTCAACTTTTTTGTCTATTTGAAATTTTTTTCATAATTATAATACCAAAAAAGGTAAAAATAATACATGTGGGAGAAAAGGATATACTAAAAGCATCTCGGATTTTGCCCTGGCACATACGAGGCACTCACTATATTATTTCCAGTTTTGTATTTCTCCTTTTCCATGCTCCCCAGAGACTGAATTTCCTTCCCCTTAGGAGGAAGCCCACATCTTACAGCCCTGAGTAGCAGAAAACAAATAGGAAGTAGCTGAGCTCACATGACCGAGGCCAGGTGACGCCTCTAGGGCTCGAAGCCACTGGCAGCCTTTTACTAAGCACTTACTACAAGCTAGCCACTGTGCTAAGTCCGGTAAGTGCATTCTCTCTTTAATCTGCACAGCACCCCTAGCAGGTGAGTGGTATTATTATCTCCATCTGTCCAGCTCTGAGCTCCCTTCCTCCTTTTGTCTTCCCTGAGCTCTGGTCCTACCTGCAAGAATCTGCGCTTCCGTCCAGGTCTGTGCACAAGCCTTGCCCCCATAGGCCACGTGGGCACAGTCTAGGGAACAAGAATGGGAACAATCTGGCCCCACTGCCAAGATCCTCGGTGGGACCCCAGGTCGGCAAAGCCACATAGACAGCTGCTGGGAGAGCGGGAGAACCATGGCGCCAGGTGGTGGTTAGGACAGGAGCAGCTCTGAGACAGAGGAGGGTTGTGTCCCTGCGGATGGCAAGGAGCCCCTGGGGGCCGTGGCTGCGGCGGCCCAGAGTGGGTTCTGCGGGTCCCGCTTCCTTCATGGGCCAGTGGATTGCCACGATCCCAGGTCTTGCTGCTGCTAAGAGGAGGACCTCAGAGTGGAGGGGCTGAGTAACACCCCTTGACGATGCCCATTCTGCTCTTGGATTCCACCCTTCTCCTTCCATCTCCGACCCTCTGTCTAGAACACCCTTCCTGGCCCAGGTTGCCAAAGCCGTCCCGTGTTCAAGCAGCTTGGGAAGTGTTGCCTCCTCTGGGGTCCCCTCGAGGAGCAAGAGGAGGAGAAGGCAGGACGGTTTCCCCAAACTTCCTCTCCAGAAACACAAAACTCCTTTGGTTCGCCCGTACTAAGCTCTCCGCTAAAACCTTTAACCCTCAACCTGCAGGGATTTCAGACTTCGCCTCTGGTGTACTTGTTACCTAGTTCTGAGTCTGAATTTATCCACCTTGTGTTCTCTTTATATCTGCTTGTTTCCATATAGTTCCCTTTGGAGCTTTTACGGGGCTAGTTTAAGATTGAGAGAGAAAGTGTGACTTCATACGGAAGCCTGTAAACTTTGGGAACATCTGACCCCAAGAGGTGGGACAAGCTGAAAATACAGTTCCTGAAAGGGTTGACATCCATTTCATGGGTGCCAGACCATGATGGATAATTGAAGAAAACCAAAGTGACTGCCTGTCTATCTGACTGTGAGCTCCTGCGTGTATGTGATGCGGGAGTGCATCCCATCCCCCCCAGTAAATATTCCTACGTCTTTTGGTCCACAGCCCTACTCTTTGAGGCTGGTGTTGGGGAGGAAAATTCAAGGCTGATCCCTTAAAGAATTCTGCAAGCTTTCCTTTTATTTTAGTTTTCCAGAGGGCGAAGGATTCTTCTCTGCAGCCTTTCATTCACCCAAGAAGAGCTGCTGAATCATTTGTAAAATACTGATCCTACCCAGTCTAGGCCTGTCCAGTTACAGGCGAGTTGGGTGGCCCAGCCTAAGCCTCAGTACTGACTCAGATGCTGCTTTCTGCAGGGGAGGCACCAGTGGCGCCTCCACTCCGTAGAAACGATGCTTGGGTAGTCATCCCATAGAGCCTGCCAACACTCACGTCGATCACCCTGCAGCAGGCTCAGAGCCCCCATGTACCTCGGCTCCTGTGATCCTCTCCCTCGCCCCACGGGGTAAGCTGGACAGGCGTTATTTGCGTTCCACAGGTGAGGAAAGTGGTTTGAAAAGTAGTAAGACCCAAAGAACGTCTATATGTGTATAACTGAGTCACTTTGCTGTACCGCAGAGATTGGTACAACATTGTAAATCAACTGACACTTCAATTAAAAACAAAAACAAGGGCTTCCCTGGTGGCACAGTGGTTGAGAGTCTGCCTGCCAATGCAGGGGACACGGGTTCGAGTCCTGGTCTGGGAAGATCCCACATGCCACGGAGCACCTGGGCCTGTGAACCACAACTACTGAGCCTGCGCGTCTGGAGCTTGTGCTCCACAACAAGAGAGGCCACGATAGTGAGAGGCCCGCGCACCGCGGTGAAGAGTGGCCCCCACTTGCTGCAACTACAGAAAGCCCTCGCACAGAAACGAAGACCCAACACAGCCAAAAATAAAGGAATAAATAAATAAATAATAAAAATAAAGGAATTCCTTTAAAAAAAAAAACAAAACAAAACCAAAAAGTAGCAAGACCCATCCACAGGCAGAAGGTGGGCAGGTGCCAGAGTGAAATGTAATGTACAAGCCTGTCTGGGTAGGGGGCATGGAGAGGCTCCCTTGGGCTATGAAACTAACATCGAGGTAGAAGCTGGTCAGACACCTGTCTGGTTCCCCCAGTTCCTACCCAAAGAGCTCTCCTTCTCTGTGGGTCACAGCTCTTCAAGGAAGCCTGCGAAGCTGGGCCCTGTTGAGAACCCACGGTCATGTGCTGTGCTCATGGTCACCCAGTTCTATCTGACCCCTCGCCTTGCATGCTTCTTCTCTTCTGAGAGAAACACACTTGGCAGCCACATCTCCCACGTCTTGCAAGGTTCCCGGTACAAGATGCAAAGCCTCCTCCTGGGAAATAAAAGGGTGATTTTAGAATCCCAAGGTTCCAGTCACCAACAATCAATCCACTCCGACCCTCACTTTAAAGGCCTGAGTGGAGAAGAGTTTTCCAGGGCCTGCCTGCTTCTCCAGGCACCGCTCACTTGTCCTGGGCACTGAGGTGAGCACGGGCGGCGTAGCCTAAGGCTCCTGGGAGTTTCCAGCTCCGGCCGGGGCCACAAAGATGCTTCTCCTCCCTTGCACGTTGACGCGTATGTGCTGGCATCCAAAGAACTCCCTCCAGACCGCTTTCCTTCCCTAAATTGAGCCCATTTAGAAAGTTTTCTTTCCTCTCCCCACTGAAGACATCCATCACTTTCCCCAGCAGAGGCGAGGCGGCCACAACTCCTTCCCCGGGTTTATTAAATACGTTCAAGAGCCTATTTGTAGCTGTCACGGAGAAGCCGAGGGGGAGGCTGGGAGCTCTCTCAGCCGTGCAGCCGGCATCTATCTCAACCTCCGGGTCGGGGACCCCCTTTACAAGTGTTTCTCTGCAGCAGGCAGAGCTGAAGGGGCACCGCAAGCTCTAACGCACTTGACACCGGGGGCCGCAGTGGGGTGGTCAAGGAAACTCAGCCGGGGCTGGCCGGTCAAGGGCGGAGCCCACACAGCAAAACACCCACCTCCCATGCACTGGACTCCACCTCAAATGGCGCAGTAAAGAGTAAATATCCTCCCACTCTGTCCCAGACCCCGCAGGGCCACCGCAGAGTCACAGACGGGGCCTGGGAGCCTTAGGTGTGGGCATCAGCAACCCCCCCACGTGGGCCGTCCCAGCTCGGACAGACAGGGATGTGGCTTGAGGGATCCCTCCAGCCGGTGGTTCACATTGGAGTGTGCAAACACTTTCCACAGAAGCCTGCAGGGCTCATCTGGCCCAGGCAAGGAGGTTTGGAGACAGTGGCTGCAGCCCCGAAGGACCTGAAGGGACCTCAGATGCCCTGCAAACTCCTTTCCCACTTGATGATGAGGACAATGGGTCCCAGAGAGAGAAGGGGTTCGCTTGGGGTTCCCCACCTACCTACCCAGTAGGACCCACCCTACCCACCTACGGGGACCCAGTGTCCCCTCCGTGCCCCTTTATCTGAGGACCCAGGACAACTGAGGCTACTTTTTTCCCCACCCATGTGATTTAAAGGGGTGGGGAGAGAAATTCCTGGGAGGATTGGGACTGAAATTCAGAGAGCCAAGTTTCTTGATTTCTTGAGTCATTTCATTTTCTTTCTTATTATGAAATATCTCTAATGTACAGAAGAGCATCAAGAATTATATAGCTAATATCTATGTACCCACTACCCAGTATTAACAAATCCTAATAACTTGAGCGATTTCTATTTTCAAATATGGTATTAGCTGCTATATGGTTAGCTGAATTTTTATAGCTCTATTCAAATGTAAAATAATTTTTATTCTTTTTAATAAAGGCATTTCATTAAATGTATAACTAGGATTTAATTTTTAGACCATGGAAGACTTCATTTAAATACATTCAAAACCAGGGGTGGGGAAAGCCCTCTGTCAGAGCAGGGGTCCTGATTTTTTTGTTGGAGAGACAGTCTCTGGGGCTGCGGTCTGGCATGAATGGAGGGGAGGGAAGTTTCTGCAGATTCCCCAGACTCCGGAGAGAGGCAGAATCTGAGGGAAATGCTTTCTTTCAAGCTTTCAAGATGGACACCCCCCCGGCCCCGCCCCCAGCATGTTTGCTAAGGAAGGAGGAGCTTGAGAGGAAGGAGACAAGGGTAGGAAGTTCAACCTTTGGTGAGTTCTGCCGGGTCCCCTGTCCTGCCTAGACTCCCTTCCCTTCCCTCACCCCTGCCCCCCAGCCTTCCCACCCCCAGCATGTTTGCTGAGGAAGGAGGAGCTTGAGAGGAAGGAGACAAGGGTAGGAAGTTCAACCTTTGGTGAGTTCTGCCGGGTCCCCTGTCCTGCCTAGACTCCCTTCCCTTCCCTCACCCCTGCCCCCCAGCCTTCCCACCCCCAGCATGTTTGCTGAGGAAGGAGGAGCTTGAGAGGAAGGAGACAAGGGTAGGAAGTTCAACCTTTGGTGAGTTCTGCCGGGTCCCCTGTCCTGCCTAGACTCCCTTCCCTTCCCTCACCCCTGCCCCCCAGCCTTCCCACCCCCAGCATGTTTGCTGAGGAAGGAGGAGCTTGAGAGGAAGGAGACAAGGGTAGGAAGTTCAACCTTTGGTGAGTTCTGCCGGGTCCCCTGTCCTGCCTAGACTCCCTTCCCTTCCCTCCCTCCCGCCCCCCAGCCCTCCCACCCCCCCACTCCATGCCTCTGCCCCCTTCTTGCAGGCTGTGCTGCCCGCTAGTGGCCACAAGTCATTAACTGAGTGCTGGAGCCGCTCATGCCAGCTCAGAGAGCCCATTGCGCCTCTCCTCCCAACTCCTCGTTCAGTGATATCATACCGATAGCTTGCAATTGGCCTCCAAAGGGGTATCTAAGTCATGAAAATCAATCTGCAAACACTACACATCGGGGCTTCCCCTCTCCCTGAGAGCTGGTTATTCACCATTTGCCAGCACACCACTGGTCAAAGAATACTCGCCTTTAAGGGTCTCTCCTAGAGAAGCAAAACACTCAATAGCCAAAGGAATGAATCCCACATGGTCAGATTTCAGGTATGAGACAGAGTGAGAGGGATTTCACCTCAGCAAAGCAGCCACTGCCTAGCATTTTGTGGCTAGGCAGGTCCCTAGAAGTTATCTTGTCCAATCCCCTCACGTTAGAAAGCAAAACAAAGTCCAGAGAGGCAATGTGACTTGCCCAAGGTCACAAAGCTCACTAATGTCACAGGTGGGCTTACAATTCACAGCTTCCTTTCTTAGTACTTTTTACACCATATCCGATGCCTATGCCTCCTCCTGAGCCTGCTCAGCTGGAGATGGAGAGGAGGTCACCTGAGGCAGAGCCCAAGTGGCGTCAGCAAAGGCACCGCAATGGGAATGACGGGGCACTGAGCACTTCCTGTCCCTTTGCCCTCACCCTGCTTTCCCAGGAAAGGGCTAGTAGGGGCTTAGCAAACTCTTGAACAGACTCAGGCTAACGAGGCGGGTGGGCAGTGTCAAGACGGTCTGAGCAGGGGTCTGCTCCCCAGACCTAGGTGTGAGCCAGGAGGTAGAGGGACATAAAGAAGATGGGAGCAAGCAAACTGGTGCTGCCTCAGGTTTTTATGGCATTAGGGCACAAGCATGGTGCCCATGCCTGGGAAAGAGGCAGATGCTTAGGTAAAAACAAAGAAAGAAGGGGAGAAAGAAAGGGAGTGGGGAGAGGAGGAGGGAGAGGAAGGACAATTGGAAAAAGGGAAGGGAGATGGGGAGAGAAGAGCCCTCTGGCTAGTGGAAAGCAAAGACAAGGCCGGAGCCTGAGAGAGCAAAGCAGAGCAGAGAAAGTGGAGGAGGATGGAGCCGGAGACGCTGAGGGAGTCCCGGTAGAGAAAGAGGGGAGCAAGGGAGACTCGTCCCCAGGGAGCCTTTCTTGACCCGGATCAGATGTCCTCCCCTCCCCCATGGCGGCTCGGGTGACCCTGTGCCTGAGTGGCCTCCCTGTTGGGGCTTCCGGTCCAGCGGTCCACGCGAGGCTCAGAGAGGTGCCCTGACAGATGCTGGGGCCCAGAAGCAGCCCACTGGGCGGTCATGCCACCCAGCCCTGCATGGAGGCACTGCCCAGCCCACACCCCATCCCCAATCCCCTGCACCCCGTCTCCCCGCCAGCACCATCTGTGCCCAGCTTCACGCTCTCGCCCTCTGCAGCGGGAGCCGCAGTGACCTGGAAAGCAGGAGGACTGGTTTTTCTGCCCAGCTGTGTGTCCCTGGGGTGAATTAGTTCCACTCTGGAAACCAAGGGGAAGGTTAGGGGTGGCAGCGTGAGGGGTGCTTCTGGGCTTCCCCAGAGGCGCAGGCTCGAGGCTGAGTTGGCAGCCATTGCCCGAGCACCAGAGCCCTTTCTGAAAACGACTGAGAGCAGAGCGGGACAGGCTTCCGTGCAGTTCACCTTGGCTGGCCATCAGTCACTCAGAAGCTGAGTTCAATTCCTCATGCGTCAGAAGAAATCAGACGTGAGCAAGGAAGAGATGAGAGAACTCTGCAGGGAGCCGTGGCCCTAGTGAGGGAAGTGGCACGGGCTTTGGGGTCAGCAGACATGGGGTTTGTGGCTGGCTCTGCCCCTTAATCCCAGGTCATGGAGTGACCCATGTGTGACTCACCTTCTCTGCAGGATGGGGACAGTGGTGACCCCTAGCTGGTGGTTGTGTGAAGTGAGAGAGAAATAACACACAGCAGAGGCCTGGTGCAGACTCACTCTTGGTAGCCACTCAATAAGTGTCTCGCCCCCTGCTCTCCTGCCCCTTCCAGCCTCCGGCAACCCTGGGGGGCCCAGAGTCCGAGGCAGCCGCCTCCAGAGACATGGGGTAAAATCTTTGCAAAGTCAAAGGTTTGATGGTTCCTGGGAAGGTGTGTCTGCACCAGGAGAAGATCAACCAAGGTGGGGGATGTGAGATTCCCACAGGCTCAGACTTGAGCTGGTGGTAGAACAACAAACAACAACAAATTCTTGAGCGTTTGCTCTAGCCAGGAATGGTGGCTCATGGTTTACATACATCATCTCAGCTGAACACCCAAAGGAGACGTCTTTCCCTTAAAATCCATTTCCCCCGCCCGGATAGGTCTCCCATCTACACCAGTCATACTTCCAGACACAAAGGTTCAAACCATCATATATATACATATATATATTTTTTGGCTGCGCCATGACGCGGTTTGTGGGAACTTAGTCTTAGCTCCCCGAGCAGGGAGCGAACCTGGGCCCTCAGCAGTGAGCGTGCGGAGTCCTAACCACTGGACCGCCAGGGAATTCCCAAACCATCACATCTTTGACCCACCATCACTCGCGGTCTCCGGGCCCACTGCAGCTGCCACGCGCACCCGGGGCACGCTGGGGGTCCCTCCTCACTGATCTTCCTGCTCTGGGCTGGCCCGCCTTGAACCAGTTGTTCTCTTTATTGTGACAGCAATTGTCTTAAAAATACCACGGGCCAAAAAACCCTCCCAATGCTTCCTGAATAATGTATGAGTTCCTTGGTCCCAAATTTGCCCCCAGTCTACTTTTCTGGACCTATCTCTTAGTTCTTATGCCCCCGTCCCACCCCGAAGGCCCAGGGAACTCTCATTTTGAGACTTTTGCCCCCTCCATGCCCCCCCCGAACCTACAAAGTCCTCCCTCCTTCCTCCCTCTGAAACACAGCCCTCCAAGCTCTACCTCTTGGGAAGCCTTTTAGATGGTCCCTCGCCAGAGCCACCTGCTTGGCTCCTCCCGTCCTTCCTTTGGCTGGCAAGACATCCTGGAAAGGGCGTTGAATAGGGGTCCATGCCACTGACTGGGCAAGTTAATCAATCCTCTCTGGGTCTCAGTTTCCTCATTTGTGAAATCAGAGAATGGACTCCATCAGGGGTCCCCGGACATGGCTCCCCGTGGCATCATCTGGGGACTTTCAGAAAGCCCAGATTTCCAGGTCCCACCCCGGGCCTTCTGAGTCTGGATCTGCAGGGTGGGACCCAGGAATCTGTTTGAGAACATTTCCCAGGTGATTCTGAGCCACAGCCAGTCTGGGGAGTCCCCGGACTAGAGAACCTGTAAGTGTGGATTGGCCTAGTGTAGATGGCTTTTGCATTTACAGATGTCAAGAGGATGGGACCTGTGCCTTATTGCAGGCTCGCAAGCCCTAGTTGTGGAATTCAGAGGATGTTCAATAAATGTTACTTGAATGAATGAATGAATGAATGAATGCCCTGAAGAGAAGCAGCTGTAGCTCTTTAGAAACCCTCCCCTCCAGCTTTTTCAGGACAATTAGGTAGAAAGGCAGAAAAGATCACACGCAGCCTCACGCAAAGGGGCTGCTGCAGCCTGTGACGGTCTGAACACTCACCTAAAGGAAGGTCATGGCGCTGAGCAGTGGATGGTGGGCTGTCCTAGGAGGTGGTCTCAATCATCCTGTTTAAGGGGTGTGTGTGTGTGTGGTGGCGGGTGAGGCTTGGGGTTCCAGGTGGGCGGCCTGCTAGGATTATCAAGATTATTGGGACTGGGACTGGCCCAGGGCTGCTCAGGACGAGGCAGCTAATCGCCCAGCTTCCCACCATGGCTGTGGTCACGGGTTCGAGCCCAAAGGGAACCTGCAGTGCGGGGTCACAGCAGCTTCTCCACAACAGCCCAGACCGGCCCCAGGAAAGTACAGGCAGTGAGGATTCCCCAGGGACCTCCAGGGAGAGAGCAGGAGTGGCTCCGGTGGGTGGGTGAGGGTGAGGGACCCTGGAGGTCAGCCCCGTGACTGTGTGCAAATAGAAATGGCCTGGTTTGTGGGCCATTTCCCAGAAGCCCAGGGTGCAGACTCAGGCCACATTTTGACCAAAGTCTCAGCCCAGAGTGCTTTGCCCTTACAGCCTATCGCAGCTGCCTCTGTCCACAGCTGCTGGACCAGCGTCCCATGGCCCTGGTCTCGGCCCGGGGAGGGGACAAGGAAGAGAAATGGATAAGACCCTGGCAGGGGCTGCAGCGGCAGCACTTCTGTCCCGCGGCCCCCGTTTTCCTGGCTCCAACACTCACGGATGCTCCGCTCAGCTGTCTGAGCCCTGCGTTGCATCTGAGCAAAGTAAGAATAATTAGACCCTCAAAATGTTGTTGTCCCTCAGAATTTCAAAGTACTTTCTTAACATTATCTGGTTTTAGAGTCACAGCATCCCTTCAAGGCAGATGTTCTCATTCCCTCCTGTAGCCCGGAGAGACATCAGGGACGCCAGTGCCTATACCACGAGCTGGTTGTGGTTACCACGATCTCTTATCGCCCAGGGCAGCCCCGGCTCGCCTCTGTCTGTCTTCAGAGCGGTTCCTCTAAACCGGCAAGACCTGGGCTTTCGGCTCTCACTCCTCCTTTGCACCGCCTTCCTCATCAGAGTTCTCAGATTACAAGGCTGAAAGCGAACCCTTGGACCAGGCTGGACTGCAGCAGGGAAGCCCCAGACTTTGAAACAGATACTCGGCAGTGTCTTCTCCTTTTTGGAGACATAGCATCGGTGGGATTAATCTCAGGTGTGTTGCCTATTCTAGTCCCCAGGTCTCCCTCTAAATTATCAGAGGTCACCTGGGCTGTGGAAATGTGACTAGAGGCTGCCATGAGGTTTCTCCTGCACCAGGAAAGGCAGCTGTGTGTGATCGCCTTACACGGGAGAGGACCAGGAGATGGAGCGGCTGACACTTGCCCACTCCTCCAGGGCTCCTGTCCCGCCACCCCTGTGCCCTCCCAGCCCTCCCCTCCCCATCTGTGACTGAGGGGGTGGGTGAGGAGGCCTCTGAGGGCCCTCCAGCTGCACTAGGCTCCCGTGTAAACGTGAGATGCTCACACTCAAGGCAGCCACAGCTCTGGTCTCATCCAGGGTCGGTAGGTAGGGTGGTGGAGAGATGGGGATTGGTGGAAGCCTGAACCTACATGCTCAGCTTCAAAATGTCCTGAGACCCTTGCTTTTCCCTCCAGAAGCATCTGGATTAGCAGATGAAGGACTGGGAGTAGTCATAAAATATTGTCATGTTTATAATCATGTGTGCTGGGGAGGTGGTGGGAAGCACCAGCAGCTACACAGGAAACTGTAGTCACCTTTCTTGTGATTTTTCCCCAGACACTAAGTGAATCCAATATTCTGGCCTCAACACTTCGGATGATCTCCATGGGGACAAGCTCTGGTCTTTGGTCAAGCCTGATACGAGGATGCCTTCTGGATGGCTGGACACAGAGCTCTCTAGAAGAGATTCCTTCTCCCTCTCCCCCAACCCACTCGTCTACCACTTGGCCTAAATCAGCTTTGTCTCATTTCATCCTCGCCTCCCCATGGATCCTCTAGCTTGCTTGTAAGCCAGGTGAAGATTTAAGAGAACATCAGTGTTGGCAAGGATGTGGAGCAATTGTAACCTTCATACACTGCTGGGGGGATATACATGGAAGCCAGTTTGGGAAACAGTCTGGCAGTTCCTCAAATGGTTAAACATCGAGCTGCTGTTGATCTAGCAACTCCGCTCCTGGGCAGATACCAAAGAGAAATGAAAACATATGTCCACACAAAAACTTGTACAGGAATGTTTATAGCAACATTATTCTTAATAGCCAAAAGATGGAAACAGCCCAAATGTCCATTAACTGATGAATGGATAAATAATATGTGGTATATCCATACAAGGGAATATTATTCAGCAATAAAAAGGAATGAAGTACTGATACATACTACAACGTGGATGAATCTTGAAAGCATTATACTAAGTGAAAGAAGCCAGTCACAAAAGACCACATATTACAGGATTCCATTTACATAAAATGTCCAAAATAGCAGACCCATAGAGATAGAAAGTAGATTCTTTATTGCTTAGGGCTTGGGGTGGGGGGTTAAGGGTGCTACCTAAAGGGTAGGGGGTTTCTTTTTGAGGTGATGAAAATGTTCGAAAATTGTAGTCATGGCTATATGTATCTGGAATGTACTAAAACCCACTGAATTATGTATTTTCAATGCGTGAACTGCACAGTATGTGAATCATATCTCAATAAAGCTGGTTTAAAAAATGAAAAACCAGAACATCCAACTGGAACTGGGAGGTGTGGGCTGACGTTCTGGACACTCCATCTGTTTGCTCTGTGACACTGGAAAAGCCATTTACTTCTCTGAGCCCCGCTGGCCCATCCACGAGACAGGAGACACTAATGTCTGCCACTGAGGAGCATCAGGAGGAATCAGGGGATGGAAGGTATGTTGCAAGTAGAATAGGAACAGAGGCATTATTTAAATGGACAAGATTTACTGTCGAGATGTCACTGCCCTGGGAAGCTGCGGCATCCCTGAGTTACGGGCTCCGACTCCCGCAGAATGTTAAGTTGCAGGGGACCTCAGAGACCCATCAAGAACACAGCTAGAACAGTCCTGTTCTTGCCCAGGTACACGTCCCCCCCACCATCCACAAACATTTATCTGAGGCATGGAGGGCACTGAACTGATGGAGAAGCAGCAGGAAGGAACAGCAGTGCTTTTCTTAGGGTACCCTGGTGGGGCCACCTGGAACAGCATTTCTCCTCATTTCTACCCCAGGATGTAAAATATAGAATTAAACGCAACCACCTCCCTGAAACAGAAAACCCTCCTGCCACGCTTGCCTCCCAGCCCCAACGCCAGGTGTCCAGGTGTTGTGACAGCTGCCAGCACACTCCCTCTTTCCAAACCCTAAGTGCACAGCCCAGGGCTGAGCTATGGCTGCGAGCCTTCCTACCATCCCTGGACCCAGCTCCAGTCCTGAAGTCCCAGCTGCCATCTTGATACCCTGATATTGGGGTCCATCTGCAGCGGGGGGATCCACACCTGCTGGGGCCTGTGTATCATGGGGATCTGAGTGTACCCAAGTTCAGGACAGGGGTAGGTTTAAGGTGGAGGCAGAAGAGGGCTGGCTACTTCAGGGTTTTGAATTCTGGGGCAGCAGAATATAATAAGGATAATGATCATACTAATAATAGAAACAATAATAATAATAATAAATAGCTTCTATTTTATTATAGGCATAGGCTTTCAGGTATTATGATTCAGTACTTAAAACAAACCTATGAGGGATATATTAATCATCTTCATTTTATAGATGAGGAAAGTGAGGCTCAGGGAGGTTAAGCGTCTTGCCCAAAGTCACGCAGCTAGTAAACAGTAAACATAGGATTTAAAACTAGGTCTGTCTGATGCAAAATTTCCATACCTTAGTGCCTTCAGGCTTTCCACCAGGAGCCCCAGTGACAGAAAGCTCAGGGACCCTGATAGCCATTGCTCTACAGAGAGCCATCTCAACTCTGCCCCAGCCCCTGCGGGAGCTGGGTCCAGTCTCAAACCACATTCGTCAAGTGCCAAGAGGGGATTTTGTTTAATCTCAGGATGGAGACACCAGGGAGAGGAGGTATACTTTGCAGGGCTGAGCTTGGAAGGCAAACGTAGATTCAGCAGGAGCCTGGCCCCAGCACTGCCCCTCAGTTCCCTGTGTCACAGCTGCTGAGACCGCTTTGGTCTCTCCGCATCCTGTGAAAAGCAGCTCCTGGTCGGGGTGCTGGAACAGAGCAGGTAGCGTGCTACAGGACCGCAGTACAGAGCAGGGTCTGCCCGCTGTCTCAGAAGGCGGGACAAAGAGGGTGACCGCTCACACTCTTCAGAACGGGGGTCAGGGTCCGGAGTAAGGCAGAGCCAGATCCCAATCCTGGCACCACACTTCGTGGTGTTGCCTTCAGCAAGGAACTTAGCTCTTCTGAGCCTCAGTTTGATCAGCTGTAAAATGGGGATAATAATGCCTACACCTCTGGACATCCTGAGGAAGAGGATGAGGACGGTTGTAGGCTTATGTAACATTTACTCTGTGCCAAGGACAGCTGTTCTAAATATTTACCGAAATATCTCTAAGTGTATGTATCTGTCTGTCTGCCTGCCTATCTACCTATCAATTTAACTTTTCACTTACCCAGTAAGGTATTATTATTCCTCCCCTTTTATAGATGAACAAGTTGAGGCTCAGAAGGGTTAACCCAGGACACAGAACCAAGTTAGTGGGGCTGCTGGGATCTGAACCCTATGTAGCCTGAATCTAGAGTCTGTGGTCTTAATCACCACGTTATACGGCCTCCGAAGAACACACGTGGAGGGTCTAGCAATGGTGCCCAGACCGTGCCCAGTACGGTGCCACTGTGGTAGGGACAGTACATGGTCCTCAAACACCCCAGGCCGCCCCAAGGAACTGGAGGCTTACTAGGAGGTGCCAGTGTTATGCCACCTGGATCTAGCCATTGACTAATTAGAAATGTACTTATTACTCTAAGAGGAAAAAAAACCCCAGCTTAACTGTTGACTCATACAAGGAGTCACTATACCAGCTACTGGAGGCTGGCAGAACCCCCAGCAGGGTGGGTCTGTGGGCGGCACTGCCAGAAACACTGCATGCCACCCATGCTTCCCAGGGCTCCCAGGCTTCAGGGCAGGTGGTCCTTGCAGGCGGTGCCCCTGCCCCGTCTACCGACATCCACATCCCAAGTCAAGTGGCTTCCTCCCAGATTCTCAAAAGCCCTTAGAATTTCCAAAGGGGACCTGGCTCCTTAGGTCTTCAGGCTCACACTTAACTCAACGGGCTCTTGAAAGAAGAAATGGAGAAAAACAAACCAATCAGAGCAAGCCTTGAGAAGTCGTATAGACTCTTGGAACGTATGGCATCGGAGTAAGAAAAGGGAAACAGAAACTCTACATCCCGACCTCCAGGGTCATCTTCCCTGGCCAGTAAATGACTGTGGCTTGCTTTAAAACTTAGTACCAGGGAAAAGACTGTTTCTCCTGCCATGAGTCCTTTTGTCAGACACCCATGTAACAATCATATTTCCATTTTTGCCTCTGCTGCCAAAAGAGCTCAGATTTGAATTTAACGTTCACTGTCGGTAACCATCTAATCCTAGGTCCCTGGCAGCACGAGCTCCTCTTCACCCCGTCCTTTTATTGACATGGGATCTCCTTTTCTGACTTTATTTGTAACTGTCAATGGTCTCACTTCTCCTTTCTGGAAGCTGGTAGGACACACATCATAGATGGCCGTTGGATTACAGAGGGAGACTTTAGCATCAAGAGGGAGGTGGATGGGTGACCTTTTAAGGCCCCCTTTTCACTCTGAGATTCTGGGGCTGTGCTCAACAGTCCGCCACGCTCTTCTTCCACAAAAAAAGCCGAGCCTCTTCTTTGCCTCCTGGAAAAGGGGGTTGTGCTTCTGGAGTGTCAAGGAGTGATTGACTCGGGTGTGTGGTTGGCGTAGCACAGTGAACGCGCACACCTGCTCTTGCTGGCGTCCCCTTACAGCCCTGGAGCTGGGCTTGGTCACGGGATGCCAGCTGGCATGAGGCACAACGAGCTGACTACTTGAGAACAATGGTCTTTCCACAAAGCAACTGCCTGCTATTTGGCAACACAGGCTTGGTGGGGACCGTGGAGTCACCGGGCTGTCTTTCCAACGAGCACAGAACAGGAAGTGAGACTCGGTTAGGATCCACGTTTAAACATACATGGGAGACACCACGGTGTCCTCTGGTAGCCCTGGAGTCGTCGGAGCTTATGCTCCATGTCCCTCTGAGGCTCAGTATCAGATGGTCTTAGCTTGAGAGGTTTGCCGACACCAGGCCCACGTGATGGGGTGCCACCTCTCTCTCACCTTCTGGTGTCAAAGAGGCCTTCCTGATCCACTTCTCAGGGCGATGGAGTTCAATTCCCTCATTTTACAGATTGGCAAGCTGAAGCCCAGAAAAGTTATGACTTGCCCAAGGTCACATGGTCAGCTTACTGCCAGAGCAAGAACTAAAACCCATATCTTCAGAGTGAGAGCTAAGATTGCCTGGGGTCTTACTCTTGGCATTGTCAGGGTGGCATCTCTATGAAGAAGGTATAGTTCGAGGCCAGGCTCGTGAAAGGCTAGACCCCCTGCCAGGGCCCAGGTCAACAGCTACGACCTGGACCAACAGAGGGTTAACATCTCAGAAGAGAGTGACAGAAGCTCAGACAATTCATCCCAGCCAGAGGAAGAGGCAATTAACAGTTCAGGATTAGGATAAACACATTTTCAAGTGGCACAGATTCTCCTTAGGTCAACTGGACTGCTTAGCCATGAACTAAGCCCATAAACCAAAGTGTCAATGAAACAACGTGCCCCTTTTCCCTAGCATCCCAATGTCCAGATACTTCTTACTGGTGTTGTTCAGGCAAAAACCAGTTAACTGGGTCACCAGGAAAAGATGGGGCCTCTAAATTCTCTGGCCAGCCTATCTGTCCCCAGGACCAGGCTGGGTGTAGCTCTGGCTTCCAGAGCTTTCCACTGACCCACACTTCCTTTCTGACTCCTAGGCTGCCTGTTCAGGTGATGGGCACCACACACTCCTAGTCTGGGGTAAGCACTGATGCTATTTCAGAGTTCCTGGAGGGGTAAGTGGTTGGAAGTCAAGGCGAGCTGAGTTCAGCATAGTCCTGCAGTTACAAGGGACCAGTATTTGAAAGACTATTTCTTCTTGTGCCTAGTTTACGTTCCCTGGCACCTGTGGGTAAATGTCACAGGAGAGCCTCCCTGGCAGAGATAATCACAGCCAGCCCTTGGATATTATTATGGTGCTTTTTAGTTTATGGAGCTTTCTCACATGTATCTAATATAAGTCTGACCACAGAATATGAAGCTACTAATACTATTCTCATTTAGTCATAGGAAACCAAGGCCACAAGAGGTTAAAGACCTAGATCAAGGCCATCTAGTGAATGGAAAAGTCGGGACTAAAAATGTGATTTCCTGCCTCTTGAGTAAAATAAGACTGTTTTCCAAAACAGCTTGGCCGATCTAGCCCCGTGCCAAGACCTTTTTATTGTTTAAGTACTGGCCCTTCTGAGGCCCAAAGGCCCCAATTGGTGGAAAAAGCTAGCTTTCTTAAGCATCCCCCAGGGGAGGCGGAGGCTTGGCTTTGCTCTGGGCCAGAGCATCTCAGATCCCCAGCTTCCCCACATGCCCAGCATTCCATCTTCTGCCCCACACCCTTGTCCTTATTCACCCAGAACCATTTCTCTCTTGTCCTATCTTCCTTTCCTGCTTCTCTCTCTCTTTTTCTCCTCCCTGACATGGGCTGTAGGAAATGGCCCAACTACATAAGCAGGGTCTCCAGCTTTAGAGTCCAAGTCCCCTCCCAGGGCTCCAGCCCCACAGAAGGAGCCCAGAATTCAAAGCTCCAGGAAGGGGAGACTGAAGCCACCAAGGGCCTGCCCCTTCCCAGTCCTTCCACTTTGGCAAGGAGCTGGTGTCATGGTCGAATGTCAAAGTGCCAACGAGGAGCCAGGTCTGAATGGAAGGCCCAGGTCAGACACAGTCCACGTGTCCTCGGGCAAATGGCTTTCCCCATCCAGGCCTGTTTCCTCATCTGAAAAATGACAGGTTGGATCCTATAATCTCTAAATTTCTTCCTGTTCCCTGAGTCTCTATGAGGACTCGTTTGATAAGCAGCGAGAGGAGAGTCTTCATATAAATTCCATCCTCTGAAATGACTCTGCCATAAAGGGGAGGCTGGAGCAGGGACTAATAGATTCATGGACACTCTGGAGAGTCCAAAAAGGGTTTTAATTAAAATGTAAATGTTGTAAACATTCAAACTCGCTCCACCCTGGGAGCTGGGGCCCAGCTGCCGAGAGGGGTCCAGGGCATCATTCGCCACTATTAGCGTTAACAGGTGCCCCGTATAGTTGCCAACGCAAAATTCTATTAGGGGTCTCAAGCACATGGAACGCTCATGCGAGGAGAGACTTGGGTGTCCCCCAGCAAGCTGTATCTAGGGGCGATTTTGTGTCTTGATTTTGAGAAAGAGCCCTTGTCCCCAAATATCTTTCCATCCCATCATGTACACACTTATATATGCATACTTTATGTATACACTTTATGTAAAATCCTATGACTAGGGGTGAGTTAGGGATGATGTTACTATTAGTTAGGCAAATGGCGCGGAAGACGTAATATGTTTTGTTACTGGTCACTTCCTAGCTGTGCAGTCTTGGGCACCGGTCCTGTTCTTTCTTTGAAAGAATGACGAAAATGCCTAGGCTTCTTCTCTGGGGATGAGGGGGGCTACAGTGGCCAGGCCCCTGGACTCTCTTTCTTGGGACCTAGAATCCTAGACTTGTGCTCAACCTTCTCAGGGTTGATGATCCTGGGACTTGACCCAAATGACAGGAGGAAATCCAAGGGCTGGAAACCCTTGTGAGGGAGGTGCCTCACAAGGACCGCAGACCCTAGCCAAGTAAAAACAGACCAGCGGTGGAGGTAGCCATGGCAATGGAAGGCCTTCCCCTGGGGCTTCTACCACAGGGAGGAGGAAAATGAGAACACAACAGGTGCATGAGAACAGTGAATCCCATTGCTGGCTGGGTTTTCCATTCATTCTACTCACTGCAACTTTTGGTGATTGTCTAATTATGGCTCATTACAAACATCAAGTTATATTTTGCAAGGTCGTAACTACAGGGGAAGGATACAATTATTGTAATGAATCTTCCCCAGCCCCAGACTCTCTCCCCTCCAATCAGTCCCAAATGCCACTGCTCAAATCATTTTCCTCGCCTGCCACCTGGTCCTCCTAGGTCTCCTCTCCTGCATCCCTTTTGAAGGCCAAGGTGACAGAGCACGATCCAGGGCACAGTCCTTTCTGTGGCTTGTCTCCATCAAAAGGTACTTTTCTCCCTTTTTCTTTCCCTGCTAATGAGCTGCTCCTGGTGTAGCCTTGGTGGGGGGGAAGAGCTGAGGGTGTCAGATGGTGACGAACAGAGTCGTGGCGACTGGGTCTATGAAGAAGAAGGGCAGGATAGGAACCAGGGAGTCAGCACCTTCCAGCATGGCCTAGGGTTGCAGCCCACCTGCTGGCTGAAGCTGGGCAAATGGCTCCTCAAAGGCTGGATGCTGTGACAGAAACTCTGGGCCAGCGAGTTTCTGGGAGAGAAGAAGGCTTGGCATGGCCTGGATCCACTTGCTTCTTGCCTTCCTCCTAAGTCCTTCTAACCCCCCAAAAGTCATCCTATGGGGAATCAGCCTGCCTCCTCTAAGGGCAACTTTCCAGGGAAAGGCTGGTCTGTATCCAAAAAAGGAGAGAGGGTTTGTCTCAGTCCTTCCCTTCTGCTGGTCAACCTACTTCCAGGAACAAGGTGCCTCCCTTTCAGAAGGACAACCATGAACCCAAGGGCCCAGAGAAGGGCAGCTAGAAGGTGAGAGGTCCTTTAAGGGAACTGGTAGTTTCTAATCCAGAAAAGAAACTTCAGGGGACCATGAGAGCCGGCTGTCCCGTATAAGAGGGAGCGGACTTGGCCTGTATATCTGGAGGCAGAATCGAGACCTGCAAGCTGGAAAACCATGGACTTGGCCGCCTCACAGAATAGTGAGTTCATGGATGGCCACGCCTCAGGAAGACCATAGAAGCTGCTCTCTCTCTGAGTGGAAGATGGTCTTTGAGGTCCCTTCTACCCTAAGATGCTGTCTTGGAACCCAGGCAATAGCCCTGGCATAGCACCTTGTACACAATAAGTTCTCAATCAGTGTTTCCAGACTGTCAGATGGATAATATTAATTACATGGGGGAATCAGCTTTCAAGTAGATGGTAAAGACCTTCTCCAGCAAACCTCTTTCCAATCAAATGTAATGAATGTAACTCCTAACAGGGGTTATCAGATTCATGTCATTAGGAGTCATGTACATGCTTATGTAAACTACAGGTTCTTGCGGCCCACTCCAAATTTGGATTCAGTAGATCTCGAATAGGAAAAAGAAGCCTGTATTTTAAAGTAAGCTCCAGTTGATTCCTATGCCTGGGATTGCCAGCCCACACTTTAAGACATGCAAACCTACAATAAAAAGCCCTGGGTTCTTCTGGTTCCCTGATATCAGCACCATCCGAGCTGCCATTGCCTTTGACTTCCCCACATCCAATTGCCCCTGAACCCCATAGTACTGAACCCCAGGAAACTCTGAGGCCTGGAGCAGCCAGAGAAGATGAAGGCATCTTTCAGCATAAGACCCACTCCCAAATAATACATCTGATACCACTGAAAGGCTGGCCTCCAATACCCATGCCACATCACAGACTTGGTCCTGAGAGCTCACCCATGTCCTGGGTGCCTCTGGTCTTGCAGCTTACCTTCCCAGCCAAGGCTCTACCTGGCTCTCCTACCTGGGTTCAGTCTTTGGCTCCCACCTTTCCCATGATCTAGGCTCTGCTTCTGGCTCCACTGCCTTTGGCTACCCTGTCTGGCTGCCAGGCCCCTACACCTTGGAGCTGCCCCTCATCACCTCCTTTGTCTTTTTTGCTCCAGTCCTGCAGGCAGAACCCGGCCAGCCTCCCCCTGGGAGCTCTCCCACTTGCTGGGCTGAGAAAGAAAGATGAAAGGTCTAGAATCTCATCCCAACCCTCCTTCTCCAGGCAGCACCCTCTGCCCGTGGTTCTTCCTCTCCTCTCCCACCCCCCTGCCAGCATGAATGACACCCAACCTCTTCCAGGAGGTTCTCTCTTTCAGCCCCCAAATCACTGCCAAGGGCCTGGCCAGGCCAGATTCTCCCTCCCATCCACCCTTTCTCTACAGGGATTGATTTGTTTAGTCTCAACAGTTTAATCTTCTCCTTCCCTTGGAGCAGGGCTGTTTTCCTCTGATCCCTGGTGGGAGGTGTTCTGTAACGGACTGAATAAATGGGGGGGGGGGGGGTGGTACAAGGGGAGGAAGGTAAAAGGAAAAAAAAAAAGAAAGAAAGAAGGAAAACATACCTCCTGGCAAAACCCAGAGCACCACTTTCGCAACATCTTTCCTCACTATATTATTTATAGCATGACTGAAACATTTATTCCTCCTCTGTTCTTCCAAAGAGCACCGGTGTCTCCACTGAGCGGTTACAAGTACGGCGAGGCTGCGCTCAGCGAACACCGAGCATCTGATACACAACAGCGCACCCCGGAAAGTGCTGTGGCTCACAGCAGCCCAGAGGAGACCAGGGGCACAGGGCAGGGCCTGGGAAGAGAGAGGGCAAGGTGGTGGGTTCTCCAGGCAAACAGCTAAGGGGCCTGCAGGAAGCCAGGCTTGCAGGGAATCAGAGACCTGGACCCACGAGGGCCTGTGACTAGCCACTAGCCAAATCAACAATGATGCTTGAGGAAGTACTGGCTGGTGAGAGGCTTTACGAGCAGATACTTTATCTTACACTTTATAGAAATACGTACATTTCTACGTCGTGGTGTGATGGAAAGGCTGTGGATTCTGGATTCAGACAAATCTGTGTTCCAGTGCCCCTTTTGATACCTCCCTGCTGTGTGTCTTGGGGCAAAGTCACATACTCTCTCTGAGGTTCAGTTTCCCTTTCTGCAGAAATAGGGACACCCATACCCACCTTGCATTGCTGTTTTGGAGCCTTAAGTTCATGTCTAAAAAGTACCCAGCACTTGAGGTGAATTTCACCTCAATTAACAAAACAAAGTACCTAGCACCCAACGGATACTCCAGAAAGATAGTCCAGTGGCTTTCTGGTTGGCAAGCGTTGTGAATACTCACAGGTTCTGCAGAAACGTTTCCCAATGGCCTTGTGTACATGCTAACGAGAATACACAGTGCAGTGAGGGAGACCTGACATTCTCGAAGGCCTCCAGCTCTCTTTGAAAGAATAAGCCCACGGACCCATGACAGAGGAGTTTCACATCCCCGTGCACCCTGGCTTTACTTTAGCTGAGCCAGCAGCTACCACGTCCCTACCTGGCTACAAGTCTGCTGGGCACCATCAGGGCCACGTCTAACAGCAGTTGCTGTGGGTTGCCCAGTGCCCTAGGGACCCCCAGGCCTGACACCCTTTTCTGCCTTAACTATGTCCCTCATACTTGCGGGAGGAGATGCTGATTCCCACCCATTTTTTTTCAAAGCTTTTTCCAGCACTTGTTCCTGTCCAGGAGTGACCCTGTATCCAAACACATTAAAGTCACATTTATTTTTATGATTGTTTTACTGGAGAAGAAGGGATATGGGATCTAGCACCAGAAGATCTACTATTCACTAGGTGTCTGACATTGGAGCAAGTAACTTAACCACTCTGGGAACAAGATAACCACCAAACACCATTAGCATTTATTCTGTGCTAAGAGTTTTCTACGCATTATCTCATTTATTTCTACGACAATCCTAGGAGGTGGATATTATTATCCCTATTTTCTTTCTTTCACTTTTCATTTACTCATTCCCTTAAAATGTCTATGACGTGCCAGGGATGGCAGCTGGAGTACAGTGATGATAAGACAGCTGTCCTCCTGGGAGCTTACGATCCAGATGAGGAAAGGTTGGCTAAGGCCTCGTGATATCTTCCCCAGGTAGTGATCTCATGCCTCACACCTCTCCGCAGGGTGCTTTGCAGTCTACAAATCCCATGGGACTATTTCATGCCAGAGCACATACACACCGCCCCTCCCCAGCCCCCCGCTACCCAGCAGGAACTGGCTCATGCACACGGATGTGTAAAGGCATCTTGTAAGCCGTGAAGCACAGTGTGCCATTGTTCTCTGCCTCATGATGCTGGAGTCCAGCGGGGCCCTACGAGGCCAGCCAGGTCCCCTTCTAATTGCAGGACCCCAGCAGGTGTGCCCAGGAAGGTGCCTGGGCCAGACCCTGAACAGCACTGGGTTCCAGGCAGAGAGCGCTGGCCCTCCCCGGCCCTCCCTCCACTGCCCCGTCACTGGTTTCCATCTGACTGCAGGGCGACCTGGTCTCACACCAGCCACGTCCGCAGCTCAGTGCCATCTCCTTCTGGCTGTTCCTGCCGCTTCCACGCGTGGGGAGTAGAGAGGAGAGGAGCGTGTCTCGAACAATAGCCAACTTGCCTAAAACCCCAACGCTGGAGTTAATAAAAAGAAACGAGCCCATTCAGGTTAGCGCTGAAATTACAGTCTCGGCTTCACTGTGGTGACAGAAGGCGGGTACTTGAGCAAGGAGCTTGGCGTCGGGTCTGCGAGACGGTGGGGGTGAGGAGTGGGTCTCCTGCTGCAGATGGTAAACTAGGCCCTTTGATTTGTTTTCTCTCTTCCTTTCCAGCCGCCCCTCCTCTCCAGGTTCCGATCCTATGAATATATTTGTTTGTTTATTCCTATTGATTTCCAAAGGCCTAGGTGCCCCCGGGGCCTCTTGCTGCAGGTGTACCAAATGCAAATCTGACAATTACAGTCAATCCAGCAGCAAAATATCCCCATAAAAGGAGAAAGCCAAAGGGCTCCCCGCTGGGGAGAGCAGCCCTCAAAGCAAGCCCTCCACAGAAGGGCAGCCTCGAGGGCCCTGGCAGCACTGGCCGGGCGGGCACTGGGTGGGGGAGATGGCCGGGTAGGGCCCTTGGGCAGACTGTGCTGCACGTGGCTGGCTGGGGCATCTCGCCCTGGGAGAACGTTAGGGTCCCCATCTGCCTGAGCTGGACGAGCATGGGAGATGGAGGCAGGCGGGGCTGCAGTGGCTTCTCTCAGTCCAAGTTGTCTGTGCTGGCGTGTTTGTTCATTCAACAACTACTTAAAGGACATTCTTGGTGCCAAGCACTGTTCTAGGCCCTGGGGAAATACCAGTGCCCAAGACAGACAGAGGTGAGATGGAGCCAAATGTGAAGTGTGTAGGGGAAGGTCTTTCCAGGCAGAAGAGCGGCCTCTGCAAAGGCCCTGGGTTTGGGGGTGGGGTGGTGAAAAACCCTGGTTTGTCTGAGAAACTAAGAGATAGGTGTGGCTAGAGCTCAACGAGCGAGGAGGGTTGTGGCATGAGATGGGGTCAGAGAGTGGCAAGGGCCAGACCATGGGGGCCTTAGGGCCCCAGAGTGACATCGGGATTTAACAATGGAACTGTCAAGCTTGGGCTGACGGCCCGGCCAAGCCTGTGATGCTAGACCCTCTTTAGAGGAGAGAAGCTTTCTGGCTCCTAGGTCTTCAGAAACCTTTGCCTGCCTTTCAGGAAGGAAATTAAGACAGCAGTTCTGATGCTGATTACCATAATTTTAGGTATGTTCTATGTGCCTTAACTTCTTGTAATTGTTTAAGACCAAACCTTCTCATGCACTGATTTATTCACTCCAGTAAATACTGAATACCTAAGTGCAGGGCAGAAAGGCAGGTGGTCAGGAGGCAAGTTCAGCTGGATGAGGATGGGCCTTGGGTGTCATATCTGGGAGGTTGGACTTGACTCTGGACCCTGGAGACCCTCTGAACAAGGTTTTGAAACAAGAGAAGTGACAACCTTGGGTTTGAACTACAAAAGGAGGCTCTGGCTGCAGTGAGGAGGTGAGACAGGAGGGAAGGGGGCAGGGTACAACCTTTAAAAGAGTGACATAGTCATTGAGGATACGACAAAAACTGGTTAGAACCGATTGGCCCAAGACGGCGAAAGATTTGACTTCCAATAGACTTTGAGCCTCATTATACACTCATTGTCATACATTAACGTATACTAAATGACACACCCAGAGATACCATGACAGTTCCAAGGCTGACCATAAAAGGCCAAAAAGTTAGTGGTGGTCCAGTTCCTAGAAATGCCCACCCCTTCCCAGAAATAGTTGGAATAATCCTCCCACTTATCAGCTTGTAAAATTGCCCAGCCCATAAACACTAACCACTCCATATTTTGGGGCCTCCTGCCTTCTGAGACGGCCCGCACTCTGTCAGTGGAGTGCGCATCTTCCTAAATAAACCTGCTTTCCCACATAGTTCTCAGGGCAGAGCCCTCTTGCCTGCCCGCCTGTATCCTTTACAAGCATCCTCTGTTAATAAATCCTCTTCTTACCTATCACTTTGTCTCTTGCTGAATTCCTTCCACACTGAGACATAAAGAATCTGAGCTTCATTAAGTCCTGTGACCAGGTGTGCAGCTTCAGCTGGGAGATTGTGGGTTCAAGTCACCTCCTAAGCCAAAGATTGTGGGTTCAAGTCCCCTCCTAAGCCAGAGACTGTGAGTTCAAGGCCCATGTAAAGTGTGGCTGGGTTCAAGCCCTATCCAAAGGAGCATGGTTAGAAGATTGTGGGTTCAAGTCCCAAGCGAGGTGGGATTGGATTTGAGTCCCAATCTGAGGTGTGTGGTTTCCATGGGGACCCGACGGGTCCACCAATGCTACAGTCCAAGGCCACTATGATTGCCCAGTGAGAGGCGGCAATTCCTCCTTGAGGCGTTTGCCAACTGCCAGGACAGAATGAAAGCTTCGTACCTCTCTGCTTGGGTGACGTTTTGTTCCTAACTTCTAGCGTACGCCCATTTCCTGTATGCCATAATCTGATACTGCAATCCAACAGACAATCCAAGGGCCTCTGTTCTTGACTTTAGAATCCACTAAGGGTTTAGGCAGAGGCACAGGGACAGAAGGGACAGACCTATCCCATAGTGTCATTTTGCCGATGTTGACAGTGAAATGAATTTGCCTTCCTGGGCACGCAAGAACTAGACAGAAGGGGAGGAGCCCAGAGGGCCTGGGTGGCAGAGGAAGTCAGACTGGAATTCCCTTCTCCATACTCGTGTCCATGTGGATAACCGAGAGGCAGCTGCACCTTGAAAGTGGCGCACATTTGGAAACTGCGGGGCCAGTTCCCTGTGGCCTGTGCCTGGCATAAGGAATGCACATAATGCTCACACTTCAAAGCACCAACTGGGTCCACATCTCCCCTAAGAGGGATAAAGCCTGGGCAACCTAAGCCAACAGCAGCGTTTGATATGCAAATCTCCCATCTCTTTAAGCTAGATTGTTTGTGAAACAGAGAGTTAGAATCGGAGTTAAGGAACCTGAGCCCTTAGACATCATGAAGCCCCACACGCTCATTTTATAGACTGGCTACCAGAGGCGCGCTGAGCTGAAATGACTTATCCTGGGACCCTCAATTAGAGGGTCTGAACCTCTTGCACTGGATGTCAGGCGGCCATGTGGAGTCTATGTTTACATCTCAGGGCTTACCTGCTAAACCCAGGGCACACATAGAATGTCTCCCAACAGCAGTCCATGGATCTGAGAAATAAATACTTAGATATAAAGCCACTTACCAAGACCCAAATGCCTTTTAACAGAGGCTATGTGCCCAGGAAGATAAGCCAATTACCAAAGGATTGTGTTCCAAATGCAGCCTGTCTCAGAGCCATGTCAGGGGGAATCAATAAGTAGTTAATCAATGGATTGATAGATCGTTTACTGCTAGTAATTAAATTTTGAGAAAGTACAAATTCTATTACACCTACAGTTAGTCAAAAGCAATGCTCAGATCCTGGAACATGAAAGGAAATAAAAATAGAAGCCCCGTGGCCATAGTATTAGAAAGTCAGAGAGAGGAGGGGTGGGGATGGGGGAACTTTATCTTAAGGCATCGCAGGTCTTCAGAGTCAAAGGAGACTTTGGGGATCATCCAGTCTGACTCCCTCATTTTGGAGACGGGGAATCAGGGCTCTCAGAGGTCAAGGTTGTGCCCAAGGGAACCAGCGGGCTCGCGTCAAAGCAAGGACTAGATCCAGACCTCCTGCCTCCCAGCCAAGTGTCCCTTCAGAGAAGGGCGGGCAGTCCCTGTTGTACAGTTTAGGGTGTGGTAGCAACATCATCCATGCCTTGCCAACAGCTCTTTCCTTGGGGGCACTCAAGAGATTTCCAAATGGCCATTTTCTCCTCACCCCAAACACATGGCTTGTCCATTAACACAGAGATTCACGGAGGCACCTTATATACCAATGCCCTGCTTCTGGCAAAACTGGAAGGAAAAATGCTCCCAGGATGAGGGTTTGCCATCACTCAGGAAATTCAGCACAAGCGCATGTGCATGAAACAGTTCCTGGAAAAGCAATTGCAGCAACTTCAGCACAAGCCCACGGGCATCCAGGGCAATCCCGTGAGCGGACAACTCATACGGATGTACGTGTTCTGCTCTGTATGTCAAAGGTGTCTCACTTTCTTGTACAGCCCGCGCCTTCATCATTCAGGGTTCTGTCTGACGCTTCCCCTGTAGCCCTTAGATTGAGTACCATTATGGGCCTGGCATACTTGGTGAACTGATTCAAAGACTTGAACGTGTGATGTGACAAACTTAAGGGCAATCACCCAGGAAGGATAGGCAGTCTTGATGCCAGCCAAGGAGACAAATGCCATTTGGTTTACCCGCATCTGGAGGTGGGAGGTGGAAGGCGGGGGGAAACATTTTGGTGAGCTGTGAGTTTCTGTACTTGTTCCCAAAGGTAGGTGGAAACTCCTCCAGGAAGCCGCCCTAGACCCCCTGCCACTTGTGCTCTACCACAGCGGTCCCCAACCTTTTTGGCACTGGTTTCGTGGAAGACAATTTTTCCACGGACGGGGGTTGGGGTGATGGTTCAGGTGGTAATACAAGCGATGGGGCGCGATGGGGAGCGGCAGATGAAGCTTCGCTCACTGGCATGCCGCCCACCTCCCGCTGTGAGGCCCGGCTCCTAACAGGCTGTGGACCGATACTGGTCCTCGTCCAGGGGGTTGGAGACCCCTGCTCTACTGTGTTGGTCCATCTCCCCAGGCAGTTTTCATTGCCTGTTTTTATGGCTCTCGATGGACAGGCTGTAACCTCAAAGTACCTTTCTCCAGCCAGCCAGCAGGATTCGGAGCCCCCTTGCCCCTTGCTGCCAGTCTAAATGTGATCAAGAAAGGCAAACACATTTTTATTACTTGCTTAAGCTGAGTGGTATTAGGTAGGTAAATCTTCTGGGAGGAAAATCAATACGTTCCAAAGCCAAATATCAATGATTTGTGAATTACCCTCTGCTTGCGTAAGATCTGTGCCGGTGTTTCTGTTTATGTTAAATGCCTTCCTGAGCCATCCCGTGGGTGGGCTTCTCCAACCAGTCGCTGGGCAGCTCCCCAAGGGGGTGGGAATCCTGCCTCTTCCTCTGCCTTTCTCCGCACCGTGCTCGAGAGAGTGCTTTCACAGGGGCTTACCCCAAGTGCGGACGGTCAGATGCTCTATTTTCCTCCGGAGTCTGTCCCTACCCTCATCCCTTCTTCCCTACCCTCCCCCACCCAAATCCACCCTGCCCCCATGCCCAGCGTAGCAAATCAGAGAGATTAAGGATTACTGGACATGTTCTGGGCAGTCATTGGTAACGTCCAAGCTCCCGCTCCCCCCTAATTGGATCCGCTGCCGAGAAGTCTGATTTAATCAGCCTGTGATCACCACTGGGGGGAGGGGGTGGTTGCAGAAAAGGATGAGCCTCCCGGGCCTCGGCTTGCTCTGTTTGCTGGCCCAGCTGTGTGTGTACAATCAGCTTTTATTAACTATTACACTTCATTCGGACAGCTGCCTGGGGAGAACATCGATTCATTCCCCAAGCTTTTAGGCTGCCCTGGAACTCCGTGTTTCCATTTATTTATCTCCGATTTCCGTGTACTCTCACAAGGTAGACCAGGACTGGGAAGGCGGTGTCAAGCAGTGGATTCAATTAGAAGCATACACTCCGCTTTCTTCCCTTACACTCCCCCCCTTTCCTTGAGTCTCACCCGTGTGCTGGGTTTCCCTCAATCCCCCCACCTTGCCAGCCCTAAATAGAAGATTCTCCATGGGAGGAAGCGACAGCGGCACTTACATCCAGAGCAATTTACTTTGTCGACTCTTGTCTGGGTCCTCTGTGTTCACCTTCTTTCTGGGTGGACGCCAGTCTGCTCCCAGCCACTCCTGACTCTCGCCCACGTGTGTGCAAGGCACGTGCTGTGGACAGTACCTGGCACAGAGCCGGTGCTCCTTTCCGAGGCTTCCCAGCTGGGCCTATCTCCAGGGACTGGGGGCTCCTAGGTTGGCAGTGGGGTGCAGTCACTCCTGGCTGCAGGATATTTTAGGCTCTTGGTGGAGGGGGAGGTGGAAGCAGTACCCCCATTCGGTGGCAAGGTAAGAGGGTTCTAGGTAGAGGCATTTCTGATGGACCAGATGGAGCTGCTGTGGCTCTCAGCGAATGGGGGCCTCCGAAATGGCAAGGGCACCGTGTCCTCATGCTTTGTGCCCTGTGGCCCATGTGCTAAGCCCTCTCTTGGATATTAATGGGATATGCACCAAGGTAGTACCCCCGCATGTTACTGCAACCCAGATATCCCCGTCCAGATCCAGGACCCCCATCCTCCATGGGGCCCCCTGCCAAGTCCCCCTTTCTTCTGAATGGACTGAAGAGAGCTGATTACACCTACAGAGGGCTGAGAAGATGGTACAAGAGAAAGAATATCTTCAAAGCCCTCAAAGAGATGACACTTTAAATCTCTCCTGCCTGTGTGCTCTGAGTCTCTCGGCTGCTACCTGCCATGTGACTTTTGGGCAAATTAGATGACCCCGCTGAACCTGCATTTCCGCACTTGTAAAATGGGGCAAATCTGCCCTGGTTGCTTGCCCTAGAGGGATATTTAGGACCATAGGAGATGATGTGTGTACAGGTTTGTGGAATGTAAAGTATCTCATCAGGCAGACAGTGGAGTGGTTAAGAGAACAGATGCCAGAGCCAGCTGCCTGAGCTTGGATCCTGGCCGTGCTGTTGCCCAGCTGTGTGGCCTGAGGTAAGATTTTGCCCATTCTGTGCCTCAGCTTCCCTTTTCTAAAATGAAGATAATAATAGCCACATCCCTCACAAGGTTGTCACGCAGATTTAATGAGTTGTCAGACGTGAAGGACACAGAACAGTGTCTGTGTCAGCGTTAGCTTTCGTAGTTACACACGTGGACAGCCCATCTCCTCACTGTGCTGCTCTCAAAACACACACACACAGGACAGCAGGGCTCCGAACACCTCCAAACATACCACAAAACTCCAGGGTTAAACTTTGTACCCCCGGCCAGGCAGGGGCCCTCTTTTTCATTCAGCCTGGCTCCTAGTCTACAGTCGGACTTATAGGAAGAAACCTTTAATGATGCAATCACTAAATGGATGGGCCTGGTTTTCTAAGTGCCAGTCCTGTCTCACTCCCCAGCAGAGGGAAGCTGGAGTGCCCTGGGCATCATTTCTTGTTTGCTGTATTAAGGTCAAGTGTCCATCTGCTGTCACCCCTCTGCCACCAGCAGCACCGAAAGTAACCCACAGACTCTCAGCTGCCCACTTCAGCGTCCATCTTATCAATACTTCCTCCCAGCAAAATGCAAACTGCATCAAACGGTTCACTCTCCTGATTATGATTCTCTCTACATACTGAGTGATCCACACTCCGGGGACAGCTTTTTATAAGTGGAGGGCTAGGGGTCAGAGGGGGAGACCGGGAAGCAGAGGAGGAAATAGGGCTTTCGAGTTGTGATTCTGCTTACGGGTTCCAATGCCACCAGATTTTCTGATAAAGAAGTTCATTGTGTATCCGTTCTCCCCCAAACTCCCCTCCCACCCAGGCTACCACATAACATTGAGCAGAGGATACATGTATATGTATTGCTGAGTCGCTTTACTGTGCACCTGAAACTATCACAACATTGTTAGTCGGCTATACTCCACTATAAAATAAAAAGGTTTTTTTAAAAAAAAAAATTCATTATGATTGAAACGATAAAATAGAGCAGAGAGCCAAGTAAAGGACTGGCAATATTATCGCAAATTGGAAAAAAAAAAAAAATCACTGCTAGTTTTGATTACAAAAAAAAAAAAAAAATGCAGTTATAGGGAGGAAGGGAGAGGAAAGCGACACCATTAGATAGTAGAGATTTTACAATTCAAATCTTATAAGAGGGTCCAGGAAAGTACTTGGACCAGGGTTAGGAAAACTCTTCTGCCGGTCAACATCTTAACCCCGCATTTCAAATGCAAGTACCTCTGACAGCTGTAGGGCACCAAATGGGTCTCTTTTTCTAGTCCCATGGCCCCTGTCACAAGAACAGGCCCCAGACCCACCTCTCACAGCCTAGGTCCCCTTCCCCAAAAGGGTCCAAGGGTTTGCATTTCCACAGTTACACAGACAGGGCCGTGCCTAAGACCAGCCCTTCTCTGCTCTCCTGAGCTGCTGCTTCCCCGAGTCAGCCCCCATCACAGGCGTCCGGGAGGGCCTGGAGCTGTCTGGAAGGACCAGCCTCTGCTCAGCAGACGTCTTGTTAAACAAGTAGCCCAGGTTGGGGGTTCACTTCACAAGGCCAGACAGCAGGGTGGTACTCGGCTCCCCACAAGGCAGCACCCCGAGCCACAAGCTTTCCAGCGGGTCCACGGCCACAGTCACTGGGAAGCAGAGGCATGTGGGCGGGCTGTGAGCCCTGCCCAGCCCAGTCGGTCCCCAGCCAGTGTTCCTTCCCGAGGGGCGGGGGCAAGCCCTGGGGACTCTTCTAACCAAAGGAGGGCCGTTCATAGGGACAGAGTTGCACCATTCTGCTTGAGAGGCAGGTTGCAAAGCACTGACTAGTGGAGGACTCTTGGGTCCATCATTTCATCTTTCTGGGTCTTGGTTTCTTTACATCTACCCGGAAGGTCTGAACCAGGAGATCATCAAGTCTCCTTTCTGCTCTAACATCCCAAATTTATTACAGTAGGATGAAAACAGGATGTTTCCCATGGCCTCAGAATTGCTCGTGAAGCCCAGAGCCAGGCATCACAGGACAAAGACGTTCTAAGAAGAGGCACTAGGCTCTCCACGAGGGGCTTGATCGGGGGTGGGAGAGCTGGTCCTGAGGCCCTGGGCCCATCATCGCTCCAGCCTGGGCAAAAGCTGCACAGACTTCTGATGAGATGACAGAGTGAGGGTCTCTTTGAAGAAAGTGGGGTCCTCCGTGGGTCTCTGCATGTGTCTGAAAAATGCATCCCACCCGCGGTCCGAGTGAGGGGCTTTGTGAACCCAGGGCAGCTCTGGGAACCTGGGATTGGGGGGTGGGACACTTCAAGATGAGCTAGAAATGAGTTACGGGGCTGCAGGCAGGGGCTGGCGATGACCCTGGCCCAGAGCGGAGGCAGCAGAGAAGGTTCTGGAGGGCCGTGTTGGTAGCATGGGACTTCTGCTTACTGAAGGGTCCATAGACACCATGGAGGGCACGAGGGACCATAACCAGGGGTCACTTTTATTGAGCACCTCCTATGGGTCAGGCTCTGTTTTAAGGACCTCATACACGGCATCTCATTTAAACATCATGCTAACGAAATACTGCTATTAACCCCATTTTATAGACAAGGTAACTGAGGCTCAGACAGGTGCAGGGACTTGCCCAAGGTCACTGAGCGACTGAGCATCTGGTCAGTATAAGAACCCAGGCAGCCTTGCTCCTGAGCCCTGCTCTTATCCTGCGTGCTGCACTGCCCCTCTGAGGAGATGTCTTAAAGGAAATTGCTCCCCAGGACTGCCTGCCGGGGCCAAAGAAAGAGGCCGTGTGGCACGTTCTAGAGCAGGTGCTAATGAGGACACAGGAGACATCAACCATAAAGGTCACCACCTGCATCAGGGACTGATGTGGTGTTAGCAGCCCCAGACAGCCGCCCCCAGAGAACTCACTGAGTCATCCAGCAGGCAAAGGGCATTGCCAGGGCTACAACGGCAGCATCCCAGTAAGTGACCCTTCAGCCCTTTCCTCTCCTCCCGCCTCAGTGAAGCCAGGAGCCTGCAGAAACACATCATACACCCCTCCTTCTCCTTTGCACGTCACCTGGTCCAGGTGGGGCCCAGGCTTGCGGGGAGGAGGAGAGGAGAAGCCTTGACGGATGAGACACTGAAGCCTTGACTGGGACTCATGAACAAAAATAGTCATTGAGCATCTACTACGTGCAGGAACTGTCTTAGGCCCTGAGGACGCCACAGTAAAGAAAATGGACAAAACCTCTGTCCCCCTGGGGCTTACAATCCAGGGGGGGGAGTGCAAACAGTAAATGAACAAGTAAATACTTGGTGTGTCAGATGGAGTTTAGTACAGTAAATGAACAGTAAATGAACAAGTAAATACTTGGTGTGTCAGATGGAGTTTAGTACTAGGGTTGGGTAAGAGCTGGGCAGGGAAAGTGTGGGTTCAGGACGGGTTGTTATTTTATAGGGAGGTAAGGGAAGGCATTTCTAATAATTCCTGATATTTCAGAGAGTCCCGAAGGCAGTGAGGGAGCGAGGCGTGTGGATAGCTGGTGGAAGGAGAGCCAGAGACCAGCGCAAGCCGCATGTCTGAGGCACAGCGAGAGGCCGTGGTGCCTGGGCTGGGGTATGGGAGAGGCAGTAGGAGATGAAGGAGGTCAGAGAGAGCAGGGCCCGGGTCCGCAGACAAGGACTTTGACTTTGACTCTGAGTGAGATGGGAGCGTTAGAGGGTTTTAAGTGGGGGAGTGACTACAGATTTTAATACTAGAAAGTCAGAGCACAGAAATGCTGCAGGCTCACCTGAGATGTCGTGCAGAGCAGAGAAGGAAAACGCAACAGAGCGGGTTGGAAGGGCAGAGGTGGGGAAAAACATCAGGAGATTTCCTGATTACATTCTATGAGTCCAGACTGTTCAATAAAGTGGAGACATTAGCGCTGATTTATGCGTTTCTGAGAAGGCTTTTCAGCAAATCTTTACTGAGCACTTCATGGTACCAGGTACTGTATCAAGTACTTACACTTATGTCTCATTTAATCCTCATAACACTACAAAGCGGGGGAGAGTTCCCCCATTTTACAGATGAGTAGAGTGAGACTCAGAGACATGAAGTGCAGGATTCAAGCCAAGGTCGCCTGTGGCCAAAGCTAACATACGTGGGCACATATTGGGAGAGCTTTGGGGCTTGGCGGCCTCGAGGCTTCCTGATGGATGGAAGGGCAGCTCTGGGTCTGGACCAGTGCAGAGACAGCCTCGATGCCACCCCACAGCCGACTCTGGGCCTGGCTGCAGTTTGACGCTCAGTGCTGGGCACAGGCAGAGGGAACGCAAGGCAGTGTTAGACCCGCTGAGTATAGCAGGCGGCAGGGCCCTGGCAGACACCAGGGTTCAGGAGCCAGGTCCCGGGCCTCCTGCAGCTCCCGTCACCAGACAGCAAGGTGGCAGGGGTCAGAACTGCAGGAGTGGGCTCCGCAGCGGGGAGCAGGCAGTCATCTTCCTCCCTGAGGGGATCAGGGAAAACCTCCAGGAGGAGGAGGACTTGAGAAGGCCTTGAGACTGGGTCACATTAAAAAAAACAAAAGCATGTATATATATGTATAATTGAATCACTTTGCTGTACAGCAGAAATTAACACAACACTGTAAATCAACTATACTTTGATAAAAAAAAATTGATAAGAAAAAAAAAAAGGTAACTACCCAACAGCCGTTTTGAAATCTGGCTGCTGGTGGGTGACGGGTGCTTTTTCTGGCCCTTGATGAGCAGCCACGCCTCCATGACCTTGGCCATGCTCCTCACCCCCAGACTCCCGTCTACCTCTGATGCTCCTCCCTCTCTGGTTGTCCTCGTGGGGATCCTGGGCCTCTGTGCCCGACACCTTCACCTTCCCTCTGTCTGGGCCCAAAGCCCATTCTAATGTAATCCCTCCAAAACCCGCCGGAGTTCTCCTGGGTTCCAGAACAACAACAGAGGACTATGGACTCACCAGCTCTTTCTTCAAAAGGGGAAGCTAAGCTTAGCAAACTTCTCCAGTAAGAATGGACGCCACGTGCTCGCCATGAAGACCGCCCCTCGCCAATGGTTATAAAGAATTTGAAGTTGGATCCGAGTCCCTCCTCTCCATGAGACAGACGTGCAGGGGACAGCGAGGCTCACAAGTTACGTCTCGTAATTCCCTGGATGCGGACAGTTCCTCACCCAGCAAGAGCCCGAAGTGCTGGACTCCACCTCTTACTCTGGCCACCTTAGCTAACCTGTGTGGGTCTCCCTCGTCCCGTGTTCACCCCACAGGTGAACGTGACACCCTCTTAAGGCTGAAGGCAGGAATCCGACCACATGAGCGCTGGGTTTCTAGCCCAGCTCTACTCCCCAGCTTTCTTTCTCCTACCGTCTTCCTGAGCTAAAATGGGGGCAAGGACTCGTTTTTCTATTGTGCAAATGGGATCTGAAGCCAGGAAACCCTAATGACTTGTCCCAGACCACACTGCCAGCAAGAACCAGAACGAGCTTCCAACCCCCGAGCCTGGTGGGCCCGGAGCCCCACATCCCTGAGGGGTTCTGCACTGGCAATGCCACCTGCTCACACAAGGTCCCCTCAGATCCTAGCCAAGCCAGTGAGCAGAAAGCACAGAAGTCCTCCTGGAGGGGGGCTCAGAGAGCTGTAGTGGCCTCCCCAGGGTCTAGAAAGCTCTCCCCTTACCAAGGCACAGAAGCAGAGGTCCAGGGCTAGGAGGGACTTTCTGGTTTACTGTTTGGAATTGCCTGGGACATGTGAGCGGTGACTCAGGCCAGAGGCTATAATAAGGCAGCTAACTGTGTCTCCTTTTCCTCATCCTTGCAAGCCTCATTGTGCTGGCCAGGATGCTGTCTGTGGTCACAAGCCTCTGTTCCTCGGTGAGATCACCAGAGCTGTCCTCTGCACCTCCCTGGGGCCATGCTTCCTGAATCCACCCATTTTGCCAAAGAAATATCAATCAGGGAAGCTTGGGAGGGTCTGACAGCTCAGGCAGCCCTGCTCGCCCCACCAGGCGGGCTCCTCTGTGGACCCTCCACTCCCAAGGAGCATGGGTAGGGCTTGTAGCAGCTTGAGAATGGCCCCAGGGACATCTGGCCAGGAGATTTTATGCCTCCTCCGGAACTGACCAGTTCCAGGAGCACAGGGGCAAGGATAATGAAGCCCTCAGGGTGGCAAGTTATTCCAAAAGCATGGGGAGGGGGCACTGTCCCAGAGCTGAGCCTTGTGGAGGAGCCTCTGCTCTCTGCTTTCTCTTCCATCCTCCTGAGCCCAGTTTCTCACCTGACATTCTCTGGACCAGAAGCAAAAAACCACCCAGACTGAGACCGGCCCTTCTCTTTCCTTCCCGTATCCTCCAAACTTTGCCAACACCCAGTAACCCCTCTGCAAATGGACGGGCCTGGTGGGATCATCAAGGCTTTGGGGTCTTGTCACACAAAAGTGTGGTCCCTGAACCTGTGGCATCAGCATTACCGAGGAAGCTCGTTAGAAATGAAGAACCTCAGGCTGCTCCTGAAACCAAAGAATCAGCATCTGCATTTTAATGAGCACCTGGGGTGAACCCTATGTGCACTAAAGTTTGGGAAGCCTGGCTTCAGGCACAAGGTGCCTCCCTGGCTGGACCACAGGGCAGTGAAGTCCTGCAAAGCCCAGGAAAGCAAGCAGCCCCTTCCCTTTTGCAGACGGTGCCGAGCCATGCCCCCTGGATGCACGGCAGGATTACAAGCTGGGGAAAAAAAAATCTCTCGACTTGCCGGGCCGTTATTAAATTTCCATTTTTAATTTGTAGAGTTGTGATGGCTGATTGGAGACAGCTTTCTCCCCCAGTGCCCCGCCCCCAGCCCACCTTTTCTAGGCCAGCATCCTCTCCTCCCTCTAAAAAGAAAACAGAAAACCCACGTGAGGACTTTATGAGTGGATACAGTTTCTTTAATTAATTTAATAAATGAATCCTTGGGCTTTTTCTTTACGCCTCCTTGGGAGCGCTCCTAAGGCACTGGGCAGAATCACAAACAGCCACATAAAACCCTCTGGCTCGCAGGAACCTCTTCTATTAATATCACCACAAAGTCATAGAATTATTTAAGCTCCTAACTGGCCGCCTGGCTTCCACCATCCCCACTCTGGCACCGCAGCGAGCTTTCTGAGGCACAGGTCTTATCCTTCAGGGGCCCCTCATCACCTACAGAGTGGTCCTCAATGAAGGCAAGGTTTGGAAATTGGGGCGTTTTGGTTGTCACAAAGACGGGGTGCCTGGGTGCCGAAGGATCGCCGTGTCCCAGAGCTGAGCCTTGTGGAGGGGCCTCTGATCTCTGCAAATGCTAGCAGTGTCCTGTTGAGAAATGTGTGAGAGGAAGGTGCTGCCCTAGCCTGCCCTTCTCTGCCTTTCCAGTCCAGTCTCCCCACGACACTGTCCGCCCCCACCTCCACTGCCACACCCAGACTGGGGGGTGACAGGTTTGTGACAGGCATGTGACTCTCCCTGGTAAGTGTATGAAGGTCCGAGGCTGCCTGGAGTAGCCATGGAGGGAAGGGGGAGGGGAGAGAGCTCCCTCAGCAGGCTTCTCTGTCTTTCCACCACTGTCTCCTCTGTTCCTCAGATGAGGAAGCTGAGGCTCAAAGAGAACAGGCAACTTGTCCAAGATCCCATTGTTATTAAATGGCTGAAATGGAAATCAGATCCATATCTGCCCCACTCTCCACCATGCCACAATATCTCTCCATTCCCCTGGAGAGGGTGTGCCCCTTTCCTGGCGGGTCTGCCCACTGAGTCATTCATTCAGTCTCCCTCAGTTATTCCTTCATTCCATCAGTTGAGAAGTATTTATTGATCACCGGCTATGTTTACTTGTTTGACTAATTTGTAGCTTAACCTGCTCCAGTACGACTTAGAGGCAGCTTACAAAGACACCTGCAATATCATATCTGATGACATGAGGGACGAGGTATGAAATGAGTGGGGATGCTGATGTTTGAATGACCAGGACAGTTGCACAGAGGTCAGAGCATGGCTGGTCCCCAGGACATCCAGGGCATACAGGCCTAGATCATTCCTAAAAATCAATGGAAATTGGACTGCATGCTTCTAAGTGGAAAAAGTGATGGACCTACTGTGTGTAAAGCAAATATCAAGTATGCTGATCCCTTTGGAACATAGAGATGAAAGCTTGGGCTTAGTTATCCAGAAGTTACCAACATCCCTTCCAAAATCTGCAAAGGACATTGACATCATTTCTGTCTTTAAGTCTCCTAATAACCCAGTAAGGAAATGGAAGGTCAGAGAGGTGAGTGACCAGCCTAAGGCCACACAGCTGCCAGGTAACATAGGCCTGTCTCCAGGCCCTTCCCTATAGAGCACAGGAGTTAAGTATGTGGATTCCAGGGCTAAACTGCCTGGGTTCATGTCCTGGATCCACCACTTAAAAGCTGTGTGACTTTGAGGAAGTTACTCAACCTCTCTGTTTCCCCATATAGAAAATGGGGGAAATAAGGTACCTCTCAGAAGTGAGCACTGCACTTAAAACTCCTGGCTTATATGAGGTATCAGAAAAATGTTTGCTACTATTATTTTATCACACAGCTGGCTGCCTCCTGTCCATTATGCCCATCAAGGTCCCAACAGGGGCTTCAAAGAAGGACACAGAAGGGTGGGGACCAATGCACATAGATACATATATGCTGCTGGCATCCTCAAGCCAGACAACAGGAACTTTCTTATCCACTCTTGCCTTCTCTCCCTGGGAATGGATACCAAGGAATAAACCCTTAGGAGGATTTTTCCTCCTATGAAGGCCATCCCAAGTGTCAATCCCTTTCTCCTAAACCAGGGATGTGCTGATTCACTTCTGAAAGGGGTGGACCCTCCCCCAGTCCCTGTGCCCATGGCAGGGCTTGCACACGGGGAGAATTCAAGAGGACACATGGCACACAAAATTCTGTACTGATCTTTCTCCGTCTTCCCCACTGCCAGCCAGCGCCTCCTTCAGAACCTGCCTCTCCCTCCTACGCAGAAAGGTACGAAACCCATCGGAGCTTACTTTCAACTGGGAACAAACTGTTCACACATTTCAATAACCAAAAAAAGAGAAAGGAGGTGTGTGGGGTGATGACGCCAGCATATCGAATCCATTTAACTAAATTATATACGGAGACTTGGCATTAACCAGGAGCAGGGTGGCGGGGAGGGATGGAGTTTCATTAAGAAAAGACCAGGTTCGGAAGGAGGCGGCCCATTGTCTTTGTGCTGGTTTTTCTGCGCTGATAAGATGTGTCTGTGTAATTTAAAATGTACTGCTGAATGTTAAACACTTTTAGTCAATAATGTAAAATTGAAGGGTATTTGTGTGAGTGCTTGAGAACAAACAGAGAACTTGGTGTTGCGTGAGTAACCCCTCTCTTCATATATCGCCGGGGCTTGCCGAGCTCTCAGATCTTTAGCCAAAGGGTGGGATTGGAATTTGCTTGCCTATTGCAGTTCTTCAAGGGGAAGACCGCTCAAAAGTCCCCTCGTGATAAAGCCCCATTGGAGGTCACGGCCAGTCCAGCCAGGGCCCAGAGCGTGGGGTGGGGTGGGAAACTTGGCAGTACAGCAGGTCCTCCATCGAAAGGGAGACATCTAGGGATCTCCAGGTGGCTTCCTTCAACCTCTCAACATTAATTGGTGCTGGATCATATAGTGGGTGATATCATCGTGGGAGAAACTGTAGACATCAGGATTTCAGAGTTGGAAGGAAATTTAGGGATCATCCAGTCAGGCAGGCCCTTTTCTACTATAGATGAGGAAAGTGAAGCTCAGAGAGGTTATGTGACTTAGCCAAGGTCACACAGGAAATTAATAGCCAAAGCCAGAATCTAGGTCTTCTGGTTCCCAGGCAGGTGATATTTTCATCACTCCACCTCCCTCTCATCCCCCCCTTTTCTGGTCAGGTCAGTGGATACCAGGGTCATGGGCAAGACATGCAGAATTGAGTCCAGGCAGAGTGATAGGGCACACATGACCCTGGGGGCAGGTCTGAGGCTCCATTACCTCCAGCTAACGGGGCCTGTGGTAGGATGCCAGGCCTGCTGGCTGAGGGGATGAGGCTTCTGGATGGGTACCTACAGATGTTCTGGAAAAGCACAAAGCTTTGCTTTGTACCCATGGAGCTGTTGTGAGCTCTGAGCTCCCCAAGTGGAGATGGAAAGCCCTCTTCTCTCTGGGTGACTATGGGTAGCAACTCCACCTCTCTGAGCCTCTCCTTATCTGCCCTACTCCCAAAGTTGTGACAAAGTAGGTGTGGGTGGGAAAGTCTTGGAAGTTGCACAGTCCGGTCATTGTGAAGGGAGATGCTGATGGCTAGGAGTGGTATGAGGACGACCCCATGGGCAGTGAGTGTGGACGCTTCGTATCCACCTCGTTTTAAGTTTACTTTTGGAAAGCAGGACCTGGGGAGAGCCAATCCCCTGAAGATGTGCTATGACCTCCTTCCCTGAGACTGGGAGGGATTTTTCCACTGGTAGATTCTCTGTTTGCTGCTGTACCTGTCCTGCTGGTCAATGAGCATTCTTAGGCTGAACCCAGAGGCAATAGCTTATCGGGACAGGGCTGTAGAGAAGCTGAGACCCAGAATTGAGGCCCCAGGCTCCCATCCCAACCCCCCAGGGGTGCCAACTCCTGGCCTGAGACTTGCAAGGCGGACAGGGCTGAGCCTGACTCTGAACAGCAGTCTGGGAGAGGGAGTGGGGAAGGGGGAACTGGCCTCGGTTGGTTGGCTCACTCCTTGGCTTAGAGCGCAGGAACTGGAGGAAATCCCCAATGCTGACCTGCCCCTCACGTTGGCAGAGGTGCAGTAGAAGTGCTCATACAGCCTTCCATGACGATCAGGCATGAGCTGCTTATAGAGCACAGCACAGTGCAGACTGGCTTCAACTCTTCCTTTTGGGAAAAGAGTAACGGCACGATCATGCCACTGGTAGAGCCAAGAACAGAACCTAGTCTAGGGCTGTTCCCCAGCCTCCCCACTCTGGGTCCTTGCCCCCCTCTGCAGAATCCCCATTATGAGCTGCTCTGAAACCTGGTGTTTTCTTCCTGAGCAAAGTTCTCTCCCCGCTGCTTGTGGCCAGTTCCGGATTCCTCAGGTGTAAATGACTATAAAGCTTTCCAGTAGCCTTTCCTGGGAGCACAAGGGTGTAAAGTGGATTCAGAGTTTTAAAGAAGAGGCAGGCATATACCTGGGGGTGGAAGAGAGAAGCAGCGTGGTCACCAGGACCCCAGGGCCTCTGAGATCTAACCGCAGCAGCAAGGACCACTCTGGCCAACGGGGGAAGCTCGTCTAGCACACCCTCCACCAGCCCAGCAACAATGATTCACTTGATGAGGATGGAGACCCACACTGATTTAGCTTGGTTTTTTCCGAGTCTTTATAAGTCGGCTCCAGGAACAGGTGATTCAGGCACCGAGTGGGAAAGTGGATGGTGACCAAAGGATGCGTCTTCCACTCTTTAAGAGTCCGTCACTGTGAGGAGTTTGCTGGTTGAGGATAAATATCTTATTAACCCCATCTCTCCAGAGGCTGCAGGCATGGGGATGCAGGAAGTCATGCAGAATGTGGACCAGTGGGAAGAAGGCCCAGGACCAGACGTGGAAGAAAATGTACGGGAGGAGGAGAGAAATGAGAAGCGGCCACAGGGGGAGGAGGAAACCATAGAGCTCACAGTTGAAGAAATGAATGGAGGAGGGAGAGGTCAAGGGCTACTTGGATTTGGGAGCCAATCTGAATTTAAATCCCCAATTCTTCTGCAGTACTTTGTTCCAATAAACATTCACTGGGCATCCACTGTGTGCCTAGCAGAGTATGGTACACTGAACACTCCCCCAGACTCCGGGAGGTTAATATTACCACTTGGTTTGAAAAGTGAGGGAATCAAAGCCTAGAAGAGTGGTCTCTCTAGGCTGCAAGGGAAGAAACCACAGCTCTGAAAAATTAGCAAGACTGTTAAGGGAAGCTTATAGAGGCAGGTGGCCTGCATTCCCAAACAAAGGCCCCCAGGGACCTCAGGAAAAAGACAGCTGGGTGGCCTGGACCTCGGATCTAACCACAACTGTCCTTGTGGCCCGGCAGGCCCCAGGGTCCAAGCCACAAGGAGGTCTCAGGGAAGCCCTGAGATGGAACCCAGGCGGCTCCTCGTGTAGGCCCAGACAGGCGCGGGCCCAATGCCCCTTCTCCTTGCCAGCTGTTGAAGGAAGGAGAAGCTCATTTGGAGCCATCGCCCCCTGCCACCAGCCCCCAGCTCCCAAGGGAGAGAAGGCCAGTGCTGGGAGAAGGGGAGGGAGGGATGAATTCTTAGCAGCAGCAAAAGCAGGGGAAAAAAGAATGGTGTCTGGGAAGATAATGACTCAGAGAGTTTGGAGTGTAAAAGTGCCTCTGAGGTGCCAACCCCAAGGGGCAGAGTGGGAGGACCACGCTGGCTGTGCTCATGGAACATCGTGCGTGGCACCTGGGTGGGTCTGGCAGTCCATGATCCCCTCTCTTCTCCAGGCAGGGGAGTGTGGAGGCTCTGTTCTCTGAGATGGGCCCAGGCCAGACCCGTGTACCCCGCCCGACAAGGTCCTGAGTCCCAGCAGGACAACAGTTGGGAAGGGCTGGGGAGGGGAGTGGCTTCCTTCGCCCCTCCTCAGCCAACATCAAAGAGCTACCCCCTTCCCTGCCGCCTCCCCTCACACACCTGCAGCCCCCATCTTTAAGGGCAGCAGGAAGAACACAGGACCAGGAGGCAGGGGACAGGCTTCTGGGCTGGGCTTCACCAAAGACAACCGGTGTGACCTTAGGCAAGTCCCTGAACCCCTGCACACCTTGTATCGTAGCGTAGGGATGATCAATGCCCACCTTACCTGCCTTAAAGGGCTGCGAAGAGAAGCCGTGGGAAAATACTTTGAAAAGAATAAAAGCCCAAGATGAATATACAATCTAATCACCAGCATCTTCTTCAAATCTATTAAGTGCTAGTAAGATACCCTAAGCTACACAAATAGTTTTTTGTTTTCTTTTAAATCAAGGTCAACCTAAGCAGACTGGGATTGGCTCTCCCCTGCTGGCACCCTCCAAACTCCCCAAGGAAGCTGAGTAACCTTTCAGCACTTGGCCACCAGGTACCATCGAGGACTGGTCCACAGGAAGGATCGAACTGCAGAGTTGCATGGAGCCCTTTCCTACCTAACAGCCCAGGAGGTGGCATAGCCGCCATCCTCCTCCCTCCTTCCAGGGGCTTCTGTTTCAACAGGTAACATCAGCAAGCGCTGAGTCCTCCCTCTGTACCTTAAGCCTCATCACAACTCTGGAGAGAGTTGTTTTACTGTTTCACTAATGAGGAAACCAAGACCCACAGAGGCTCAGGAATTTGCAGACAAAGAGCAGTTTTTAGCAGAAATGGAAATGTTTAAGGGACCATACAAATAAATTCAAATAAGCAGGGCTATTTGTTTTTATGTTTGTTTTGCCTTCTCTCTGTCTTTTCTTGCCCATCTATTTTTTAAAGCCTTGCTACTCAAGTGTGCTTTGCAGAACAGCATCACCCAGGAGCTGGTTGGAAATGCAGAATCTCAGGCCCTGCCCCAGAATCTGTTTTTTAACAAGATCCTCCAGTACTTGGTAGGCACCCTGCAATTTGAGAAGCATGTATCTAAAGGATAGTAGCATATCACAAGAAAGATTGGGTTTAACTGTAAAGAAAAACTTCCTGCCAGCTGGTCATAAAATATGCTTATGGAGGGGAAGGAAGAGGCCAGGGCAGAGATGCTCAGCTTTCTGGCTTGCTCAGATGAGTGATAGGGGATGAACATGTTGACTGCTCAAGGCTCCCTCCCACCCTGGGAGCCTCCACCTCCCGAGGAGGAGCCAGAGGGGGTCCCATACACCCCTCAAGTCAGCTTCCATGACTGCTAGAGACCTGGATTCAGATGCAGCCGCCTCTGTGGAGCTGAGACCAGCAAGCTTAATTCACATTCTCCTGAAGGATAGGTATTTGCATCCGAGATTACCCTGGAACTTAATTCTGCATAATGTTGCTCAGACAAACGACACCCCTGAAACTCTTTGCCAAGGCCAATAATAACATAACTGCAGAGAGAATAATGAATAGGAGCAGAGGGAAAGAGAAAATCAAGGAGGCGGGGGACGGGGGAAGGGGAAGGAACAGAGACTGGCTCCCAGCCAGAGGCGTTCTTGTCTTTTTGTAACATCACTCGCATGGTGCTAACACATAGTAGGCATTCAATAAATAGTTTACAAAACCACAGACTATATTGAAAACAACAAAGTAAAGCGGAAGAGAGAGCTGCTTAGTTCATTAACTAATCTATTAACCAGTTCATTTGTCCAACCAATCATTTGTGCAAGATTCTGTTGCACACCAGCTATGAGTCAGGCACTGTGCTGGGCACTGTGGTCCCTGCCCTCCTGAGCTGAGCCCACTGTGGGCAAACACAGCAGTGGGGGGGCCCCCCGTCAAGGTCCTGGCCCAGGAAGCTTAAAGCCCAAGGGCAGGACCCAGGCAAGTGACTAATGACCTCACAAGGTGTCGAGGCATCTACGGGTCTCCAGGTTGTCCCTTGCTGGGCTTTCAACACCTGTCACCTTGGATACATTGTCACAGGACAATGTAAATTTTCTGGAGGTCTGTACATGGCTTAGATCTCAGCTGGAAAGGAGGATGAGAGATCATCTAGTTGTCTCATTCATTTTACAGATGGGAAAGGGAGGTCCAGAGAGGCGGTGAGATTTGTTCAGGCCACCAGCCACTCACTGGCAGAGCTGGAGGAAGAACCCCTCCTGGACCAAGTTGTTTACCTCCCTGGAAGGCAGGGGACCTGGGACCAGTCTCTGGGACAGACAGGTCACATCTCTCTGGAAATCAGTTCTGTCATCTGGAAGCAAAGAGGGGGGATCTTTCAGTAGTCCCCACACTGCGCTCCACAGAGGTGCCTCTGGGGACACCTGGAAGAGGAGGGGGCTGGCTAGGGGGTCTCTGGGCCCTTACCCTGCTTCAGTCAGATCATCCCTCTTGTTCACCGGGCTCCCCTGAAATATTTGGTTTGAACCAAGGGTCCCACAGCTGAAAACCTGAACCAAAACAATTAACCAAAAAAAATATATATATATATATATACACACACACACACACACACACACACACACACACATATGGGGTTCCCGCAACACACGTATTGTACACTTGGCGATTACACAAAGAGAAAACAGGATCTCTGTCCTCCAAATGTGTACGCTACTAAAAGGGAGAAAACACACACGTGAACAGGCTTGAAAGCCCCAGGAAGCAGCATTTAGTCCCATAATTGTCCGTCCCCAGAGTAAGTAAAATCTAAAGCAACCCAATGCCAAAGGATGACGTGTAGGGTGTTGGGGCAGATGGCAGCCTCCCTGCCCACGGGGGTGCCAGAGACATGGGTCCCCCTGAAAACACACAGCGGCAGGAGGAGGAGAGACTGGCGACAGGGGCCCTGGGGCTTCCGACTTTCTGTCTTTGGGACCCCACCCAGTGCCCTAAGTGCCACCCTCCGCCCATTGCCACCGCCCTCCCCTCCTCCCACCATCTCAACCCAATTATGTGTGTTTACATTACATTACGTATAATTCTGCCATTTACATTCAGTTGCCGGCTTCTCTGTGTGTTCATAAAATATTAACACTGGAGGGCCGCTTGTTGCAGAAATGTTTATAATTTCTCTTCCCCATTATGGGCTTATTAATGATAATAATGCCGTTTCCCTGCTTAGGAGCTAGGGCTACCGAAAGGCAATCACTCACCAGAGCTGAAATATGACAGTGGGAAGTTGGATTCCGTTCCTTGCTCAGCATTTAATCTTAATAACATTTTATCTTGGACGACAAGTGTGTGTAATGTTGTTTAAAAGCCATGACTACATCGACACTCCATGTTCAGGAAAAGGGAGGTGGGGAGGGATGGTAAGGCCTGACCTGCCCTCCCCTCCCCTCCTCCACCTCCTTTTCCTGCTGCTCTGGTCACAACTTTCCTTTCCACAATCCCTGGCTTTCTCTGGCGGGCGGGAGACTGCCCCCTAAGTAAGTCAGGCTGCAGCAGGCTGCGGGGTATCTCCCTCCACCCAATCCCAGCTCAGCATTCCTGCCATGAAAGGATTTTTTTTTTCAACCTGTGAGAATAAAAAGTACTTACAAGGACATCAGCCTTTGAAAACACAGCTACTTCAAATGGGCTCTATTAAAAATAAATAAGTCCATTTCGGCTGGAGAGCTGGGCCTAAGGGAGCGTGAAGTCTTTAAGCTGTGTTGCAGAGGGACACGTGTGCTTTCCTCCTCCTTAGGCAAGGTTCCTAATGATACAGTCGTTGGGCACAGCTCACTTAGCCCCGCTCCGCTCTCCCTCTGCACCTCAGCCTCGCCTCCATCTCACCCTTGCTTGGGGCACCTTCCTACTCCCCTTTCCCAGCCTTCTTTTCACTTCCCTAATCAGTCCCTTTTGTCTAATGCTTGCTTACTGTGACTGCCGCTGCTCCCCTTCTGCCTGTCGCTTCCCCTGCCCCCGCCCATCTCATCCCTTGTCCTGGGATACAGGAGGGTGCAGGCCATTTCTTCTGTATTTCCCTCCTCCTTAGGGGGACACTTAGGGAAGGAAACTTTTGGAGAGGATGGATATGTTTACGGCATGGATTGTGGTGATGGTTTCTCAGGGGTATACTTATCTCCAAACTCATTAAGTTGTATACATTAAATATGTACAGCTTTTTGTATGTCAATCATACTGCAATAAAGCGTTTTTTTCCCCAATAGGCATACGTATATATTTGCATACATAAATAGATATATGTAAATATCAATATATATTTAAGGAGAAACTGATTATAGTTAAAGCTCCAAACTGTTTTTACAGATAGCAGATATATACAAGATAATTTGGAAACCACACTGTACTTGCTAATAATTTCAGCCGATGACAAAGTCGTCTTCCAGATGAGGAAATCACGGTGGCACAGAAAAACTGTGGTTCATTACAGTGTTTAATATACATTGTATAGTGGTCATCATCATGATAATTATGATCATCACTATTTACTTCATTATCAAATAATTATCTGTCAATGTAAGAGGTTTCTTGAGAAATTTCTAACTTTGAAGAAATAGAAAAAAAAAAACCACTATAAGATTCATTTGGGGGCTTCCCTGGTGACGCAGTGGTTGAGAATCTGCCTGCCAATGCAGGGGACACGGGTTCGAGCCCTGGTCTGGGAAGATCCCACATGCCACGGAGCGGCTGGGCCCGTGAGCCACAATTACTGAGCCTGCGCGTCTGGAGCCTGTGCTCCACAACAAGAGAGGCCGCGATGGTGAGAGGCCCGCGCACCGCGATGAAGAGTGGTCCCCACTTGCCGCAACTAGAGAAAGCCCTCACACAGAAACGAAGACTCAACACAGTCATAAATAAATAAATAAAAGAACGTGAATTTCTTAAAAAAAAAAAAAAAAAAAAAGATTCATTTGGGAATATCTTCTGTTCTTTTGCTACTTAAGCCCTTTCCTCTATAATGAAGGGTTTGTTTTTTTTTTTAAAAAGGATCAATAGAAGGAAAAAATTATAGGTATAAATATGTAGTGTGTCTAGAACATGAATTATACTCTAGGTTTACAATCAACATTGTTTTCTTCCCTCATTTCTAAGTCATCTATTAAAGTAATTTTTGTTCAGCTTTAAAAAACAAAGACACTTAGGACTCTGTCCTCAGTAGGTGCTCAATGACTAAATGTTGGTTGGAATTTAAAACTAAAACTACCATTTAGCCTGGAGAATGGTATTGGGCTGAGAAAAGGAAGAATTGTTTTTTTTCAAGTCTGGTTTTATAAAAGCGTGCAGGGTCATAGAACAGTAGCAGCTAATAATTGGAAGGGACCCTCAAGATCACTTAAATCAACCTTTTTCCCAAGAGTGACTCTTCTCTGCTTCCCTGACAGAGGGTCACATCTTCAGCCCACGGAGCTCATGATTCGCACGGATGTATGACTGGATGTGGAGACCCAGTTGGAATGTTTTCCCCGCATGGAACCAAAATCTGCTGGCCTGCGGCTCCCAAGTTCTGCCTTCTGGAGTTCACAGAGCCAGTCCACATGTCCTGCTACATAACAACTACCTTTAGTATTTTCTCAGACTAAGGGTTCTCATTTTCCCAAGTGTTGCTTATTTGACAGAATTTCTAGACTCAGCACCATCCTGAGCGCCTGCCTCCAGCATGTTCCGTTTGTCAAAATCCCTCCGAAAGTGAGATGCTCAGAGCTGAAGCCCTGGCTCCGATGTGGTCTGTACGGAGTACAGTAGAAGCATTATATACTCTGTTTTGGAATCTAACTTTATTGTTTCAGAACAAGAACAGACTTCAGCACCTTGCTGTGGCTATTTTAGCAGCTAAGATGCCCTAAGATCCTCTTGTACTCAACTCAAACACATAGGTCTTTACACTTGAACTTACATCAAGTCAAGTTTTCTCCACCCTGTACTTATGGAATTGATTTTTTGGAAACTACAGTGCGAGACTTTCCATTTATTCCTGTTAAGTTTCGACTCCTTACTTTCAGCCCATCATTCCAGCCTGCAAGGTATTTCGGATCCTGATTCTGCAGTCCTACATATCAGCTAGCACTTCTGCACCTGTGTCATTCACTTATTTGAAAAACATGCCTTCTGGGTTCTACTCCAAAACCTGATAAATTACTGAATGGGCAGATAGCATATCATCTGACATCTCCCGTCAGGTAGACGTCAGCCAGTGAGAAAGCTTTCTTTGGGCATGATTGCTCAGTGGGCCACAAACCAATGGACTCCAGGAAAAGCCTTGTGCCAGCAGAGGCTCTGGATTTGCAAGAAGTAGACCATGGGACCTGTTATGCTACTAATAAGCTGTGTTTCTTTAGAAAAATGAGCCTTTAGGGTCTCAGTTTCTTGACCTGTAATGTGAGAGGGTTAGATCGGAAGGCTCCAAGTTCTCTTCCAATTCAGCACTTAAATGGATCAATAACTATCCCGCAACCATGCTTTTCAGCCTTGCCCGCTAGGAACAGTGACAGACTTTGTCAAAAGCCTTATTCAAGCCAAGGTATCTTGTGGCTCCAATATTTTCTTCTCCTACCAGCACAGTATCCTTATGCAAACAGGAGATGCGTTTCTTGACGTGACTTGTTTTGATTGAACACAAGCTGGTTCTTTTCTAAAGGCAGTGTGGCTTAGTGTGGAGGGGAGGGGCTTCCCTCCCCCCGTCATTTTTAGTTTCTATCTTTTCCTACTTTTTTGAAAATTAGGCTATGAATCCATCTACAGTCTCCTAGCACCTGTTTATGTGTCAAAACAAAGGGAAACTAACATTTAGAGAGTGCCTAAGATGTGCTACATGCCCATGCCATCTACTTTCACAGCAGTGAGTGCTGTGCCCTGGGGAGGTCCCTGCAAGGTCCCTGCCCCATCTAGCCAAGGACACGTACACTTGAACAACCTGCCATAAAACGGTGTGTAAAGTGCCATGTTAGTTGTTTGAACTAAGCTTGAGGAGGAGAGAGCCATCCATTCCAGTTGAGGAAAGCATGATGGAGCAGGTAGATCTTGAATTGCCTGCTCTGTGATGCTGGCATGCATTTATGTTTTGCTCCCAAGGACTCATCAGTAGCTAATGTGAATGAAAGCCAGGGTGCAGGTGGGTGGCAGGTGGGGTGTGTTGTGGAAGATGAGGCCAGTACATGGGAGCCAGGTGGGAAGTAGCCGTGAATGCCTGCAAAGACTTGAACTTCAGCCTCTAGATGATTGGAAGACAGGGAATGTCCAGAGCAGAGTGATAGACTACGATTTAGAAAGACCTTGGCAACTGTGTAGAGGATGGACTAAAGGGGACAATGGCAGAAGCAAGACAATAAGTGGTCAAGGGAAATACTGGGTTGGCCTGAAAGTTCGCTCAGTTAATGACTACGTTGTTCAATAAAGTTCTTGGTAAAAATGAAAAATGTCTTTTATTTTTACTTAAAACTGAATGAACTTTTTGGCCAACCCAATATTATAAGGTCTTAAACCAAAGCAGTTGACAGCAGCAGGAATAGAGAGAAAGAGGGTCCGTAACTGCTTAGAAAATAGACTCAAGAGGACTTGGTTATCCATTCATTTTAGAGACAAGAGAAAGACACCACAGGTGATGTTTTCCATGATTTCTAGCTTAAATGACTGGGCAGACAATGGTTTTACTAACCAATCTCAGGAAGAAAGGAGCAAGAACAGATTTGAAGTGAGGGAGGTCATGAGTTCATTTTGAAACATGTGAACATGGGGGGGGTGCTGCAGATACAGGACATGGTTATAATCATGAGTGGATAAACTCACCCAGAGAGCATGTGCAGAACAAGACAAAAGGGCAAAGGACGGAGCCTGGGCAGAGACTGATGTGTAGGGGATGGACGAGGAAAGAAGAGCTACTACAGATACGCCAGCAATTGTGTAGAGGGGAGCCAGGCGAGAGTGGTATCCAGGGGCACAAAGGAGCAAATCCCCAATGCTACTTATTGAGGGGGGTACAGAGCTCCAGAGGGCGAGAACCACAAGAAGAGGCATTGAAGGAGTTGGTGGGGGTGACTGAGAGACTTCTTTCATGGCCGGAGGACTGGGTAGTTGCCATGAACCTGGGTTTAAATCCTGCCTCCACCACTTACCAGCCATGTCACACTGGGCAACTGATGAATTCACTGAGCCTCAGTTTCTTCACCTATAGAATGGGGATAATAACAAGATCTACTTCATAGGTTGTTGTTAGGATTAAATATGATAATATAAGTAAAGCACTTAGAACATACAATAGATGCTCAATAAGTGTTAGCCAAAAATCCAGAAATTTGGAGGTTTGGTGAAAGAGGTACTAGGAGAAGAGCTTGCATAGGGGTAATAGGAGAATAGCTTTTTCATCAAATTTCTTTTGGTGAGAGGATTTAAACATGGCTGAAGGCGGAGGGAAGGGACCAGTGAGGACGGAAAGGCTAAAGAGTAATCTGTAACAATAAAGGAAGGTCCTAGATGAAATGGGGAGATAGAAGCAGGAAATTTAGCCCAGGGTATGACCGCTTCTCTTTTTCAGGCTTCCTTGGAGGCCGCAGACAGGAGAGTGGAGCTGGTCCACACCTGGGGGGCTTTCTCTTATCAGTGGTGGTGTGTTTTTGCTGAGGCCACAGCTGGCTTGGGGTACGGAGAGAGGGAAAGGCCTGGAATGGGGCTGAGAAGAATGAAGTAGGGGTTGAAGACAAGAATTCCAAGGAGCGCTGGGGGCGCAGCTCAGGCTGGAAACCATACATTTATAACGTGTTCTTTGAAGATTATTTACTAAGGAGACATGGAAGTTAGAGAGTTCTGCCATTTTGGTTTTGATCACCCATCAGTGACACCATGTTCCCAGAAAAGGCTGCATCTGTCTTCCCTGAAGCCCCTCGGGGTGGCTGTTGACTCCTCCATCTCACACCCCCCTCACCGCCTAGCCTGGGAGCAGCTGGTGGGCAGGACCCATCTTCTCCCATCTGTTCTCCCCCAGCATTTGCCACGGGGCCCAGCCCAGAGCAGAGGCTCCCAAGCACTTATGTAATTACTTTCCTTACAAAGTTACCTGGATTCACATGGGGGCTAGAAGCACTCATCTCCCATAGTTATAACCACAAGCTTAATACTCACTATTCAGCTCACTTCCAACATGTTAAATTTCTGCTCAACACCATGGAAAAGGACATCTCACATGCTCGCCCATTAATAGTACAACCTCCCTTGTCATCTGAGGCAGCCGCTGGCATTTAAACAGCCTGAAAACCCTCCCTCCCCTGCAGAAACCTCAGGGCCTAATACGGAGCTAACGTTTAACAAGGGCCTTCTATTTGCTAGCAACCTCCTTATGCACCCACCCCACAGACAGACTGCATTTAGCTTGACAACAGCTCTGGTGTTATTAGCATTGTTGCCCTATTTTATCGATACAGAAACAAAGGCTCAGAGAGGTACAATCACTTGTCCGAAGTCACACAGTGCTCAGTCGGCAGCACTGAGATTAAATCATGGTTTGGCATGGCTCCTGTGCACAGCCTCCTGCACCCGGCTGCCTGCCCTCATGTAGCTCCTCTTCTGCAGGGATGCCCTTTGGCACTTCCTCCTGGTTTCTAACCTGGATTCAGGACTTTGATCCTGCCTCATCACATACCCTGATTTCAAGGTACAAAGTAGAGATCCTCAGGCAAATCTGGGTTAATCTATTTATTTCTTTCTTCTCATGATAAATCATGACTTTTTTTTTTCAAATTTTTTTTATTGTGGTAAAATACACATAACGAAATTTACTATTTTAAATGTACAGTTTAATATAAGTACATTCATATTGTTATGCAACCATTGCTACCATTCATCTCTAGAACCTTCTCATCTTCCCAAACTGAAACTCCATACTCTGAAATAATAACTCCCCATTCCCCACTCCACCCCCCAGCTTCTGGCAACCACCATTCTACTTTCTGTCTCCCTGAACTTGAAGTATCTCTTATAAGTGGAATCATATTGTATTTGTCTTTTTGTGACTGGCTTATTTCACTTAGCATAATGCCTTCAAGGTTCATCCACGTTGTAGCATGTGTCAGAATTTCCTCCTTCTTCGGGGCTGAATAATATTCCATTGTATGGATAGACCACATTTCTTTATCCATTCTTCTGTTGTTGGACATTTGGGTTGCTTTCACCTTTTGGCTATTGTAAATAATGCTGCTGTGAACACTGGTTGTACAAACATCTCTTCAGGACCTTGCTTTTAATTCTTTTGGGTATATACCCAGAAGTGGAATTGCTGGATCACACAGTAATTCTATGTTTAACTTTTTTGAGGAACTGCCATACTGTTTCCATTTTACATTCCCACCAACAATGCACAAGCGTTCCTATTTCTCTGCCTCCTCACCAATACTTATTTTCTGTTTTGTTGATAGCAGCCGTACTAATGGGTGTGAGGTGGTATCTCATGGTGGTTTTGATTTGCGTTTCCCTAATGATTAACCATGTTGAGCACCTTTTTAAGCTTATTGGCTGTTTTTACATCTCCTTTGGAGAAATGTCTATTCGACTCATTTTTGAATCTGGCTGCTTTAAACCATGACCTTTAAAAAATCCTGACCCTCTGCACTCTGTATCTCCACACATATCCCCGGGACAGTTCACTGGCAGTGCTCTGAGGGAGCTAAAGAAATTCCTCTGGTCCACCCCATCTGACTAGGTTCTCCAAGCATAGAACACTTATGCACAACACTGCACTCTTTGGGGCTAAAGCATTGAAAAGGTCTGTCAGCATGTGAATGTTACCCAGAAGAGGTAATTCATCAAGTCACCATGACTCATTAACACTCTAGCTTAGATTCCTTAACCTGTGTAGCTACCTGGCCATCCATCAAGGAAAGGGCCACTGGACAGGCAGCTCCTGACAGGTTGAAGGCAGGTCCTGGTGGAAATGAGTGGTGAAGAAAAGGAGAGGGAACCAGACAGAAAGTGTCTGAGCAAATAGGGCAGGTGTTAGCCAAGGTGGCGGGGCAGCAGACCTGCGGGGACAGCCCTCGCCTTGGTGAGCAGAGTGTGGAGGGATTGTTATATAGGGAATGGGCAGGAACTAGGCTCTGTCTCAAATGGGAAGAGGAAGGTGAGGATGGGCTTAAGGGACAAGACCTTTGGTCCAGGCGAGTGGATTGGAGCTTTTGTCTTCACCCCAGAGCACAGGTTTGGAAGATGCAGCAAAAGGGGAGCAGCCAGAAGCTCGAAGAGAGCCGGCGTGGGCAAATAGGATGTGGCAGCCATGGGAGGGTACTGCTTGGACCCCCGTTTGGGAGAGAAGTGCTGTGAAGAGCCTTCAGCTGCCGCACCTTTGCACCCAGCGCAGCTTTCATGCCAAGACCAGGTTCTCTTCAGGCTACTGTCAACCAGCGAGGGAGCACAGCCCAGATTCTAGAGCTGGGCCACCCCCAACCAACACAGGACTCCTGGCTGGAAGAAGGGACCTTTGCTCTAAGGCTTCCCGCCTGTCTAGCTGAGGCTTTCTTGAGCTGCTCTGCCTTCTGAGGCCCCTCCTGTCCAATCCCCTCACCTTCCCTCTCTCCTCTCAAGGGCTTCTCACCTGCATGGGGACTGAAGGCTCTCCCCACGGACCTCTGCTTCCTCTCCTCTTGGTACTCCACAGAGCTTTCTCCCAGTGCATCGGCTGTACATCTAATTCCATCTGACATCTGCTTCTTGGAGGATACAAACGGACGCAGAAGCCATCTAGCACACACACAGATGCCCCAGCCGGCTTTCCAATAAAGCCCACTTCCCTCCTGGGCTTGACCTCACCGTCACTTCTAGAGGCTGAATGATAATCAAAACAAGCATGGCCTTAGCTTACAGACAGCGGAGAGTACAAAGGCATGCCTGGACCAGTGTATTCATTCTTCGGTGGGCAGGAGGGCACTTAATAATGAGACCTCACACTTGGGTGGTGTCCTTCTCCTATTGGGAACCCATGAGTTGGGTGGAGGGCAGTTCAGAAGCCTGGCTGTATTCAACTCTGAATCCACAGGGCCTTGAATAGTGCCTGGCATCTGCTCAATAGATATTTGAAGAATGAATGAGTTCATTCGTCATAAGAGCGCTCTAAAATTTCCCCCAATCTTTTAAGCTTAACCTCTCATTTCATCTCCTGCACTGGGCAGAGACTGTGTCGAAGATGCTAGACTGAGGTCCGGAGAAGTTGAGGAAGTGGACTGCAGCCTCGGGGCACTGTCTATCAGGTTAGATCACCCCACTTCCCGTTCCTCCTTCATGCCAAGAAAACACTTTCATCCAACCCCCCCGCCCAACAGCAAAGCATGGCCCTTGCTCCCCAGCCCCCTTGTGACCACTAGGGCATCCCAGCCAATTCCAACCCACACCCTGAGAAGCAGCAGCTCAGAGCACAAGGCCAGAGTTAGGTACGAAATAGGATGTGTGAGGCCAACTAGCAATTGGCTGACCTATCTGCACTATCAATAACTAATACCTCAATCACGACAAACCAGATGCCCAGGATGTATCTAAAGGGCACACCGGTCAGCGTGGAGAAGTGAGGAGCACACCCTCCCCAGCAGGCGTGGCCACGTGACCGAGGTGAATTAGTGCCAGACTTGGTCCCACCCGGGCAGTGCCATGTCGGGTGCCAGCCAGAAGCAGAGAAGCCCTTTCTACAACGTTCTCACAATACCATGCAGCGCTGGATCGCCACTAGGGACGGAGCCATTCAGCGTTCACTGCCAGTGCTTAAACCACATCAGGTCCTGCCTTCTGAGACGAAGCAGAGTTTGCTTTATTTTTATTTTTAAGTGAGAAAAAAACTAAGACGAGAAACAACTGGGGGTAGGGAACACATGCTCGCTGAGTGGTGACACCAAGCTGGGTGGGACTGTCCCCTGGAGAATAAACAACCGCCAGAGACAAACAGGCTTTGATCACCTGCTTATGGTCAATTAAAAATCCCAGTTAACACTTCTAAAAAGTAGTTCAATATTTGCCACTGAGCTCTGGATAAGCTGCATCTGGTGGCAGGTGGGAGGCAAGGAGGAGGAGGAGCTGACAGCTCCCTGGGCAAGGGCCACCAGGGGCTGTGGAAAAGGTCCCCCTCTGCAAAACCAGTGGGGGTTTGGGAACGGCCTGCTTCTGCATCCTCCTTCCCGCTTCCAAATGGTTATTCCCGCCTCTTCAAACAAACACGCCACCTTAGGTGCCCACCCCTGCCATTTGGGCACAGTGCTCTGCTGTCCTGCTCTGTCACCTACTCTGCTGCTTCAGCTCCTGGTTCAAGTCTTCACCTCCCTACCCTCAGGCCTGGTGGTCTGGATGTCCTGGGGATGTCACCCCAACACCCAGCCTCCTAACTCCCAAGGCATTCACCCCACGCCAACCATCTGGAAGGCAAACCGCACGGCACTGGGCAGGGTAAACAGACAATGCCTGGCAGCTGTGATTACTGCTCTGTTGTTCCTGTAGATGTCTCCCCCTCCTTCCGTCCACACCCTCCAGTTACATACTGCCAAGGCCTCAGCCACCTTATCTGGTCCCGGAGCCTGCTTCTCGAGTCCTCTGACACCTCACGCAGGCCCCTGCCACTTCTTTTCCGGCTTGCCTCATTCCTGTCTGGATCCACAATCGACCCTTCTTGCGGCTGCCAGCATGATCTTTCTAAAATGCCAATAGGATCATCTCAGTCCCCTCACTTGAAATAATTCGATGGTCCCATTGTTTTGGTCAGTCATGGAAAACCTCTCCTGACCTGGGCTGGCCTCTGCCCTCCTTCTTAACCTAATCTCCCTCCATGCACTGGCCACTGGAGTCTCCTCCTAGAACATACCACCTTCCTGTGGCATGTTCCCTCTGCCAGAATTGCCCTTTCCCCTCTTCTTCAGCTAGCAAACACCGACATTCCATAGCTTAAGCTTCACCTCCTCCAGGAAGCCTTCCCTGACTGCTTCTCCTCCAGTTTGATGTAGATCCTCCTCTGTGAGTCCACTGCATTTGCTTACCCTCCTCGCAGCAATTTCGATTCCACACCATCAGGGTTGATTTATTGTTTCTCAAAGCTTCCTTGAAAACAAGGACTATGTCTTACATCACATTTCCTAGCATATAAGTAGGTATCCAATATATGCTTGTTGCATGAACGGATGAACAAATATTTAATACAGCTTTATAAAAACTGTGTAATTATCAAGTTTTTATGACTCAAACAGTATTTCCCACTAAGCTTTGTTATAATGTCAGAGATGCTTTATATTCACTTCCAACTGTCGAGACATCAACAGTGGTTCTAATTCTTTAACTTCATGTGTCTTCCCCCAAAGCCTCTGTCAGATATAACTCAAGCCCAGAACAATCCAGTGGAAGCTGATAGTTAAAGGATTCTTGTGGTTAAGCCTCAATGTAAAATAGGAGATTTTCTGGAATGCGTATAACCACCTCCTAATTATCTACCTGGTAAATTTGAATTTGGAGGTTTCCTTAAATTAGCAGAGCAAACTTGCAGTTTCTCGGAAAATGTGATTGCATCTGTGGCTCATCCCATAAAGATGCAGATAAGGGGGCTAAGATCCGGTGCAGCAGCCAGTGGTGAGCGTGGAAACGGTGGGGAAAGGAGAAGGGAGCCTGCAGAGAATTCCAGGGCTGCTCAACAACCCTATTATGCAAACCAGTGATTTTGAAGGCATATTGCTCGAGCTCAGGCCTCCAACTCTCAATTACCCCAGGGCTATTTCATCTCAACATTATCCAGGCTGCCTTCACCACCTACCTAACGCTCTAAGCCAGGAACTGGGAAGATATTTCTTGTTCTTTGTCCCATGGGAATCCTTTTGTCTGTAATTTAGAGAGCGGCCTGTTTTACACTGTGGTCCCTGCCTACCACCATCTCCCCTTCCCAGATGCTGACTTTGTTTATTCACCACTTGTGGCAAATATTGACACTGAAACCAACTCTGCTTCTGTGGTTGCTAGTTTTCTGGTCCCAGGGAACCTCAGTTCCCAAGTGACAAATGGATTTTAGCGATCCTATCACCAAAACACAAAATATAAATCTCTGTTCTACTCCTGATCTTTTCCAATACCTGGAAATCAAAGTTTCTTCTTCAGTCGTCAGCCTTACTCCATCTAGAATCTTCTCTCTCTAAAGGCAGCTGAGTGGAAGTGGAAGCAAACATGTTACCCCAGAAGATTGTGGTTGCCCTGAAGACAGGGGCTTTTACTGGACTATCTCCAGAGCCTGGCCTGGAACCTATACCTAGAGGCAGCCCGATAAATGATGGGAGGAAGGAGAAAGGATGACGACAATGATGACATAAAAACAACAACTATTACCACTACCCCCCACCCCACATTAATAGAGCGCATGTTATGTGCCAGGTCCTGTGCTAAATTCTTCACTGGTATTACCTAGGTTAATTCTCACAAGAGTTATTAAGCCCACTTATAGATGAGGAAACTGAGGCTTAGGAGGTTAAATAATTTGTCTAGGATCACACAGCAGACTTCAAAGTTCTTGCTCCTCACTCCTATGAAGAAAGGAGAAAATGAGAGGAAGAGGGAGAAAAAAGAAAGGACAGAAAAAGGAAGGAAGGGAGGAGGAAGGAAGGGGGGGAGGGAGGGGAAGAGAGAGGGAGGGAGGGAGGGAGGGAGGGGGGAAGGAAGGAAGGAAGGGAGGGAGGGGGGAAGGAAGGAAGGGAGGGAGGGAGGGAGGGGGGAAGGAAGGAAGGAAGGAAGAAGGAAGGAGGGAATGAAGGAGGGAAGGACAGAAGGAAGGATGGAAGGAAGAAGGGAGGGAGGGAGGAAGGAAGGAAGGGAGGAAGGGAGGAAGGAAGAAGGAAGGAGGAAGGAAGGGAGGAAAGAAGGAAGAAAGGAAGGAGGGAAGGAAGGAAGGAAAAACAGGCTGACCCGAAGCAAACCAGGCAAGATGATGATAATGAAATTTAGTTAAAAAAAAAAAAAAGATAAAGACTTAATTATCATTCCTCAGACTTATTCCCTGAAAACCTCAAAGCACCCTCACATCTGTTCCTTTTTCTGCCTATAGCCCAACAAGGTGGGTCAGAGTATCTGCCAGTCTGTCTATTCCTTTCATTCTCCCTGGCCCCCGTCCCTACCTTCACCCCCCTCCCATACCATACACACACTTAAAAAATCTGTTTAGACTGATGGCTAAATTGACTTCTGAAAAAATCTTATGGTTAAAACGCGGACATCCCCAGCCCAGACGTCGCAGGCCAGGCCAGGCAGTTTGGCGGAGATGCCAGGAGCTGGAGGAGGGGCTGAGTTTCCGTACACTTTGCCTTCCTCCCAGTGACTGGGCTGGGAGTCCCAGCGATGAGAACATATGTTCTCTTGTTTCGCTCCAGCCAAAGGGAAAAGGTAGATGCCACGCACACCCACACCCCAGGAACAATGCGAGTATTAATAACTGTTTTAATTGTATGCGAGTCTCAGCATATTTCCCCATGGTGCCTCAAAAGCCATTTATTTTGGTACCTCACTGCGGGGATGGTACTATCCACCGGAGGCCCAGCCAGCCTGGTGGTGACTAACAGAGAGCTCTTCATTCAGGGGAACGGTGGAAAAGTGTTTTCATTTCCCCGTGTGCATTAGGTGGGTGGTGAAGGCAGTGAGCTAAGTAGAGCACTGTCAAGGCCTGCCTGTGCGCCCCGGATGTGTGTGCGCTGTGTCAGCCCTCCGTACCCACGCCGGGGGAGGGGAGCCGGGGGGCTGGGGAGGGGTGGAGAATGCAGACAGCCCCCTACAATGCATAACCTAAAAATAGCGTGCGTTTGCTTTTGACTGGCAACAAATGATTTCCCCCCCCAGCAGAATCATCTTTCTCATTTTCTTTTGCTTCGGCTGTTATTAAAATAAGTTTGCATTCTCAGAGAACACTCAGATGGCCACAGAAGCCAGGTTAGTGCTGGGTGGCAGGTAAATCCAACCTGAGAGTCTACATTTGTCTTGGACAATCTTAATCCAAAGGCAATTCACTCTAAGTAGGAATGCTGTTTTTCTTTGAAGATAATTTAAAAATTTTAAGTTTTGTTAGAAACTAGACACGTCCACCCTCGAGAGACATGGAAGAGAAAGATTTTCTTTCCCTGCTAAAAATTCTTCTTCTTCTCACCCCCACCATCTATCATGATTAACATATGTTCTGTACAGTAGATACCCTCTGTGATAAACAAAGGACTTCTTCAAGGCTCTAAGTCATCATGGGAGCAGCCTGGAATTACCTCCAGTTAGGAGTGGAGAAATTGAGACTCAGCCAGGTAAGGGTCCGAATCACCTCAACCACATGTCTTGTCCATCCACTTGTCTCTAAGCAGAACCATAACTAAACGATCTCACACAGGTGAATGTCTTATTACTTCCACTCACCTGCTCCCAGAGTCTCAAAATGTTTTCTCTCTTTATTAGTGAAATTTGAAATTCTAAGTTCCCATGTGTTCAGTAGTGGGGGAGGTGGGAAGCAGGCTAGGGAGGGAAGCATGACCGTACACCAGTGCTTAACCTCTCTGAGCCTCAACTTTCTCATCTGTACAATGGGGTAGAATATATATCATGCAAGGTGATGCGCATGGTACCCTGCCTGGCACAGAAGAGTTGTGCTTATGAGTGGGAGTCACCCTCAACCTCTGTTAGTAAGGTAGGCAGAGCGACCTCAGAATGTACGGTCCTTCCAATGTCTCACAGGTCCTGATATAGTTGGAAACATGAGGGTGTCTCGGCCCAGTGAGCATTATTTTGGGGAGACCACTAGGAATGAAGGGCCCTCAATCAACCACTGACTTCCTCATCTCCTCATACTGATCCAAACTTCCCCTGGCTGGCTACGAACACCAAAATCACCCCTCTACAGCAGGCTCACCTTTTCTCTTCCAACTTACTGCTTAGCAGTGAGCAGTCTCTGCTAGTGGGAGGTCTTGCCTAGGTTTTAATTTTATTGGTTGGTTGGTTGGTTTCAAATCTGTCTCTATTTCATACTGGGAGAAACTGAAGCTTATAAGCAGATAGAGATCAGAGTTCGGATCACTCCTAACTCTCCCACGACTCGGTGTGGCCCTGTTCCCAGAGAGGAAAGCAATCAGAGCTCAGTGTTTAGATAGTCCAGCAGGACTAAGGGCTAGAAGGCAGAGGTATAAACGGGAAGACCCTCTGTACGACGAATCCTTTCATCACACGCGTTCTGGGCCAGACTGACTTTTCCCGGTGAACTGCGAGCCAGGAGGGTGGCAGCCATCCACGAAGGCAGACGCATCTGTGCAAACACTTCTGTGTCTAAGCAAACTCCCGCAGCTGCACACACACGTGTGGCGTGCGCAGAGGCTTGAGGCCTCGTGTCTAGCCCCACTTCGGCCACCAGTGTCTTGGGGAGTCCCTTAACTCAGTTTTCCCAAGCTCCGTCGATTGTAAATATCACCCAGGGCCCTTATTTAAAAGTGCGGATTCATGGAGTCTTCACAGAACTACTGACCTAGAATCAAATCCCATAGAATCTCGAGGGGTTCATGAACCACAGGCTGACAGCCCTGGCTCTAGGCCTTTGTTCTCTCCTCTGCAAAACCAAGAGGGAAATCAAAGGCCTTCTGAAGCAACGTCATGAGGCCAGTGTTCCAGCTCTGAAGCCACATGCCTCTGTGACCAACTCACATGTGAAAATATATCGTTGCAAATGGGCCCAGACTCATGTACGCATGGGCGCACCCGTGCACGGGTGCAAACAGAATCTAGTTCTCTTCCTCCTCCAGCATGTAGTCTTGCTTGACTTGGCTTCCAGTGGTGACTGGGGGTGTTTAGATTACCTATAAAGCCTGTACCTTGTGGGAGCCAATGCTCCAAGTCCCTGAAATGATTGACCCTCAGCTCAGCAGGTGCGTGGTAACAGGCAAGTGGATGCTTGTGACGGAGGACACTCGTTAGGGGCAGTCACTTTGCTGCCCAGAATCAGCTGAAATTTCAGGTGATTAAATAAATACCACCTTTTGAAAGCTAGGAAAATGGTAGAACCAGTTTCCTGGCTCCTAGAGGAAAGAAGGGAGGAATGATGTGGATGATCAAGAAGTGAATGATCTTGGAGGTACACTTGGCTATCTCTCCTCTCTGCTCCTCCAACCTCCTCCCAAAGGGACTGCCTCCCAAGCCAGGCTTCCAGTCATCTTCCCAAGCCAGCACAGTCAGCCCACTCCTAGGCATGCCAAAATGCAGGCGGAGCAAGATGTCTGAGTTGCCTCAAGGCAGGTAGACCAGATGTCTTCTAAAACAGTATCACGAAGCCATCTTTCCAGTCTTGGGGAGTGGGCTTGAGTACCCTCTCCATCCCTGAGCGGTTCAAGCAGAGACTGGGCTCCCCACGTAGATTCACCAAGAGGTGAAGACACAGACTGGATTAGGGAGATGGTGAGTTTGAGAATCGTGAGCTGCACAGGACAAACCACGTCTCCAATATATCCTGCCTCCCTTTGTGCCCTACACTTCCAGATCCCACGAATAGAACAGTGTGACACCCAGTTTTCCACACGAATTGTACAGAATCAAGGAGACTCACAGTTGGAAGGGACTGCCAACCTGTCCAATTCAATCCCAACACCTAAAGCTACAGCTCTGTCGCGTCATCCCCTCCACATCAGGGGAGTGTCTCCCTTCTGATGGACAACCTATAGTGTGACAAGAAACCCACTACTTGCAAAGATGCCCCATCTCTTTGGACAGCCCTGCTGTAAAGTAGGCTTGATGTCAAATCTCAGACTATCTTAGTTACCCAAAGTTCTCCTCCTCCTCGCAGACCAAGTAAATTCTGTTTGATTTGGGGGCGGTTTCTTAACCTCTCTCAGCCTCAATTTCCTTTTTCATAAAGTGGGGATAATAGTAATACCTAATTCAGAGGACTGCTGTGTGAGTCACATGAAATAGTAAATATTCAGGGCTTGGCATGTAGTAAGCCCTCAGGAAATGTTAGTGGCTGATAGTTTGCTTCTGCGGAATTGATATGTTCCTTTGCACGAAGGCATTCCTGATATTTTCATCTTCAGAAGGGAAACGCACTGTCCGGAGAGTGGGTGTTCTCAGGCACTCTGGAGACGTGGGAGGGGGTGTGTGTCAGAGGTGGCACGTGGCACCGGCTGGAGCAATACCATTCCGTCAGGGCCCAAGGTTACGTGGGTCCTGCTGGAGGGTGGGAGGGCCTCCCAAGGAGCAAGCCCCTCTATCCATCACAAGGCTTTCCCTTCATTCTCACTCCAGGGACCCAGACACCTAGCAGAGCATGAGTTGGGGGTGGGTAGGGGTGCAGGCTCCCATAATGCGCCACCCAGTAAATCATCCTGATTTCGTCCAAGGCCAGAGTCCTATCCCAGGATCAGCCTGTCGGAGTTGGAGAACCTCCTTCAAGTGTCCTCACTAGCTCTTTGACTTGGGCAGGAAATCTAAACTCTCTGAGCTTCAGTTTCCTCATCTGTGAAATGAGGACATTGATAATACCCAGCTCATGGACTTTTCATTCTGGAATAAACTGAAATGAGGTACCTGACTGATGCCAAACTAGGTACCTTACTAAAAGACTTCAGATACAGCCTGAATCTGAAGATACAATCTGTGGTCCAGTCAGCTATTAGCCATCGTGGAACAGGTGGTAGCTGTCTTAATCTGCTTGGGCTGCCATAACAAAATACCACAGGCTGGGTAGCCTAAATCTCAGAAATCTGTTTTTCACAGTTCTGGAGACTGGGAGTCCAAGACTTAGATGCCAGCAGGCTCAGTGTCTGGCGAGGGTGGTCTCCTTGGGTTGCAGTTGGCTGCCTTCTTGCTGTGTCCTCACGTGGCAGAGAAAGGAGAGAGCGAGCCCTCTGGTGCCTCTTCTTATAAGGGCACTAATCCTATTGAATGACGGCCCCACCCTTATGACATCATTTAACCTTAATTACTTCCTTAGAGGTTCCATCTCCAAATACAGTCACATGGGGGCAGTGGGGGGCCTCAACATATGAAATTGGTGGGGAGGGGAACAAACATTCAGACCATAAAATTAGCCAAAAGGGGTTTTTAAGTGGCTATTTATTTCAACAAATTTCGTGGAGAGAGAGATGGTTTGCATGACCACAGCCCACCCCTCCCTACCCCTAGCCTCTTCTTTCTCAGTTCACTGGCTCTGGGGTACGTCTTCATAAAAAAGAAGCCAGTAGTCAGCATCTTTAGGGCAACAGGCAAGTCTCCTGACCTCTCAGCCTCAGCAGCAGTTGTGAGAAAGGTGAGACCCCCCCCCAAAGAGTTGGCCCAGGTCCCTGAGGAGTCAGTCCCTGAAGGTGACAATGACAATGGGACAGACCCAGACCAAAGGAGCAAGAAGCAGGGAGCTGGCTCAGTGTCTCTGCTCCCTGGCTGGGCCCCCTTGGTAACACATACAAAGAATAAGTCATTGGACCTCACCCAGCCTCAGTTCAGTGCTGCCCTTGGTACAAGGATGGCTGTCCCCTCTGCAAGGGACAGGTCCAGGAAGGCCTCATCCTGCTGACGGATTACTGTTCTGATGGCCTGGGATTTGCATTTACTTTGCTTTCTCTAACACTGCCTTGTTTATTGCATGGATAGCTCATCTCCCCGATTCATCTTGAGATCATCGTTAAAGGTTCCTTCTCTGCTCTCTGAGATGTCCCTGCTAATCATAAAAACCTATGTTGCGATTTCAGATTAATTAAAGCTGTAAACTGGGCAAGGGAGTGACTGTAAGTCATATTCCCCACTTCTCTGTACCCTCTCAAAATCATATCATCTTATGATACTCTCCCTAAAAATAATTTTATGCCCCCAAACCTTCCTGTAGCCAGCAGGCAGCCTTCTTGGGCTGGGCTGTCCTCCAGTCATGCCTTCTTGGCTGTGGGCAGTGGGATCTGACACACATCCTGGGCAAAGAGCCCCCTCCCCCAACTTTAGCAACCCAAAAATGCATCCAGCACAATCCTTAGGGTCTAGAACCAGCGAAGCAGACTCCTGGTTTCAAGCCCAGCTCTGCAGCTTCCAAGCTGTGAGACTTAGCCTCTCTGCGACTCAGTTTCCCCACCTGTGAAATAGGGATAATTATGAAATGCATTTTGTAAAGCACTTAGAAAAGTGCCTGCATATAAAGAGTTTAGTAATAGACACTGTTAGGCAGTGTCCATTGAGCCCATGTACTGGATGGGCCCCCGTGGACACTACCATAGATACAGTAGCATCCCTGGCCTCTACGAGTTGACAATCTAATTGGGGAAGTGGAACATACTCGAAAGAAAGAGCATACCAAGCCCTGACCCACATGGTATCTGTCATCAGCTCAAGGTCACGTAGCTATACCCAGTGAGGGCTGTTCTCCGTCTACACCTGCCCCTGCTCCCAAGATCCACAGATGCTTAGAGAAGCGTATCCAGTGGCTCAAGCTTTGCTGCTCCTGCCTTCTCTAGAGAAAACTAGGAAAACTGAGTGCACCCCTGAGTGACCGCAGAGGAGACTTCCAGGATGACATTCTTGAACAGGCTTTCTCCTGTGCATCAGAGTCGTGGTTATGATTTCTGCCTTGCAGGGCAGGCTGAGCTCAGCCAGAGGCAAAGAAAAATGAGGCTGGGAGAAGTTATGCCTGCTCTGCTTTGTGCCACCCTCCTTTCTTTTGAGAAATTAAGATGTGAACCCTACTTACCCTCAAAAATGTGCTATGAGTACCCATTGCTGCTCCCGTTCTACAGAGGAGAAGAACTGAGGGGCAGGATAGCTTGCTGAAGTCCCTGAATGGAACCAGTGCAGGGCTTGATAAAGTAACTCAGGATCTCATAGAGCAACCTGGCCTGGGTGAAGGTCCAGGGCAGTTCCCGTCCTCACCACCCCCTTCTCCCTACACCATCTGCTCCTAAAACTGGGTTTAGGAGTCCCCATCCTTTGTCCACCAGGAACAGGTCTCCAATCCCCGGCACAGATAACTCCAGGGACAACACCCATGGCATCTGGAGGCTTCTTAGTTGAAACATCTGCAATTCCAGGCTCAAGAAAGAAGATTCTATTCTGTAGCTCCATTTGTTGTTGTTTTTTTAAATTTCATCACCATCACCTTAACAATTGCATCTCCAGATTGTTTAATTCCACAATGAAGCCACTTCTGCTTACTACCGGCCTATCATCAGCTAGGATTAAGATTTATTTCAAATAAGAGGGGTTCCCCCCCCATTCCCCCCTCTTTCATTCCCAAACTAATCTGCATTACAAAAAAGTAAACAAAAGCAGCTTTTTGAATCTCCACTCATTACTCCCATTACATTCGTTAACATCATTATCCTTAACTGAAGACGGCAACTATTATCAAATGTTGTAGCATTTTTGTGGACCTCTTGCTATATTGGTTTAGAAAATTGCTTTAATGCATATGCTTTTAGAGGTTTAAAATCTACCATGGCATTATGAGCTATATAATGCTGTACATTTTTTAATCTAATACTGCATTTATTTTATCTCATCTTTAAAAAGCATGTTGCGCTGAAGTAAAATGTATACCTATGGTAAGGAAGAATACAAATGCAATTGGGAAAACGCAGAACTAGGCTCCGGACTGGCAGGCCCTCTCCCACTCCCTTCTTCCCCTGAGAAGAAATCACTTCTCCTGAAACCCAAGTCCTGAGGCCCTAATGGGTATCATGTGTGTGACGGTGGGGATGTGGTGGGTACTCAGTGACCTCGTGACGGGGAAGGAAACTGTTCCATTTGGGGCTGTAAGCAAAAGCAAGCCCCTGCTAGTCATTAACACAGAAAAGCACAGTTTCAAGGGGCAATTACCAAATTTCTATATTCATAGAAATCCAGTTTCCCTGGAGAGAAAGGCTCAGGTTGGAACATTTATGAAGTGCCGGTTTCTTATGGAAATAAGAATTTTTGGTAATTACACAGGAGCTGCTCTTTATCTGCTTCTGCATTTTAATGATGGAGAATGGTATTTTTTTTTAGTTTCTTTTTATTATTATTATTATTATTAAAGCACACGCAGACCCACAGCATCCTTGCTGGTATCCCAGGGATCCATTCATCCTAATAGCCAAGAACGAGCTTCTGCGACCCTGCTCGGTCACACTCAGTCACTCTGCCCACCAAACCAGAGAGAGCAGAGATGGAAAAGAGACACCGTCATCACAGCTCCACGTTCTGTCTGCACCTCCCAACTCCTCCTCCGGTTCCTCCCGTCTTCTCCTTCCCCCCACCCGTCCCTCCCCGTGCCCAGCCCCCATCATGGTGCTGTGTGGAGCATGTTCATTTCTCAGGGAGTCACTTGTAGGGCAAAGAGGTTAAAGTATGAGAAATTCTGTTGCTTACACCCTTTTCTGCAACAAACCCCAACCCGGGACTCAGAAACACAAACGATTAAGCATCACCAGAGTTGGGCTCACACAACAAGGCCCCCTGCCTCAGTCTCCCCATGGCTCCTTTCCCTTCCGCTCCCAATGCCCAGTTGATAGCTTCCGATCCCGTCCCTAATCAGTCCCCTGGGACCCATGTCGGCCTCCTCCCTCCCCCTGCCCGGTACCCCATTTCTGAGACCTCACTCCAGGGAATGACTACTCTCTCCCAGGGAGGCCTGCAAAATGACACCAACCACCTTCCCAGAGCTACTTGAGCTGATTTTTAATGGTTATAAAAGAGGTCAGAGCTTGATTAAGCTTAATAGATCCATTAATTACACCAAACAAAACAAACATAATGAACATAAAAATTTACGGCCTCCGTCACCGGTTCGGATGTATCCCCTGGTCGGGCCTTGACAGATCCTGTGGAACTCATCCATCTCGACACTTTGTCGAATCAGTGGCCACAGGCTGTGTGGAGATGGTGGAGGTGGAATTACCCCGGCACCCCAGACTCTGCTGCTGAGGGCAGCACCTGGAACCGCATCCCCGGGCTGCTCATCTTTGCACCTGTCTCTCCCGCAGTCTTGGGGCAGCACGGGTTCAGGTCAGCACAATGGCCACAGAGTCCTGGTTAGCAGCTCAGCCTCTCGGGCCTCACTGCCTGGTCCAGACCCCGGCTTTACCACTTAGTAACTGCGTGGTGCTGGGCAAGTCAGCCCATCTGTCTGGCTCCGTGAAATGGGGACAGTGATAGCACCTACCCCCTGGGGTTCTTGTTGGGATTAAATGACTTAATGCACTAAGGGGTTTGGACTATTGCCTGGTGCACTGTACACGCAATGTCACCTGTGTTTATTTTGGCCTTACTGTTACTGAAGTTTGGTTAAAGACTACAGACCATCTATAGCTCCAGGATATCTTGGGGAACTTCATCTTTCTCCCTTTTCGGAAAGACAGGGAAATCTGCCCCAAAGCCACCCATCACCAAGTATTTATTAAAGTCTACTGAGTGCCTAACCCTTGGTTAGGGGCCGAGAGAGCAGCTCAGCCTCAGCAGGTGGTACATGCCCAGAAATGATTTAAAACATCAGCAAGAGCCCGGAAGGCTGTCTAATGGAGCACTTCCGATCCTGTCATTTTCCCCAGGAGGAAAAGAAGAGCCAGAGAGGTTCAAAGGGACTCGCCTGAGGCCAGGGAGCTACATAATGACACCACTGGACGAGAACCCTGGGCCCCTGACCAGTCCAAGTGTCCTTCTGTTATACCACGCTTGCATGCAACTGTGCCCACCCGCCCACCATGTGGATTATCACAAACTAAGAAACCGCATGAAGGGTGGTCGGTAAACAGAAAGTCGTGTAGGAAGATGTGAACTGAAATTGGAAACCATAACTCTCTGGCTCGGCACCACTTTCTTCAAGATCCTGATGCTTTTTGGTTTCAGAAGCAGCAGTGCCACCTCCTCCAGGCCTTTGCATGGGCTGCCCTCTCCACCTGGAGTGCCGTCCTTCCCTTCTTCGCCCCCTGACCACCTCTACTCCTGTCTCAAGACTCAGCCCAGGTTTCACCGCTTCTGCAGCTTTCCTACCCTCCTGAGACCTACCGAAAACAATGCCATCCTCACCACTTCTCAGCTCCCCTGTGCCCCTGCCATGGAGCATTCTCTGTATAGCAGTTAATGTACTTCATTGTGACTTTCTGGGGGCCTTGGTCAGTCTCTTATTCACCCAAAAAATATATTGAGCACCTACTATGTGCCAGGCACTGTCCCAGGCATGGCAGATATAGTGGTGAACTAGACAGCCATAGTCCTTGACCTCAGGGAACTTACAATCTATTAATGCTAATTTTGTCTTGTGCATCTTTGAATCTCTGTGCCCAGCACGGGGCCTCACAAAGAGTCCCTCCATGAAGTGTGATGAGGAAGGGATGCCTGGAGGAGGGGCAGAGGCTGTCTGTGGGTGGGCTGGCTGGGGAAGACGGCAGGTAGGTGGATTATTGGGAATCTCTTTACAGAGCAGGGGCAGGAGTTGTGGTTCTGCCTGGAGCCCACCCACAGGGCTTGCAACAAGCCTAGGGAGTACAGAGATATCCACTCGGTGTGGTTTAACCATCTATAACCCTCCCCATCTATTATTCCATCCTCGGATATCAGTTCCTGGTCGGTCACTCAGCCTACAAGATCCTGAAAATAGATTTAAATTATTGCTTTATTTCCCACCCAGCTCAGGGTGTTGATTTATGCTGCCCAAACAATCAAGCCTTTATCTCAGTCACCCAGCAGCTTTAGCAGCAATTTATCATGATTTACTTCTCCCTTTACCACTCGACACTGGGGCCCGTTGGCTGTGTCCTTCTTTTCTCAGAAAGATGCAGCAAGTGGGCATGAGCGATCACAGTAGCAAAGGCCAGGGCCGCTTCCTGACAGCCTAGAGTGGGGGGACGAGAGGTTGCTTCACCTGGAGGCCCTTTTATCTTGTGTCAAGTGGAAAGAATCCAGGCCTGGAGGGCAGGGGTCCTATCCCAGCTATGCTGCGAACTAACTGAGCAACCTTGAGCAAATCACTTCCCCTCTCTGGGCCTCCATCGCCCCATCTTTGACTCCCTCTGACCACTGAGGTCTTAGGAAAGGGCAGAGCCAGCTTCTAGAGCTATCACCCCGCAAGGACTCTGGCTTTTTCCTTTTAAAAGCCTAACCTGGCCAGCTCTACCCTAGCATTCCTACTCCACATTAGGGCGTGAGCTCTGCAAAACCAGCCCACCTGTGGGAACAGGTGAGCGCACCAAGCAAGAGTGGGGAGGGAAGCCCAGGGGAGCCAGAAGTCAGAAGTGCCAACCAACTTTGACACAAGACGGCCCAACCATATCCGGAGTCCAGGTTCTGCCTGCTCCCTGTTTTGTGCACCCGGGAGCTAAGAATGGTTTTCACGTGGCTGAAATGGTTTTAAAAAAAAGTCAAAAGAAGAATAACATTCCACCACACATAAATATTACATTATTAAATTTTGGTGTCCATAAATAAAGTCTTTTGGGCACACAGCCACACACGCTGGTCCACAGATTGTCTTCGGCTGCATTTGCTCCACACGGCAGAGATGAAGAGTTGCAACAGAGACCTTATGACCCGCAAAGCCTGAAATATTTACTCTCTGGTCCTTTACAGAAAAAAAGTCTGCCAACCCTTGGCTAGATGATTGGCGAGGCCAGACGTGCCCATCCTAGATGTGCCTGAGTCTGGGTTTGTGGCATTTGTTTTCTCTTTAGTTTGGGAAGGAGACTCACTCCTAGCAGGAGGAAAGGATCTCCTGAGGTTTTTAATCCGTGAAAGAAACCCCGCTGGGAGAAGCCAGAGATGAGAGACGGCCCTGAGCCTCCACCACTGGGATGGCTGGGCAGGCTGGTCCCTACCAGCCGGTAGAGCAAAAACAGCCAAGGACACTGCTTGTCAATCCTGCCCTCGCCCTGCGTACTCCTGCCTCTGAGCCTTTGCCCAAACGCACCCTCTACCTGTGCTGTCCTTCTTCCCCACCCCAAAGGTCACCTCCTCCAGGAAGGCTTGTCTCTCTCCATCCCAAAGGGCTCCATCACCCCAGAGTCCCTTCAGCACTTCATCAGAACTTCCCTGTTATCACTTATTTCCTCTACCGAAGAAGACAACAAACTTTGAAGACAACAAACTGGTTTCATCTCAGGTGGTTCCAACTGACTGGAGGTGGCTTCCCGTGTGATAAGGAGTTTGAAACTGCTCAGAAATCAGCAAAAGAGATGGTTTTGATCAGCCAGTGATGGTCGCTCCCAGCACTGGAGGGTCAGAGCCCACTGCGGGCATCTTGCCTTGCCTGCTCTGCTGTGGGCTGGGCACTGGGGAACGGTGTGAAACGCCCCCGTGAACTATGAGTTCCCAGCTAGCAGTGGCCACGTCCACCCTGGGTGCCCTGCTGTGCCTGGACCAGAGCTGGTCTCAGAGCATCCCCTACCCCACCGGGAGCTGCCAGTGACAATACCCTGACACCAGCCCTTTCAAAGGCCTCCTGGTAACTAGCACTGAAACACACCTACTTGGCCTGTTCTCAAAGAACTGCCCCACGAGGCACTGCTGGGCAGGAAACAAACCCGCATCACCAATCAGGTCACAGGAGGAAAGGAGAGGCCAGACGTGCAGGTTCCAACTTTGGGGAGGAATCCTTGGCATTTACATAGCAAACAACACCCAGGTGAGGCAGCATGTCAACAAGGCCCGGCTCAGCAGCTCCCCTGTCTTAGCATATTTTAAATGTTTGCCACATGCCAGACGTTAATATTTTAACGGCCGCACATCGCTGGCAGGCGGAGCAGTGTCCCGAACACAGTGTAAAAATTGAGTGATAATAGCCTGGCTGTACGTGAGGTCAGTGGGGCATCCCCTGAGCCCCACTGGCCCTCCCCGTGTGTGTTGAATTGCTGCGAATGGGCAGGGTTCTCCTGGCCTGTATGACCTCAAGGCAGCTCCCAGGACCCTTCACAAGCCCCTATATTGGGAGGACGAAGTGTGTGGAGGGGACCACAAACTCAGTTCTAAGCCCAGCAGCAGTGGCCTTTGTCCGATTATTCAGATAGCTTTGGATATCTGAAATCCAGCAAGGGCTTTCTTGGGGCAGGTGCAGAGGGGAATGAAAGTTCCCTCACTGATAGAATTCATCAATGAGATTAATTGATTAATCCAGTGGCTCCCAATTACTGATATTCCTTAAAACAGAAAACACGTGGCTCACACTAAATATCGCGCCCAGTTTTCCTTTCTAAAAATGCACACAAGCCAGATGAACAATCAAAAAATCCCCTCTACCATATAAGACCTTTGGAAAAAACCCTCTCTGGTTAGAAAGTCTTAGAAGCTACCTGTTACCGAAAGCTTGGCCTCCAAACTCCTCTGTGAAGCAGCATGGGGATTACAATGACAATTACCTGTTAATAACAACAGCTAGCATTGATGAGCACTTACTAAGTTCTAGGCTAGGGGTTGGCTAACTTTTTCTGTAAAGGGGGCAGATAAGAAATACTTCCAGCTTTGTGAGCCAGACTCAGTTGTACTGTTGTAACCCAAAAGTAGCAGAGACAATCCTTATAGGAAAGAGTGTGGCTGTGTTCGTTTCTTTTTTTTTTTTTTTTTTAACAAAAACAGGTGATGGGCCTGATTAGGTCCATGGGCTATAGTTTGCTGATTCCTCTTCCGGGGGGATGTGCTAAGTGTTTTAGGGACATAATCTCATTTAATTTTCATAATAACCCTAGGAGATGGGTACTGTTTTTATACTCATTTTTAGAAATAAATTCAGGATCAGAGTTAGATCTCTTGCCCAAGATCATAAATTTAATATGCAGTGTGGCTGGAATGCAAACTACTTAATTATATTGTTCTACTTAAAAGTCTTGTAAAAATAATAATACTCCTAGATGACATCTGTAGAGTGCTTCCTAGGAATCAGGTACATTCTGATGTTTTTATTTAATCCTTATAACTCTATTATTATTCCTATTTTACAGATGCCAAAACTAAGTCCAGAGAGGTGAAATGACTCGCCCAAGGGCACATACTTTATCAGTGACAGAGATCTGAACCCAGGTGGTACAGCTTCACAGCCTTGTGTCTTAACTGTTTAACTCTCAAGGCATTCTTTGAGGCAGGTCAGTGGGTAGAAAGCTCCAGGGGTTTAGGCCTCTGCTATATCATTCCCTTATCACCGATAACAATTTAAAATCCAACCCCGCCTCCCACTGTGTCCACCTATCCCCCCCGCAATAGGTCATGAGAATAAAAAGCCTACTGTGCTCTGTGGCTTTCTGGCCCTGAACACATGTGGGGTTTCCAAGGCAGAAAGGACTTGAAATCTGGATACGAAAGTCCCAGCAGTCTGCCCCACCTCCCCTTCCAGGGTGTATCGAGTCTTAGTCAATAGGTCCCTTCTGGTCCAGGCACTGGAGCCCTGGGTGGACCCTGGAGGGACAGAGGACCCGCCTGGCCAGGCGGTGCAGAGTTACCAGGGAATAGGAGTCCCAGAATAGGAGTAGCCAGTGAGCGCCCGCCGCCTGCACACGCTGCTCAGAATGACACCCAGGCATCCAGGTACAGAGCAGACAGCAATTTTCCTTTTTACTTATTGGTGCAAGGCCAGTCAGAGAGCCTGACAGGGCCCCAAACAAGCTGTCAGGAACTTCTAATTAGGGCTGAACGGCATCAAGAGTGCACACGCCCTCCAGCCTCACAATTAGCAGGACAAAGTGTCACATAGGCTGAAAGAGGAATGCCGGAAGTGGGTCTGGAAGGGGATGGGGGCGGGGAGCCAGGGGCTGAATCACTAGGTGGGCCGATCTTCCCTCTCCAGGGCTCCAGGAAAGCACTTGAATAAAGAAGGAAACATGGAGCATATCCCTTGCACCTTCAAACTCCACTCTGACTCCTTCTCACGCGCCAAATAATTCATTGAGTCCCAGGGAGGCAGCGAGTGGTGTTGAGGTCATGCACTTGAATCAGCCAGACCTAGATTCAAACCCGGACCCTCCTGTCATCCAAATTCTAGTTTCCTCACTGACCTCGAGAGGGAGTTGTGAGGATTAAAGGAGAGAACGCTTTCCACGGGCTTAGCATAGCTCCTGACACGTAGTAAGCGCTTAAGAAAGAAATGGCCGCTATTATGGTTACTGTTCCACACATTCACATTCACTAGCACCTATTATATACGTTCGGCTTTGAATACATTGAATTTTCATCCTCAACAATGGTCCGACATAGGCCTTATAATCCCCATTTTACAGATGAGGAAACGGAGGCTCGGAGGTGAAAGGACTTGCTCAGAATCATACACCTGACAGGTGGTAGATTCTGGATTCACATGGTGAAGTTAACCATTGTAACCACAATAATTGCCACCACTTTTTGCACACTTATAATGCACCAAGCACTGTGCTAAGCAAGGTAGGTGCTATTTCCCCAGACAATGCTCCAGCCACTGGCCCAGGGTTGACCAGCCTGAAGAGCTAGAAAGTGCTTCTTTGCCCTGGGCTGAAATGTACCTCTCTTACTGTCACAGCCCGTGGGTCCTGTGACTCTCCTTGGGAGATGTGCAGCCAGTCTACCCCTGATGATGTGCCAGCCCTCCAGGTGTCCAGGGACAATAATCACCCCTCCCCCAACTTATCTCCAGTTACTTCAACCGTCCCTCAATGGCTGACATATTATTTAGTTAGTTTTTATACTCAGAGGTAGCTGGACTCCTCTCTCCTGACCCCCTGCCTTTCTGCCACAGCCTGCTTCATTTTGTCAATGTCCTTTTAAACACATGATCCTGTCTTTTTTAAACACATTTTGTCAATGTCCTTGTAAACACATGGTCAGTCCAGCTACGGACTGACCGGCCTGTCACTGCCCAGAGCTCTCTCGGGAGCCTTGTCACCCTGTTGATTTAGGCTGAGATGCAGCCAATGAAACCTCTTTCTATGAGTTTTTCAGACATGCCGGTGACAAACCTCTCACCTCATCCTATCTCAATACTTTTATTCTAGAAACAGTATTTCCCATGTTTTCCTATTAGATTTCATCTCATGTTCTGCCCATAATTCTAGTCCAATGAAATTGCTTTGTATCATGTTTCTTTCACAGCAAGGAGTTAAGAGCATACACTCTGGGGTCAGATGGCCTGGGAGTAAATCCTGGTTCTACAGCTTAATCTCTTTGTCCTCAGTTTACATATCTGTAAAATGGGAATAATGATATTACCTACCTCATTGGGATGCTGAAAAAATTAAATGTTAACACGTGCAATGTGTTAGAACAAAGCCTGGCACATGGTAAGTGCTATACAGTATGAGCTATTATTTTTTATTACTATTATACAAGGTATTTATTACCCCCCTGTAGCTTTATGTCATTCACAAATCTTATTTAGTATGTCCTCCGCATCTTCACCCAAGTCACTGAGAACACATCTTAGAAAGAACAGGGGGGTCCCCACGTCCTGAGAACTTTCCCTCCAGATTGATGGCAACCGTTAGGGGTTCATTCCCCTTGGTCTTTGTTCTGTTACAAATGATCCTCATTGGATACCATCCAGCTTGTCCACAGGGGTGCCATGAAAAGTTATGACAAGTGCCACACCGAAATCTGCTTCCTAGGTCCAGAATATTCTTTTGACCTACCCGTACTTCACAAAAGAAAAAGAGGTTTGTGTGTCTGGCACGGCCAGTCTTCAGTCAGCCCACCCCGCATTCCCTTCGAGTCCACAGTCATCCACACCCCGTCTGTGTTAGAAGCTTGCCCGGGGCTGGTGCTGAGCCCCTCCGTGGACCATCTGCCACCCTCTCTTGCTTTCTCCCTTGAAAAGCAAAGCAACATTTGCCTTTCTCCCCTTACGGCCCTCTCTCCAGTTCTGCCCAGGTCCCCAGGGAGGCCTGCGGTGATTCAGCAAGCTAACCCGAGCATCTCCCCTCAGCGCCCACCAGGTGACCTCCTCAGGGCTCTGTGCCACCCTGGGCTCCCACAGACCAGGTCCTTCGTTCCCAGCCCAGCCATCCTTCTCTCAGACAGGGCTCTGTCGCCTGCCCTCTAACTCCCACGAATGTCACACCATCGGCACCCATCGGCACACCTGTACCTCGTTCTTGCTACGAAAGCCACTTTTAAAGTTCCTTCTTAAGGTCTTAATGTCATTTTTTCCCTCCCGTCTCACTTCATCTGCTGTTTAGCCCTCCTTACCCCTGCCATATGGAGCGCAATAGGTGGACCCCAAAGGTGCCTTCCCGTCTATTGAGGGTGTGAATCCCTCAGAGGCTGGATATACGGTGCTGGGGCCATGGGGCAGGTTACCTGAACTCAGGCATCACCGCCGAGGGTGGGAGGCAGGAGGGACGCAGCCTGGAGCTGTCACACGGGCTCATCTGCCTGCACGCTGGGGATGTGCCGCAGCTCCCCGCTCCGCAGGCCCTCCTGCTACTCTTTATTCATTAAAATGCTCAGATGCCGACTAACTTTATTTGCTCAGTATTTATTTCGCCAGCCTTGAAGCCAGAACAACAGGCAGCTTGATTGAAAGGTTGTCTGGTTTCATTGTCGCTCCTGTAAGTAATTCCACAGCCTCGGTGGAAATGGTATTTTATAACTGGCCAGAGCAGATATCCCTTAGTGAATTGGAATAGATATTCCTGCGTCACCTCAGTTGTCTTCTCCCTAATGCCCAGGCCTCTAGAACCACTGCCCGCTTCCCCAGCCCTTCGGCACTGGGCTCCCCCAGGGACATTCGGGGGAATGTGGAGGAACACAGGGCTTGTCTCCCTGGAATGTGACAGCCACACAGGCAGAGGGGGCGTGGCCTAGAAATGCAGCGGGAGGGCTCCAGGTTAGACCTGGGCTCATTACAAGGGGTGAGACTCCGGAATGGAAACGTGGTGGGTGAGAGGGCGTGGAGAGGCAGAGGGACGGTGTGACTTCTCCTTCTCTGGACATCCCCGAAGGTCAGGCTGGCAGAGTTGGCCCAGGCCTGCCTGGAAAAATGGCAAGCTAAGACGTGTTCTGGAGAGCATTAAAAATAGGAGGAATCAGATTCCACCAGTACTCCCTCTGCCCTCCCACCAACTTTGACTACCCCCTACTAGGAAGTCCAAGAGGCAGAGCACTTCCCCAGGTACAGCTGGGCAGGGGTCTCCATGGGAGGAGGCGGGCTGGGCCCTCCCACTGCTGTATTCCCTTTGTCTGTACCCTTGGAAAACAGAGGCTTATCGGGCAGAGCAGGCCTCTGTGCCTCGGGGACCCCAACAAGCTCAGAGTGTTTCCAGGACAGCCCCCGCCCCATCTCTGAGCCCACAGCACCTCCTTCTGTGGGATGGAGCAGGGGGCTTTGGAAGGTGGATGCGGAACAGAGGGAAGTCCATCTTCTGCCCCCGGAGAGCCGATGGTGCCTCTGATCGTGGCTCGGCAATCACCCTCTTTACTATTGTGACTAAATCAAGTTGGGTGATTTACTTCCCACTTATCTTTCCTGTTTCCGCTCCCTGTCCGATCCGCACTGTTGAACACACCAGAGTGAAAACAGATCATCCGTTCCGATCAGCTGCCGCAGAGTCGAAAAGCGCACCCCTCCTGCTGCCTCAGGGCAGAGAGATCTGCAGAAGCGGGGGAGACCCTCCTAGAGACTGGGCTGGCCCCAGACCCCAACTTCAGCAGGGGGGAGGTGGAGTGTCAAGGCTCTGTGAGCCTCTGCAGAGGGAACAGGCCGCAGTTATGCTAAAAACAAAGCGAGCGGGTGGGTGGTAGCTGGGAGCCGGCAGCACACAGTAGGCCTCACCTGGCAGCAGGGCCTGCCCCCAAGGCTTCCTGCCGTCCAGGCCTCACCCACTGTTCCCCTCACCTGTCCCAGGGTGCCTCGTGCTCCCACAGATGCTCCGGCTGGGCCTGACCTGCCAGCCCCACTTGTTTCCTGCCCCGCCCCTGGATCCACGTTGAGGGAACTGAAGAGACCTAGCCGTGCCTGACGTCCTCAGCCCGGGCTCCTGCAGCCAGGCTGGACACCCTCCCCGGGTGCACCACCCCTAGAGGGCACTGCAGCCCACAAGCCATGCCCCCACCCCTGTGAGGGTAGGACGGTATGGGGGTCCAGAGCATCGGCCCTGGGGCCAAAAGCCTGGGCAAACTGCTCGGCTTCCTTGAGTCTCAATTTCCTTATCTGTTAGAAGGGTAACAATACCCACTGTTGGCAGGATTAAATGAATCCATGTGCATCCGTGGGTGCTTTAGGAAGTGGTGTTTAAACCAATAAGCCAATTCTTCCGCGTGGGGGAAGGGAGAGGAGGGACATCACCTTGGGGGCAATTTGTTGTTGTTAGGATAGCAAAAATCACTTGGGTGACTTATTTATATTTATTTCATATTATATTTTGTATTTATGTAAATATAAGGCCCCTGAGATGCTCCTGACCCAAGAAAAGGGTGTATCAGGATGCTTTCTCTGTGTATTAGAAAGGCTTTCCCTCCAGGTGTATAGACTGTGGGAAGGTGGGCCATTTATAGGAGGAACTCGAGGGCCTTCTGGGAGGGAGAAGCCCAAGACTTCAGCCCTTTCTCTGTAAGGTCTGAAGTTAAAGCTATCTGTTGTGTAAGCTAGGGCGGCCCTGCAGAAGCTCTGATGGAAGGAGAAGACCCTAAGAGTCACAACACAGGACTCACAGTGAGGGAAGTGGGCAGCAGGGCTGGTGACCTGCTCAACCACCAGTATCAGAATGAGCTTTGGGAATGACGATGAGACCCTGACCTTGGATCCAAGGTGTGGGGGCCTCTGGACTTGTAAGGGAGCTGGACCAGCAGCAGCAACCTGTAAGAACAGGAGGCCTTGGGCTAGCAGCCAAAGCAAAGCTTGGTGTATTGTACCCCAGTGGCATTCAGCCTGATGTCAGGCACACAGCATTCAATAAATGTTGGCTCATTAATAATGAGGCTAGTTGGTATTCTTTGAATGTGTGCTATGTGCCAGATAGTTCCATAGCTTTAACACTCATTGAATCATTTAATTCTAACAAAACTCTATTCAGTAGGTACTATTCTTACCTCCAACTTTATAAAGATACAGAGGCACAGAGAGGGTCAATAATTTACTCAAAGTCACACAGCTGGGATTCAAATCCAGCTTCACCATTATCACTGTTGACGGCAAAAGTTCTCTGTCTTCCCCCATTCCAACCACCAAGACCATGTCAACTCTTTGAAACACTGTAGATTAAGAGGATCCACAAATTACAGACAAGCCTCAGGAAAACAGCAGGTCAGTGCCCAAGGGCTGACAAGGATCCCAGCACCTTCCCTCTGCCCTTACCTCCCCCAGCACCCCAAGCAAAGCCCTCTCTCCAGAAAGGGTGGATTTACTTACTCTTTCTAGATTAGATGTGACTGCAGAGTTTAGCACATTACTTCTCCTGATGTATTTGCATTTTAACTTGGGACAAATTCTTAAGTCAAAGGCATGAACCTCTAATGGTAGAATATCAGAGCCCAGTGAGGTGAGGGATTACAGCCAGGCAAACACTGGCAGGGAGCAAGAGTCCCTTCGTGCATGTCTAGACACAGCCCATGTCAGAAGCAGAGACTGGTCTGCTTGGAGAAGTTCATCCTGGCTTGTGCTGCAACAAGTTATGTGTAAAGAATGAAGAAGGGTGAGAGCACAGGTGAAGGGGGTGGGGCTGGTAGCCCTCCTGGGTCGGGGGGTAGAGGGCCACTACGGAAGGCTTCTACCCAAGATAGTATCTGAGCCAACGCTTAAAGATGGTGGGCTCAGGGGATCATTCCCATTGTCATCAGTAAACAGTCCATGGGCTAACATGGGAAAGATGAAGCCAAGGGAAGGAGAATTCTTGAGGATGATTTTGTAGGATGGTCTGGGAAGAGGGAGCAGTGATTTGTTGCCCCCAGGGAACCCTGACATCAGAATAGTTACTTAATATCAGCAAACTGAATCCAGAAACACGTAAGAAATGATTATATACCATGACCAAGTGGGATTTATCCCAGGAATGCAAGGCTGGTTTAACATTAGAAAATCAATTAATGTAATACACCACATCAGTAAAATCAAGGGAAAAACCCACATGATCATCCAATAGATAGAAAAAGCATTTGACAAGATCAACATCCCTTCACGATAAAAACACTCAACAAACTAAAAATAGAAGGAAATTCCCCCAACTGATAAAGAGCATCTACAAAATATCTAGACTTAACATCATATTTAATGGTGAAAGAGCAGATGCTTTTCCCCTAAGATCAGGAACAAGACAAGGATGTCTATTCTCAGCACTTCTATCAACATTGTACTAGAGGTTCTAGCCAGGGCAGTTAGGCAAGACAAAGAGATAAAAGATAAAAGCCATCCATATTGGAAAGGAAGAAATAAAACTATCTTCTTTCTATTTGCAGGTGACATAATCCTATATAGAAAAAAATCCTAAGAAAAATCCACTGAATGTTATCAGAACTAATAAATGAGTTCAGCAAGGTTGCAGGGTAAAAGATAAATACACAAAAATCAATTGTATTTCCATACACTAGCTATGAACAATCGCATCAAAAAGAATAAAATACATAGGAATAAATCTAACAAAAGATGTGCCAAACATATACTCTGAAAAGTACAAATGTTATTGAAAGAAATTAAAGAAGACCTGACTAAATCGAAAGACATCCCACGTTCATAGACTGAAATACTTAATACTGTTAAGATGGCAATATTCCCCAAATTGTTCTACAGATTCAACACAGTCCCTATCAGAATTCCAGCTGGAATTTTTTGTAGAAATTCACAAGTTGGTCTTAGAATTAATAAAGAATTGGGAGGGACCCAGATTAACCAAAACAATCTTGAAAGAGAACAAAGCTGGAGGATTCACATTTCCTGATTTCAAAATTTACTACGAAGGTACAGGAAACAAGATGGTGTAGTACTGGCATAAGAATAGAAATTTAGATCAATGAAAAAGAAACGAGACTCCATAAATACTCTCTTACAATTAAGGTCAATTGATTTTTGACAAGGGAGCCAAGATCATTCAATGCAGAGAAAGAATAGTCTTTTCAACAAATGGTGCTAGGACAACTGGATATCCACATGCAAAAGAACGGAGCTGGACCCCTACCTTATACCATAGACAAAAAACCTGACTCAGATCCAAGATCTAAACTTAAGAGCTAAAAATATAAAACTCTTAGAAGAAAACATAGGGGTAAATCTTCATGACCCTTTGCCCATATTTTAATTGGGTTATTTGTCTTTTTATTATTCAGTGATAAGAATTCTTTATATATTCTAGATATGAGTCACTTTTCAGTATACAATTTGCAAATATTTTCTCCCATTCTATTTGTTGTCTTTTCCCTTTTTGATACTGTCCTTTGAAGCACAAAACATTTTAACTTGATGAAACCTGATTTATCTATTTCTCCTTTTGTTGTTTGTGCTTTGGGTGTCATATCTAAGAAACCATTGCCTAATTTCTCCAAAGAAAATATACAGTTGACCAATAAGCACATGAAAAGATGCTCAACATCATTTGCCGTGAGGGAAACAGAAATCAAAACCACAATGAGATACCACTTCACACCCGTTAGGGTGGGTGTTGTGCTAGACAGAATAAAAAAAAAAAAAGACTGCCTACCCTGTCCTACCTTAGGGAAGTAGTTAATCATGGAAAGATCCCTGAGATCTACTTTAGCAAACCTAGTCCAGTAGAAAAATCTGTAGCCCTCTGGTTTACCAGAGTTGTGATTCCAGGGCAGGGTAGGTGTTGCCCTCCCACAGCCCAAGGTCCCCAACATGGACATTGGAAAACCATCCACAAAGACCCCCGTTTACCTGGCCAGCTAGTCTCCCACTGTTCCAGCCTCACAGCACACAGGGCATAATTCTGAACTACTGAGGTTGTCTACATACCCAGGCTGCCCCTTCTCCCTGTAAACCTCCTTTACCCAACTCTTACACATCCTTCAAGACCCCACTCAGGTGAAGCTTCCCTAAGTGACCACCCTGAACCTCAGAGTCTGGGCAATTTGCCCTCCCTCCTGCTTCCCCAGGCTCCCCAGCTCCTTGAAGATACTCTTCCCATCATTTAACATCACAATAAATACAACCATTCCATGTCCCTGTCAACACAGCTTTCAAGCTCCTTGAAGGTAAAAGCCATCTCTTATTTGCCTTTGTAGCATTAGTATCTAGAGTGTCTGGCTCACAGCAGGTGCTCAGTAATGTGGATTAAACAGCCTGACAGGCCATTTTTCCAGCCTGAACCTGGGAAGACCCAGCTGGACACACAGCAGTGAGGAAGGTAAAGCATCAGGACTGGAGGGAGAAGAGGGGGGACTCAGCACAGCCCACACAAGGCCTGGATGGGGTGTCATCCTCCTCTTCCTCTCAGCAGGTTCCCTCCGTGCTCAATGGCCTCTTTCTCCTCCAGCTGTCATCCAGCCCCAATGTCAGAGCTGCTACCCCTCCCAGGAATAGTTACATACAACCAGCTGACTTGAAGACTAAAGAGCTTTGGAAGGAAGGAAAGAAGAACATTGATTGAGCATCTCCTGTGTGCAGGTCCTGTGCCGGAAACTTTCACATAGATTATATACTTTATTCCTCAAAATAAGCAAGTATCATTATTTCTCATTGTTCCAGATAAAGAAACGTGCCCAGTTACCAGTGAGGGTGGGGGGATGCAATATAGGGGTGGGGGAGTGGGAGATACAAACTACTGGGTGTGAGATAGGCTACAAGGACATACTGCACAACATGGGGAATAGAGCCAATATTTTGTAATAACTGTACAGGGAGTGTCACCTTTAAAAATTGTATAAAAAATTTAAAAATAAATTTAAAAAATAATTTAAAAATTAAAAAGAAACCTTAAAACAGTTTGAACCAATTTCAATTTTAACATATATTAAAATTCTTTTAACTTTAGCCATTTTGACACCAACCCCATCATTCTTAACTAATTTTAAAAAAGAAAGGAAGGAAGGAAGGAAGAGGGAAAGAAAGAGAAGAAGGAATGAAGGACGGAAAGAAGGAAGGAAGGAAGGAAGGGAGGAAGGAGGGAGGAAGGAAGGAAGGAAAAGGGAGTGGGGAGTGGGTGGGGGGGAGGGGGGAGGGAGAAGTGTGCCCAGGATCCCACTGATAGTGACAAGCAGGACCGGAATTCAAATCTAGGTCTTCCTGGTCCTAAGGACCCTGCTCCCCTATTTCACACACAAAGACCTCTTTTTGGTTCTGTTATTAACAAGCTTTGTGACCTGAGGGGGAAGATCACTCCTCTGGCCCCAGTTTCCTCCATTATAAAAAAGAGGAGTGTACATGACCTGTAAGGCCCCATCCGGCTCTGACGCTGACTGTTGGATGAATGGTGGAATTTCGGTCACCGTGAGGGGTCCTGAGGATAGAGCACTGAACTTGCCCAGAACGTCTCAGACCACACACGGAAAGTCAGCTCAGCCCACATCAAACCCAGCACCCAGACAGGAAGGGCCAGGGCCTGAGTCCCTTCCCAAGGTCTGTGGGAGGCAGCTGGGGTTGCTCTCAGCTCTTTCCTTCTGGAAAGTGCATGGTGACTGCCGAGCTTCCTTGGGAGCCAAGCATGAAATCCGGAAAAAGCCAGGAATTATTATTATCATTATTATTGTTATTATTGCATGTAAATTGTGCATGACTAACTCCGAAGGTGGGGCACACTTTCTTTTTCCAGATCCTGCAATCATCGGTATGATAATAATAAAAAAAAAAATTATGTGCTTCAAAACATGCCCCCAGCACTGCCCTATGTTTTCGTCTAACTGTTCCCAGAGCTTCCAAGAGCCACATTTAAATAAAATGAAGCAATTATTTAGTCTGCAATTAAAGATCGCAGCGATTTATTTTTAAGTAGGAATATCATCACTGGGGGTGAACTGGCAAGAAAGGAGGACAGGAAGGGCTGTGGCCGAGGTGGAGGCAGGGAGGAGGAGCAGGGACCAGGGACAGCCAGGCTGGGGTGGGCGGGGAGCGGGGGGGCCGCTGACTTGCCAGAGGCTTTCAGGCCCAGCCCTTGGGAAACTCAGAATGAGTGGATGGGGAACTGGGAGGAGGGTCCATGGCCCTGCGAAGCCTTGGAAACCCGAGCAGCCAGCCCTTCTGTGTCATGAAACTCCTGTTGAACATGCTTTAAAATGTTCAGCATCTGGGACTTCCCTGGTGGCACAGTGGTTAAGAATCCGCCTGCCAATGCAGCGGACACGGGTTCGAGCCCTGGTCCAGGAAGATCCCACATGCCACGGAGCAACTAAGCCCGTGTGCCACAACTACTGAGCCTGCGCTCTAGAGCCCGCGAGCCACAACTACTGAGCCCGTGTGCCACAACTACTGAAGCCCGCGTGCCTAGAGCCCGTGCTCCACAGCAAGGAAGCCACTGCAATGAGAAGCCCACGCACCGCAACAAAGAGTAGCCCCTGCTCACCGCAACTAGAGAAAGCCCGTGTGTAGCAACGAAGACCCAATGCAGCCAAAAATAAATAAATAAATAAAATTAAAAAAAAAAAAAAGTTCACCATCTGGGCCTCGCGCAGTGCCTGGCACACAGTAGGCTCCCTACAAATCACCAATGAATGGTAGAAGAGGCAGAGATCTGGACCCGCACGCCCTCGCTTAGAGGCGCCAGGTGGGGCTCTGTAAGTGTAGGCTCGCTCTTCATGGGTATCTGCTCCCCACAAACGGCTGCTTCGTCCCCCTGAGCATCGGGGTGGTAGACTCAGGTGGCGGCAGGCTACTTGGCTGACTACTAAAGGATTATAGATAAACTGCCAGTGACTGTTGCCCTAATCCCACAGTCACACGGTCCTCAGGGGAAAGCAGTCTGGCACGTGGTCCCTTGACGAGTCCTGGAAGGAAGTGTGCAGCTGGGGAGGGGACAGGGAGAGGGGGTGGGAAGAGAGCCCTCCTAGGTCTTGGGATTCTGGAGCCAACTGTATGAGTCTTCCCTTTTGGGGGACCATCTGGAAAAGTCACCTCTTCTCTAACCTCCCCAAGCCACTACCCAGACAGTCCCTGCAGCTGTTGGGACATCCCCAAAAGGCACAAGCTGTCACCTGATTTACTTGGCGCTGAGGTGACGAGTCTTTCCCTCGCAAGCAACACCACTTAAGGGATGGGGAAGCCAGCGGCGGGACGGGTGTGGAGAGAGGAAAGGCCAGCTGGAGCCCCCCTCAATCTCTGAGACACCTGAGGTCCTCAGAAAGCCCTGCTTGCCCCTCTCCCTCCCTCTCCCTCCCTCACCCTGGTTGCTCTTGCTACCTGAACTCACCTCCCCAGCCCGGGCTCGCCCATCCCTAGCCAGCGCCAAGCTCTCTGTGGACCCGGGCCACCTCCAACTCTTCCTCCCACTCCGCCTGGCCGACTCCTACTCCTATTTTGAAGCCCCTGCCGCATGGGCAGTTCTGCAGAGGTCTTCTGGGAAGCCCACCCCTCCACCCCTCTTCTCTCCCATGAGCTCTTCCTCCGCGGCGCCTGTGTTTGGTTAACATCTGTTTCCTGCTCTCTTCTGTAAGCTCTGTGGAGGCAGGTACATGACTGTTTTGCTCCGTAAATATTTGTTGAGTAAATGATTTGTGGGTGGAGAGGTGGCATGGGGAAGGGGAGGGGGAGGGGAGAAGAACATGGCTTAGGAGGGCTAAGCCTGGGGCTGAGCTTTGGAGGGTTAGGACTCAGACATGTGACCACCCGCAGAAGACGGGGCATGGTGGAGCTGCTGTGTGGCCCCCCTGGGTGGCTGGTCACCTTGCCATGAGAAAGCCCGGGGTCTGGGGACTATTTAATGGGAATCCAGGTCACACTGCAGAAGGCACTTCACCACTCCACCTCAGTCCACACAGGGGGCCCCTCCTGAGGAACCAGGACCACACTGCATATCTGGGGAGGCGGAGGGTGGGGGAGACGGACTGTCTGGGTCCCACAGGGTATCCCTTCCCAGGAGCTCCCAGCCTCAGCCCCCACTGGGAGGCCAGGGAGGAAGGAGGCCGAAGGGGAGAACTCTGCCTGGATACGCCAAGCGCTGCGTCCAGGTCATGAGAACACCAGAGGCAGAGACACGATGTTAGTTTCCAAAGGACTTTCACATTCGTTACCTTATTCCAAAGCTCAAAGGGCCTGTATTACTACCCTCATTTTATAGAGAGAAAACTAAAGCTCGGAGAAGATGCAACATTTGCTCAAGGTCACACAGGTTAAAGGGGCAGATCCAAGACACCTGCCCCTGGAGAGAGTAGTGCGCGTGCGTGTGTGTGTGTGTGTTCAAGAGGGGAACAATCACCCCTTTAAAAAGCACATGAAAAAATAAAACAAGAAAAAGTCTGGACCTCCATAGAAAGAGAGGGGAACACAAAATATCTTTTTCTTTTCCCAGAACGGCAGCCTGTGTGAGCCTGCAAGGCCCTCACATCTGTCTCCTCATACAAAATGAAAGAGGTTTTGAAAAACAAGAGGGGCTGTAATAAAGCATAGACTGTGTTGGGAGCGTAGCTGTGCCCAGCGTGTCCTGTCACTGTCACCACCGCGGAGACAGTGGCCAGGCTGTTCATGCATCCAGGCTTGCCTCCAACTCCGAGGCTCCCGGGGAGGCGCAGACAGACGGACACATTTGGGCAAGACTGAGGGAGGAGCCAGGAGGCCCAGAGCCCAGCTATCCGAGAGCAAACACAGCTCCTACCGTGAGCAAACAGGGACCCACACTCCTACAGTAATACTACGATTCCTACTCGGAACCTAACCCCAACCATAGGGCTCCCTGGAGCCCGCCCAGAAATCACAGACTGGCAAGGTCGCTTAACAGGGCTGTATTAGGTACCTACTGCTGCATAACAAAGTACCCCCAGACTGCGCAGCTTAAGACGACTATCATCTATAACCCCACACAGTTTCCCAGGCCGGGAATCAGGGGTGGCCGGGCTGGGTAGCTCTGGCTCGTGAGTTGTACATCTGTTGGCTGTGGCTGTGTCTCCTCCATGTTCAACTCCATTCATCTCCAGCTTACTCACGGGGCTGTATCAGACCTCTGTTCCTTCTGGCTGTTGGCTAGAGGCCTCAGTTCCTCGCCACGTGGGCACCTCCCTATGGCCGCTTACAACCCGCTGGCTGCCCTTCCTCTGAGCCAGTGACCCACGGGCGGAGACCAAGACAGAAGCCGCAGTTGTTTATTACCCAACCTCGGAAGGGACCTCATCACTCTTGTCATACACTGCTGGTCACACAGACCAACCCAGGTACAAAGTGGGAGGGCATGACACAAGGGTGTGGATATAAGGAGGGGAGGCTTTGGGGGTCATCCTGGAGGCTGTCTACCATGGGGGTGCTGTAGCATTTGTGCTGAGTCAGCCGTTCACTGGGTTTGGCATCCCTGGCCCTCCCCTCTAAATGCCAGTGGCTTCCTCCAGTCATACTACAGCTAAAACACCCCCCGTCCTCCCCTCCCCCACTCCCCTACTCCCTCCACCCCACACACTTCCAAAGCTTCACAGGACCACTGGCTCCATCCCCTCGTTTTACTGGTGAGTAAATGGCTTTGGCAGTAATGCAGAGGAAATCTGTAACATGGGAGAGCAGAGCAACCACGACCAGGGTCACTCAGATGCACAGCCCACCTCTTCGAGCTGTTGTAAATGTGGGCAAGTTATCTGTCACCCTTCCCCTTGAGGTTCTTGATCTGGGAAACGGGGGTAAAAGACCTAGCTTGTAGAGTTGTTGTGAGGGGTAAACGAGATCATGTGTGTCAAGCCCCCAGCACAGAGTAAGCACCCAACAAACCACAATACACGGCACTGTTATCAGGCTCCTGCCAGAGATGTGCAGTTTCTTTAATATCCACTGCTTAAGGGGGCGGCGCCGACCAGCTGAAAGAACGCTCTCTTGTGAATTAGGAAGCTCAACCTCTGTTCTTCGCTTTGGGTGAGTTGCTTTAAACTTTCCTGGGCCTCAATTCCCTTAGTTATAAGTTAGAAAAAATCATTTTCAGTTATTTTATCCTTTCCAGTAAATCTATGATGAAAAAGAAAGAGTAGGTGCAAAAGGACTTTCAGGATTTCAAGTTGGAATGTAGGGAACAAGGGCCAAGTTCTGTGTCTGCTTCATTTTATGTCTCCATTGAGTTGCGTCAGTCAGTCAGTCAGTCAGCAAGGATACACTGAGTGCCCACTCTGTGCCAAACACTAGGCGAGTGAGCCACACACAAAGCAGATCACAGGATGATGCTTTCTGGGACCGGCACAGGGAGCTTCATGCCTACAGCGCAGAGAACAACTACCATTCTAGGAGGCGTGCTGGTGCACATGTGGAAGTTCTGGAATCTGGGATACATGGCACAATGATGGATCCATATAAGGTGCTGTTTATTATGATTAAAAAGATAGTAGTCCAGCTCAGAATCAATGACATTCTACAATCCAGCAACCATGATGGGTTCATTTGTTGGCCCCTGGGAAGGCTTCACTGAGAGACAGATGCAAAGAGGGATTTATGAAGGATGACTTGGGCTTCCCACGTCGAGAAGGGTGACCCAGGCAACACGAACAACTAGAGCGAGGTCAGAGAGGCGTGAGATGGTGTGGTCCAGGGCCTGGGAGAAGTCCAGCGGGTGGAGATATTTATTACATAGACAGTGAGGAGTCATGAAAGGTTTAAAATCAGACAGCGATATGATCAGACCTCTCTTTTAGATAGAGGTGGAAAGAAATTGGAGGCACTGAAATCAGTTAGGAGGCGATTGTAGGTTGCATGGGTGAAAGATGATGGCTGCCTGAAACTTGCAGAATGTAGGTTACTCAACAGCTGTTTATGTTGAATGATTGTGTGTGAGTATACATCTATATACAGGTACACGTTATACACTGTTCTAGAATAGGACGATTTCAAATGGCATCTATTCATTTCTTCACCACCCACACACTCTGAACTCCTTTCTCACCTTCTGCCGGCACCCCAGCGATTCCTACTTTCTCAGTACTTTTCTCGCTAGAATCTTCCCAGCTTTCCAAACAGGATGAAACCTATTTTGCATTCTAGGTCATTCCCTCCCTACAAAGAATTTTGTGGGTCTAGCAGTAATTAGCTCACTGCTTCTCAAGTCTTCCCTTGGATGCTGACATCAGCCAGACCCCTCTGGCTGACGTTAGCATTAGTCATACAACGTCAATGTCAACCACACTCCGTCCTCACCTGCTATCCTGTGTCTGTGCACATTTAGTCCCAGGTACACTGCTCTCTCTATAAAATGTACCTACACGCATATTCATAAAAATACGGACTCTTGGCTTTTCCACTGAGATTCCAGGTCCAAAGCCTTGGGTGCCCGGGCATCTCTCCCTGGTTCTGCAAGGGTTTCCAAGGTGCCCAGAGAAGGAGTTTAGCATAGGCCTCCACATGACCTGCGGCAGCCCCTGTGCTGCCCGGAGGTTTCCGCCAGTATAACCATACCTCTGTTTTGGAGGGGGGGCAGACTTTGATGGCTACCAGGTATCCAGCCAGAAGTCGCCCTGTACCATCAGTCCCTTTCCCCCTATCTTCGTAATTTTTATGATAAGAGATGAAGAAGTGTGTTGCTACATCCTAGAAGGAGGAGACCAGAAGAAGATTCCACCAGAAGACAGAAGGAAAACACCTGTCGCCCAGGGAAGAAATGACCAGCTGAAAAGCACACTACACAGCTAGCAAACAACTCGCAGCTCTCATCTGATCCTCCAAACAACATCCCAGGGTACCAAAAGCAGGCATTTCCACTCCTAGGTGATAAATGAACTAAGGCACAGAAAGGGGGAGGTGACAGGCTTAAACTGCCGCCACTAATAAGAGGCAGAGAACGGATCTGAACCCTGGTCTCCTGTCTCCCATCGCACAGGTTACCACGAAATACCAACCTAGGACAGCAGTTCTCAAGGGTGGTCCCGCAGCAGCAGCACCAGCGGCACTTGAGAAAGTGCTAGAAATGCAAATCCTTGGGCCCCATCCCAGACTTACTGAATCAGACACTCTGGCGGTGGGATCCAGCAATCTGCGTTTTAACAAGCTCTCCAGCGGAATGGGACGTGCACACAAGTTTGAGAACGCTCTTCAAGGACGTGGAGATGGATAACGAGATAAGACAAATAATCCCAGAAAGCCTACATATGGCCAGGAAGTGGAGGTTGCTTACTTCAACTATACACAGTGTGAGTCCTCTCACTGAAGTCAACCTTAGTCACCCACTGTACCTCTAGAGTGTATTGGACACTGTGTACGGTTATTCAGGTTGTGCACTGCACGACTCAGAAGAAACAGTGCCCTTGGAGATGCGCTGCAGAGCCACCTGTGGTGGCCACGCTGCTGGTCTCACATGGTGGTGGCAATGGGCAAAACAAATTGACCAGAAACAGGATGAGGAGGTGGAACCCAGCATCGTCACACACTCAGAGTCATTTGGTTCTAATTCTAGAGCACCTGGGCTCCTCACCACAGACCCAGCGCCAGTTCCCTTGGAGATGGTACATCTCAACCTCTACACCAATCCATCTGTTCAGACAGTTGGGCACACGATCCTCATCTAGAGTTTAGGGGATGTGATGTGGACCAGTCCAGAAGAAAAATCAGTGAGTAGAGATTCCTGAAAGGGATGTTTTTGACAAAGAGCCAAGTGAAGAGAGAACAGGCTGTCTTGGGAGAGAGGGGTGGCCTGGTCACAGGGGAGATTCAGGAAGAAGTTGGACAATTACCCACAGCAAGGGAGGACCAGGTTCCTTACATAGATTATTTTATCTAATCATGGGAATGGCTCTGTGAGATCGATGCTTTTAACCCCACTTCATTGATGAGGAAGCTGAGGTGTAGACAGCATACAGAATTTGTCCTCGGTTGTGCAGCCAGTAAATACCACAGTCAGAATTTAGACTTGGGCCATCCAACACTAGGGTGACCGACTATCTCAGTTTGTCTGGGACGGCTCCTGGAACATGGAACTTTCAGTGCTAAACCAGGAAATTCCTGTAAACCGGGATGAGTGGTCACCCTGCCTAACACTGAGAGTTCTCCAGCTCCAGCAGCAGTCAGTGGACTTCATTACTGATGCCGAAAACCTCTGTCCAGCTGCATGCTGCCCAGGTATCCTGGGAAAAGCTCACTCTTGACACACTTCCTCCCTGACCTTGCCTCTTTGGCTTCCCGTGATGCCAGCAACCTAACAACGTGTGGAGAAGGAACCAGCCTGGTCTTAGGAGGCGGCAAGCCCTCGCCATGGCCACCCTGTTCTGAACCTCCCTGACTCCGAGGTTGCATATTTACTGTTCAAGAAACAAACGAGGCCTGCCAATGACCATGGCCATGGATTTGCTGCTGGCACACTAGCATCTCCCAGAGAAGTATGCTGATGGGGAGCCACAGCTGGGCTCAGCCGGGAAGACCTGCACGTCTGAGTCTGGCTCAGCCGGCTCAAGGTCAAGGGTCTCCCTGTGGCAAGTGCTTGGGCAAGTGCAGGCTCCCCCCATGGGTCTTCTGACCCAAATGGAGCCATCAGGCAAGAGGAAGGGGGTTTCCTTGCTTGAGGAGAAAACGGGGAAGGACATTTACCTTGCACCTACTACATGCCAGCACCTTTGCTTTGTACTCTTCTTTGTAAGTATTCATACCAATCCTGGAGGGGTGTGTGCTTCTGGGAGGGAGGGTGTGCCACCCACCAGAGATCTGTGCGTCCCCATCCACAGTGTGGAGCTGTTGCTGGGCAGCAACTGCCCGGCCAGGGATTCTGTTTCCCAGACTTCCTGACATCTCAGTGGGGCATGTGACTGAGCCCTGGCCCATGGGACGTGTGTGGAAGTGATGACCACCAGCCCAGGCCTGGCCTACCCAAACCCTCCCCCCCCACCTCCTCCTCTACATTCTCTCTCTCCTGCCAACTACCCCTGGATGGTGGCATCCAGTTGCAACCTTGAGATAGTGGATCCTAAACACAGTGGACCCTCGGTTAGTCTGGATCCCTGGATGACCATGTGGAGCAGACGTCACTGCTCATCGGATTCTTCATCAGCAATTGTGTTAAACCACTGACATTTGGGGGTTTTCTAATACTATAACAGATTGTATCACCTTAGTGATTAAAGTTTTATTCCCATTGACAGATGAGAAAACTGAGGCTCAAAGATGCTCGGGACTTTCCTAGGAATACAGAGGAATTAGGGGAGGTGGAACCCCAATCTCCTGTTCCGTCCACTTCTCCAGCCTCCTCCACACAGCATAATGCTCTTCGTGTTCAAGCAAGTACAGCTTCCCTCCTCCCTGAGGCTGCAGGCTTCTGCACTCCGGTCCAGGACCCCTCAGCATCACCAGGAGCCTGAGGGCTGCCTGCAACCTGAGGGAGGCTGGATGCCAATGCACACCTGCTCCACACCTCAGGCAACGCCTGGGCTGAGCTTCGTATCACCTTCATGGTGGGACAGAGGGACACGTGGGGAACGGCAGGGTGCACGCTGGCATCCACTGGGTTTTGTCCCTACTGGATGGTCATGATCTGCTTCCATGCTGCAGAGGGCTTACTCTGGAGGAAGCAAAATGAGGCGTCATCTCTCCTGGGCTCCAGCTCCCTGACGATGGGCCTTTGGACGGGCCCCTGGCCCCCTGCGAGGTGACAGCACACCTTCTCATACTGGGTTCACATGGATCTAAGAGAGTCTCAGGGACGCTTGGATGAGGAATTATAAAACCCAACAAAAGGGACTTCCCTGGTGGCGCAGTGGTTAAGAATCCGCCTGCCAATGTAGGGGACACGGGTTCGATCCCTGGTCCGGGAAAATCCCACATGCCGCGGAGCAACTAAGCCCGTGCACCACAACTACTGAACCTGCACTCTAGAGCCTGCAAGCCACAACTACTGAAGCCGCGTGCCACAACTACTGAAGCCCACGCGCCTAGAGCCTGTGCTCTGCAACAAGAGAAGCCACCGCAATGAGAAGCCCGCGCACCGCAACGAAGAGTAGCCCCAGCTCTATGCAACTAGAGAAAGCCCGCATGCAGCAACGAAGACCCAAAGCAGTCATAAATAGATAGATAGATAGATAGATAGATAGATAGATAGATAGATAGATAAATAAATAAAACCCAACAAAATGGCTTAACCCATGGCATTCAAGGGAAAGCCTAGATTTGAACCCGAACTCCTCACTCCCAATCTGGGGATGACGGCACAAACATGGAGCTGATTCACCGACAGAGCTGAGGACCCAGGCCATGCCAGAGGCTCATTTGGGCACACTGGGGGGCGCTGTGGCCATTCGGGGCCCCCACCTCAACCCTGGCTGTGGCACACTCCCGCTCACTAACACTGAATCTCAAATGATTTGAAAAGTAACAGGATCCAGTCCATCTGGTGACACCCTGGGCTTGGAGGGAGTGGAGGTGGCCGGGTGGAGTGTGCCTGGGGTGAGACAAAACGGGGCAGCTTCACACAGGGAGCCAAGGTGAGGCCCTGCAGCTGGGCAACCCCCAGGGCCCCTGCACTGTGCACACACACCCAGTTACTCCCAGTAAATGGAGTTCCCAGTTACTCCATTTACCAACAAATGTGCGGGGCATTTGGGCCGGTTTACCCCCTCAGCTCCAATTCTACCCTTAGAGAGTCAATATATTTGGATGAGAGAAACATATCTGGAGAAGAAGGCCGCTGGGGGCAGGGCAGGCGCTGGTCCTCTCTCTGAGAACCGGCTGTCTAGAATCTGTCCTTGGCGTACCAAGGGACCCGTGTCAGACAACAGTGATGAACACCTTGCAGCTGGGTTACTCGTGATGCTGTGGCCTCAGGTGGCCTCTCCCTGTCTCCTGAATGTCCCTTCTGGGAGGGCATCTATGGAAATGCTCACTCTACTCTTCCTTCCATCCAGCCAGCCAGCAAGTATCAAGAATCTGCTTTGTGCCAAGCCCCGTGCTAGGGTGAGGGAATACAGAGGAAAATAAGACACGGGTTCTTGCCCCCAAGGCACTCACAGTCAACAGGGGAGGCAGACAAGTAAACAGGCCACACAACACAGCCTCAGGTAGCAGAGACGAGGAGCAGACCCGGGAGAAGGTGGTGGGAAAGAGCAGGAGGCAGGCAGAGGCTGGGAGGGAGCCGCAGGAGACAGCCGGGCCCGGAGGCGGAGGCCTAGGAGGCGGCGGAGCGGGGTGCCGGGCAGGAGGCCAGCTCAGTCCCCCTGAGGGCCACAGGCACAACTTGGCTGCACACACACACGTGAGCAGGAACAGACACAGGGCCCAGCTGTGACCCACTTACACCCCATGCCTCCCAGAGATCCCTCAGCCCTGGACACTTCCAGCCACACCCGTGTGCAGCCAGGGCCCTCTGTCTTCCCAAGCTCCCAGGGACCCGGCTGCTCACCAGCCCGCCGGTTCCCTGAGATGCAGGATGCTGAGTGGAGCCCGGGACCCTGGGCCACCTCATCTCCCGCTCTCCGGCATAACCACACGCTTGACCCCTGGCCCGGCTTCCGGAGGAGCAGGTCCTTCCCGAAGCCCAGATCCTCTGAGCATTCTCTCCCTTCCTCTCCAACACGCCTCTGCCTCTCCCTTTCTCATTTAATTTAGAGCTTGCTGGGAGAGAAACACCTTGTGTGTATCCTTAACAATGAACCCTTGGCGATTAAGGGGCAGAATTTAATACCCATTAGCACACCAGCAGCCTGTTTCTGGCCTGCAAGGACCAGTCTCCTCCCTACACCTATATGGGGAGAAAGTGGCTACCGGCCACCCCTCCCACTCTACCCCACTCCAGAAGAGAACTCCTCTTTCAAACTCTGGCTCCTTCTGTCTCCTGGACAAGCTAGCTCATCAGCCTCAGTTTCTTCATCTGTCAAATGAACATAATCAGACTGTTTACCCTAAGGCTGCTGTGAGAGTTAGATGAGGTAATGTGTGAACAGTGCCCGGTCCAGCGCCTGGCTCCTCGAGATAATATATATTGCTAACCACGTGCTACGTACTGCTCAGTGTTTCACCGGGGTTATCTCAACGAAATCTCACTACAACCCCTTGAGGTATGGACTATTATTATCCTCATTTTATAGCTAAAGCTCAAAGAGGTTAAGCAACTTGCCTAAAGTCACACAGTAAGCGGTCGAGCCAGGATCCAAACCCAGACAGTCTGGTTCCGGAGTCCAAGTTCTTGATCACCTCAGTGTGCTGCCCAAAGCAGGACCTCTCAAACCTTAATGTGCTGAAGCAACCTGTCTTGTTAAATGCAGATTCTGATCCTGTAGGGCAGGGTGGGGCCTGAGATTCTGCATTTTGATAAGCCCCTGGGATGCCAGGTGAGACCTCAAGGATACACATTAGCATCTTTCCCTTTGCAGAAAGACAGCCTTAGTTTTGTTTTTGGCCGCGATGTGTGGCATGCGGGATTTTAGTTCCCCAACCTGGGATTGAACCCGTGCCCCCTGCAGTGGAAGCGAGGAGTCCTAACCACTGGGCCTCCAGGGAAGTCCCCAGAAAGACAGTCTTTACAAGAAAGCTGGATTCCTGGGATTTCTGAGCCGGAAGGGACCTTTGCAAGCCCTTAGTCCTTCCCAGCATCCCACCAGGCTAACAGCTGGTGGGTGTTCCCTCCACTCTCCAACTAGCCCCAGCCACTGGTCACCCTGGTAAACAGGGCCCCGGGGTGGGGGGGGGGGGCGGGCAAAGTCCACAGCGACCTCACCCTCTGCCTGGTCTGTGCATCCCATTTGGGCCTGAGCCAGAGGCTGTGAAAGGGAGCCTCCGCCCCCAAAGCCTGGTTTTGATTCTAGACCATGGTTTCCTATCGGAAAAGTAAGACAAAGTTCTCGAAACTACAGATGAGAGTAAAGGATGTCACAGGAACGAGGTGGGTCTGCTCTGAGATAAACGGGTTCTGTGCCTAACCTCACCGCCCACCCCGCCATGGAGGGCAGATAAACCAAAGGAGGTGCAGGTGGGCAGGACCAGGGGCTGCCTGACAGCAGGGGTGATTAAAGACCAGGACGACAAGCACAAGTCAAGGGCGAACCTCCCAGACGTCACGTTGCGTCTGAGAGGCCAGGCTGAGAGAACACACCATGCGCTTCCCTTCGTAGGAAGTTCCAGACGAGGCAACACTGATCTACAGTGACAGGTGTCAGGAGGGAGGTCACCTTGCGGGGCGGGGCAGGTGGAGGTAACAGCTGGAGGGACACGCGGGAGGCTTCGGGGTGCTGGGGAGGCTCATCTAGGGGGTGGCTACACAGGTGTGTTCGTTTTGTAAAGATTTATTGAACCGTACACTTAAGGTCTGTGTACGTTTCTGTATGTATGTCATACTTCATTAAAAAGTCCATTAAAAAAAAAACCAAGGTAGCTACAAAACAAAAACAAAAGAAAACAGAACCTGCGCAGGCTACCAAGGGAGTCTGGGCTACTCTACCCCAGGGAGCTTTCCTTCCCTGAAGGACAAGGCGGGCTGGGGAGGGGGGGACAAGGACGGGGTAGCAGGAACCCTGCCACCCTCTGTCCTTCACACGGAGGTGCACCAGCACCGACCAGAGGGAGCCTTCCCTGACTGCGTTTCTCCTGTGTCCCTTCACTCCCACCGAGCCAGAGTGCGCCCCCTTCACCAGGGCCAGGGGGCTGCGGACGTCGGCCCCCAGAGAGACTCATGTCACCCCATGCAAGACAGGCACCCAGCACCTCCCTCCCCTTCAGACAGGCTAGTTCTTAAACTGCTTATCTTCTGATTCATGATACTAAGTTGACCAAGCAAGGGGAGTCTGAGGTACAGTGCTTAGATGCAGATCCCCGTAGCACCACTTACTAGTGTGTAAGTTAAGGGGCAAGCCCCTTAACTTCTCTGTGCCTCGGTGTCTTCATCTGTAAGATGGGGATAATAAGAGTACATTTCTCATAAGGTTACTCTGAGGATTAAATTAATTAATATATGTAAAGTGCTTAGAAGAGTGCCAGGCCCATAGTAAGTGGATTCGTGTTATTATAATGCAGCATTTTGCAAATGTGTTAGGCACCACCGATGCGGTCCTTTGGGAGCAGGCCAGAGGTCAGGCAGCTGGGACCTCGGCCTCATGCCAGGGCTGTCCCCAGCCGGCTGTGTGGCCGAAGGGAAGCGCCCTGGCAGAGGGCTCTGAGGCCGCCTCTCTGTGCCCCTTGCTCTGTCACAGGGATGGGGAGGTTGAGGGAAGCACGGTGGTACCTATGGAAGCGCTGGGAGCCAATTTCCTCAGATCCAAGCCACCCTCCCCGCTGCCTGGCATCAGGGCATCTTTCTGAAATATACTCCCCGCTCCTCAGCTTTGGCTGTGCTGTCGGCAACCTGGGACCACTGGGTGCTCTCTGCTGCCTTCGGCCCTTTGCACAGCGCTGTTCCCGTAACCTGGACCAACTCTCCCGTCCCCCTCCTCGCCTCGCAAGCTCCTGCTCCTGCCTCAGGACTCAGCGGAAATCTCGGGTCTTCCGCGGAACCTCCCTAAGCGGTCCCGGCCCCCTCTCAGCAGGGCTCCCTAAGCACCCAGGACACGCCTCCAATATAGCACACAGCACCGGCGTAGAAGCTGTGCCTCTGTGAGGTCCATCTCACCTCTGGATGGTGGCTCCCGAGAGCACAGAGTGAATGACAGACGGTGAACGAACAAATCCAACCCAGATGCCAGGCGCCCTGCCACCCTGTTGCTTTCTCTGCCCATCTCCCTCCCTCCCTCCCTCCCTCCCCACCTCCACGGTCTGTGTTGGTCTGTGTTGCCTCGCGCTCCCTCCTGTGGCCCCTGCCTCTAGACTCCGACCTTCCCTCCCTGGAGTCCTTCTCTCCATAACAACTGAGACACAACAGAGCTTTTTCTTTTCTTCTCTTTTTATCAGCCCCAAACCCTAAGCCCTGGGAGTAGGTTATCTCAGATTTTAGGTACAACCTTGATGTAATCCTGGCCGGAAGCTGCTTACAGAGCCCCCGCCAAGCAGCCTGGGTACGTCGGTGGCCTGGGTGACCAGTGGCCAGTCGGTCAATAAGCACTCACCACCTTCTTCCTCACCCCTACCTCAGGCCACACCATCAGCGCAATGCTAAGGGCAGGGCTGGAGTTCCAGGTGGCTCCATGAAAACCGATCGTATCAGAAAGAAATGCCTGAACAAATAAAAGTAGCATGCCCTACTGAGTTGTCCAGAGGAGGGAGGTCCACGCACAGCAAGGCAGTCAGATGGCAAACTGACCTCAGGAGTCAGGGGTCTAGCCTGGAACATGTGGCTTCGGGACCTGGGACAGACCACCCAGATCCTCAGACCTCAGTTCCCTCAGGTAACACGGGAGAAGGATGAGGCCCAAATCACACAACTGCGGTGTGTACGGAATGCAGTACCTTGTGGGAGAGAGTTTTATAAGCTGCTGTAGCCATGTCCTGAGGGTCCAGGTGAGCCTAAGTGTCGAGGTCAGATTGAAATGCCAGGTGATCAAAGGGTTAAGCAAAGATGACTTTCACAGGGGAGTAAGCCACCAAATCTTTAGTAAGAAGGCCCTTAGAGGTCATCTGGTGACCTCTTCCCCCACACAGTAGCTTTCCCTTCCACAAGCCCCATAAAATGCCAGGAAGAGCACAGGCTCAGCAGGACAAGTCTGCTCTGCTATTTATAAGCTGTGTGATCTTGAGCAAATTACTTAACCTCTCTGAGCTTACTGCCGCCAGTGTATTATGGGGACAATGATACCTAATAGCGGGTTGTTAGGAGAACATAAACACAGAGCAAGAGCACTTGGCACATAGCAGGCACTCAGTAAATGGTAACTAATATTATTACCATCTGGCCCTGCTTTAGACACACTCAGTAATGGCGAGCTCACTACCTCACGAGAGAATCCAAGACACTGCTTGACCACTTTGTTAGAAAAATCACACTGATATTGAAGTGATATTGAAGCGCCTCTGTCCTCCCTATAATTCCTGCCCGCTGGTCCTGCCCCTTCGAACCTGTTGCACAGGGGAAGTAGGCCTGCTCCCCCATCTCTCGAATAACACCTCACATTAGAAGGAAGGCCGGAACCATGTCCTTCAAAGTCTTCTCATCTCCAGCCACAGGGCCTCATTCCATTAGCTTTTTCACAAGACCTGACTCTCCCTGGTCACCAGCCATCGACACACTCCCTGGAGTGGCTCGGAACGGAGCACAGGGTCCAGGCAGTGCAGAGCACGGGGGCCCCGGCCCTCTCTGGCCTGCAGTGCACTTTGGTGATGGGGCTTGGAGGAGAGGAGGGCTGGGATTCCATCTAGGCTGGCGGTGTTGCTTGGAGCCCGGCCCAACTATTATGTACAGGAACCTGGGGCTTGGATGACCCGACCCTCACCTGGGGAGACCCAGCAATGTAAGGAGGCTGAGAAGGGCCTGCATCATCTACCCCTTCCCTGCCCACCTCAATCACCATTGCCCACAACTGGGGTGGCAGCAGGAGAGGCAGGGGGTGCTAGGGGCAGCAACTTCTCGGGCACCCACTGCGCAGGCCCGGCCGCTGGCAGAGCATGGAGCAGGTCAGGTGAGGCTCCAGTCGGCTCTGTGTTCCTACAGCCCAGGACCCAGCCTTACACACACCTTGTGGGGCCCTGCTGAGCTCTGAAGCAGGGCTTCTGGGGTCTTCCTCATCCTTCCCCTATGTGGATGGAACACTCCCATTCCCAGAGAGGACCCACAGCCCACGGATCCAGAAGAGAGTAGGACTAAGCCCAGAACTACGGGTTCCTCCTCCAGACCCCGTGCCCTGATTCCCTGGTCTCCTCTGGGCCAGATGGGGCGTGAGCCAGGACGAGGGCCTGGAAACACGCTGGAAAGCAGGTGCTGCCGCGGAGCTGTGCCTTCCCAGGTAAATAAATTACACACCAAACACAAACAATCTGCTGCCTGCCTCTCCCCATTCAGAGGGCGGCGTGCACACAGGGAACGAGGGGTCCTCCGAGAAGCAGCGTTATTTCCTTGGGGGGGTGGGGGTGGGGCGGGGACTGGACCCTTGTCTCAAGCGCTCCAGATCTTGTAGCCTGGACATCTCAGGTAAATTATGGGAAAAGGACCTTTCTGAGTGGTCTGCTGAGAGGGCAGCAGAGAACAGCACCACACGGCCGGCAGACCCAGCCCCTCTGCTGGGAAGGAAGCGGCGGGTGGCCTGGACCCTTCTTGGCAAGATGCTGAGGCCTAGACACAGATGAACCCAGCCCGCTGGTAGGGGCTCCTAATGGGCCGGAACTCAGGCTAAGCTGGATCACGAAGGGCAGGTCTGCCGGGAGCTCCGCCTGGGCATGAAGAGCATGCAACCCAGAGCAGAGGATGGAAGGAACTCCCCTTCCAGCAGGGAGACTTTAGGCTGCATCCCAAGAAGGAGAGATGAATGGGAGGTATTAGAAGAGACAGCCCCGAGGGTCTGGTGGACCTTCACGATAGCAGACACCCAGGCCACTAGGGACCTAGTTTCCCCCATGAGGGGAAACATGGCACATAGGGTGACAAGCCTGTGTCTGGCCACTGTCTGACATATCAGGGTTTGATGTGGTTGACAAGAGGCACTGGGGAGTGACAGCTTAGAAGCTGGTGGTCCTGCGTTCATGTTCTTGCTTTGCCCCCAGTGAGCCCTGTGACGCTTCTGGGCCTGGGTTTCTCATTTGGGAAATGTTGGTTCAGGGGTGTCTGTGGTGGAGAAGAGAGAATGATGGAGGATTCATCCTCCAGCAAGAAGTGGAGGCAGCACTGAGGGTATCCCCCCTAAGCCCGTAGGGGCTCTGTCTCCCTCCCCCACCTCCCACGCCCTCCTGCTGCACGTCCTGGCACCGCCCTTGCTCTTTCCTGGGGGCAGCTGGGAAGGGCTGGTCTGGGCAGGTAGACGCCAGTGTCTTTGTGCGGCCCAGGGTGGGTGCAGTCGAGGGGGACTGTGCCTCTTTGGCAGAATGGAAGGAAGTCTCGCAGTCTCCACCAGGGGCAGTGAATTACGAAGGCGATCCCACTGGCGGAACTTTCAATGGCTTGAGACCAAGAGATCTAGAGAAATTGTCAGCTGCTGAAAGGTGGTACCTGCAGGCACACGTGTTAGGCAGAGAAGGGGTAGATAACGCCCAATAACCATTGATAACGTGTCTCCTGGGTGTGTCCACGTTGCCAAGCAGCACATAGGCCGTTGCCCGCACGCCAGTCTTCCGTGGAGTGAGCAAAGCAAGGATGAAAGAAAGCAGAGTGTAGGTCTCGGTGCTAATTCTAATCCCCAAGTGAAGCCTTTACCGGAAAAGCGCCTGGGCTGAGAGTCAGCAGACCTGTTCAGATCAGACGGTACTTTGAACAAACGTACAGAATCACATACTTAATGAAAATGTCTGAATTAATCCCCCAGGTTGGACAGAGATTGTACTACAGGATCACCCAGCTCCAGCGCTTGCCCCCCCAGGGGTTTATGCTCTACAAAATAGCAGGGGGCTCACGTGGGTGGGACGACAGGGGAAGGAGGGCCCTTCACCCAGCATCAGCTGGGAATATGTTCCCTTCCGGGGTGGAGTCTGAGCTGTCCCGCCTGGCCCTTCAGTCACAGCCTTCTCAGCCCCCTTGCCGAGGCCTACATGCCTTTTTGGGTGCTTTCCGAGGTTTCTGTTTGGGGGAGGCCAGCGGCTGCGGGCGGGGTCTGCCCATGCATGCGTGTTTGTGTGTGTTTGTGTGTGCGCAGGCGTGTTGTTGGCACGGACGTGACTCTGCATTATTCAGGCCCGTAATGAGTCCTCATTGCAATGGGTTTGATGGAATAATTATATTCTGGAAAAACTGCAGGAAACTGCGTTCCACTTCTTAAAGGGCAGGATCATCAAACATTTGTGCTACATTATTTGTAGTCACACCTTCTGCGGCATCTGCTCCCTTAAAAAAAAAAAATCTCCGACTCCAATCTGATCTGAATATATAAATCTGAATTATCACAGCAAAGGCGAAATGCTCACACCTTTTTTCTTTTTTTTTTTTTTATCTGTTGCCATGGTGATTAGATAAAATTCACGCCAAGTCTCCAGGGAAGGATGGAATTATTTCAGACAGTTTCTCATCCCTCTCAAGCTACTTCTCTCTGTAACATGCCTGGGCACCATCTCTGGGCTTGGGCAGAAGACAAGCAGGAGAAGCCACCACCTCTTTGGGAAGCCCTGGACGAACAGCGGAAAGCACTCGTCTTTCAGAGATGCTCTTGGTGCCAAGCTGTGCCCTCGGCCACAGAGCCAGCAACATATCCTCAACTCATGGCTTCCCCAGCCACCCGTGTAAGCCACCTGGGGAGAAGAATGGAGGCCTACAGGGGGAAAGATGGCACCCTTGTTCAAGGTCAAGGCAACAGGAGTTGCAGAAATTGACCCAGGGCCATGGCTCTGCCCTTCTCAAGTAGAGCTGAGCAAGGAAAGGTTTTCCTGGAAAAGGAGAGTCTCAACTCCCAGCACTGGGTCTGCGTCTGGATCCAGTTTCCATCAAGACTAAGATTCTCACAGGAGTTAATTATCAATGAACGCAATTTGTTAAAAGGTTCTTGTAAAGGGCATTATTGACCTAATTGTTATTTAACACCACTAGTTCATGAACCTCTGCTGTGTGCGTGCGTGCGTGCGTGCGTGCGTGTGTTTGACTTAAAGAATCCAGAGTGCATTATAGAAGTCAGAGTCTCCCTCCCTAGCACAAGCCTTTTCATTTCTATCAAAAGTCCCAGTTTCAGGGTGGAGGAGATAGGAGCTCTGAGCTCTGAATCCTGGAGGCCTCTTTCACTGAAGCCTCGGGGAACTGAACACACACCCGTAAAAGCTGAGAGAGGTTCATCATGAAAACCACAGCCGAGCAAGATGGGGAAAGCTTTGTCAGCCCAAACCTACAGGGCGGAACAATGATTTGGGTTCATTTACTCCAGTGGCTCATATTAGGGTCTCAGCAGTCCCACCGATAAAGAGGAAGGGGTTGGGGAGCACATAAAATTTTGAGTGTATCTCACAGCAGCATTTTACAGGACGATGAGTTAGGAGAGCGAGCCCTGGGGGGCAGGAAAGGATGCTGGATCTCCCAAGGGGCTTCACCCTGATCCCTCCGGGCCAGCACACATGGAAGACATGAGCCGCAAGCTGGTCACTGGGACAAAGAAGACTTCTTCGAGTATTAGGCAGAGAATGTCTCTTTTGGGTTGCTTGCTGGGACCGGGGCACATTCAGCAGAGCAGCCTGGGTAAACGGTAGGGCCTGGGGACCAGCATGTTGTCATTTGCTAGAGGCTCTGCATGAGGCTGCTGTGTACTGTTTCCTCTCTGGGCCTCAGTCTCCCCCTATGAGAACAAGGGAGAAGATGCCTATTTCTGTCACTGTTGGGAAATGCTGCAAATCCTGGTGTCAGGGGCGGGGTTAGCGCGAGAGGGAGGCCTGTGGAGAAGCAAGGACACCAGGAGGACCAGGCAGGGTCCCCCACCCCGCATGAGCACAGAACCTGGCACCTGAGCCGGCGAAAGCCAGTCCCTAAGCCTGTCCTGTCACTCAGCCCACAGCTGTCCCAGGGGGCCTGTGACCCCAGGACAGCGGCAGGACCGGTGGGACACAAGGAATAACTGCATGGGCATGGGAGCCCAGTGTTCCTGGCTGTGAATCCTGCAGAGGGCGCTTAACAGCTCTTTACCCCAGGCCACACAGCCTCTCTGAGCCTCTGTTTCCTCGAATGTGAAATGGGAATAAATTTAAAACCTACCTCCCGCTCATTGTCAGATTTAAATGGTGTGAAATGTATAAAGCACTCAGCAGAGTGCTTGGCACAAAGTAAAGGCTCAATAAATGGTAGCTGAGATGATGAGGAGGATGTTGGTGAGGGGGGAGGAGGAGGAGGGGGAGGAGGGGGAGGAGGGGGAGGAGGGGGAGGAGGGGGAGGAGGGGGAGGAGGGGGAGGGGAGAGGAGGGGGAGGAGGAGGAGGAGGAGGAGGAGGGAGGGCGGCAACTTCATTGTAGCAAAAGGTGATGCAAACACAGCACAGAGAAGCCCTGTGCTCTGGTTCCCCCTTTGACATTCATTGCCACTGTGTTGGGGGCACGTCACTTCATCTCAGAGCCTTATTCTTCATCCACAAAACAAGAGTCTACTCTGTTGTGAACTTGTGTGATAAGTGTTATTATTCTTGACTTTCAAATGAGACAAGGAGGCTTCGAGAAGTTAAGCATTAGAAGTAGCACAAGGTCACGTATTAGTTAGTGGCTGAGCTGGGATTCAGCCCCAAGGGTAAGAGTATCACCCTGGCCTTCAGCGCAGCACGTATAACATGAGATGATGCGTGTACACTTTTGTCGATTGTCAAGTGTGATATGTGGGTAAGTTGCAATGGTTGTGGGCATCACTTTGAATCGGCAGCTGAGACCTGTGACTTAGTGGGGCTTAGATGTAGCCCTTGCTCACTCTGAGTGTTGCCAGAACAGAGACGGGAGGCCAGGGAGATGGTCTCAGAGAGCCTGGTTCTAGCCCCAGCTGCCACTGACCCTGGGACTCTGGACTCGGTTACCTGCAAGGTCCCCTCCCAGTGCTAAGCCTCTGTGATTCTAGGAGTCCGTCACTGGGGACCAGGTGAAATAGGCATTGTTTGCAAAAGAGAGGCTTGGACCTTACCTAAGGACAACTAAGGGAGATGGGAGAAGAAGAAAGGGCCACCAGAAACGCATATACGCAGCTAAAAGAGATCCCTGAGTTCTTTCCCTTTAAGAGAAGCAAAGATCCCTGATTTTTGGATGAGGGCTGTGCAAGCCTGGAAGGGGGAGGGGGCCGAAAAGCCCCCACGTCTAGAGATTCAAAGGCAGCCCAGCCCTGCGAGATGCAGAAACTCTTAATTGGAGCTGTGCGTGCATCCAGCACCGATCACTCCATGATGTGCCTTTCTGAGGCAGCACAGAAGGCAGCCCTTCATTAAATCTGACACCAGGGAATTAATTCAGCTCACTGCCGTCACTCTGTCTCCATCACCCTTTCCCCTCAACAGCCACTGCTCCTTGATCTTCCCCACCTTCATGTCGAAAGTTCTCCTTGAGAAGGGAAGCTTCCCCTGACTGTCGTCTGAGCTATGACTATATGGAGGGCCAGGGCCCAGATCCAGAGGGTATAGCGGGGGTGGATGGATCACATACACACACCTTCCTAGGAAGTAGGTGAAGGAAGGACCACGGGCCGTGATGCATCCTTCTCCACTACCGGCAGAAGAAACAGGGATTTGACAGCTGTTGGTGACAACTCACCGGCTCACCTCCTTTTAGCTATTCTTGAAACAGTGACTTTATAATTAAAGTCTCTTTGGGAGGAGTCATGCGGAGATGGAGGAGGAAGAAAAAGAGAAGGAGTGGCAGGGAAGTTACCTGGGCCACTCCACCCTGTCATGGCACTTCCTTGCCCATGGAAAATCACAGGTGCCAAACTGACGCCCCTCCTCTACCTATAGGTGCCTTCCTACCGACCCAATACGTTCCCCACGGTCTCCTCCCGACTCCACAGGTAGGTGACCCATGTGAAGAGCTCCCTCGGCCCTAGATGAGTCGGGGTGGGACCTGGGGCAGGCAGATCCCCACCACCATCCATGGGAACCACTCACCTCCATTGTAGGCAACCTTCTCCTTTTGCCCCAATATGCCAGATCAATAGTATCTTTTTCTACTCATGTTGAGAAGTGAAAACAGTTGGGAAGCACTGCCCTAGGGCTCCAGACTCTGAGATCTGTCAGTCCGAGGAAACAATGCCTCAAAAGCCTTCAGTGGGGCTTCCCTGGTGGCACAGTGGTTGAGAATCTGCCTGCCAATGCAGGGGACACGGGTTCGAGCCCTGGTCTGGGAAGATCCCACATGCCGCGGAGCAGCTGGGCCCGTGAGCCACAATTACTGAGCCTGCGCGTCTGGAGCCTGTGCTCTGCAACAAGAGAGGCTGCGACAGTGAGAGGCCCGCACACTGCGATGAAGAGTGGCCCCCGCTCGCCGCAACTAGAGAAAGCCCTCGCACAGAAACGAAGACCCAACATAGCCAAAAATAAATTAACTAATTAATTAATTAAAAAAAAAAAAAGCCTTCAGTGGCTTCTATTGTAAGTCACTAGACAGCACTTGAGTTTAATTCCTCTTTCTCTATGGAGCCCCAAATGATTTGTCCAGGGCTGGTAAGGAAAGATACAACACTCATAAGACCAGGGAGAGGGAATGTGGATTATGTGAATGCTAATTTATGATAGAAGAGAGATTTAAGGAAGAACTGCCCTAAAAGGAGGCAGATCCCCCCAGGGAAATATCAGCAGCTGGTCTGGGCTCCTGGTTGAGGTAGGTATAGCCAATGACATAACACTAGTAAAGTAATAACTCCCATCAGCATCCCCATTTTATAGATGAGGACGTTCCAAGAGGTAAGTAATTGCCCAAGGTGAGACCCAGCTGAGACCCAGTCCCCGTCAGTCTCCTGCTTCCTCCGGCTTGCTCTCTCTCTCCTACATCAGAGCTTCAAGCCTTTGGAGGATTCCCACTTGCTCAGGAATGCCAACCAGACAAAGTTTCCTCTTGACTATAATCAAATTGCAGAGTCAAGTCAGAAATGCAAAATGGGCCACGTTAAAGAGTTCTTGGTTTTGTTTTTTAAACTTAAGAAATTCTGACATTTCCTTTTCATTGAGTCACAAAATCAGATTATAAATTTCTCCAAGTGTTGGGGCTGAAACTATCAAAACAAAGGAGCACCTGGCCGCAGACTGTCGCCCACCCATCATAAAGATGAGACGTCACACCTGTACCTGTCTCACCGAAACCACAGCCCCTGGTGTGTCTGGAGTCTCTGTTACGCCCTCTACCACCTGCGGGAAAGGCCCTTTGTCCTGGGAGCAGGAGTGCCCTGCTCTCTGGTAAAGCATCAGAGGAGGGAGGGAGAAGGAAACAAGCCCTCACAGGTTTTCTCACTATTAAAGGTATTAACATATGTCAACGTCAACATACTCCCTGAAATTGTGCGAAAGATCCCAGTGACCCTCTGAATCCTCTGTGTTAGAAGGTTAATTTGGGAAGCTGAAAAGGGAAATGTGGTTCTGGGCTCCTCTCAGAGATGGGATTGGCAACCCACCACCACAGAAGGAAGACCACTCAACATGGCAGGTGCCCAATGGACCCTTGGGGATGACTGTCTGTGGTCCCTGTCACCCGGCCACCCAAAAGCTCACAGAAGGTCTGCAAAATACCTGCAGGCCTATGTGAGGGTGGGACTTCTGTGAAAATCAGGAAGGAGGTTGAGGCCACATTTGGTCAGCAGCAGGACAGAGATAAAGCATCCCCGAAACACAGAGCAAAGAACTAGGATTCGGAAGAGTTGGGAAGCAGGAATCAGTGAGAGCTATGAGACCATAAACCTTCCTGGAACTTGCAGACATCTTGGGAAGGACATGGGACTTTCCCAAGGATGTGGAATTAAAATTAGAGGCAACTTTTATAGCTTTTAGGAGGCAGGGACCATCCTATTGATATCTGGGTTATAGAGTAATATTCTTATGTTAGAAATGAGGAGGTTGAGAGATTTAGGTAAAGGGCCCAGGACTGCTGAGAGCCAGGAAGCTCAGGAACAACCAGCTCCACGAGGTGGATGATGAGAAAGCAGATCCCAGGCTGCACTGGTGGAAACAGCATGTTCCAACCAAGGAGGGGGCGAGGGTGTCATGGAACCCTCTGTTCCTACCATCTGTGGTGCAGGGCATTCACTCTGAGCCTGGGTTTTGAGAAAGACATTGATAAACTGGAGTACGACCAGAGGTGGCACCCAGGATGAGATGAGATGAGATGAGATCATACAAAGGCCTGCTGCAGAAACAGGTTGCGTGAGCCAGGAGGATGGGACACTGGGCGGGGCGGGGGGTGCAGGAGAGGATGGTGGTGTCCTCAGTTACAGAGGGTGCCACAGAGAAAGAAGGAAACTCTGTAATTCTGTGGAAGTTTTGGGGGGGTGGTGGTGGGCAGGGGATTGGGTGAAGACCTAAGGGATGAATTTCAGGAAAGCAGATTTTAGCCCAACATAAGAAGGAACTTCATAAAGGAGGAACTTCCTAAATTAGAAAGAGCAGCAGCTACTTTGCAAGGTACCTACACTTAAATATGGCTTTTCAAAATCACTTCATATTTAATCTCCTCAAAACATACTCACAGAATGTAGAAAACTATAAAAGAGAAGATAGAAATCACTCCTAATCTCACCACCCAGAAAGAACCATAGCAATCACTTATAGCTTTGAAGTAGGTCAGGATATCCACCTATGATATATGTGTGAATGTGTGCGTGTACTTTTTAACCAATTGGGATCCTACCATGTGTATATGATCTATTTTCCGCTTAACATCATATTATGATTTTTCAAGTAATTGAAAATGTATTAGACTATTTCGATTATTGTATCATAAATTATTTAATCATTCTCCTATTACTGGATATGTAGGATTTTGTTTCCACTGTTGTAAATAACATTGCAGCTAACAGAAATCTTTACTGTCATCTTTGGTTCCTTTTTAAGGATAGAGCCCAAAAGGACATGGACATTTATGGCTTCAGCTACCTACTACCAAACTGCTTCCTAAAAAGGCTGTCCTGGTGTCTCTTTGTATCAGCAAAGCCTGCCCAACTCTTCCCATGCTTGCCAACATCACCTCAAGGTGATGCACTCATCACCTAAAAGAGCACTCACCCGTTTTCAGATGAGATTTGAGACCTCACTTTTCAGGAACACGCCTGTTATCTGCCTGCTTATGATAAACAAGGTACAGACTCTGTCCTGCGCACACACCCTGATACACACGCTAGTGTGTTCTTTGAAAATGCCGGCAATCCTTCCATACCTTGGAGAGTCTCAACCCAAATCCACCCTGTTGAGGACGACAGCCGCCCTCATCCTATCGCGGGATGCTTCTAGAGGCCTGGGTCTCAGGCCCAGTCAAGGTCACAAAGGGCATCTATCTAATGAGCAGGAGACTGGGTTCCATGGCTTTCAAGGCCCCTTCCAGTCCTGAAAAACCAATTGTACCATCTGCATGTACCACCTGGGAACTTGGGTATGTAAGAGGGTTGGGGAAACAGAGGAAGGGCAGGACAGGGGAAATCAGTGTTTCAGGGCAAATTGGAATAGAGCTAGGTGTTCTAGAAGGCAGCATGTGGTGATCCTTGCCCGCCCACCCTCCGCCCAGCACACCCTGTGCTCTCCAGGTCCCAGGAGCACCGGGAGATCACTTTTCTCTCTCAGGTTTCCCTGTTGGCTCTGACCTGGGCTCCCAGCCTTCTCTTGTAATTTGAGCTGGAATTGGGAATAAACTTCTCAAAGGAGGTAATTATCTGGGTGCCCTGACCTGGGCACCCCCAGTCACCTGTCCCTATCCAGCTGGCCTCTGACACTGACTGACTGCCCCTCAGGGCAGAAGGACGGGTGGATGGCTGCCAGGATGCTCCTTGGTTCCCAGCTTCGGAAATCACAGAGCAAAGGGGCCTCGTAGCCCTATGAATACTCCCGATATTCTTAATTTTTAGTGGCCTCATGCTGGGTCTCCAGACTCTCATTAAACTGGGAAACAGATGACAGTGGGATCCCGAGGCAGATACACCTCTCCTCCTCTTATACTTAAACTATTTTCACTGTTGTTATTTAATAGCTGCTGAGCACCAAGCCTGCCCAAGGTGGCCCTGGCAGAGGCAGCAGGAACTAGGGCATAGCTGAGATGCACGCTGTGTACTCGCCCCTCCCCGGCCCCACGACCACAGACGCCCACCCCCCTGAGGATCAGCCCCCAAATCTTACTTTCACCTCCAACCTCCTCTCTCCGCTCTCAGCCCCCCAGCCCTAGAATGTCACAGAGGGACCCAGCCTGCGACCTCACCCCTCTCCTGGCATTTTGCGTATGGTATGGATATGGGTACTTTGCTAATGAAATATAGCATGCCTATAGAAAAAGGAAAAAAATAATATGAAAACATCCATGTTTACTTTGACTGTATTTTCTTCTGATCTGTTTTAGAAGAAACATTTTAAAAAATAAGACATTCTGAGAACAGTTATATTGCCCTCCATGAGCCCACTGTCTCCTTCCTCAGACGTAAGCACTACCCTAAATATGGTGTTTATCATTCTCTTGCATGTTTTGATACTTTTGCTACATATGTATGTATCCAGAAACAATACAGGATACTGTTCTGCATGTTTTCAAACTTTATGCAAATGGTACCGTAACGTACGCGTCCTTCGGCAATGTGCTTTTTCCATTCAACATGTTTCAGTGACATGTCCAGGTTGATTTGTAAAGCTCTGGTTCATGCATTTCCTCTGCAGTATAGTATTTCATTGCAGGAATGTAACAGATTTAATTTATCCATATTGGTTTCTGTTCTTTTGCTATCACAAACACCGCTGCCATGACAATTCCTGTCTTGCACCTGTGCAAGAGTTTCTTTAAGGGATATACCTGCTGGAGCTCTTTTCTTAACATGCGTGTCTCCCCAGCAGGACACAGACCTGTCACCGTGTCCCCGGTGTCCAGCATGACGGAGGGCACGTGGAGCTCGGGAGAATCTGTTAAACTGAAGGGGTCCATGGCTCATCCGTTTCAGCCCTTTCACTTACATATGAGGAAACTGACATCCAGAGAAAGGGCATAAAACCATTCTGTGAGACAACTGGAACAGGAAACCCCAGGTCCCCTGCCCACCTTTCTAGCCTGATCCTTACCAGGCTCTGGGGAAGCTGGTGACTATCAGACAAATGATCCAAAGGAGAGAGGGAAGAGGCAGAGACCAGAATGATGCCTAAAGGGGTCACACCTGGACACCCAGCCTCCAGAGTGGGGTCTCACACCTGGACACGCCCCCTCCAGATGAGGCCGCCTCGGATCTGCATACCCAGCCCCCAGATCGAAGCCTGCCTTTTCTGTTTTCCCTTCCTCCTCCTAACCCAGTCCAGTGGAACAACCTGGAACAGGAAACCAGGAGACCCACATGGCATGGTCAAGAGATGCAGCGTGGGCTCTGGTGCCTGATGGCTTGGAATGGAGTCCCCACTCTACTTCTTACTAGCTGCACGGCCTTATGTGAGTTACCTCACCTCTATGTTCCTCATTTCCTTCATCTTTAAAATGGGGATGATAATTCTACCTACCTTATCATGATATTGGGAGGACTAAACAAGTTAGTTTGTATAACGCAATTTGAATAGTGCCTGGCACATGGCAGATGCTATGTGGTTTGTTTGTTTTTTAATTGAAGTATAGTTGATTTACAATATTGTATTAGTTTCAGGTGTACAGAAAAGTGATTCAGTTTTATATATATATATTTTTTTTTCAGATTATTTTCCATTATAGGTTATTACAAGATGTTGAATATTGTTCCCTGTGTTATACAGTAGATCCTTGCTGCTTATCTATTTGATGTTTAGTAGTTTGTGTCTGTTAATCCCATACTCCTAATTTATCCTCCCTTCAGTAACCTTAAGCTTGTTTTCTATGCCTGTGAGTCTATTTCTGTTTTGTATATAGATTCATTTGTAATCTTTTTTAGATTCCACATAAAAATGATATCATATAATATTTGTCTTTCTCTGTTGGACTTACTCCATTTAGTATGATCATTTCTAGGTCCATCCATGTTGCTGCAAATGGCATTATTTCATTCTTTTTTTATGGCTGAGTAATAGTCCATTTTGTGTGTGTGTGTGTGTGTGTGTGTGTGTGTGTGTGTGTGTAATACACACACATTCGTCTTAAACCAATCCTCTCTTGACGGGCATTTGGGTTGTTTCCATGTTTGGGCTATTGTGAATAGTGCTGCTACGATCATTGGGGTGCATTTACCTTTTTGAATTAGAGTTTTGTCTGGATACATGCACAGGAGTGGGATTGCTGGATCATATGGTATCTCTATTTTTAGTTTTTTAAGGAACCTCCATACTGTTCTCCATAGTGGCAAGGCAGGTACTATGTGTTTTATTATTACCTCCCCCTCCCCCAATTCCATACAACGAGTCAGTGCAGCGTCAATGCACTCTGCACAGCGTGGCCTCACCTGCCACTCTGACTCTGCTACCTGGCCAGAGAAAGGTATTTCTCTGAGCCTCAGTTTCCTCATTTGAAAGTAGGGCTGACACCACCTGTCACGAGAATAAAATGAGATCAAACAACACAAAAGGGCCTTGATGAGGTACACTCCTGAAATAGACCTGGAATAGTGGTCTCATGGTTTTATTTATCCAGTCATCTAACTGCCGGTGGAGCCAAGTATTTTCCCATTCTTCATGGGCCACAGACCATGAGGAAACAGAAAAGATATTCTGTCTTTAAAACATGAGGTCACAGCTGTGACCGTGCCTGGCACAGTGTCAGCCCAGTGGCTGAATAAATGCTGGCCCGCAGTGCTCCCTACTTCTGTTCCGAAGGTTTTCTTCTCTCAAGTAGAGGGGAAATTAGAGAGGCAGAAGAGTAATAGGAGAAATAAGAGAGGCAGCAGAGTAAGGTCACTGAACCTCTCTGAGCCTCTGTTTGCCCATCTGTAAATGGGGATAAGAGTTTCACACAGAATTGTTACAAGAGTCAAAGTGTCCTGTAAAGTCTAAAAGCACAATACAGATCTACTCACTAATATTATAAAGAGCCTGTCGAGCTTGCCTTAGATCCCCATACTGCTTAAACTGCGTGACGCTATGGGGCCTTTCTTCCCACAGGCCTTGCTGGCAAGCTCCTGCGTTCACCTTGCCAGTGCCCTGGCTTATGGGACAGCCCCCTGGAGAGGAGGCAGGAGAAAAAGAGGGAGTGTGGGGTGCAGGACAGAGGTTGCCTGCAGCCCACTGGCCTGAAGGAGGCCCAGTGATCATTCTTAGGAAATCTGAGGGTTGACTTGGGTTCCAGGAGGCTGAGCAGGGATGATCACCATGTTTCTGGGAACATCCTTAATCACTGAAGACCAACTCCCAAAAGTCCTTGCAGAACACTCCTTACTCAAAATCTTCAGTGGCTCCCCACTGCCCTTCCATTCCACGCACTCAATGCAGCTTCAACCACACCCCACCCTCAGATGGATCCCGGGCTGCAGCCAAACCTGGCTTTTCTCCCCCAAGAGCGCAGCCTTTGTTCTCACTGCTCCCAGATTTCACCCCCGTGGCCTCCTGTACACAGAACAGGGTTTTGCAACCCAGTTGCTCACCAGATGCACCCAGGGGGCTTTCACAAATACAGATGCTTGGGTCTTCCCCCAGCGATCCTTACTTAATTGTTTGGGGTGGGGTCTGGCCATTGGTGTTTTTTTTTAAAAAGCTCCCCAGGTGGTTCTAAAGTTGTGAGCTGACAGGTCTAGAGCAGTCTCCCCTGCAGGAGCCCCGCCTGCCAAAACATCCATCCTCTAGGACCCATGGGAAATGCCACCTTACACAATGTCTGCGCTCATCATAGAAGACGGGGCTCCCGCCTCTGAGCCCCCAGAGGCTGTGTGTTTCCTCATCACGCTCTGCCTCATGTTGGGATCACCTGTGTCCCAAGTTCATCCTACCTGTCAGACAGCAAGTCCCCTGAAGATAAGCAGATCATCCCCCACATCCTCCATGCTTCTGTTTACCCTTTTTGAACCGAATAGGCCTCACTAAATAGTGATCCATCCAAAACTGTCCATGAAATTCAGAACATGTGGGCCACCCATATTCCGACCCGGAAGACGAAGAGGGAACGAGCAGTTGTCCTCTTTGCTCAGGAGAAAAGGCCCAGACCTGAACACTCACCCAGACACACTTCTGACCTAGATGCTCCCGTGGCTATGCTCTTTCCCATGGACAGAGGGCCAAGGTGTCTGCCCCGGTCTCCACTCTGGGGTGTTTCTGAGGGTCTAGATTCTAGGTGAATCTCTCACCCCTCTCCACAGGCAAAGAAGGGTGAGGGTGAGTATATATGTTTGTGTCGTCAATATGTACAAGTTACACCGTGCATATTATTCATATACATACGCACATATGTATTATAATTAAAATGAGTTTCTTTGGTGTGCGGGAAGAGGATCTTCTCCAAATCCCTTGAGATCCTCAAGCAAAGAACCTTGGGAATCACTGTCTAATAACACAGCATCTTGCACACAGGAAGTGCTTAAAAAACATTTGCTAGATTAAATAATGAATTGAAAATTCAACCAACTGACTGTTGCTTATGCCAACACAGCCATCTAGAGAGATTCAGGGGATGAAGTCAACCTAAGACATGGCATTGCCAGGAATAGCCTGATGGAGTTTACGTCTCTTCCTGTAACCCATCGGGCTTCGCACAACTGCTTGCCTCGGCCTATGTCAGGAACAGCAGGCTCTGGAATATTCTAGATACAAGCCCTTTCCTTTTCTGTGTCCCATTCTGAAGGGCGGTGAAGAGGCACCCCTGCCATGTGCTCTCAGAAGGGATTCCTTTGCTTCACAAAGTCCAAGAGCCCACCGGACCACCACACAGAGGACAAAGGTCATCTGATGCCTGGCTGCCCAATGCCGCTCACTGTCATAGGCTTCTGTCTCCCACTCTGTCATCTGCTTCCCAGATGCTGGGAATCTGACGGTCCAGATTCTGGCAGATTCCAGGTCCCTAAAGATACGCTCTGACCTTGAAATGGAGGGGGGCGGGGGGGTCTCCATGTGTGAGAGGAAAACACTCCCAGTTTCCAGGAAGCCTCTGAGCCCCACTGCCCTCTGTACTGGAAGGCAGGGGGCTGTTCCCGGTTCCAACTGGCTTTGCATTCCACTGCAAAAGGCAGGCTCGGCAGCCCCAAAAGACACATGCCTAAACTCCTGAGAATTCTGCACACAGCAAGATGACAGGTAGACTACAAAAGCCAAGGTTATAATGTTAGGGAGTGGGCTTCAGCCATGCAGGGTAACACGAAGGACTTACCCTGCCTCTGACCCGGTATGAGAGTTGTCTCCTAACTTTCCTAACCTGTGCCCTTCACCCTGAAGGCCAAGTGACCTCCAGGGTAATGAGAGCTAAGCCCATCCCCCTGTATATTCCTGGATGCTCACCCTATATACTCACACCTGGACACTCACTCCTATACACTCACTCCATGATGTTCACCCCTAGATGCTCACCCTGGATACTCACTCCTATATACTCACCCCTGGATGCCCACAATTGGATGCCCACTCCTGGATGCTCACCTTTATATACACACGAGGTAATGCTCACACCTGGACACTCACTCCTGGAATCTCACTCCTCACAGAGAGACCTTCCAGGTCTCAAGAAGAAGATGACTAATCCTGGGCAGTTAATCATGTGTCTGCTCAGAACTAGGAAAAACTGAAAACCTACAGATAGAGAAAGGATCTATATGTAGAAAGTAGATCTATATAGAAATATATAAACTATACATAAAAGATGTTTTCCCTGTAGAGAAAAAGTACATAATTTCTATTCCTCTCATGTGAGGAAACTGAAGCTCGGAGAGGTTAAAGGACTTAACTAAGGTCACATGGCAAGGAAGGAGCAAGACGGGATTTGAGCCCAAGTATCTCTGAGGCCAGAGCCCACACCCTTTCAGCTTTGCTACACAGCTTCCCTCCACCAAAAAGGGGCTGCAAGTAGGTCCTGCTGATGTGGGGCATCGCAGGAGCAAATGAAAGCTTTATTCTAGCAGCCAAAGAACCACATCCTTCCCTTCATTTATTTTTTTTTATATATATATAAAATATATATTTATTTATATATATATATATTTATATATATATATTTTTTTATATAAAAAAATAAAAAAATAAAAGAAAATAAAATAAATTACTTCCCTTCATTTAAATCCATCTCATTTACAACCTAATCTAAGGGTCGGTCACCTTCCTGGTTAAACACTCCTCCAGGTACTCAACAATCATTGTCTGAGCACCTACTATGTGCTGGCACAGTGAGGCTTGTGGCGTGATGAATACCAGCTCCCCTCCCAACACCACCGCCATCCAGCTCTGGCCTCTGCTCTGCCGGGTCCCACATGGTTCCCGCTTTTGCGGCGAAGTCTCACTGATACGCAACAGAGTTCAAAATCACAGGCTTGGCAGGAAGTGCCATCTATACATAGCTCTACCACTCTGTAAGCACCGTTGGCTTCTTCTGAATAAACGCTACCCTACATTAAATGCCAGAATCTGGCGAGCAATACTGCATGTTTGCAATGAGATTGAGAACTAAAGGCAAGATTGATTCTGATGTGAGCACCAGCAAAGCAAATGGGTTTTTGAAAACCCTATAATTTCCCTGCAACCCTTGACTTCACTAAACACACATTTTTAGACTACAGCACAGTTAGGTAGGCATTAAACAAAAATGAGGTAGTCTAATGATGATTTATGTGTAGGATAACCTTCTATAAAGAATTCTGCTCTAATTTCAGGGTAACTTACAGAGGTGCCAACTTTACGAAACAATGCCGCTTGTTCTGCGTCCACTGCCATGGTGTGATCCCAGGGCAGAGTGTTTGCCTGCAATTGTCTTAAATCTCCTGAAATTCACCCAGTGGGTGCTCTGGAAATGCAGCACCTGCCATGAACTAAATGGAAAAGCAAAACATGACACATACGTATGCCTCCAGAGGCACCTGTGAACACAGACATTTCTGCTTGACTGAGGAGCCGCAGCTGATAGTTCTGGAACCAACCAACTGGCAAGCAAATGCAGAGCAGGCCGCCCACCGGGAGACTGGCAGAGGTGCTGAGGAGCTGTGGGCATGCACTCCGGGTGGGGCCTCAAGAGCTCCTGGATGCAAGCATCAAACTGGAGATCTGGTACCCACCTCCCTGGCTGTGTAAACTTGGGAGGGCCCTTCAGCTCCCCCAAGCCTTGGCTTCCCTGCCTATTAAGTGAAGTTAAGAATGTGTCACCCTCAGATGGGGTTGGAAGGGTTCAATAAGATGCTGCCTGTGAATCTGCTTTATAAACCAGAAAGCACTATATAAGTGAAAGATGACACAGGCATCAGGGAACAGCTGCGAGGTGGCCCAGGTCACCTCTAAGAGCTGAAATCAAACCTCTCTGGGCTCAGATCCTGCCACACCACATGGCCTTGGGCAGGTGACCAGCTTCTCTGCCTCAGGCTCCTCTTCTGCAAAATGGAAATAATAATACCACCTAGTACGTAGCGCACTTATGAAGATGAAATGAAATGACTTGTGAAAAGCACTTACCACATAAGAGCTCAATAACTGATCACTTATTTTCTTACTATTATTATCACTAAGATTATCATTTCAATTTAGGAAATCTGACTTAGGAGAGAATTCCTTTGCTGCTTCTGAATGCTTCCTTGTAATCTCTAACCTGCAAAGCATGTGTTAAGGCATTAGAAGGTGGGATTTTTCTCTCTGCCCTCCGAGGAGGAAGACGAGGCTCCCTTCCCCATCAAAGCAAACAATAAGCAAATACCACCAGCAACATTAAGGGCCAGCTGCCTTTTCCTCTCTACAACTGCCTTGATGAGAGAAATAGTAATTGTCATGAGTACCTGGGACAGCCCTCATGCCGGAGTCACTAAAGTATGTTACAAAGAAAGAGCTTGGGTTTTAGGGACAGAAGCTCTGGGTCTAAGCACAGGCTCTGCCACTGAGAAGCTGTGTGCCCTGGAGCAAATTGCTTGGCCTCCCTGAATCTCACTTCTTTACACCTAAGGATGGGGGTAGCACGCCCCCCTCACAGGGTTAAGAGAAGAATTCAATGGGATGACATCCAGGTGCCTGTCACAGGGCCCTGCATACACGTATGTCTTACTACGTATTTATCTGCTCTTTTTCTGACTTTTCTTCTAAATGCGCAAGTCCTTGAACCTCACTGTGTCGTCGGTTTCCTCATCTGTAAAATGGGGAAGGGCATAGGGGTTCCTGTGAGGAGCCAACGAGATCACCTAAAAGCACCTTATCAACTGTATAGTGTTATTATTGAACCAGGGTTTGAGCCTGAGCTGATGAGACCCAGGTGGTTTGTAGAGTCGATCTTTGCTGTGTTGGTACCGAACCCCACCCCTTCGTTCCTTCCTCAACATAATTCTGATCAGGTACCATGCAAGGCACAAGTGAATACAGAGATTAATAATACTACAGTCGTTTTGTTTCTCTCGTTCTGCCCAGATATCATCATGGCCCATATGAGTTAAAAACACCACAGTGGTCATAGGTCTGACCCCAGCTGTTTATGGCTTTCTCAGGATCACGTTTAGGGGAAGCCATTCTCCATTCTGTGATTCCACTACCACCACTCCTCTGGGAGGCTGTGTCCCTGGCCGACCCGTGTCCTGCCTCTAGCCCCGTGTCCTGCCTCTAGCCCCGTGCCCAGACAGGGGAGCACGGCCCAGGGTTGGACCATGGCATGAAGCTGGGTGGGCAATTTCCCTGCTGAGTTTAGTCCACTCTTTCTCCATCTGAGAATTCAAGTCTCCCCAGAGGCCTAACTTTCATCTAAAGGATTCTGGGTGCAGTAGGTTTCACTGTCCCCATTTCACAGGTGAAAAAAACCAAGGCCTTGAAAGTAACTTGCTCAAGGTCACCGATTAGGACCAGCAGACTCCATAGCCCAACTTCTTTCTGCTACACCCCCCTACCTCTACCTCTTCCGTAAATTGTCTGCTCGTATCTGTCACCCAATTTTTTATTGTGTTGTCTTTTTCTTGTTGATTTTCAGCAGTTTTTAAAAATATATATATATATTCTGTATATTGATTTTTTATGAGACAACATAGTACAGAGCTCAGGAGCACAAATAATGGAGTCTGGATGAAAAGTTTAAATTGCAGGGGCTTCCCTGGTGGCACAGTGGTTGAGAATCCGCCTGCCAATGCAGGGGACACGGGTTCGAGCCCTGGTCTGGGAAGATCCCACATGCCGCGGAGCTACTAGGCCTGTGAGCCACAACTACTGAGCCTGCGCGTCTGGAGCCTGTGCTCTGCAACAAGAGAGGCCACGATAGTGAGAGGCCCGCGCACCGCGATGAAGAGTGGCCCCCGCTTGCCACAACTAGAGAAAGCCCTCGCACAGAAACGAAGACCCAACACAGCCAAAAATAAATAAATTAATTTAAAAAAAAAGAAAACTTTAAAAAAAAAAGTTTAAATTGCAGCTCTACTGCTTAATAACTTTAGGCAATTCACTTAGCTTCTTTGTGCCTCGGTTTGTTCATCTCTAATATGGGGAATGATTATCCCCTCAACTTCAGATTGCTGTGAAGGTTAAATGAGCTACACATGTAAAATGCTTAGAACAGAGCCTGGCAACTTAGTAAGTTCTCCATGATCATTAGTCATTATTATCAGGTTGCCTCTTTTTTTTTCCCTAGAACTAGATAGAACCTTTATGAATTAAATGTCCTGGCATCCTTTCCAGACTTCTCTCTCACCACTTCTACTTACCCTCCAGCCAGGTCACTCCATCCTCCCCTTTCCTGCTTGCCTTTCCCCGCGCTGTCACCTCACCCAACGTGCTATTTCTGCTCCAAGGCCCCCCTCCCCTTCATGAGCCTTGCTGGGCTGCCATCATCAGAAAGAATCCCAGCCTCCTGGGGATCTCTTCTTGGGAGGATACTATAACCCCTAGATAGGAGCTGCTGAAGGGAAGAAACAGGTCATGGTCAAGTTTAATTCCTCTGCAAGGCATGAGACTCTGCCTAGCACCCATTTGTTAAATTGCCTTGAGCACATCATTTATTTCATATCAGCACACTGACCATCCCAGCCCATTTTCTCCATGCCCCTAAGTAGTCAAGAGCTGAGATCCCCAATTTTGCATCTAAACAACAGAGTGTCACAGGAGGAACCCACAGAAGTGGTCGCTGTCAAGGTAGCTCTGAAGCAGCTCGGTGTAATGGAGACCAAGGACCACCAAGTCTAGATCTTGCAATGCCACCAATTTTCCACGTGACCTTAGGCAGTCTTCCTTCCTTCCTGCCACAGGGCAGTCCAGCAGGGGGAAAAGAGACTGTCATTTCATCACCAACATTAATCATCTTTTCTGAGCACTGGAGCGGAAAGGGGTCTGAATGAAATACAGTTCCTGCTCTTGATGATTAGACATTCTCATAGCGGGAATAACACAGATTTTAAAATATTACAGGACAAAATACGATTAGTGTCTTCAGCAAGGAACTGATAAATTTTGGAGGGAGTTCAGAAAAGGATCCCCTGGAAGGAGGTTAATCTGGGTGATTTTTAAATCCATTCTTAGCAGAAATTGGGAAAGACATCATGGGGGGGAAAAGGGGGTATTTGAACCAGACTTTAAAAGATGGGAAGGTTTTAAACAAAGAAGGAAAGACGTCCAGTGGTTTTAAAAAAAAAAAAAAAAAAGCACCCCATGAGTAGTTAAGGTACTGTGCCCTGAGAATGAGCAGGAGAGAAGGGGGAAGGGGCGTAAGAGGGCATTGGTCTGGGCCTGAGTTTCTTTATCAGTAAATGAGGCTGGACCACGTGACCTCCAAGGCCCTTCTAGCTCTGACAATCAGTGACTCCATTCATCTGTAGCCTACACGTGTCCAACTGGTTTCCAAGCACCACCTGGGCTCTCTCTCATCTGTGCCATCCCCTGTCCAAGTTGGTGGAGGCTCATGGGATCAAAGTAGTTTTAATATCAGCTGGAGCAAAATGCAATTAATACGTTGACGCTGCATTCCAAAGCAAACCAAGATCATATTTGATTGCTTGCTGTGCTGGAATTATCCATCCTTGCCCATCAGAGCTGACAACATGAATGGAATCCTAAATTCCCAGATCAGACCAACTTTGTGTCTCCCACTGGGCCCAAGACAGAGCCAGTGCCCAATAAAACCTCCTTGTTAGAATGACTGCTCACTGATCTTTCAGCTGGAGAGCTGTTGACCTTCAGAAAAGCCAAAGCCTCTGGTCACTGCACACAGAGCCAGAGGCCAGGGCAAGGGCTGGTGACATGTTTCTGTCCCCGAGCAAGTGCAGGAGACAGGACAGGCCCTCCTCCTATGTTGGAATAGTCCGTTCCTAATGAGGAAACTGCTCTGGAGAGGCAGCAGGGAATAGAGCAAGCTGGAGGACCCCAGCTCAAACCCAAGCCACTTATTAGCTGTGTGGCCTTGGCTAATTTGCTTAACTTCCCTGGGCCTCACTGTTCTCATTTATAAAAACTGGAAAAACAAACAAACAAACAAACAGCTATCTTAAAGGGTTATTGTGAGGATTAGAGATAATATATGTAGAATGCCTAACACAAAAGAGGTCTCAGTACATGATAAATATTATCATTAATCTTGTTATTATTATTATAACAGGTGCTGTGAGGGCCCTGGGGATAAGGAGATGCAAAAGATGGAGTTGTACACCCTCCTGCAGCAGACAGACAGAAACAACAGCCTCTAACGTGAGACACCGTGAAGTAAGTGCTCCAGGAATGGAACCAGAGGACTGATAGGTCTGCTGGAGGCTTACGTAAAACTTCGTGGAAGGGGACACACGTGAACCAAGTTTAAAGGACAGAAGAGGAGTACAGTATCAATAAGAAGAAGAGGGGATCAGTGCAGACCAGGCAGAGGAGACGCAAGACCAAATGCACAGAGGTACGAAGACCCACGAGCAATTTGGAACCCTGGGGACATTTAGGGAGGTGGGTGATGGGTGGCGGGCTCACTGCCTTCCCACCTATGGTCCGGGAGCCCTGCCCACTTTTCTGAAAGGACCCCTCTGGCCAGTTTCTCCTTGCTCCTGCTTCTCCCCTCCCCCAACACAGAGTGTCCCCAGTGCACTCCCAACCTGGCCAAGGCAGTATGACAACCCAGCAGTCAAGAGCCCCATTCGCTTAGACAAGGGAGCTGCTCCAGGCTTGTCTTCCACAGCACTGGCAGATACATCTGGCCCGCATCTGAGCAGTGTCCAAAACTCCCCACTGGGGCCCAGACAGCCAGTCAGGATGCTGGGGAAGAGCATGCTGGGAAATTCCCACAAGGAGCCTGCATCTATATAATCAGGTCTGGTGGAAATTAAAAGCTATTAGGAACAGGGCCGGATTTATCTTTATATCCAATAACATGCATTGTAATGGTGATCATGCAGATGGGAAATTAAACCACATCCCGGCTTCACCGGAGGCCTTAATTTTAATTTATGTCTATGCACAGCCCTTTGCCCTATTATCCCCCATCCCACTCGCTCTGGAGAGCCAGTTTACCTCCAGACCAGGTCTCCCGGGAGAGAAGTAAGGGGTAGGAGTCTGTCAGCTCATAGGTGAGAGACTCTGTGCTTTTACACACACATCTCTGAATAGCCCGATGGGAGGAAGTTGATCAGCTTGGGGGGCAGGCAGGAGGAGGAAGAGAGGGGCAGTAGGTGGTTCTGAGAAAGGTAGCACTTTGGGCTGTCTCTCCAGCCTCTATCTACCCTGCGAAAAGCACAGCCCAAAAGCGGCACAGAGTTTCAGCGGAGGCTCCAGGAGGCTTGCCTGCCCTCCCAATGTGGGCAGCTGGGAAGGCCAACCCGTGAGCCAATACCCAACTCATGGAGCTTGCTTAGGCCCCGAGCCTCTAAGTCCTTCCAAACCCCCTCAGAGAGGCAGACCATTCACAGGGGCCTGCAGCCACCCCATCGGGCCCCTCCTCCCAGGGCACCCGCCCTCCCCAAGGAGTTGTCTCCTGGGCCCTGATTGGCCCACGTCAGCCTCCGTTCCTCCTCCTGCTCTCTCACACCTGCTCCTGCTGGCCCTGTGGTTGGCGGATGATCTGAGCCCAGCCCAGCAGGCCCAGAGATCAAAGTCAACACCGTTCTCCCCGCTCCAGAAGCTGCCCCTGAAGAGTCAGAGGAAAGTCACTCAGGCTCCTAAGTGCTTCCTTAACCTCAAGGTGACCTCATCATTAAATCTCCCCCCGCCGTGAGAAGCTGCCATCCAACATCCCAGCCAAAACACACACGCACACACACACACACAGGGCAGTGTGGTATGGATAGCAGAGAATCCTATTTTTATGAAAAAAAAAAATCAATAAACAATTTGCATTTTCCAACATTAAAGCCTGGAGCAGGTGGGCCCAAGTTCTGGCCCTTCATCTTTAGAGCCTGGAGGATGTAAAACTCCACTCCCTCTGGTTCTCATGAATTCCTCTGGGAGGGTGTTAGGTGGATTCATGTGCTTTAGAAAGTCCATCCCTGGATCTAAAACGTAGCTGTAGAGGGATCTAGAATGATTTTGGATGGGGCTGGAGGGCTGGGCAGGGGAGGAAACTTCTCCAAGGCTAAAGGAAAGGAAGAGGTTCTACAGAACCAACGTGTAACAGAGCCCTGCAGATTAGCGTCCAGCCCACTTCCCTGATAATTATGTCCTTTGGGGCCACCAGCCCAGGCTTGACATCAAAGACAGCCCTGAAGCACCAACTAACTACAGTGAGTCTGGGGGAAGCTCACTGCCTCCACACAGGAGCCAGGTTAATCTTCGTCTCTCCTGTCTGAGCTGAGCTTCTAACTACCCGATGCCCACTGCACCCAGCCTTATCCCAATGCCTCCCATATTCTTTCAGAACTCTCCTGATCGTCCATCACGCGCCCACTGAACATTTGGTGAGCATTTGTCCTGGGGGTGCAAGGCAGTGCGTCAGGAGCCTAGGGATGTGTGCCCTAAAACAACCCAGGTCCCACCCTTGGGAAACTCAGTCTAGTGGGGGACACAGACCCTGCTACACAGAAATACACACACCTAAACAGGACTCGGCAATACAAAGAGGGGCGCGCTCCCATCCCCCCGAGAGTCATCGTCACAGCCCCAGCCCATCCTCAGTGTGTGGCGGGCAGTGTTTGAAACATTTGACATATATGAACTCCTTTCATTGTTACTTGAACCCAAGGAAGTAGGCCAATCATCACCCCTATTTTATTATCACTGGGGAAACTGAGGCACCAAGGAGGTAAAAGACTTGCCCAGAGGAGTGAGTTTCAAGCCCAGGCAGTCTGATCTTAGATTCTGGGCTCGTAATCACTACACTTGACTTAGTTCTTCCCTACAAACCAGCATTGACTTTTTCGCTTTCCTGAGGCCAAGGCTCTCCTTGCCTAGAGCACACAGTCTCCCTTGTACTCAGAGTGACACTTCATAGGATACATTTGTGCAGGTCCCGGGAGGTGGTCCTGTGCGGGAGTTCAGGGCATAGGCAGAAAGAACAGACCTGGGTCCAGCCCTGCCCTCTGCGTGATAACATGTGTGACCCAGAAGTCCCTTTACTTTTTTGAGCCTCAGTTTCCTCTTCAGTTAAGTGGAAGGGGAAAAAAATACACTTAGGGACTTTTTGTGAGGATAAAATGAGGTCACATATGAAAGTTTCTTAGCCCAGTGCCTGGCATAGAGGAAACACTCAAAAATTTATTATTATTGTTTTAATGAGTATAACTCTTGGTCCATAAACTCAGGTGTATAAGAAATATCACATGTCTTTATGCTCTTTACATCACCTTCCACGTGACTCTGTTGGAGAGACAGGACATTCAGTCCCCATCATTGTTGGCGGGTTCCCCAGGGACGTGGGTCTTGGGCTGTGCATCTCATGCCTCATTTGGACACAAGAACCCCGGCCTCAGTCCCAGACCCCAGGGAGCCACACACAGCCACCCCTCTGACGTCCGACCGCTTCCTCCCGCCATACCCTGTGAGCCGCCTACAGCACCACCCTGCCTCTGGCATCCAATGGTCTCCTGTCTGTTCACTGCCCTCAGAGGCTCTCCTCCCCGGCCAGAACACCCATCCTAACCTTTCCTGTTTGCTCACAAAAGGCAGGAAGAGCAGGTGTCTTCAAGTAGCTTCTGATTCCTGTCCAACTACAAGCTCTGAGACCAGGAGACATAACGGCCTGGCCATCGGCTTGGGACTGAGAGAAGGAAAAAGTTCCAAGAGCAAAACACAAATTAATGTCTCAGAAAAGTATCCTGCCACGTTGGCTGTCAAGGTGTTGAAGCGTTGGTTCGTCTCCTATAGCTCTACCTCAGAACCACTCAAGGAGATTTAAAACAGCTAGTGCCCAGGTTCTACTGCTAAAGATGCTGATTTGGGGTTGGGCCCAAGCACTGGTGTTTTTCAAAGAGCTCCCCAGGGGTTCAGTTGTGTAGCAGTATTAAGAATCCCAGCTTTATAGGTTTCATGCATAGAAGTCTGTCTTCTCCAACTAACCTGAAGACCTTGAGCAACTAGAACCATTTCATATGCCCAGCAATGGGCCATCAATGTTGGGGGGGCACTCAGGGAGCATCTGGTCAAGTGCCTCCATTTTACAGAAAGGAAAACCAAGGTCCTTGATGGAGAAAGGAAGAAAAAGTGTCAAGGCTGCTGCAATGTGCAGGGATGCAGGGAGAAATGCTGGCGTGATGGGAAAACCCCACAGTTTTGTAACTGGAAGCCTGGAGGTATTTTGAGGATCTGAGGTCCTCTCTTGAGATTTCCAGACCTGTTTTCCTGTTGAAGGGACAACCCTGCATAGGAACCAGTAATGAAGTGCCTTCAATCACGGCAGCTCTAACAAGGTGACCCTACAACATGGTATTAACCTCTTTTCGCAACACCTGGCACCTCTAGCGTGAGGCCGGCTAGAATTCTGATGGAGCGTCTAGGCAGCTCATGAAATAAAAGTCCCACACGCATGCTCGCTCAAGTTTGGTCCTCCGAGAATCCCAGGAACACGGACCACACACCAGCCCCTTATCGCTCCTCTCCCCACAGTCTTTCACAGATAAGGTCCTTCCAGCCTTGCCTCCCATCCCTAAGGCCAAGGGCAATCAAATAGCCGGTGGCCAGGAAAGACAGTGACCCCCCTCCTTGGGGGGAGCAGGACCACCCTGTGTTTGATGGGACCTTCACACACGCCACAGAGGCTGCTGGCACGTGGGTTTTCCCCACCCACATGGAGACGCACCAAGCCGAGACCAAAGACGCTTTTTTGCCAAAGCACCACCAGAACAATAAAAAACCACTTGCCAGGACCAACCTCAAGAGCTGGGTTAGCTCAACCACCAACTCAGTACTGCTGATTTTCCGCCCCCCACCCCCCAGCATCCCTGCCTATGAGGCCCCGCGGTCCTCTCTTACCTGGGATGATGGCGACTGTGTCTTTCTCCCAGGACACAACGCTAACGTATTCCTGCACTGAAGAAGGGATGAGGCACTTGAAGACGGCCACGCTTCCACGCATCGACCTTTGATCCTCCACCCGAACGGTGTAGGGTTCCCTGAAAACTGCAGACAGATTGCGGGGCGGAAGGAAGAGGGTGTCACAGGCTTGACTAGGACACGGTGGGGGGGCCTGCGAAAGCCACCTCTCAGCACCCCAGGCCACACTTCCTTCACCTCTTTTCCCACCTCCCGCTTGCCCCGCCCGGAAGTTCCTGCCAAGGTCTTATTCCTGCCTTCGCCAGCAACCTCCTTCCCACTCCACCAGACACCCGCTTTCCCGCAGAAATACCCAGCCTCCCTCTACAGGACAGTAAATCCAACTTCTAGCCTTTCCAATTTTGGTGAGTTTTAACAAAATGCATTAGATTGTTAGGGCCTGGAGGGCGGCACCTACGCCCTGCAATGGGATTGTATTCAACAAGGGCATGTGTGGTTTCTAAGCAAAAGCGCCGGAATCCCTCTAATTAAACCACATTTGATTTCCTACAGGATTCCTGGGCCCAGGGTGGTAAGAGTTTGGGCCACGATGACCATCATTTGCCAAAAGAAAAACTGTGACACATGATCTAAAAACAGATTTTTGTGCCACTTCAAAATGAAAGGCAGCCTGGGAAAATGTAGTTGACATACAGAACTTTCTGCAGGGCTCGGTGGTTTATAAGAACAATGGGAGAGAATACTTGACACAGTGATGATCTCTGAAAACACCGAACCCCAGAGACATGGGCGATTTCCAAGATCCTCCAAAACAAAGCATTCTTGCTGGTTTCTCCCACCCCCTGACACCGCCTACAGCCTGACCCCCAGTCTTGCCCCCAGCTTCAGCAGATCCCTTCCACCACAGCGTGCAGTGGAGGCCTCCTGCCTCGGTCCCAGGGCTGGCTTCTGGAGCGCTGTCACCTGCAGGTGCTCTGCGTATCAGGTCCCATGGGTGGGCTGGACCAACCTTAGGGGTAGGGCCGAGGGGCCTGCTTCGGCCTCTCTCTGGTCCTCCTCCTCTTGGCCTCTCCCCGGGGCCCTCTCTGTCTTTCCACCTCTTCTCTGCCAAGCAGAGCTGGTGCAGCCAGAGCCCCGCTGCTTCCCGACCTTGTCCCTCAGCAGGCACCTGGGCTGTGTGCCCTCCTGCTCTCCCTGCCATGGTTGCCAGGGCGATGCTCAGGGCCCAGCAGCCCCTCCGGCTGTGCACCTGCAGTCCCTCTGGCTTCATCAAGAGCTTCTTAATTGGCTGTGTTTCCCATCAGGCCAGCCCTGCCCGTCCCTCCCCAGGTCTTTATTCTTTCCCTCCCTGTGTTGTGGCTGTGATGGGAAGAGACACAGTTGAGGCGGAGGACGGAGGCATGGAAGGAGGCACTCCCAGCTCTGTGGGGCCATGGTCCACCCTTTCGTGGGCTGGACATCGCACTGCCTGCAGATGCGGGGAGAGCAGAGAGGAGGCTAAGGGGAGGGAAGCAGAGGGGAGGGTGGGAAGGGCTGGGGTTTGGGTGCACACCGCTGGGACAGTCCTCGAGAGCCTGCAGAGACCTATGGTTAGGAGCGTCAAACAAGCAGGCCCTGTGTCCTCCTCTGAGCAGCAGTGTAACCCTGGATAAGAGCTCGTGAACCTTCTGGAGCCTCGGTTTCCTCATTCGTAAAAGGAAACAATAACAGCAGCATGGAGAAGGCCTGGCACGTGGAAAGTACTACAGCAATGCAGCTTGTCATTACAGCCATGCCTCTGTGATTAACTGGCTAGGTGCCCTTTGGGCAAGTGGCTTAACCTTTATTTGACTTAGTCCCCCCCCTTGTAAGAAACACCAGACAGGATTACTGTGAAAACTATATCCTAACCCAATAACAGGCAGGTATTAGGAGACAGGACATGGCTTGCTCTCAGCTCAATCCTCCAGGCTGTGGAGGCCAGAACTGGGCTTCAAATCCTGGCCTCAGGGCTGCCAGTCCAGCACCTGGTGTCGTGTTAGGGGGACAGTGCCGCTCCTGAAAAGAGGGTCCACGGGGAGCCCCAGAGGAGATACCTAAGCGCGGCCCTGGGTCCTCAGAGCTCACACTCCCACACCCCCCCTCCCCCAACCAAACCAGTGGATGAAGACCAGCTCTTCAATTAAGAACTCCCACCCCACCTCACCCCTACACACACCCATTCCCAGCTACTTGGAACCTTCTACGTGTGAGAGGTTCTCCTGAGGCGGAAGGATCTTAATTCAACAGAGCGCTATCTCACTGAACCATCACACGGGGTGATGAATGAAGTAGGTGCTGGCATCTGCTTTGCAGATGAGGAAACTGAGGCTCAGAAACGTGTGTCCTCTGCCTAAGGTAAGTGGCAAAGCTAAGATTCCAAAGCACAACACAACTTTCCTTGAGGGCCTGACTCCTTGCCAGGACAGAAGTCAGAGATATCGCAGGATCCATCACTAGGCATGCAGGTTGGGGAGACTTCCCCGGAACCCACTCTCCTCTGCCCAACACAATCGCCAGGAAAGATGGCACGCCCAAGCCTTGGAGCCATCGCAGTGAGCTGTCTAGAACATTATCTATCCTCTCCCACTCAAAAAGCTCTTCGAAGAAAATCATTCCCCCAGACTTCCATGCGTTATTACTATTCGAGGCACTTTATAACGGATTAGGACTCACCAGCATAGCATGACAACCCAGTTAAGAGTAACTCATCTAAGCCATGCCCTCGCCTCCAGACCTAACCCAGAGAAATGAGACTTTCTAGTTTCTGTAAAGAGAACAGCTGAGAAGCCCTCACTTCCTTGCTTCCATCACCTCTTCCCAAGACCAGAATGCTTCACTGCTAAGAGTTTTCCATCATGAATTTTACCTAAATGCCTATTCTCATGAGATATCTTATATTCAAATGTCTATCAACAGTGGAATGGATAAATAAAGTGCAGTATAGTCAAACGAGACTATACAGCAATGAGAATGAATGACATATAACTTCACACAGCAGTAGGGCTAAACCCCACAAACAACAGTGAGCAAAAGATTCAAGAGAATATGTGATGTAGGACTCCATTTAGATAAAGTACAGAAACAGGCAAACATCTATCTTGTTAGAAGTCAGGACTGTGGTTTCCCCTAAGGGTGGAGTGACTGAAAAAAGCATGAAGGGGCTTCTGAGATGCTGATACCTTCATCTGGATATTAAACTTTGTACAAATTCATCAAGCTATATACTTACAATATGTGCAGTTCTTTTATACTCTATTTCAATAAAGGGTTTTTATGTTTTTTTTTAAAGAAACTCACTGAAGTTTTCCATGAACCAAGTACTAAAATGAGCACATTACTTAATTTAAATGGGCCCTATCTCCTTGGACCATCACACGTAGTGATGAACAAGGTGGGTGCTGGCATCAGCTTTGCAGATGAGGAAACTGAGGCTCAGAAAGGTGTGTTCTCCACCTAAGGACACACAGGAAGTGGCAGAGCTAAGATTCCAAAGAACAGCATGATTTTCCTTGATGGGCTGCCTTGCCTTCTTCCATGTTACACACACAGCCTCAAAACGACAGGCGCTGCCGGCTCCCCATTCCCGCCCTGTCGGGGAGCCCGTGTCTGGTCCTTTACCTGCTTTGACGCGGATGTTGGGACTCCGGATCTTGCCGGCAGCATTCTCCGCGGTGCAGAAGTAGTCATTGTCGTGGATAAAGCTATTGAAGGCGGAGGGGGAGAAGGGGTAGAGCTGCAGCGTCCCGTTGGCGTGGACGTGCCGGATGTGCGGCACGTCGTAGATGTCGTCCCCCGTGGCCAGGTACCATCGAAGGGCCGCACTGGGGGAGCCCGCGGCCGGGCAGGGCACCACCACCCCCACGGAGCTGGAGAAGGTCACCTGCTGCAAGGAGTCATTTACAAAGTAGAGGCTGGTGCCGACATCTTCAGGGCGGGCTGCAGGGGAGGGGAGAGGCTGGTTAGCGCCTGCTAATGATACCCTCATAGGCCCGGAGGCTGCAACACCCACGCTCATTCATAAAACGTTCAAGCGCCAGTCATTCAACAGCACTGTTGAGCACTGACTGTACACCAGGCACTGGCAACGGTGAGTAAGAGACAGTTCCCACCCTGCAGAAGCTTCCAGCCTAGCATAGGGACGGCAAAAGTTGAAACGTCTCGTCCTCCATGCCAAGCCAAGTCCACGGAGAGAGGCGGCCACCACTCTGCTATGGTGAAGGGTTCCAAGCCATAATCCACGTCCCCGCACCCCAGCACCCCCATCAACACTTTAGGAGAGACACTGAAATTGCTTAGATAATGGGTACTTATTGAGTACCTATTATACTCAGGGAGGTTCACACCCAGTCCCTTGGTTCATCTGTACAACACTGAGAGGAGACAGTACTGCCTCTTTTTTTATCGTTCCCTTTTGGAGGCTGAGCAAGTTATGTGATTTGCCTGAGATGACACAGCTAATAAGCTACACGATTGAAATCTGAACCCACTGCTCTAAAGAGGCTCTTAGCACACTTTCTATCACACCACAGCTGAAAGGTAAAAGGTCAGAGACCGTGTTCTACGAGGAAGGGCTACACGAAGCGGGGATGCTGGCCCGGATGAGAAAAGACTGCAGAGCCTTCTTCCCCTCTGGAGGTCGATTTGGAAAATGTGTTGCCCCAGAGGATGGGATGAGGACGGGCGGCACCGTGGGTAGACCAGTCCAAGCTTGGGGGCTAGAGATACCCACCCCCTCGAGTCTAAAACCATCCCTGACACTGACCAACCATGGAATTCCCTTCCCCTCTCTGACCCTCTGCTCCTTCACTTGTAAAGTGGAGGGAGGATACACGAGGCTGCAAAGACCCCGTGCATCTCTGACATGTTGCCATTGCAACACTCAGTCACACGGGCGAACATGCTCACGACTGCAGCTACCTGACAACATCAAGGCTGCCTGACAAGGAGGACAGCTGTCTGCAACTCTCATCCCAGCCCAGGGCCTCGGTCTTGCCTGCCCTCGCGGGAAGCAGCCCCCAATGGTGGAATCAGGGCCTTCCCTCCCTACCAAGGAACCTGCCCCCTTAAGAAGGGCCACCTCTGAACAAGTGGAAGCAAACCCAGAGGAAGAGGGGGCCTGGTCCCAGGTCTCCAGCTGGAAGCCACTCCCTCTCCACCAGGAAGATCAAGGAGCAAACAAACCACTCTGCCGCTTGTTTAAAGAACGTTGCAGGGGACCCAACTTGACCTCAATTTCCACAACTTTATGGGGAGGGGAAGGGCCTGCATCCGACCATATTAATATTCTCGGCTTAACTCTGAGCCGAGCCTCCAGGGAGAATGTACCGGGCAGCTCATTGAGGAAGGCCATTAAGCCTCATTGGTCAGAGCAATTCACATCATCTCATAAAAAGCTGTGATGAAGCCATTAGCAGCAGTGCTGGAAAACACATCCATGGGCTCCTTGCTGGGGTGTCAGGGGCATCCTCTTAGCTGCAAATGCATTTGCCGTCCCTACCCGGCACTGCGTGCCCTTAGCGGCTGCAGGGGGCGGAGCGGGGAGCCGGGGCGCGGTGGGCAGCACAGCTTTCCCATCCATGTCCTCACGCTGCCTCCTCGGTGACAGCGTCGGTGCTGGTGGTGGAGAAGTCTGCTCTGTGGAAGAGGGGACCCCAGTGGGGACCCTTGGAAGCCTGCCCAACTCACAGGGACTAGAGTATTCCCCAAGGTCATGAAATCATGCCATTCTGCAAGTAAGCAAACTGAGGCTTAGGAAGTTTCTCTTCGGATCCACACTCCCCAGGTTCCCAGGAGCCTGCTCACCTTCTGAAAGACTTCTTTATTGACATTCAGTCAACAATTATTCGTTAAGCATCTTCTACATGCCAGGCTCTGTTGTAAGCACTTTACTAGTATGACTTCTTTTAATCCTCCCAACAACCTTGTGAGGGAGGTACCATTCTTATTCCAGTTCACAGATGAGGAAACTAACGCACTGAGAGATCAAAGAGACTTTCCCAAGACCACATGACCAGTAAGTGAGGGCTCTGGGACTCAAGACTCAGGCAATCTGAGCCCGGAGACTGATCTCTTAACCCTTAAATGATTGTAACCACTGCAGTAATAAAGAGGGGGCTTATACCTCCCTCAAACACCACCTGGCCTCCAACTTCCCTTTTCAGCTGGCCAAGAACAGGATTAATATATCCACATGCCTGTGCACGCACGTGCACGCACGCGCACACCCCCTGGGAGGGGCCCGTGTCGGACTCAACGTTTCAGACAATGCTTAGCCTGTGGGCGCAGGAACATCACTCCGGGGTTCTGGGTACTTCCTGAGACAACCTAGTTAATCAGACACCTTCACCGTGGCAGCTTTATGGATTTTGGAAGCCAAAATCCATCAAGGAACAGAAAGAGGCATAATGTAGACATTATGCCTGACAAATGGACTTAGGAAGCTGACAAAGATCCCTGACAGAGAGGAACTCAGGAATTATCTGATTCAAGGGGCAGGGTAAGAAAATATTTAAGGATCAGTATGAAGTAGCCCTCAGTGATGATAAGACTAGCAGCAATACTACTAGCCAGGGGATATGGGGATATATGTATATGTATAGCTGATTCACTTTGTTATAAAGCAGAAACTAACACACCACTGTAAAGCAATTATACTCCAATAAAGATGTTTAAAAAAAAAAAACTACCGCTAGCCACCATGGATTTCACTAACTACAGGCCAGGCTGGGTGCTAGACCTGTTACAGGTATTCTCTCACTTAATCTCATGACTCTCTAGGGGATGTTATTATTATCATCCCATTGTACAGATAAGGAAATCAAGGCTCTGAAAAGTTAACTAATTTACCCAAAGTAACCCACAGTGAAGGTATTAGAGCTGGGCCAGAACCCAGCTTTGCCTGCCTTCAGAGCCTGGGGGAGAAACTGCCCTTTTGTATGAACCACACCGAAGACAAAAGGAATCAAACCACAAAATCTGGTTTTCCAGGCTGGGTATCCCTCCCCATCCTTTCTTCCATCCCAAACCCACCCTCAATACACATTCCTGGTCTTCTCTCCTGGCTGGAAATGCATCCCACCCTCCCTGCAGAGACAACCTGTGGGGACCAGGCTTCTCTTGGCTCCCGGCTCCTGGAAGGACCGTCAGCCACAGTAGCAACAGCCTTCCTGCTCTCTGGGCCTCCGATCCTGCCAGAGCCGAGGACACGGGGTTCTCAGCAACTACAAATGGGTAGATGTAATTGATGAATTGACCGGGATCGTCCAGCCACCTGTCAGGGCTGAAGAAACAGCGGATTTATAGCAAAAGGTGAGTAGCCTCATATTTCTCCCACCGTGGTATGTGAGCTGCTGTCTTCTGGGTCTGGGGGAGCTGGGGAGGATTAGACAAACCATTCATTTCAGCTTATCGCTCCGACAGTGCATTGCCATTATGAAACATCACCCTCAGGTGTGAAACAATAGCATTTTGCACTTACTTTGGGCTCATATTTTACCATCACAAGGCACCTGTCAGCCTGGAATGCAGAAGCCTTTAAATAAATATTAATTCAGCCTCACCCCACCTGCCAAGAGAAAGGAGTGAGCAAATCCATAAAGGGGAAACTGAGGCACTAATCCCCTGAAATCTCTGCCATGTGCTAAGATGAAGGTTGGCACAGGGCACCAGTGAGTGGCTGCAGTAGCAATGGGTACGGTCAGTCACCAGCCACGGAAGGGGGAGTAGCAGGGGTCTGGGGGCCTCACCCCCCACCTCACGGAGTCTGGAGAGGCTTCAATGGTGGCAGCTTTCCCTCCTCAGGCTCCTATTTGAATCTTCAGAGCAGTGACAAAGCCTCAGCCAGCTCTGAGGAGCACAGAAGCATGGGACAATAGTCAGAGACCTGGGACAAATCTGACAGTACTACCTTCCCTCCTGGGGCTCATTCCTGACCTGCTGTGTGACCTCAGGCAACCCACGTAGCCTTTCTGAGCCTCAATGTCCTCATTCACGAAAGGGGGGACTGCACCACCTTACCTGTCCCCCAGGGCTGCTGAGCAGGTAAAACAGAATGTGAAAGTACTTGGTTCCCCATAATGAGGATGCAGGACTAGGAGGGATGGGATTGTTATTCGCATCCCAGGGATTCCCCGAGGGGACCAGGGAGGCGAAAGTTACTGCAAAGGGTGGCCAGGGTCCAGCCCCCTCCTTGCAGTCCTGCATCCGAGGGTGACTCCTGCACCCTTGAATGCTCTCCTCTCCCAGGTCCTTCCTGACCCGAGGCCAGGAAAGACTTGTTCCTTCAGGAGATCTTTACCCAGCACAAGCCACATGCTCAGTAGGACCCCAGGTGTGGTGGAAAGCATCAAAGGCCAGGGAAAACGGCCCCCCCACCATCCAGGAGCTTGCAAAGGAGATGGGGGCAGAAGAGGGCTAACCCACCGCCCAGGGCAGAGTTCGCAGAAGGGTTTATGGCCCTTCCTCTAATTTCATTTTGGCTGTACACCTACTCCCCTGGAGGCTTAGTGGCCTGGCTGATGGTACAGAGTTCTCAAAAGAAAGGAGACTGATTGAGCGCCTACTGTGTGCTACAAGGGCATTTCCTCACATAATCCTCACGCAGAGGCACGAGGTGGGCTCTGTGAGTCTCATCTTACAGGTGAGGACAAAGAGGCTCCTGGGGGGAGATCCTCCAAGATCGTACAGCCAGCAGGCCACCAGGCCAACATTCAGTCAAAGTCTGCCTGCCTCCCAAGCCCGAGTTTTTCCCAACACCACGCCGAAGAGTTCAAAAAGTTTGGGGCCTTATGAAGATTTTCTTTCATTTCTTCTCTGGAAGCCAGTCCAAGTTTGGAAAGCAAATCTTTGGACAGGAAACTCCGACTTTCCCAACTTTTCCCTAAATCTCAGCCATCCCCCAGCCCTTTCTTCCCTCTGCAGACAGAACCAGGCAGATTTACAGAGAGAAGGAGAGGAGGGAGAAACACTTCATAAATAGAGAGAGATCAGATCAACAGCAAAGCTTCTTCTGGTCAAAGGGGAAATGGATTTTTAATAGAAAATGGAAGTTATGAGCTTGGTTGTGATGTGACAGACGCCCAGACTTAAACCCATTTAATCTTCTCCGCCGGTTAACACTGAGCACCACCCCGATGCCGTGTTTCATAAAACAGGCTCCAAATGGCTGGGAGATTAGAAGCGTAGAAATAGCACAGCAATATTTTTAAACCAGAAATCGCCCCCAGGCATTTGGGCTGCCCCAGGGTCACCCCTGAAACCTAAATATCCATCGCATCAACTTGTCCGTCTGCCCTGCGCTGTCTGGCCATCGGGATTAGTTTGGCAAAGGAAACTCGACACCCACGCACTCGACACCCAGGGGCCCCCCACCCCACCTGCCTGGGTTGGGATGGAGGTGTCTGGCCAACTGAGGCTTCCACCCAGGTGCACTTTGAATTATCCCCATGTCATCATCTCCAATCATCGTAAATGACAACCTGAGGGGACTGAAATGTTAACGCCTCACCACCTCCACAGGGAGAAATGAGTCACTTCTTCTCTTCCTTTACAATATTTAGTCCCATTCACTGGATCTTTCATCTAGGAGCATCTGCCAGTGCTGCAGTCCCTGCCTCCTGCACCCGCCCGAGAGATGGGCAAGAGCCTGCAAGGGGTAACCAGCCCTGGGCACAGGGAGCGTGGCTGGATGGTAGCAGGGGGGAGGAGGAACGGGCAGGGGTCCCCTGCAGGCCTATGAGCCCCCCGTCTTGGTCACCACTCTGTCCCCTGGGCCTAGCACAGTGGTTAAACGCCCAGACCCTGGTGCCAGGCTCCCCAGGTTTGAATCCTTGCTCTGCCCCTTACAAGCAGGGTAACTGCAGGCAAGATTACCTCGCCTCTCTACACCTTGGTTTCCTCATCTATAAAATGCGGGTGACTATATCTACTTCAAGCGTTGTTAGATTGGATGAGTTAACATGTATGACAGTTTCCGGTATATGAAAGTGGTAGAGGTAACCACCTAAGTATTCATTGCTGTTGTTATAAATATTATCATGATAGCAGGTAGGCAGGAAGTCTATCTCACAACAAATACCTCTCCCGATGATGATGGTGACAACTTCAGACAGTAGTTCTCAAACATTACGATGCATAAGAACCACCTGGAGAGCTTGTTAAACATGCACGTCCTTAGATACCAGATTCACTGAGTCTGTCATAGGGCCAGGGAACTCTATTTCTGAGGCAGGTGGTCCTCTGTCTACACTCAGAGCAATGCTCCATAGGAAGAAGATTTGCCATACTGGACTTCAATCCACTCTCCCAACGACAGACCATTCTCATGGGCTTGGCTGACAGAACCTCAGCACCTCATTAAGTAACTGAATTTGGTGATCAAGTTAATGAAATAATAATGGTGTGATCAATAAACAGAGCATTGCCACAGCTACACGGCTCCCGGGCCTCACACAGAGCTGTGGTTGTTTTAATGCAGATGTGAGGTTTCTTAGATTAATTTGCAAGGTTGATTACCCCGCTGCATCTCCACACAAAGGTTTTCATAAAAGAGAGATGTATTATTTGTCTTCACTCTGTTCTTATTCCATAGTTGGAAGAACCGGGTCCAGAGAGGATCAACCAGTGGGGTCTCAGGTCAACCACCATGTCCATCCAAAACTCAGGTGAGGACCAGGGAGACGGGGTCTGGCCCCTCCATCAGAAAACCCCGTTACGGTGTGTTCACACCTTGGAGACAATCGGAGTCTAGATTCTGAGGAGGGGAAGGGCCAGTCTCCCCAGACAGCATCTGAGCATTTACAGGCAACCAGAACTGGTTGTGCAGCTGGGACCAAGTCCCAGACCTCCTGTCCCCAAACCTGGCACACTTGCTTTACCTCTAGCCTCGCCATCATCATGGCCACCATTTCTTTTCAGCACTAATTGTGTGCCAGGCACTGTGAGAAGCCCTCTCCTCACCTCACAGTGCATTTAATCCTTACGAACACCCTCTAACGTAGCTACTGCCCAAGACCCCATCTTTCAGATAAGAAAACAGGGTCTTCAAGGGAGCAAGTAATTTCCTAGGTGGCACAGCCAGGGCTGACAGAGCAGCATTTCAAACCCAGGCCTCCCTTACTCCGGCTGTGTTTCTCAACGGGTGCACTGCATTCTATCCTCAGAATGTCTCCAAGATGTGATCATCCTATGTCTAAGGTGGGTTTCTGATGGAGGAGAGCCATTTGGGGAATGACAATTCTGAATTATTTGGGACTGCCCCAGGCATCAGACATTTCATCCCTAATCATCCCTCCCTGCCCTCCACTATATCCTCCTTCCTCTAGTGACTAAAATAACCAAAAAGTATCCCCCCAGTTTCCAAACAGCCCTAAGGAAACAGTACCACCCCAATGAGAAGCACTGCTCCAGTGTCCAAGTGGTCACCTCTGTCCGTCAGAAACGGGTTTTTTTCCCCTTTTTTCTTAAGATTCTTAGCACAAACATAGTTCCTGTAAGCAGCAACCAGAAACCTCTGAGATCCAGTAAAGATCAGTCATCCTTCAACCTACAAGGCCCCTCACCATCAGCTCCAGGAGAAGTTATGAGCAACAGCTGACAGTCAAACAGACCCTTTAATCTTCCAGCCCCTTCTAGACAGGGCCTGTCAAAGGAACGCCCCTTATGGCCAGAAAGGTCTTTCCTGGGAGTCGGCTCAGACAGCACAGTTGTCCCCAGAGATTCCTAGATTTAGATTGTTCACACTGGAGGGACTTAAGAGATTATTTTGTTCAATCTCCTCCATTTACAGATGGGGAGAGCGAGGCCTGGAGAGTCATTTGCCCCAGGTGCACAGCTGGCCAGTGTCCTGGCTGGGACCAGACCCCCGTCTCCACCGCTCTTGCAATTCTGGCCGCTCCACTTTCAGATCCCAGCAACCCAGGCACGGAGGGCATCATGGAGAAAGGAAATGATGTCATGGGAGGGAGCATTAGAGGGACCAGGGCTGCTGGCTGCCCAGAGGAGAGGGCTCAGGTGGGCAGTTCATCTGTCTACAAGTAGTCAAAGTGTTGTCAAGTAGAAGAGGGTTTCACCTGGATTTATGTGGCCTAAAAGGTAGCAGCAGAGCCAGTGAGTAGAAGGTACAGGACCAGGAAAGTGGCTGACTGTGAGGGTGAGAGCTGTAATAGTCAGTGCTGTCTGGCCAGGAACGGCCTCCTTGAAAGGAAGGAGTTGCCAGTGGCTGGAAGTGCTGGAGCGGAGGAAGAACAACGCTGGTGGGACAGTGCAGAGCGGATCAGGCAGCTGATTAGGGGACGGATTCCATGTCCCTGAAGGTGCCTTCCAAGCTGGAAGATTTTGACCCATGGCTGTCACACCCCCAGAGCAGGTCCCCCACCCACCTTCTCCCCCACGGCTCTGGGAGGCCACTCTAGATACAGGGTGTCCACGACGCTGAGTCAGCTGGGTTCTCAGGGCCTGGATTCCAGTAATTGCTGTGACCTCAAACAAGGTGACCCAAGGTGGGACCCTGTGCCTACTCCCCTTCCCACAAAAAGATTGTGGAGTCCCAGCAGGGAGAACACCCTCAGGGGCGTGTCCAGAGGATTATGGACTAAACTCACATCTAAGGACCTGGGGAGGGAGCAGAGGTAAGCTCCTCCCACTCCCCCCAGGCACTGGGGCCACAGGGAATCTGCCAAGTCTACTCCATGAAGACGGTTGGCAGCCTGGCTTTGTCTCATCAGCTGTTCCCCATGTTGATGAAAAGCAAAGGCTAGGAAAATTCTCCATATGTGTGAGGCCCAGGGAGGGGGAGACAGCCACACACAGCTGTGAGACCTTCGTTGTTCCTGTATGATGAGATGACAGTAATTATACCTCACATTTCAGCAGAGCATTTATAAGGCTAAAACTGATTTGCTGTGGTTTTTACATGTGTGTGTTTATATGTTGCCCTCTTCAGTTTACAAAGCATTGTCACACGCTATACCATTGTATGGCCTTCACCCTTTTTGTGCATATGCAATAGCAATCGCTCTGGGGGACAGCCAGGACAGGGGTTATTTTGCCCATTTTACAGATTGGGAAATAGAGGCACATGAACTATTAGGTAACGTGCCTGTATTAGACAGCTGAGCTTTGTTTTCTATGTCTATGGACAATGCTTCTTCACACACACACACACACACACACACGGAGTTTAATGGAGATGCAACTTGCCTTTGAATAACTGTTCTTAATGAAAACGGTGACCTTGGAAACTGTCAGTACAAGCAGCGTGTAGAGCAAGGGCATGGGGAAGTGGGGCAGGGGGTGGCTGAACGGATGAGGGGAGAGCAGCTGGATGGCAGGGGTGGTGCCCAAGGCTAATGCTATTCATGCTAAAGCAGCACAGGACAAACAGCTGTTAAACAGGGCACACAGGCTGTTGTGCCACAGCCCCGCACCCTGCCACTCATGGGACCCACAGGCCACAACCTGCCATGAGCAGCACCTGACCTCTGGGTCATATGCTGCTTCCCTGGGTCATATGGCTGACTGGGTTATGGAGGGAGGAGTGGTCCAGGGATCCCCAAGGTCACGGGCTGTCAAGGGTGTTCTCTATACATGAAACTACCTGAAAAACAGCAAAGTTCATCCTAGCAGGGAAAGACAGAAATCCATCCAGCTACAAGGTATGGGGGCTCACCCTGTGCAGCCCACGTACATAGGTTTATGGCATTAAATCAGGCTAGTTCTTACTGTGTCCAGTCATGGTAGAGATTTATCAGCCAACCCCAGCCTTCCTTTGGTAGGTATGAGACTGGCCTTTGCCTCACCCTCAAATCCAAATCTGGAGCGAACCTGTGCCCTCACCTTTTCTACAGCTGCCACCAGCTGTGGCTGGGGAAAGGGAGTGTGCTGAATACTCCCATCCCACCCCACCCCAGGGACACCCAGGTGGCCGCATGGCCTCAGCTATCTGGCTGAAGATGGGTCCTGCAGGCTACCCAGCTGATAGGTGATAGAAGGAAGCTGTGGTGTCCCCTGCCCTGGCCACCATTCAGCCTTTCTTACTGCTACAAAGTCTAAGTCAGTTGGCTTGGCCAAAACTGTGGCTCATTAGTACAACCGTTCGGGACAGAAGCGGATGCTCTACTTTGGGGGTGGGGGGAAGCTGGGAGTAGTGCTGAAAAAAGAAGAGGTCTAAGGTTTATTGAAAACGAGTTATATTCTAGGTACTTCATATGCATTATCTCCTTTAATCCCATTTCATAGCTGGAGAAAGTGAGGTTCAGAGAGGTCCAAGGTCACATACTAAGTGCAGAGCCAGGATGCGAATGAAGGGTTTGCCTTGACTCAGAATATCCGCTGCACCATCGAGTTGCAATCTTTTTTATTTTTCTTCACAATTCTAATACATAAAATGCTCTGGTTGGAAGAACTGGGGGAGGGGGGATTGAAGCTCTGCCCACTGGCCCTCTCCCTCTCTCCCTCCAGCCATCCCCTGAGGCTCTACCCAACAACTTAGGGCTCCACCCCACCTCCTTCAGAAACCTCTGTGGGCTCTGGTGGACCAGGGCCCTCCCAGATCATTAGATGTGCAGAAAAACGCTCTGGGAGGCCTTGGAGCTGCACCTGTCAGGGTGGGATTTGTCCAGGGCCCCGGAAATGCAGACAGAATCATTCCCAAAGCCACCTCCCCACTGTGGGCATCCCAGCTGGCTCTCTGGGAAGGGACACTCCAGCTGCCCTGAACTGTGTGCTCTTCCAGCATTACCCCCAACTCTTTATACACCCATCCTTCTGACCACAGCGCCTGCCTTTCACCGCGCCCCCAACCACTGCATGTGACAGAAAGCGCCTTAACAATGGTAGAGGAAGCAGCTGGGGGCTCTTCCCCTCAGAGGCCACAACCCCCTCCCAAGCTGGACACTGACAAACCAGCGGGGTGAAAGAGCATTTTGCCTCACTTGATACCCTCTTCCCATCAGCTGCTGCCTCTCCACCCACTGACCACAGCCCTAAGCCTCCTCCATTCTGGGGGTGCACTCACCAGAAGGCAAATGTTGGCCCTGGATCCCCATAGCAGGTGTGCCCCTCTCTTCTTCCTGCAGCACAAGAGGGACAACCCACACCCAAAGTTTGGTCCGCCTTCGGGTGTCTCTGCCACTGGTCACCCATTCCACCCTAGTTGCAAGCTCGGGGGCTGCCTTGCCAGAAGAAGAACTCAGTGCTGAGCCCCTGTAGGCCTAAAACTCAGAGGCAAAGGAGAAGCGCTACCCAAATCATCATCCTTCTCCCCACTCTTGCCCCACCCCCATTCCACAGAAGGAAAAGCCACTGCCTGGCTGCAACTGAGGCTGAGACCAAGACGCTGCTACTCACAGAGGGTGAGGAGGGCTCTTGGCCCGGCTAGGTGAGCATGCAAATCTGTATGCAAATTATATGCAAATCCAGGGCCTGCCCTTGGGTTCCTGGCACCCTGTCATGTCTGCTGCCTGTGGCTCACCCCATTCATGCACCTGGGTGCTGGTTAGAATCTACTGAGCTAGGGGCTGAGAAAGCACTTCGGAAGCTGGGGGCGTTTCCTCTTGACTGCTTCCAATGCCCCCAAGAAACACGTCCTCCAAGATCACGTGGGAGGGAAGAATCTCCCAGCTTGGTACCCACACCCCCAAAAAAAGCTCTCTGAACATCCACCCTCTCTTCAACTCATCCACAAATAAAATCGTCCTTCACCAAGCTGAGCAGGGGACCAAGCAAGTCACAAGGGTGGAATTTCTGAAGACCCGGAGAAGGTAAGGGGGACCGGAGGTCTGCACCCCTCTGACAAAAGCCAACAGCCCGCGAGGCGCTCTGTGCAGACAACCACCTTGTGTCTTGGGGGGAGGGGGCGCAAGCATCGCTGGGCCAACCCCACCCTCCACCCCTGCCATTTGCTTGCCCACCTTCTCTCGATTCCTCAATCTGAGAAAAATAAAGCCTCTTCAGCCAGTCTCCTGGGATCTGCTCAACTTAAGCACTGCCTTTGGGTCAACTGCTTACTTGCTTTTTGTTTCTAATTGAGCTCCCCAGTCTGCTGCAGAAATATATTCAAGGCAGCTGACTTTGATGCCCAGAAATACGAAGCATCTGAAAGGTTTGTCGGGCATCAAGGCAATCCCATTCTCCCCCATGTTATCCTAGCACCCAGGGCCTCTCTGCCTACCTACCCCCTCCCCAATGCTCACTGGTCTTTCACCTCCTTCCCCTAAGTTGTGTTTGCCATTTCGAGATTTTAAAAACACATTCCCTGAGTGCCCACCCCCCTTTTAATTAGACTCTGAACAGAGTGTTAAGAGATTTTCTTAATGGCTTGACGAAGGCTTTTAATTTGGTCTTCTCTAGAGAGAAGAACCATGAGTCCCCATCCGAGAGGTTGGGGGGGGGAATGAAAAAATCAATGCACCCCATTATTTTGGCTTTTAGAAAACAGGAATTTTAGTGCCGGGGAAGCTTGCTCTTTTACACAGTAAAAATGCAAATGTAGGCAACACAGATGCTGGCACGCTGGATGTAACAACGGAGAGAGCCTCGCTGGGGTTCATCTGGCTGCCCGAACCTGGATTTGTTTTGGCAATAATAAGGCAGTTATTGAAGACTCGATAACCTATTATTAAAACACCTTCCCAGTTTAGTTCTGGGGAATCAGTCTGAGCTCAGGCTTCATCAAAAAAAAGGTATTTCGAGAGGAATGGAAATAACAGACGCTTAAAACACATTCAATAACTGCTTAATTCCATCCAGAGGACGCTCCATCTCATCTTGTTTTCTCCTCTCTCTCTCTCTGCCTCCTCCCGCTCCTCACAGATGGACGTACAAATTATTGCAAGAGGATATTGTTTTCTGTAACAGGCTCGAACATTCACATTTACATTTTCCTTGGTGCCGCGGGGGTGACTGGCAACGGGAGAGAAAAATACACCAAACCCCATCTTCGCTGCTCTCACCACATCAACATCTTCCCCCAGCCGCCTCCGCCACCACCACGCCACCCCAAGCAGAACAGGCCCCGGGGACCAGCCTGGCACCTAAGACCCAATTAAGGCACGAAGGAAAAGAAAGGCCTGTCTGGCAAGTCGCCCTGGCGCCCAGCGCAGATGCTGGAGCTGGAGCCTCTGAATGGCAGGGGCGCGGGAGCTCTGCAGACCCAAAGGCCACTTAGGTGCCGCCTCACCTGGCACCTCCAGCCCCCCGCAGGCCCAAGGCCAGAGCTACTTGCTTCTCCCGTTGGAGAGGATTTTGCCCCTCGGGCCGTCCTGCCGTCTTCTGGGTCTTTCTCCACCCCCACCCCCATCTGCCCCTTCCCTATCAAATAGCTTGGGCTTCATTTATTAATGCCCGGCTTCTGTAAGGGGGATGGGAGAGTCCATCAGGTATTTGCTAGGGGGCCTCGACTCCTGGGGAATGGGCTGCTCTGGAAGAGGTCTCCAGAAAGGGGGTGGGAGGTGTGTGTGGACAAAGCTGGGCAGGAGTGTGGCAGCAGCTCCAGCCTGTGTTTCCTCGCCCGACAAAATGGAAAGGGGTGGCGGGTGGAGAGGGAACTAGCCAGAGAGAAAGCTGCCGCTCCTCACCTTATGTATTTTTAATATTAATGTAATTAAAGCTGCGAGCCGAGCCAGCCTGCGGGGCGAAGGGAAGCAGGAAGAGCCTGGGGAGAGGGAGACTGCGTGTGGGGGGCCCGGGTGAACAGGAGGCAGGCTTCTTGCTCCGCGGACGGGGTATGAGAGGGTGCTGTGCAGGGTCAAGGGGTTAATCAACCTAGACCAGCCTTGGTGTGTCACCCCGTGGACCCCGTTGGGTCAGAGAAACTCAACTACTTTGTCCACGATTCAGGGGCCAGCCCTCGCCCCGCACCTCAGCAGCATCTTGGCCTTCAGTCTGGCTTTGACCGGGCGGTACTTACAAATAAAATAGGGTCACCCTCCTCCCCCAAAGCCACAAGATACTGCAGTCAGCTCCGGTAGGTTGCAGACTCCAGACCCCTGGGGCGTCGGCAAGGAAGGACCGGACCCGTCCGGGAGCGCCAACCCTCTGCTGGATTGCCCTTCCCCCATCGCCTAGGGGTCAAGAGTTGCAGCTGGGCCAGGGCAGCCGTCTGGGCAAAGGGGGTAGAGGCCGTCCCCCAGGGCGCGAAGGAGAAAAGTTAGAGGGCTGCACAGGTAAAGCTGAGCTCGTAAGAGCGTGTGTGCTCCTCAGCGCAAGGGCGCCGAGTTCGGCCGCCTCATCTCCCGCCATCTGTGCGCCCGGGGGCACGTCCTCTGCGATCGCCTGGAAGCCCGATAGCCGGGGACTGCCTGATCCCGACTCGGTGCCCAGGTGACTCTGGTTGGAAATGTCTGACCGCTTCCAACCCCCAATCCCGGCTACCTCGAGGATCAGGTGCGCAGCGCCCCAGCAGCAGGTCTGGACATGCCGGACACCTGGACCCACCCTTAGCAACGCCTTCTCTCCGGGGAAAGCGACACGCCCCCCCCCAACCCAAGACTCGTCCCCATGTCCGCTGACCAGGAACCGAAGCGTAGACTCTCGCACCTTGGGGCGCGCTGCCCGAGGTGGCCAGGCGGCGCAGCCAAGCCGGGGCTAGTGCCCGGGGCAGGGGGTGAGGTGGGGCTGGACGAAGGCGACCTCTAGGTTTGGGGAACAAACTTGCTATCATAGAGACCCCAGGTCTCGGGACCCCCGGCTCTCCACGCCCTGCATCCAGCCAGGGCGCGGATAAGCGCGGTGCGGTGCGGTGCGGTGCAGGGGGTCCGGGGCGGCGGAGGGGCGCGCAGTGGCAGAGTGGGAGTAAGCCGCGGCCCGGTTCCGCCAGGACTCCCAGGTGAACAGTCATGGCCTAAGGAACCCTCGACTCGGAGGGCACCCCGGGGTCCCAGCGCCACCCAGCCGCAGGCAGCGGGCAAGGGGCTGGGGGAGGGGTCCGGGCAGAGCGGCGGCCCGGCAACAAGCGGGGAGATGAGGGGCTGTCTCACCACCTCCCAGCCGGGCGCGCCCCAAAAAGGCAGGCGCGGGTGGCTGGCGGGGCGCTCCAGGGCGGACTCTCACCTGGCCGCTCCCCGGGTGCCTGCCCCTCCCCCGCTGCGCCCCATCCGGGGCCCCGCGCCGGGGTCCGTCCCCCCCCCCCAGCCCCCGCCCCGGGCACCTGGAGCCCGCCGGGCACTCCGCCTCACCGCCAGCCTCGCGCACCGCGGCCCCGCCGCCTCCGCCGCCCTGCCGCCCGCGCGGGTCTCACCTTTGTGTAAAGAGTCCAGGAGCAGGAGGAAAGTTACCAGCCACATGCCATAAAGAGGCCCTATTCTCCGGGGAGGTGGTCCTGTGGCCGGCCGTGCGGCAGCGCCTCTCCCCCGCTCAGCGCGCTCCCAGCCGCCCGCACTCCGCGCCCCGCTCTCTCTGCTCCTCAGCCCAGCGCTCGGCGGCGGCGGCGGCGGCGGCTCCTCCCTCCTCGGCTCCCTGGCTCCTGTCATCCGCGGGGCTGGGCTAGGCGCCGCTCTCCCCGCCCCCCCCGCCCCCCCCGCGACACCCCGGCCGGGGAGCGCCGCGCGAGCCCCGAGCCCACACGGCCCGCAGCCCCACAAGCCCAGGCACAGGGGCGGGGGCCCGGGCCGTACGGCCCGGACCGGGGTTCGCTGAGAGGCGAGGGGTCCCCGCCACCCACCGGCTCCTAGCCTGCGGTCGCACACAGGCGTGTGTCATACATGTGCCAAGAGACCGCCCTGCTCGGGCCAAGGGCGCCCCGTGTCTCCTGGGCCAGTCACCTGGGGCCAAGGCAGCCTGCCTCTTTCCGACTCAGTTTACCCCCTGGGATGGGGGAGCATGGATGCTGGGAGTAAAAGCCAGACTGAGACCCTTTGGTGCCGGCCCGGGTCACTCCCCACCTCCAAGCTGAAAGCTGCCTGCCCTTCCAACCCCTAGTTGCCTGGGCAAGCCTGCCTCGTGGGAAGCCCCAGCTGAAGCCAGCCACCCCACCACTCTGTGGGAATTTTCCTCACACTGGGCACATTGTGATTACTCAGACATTATTTTCAATAAATATTTAATGTCAGCTGTATCTCGTGTATCTTCCTCCTTCATCCTCATCTGTCCCCCCCTACCCCACGGCTTTGTCACTAAGCAGAAATTGGTTTATTCCTTATGTCAATCTGCATAAAGTCGTCATAGAATTGAATAGGGCTGGAGTGAGGTATCTTCTCAGTTACAAAATGAATGTTGAGCACCTGCTGTGTGCCAGGCAGCAGGTTAGGCGCGGGGGCCCAAGGCATTTACTCTTTAAAATATGTTAACATATACATGATATAAAATTTACCATTTTAACTGTATTTAAGTGTACTCTTCAGTGGCATTTAGTACATTCGCAGTTTTGTGCAACCATCACCACTATCCATTTCCAGAACTTTTCGTCATCCAAACAGAAACTCTGTACCCATTAAACAATAACTCCCTATTCCCCAGCTCCTGGTAACCACTAATTTACTTTTCTGTCTCTATGAATTTGCCTCTTTTGGGTACTTCACTGAAGTGGAATCATACTATATTTGTCCTTTTGTGTCTGGCTTCTTTCACTTAGCATAGTGTCTTCAACGTTCATCCATGTTGTAACGTGTCAGAATTGTATTCCTTTTCATAGCTGAATAATATCCATCGTATGTATAGACCACATTTTGTTTATTCATTTGTCAGTGGACACTTGGGTTGCTTCCACCTTTTGGTGATTGTGAATAATGCTGCCATGAACATGGGTGTACAAGTATCTCTTCGAGACCCTGCTTTCAACTCTCTGGGGAGTGGTAATTGCTGGATCATATGGTAATTCTATTTTTAACTTTTTGAGGAACTGCCAGGTGCATTTACTTTTTTGTATAGTACTTTCAGAGTTTAAAGGGCTCTCACCTGCAATTGCTCCGTGTAATCCTCACAATATCCTTTGAAGCTTTATCACTCCCCACTAAAACAGGTGAGAAAAGTGAGGCTTAGCTTGTTCAAGGTCACCCAGTTTGTATCACAAGCAAGACCGGAACCCAGGTCTCCAGACTCCAGGGCAGCACTGCTTGCTCTGCACGGTGCTGCCTGCCTCGTGGCCCAGCTGCGTGATGTGAAGTCACCACTGCAAAGTGGATGCTTTTTCACTAGGTGTTCTGCCCTCTGTGAACACAGGCTTAGAACAGAGACATGGGGCAGACTGCAACAGGTGTTTGAGATGACCCAGCCCAGCCCTCTGCTTTACAGATGAGGAAGATGAGGCCCTGAACGGGGAGGCGATGGACCTGCCTGGGGTCAGGCAGGCAGCGACAGAGCCCAGCCGTCTCCAGTCTTCTGGCTGATAGCTTCCCTCACCACCGCCAGCCTACTGGGCTCATTCTTCCATCCTGTTCCTCCCCTTCTAAAGGAGATGGTCGCTGAGAGGAATCCAGTTATTTAAAACTAAGCCTATTGACCCAGGGCACCTGGTCAGGCCATGCCTAAAATAAGCTGCTAAGTCAGACAGGATGAAAGGGGCTGCTGTCTGTTGGGAGGGGACGGGCCCTGAATGGGCCTGGGGGTGTCAGCACAGCTGCTCGAGCCCCACATGCTGGAAGGAGAGAGGGGGACCCTCCGCTCTCCATTTACCTGAAGTACCTCCTCTAACCTGAGTGTCCCTTTTACGCTGGTTACACCTGAGGGCCTTTCAGGGACCACAACACTGTGTGTAGAGAGTCAGGTGTTATCCGAAGGGTGAGGTCATTCACTGTCTCCTGAAGAGGCCGAGTGGATGTGGGGAGCAGGGGTGGGCAGGTGAGGAGGGCAGACTCGGGAGTCTCTAGCACAAGGAGGTTCTCTCTGTATATAATATCATGGTTAAGAGCATGACTTCAGAGCCAGAGCTGAGATCTCAGCCCAACTCTGCCGTTTACTAGCTGTGCACTCTTGGGGAATTAATGTGTGCCGACCCCCGTTCCCTCACCTGTAAAGTGGGGACAGCCACAGCGTCTGCCTCGGAGAGCTGTTGTGACGATTAAATAAGACAAGCCCCGTGGCTAGCACGCAGTAAGCACAGTAAATGTATATATCACTAATGTTCTTGGCTTTTGCTCAGAGGACCTTGAACTATAGGGGCTGGGGGAGGGAATAGCTCAATGGGAGGGGATGTTGGGATGACATCCTGCAGTCCCTATGGCAACGAGGCCAGAATTCAGGAGTTGGGAATCCAGGAAGAGGCCCCAGAAACACGGAAAAAAGGTGTGCTTGAGGCTGGAAGGGCATAGAGTGACTGTCAGCAAGGAAAGGACCTGAAAACAGACAGTCCATATGCTTTTTGTATTTTCCATTTCCTAGGTTTTGTTCCTGCTTAGTATTTAGGAAAATATCTTTGCAAGTGACAGTCTGGCTCAGATGTGTTCCGAAGTCCCCTCTTAACTGGAGTTGTACTTGGGCAGCTATGGCACAGTCAGCAACAATCACAGCAAGGGAACTCCAGGGAAGAGAGTGGGATGCTTGTTTCACCCACGCCCACGCCAAACCCTGATGCTCTCCTCCCACGGCTGACATTTTGGAGGGGCTAATTTTTTATTTTGATAAAAGGGACAATTCCTTCAAAGTCCCAACTTGGATGGAAGCCCTCACACCCACACACAAATATATGCACACCAATGTGAGAACAAACACAGTTGCCCAGGCAAACATCCATGTGTACAGGTAAACATAAATACTTAATGACAGGCACACCTGTGCTCAGATGCAATTTGAATACAATCCAAAAATCCTGCATTGACACCTTTGCATGTGCCCTAATACATTTGTTTAAAGCCTCAAACCTGTGGGGTTCATTTCCAGCAGGGACACACTGCTCATTTAAAAAGTGATTAATTTCAATAATTTGTTGCATCAGAATGCTGGGTGATGATGTGTGTGTGTTTTACCAATGCCGGTTGAAGCGGCTATATGAAGACACTGGGAGGTGAACCCTTTCCAATTCAGGTTAATCATGGATATTTGGGGGGTATTATTTTGCCATGTTACATTAGGACTAGAGCCATCATGAGAAACAACAGATGTTTTCATTGTTTAACTCAAACAACAGCTTATATATTTTGGATAATTTTCTTCAAAAACAAAGGCATATAATTATTTTAGCAAAGCCTTCTTATTGCTCTGAAATTCTGTAACAACTTCAGCATAAATATGGTTTTCATAAAAGGAATCAATACTGAACCAGGTCAATGGTAAAAACTTGACATTTGGGGTTATATAGCCAATTTGGGATTGACGTTTTTAGTACTAATTCATTGATTGGAGGAGAAAAAAACAAACAAGGATTTCCCCACCTTTTTTTCCAATTTGTAATTGATTTTAATGTTACATGAACAGTCCTGGACTACGATTCAGAAATCCTCGGTTCTAGCCTCATTTTTGCCACCTTAGCCAGCTGTGTGATCTTGGAGAAGTCACTTTATCTTTCTGGGCCTCAGTTTTGTCACCTATGCACATTCTCTAATGCAGGCAAAGAGACAGAAATACGTATTTTCATGCACTGATACTCAGAAGCAAACAAAAAACACACAAAATAAACAGTTTTTACTTCAAATGCATGCACGTATATCTAAAATACTTCCGTCTTCTTGAGATGAGGTGAATCATTGCAATTAATAGGCTATGGTGCCTATATAAAAAGGTGGTACGTGTCATTAAATTACCCGGGCATTCCTTAAACCAAAATTGTATATGCTTAGCTCCGAGGATGTCTAGGTACATTTTGCCACTTACCCTCTCAACATTTCGGATTCTAGTATCATGGTCCTAAGCTCACGGAACAAAGGGCCCCAGTCCCTGAGGCTCCTTCCCGACAGATGGCGTCTCTGGGGTTCCATGGCCCTTGTTCAAGCCACTGTCTCAGGAGGGTTGGTCAGGGGCTGCAGAAGCCCCCTCAATAATCATGGCCTCTCTCCCGCAGTCCCCTCTCTGCTCCCAACTCTGAAACTGGCTGAGAAGCCAACCCAGAGAGGTTCCATGAAGCCGGAATTCCGTGCAGCTGAAGCTCATTGCCAGGTCTCTCTCAGGGGTGGCGGCGGGGGAGGTGGGCGGAATCCAAACTAAGAGAAAGAAAAACAGGAACATTCCATAAGTGGGAGCTCACTTTGCTGGCTTCCCGGGTTATCCTGCAGTTCTTCTGACCCACGAGGCACTCACAAATGTGTTCGTCACATTGTATTTAAGCATCTTCTCTCCTGGAAAGCCTGGATGCTATGTTTTTCACTCCTTCTTTCTCAAGTACCCGGTGCCCCTTCTCTACCTGCGTAAGCCTCCTCGTGCAGCAAGGCCTGGTCAGGCACCCCCAGCTTTCCCGGACCAGCCTGGACCAGCCCTCCTCTGGTCCCTACCCGCCGCAGACATCTTCTTGGCCTGTGGCGCTCATCCCTTCATCCTGCATTGCGGCTGCTTATGCACACACCTGACTTGTCTCCTCTTCCAAACACTAGGCTCCACGCCCTTTCGGTTTGTACCTGCAGAGCCTAGCCTGATGCCTCCTCACACTAGGGGGCACTCAGTGCCGAGTTAGTGACGAGACAAGCTCATTCTTACAGGGTTGCAAATACCCGATTACAACTTCACGGGTCATGCCTTCCAGAGGCATGTGCTTTAACTGGAATCAAAGACTTAAGCTTTGCCCTTCTCATATGAGAGTTTCTGGCCTGGAAGGGTGAGTCCCGGAGCTGCAGGAGCACTGACCCTAAAGCCGGAGTCTCAGCAGATGCCCGCTCAGCCGGCATCACCATCATCTTCCTCAGGACTTTTGGGATCCAAAGGCTTCACATTTTCTTTCATTTCAGAACCTTGTCCAAAACAGACAGATCAGGCCAGAAGTGTTTTGTTCATTGTACAGATGAAGAAACTGAAACTCTAAGAGGTTTGTGACGTACCCAGAGGCAGATCTACCAGGAAACTAAGAGAACTTATGCTCCAGGGTCCTGTAGGGCCCCAGTAATAAGTTCACATAGTCAAATGGTATTGGTGATTTGGTAGAATACTACAGTTGATCTGCAATCAATTATGGCTTCTCTTCTTTTCTACTCTGATGTGCATTTGGGGTCCGGTGTGCATTTGGATCTGACTCAGGATCCCCCAAAGTGAGTGAGTGATGGATCCATTCGATTTGGGATTGGTGAGATATATTTATGCGTAGAGAATGGTTAGCACTACTGTGTAGCCATCCCAGTGTAGGGAATGGCTGCAGGAATGTGACCACCCATTGGGCCAATTCACTTGGCTTTGTGACACGAAGTTGCAGGGCCCAAGTTGTATCACAGCATGATTATGGCCTGAGGTGCCTGCACTTAGAGATGTGTGTCGTGGAAGAGAAACCAGGTTGGAAATGTATGGAGCCAGGAGCTGGTGTGTAAAATTGTGAGCAGAAGAAATGTTAAAAAAATTTTTTTAAGGCATTATAGAGGTGTGTCAGGCAGTGAGTTCACCCAAATATTGTTATTTGTCCAGATTGTGTGATACCTGTGGTATTTGTCAGTTTTTTCAGAATTTGTGATTTGTGGCAATTTCTTTTTAGCATCCTAAATAATCATGTTTGCACCTCATTTTGTATTTATAGTTGTGTATTGGTTTCCTTAAGGAGGTCCCTTCGAATGGTCTAAGCTTCAGGTCCGACAAAACCTGAGTCCATCCCAGGGACTTGTCCTGGGTCAGACCACGGAGGCTGAGCTGGGCCAAGAACCAGGTTTCCTGGATTCTGGTCCAGGGCTCTTCCCACCACAGTCCCTTGCCTCAGAGTGTCACACAATGTGTCATTTATGTGCTTGTACAGTACTGCACACACAGAGGATGCTTAAAAACGCCACAGCCCCTGAAGAGATTGTCCTCCATAGTGAAGGGGAGGTCAAGGTCTGGCCCATGGAATTGGCCTTGACTTGGATGCTCAAAGCCCTCTTCCGAGGAAATCTGGCCACTTCAGTCCACAAGCCAGAGGATCTCAGGGGTGGAAGACAGCTTAGAGTCCCCCCTCTACACCCTTTCTGTGGGACAACGCCCCTCCCATCACTGGGACGGAGTCACCAGCATGAAGGACTGAGATGCCCCTCAAAGCCCAAGGGTTGTGGAAGACACCAGGAAGCCCCTCCAGCCACGCTGAGCAGAGAATGTCCACCTGCCGGGGGGCAAAACCACAGAGCCAGAGTGCCACAGTGGCGGGTGGAATGCTGTTTGGGATTGCCAAGGGAATGGGGGACACTGTGTAGGAACGGTGGGGGGGTACCAGCCCAACAGCCATAGACTAGGCGAGGAGGCCGGCCGGCGCCTTAGAGCCCACCTGAACGGCCCCATCTCACACCCCCCAGCTCTCTCCACCCCACCAGATAGGTGCTAACAGTCCCTGGTTAAATGCTGCCAGGGACGAGGGGCTCCCTGCCCACACAGAAGTTCATCCTAATTTCACTCTCTGTGATCACGTACACACTCTTTTCTTTACGGAGCCCAATCTGCCTTAGCCCGCCAGAGCTCACGGGACCCGCCAGATGACAGCTTTTCAAATATCTTACAACAGCCACCATAGCGCAGCCCTCCTACAAGCCTTCCTTTTGCCAGGCTAAATATCGCAGTTCTGTCAACCTCTCCTTTTCCAACATAATTTCCAGACCCTTCCCTCTCCTGGTTTCCCCTTTTGCACATATTTAACTTTAATAGCATCTCTCTTAAAAGCAGAATGGCCCCAACACTCCAGATGAGATCTGAACAGCTCTGAGAACAGGAACTGTCACCGCCTTGATAGGTATTCGACCTTCTCTGTGGCTCAAGATTTGATTGGCTTTTGGGGGCCAACACGCCAATAAAGCTGGGCCTCTTTCCCATGAACTGCTGCTGACCTGTGACCTTGATGTGGATTCTTGGGGACGGGGTCAGGGTGGGATGCTCAATTAGACACATTGCTTGTTGACCGACCGCTGGGAGAGGAAATGCTGCCTGGGTCAAATGGCATCGCTTACACCTGCTAAGACTCTCAACGACCCCTGAAGTCCTAGCTCAGCCCCAGTGAGGGGGGCAGACTCAGCTGAGAATGCAGGCACGAGGAGCGGGAAGCCCAATTTCAGACCACGTGGCATGAAAGCGTAGCATCTCTACCACACGTGATCGTATTAAACCCAGCTGAAAAGGCAAAAAGATCTTACACTGCATTTCCCAAGAGTTTCATGAGAAGAAAATAGGTGATATGCAAAAAGTGAGTTCTGGTCAAATAGGTTTGGAAAACACTGGAATAACCAGAGGTAAATAGGTTTCTTTTACTGTAAGGACATCCCAGAACCTTTAAAACACTATTGGGTGTTATGGATACAGTGTGAGGTATTTGGGAAGGTTTCCCACTTTTCCTTGTCTGAAACCTCTGTCCTTTCACTGGCCGCTGCCCACCCTCGACTCAGAGGAAGCACATGTTGTAGGTTTATTTACACTTTCAGCAAGTTTGTGCCCGGCCCCTATGCAAGGAGCTCCCAGCATCCCTGGAAACTCTAAGGCAGGTCCCTGCCCTGGGGAGCTTGTGCTCAGCGGGGAAGGAGACGTATAGAGGACAGCATGTGGAGGTCTGTATGCTGAGCCTAAAGGTCAGAGTGGGAAGGGGGCTGGAGGCCATCTCTTGGGAGCACCGTGTGTCACAGAGGAAGAGACGGTGGCCGTGCAGCTAAAGAACATCCAGGCCGTACAGCCTGAAGGTCAGTGGCAGTGCTTGGATGCAGGGCTCCTGAATCCCAGGCCTGCACTCCGTCTACCGTGACATTCATGGCCCAGGTCGTGTTGTCCTCTGTCCCCGGCCCACCGACTGGGTAGCCCTGCCCACCACTCCATCCTCAGTAGCCACAGGCTTGGGTTAAAAGACTTTTAAGATCCCACCTAGGGCTGAGATTCAATTAGTCTGTGAAGACAGCTGCTTAAGCTCAGAGAAAGGAGCGGTTAGGAAAAACCAAGGCAGGATGTGAGTGGGCCTGGCTGATGGGAAGAGCCTGAAGAGTCAAAGCTGGATGGAAATGGATGTACCAGGTGATGGGAGAAGGGCCTCCCTGTGGCGGGTTTCATGAACCTGGCTCTGTGGTGTGTGTCTGCCCATCTGAGATACCCATGCACCCGGCACGAGATGGTTCAGGGCTGTGTCTTCCAAGACTCATGGTTAGAACCTTGGAGCTGATCGAAATGGCCAATTGTTTGTCTGAATCAGCCAAAGTAGCTTTTTCTTTTGGCAAATTATAACCAGAGCCATGGACTCCTAATAACGATTTTTATCATTGAACCCTGCTGTGGTCCAGCACTATGCTAAGTACTTTAGATGCATAATCTCAGTTAACCCACCAAACAACCTATAAGGCTGGCATAATTATTATCATCCCCATTTTATAGATAGTGAAACTGAGACACGGGGAAATTAACACAGCTAGTAAGCGTCAAATGCCCAACCAAGCCTTGAGCAGGGCTGGGTGATCTGACCACAGAGTTTTCTTTCTCTTTATTGCTGTCGCTGGTGGTTGGTAGTATCTCTGCTGTCACATTTTCAGAAAGGTTTTAATACAGAATATTTTCAAACATATCACAAGTAGAGAGAAGAGTATAACGAACTGCCAGGCACCCATCCTCTAGGGCCAGCAATTGTTGACTCGCGGCAATCTTGTCTTATCTGTATTCCCCTACCACCCTCCCTTCCCATCACCAAGGATTTTTGTAAGCAAATCTCATGCATTATATAAATCCATTCGTAGATCTTTTAGTGTGCGTCTCTAAAAGATAAGGCTGAATTCTTACTGTCAATCACTATACTTTATGCCATCCTGACTGAGAAGTAGCTCAGAGCAGGCACACCGCCCTCAACCCCCAGCACACACGTGCTGGGCTTCAGGCCAGTCACTGCCCAAAACAGCCGAGCTCATGGCAGTCTGGCCAAACAGCCTCCCTGAGCCTCCTCAGACGGTCTTACTGCAGCTGAAGCCCCTGCCATCAGTCTAGCTTGTCTGGAGCTGGGGAACACCAAGTCTTCTGCCTGGTGGGGTTGCTGCCACAAGGACAACAGTTCGGACCAGCCTGGACCTGACCCCCCAACTCTGGCCATGCCCCTAATCCCAGTTCCTATCTCAGGGCGATTTAGCATGCTCTCTTCTGCCTAGGAGAGAATGGCTCCCCACTCTGCTCAGTCTAAGAGCAAGAGGTAGGGAGGAGATGGAGCTGAACAAAGCACCTGGAATCAGAGGTTCACTGTGCCTCCCATGAACTCACTTTCCTCATCTGTAAAATGAGAACATAACACCTACCTCATACGGTGGCTGTGAATGTCCAAGGAGACAAGTTTTCCCCACTGGGGTTGGGCTACCGGAGGGTGCAGTACCTGACCTGGCCAGCAGGTGTCGCCCAAAGACTAGCACCTGTAACCTTGAGGAGGGGCGGGGTGAAGTGGGGCGGCAGCTGCTCCATTGAGAGGATTATCTTTCCATATTAGATCCGGTTGCACCTGGGGGAAGTGGAAGAAAGTTCAGCCTGTGGGATTTCTCCTTAGAAAAGTCAGGTCTGGGGACTTCCCTGGTGGTCCAGTGGCAAAGAATCCGCCTTCCAATGCTGGGGATACGGGTTCAATCCCTGGTCGGGGAACTAAAACCCCACATGCCGCAGGTCAGCTAAGCCCGCGTGCCACAACTACTGAGCCCACGCGTCTCAACTAGAGCCCGTGTGGCGCAAACGACAGAGCCCACGCACTCTGGACCTCGCGCACCACAACTGGAGAGGAAAAAACCCGCATGCCACAACTAGAGAGAAGCCTGTGCACCACAACGAAAGATCCCGCACACCGCAACTAAGACCTGACACAGCCACAAAAGAAAGAAAGAAAGAAAGGTCAGGTCTGTCTCTACCCGGAGTTAAAAAGTGGATCTGTGCAGCCTTCAAAGCATGCTCACAGGAAGACCCCACAGCAAGACAGGCATCAATACCTCCATTTTACAGATGAGGAAATCGAGGCTGCCAAGAAGCAAGTGACTTGCTAAAGGTTAAGCAGCCACTAAATGCAGAGCTCGGACTCCAGCTCAAGTCTTCTGCTTCCATATTCTAGCACTCTGCTGAGGCACGTCCTCAGAGGCCAAGCCTTTGAGGGGACTTGGGACTGGCTGGAAAAAGTGTAAAAGGTACAGGTGCTCCCAAAGCCCCTGGCCTGTGATATGCTGTCCTCTGAGAGCATCTCCCCTCTCTGGGGCTCAGATTCCACTCTTCAGCAAAGCACTGAACTAGATCAATGGTTCCCAAATTCAACTAATCAAATGCACATACGCACGCACACGCACACACGCTCACTCACGATGGGGACAGGGAGACAGACAGAAAGAGAGATTCCAGATTACAGAAGCAGGGATCTGTATTCTACATAGCCCAGGTAATTTGAAGGTAAGCAGCTCAGCATGGGTCTTAGGACTGGCATTTGGGAAACACCAGACTAGAAGATCTTCTATGGGTTTATGTTCTGTAGTTTGATAAACAATTTCCACTCAAGCTTGTCAAAATACCTAACACAGTGCCCAGCACATACTTGATATTTAAATATTCAATATATATTTTGCTGAAGTATACTGAAAAGCATGCAATCGAACACCCAACCCAATGAAAACCTTGGTTGACATTGCTTCATCCCACAATTAAAACCCACTTTGCAAACTCTTCTACACTGTTGGTGGGAATGTAGATTGGTGCAGCCACTGTGGAGAACAGTATGGAAATTCCTTTAAAAATTAAAACTAGAATTGCATATGATCCAGCAATCCCATTCCTGGGCATATATCCAGCAAAGATGAAAACTCTGATTCAAAAAGATACATGCACCCCAATGTTCATAGCAGCACTATTTACAACAGCCAAGACAAGGAAGCAACTTAATGTCCATCGACAGATGAATGGTTAAAGAAGATGTGGTACATATATACAATGGAATATTACTCAGCCATAAAAAAGAATGAAATAATGCCATTTGCAGCAACATGGATGGACCTAGAGGTTATCATACTATGTGAAGTAAGTCAGACAGAGAAAGACAAATATCATATGATATCATTTATATGTGGAATCTAAAAAAAGATACAAATGAACTTATTTACAAAACAGAAACAGACTCACAGACCTAGAAAACAAACTTATGGTTACCAAAGGGGGAGGGATAAATTAGGAGTTTGGGATTATCAGATATGCACTACTATATATAAAATAATTAAACAACAAGGACCTACTGTATAGGACAGGGAACTATATTCAATATCTTGTGTTAACCTATAATGGAAAAGAATCTGAAAAAGAATAGATATACATATATGTATAACTGAGTCACTTTGTCATACACCTGAAACTAACACAACATTGTAAATCAACTATATTTCAATTTAAAAAAAAAGAACGTAAAACTTTAAAAAATCCACGTGGCTTTTCCGTAGCGCTTTACGGCTTATAGATCTTGTTTACACACATGATCTCATTCAGTCTCTTTAATGGGCATTGTGATTCCCATTTTACAGATGAGGAAATTGAGGTTCAGAGACGCTAAGGGACTTGCCCACTGCTGCCCAGCTAGTCAGTGGCAGAGCCAAGCTCCAAACCCAAGTCTGTGTTGCCCCACCTCCAATGCCTCTTCCACTGCACTATTCCTGCTTTTGCTTGTTTTCACTGTGTGGTTTGATGGGAGGAAAACATCAGATCTAGAAGAGAATGAGTCTTCCAAAACTCCCTGGAGAGGGCAGTTTAAAAGCCCAGGAGCCCCCCTCCCTCTGCCTGGGCCCTGGCTCTGCCCTCCGGAGGGGACATCCCACTGCCTGCACCCTGTAGTCTCTGGTCGCCTGCAGATGCCTCCATTCCCAGGTCTCTGCACAGGGAATCTGGTTATCTGCCTCCCCCTAGCATCACGGGACGGGATGGGGGTGCCACAGGCTCAGATTCTCCACCACACTGGCTGCCCCTCACCCCAGGCCATGCCTCACAGTGAAGCTGGGATCTGGGCTCACTCCCTGCCCCAGCTTTGTCCATATGTCTGTGTGTCCTCTAAGAACCACTGGGAGCAACAGACAATGACCTCTGACCCAGCCCTCATTCTCAGCTGAGGGGGCCGAGGTCCAGAGAGGGGCCGGCAAAGTGGAGCCGCCCGTTCCCCTGGCCCCCAGATACTGGGTCCAGCCTCTTGCATCCTCCATGCAGTCAGCTCCCTACCACCTTGTCTGGCTCTTCCCCCGTTCCAACGCACACACGCACAAATGCACATACATGTACACGGACACTCACACACAATCTCTCACACACCCAACACACACAGAAAGTTTTTCCATAGACCCTTCCTGGTCCCAGCACAGCAGCCATAGACCACCCTCCACTGGTCTCAAGGAAGCGGGGGAGCCCATGGCCAAGCTGGCAGAGGGTCTGGGGGCAGGGCCTCCCAGGATGGGCCTGGCCAAGTCCCCACTGTGGCCCAAAGGGTGCTTAGGAGGGTCTGGGGCTGAGGGTGGACTCAGGAGCCCCTGCCTCCTGGCCGTGAACAGTGTCCTGAGAAGAATGCACTGGACGGTAAAGCATTATGGTCAAGGTCAAGGGCTGGGATGACTGCAGGGGTCCAGGGAAAGACAGCAGCATCCAGTGTCAGCACTGGGAGAACATTCGAGAAAGTAATCACGGCAGCCACTGGTCACCGAGGACTGGTCAGGAGCAGGAACTCCACGAGTCAGACATTGTTTCTCCATTTTGGGAAACTGAGGCTGAGGGGGGACTTGCCCACAGTCCCATAGTCCACAGTTGGCCAAGCCAGGGCTCACATCCGGGCTGGCTGATTCCAAAGCCTCTGATCTTAACTGTGATGCCAGGGACAAAATGCCAGCTGTCACTGGGATGGGCCCCTGGTAGCCCCCTCCCCGTCCACGCTCCATGAGCGCTGCCCAGCAGACACACTACCCAGCCACCTGCCCAGACTGCAACGCCCAGCAGCTCTCCCTGTCCCCTGAGAAGCAGGGAAGTGGTAGGTCCAGCTGTGGGTAATCACTCATTCATTCCTCTGGTCAGCCAGTCATGTGCTCAGTCAACAGCAAACATCTATTGAGCACATACTCGGATGGGCGAGGCACTGGGGATTGGTGGGTAACCATCAGACGCCACCCCCGCCCTCACGTGGCTTGTAGGCCGTGCAGACAGACATAAAGGGATGGTCAGAATGCCAGGAGTTACGGGGTCCCCAGCAGGTCCCCTCGGAGGAGGGGTCAGGAAGGGTCTAGGAGTAGCCGAGGCCCAGCGGGGCTCATCCTACTCATGCTCGGGCGGGCGTCTGAGGGCTGAGGCCACGCCCTGATGATGTGACCCACTGCGTCAGGAGCAGATGGTCCACGGACATGAGACCTGAAATATTACTTACTTCGGCAGGGGTGGTGGGCACTCAGCTCCCGTGCAGGCTGGGTTGGCACAGCTGTGTTACTGATTGATAGGCCTTTCAGGAAACAAAGGCCACGAGAGAATTCAACACGCTCCTGGCTCTGGGCCAGGCTAGCCTCATCTCCTTTGCTTTGTCAAGTGTGTCTTTTTGTCTGCCTTCATTACTTGCTGGGTGCTTCTGTTTTAACTACTAGGAGGGAGCAAGTGTATATTTGTGTGTGTGTGTGTGCACGCGCGCACGCGTACACCCAGCCTCCCTGAGCGCTGCTCTTCTGGGGGCAGGAGGTAACGAGGGGACCAGCTACAGGGCCCCACTTATCCCTTCCCAGAACCCCTTGACTTTGAAGCCAACGCCTGGAATTTTTGTCTTGTGTTTGCTTTTCCCAAAGCCAAGTCCAGAGGCAGCTGAGGGCCGTCACACGGTCCCACAGTGGGCTGAAGGCAAAGCTGGCAGTGAGGCCAGTTCCCCACCGTCCCCAGCACAGACGGCACTGAGCTGCAGGCGAGGTTCTGGGGCCTCGAGCTGCTGCCCCAGCCTGGAATTGCCCCTCTTCTACGCCCACTCCGCCACCTCACCTGGGGAATTCCCCTTGGTGACGCCAAGGAAGGCCTTCAGGGAAGCAACAGAGAATTTCTTGAAAAGGGAACCGAGTTTAAGAGCTCTGGAGACCAGCAGCAGCCAGGAGTGCCCCAGGGCCTGGGGAGGGGGGCTGGGGGATCACGCAGGTTCAGGGCAGGCAGCCTCATAAGCCCCCAAAATAAGCTGCTGAATCAGAGCCTGGGGAGCCGCCACCCCACGTGCAGCGGGTTCGAGTGCCTTTCAGGTAGGAGGCCCTTCCATACCTGGGAAAACCCCTCACCCTGGTTTCTGCAGCCGCCTCCTTAGGTCCCCCCAACCCCCAGTGTCAAGCTGAGGTCATGGGCACCAAAGTCCCAAGTTCTAAACAGGATCTCTTCCCAAGCCCTCAGTCACTCAACTGCAGACGACATTGAGTGTCCCCAGTGTGGGAGGGGGACACCGAGGCCAAGGGGAGGGTTTCCTCTAAGGCTGGGTCCCTCGGGCGCCACGCTGGCTCTCCCAGCCCAGCCCCGGGCTCCGCGCTGCCCTCCCAAGGCCCTGGAGTGGGGCTGCTGTGAGCCTGGCCCCAAGCCCAGGCCCGATCCATCTTCTCAGCCAGAGACTCACTGCGACGACAGGACAAGGCCGGGCGGCCACGGCATTGGCCTCTGATCTCCCCTGGCCAAGTGTTCGTCGGGAGGACGATGAAGAATGAACGCCTGGCAAGGAGCGGGTCACTGCCGCCCGGAGGCCCTACTGAATTGCAGTTCAGACCTCAGCTGCCTGGGGCCGCGGATCAACAGGGAGGCCATTAATCTCTCCGGCAGGGATGAGAGCGGGGAGGGCCTGGGGGAAGACTCAGCACCCACCTCTGCCCTGGGCCCCTCTTCAGCTCAGCACGCCCACTCCCTTCGGCGAGATAGGACCAGTGGGGTTGCTGGGGGGGGCGGGGCTGGTCTTGGGGCCTCCCTCTCCTTGCCCACCTCTCTCCAGGTCCTGCTCATGACGCTGATTAACTCAAACTATGTGGGTGGAGGTCTCATGATCACCCTAAGGTGAGGAAGATGTGCAGATCACAGAGGGTCTCTCCCTTCCAGGAGGAGTGAGGAGGGCTCCAGATCCCACAGCCAAGAATTATCCCAGAGCAGGGCAAGTGATACACCTGAGGGGTGTGCAGACAGAATGAGAAGAGCTCAGGGCTTTCCTGGGAAACCAGAGCCCCTGGCAGACCGGGAGCCCCCTCCTCCCAGCAAAGGTTCCACCAGCCCTTAGACTGAGTTGAAAACCTGTTTGAAAGGGATTTGGAGTAAGACACATGCTCCTTCTGGTGGTGGCAAAGGGAATTGCATCCCCTCAGACTAAGGCTGCTTTTGTTGCTGTTGGGTGATTAGAAGTAATTCATTCAATCACTTCCCAGCCTTGGTTGTTATTTGTGACTTAATTTGTGTATGAATTGTGGAAAATCCCAAAGTGAAGTGAAAGTTCAGTAGCTCCCGGTCCACATGACCTTAACGGAGTGGGAAGGGAAAGTGTTGATGAGGGCTCTGAATGTCACCTGGATCTGTGGTTTCCGGCACTGGCTGCTCTCCTGGGAGCTGGTTAAGCATCACCTGGCATGGGCCCACCCCAAGGTTAATATTTGATAGTTCTGGAGGGGATGCTGGGTACCTAGTGCTTTGAACAGCACCCCAGGTTCTCCAGGGTGACAGTCTGGAACCTGGTGGAGCCTCACGGTTCACAAGGACAGAGGGCTTGCAGCAGGAGCAGAGGCCGAAATGACTCACTCAGGACAATTTCCCTCCAAAGCAGCTGGAACTGCCCTCTGAGTTGGCAGCTCAGGGCCTGTGTATGGAACCTTCTAGAAACGTGACTCCTCTCCAAGGTGCTTACTTCTCCTCAGGCGGGCCGCAGGCCAGGAATACCCCTCCTCCCGTTCACCTTGCTGCTACGTCCAAGAAGCTTCAGGAGCCCCTCTCCTCCCAAAAGCCCCGCTGGCTGGACCTGCCCCATTCCCGTTCATTTCTCCCACTGTCGTGGATGGCTCCAGTGTCTTGTGTATGGAAATACTGAATTCTATTTAGGGGTTTGGCCTCTCAGGATTTATTTGTCATGGGTGAGCCCACATTCAGAGCAGGGTGTCACAAAGACCTTGGCTCTGAGTTGTAAGAATCAGGCTTTCCCCTCTGTGTCTCCCTGGCGCTTCTCCTCCCAGACCACGGGGTCAGTGAGAAGGACTCTGAAATGGGGGGGCCAGAGACCTGGGTTGTAGCTCTGGCTCCGACACAGGCTGGCAGTGTCACCTGGACAAGTCACTGCCTTTCTCGGGACCTCAGTTTCCCTTGCTGAAAATTGAGGATTGTTTATTTTGCTCTCTAGGGGCCTTTGGTGCTCAAGCATTCTGTGAGTCTGTGAGGGTTGGTGGTCCAGGCAGCAGTAGATCAAGACAAAGAGCTCAATTCTCAAGCAGAATGCTGCCTACCCTGCCTCTGGTCCCCAAACACGCCCTCCCTGTTCGTTTTAAACTCTGCTAACTTGCTGCAGTCTCGGATTCCCAGGCCAGGCCCGCCTCCTTCCCTGGCTGCTCCCAGACCCAGATGAGTAAACTGGACACTAGGTGGTGCCATGATCCCACCATCCCATCCAGCCTCTCGCAGAGGCATCTGCAGGGAAGGGGGAGAGAGGGAAGAGGGGCTCCTTCCAGGGGGCAGAAACTGCCCGAGGGGAGCAGCATGCTGGGCTGCCAGGGGGCCACAGGCATCAGGAAGTCAGGCACTGGCGGCAGGGCCAGCCTGACACCATCCTGTGTTGAAGTTGTCCTGGGTGAGTGCCTGCCAGAATGGACAGGGGGCTGGAGGAAACGGTTAACAAGGGGCCCACCCTCACCGTCCACTTTCTGGCCCCTGGCCCTGGGGTTAACCAAGTCAGCACCCAAATAGGTGGATGAGGTTAGGTCCAGCTGAGGCCCCCTGGCCCCACGAGTGGAAAGGGGGTGGCCGGAGCTTAGCACCAGGGTCAGGAAGGGGATAGGATGAGAGCGTGTGCTGAGGCCCCCGCCCGGACCCCTAGACCCACCCATCCTGGCACGTTGGTGCACCTGGGTAAATGGCAGAGCACATAATATGGCCACAAACAGCTACAACGCTGGCAGCCCAGGGCATGGCTGCAGCTTCTCCCACTGGAGAGCTCCAACAGCCCCACCCAGGGCCTGGGACGATGACCAGGCAGCTCCAACAGACCCAGCGGCTTTGAACCTGTGACCTTCGCCTGCCTGGCTTTCTCTTTGCCTGGCATTTGGAAGGCAGGCTGAGCCCTCTGTCCCTGGGGTCCTTGGCATCGCTAGGAAAGTCCTAGAGGGGATGATACTGAACTTCTTGCTTAAGTAGGCATGGGCACCTGAGCGAATAATTGAAAAACAAGGGACCGGGCTGTATTGACTCCGACTTGGAGGAGAGGATGGTGGCAGTTACAGGAGAGAAGGAGGGAGGGAGGCAGGCCAGGGAAGGAGCCGTCTCTGAGGCCGGCTTTATTATTAGCACGGGGTGGGAGGAGGCAATGCCCACCCAGGGGTCATGCGGAACCCGGGGCTTCCTTCAGCCCGAGGGCCTGGCAGTCCCGGGGACAAAGACCTATAGCTCAGGGAGGGCTTCCCAAGCGGCCCCGGTGCAATGGTGGACACGGCTGGCTCTGCAAAGACAAAGACAGGATTGGGGCTGTGAGGGGGCAGAGGTCGGGACTCTCATTTCGTTCCTTATTCATCTTACCTCTCTCTGGCGTGTCTCGGCAGCCTCCCTTGGCTACACACGCCACGCCAGGCACTGGCCATCGTTTAAAAACACATGAGGGTGACAGACGCCTGGCTGATGGATGAAAGACCCTGAAGTCCTTCCCAGCTCGCCCCCACCTCTTCCTTATTATCCACAGCCATCCCGGGCCACCCCCTTTGCCCGCCCCTCGCAAACCTACCTCTCATTACAGCTCGTCTTCGTGAACTTGCCTGGGATGGAGGAAAGCAGACAGGTAAGTTGGGGAGGGGGCGGTGAGTTCAGGGGTCCCTGAAGTTGTAGACCCTCCTCACAGGCCTCAGTGACCAAACTCCTCGACCTGCTCCTACCGCCCCTGCCCCGCCCACCCCATCAGTCACCCAGGCAGGCACTCACCGGTGCTTCTTCCTGCCCCCGCAGCGGAATCGTCTGCCTTAAAGAGAGAAAGGAGGTTAGTTTTCCAAGGAGACCCTCTCTGCCCTGGAGGACTCAGTTCTGTATTCCTTCCTCCCTCCCACCTGCCTGTACCGCTTGGTGTCTGCCTTGGAGGCCACAGTTGACTGTCTCTCTCTATATATAGGGCTGCACCATAAGCATTCAGAAGCCCAAGTCAGTCAATTGGTCAGTCAACAAACATTTACTGCACTGGCTCCGTGGGGGACTGTGAGGGCACTGAGAGTGGTGCTGAGCCTGGGCCATGGTGGTGCCCCCCTGCGTGGTGCTGGGCATGCAGAAGCTGCTCAATAAGCTCTTGGAGAAGAATGGCAGGAAGTCCAGAACTAAGACCCCTGCTCCTGCCCATCTGCCTTCCACCTCCTATGTGCTCAACACTGCCACCAGGGAGCCTCCAGGGGAATCAGGGAGACTGGCCACGTCTGCAAAGCGCAGCCGTCAGGAGCGGGACCCCCACCCATGGATGTGTTAGAATCCCAGGACACGGAGGTGTATCTGCTACATTCTCTCTCTTCTTTTCATTGGTGTGTTTCTGTGTATGTTTCTTCTTGTTGCACCTGAACAAGGCCACGAGCATTTATTAAGCTCCTGCTGTGTGCCTGCTGGGGCTGGGGCTGGACCCTTTTCTCCCCTAGAACACCCCATGCCTACGCTGGAGGCTTCTGAATGCTTTCTTGGCTGCTGTGTCTTTGGCTGCCAGCCCTAACCTACTGAGGCAAGTGGGATCATCCCCATTTAACAGATGAGCCAACTGAGGCCCAGAGAGTAGGGGATCCATGGTAAACTAACAGGGGTTCCTAAGGCCTCTGGCTACCAGGCACGGTTGCCTTCTGGCAGCAGGCAGAGGGTTGGAGTGGGGGCGGTGGGTTGTGGCTGAACCCACTCTGCTTCCGATTCAGCTACGGAACCTCAGGCAGCTTGCTGCCCCTATCAGGGTGGGTCTGGTTTTTCATCTGCAAAATGGTGACATTGGTGGCCATCCCTCAGTGTTGCCAAGAGGATTAAATGGGCTGAGATGTAGCTCAAGCCAAGAAAGCGTCCAGATCTGGGGGAGGGGGTGTCCAGTGGAGGCTGGTTCCCTCCCTTGGCCTGGCTCCACGTGCACTGGAGCTTCCCAGGGCCACTGGAAGCCAGCTCTCCCATCTCCACAGCCTTCCCCCCAGCATCCACTGGAGGGCGCACTGGAGGAGGAAGGAACCTCCTGGGTGGTCTGAGGACCAAACAGTGGGGCATCCAAGACTCCTCTTTCCATCAAGGTGGCCATCCGTTTCCACGTCCTGCGTGGGGGAGGGGAGGGGATCCGAGAAACTCACTTCCGCCTTCCGGGATCTGGGAAGAGGGTGAGAGGGCTCTTCCCTCCAACCCGACCTGAGAAGCCAGTGTGCTCGGTGGCTCTGAGATGTGTCCCCATCAGCACCCCACTTCCCACACGAAGCCCCCACTTACTGAGGATGATGATAAGCCCCACGATGAAGGCCAGGGCAGCGAAGATCAGGCCCCCGTTGCGGACAGTCTCATAGTCTGAAGGAGGAGAGGGCAAGGAAGTGGGATGAGTGACCCCAGACCCCTGCCTGCAGCCAACCTGGCAGCAGCCCTACAGTAACTGGCGAAGGTGGGGACACGTAACCCAGGGCTGGGAGAGGCCAGGAGCCGGGGTTACATGGGGGGGGCGCTCAGGAAGGGTGTGGAGGAGGGGCCCACCAGGCTCACCATAGGAGAATGGGTCCACATCCTCCTTGGGGCTGCCACCTGAGGAGAGAGCCAGAAGTGGGTGAGGGGTGAGTCACCGACCGTGGTGTGTTTCAGCCACAGGAACAGTGGAACTCCCGTCCTTCCCATCCCAGCACCCCTAGGGGTCCAAGGGGGCCAGGCGAGGCTGGTGGAGAGACATGCAGGAGCGGGGGCTGCTGTGTCTGCTAACGCCACTGCCCCACTGCCCTAGGTGGCTCCCGACAATCGGCTTGGGACCAAATACCGTGCCTCCAAAGCAGGGACCCACGATCCCTGTGGAGGCCTCTGGCACCTCTGGGAAGGGCTGGTTCCTTCCTCTCCTTGCTTCATACAAAAGTAAGAAAAGGCCAACAGAGGCATCTCCCGTAAGACTCACCAGCAACCTCTCTCCGTATGACTAATCAACTACAAGGTACTTAGCAAGTATTTGTGAAGTGAATGGATGAATAAATAAATAAATAGAACCTTAACGTTCACTGAACAGAAGGAGGAAACTGAGGCCCAGTTTGAAGACTTGTCTAAAGTCCCAATAAAAGTTGGGGGTGGAACTGGGTCTTGGACCCATGTTTCTAGATTCTTCTCTCCTACATTGCTATCCTCAGGGGGAAGCAAATTTATTTCAGAAACATTAATATATTGTGCTTACCATGTGCCAGGCTGAGGCTAACAAAGCAGTAGCTCATTTAGCCATTGTAACAACTCTATGAGGCATTAATATTCTTCCAATATAATCCATGAGAAGATGGAGGCACAGAGGGGCAAAGCAACTTACCCACAGTCACACAGTTAGAAAAGGGTCGAGCTGGGAATGAACCCAGGCAATTGGTTGTTAAGAATCTGGGTGCCTAACCCCTTTGCTGTGCTGCCTGTCACATGGTCAGGAGGAAGGAGACATTTCAAGGCCAAGTGGTTCAGTCCAGTCTCCAGCCCCGAGCAGATATGGCTCTGCTTCCGGCCCTGTAAACTGAGAGTACTCACCGTTGGGCAGCTGGAGGGCACCTGGCCAGAGCTTTTCTGCCATGGCTAGGGGTGGCCCCTTTTCTCTGCCCTACTTGAGCCCCTTCTTGGCACTAGGGAAGCAGTGCCCAAGGTCAAAGGAACGCACCAGTTGGCACCTCCCAGGCTGTGCTGAACTGTGCCCTGGGCCATGGGGCCCGGTGAGTCCAGCTGTCCTGGCGGTACAACCCCCCTAGGCCAGGAGAGAACAGGCTAGAAGGGGTCTGCTCCTGGACCTGTAGGGCCTGAGGCCAAGGGAGCCTATGGGGGGCCCAGGCACCCGTCACCATGCAGAAGGCCTCCAAAGTTGTCTCCCCAGATTCGGTTCAGGTCTTGTGCAAGGTCACATGGGGCATCAGTGTCAGAGCCATGAGCAAACTCACAGCTCCCCTCAGCATACCAGGGACCCGTCTCCTCCCTGACCACCTCGTCTTGAGCCATTGGATGGGCCAGCCCTCACCCAAAGCCCTCATCTTTTCTAGATCTGGCTCTAAGACCACCACGGACGACAGAAGGCCCACTGGATTCCAGGCCTGATCACCCTCGTTCGCAGGACGACTTCTGGGCGTGTGTCCTGAACTTGGGGGCTCTCACCCCAAAGCCAGCCTGAGAAGGCTGAGCAGACGGGCCCACTCCTGCCCCAGCCAGCCTGACCCCCATCCGCCTCCTGCTCTGAGCTTAGAGAGTCCCAAAGATACGTGGAACCAGGACAGATGCATGCCAGAAAGTCAAGATGGAAGCTCGCCACTCCCCACCCCCCAGCAGCTCCTACTTGGCACCCAAGGTTCCGCCATTCAAGCTAGATTTCTTAGGAGTTAAGGCGGGATCCTCTTTTAAAAGCAAATTTTCTTAGCGGGAAGGCTGGCACGGGATGAGGCAGGGGCGGTGGGTACTCTTGGAAGGCAGGGGTGCCAGGAGACGGAAGAGTGGGGTCCTGCTCACCCTCCAAAGATGGTCCGAGGCACCTAATGCTTCACACGCACACACACGCACACACGCACACACACACTCACCGTCATCTGTCGACAATCCTGCCATGTCCCCCCGCAGACTGGGCACGTCCCACTGCCCTCTTCCCGCTGCCTCTGCTTCGGGGACAGTGCCTGGCTGTGGGGTGGCCAGGGATGGGGGGGACATTAAACATTAACAGTGCCAGGTAATATTTACCCTGGTCACAAGAAAGGCCCTGGCGTGGATAGCGGGGCTCCTGCTGAGGCATGAGGAGGTGCAGGGGCAGCAGGGGCAGGGAGGAGCTGGCCGGTTTTCCAAACCCTCCCCAAGGAAATTTCCAGAGAGAAGTGCCGGGGACAGATCAGCCGTGGTGTCCTTCCCCCAGCCGGAGAGGTCACGGCTGGGGCTGTGACAATGGGGAAGTGGGAGTTTCGAAATATATTCCGTGTATACTACAGCCTGGGGGGCAAGGTTGGGGGTCCCATGGAAGCCCCTGACCCTAGCAGCTGCCCACCTCACCCACCGCTATGGAGATCACTGTTTCGGCTGATGTGTCTTGTCTGGCACTCGAGGCTCCTCTGCGGTGGTCCCAGGGTACCCGGTCCCTCCCGCCTCACAGCCCACCTGAGCCCCCCATGCACGTTCACACCTCCAGGCCTTCACTGCCTGGGAACGCCCTTTCCTCTGCTATCTTCTTCATCCAGCCAGGCTGCATCTAACAGCTCACAGCTCACTCAGTGTCATCCCTAACCAACCCCTCGTCTCCTGCAGCCTCTGGCACTTTCCTTCTCCAGCCGTGAAGCACAGCTTCCGTGCCAGTTTCCCACTGTTACACAGTAGGCTCCCTCGGGAGGGACCAAGCCCTGCCACAGGGAGAGCTCCTTGTTTTCATGATTTGCAAATCACGTTCCTATTAGTTCCTTGCACTTTGTGTTATTTCCCCATTTTACAGATGAGGCATCTGAGGCACAGAGAGGGTAGGGCCCTGGCTCAAGGGCACACAGCGGTGAGAGGCAAGTTGGAGACTGAGAGCCACACCCTCAGCTTTAGGAATCAGGAAATTTCCCACACTTCCAAGGCCTCCTCCCCCCTCTACTGTGGCCCTATTCACCTTGGGGACCGCAGCGCTGGGTACTCCATGGATGCTCATATTCCTGGCTGAGTTCTAATCAATCGAATTGGCTTCCAGAAGAGGCTGATGCTCAATTGTAGCCAAAGGGCCAAGGTCAGCAGTCAGTGTCCAACAGGGGTGGGTTAGTCCTTCAGAAGGACTCCAGCTATTAATCTTCCTGGAGCAGTGGCAAGGGATCAACGTTTGAGTTCACTTCCTGGCTCCTCCACTTGCTAAGTATATGGCCTCTGTCAAGTTATTTAACCTCTGTGTGCCTCAGTCTCCTCATCCGTAGAATGGGTTGTGATGAGGAGAAAGTGAGATAATGCGGTAAAGGGTGTGGCAGGGGGCCTGGTACGCAGTAAGTGTCATTATTGTTACTGTCATACACTGTCAGACCCAGAAAAGCCAACCACCTTCCAGCAAAATGAACATGAGGGTGATATGGAAAGAGGAAATGTCACGGCCTGCAGACCAGGAGCCGAGACACCCATTCAGCTCTTCTGCTTTCAGGGCCAAGCGATGAATATTCACGAAAATACAACAGAGATAACATTTGGTAGGGGCTGAGCATGTGTCAAGTTCTTGCATGCATTGTCTGCTGAATGCACGTTTGCTCCATTCCACAGATAAAGAAACTGAGCTGGTCATTGACTCCACAATGACCCTGAAGGTGGCCAGGGCAGCACCATGATCCCCACTGGGCAGCCCAGGAAGACTGAGGGCAGGGAGGTTGAGGGACTTGCCTGAAACACCCAGTCAGGGACAAAACCAGGGCTAGAAAGCCCCCGTGGCTGTACTCCCAAAACTCCTGGGGCCCTCCACACAGACACTGGTACCTCCTTATTATACATTATCTTGGTATCTTAGTACATTTTGTCTATCTTTGTAAGCCACTGTGGATTCTTTCTGGAGTATAAAAATAGGTGGAAAGTTGATAGATAGATCGATAGATTGATGAATGACTATGATAGACAGATGATGATGATGATGAAGATGATAGATGGATAGATAGGTAGATAGATAGGAGATGATAGAAGACAAGAGAAATAGGGAAAGCAAATCAATGGCTGCGTTTTTAACTCTATATGCAAGGCACTGTTCTAAACACTTTACAAAAATTAACTCATTTAATCATCACAACAACTCTATGAGGCAAGGAAGGCATTATTATCATCCCCACTTTATAGATGAAGAAACTGAGGTACAGAGAAGTAAAATAACTTGCCAGAGGTCAGGCAGCTACGAAGTGGGGGAACCAAGCTCTGAACCCAGCAGTCTGGCTTCAGAGTTCCAGCAGATGGACACACAGACAGATGGACACACAGACAGAAAGGGGGCTGTTGCACAAGTTGCCTTCCCAGCTCTTGCAGCTCAGAGATGCTGGGAGCAGAGATGACGGCACGCCCAGGACCCATACCGAGATGCCCTTGTTTACAAATCCTGCCTCTCCTCGTTTCTGCTTTTCCCGTACTCCTGGGGAGCTGGGGGTGCACTTGAAAGTGATGGGGTGGACACCTGTGTCAGAGTCTGAGAAGGTGGGGGGGGGGTTCAGGGGACTCACCCAGGTACCACCTGTCCATGGCAGGAGCTGCTGGCTGTGTCCTCAGTGCAAGAGAAAGTTATGAGGTGCTAGTGACCCAGGGCCTGGATGGGAAGAGTGGCCCTCCCTCCCTCCACACCCCAGCCGAGCCCACGGGCAGGAAGAGACAAAGGCAGGGAGGAGGGACTGGCAAGGGAGTCCTCATCTCGTGCCTGCCTGCCTGCTTGCCGGCTTGCCTACCTGCCTGCTGGGGCAGGCTGGGCCAGGATCCACGTGAGAGTGGGGGAGATTCTCTGACCTCCAAGGTGACCTGAGGAAGGGGGAAGCTGTGAGCCACAGCAAACAGTGGGAGCGGGAAGGCAGAGCACTGGGGAGAGATGCCACAGCCAGCAGCCTCCACGTAGCCCAAGGTGCCTGCAAAGGTCACCAGGAGCCAGGAGGGCACTGGCCGGGGCCACAGCCAGTGGAATCAGAGCCCTTGCTCTCCACCTGCCCCTGAGGCAGCTGAGGGAGACACTCAGGGGCACGTGTGGGTCCCCCGGAGCCTTTACTCAGCGACACCTCACTCCTCCAGCCCAGTCAGGCCTTGGCCCTGATGATCCTGCCTTGAGGGCTTGTTCTCAAGCTCGGAGTCCCCTGGGACTGGGCAGAACTGCAGCAGGTCCTTGGAAGCTGCCCTGGGTGGGGAGGGAATGTTTCCAGGCCATGGCCCGGGGCCCGAGGCACCAGCTGCAGCCTCCTGTGTCACCCCAGGACCTGGGCAGAGATGGGGAGCCGCTGGGGCTGGGAGGGGGAGCCGGCGTGTGACCCACCCTTCCTCAGCTGGGACCCGCCACTTAGCCCCCAGTGACTTACCTGAGGCTATGATGTCAGATCCGCCCAGCGGCCCAGCAGGAGCTACCAGCAGCTTGGTGAGGCCTCTGAGGGCTGCCGGTTGGTGCCACAGTGCGGGGTGAACAGAAGACAGCACTTGCAGTGGGAAGGCAGGTGTGGAGGGCCAGTCTCCCAGCTGGAGCCAGGAGCCAACAGTGGGAGCGGAAAGGCAGAGCAGCCCCTACCCTGGCTCAGCCAAGACCCTGTTCCCTGGCCACTGAGGCCCCCTGACAGGGCCTGGAGCAAGGCTGCAATAAGGACTCTGACCAAGGGGGAAGGGGGAGGGTGGGATGAACTGGGAGACTGGGATTGACACAGATACACTGTTAATACTATGTATAAAACAGACAGCCAATGAGAACCTACTGTACAGCACAGGGAACTCTGCTCAATGCTCTGTGGTGACCTAAATGGGAAGGAAATCCAAAAAAGAGGGGATATATGTATACGTATAGCTGATTCACTTTGCTGTACAGTATAAACTAACACAATATTGTAAAGCAACTGTACTCCAATAAAAAAAAATAAAATATAAGTGGCCACAGAGAAAGAAAAAAAAATAAGCGGTCTGTGTGGCTCACTTGGGACCACAGGATCTTCCTCAGGTCCCTTCCTTGTGGGTCGCCCTGCTCGGCCATCCCAACACAGACACTGAAAAGCAGGGTCTGGGAGGTGCTGGTCTGGCCCCAGACACTGACCCTTGGCCCTGGTCAGATGACACCCTCCACTCGGTCCCTCCTTAGCAAAGCTTCCTGCCCTGAGGGGGTGACCCATGACACCCCCTCAGAGCTGCTCGGGCTGGAAAACACTCTGGAAATAGAAACAGGCAGGCCTGGAGGGGGTTGTCTGACTGGGCTGAGATCTGTTCCAGGGGGCCACCCACCCCAGCAGGCAGCCCTGCCTCCAGGCTTCCCCACGAGGAAGGGGCCCACCTGCCCAGGGACCCAGATTCTCACAAGACCAGGCCTAGTCACATGTTCCCAAGTGGAAATCTGCGTGCTCACGGCCCAGAGCGCCAAGCAGACATTCCCCAGGCTGGGCACTTGGAGAAGTTCCTAAATCTCGGGGCTAGATGGGCCTTTAGTCCCAGTCTAGTTTCCCAGTCCAAAAATAGTGGTCTCAAGAGTGGAGACCTCAGCCAGAAATACCCCCATCACACACACACACACACACACACACACACACACACACACACACACACACACACACACACACACACTCCCAGACAGTAACGCTGTGAAGAAAGACATCTCCATCCCATATGGAGACCCTGCATCATAGACTAACCAGAAAGGGCCTCCAAGGTCATCCCACCCGATGCCCTCACTTCACTAAGGGTTCCCTCTCCTGCTCACACTCTGACGGCTCAGAATGTAAGCCAAAGCCCTTTCTGTGTCCTAGAAGCCCGTCTTTATCTGGCTTCTAGATAAAGGTCTGACCTCTCTGACCTTGTCTCCAATGACTTCCCTGCCTCTTCTCTCCATTCCAGCAATACTGGTCTCCTTTATGGTCCTCTAATCCTCCAGACACGCTCCTGCCTCAGGACCTTCACACTGGCTATTCCCTCTTCCTGAAGCCTCTTCCTCCAGAGAACTTCCTGGCTGAATTTGCTCAGGTCATTCTTCAAAGACTGACTCCAAAGACCCTTCCTTGCATCCCCACCTAATATTTACACACCCACTCTGCAACATTTCAAATTCGGGGGTTTTTTTTGTAGCACTTATTATATCTGATTAAATACATATTTTCCTTATCTTGCTTCTCATTTCTCTCCTAACTAAAACTTAAGCTCCAGGAGAGCAAGGAGTTTTGTTGGTTCTGTTCATTCCTAGATCCCCAGTGCCTAGAACAGGGCCTGGCACTTAGTGGATCCCTAGTTTTGTTAAATGAATGGATTAGTTCCAGAGGTGAAATAATTTTGCCAGCTGCACAGACAGACCCACAACTTGCCTAACGCAGCCTCTTCCCATGAAATCACCTGTAATAAGTAGCAAGCACTAGTTTGTCCCCACGGAGAGACAGCGAGTGGCCAGCACACCCCATCCCCAGCCGACAGCTTCCCCAGAGTCCTTCCTGGGGAGTTCCCCGGCCCTGGCCCTCTGTTCCCCTCCAGCGCTTCACCTGGAGCCCTGCAGCAATTTTCATAAAAGTGTTAATTTGTCCGTTCAGGGGAAGCCAGATGTTAAGAGTCAAGGAGGTCCTGCCCCTCTCACCTCACCCACACCCAGGTCCTTCCTTGTCCTGACTGAGGTCATCAGCCTGGCTGACCCTGGGGACAGGGAGCCCCCCCCCCCACCTCAGAGACACCCTATAGCCTTCCAGGGAGTCCCTGGCTCCTTCAACCTGGATCATGGCCACGATCCCCCGGAGACAAGCCCAGGGAAGCCTCCCCCCACGCCTCTCTGCGAGCAGCACAGGGGTCCCTTGCAGACAGATGCACCCACGCTTAAATCCCGTTGCATCCTGACTCCTTACTACGAATTGCGTGATGCTGGGGAAGGTTACCTCTCCGAGTCCTCTTCTCCCATCTATAAAATGGGATGATAGCACCTACCTTGCAGGGCTGTCGCAGGAATAGATGTGACGTAGGTAGAAGGCCTGGCCAAGAGGGTCCTAATAAGTGCCAGCTTCACTACCCTCACCCTGAGCTGGCCCTCCAGGAGACAAGGACACTCGCGGTAATCCCTTCCCTGGGCTCAGTCGCCAGTGGGGTGATCTTTAAAGCAGGCTCTTGGCGCACCTTTCTGTCCCTGACCCTCAGCATGATCTCTGCCAGCCAACCACCCACCCGGCATCCCCAGCCTTCCCTTCTTCCCCCGAAACCCCATGCACAATGGCTGTTCCCTGCTGGCATCTGGCCCTACCTCTTGTTCTTCCAGTCTTTTCTGGGATATGGGGGCAACTGGGAGCACCGCTCTTCCATCCTGGAAAGACCACAAGGCAAAGACCCCCAACCCCTCCTCCTTTGTCTGTCGTTCCAGGCTAGAGCCAAAGAGGGGCACGCTCTGCTGTCTTCCCCAAGACCCAGAAATCAAGGAGCAATTTGGGAGGCATGGAGAGACAGTCCCAGCTTCCAGACCCCTCCTTCAGTGCTGCCTGTCCAGAGGCACGGTGTCCTCAGTTGCCGGGCCTCATCCTCTCCTGTCTCCCCCCACCCCAGCAGGCCTCCTTTGTCTCCTGACTCCTCAGCCTTGGGCAACCGTCTGGGGTGGTCATGGTTGGGCTGGTGGGGTAGGGAGTTAACAGACTGGGACGTCGGCTGAGCTTTGTCTCCCTGGTGCTCAAGAGCCAGCAACGAGGCAAAGGCCCTCATCACCATCCTCCTCGAGACGGGATCCTCCAGATCCACCTGCCCTGGGTGTGGGGGCCTGCACAGCAGAGGGCACAGCCTCGGACTCCAGGCCCCCAGCCAGTCCTCCTGGTGTTGCCTCACAGCTGGAGAGAAGCCAGAAGCCCCTAGAAAACCCCGATCCCCGGCTCAGGTCCATCTTCAGCTGCATGGCATGCATGGTCACTCGGCAGGGAAGGTGGTGACTCTCAGGCCCCTCCTGTGTTGCCCAGATGTCCCGAACCCCAAGGAACGCTGGCTCCTGTCTCCTGCTGTGACTGTGGATGCCAGGGTCCCTGGGGTCTTATAAGGCAGGGCTGGGAGGGGGTGGGCCCTGGAGGGTCCATTCCTTAATTGTTGGCTTCAAGGATGGCGCAAGCCATGGGGCACACAGGTCCTGGGAGCTGCCAAAGGGCAATGTACTCAGAGTCAAGGTCGCCCAGGTCTTTCTGCTCCCTGAGCAGGCAGGAGATGGGGACGTCCTCTTCTGTTTCTACAGCTGGTGACAAGGGCAAACCCGTTTGACCCACCTCTCCCACAGTGAATACCCTGGAGAGAAATGCATTCTTGACTTTTCTAAGAAGTCACGTCTGGGCTTGAACTAGAACGGAGGCTGTTTCTCTCCAGCTGCAGCCCTTCTCCTTCCAGTAACCACATCCCTCCTTACCTCTGAAAAGCAGGTCCCGACTCAATACCTCCAGGAAGACATCCAGGATCAAGCCTACCCCTTGCTTCTCCTGCCCTTCCTCCATGACAGTCTGGATTCCACTGACATGGCCCAAATGGCTCACATCTGGCTTTCTAATCATCTTTGGCATTTATTTCACAAGACTACCAAGTCTATTCTGGCTTTTTCGAGGACACAGATCATGAGGTCTGTTAAATGTCTGTCTTCACTGAGTCTGGTGCCCATCTCTGCTCACTTGATAACAGTTCCATCCATTTTATGGTTCTTGATTGTTCCAAAGAACTCTTGCCTGTTTGATCTGCTTCGTTCCATTTTATGGTTCTTGATTGTTCCAAAGAACTCCTGCCTGTTTGATCTGCTTCGTTCAGTCCAATGACTTAGTCAAGCAAGTTTTGTGATACCCATCTTACAGAAGAGGAATCTCCCATGGTATGTGGACGAGTCAAAACTTGAACCCCAGTCTAAAAGACAGAAGGGGAACTCTGCTATCAAAGAAAGAGCACATAAGGAACTGGATAGTAATATAAATATTAACAACGTGGACAAAAAAATGTTGCCTGCCATATTTTAGTAAACAATGAATGTCGCCCACGGTCAAACCATCGGCCACTGCCGGCGACAGTGCACCCTGAGGGGAATATAGGGTGAAGAAAAACAGGATACTGGCCCTAGGCAGTAAAGATGAATATCAAAGGAATAATGTCGATGAGCCCAGACTCATGCGTCTCCCCATACATAGAAAGGCACTAAAATCCTTAACTTGGGATGCCTGGTTTTTGTGATTAGTAGTAATCTTTTCATGTTTAGCTGTACATGGATTTTTTTGTTAGTTTGTTTGTTTTTCAGTTAAAAACTCCTATATATCCTGGCTTCTCCCTTACCTCTTTGGAAGAGTTCCGCAGAGCTATCTGAGAGGCTGTCTCCCAGACCATAGTCCTCAGTAATACCCCCGAATAACACATAATTCTCAACTTTTAGGTTGCGTGTTATTGTCAACAATAACATAATCTCTACATGTAAAATTTTCAGTGTTTTTATGTCCATTGTGTCACTCTGACCCTGTGAGGTAACAGGAAAGATATTGATAGGCCCATTGGACAGTTGAGGAAACCAAGGCTCCCAGGGTTACACAGGAGCCCAGCTTACCCCATGGCTAGGAAGGACTTCATTTTGCAGAGAAGGAAACTGACAAAGATGCTGGGGTCTGCCCCAGATCACACAGCTAGAGGGAACACGAGGGAATGTCCTGAGCCTCTTTCTGTTCCACCAGGCCACCTCCGAGCCTGGCTGGGAGGCAGGAACCCACTCTTCTGGATGGTGCAGGGGGGCCACCACCTGGCAGCCCCTAACACCCCAAGTCCTTCAGGATACCTGATCGCGCCATCACCTGCTCTGCGATCCCTGCCTTGGAAAGTGCCCCACTATTGTGCAACCAGGCACGGGGCTGGGGCTGGGGCTGGCTCCGTAAAATCAGCAGCCGGTTGGCTTGAGCTGGCTGATTCTGGCCCCCTGGAGTTCGACTGTGACAGCAATGAATCACATTAATGGTGAGAGGTGGCCGCTCTCCCTCTCTGTGGCCTAGAGATAGGTATTTCCAAGGCTCTTCCCCTGGCTCAGGCAAACACACCTGACCTACCCCCCACCATCTGTCTCACTCTCTCTGGGCCCAGGGTGAGGCAGAACAACCAGGGACAAGGTTGGGTGAACCAGACAGAGCTGGACAGCTCTCCCACCCGGGCTCTGCCAGCCACCCCTGCCAGCCCACGATCCTGGGGAGGGCAGAACCCTCCTCCCCGCAAGAAGAGAAGGAGCCCGGTGACCTTGGGGTGTGCTTCAGCCTGGCATCCCCCTCACCCACCCCTCTCTCCCTGCTGCTTGCACTGTGCCTCTGACTCTCTTCCAAGAACAATTTGGCAAGTTCCTATGCACAACGTGCAAAAAAAAAAGGGATGGGGAGGGCCACAGCCCAGGGGGACCCAGAAGGCAGACTGACCTTTTTTTATGTGGTGTTAAGTAGCACAAAGAGCTCATGCAAATAGACTTGAAAATCTTTGGCGTGGAATTCATGGGGATGTGGGGAGTAGGGGGAGCAGCCGGGAGGTGAAGTGTGCAGGACACCTGAGATCTCTGTCTGAGACCCTTCTGGGAACTGGCCCAGCACGACAGCTTTCCCGTTCAACCGAGTTACTTTTGCTATATTCAACCAAATCACAAATATAAGTTGCGTGCCTAGAGGCTGAGTGGACAGACGCGGTCCTGCCTGCATGGAGTGCTGGTCCAGAAGGAAGACACACATTAAGCAGTGATCCATGCCTGGATTCTGGATTCTTCTGCCCTGGCCCTGCAGTGCTAGACCAAAGAGGAAGAGGCAGCTCATCCATTGGTTGGGAGGTGAGGGGGTCGGCAATTCAGGCCCGGACACTTAGGTCATTCTGGGTGGGTTCTCAGAGTCCATGTTGCCTAGGGGATCCCATCTGCTGGTTATTTTCCCTCACCTTGAACACTTCCAGTGACCGGGAGCTCACTCCAGTTTTGGATCACCATAGCCTGGGAACTAAGCACTCACTCACAATAGGCCAAGTTTTACCTCCTGCTCACGTCCACCTGATGGGCCTGGGTCCTCTCCTCTGTGGCAGAGGGTCAGTGGCACTGGCTTGGAGCTTGATGGGCCTGGGCTAGACCCTGGCTTTGCCACCAGCAGTGCAAACTCAGGCAAGCTCCACCAAGCCTCAGTTTCCTCATCTGTAAAATAGGGATTCCATCATACAGAGTTGTGAGTTCTGAATGAGTTGGTATACGTGAAGACCTCAGCCCAGTGTTTGGCACATAGTAAGTGCTTGATAAATGTTAGCTGCATTCATTCATTCATTATTGTTATTATTTTGATCATCAGTTTCTTTGACTGTTCTTCACGTGTCTTGTTTCCAGACCACTCACCTCTCACAGGACTCTCCTCAGAGCACAGTTCAGCTAGTTTCTGCCCTGAAGGGACCGCCAGGCTCCAGAAGCAGCCTCACCAGCCCAGACGATCCTCTTCCTCTATCTGGATATCAGCCTCCTGAAGAAGGAAGCCAGGCCACATGTGTACTATAAAGAACTCTGGAGACAGACAGCCTGGGCTCAACTCCTAGCTCCTCTACCTGCCAGCCGTGTGGCCCTAGACCAGTCACAAATTTATCAGAGAGAATCTAAAATGTGAATATCTAGCTCAGAGATCATGCTGGATTACCAGGAGGAAAAATAGGTAGGTTCTCAGAGTCTGCCAGAGTAGGGATAACCATTTTCTATCTATGCTAGAGATGAGAACTACCATTCTCTATTGTTAACATAATTATTATGAGAAAAATCAGAACCTCCCCGCTGGACTTCCTTACACTTACTTTTGTAGTTTAATGTTTTCTTTTCAATAATGAATGTGGGGAGGTACCCACCAACTTCTGTGTACCTGGGGCCTCTAAAGATCTTTATCCAGCCTTTCTCTGAAATTGCTGCAAAGCCTACAAATTCCCTGACACATAGTGAGTGTTCCGTGACTGGGGGGTCATTAGCTTATCCCCAAAGTTTAAGCATGACCAGAGATGTTGTAACCACCATGATCTCTGGGTTGACAATGCTGAGCTTGATCTCAACTATAAGCTTCAGTCTTTTCAAGGACCTGGGGGACTGAGGGCACAAGCAGTGGAGAAGGAGGACAGGCAACACGGATGTCCCAGGGGTGGCCAAGGGTGAGTGGCTGGACCCCCAAGTCCTTCAGGACCCATGCCTTGTGGGTCTGCAGCTCCAAACAACTCAAAGAATCGAGGCAGACCCTATGAAGACTTTTTTGAGAACGTAAGGTGTTGCAGGCGTTCTTAGGTCAGAACAAGACATAGCCCTTGCCCTCTAGGATTTGGGTCTCACGATAAAGACACATAAAACATGTAGAGGTGGGGGCCACACATGGGCATCCTCCAAGGGAATCAGCTCACAGCTGTATTTGTTTGTCCAACAGTACTTTTTAAAAAAGTACTTTTTAAAAAGCTGAATTGGAATGTCTTTGGGAGGATGCTCTAGGTGACCCCAGGTCCCTATGCCCCCCATCTGTTGTGTCACTACCAGATGGACATTATCCAACGGGCCTCTACAGTTGGGATCCAAGGCACAGAGCATTAAACATGAAGATAAAGGCAGGAACCAGTGTGACTGGAGCAGAGAAAGAAGGGACTCATCTACTTTAAGTCCAAGAAGGCTTCACAGAGAAGGGGGTACTTGGGTTTAGAGAAAGATGAAAGGGTAAAAGGGCTTTGATCATAACCCAAGTAACCTACCGACACCCCTCTTTGTCAAGTCCTTAGGTAGTGGCCCCAGACTTGACCAAAGGGACAGGTGAGAACTTTTCCTTCCAGGCCAGCAAGCCCTCGGTCAAGCCATCTTGATTCCCTTCTCTCCAGGGCATGCGGGAGGCACAGGTCCAGCTATGGGGTGGAGCCTGAATCCACTGACCAGGGGTGGAAGCAGGAGGAGGAAGGGGTGAGGAGGAGGGGTGCGGGTAAAAGAGGGGAGAGGAAGGGGAGGCACGAGGAGAAGCAGGGGAGGAGCTAAGTGGTCAAGCAGTGGAAATAAACACATCCCCGGAAATAAACACACTCCCAGAAATAAAACACCTCCCGGCTGGCCCTGCAGCTGTCACCTCCTCCTTCTGACCAAGGACATGGTCCCTTTAGCCCTTCAAGCACCACAGGCCCTACAAATATTCAGGTTCTTTCACAGAAAGGAAAGCAGCTCAGAGCCACTAGGAAACAAGTGGTATTTTATTCCTTTCGTCGTTGTTGAGGAGAGATCACGACACAGAGAACAGCAGTCCTGGTCACAGCGGCACGGTTTGGTTAGTTTCCACGAGAACACGATGAGTGGGAGGGGCGGGGTCTGATTTTCCACTCTCTTCACCAGCTTCGACCTCGTGCCGTTCCCCCTGCAGCAGGGCTGCGCAGAGCCCTGCCAGGTCCCTAACCCGCAGCACAGCCGCTGCACTTGCCGTTCTGGCCAGTGACAGGCGAGCAGAGGGTGCAGGCGCCCCGCTGCTGCCTGGCCAATGGGATGTGGACAGACAAGCAAAGGACCCCTGCTCTCCCAGCTGCCCCTCCCCAGAGCACTGGCCCCAGCTGAATGCACCCCCTTCAGCCATCACCTGCCAGAGCCCCAGGTCAGGGAGAGGAGTCTGAGTCCAGACGAGCTGGGCTAGAGATGGGCGTCTTGGGAGCAGGGAAGGCTGGAGAAGGGAGTAGGGTTCCAGAGCCCACGGGGTTATTGCTGAGAAGATATGCAAGGGGCACGTTCCCCAGGGGCAGAGTGAGGTGGGGCAGATGGGCACCAGGGAAGGGGTGTAGCTGCCCGAGGGCAAAGCGGGCTCATCAGCTCCTTGCTGGGAACCTCCCACTGCCAAGGGACCTCAGAAAAGAGCTGGTCCAGGGACAAATGTGGAAGCAAGGTTCTTATAAAAGGAGTGAAGACGGGCCATGTAGAAGGATCACGAAGGTGATGTAAACCTTCCCAAGTCCCAAGCCAATCAGAGACTCCCGCCCGTGCCCAACCCCTCCATCCACCCCTAAATCAAGAGAAGGAACTGGTCTCTTAGGGACAAAGCAGACTCCCAGGAGTGGAAGGTGATGGGGCCATGGAGAGCAGAGACGAGCTGACAGCCACATGGCTGAGCTCCTGCCCAGGAAAGTGGGGCCAGGTTCACTAAAATACAGTGTCATCCACGAACAAGCAGCCACGAAGACCACAGTCATCGGACACACACACACACACACACACACACACACACACACACACACACACACACACACACACACACACACACATCACAGGAGGTGGACGAGACCACAGGCTGCAGAGGGGCAGGGGTTGCATCATTAAGTTGAGGACAGGTGTCGAGGGGTTGGGGAGAGGGCGGGGGACACACAAGTTCTTGGCTTCTCCTGGGGAAAGATCTGTTGCTGAAGTGGCCGGTTTTCTTAAGCATCAGCATTTGCATCTAAAGGTTCAAGCAGCTGCCTTCAGGTTCTGGAGGTTGAAGTGAGAGAGAATTTAAATTAAAACGAAACTCTGGCTTCCTTTCAAAACTCTTTACCTGCTTTTCTCCCAGCCATTAATTAGGACAGACCCTCTGCCCACGGAAACTCCCACGATGAGACCCACTCTAAGTGCCTTGTTCTCAGTAAATCAAGGAGGACGAGCCTGAGAAGCAGGGCCAGGAGATGAAGGTGGAGGAGGGCGTGCAGCTCAGGAGAGGGGCTCTCTCAGGGGGATGGAACCTGGGAGATGTGGAAAGGAAATTGTTAAACCCGGGGTTTCTATCTCAGGACACCTCCAAGAATTGCTCACAGCCCTGAGACTCAGGGAAACAGGGTTTCCAAGGAAGTTGTAGTAAAAAAAAAAAAAAAAGACAACTGCTGGCTCAAGGCTCTCTCCCTGGAGCCTTCCCACACTGCTCCCCAGATTCCGAGCTGCCAGCTGCCACGACATAGACAGAACACCGAGCTGCAGCTGGGATGCCTGCCTCCTGGATTGGATCTATGGCCATGTCAAACTGAGGCATCCTTAACCTTCCCGAGGCCCAGCTAGAAGATAGGAGGTAATGAGCCCCACTCTGACCACCCTTAGGAAAGAATTCAAATGCTCCACAAGTACCCTGTGTTATTACCATGACGGTAAAAGCTGGTGTATCAGGGATTTTACATCCAGAAATCTCCTTTAACTTACGATTTAAGATAAAGTATATCCCTTATTTGTGTGGAAAAGAAGGCAGAAGTGAGCTGATAGAACACTGATCCCCACCACGCCCCAGTATATGCCAGGGTATATCATAAAGGGAGACGGGCAGGAGCAGAGGGGTGTAGTGAAATGCAGCACTCAACTACAAAGCCCTGAGCTCGAGTTCCAGCCTGTTACTTACTATATGTATGGCTACTCTCTCTGACCTCAGTTTCTTCATCTTTAAAATGGGGCTAAACCCTACCTGTCCTTCTCACATCTTCTGGCAGGCTTGAGTGAGTTTGTGTTTGTGGCAGCATTTTGAAAACTGTAAAGCATTTAAGTTATTACTTTCCTGCATTACTGTTGATATAATGAACAATGGAAATGGATACTAAATAGAACTAAAAACAGTGTCCCTTAACATCAAGAACTGATAATGCTGGTATGGGAGGGGTCATATACTATTCTCCCTACTTTTGTGTAGGGTTGGAAAGTTTAAAAATAAAATGTTAACTTTAAAAAGCGGCCTGAAGATACTCTCTGAATCATCACTGAAAGCCATTGTCTTTATGCTACCTTGATATTAGGAGTATTTCATTGACTCTAATTCTGTCCCAAGTCATGCCCACGTGGTAGCTAGGATGGCCCCCTATCAACTTGACCGCTGGCTTGTATGGAAGCTCTATTTCCTGACTGCTCATTCTGTGTGTGTGTGTGTGGTACACCTGGGAGGTTTCAATCCGTCTGTCTCATCACCCTTCAGACACGAGCCTCGTCAGAGCACAGCTCATAATAAAAGCTGTGCGCGTTGCAAAAGCTAGCCCAAATCTTCCCTGATGACTCCTCGGCCAGACTTCAGTCAGAACAGTGATGGTGACAGGAGGATGCAGGTAGACAGCATCTCACCTTTGTGCCTGAGGGCTGCACTTCAGTTCTCTGCTTTCTGGGGCTCCGTTGCTGGAAAGAGAACCAGAATGGAGGGTAGTGAATGAACCCCTCACCCCAGCGGGCCACCCCTGCAGCAGCCGTGACCGTGCCTGTCTCTGGGGGAGCCTGACCCGCACCGCAAAGGTGACTCATGTGGATTTCGAGTCAGACAGACCTGGGGCAGATCCTTGTCCTGTTATTTGCCTGTTAGAGAACCTGGCACGTTCCTTAACTTTTCTGAGCCCCTTGGTTGTAAAATGTGCAGAGCGATGCCTACCTCATGGGGCTGTGCGCCCATTAAATGAGAAGTGAAGCACTTTGTATCATGCCAAACACTAAGCGGATTCCCTGTAAATAGCAGCCGTCAGGAGCAGCAGCTTGTTGGTGGAGGTGAGGGAGTGATGCAGAGCAGAGGCCCTGGGGACCCCCTACTCTGGCACTATGGAAGCACGTCTGATCAGCCAGCTCTCAAGAGACGGCGACACCTGGCAACCGTCCCCCACCCTCAAGCTATAGGAGAACCCTTGCCTATTCCCTCCATCCCACCTGGGCGGGTGGGCCTGACACTTACCATTGGCAGTGACGAGGTTCTCCACCTGGGCCTCCTCGTCCCCTGGAGCCCTGCAAGAGGATGAAAGGCAAGCCCGTCAGAGGTGTCCAGGGCAAACCCAGAGAGCATCGCCACTCACCTTGCCCTCACTCTCCAGGGCCCTGGGCTCCGTCTCCTCCAAGTCATGGCAGATCATTCTCCACCACGGGGCTCACGGGGCGGGGGAGGCCAGGGCCAAAGGGGATGGAGTCAGGGCAACTTACAGGCACCCTTCAGTGTCGGCCCCTGGGAGAGCTAAGTACTGGGAAGGGATGGCCTAGGGCTGCATGGGGCATCAGGTCGTGTCCTGCCACAGACTTTGGACTCCTGAGGTCCAGCGCTGCCCTGGGTCACCATGGTGGGCTAATGGGTTGTGCCCTTAGGTGGAGGTAGAGGGTGGGCGAAAGGAAGCCCAGGATTCCACAAAGCTCAAAGAACCTCCTGAGCAGGTGACCACAGGGCAGTGTCACAAGTCCTGAAGAGAGGAGACAGATCTCAAGAGAGGCCCGGAGGCCCTGTGTTTCCCTTCTCCCAAGCCCAAATCAAGGGCCTCCAGACAAGGATCCAGCATCTTCTCCCCCTTCCCCCACCCCACACATACATCAGAAAAAAGAAGGATGGGCTAACCCTTGATGTTTTGACCTCTCCTTTGCCCCAAAGGCTGCCTGACAATCCTCAAAACTTCTACCTCTACCCCAACACACACAGCCTGTTTCTGAGACAAGAATCCCAAAGCACACTCATTTGGGGTCACACACCACAGGCCCCTCCCTGTCCCCTCTTAGCGTCATCACCCCAGATGTCCACAGCCATGGCATCCTTACCGCGGCTTCTGGTTAAAACTGCACTTGCATCTGCGACCTGAAAGGCAAAGAAACCATCCAAGGTCAATGTCCTGGCTTAGCCACAGCAGGGCCGCCCGGTGAGTCTGTGGGACCGTGCGAACAGCAGCCCCGACTCCTGGGCACTGCACGGTTTGCACAGCTGCGTGCGGCGATCCCTGGTTGGAGCAGGGCTCTTCGGAGGCCAAGGTTCAACCGTCAGCAGCTTGGATGGCTACAGCACCACCGTCTGCTTGACCATGTAAACGCAGACAGCTGCGTGCAGCCCAGGCTCACGAGGGGAAACACACGCAGGGGCACGCCCCTCGGAGCACTCTAAGGACAGCCCCTGTCGCCTCTCCTGTGACTCCCCCACCCGCGCCCGGATGGGTACAGCACCGGGACAGCCACCTCCGCCCCTTCGTATCTGTGCTTGTTTTCATCGAGCACTGATTTTGTTCATTCTTCACTGTTTCACTGAGCACCTATTATGTGCCCAGCAGTGTACTAGGCCCTGGAGATAACTAGGAAGACAGACAGGCTCCTTCCCTCTCCAGGAAAGAGAACCGCCAGTCTCTTACACTGTTCGCCACTCACTTCACAGCTGCAGACGTCGCCCTTAGAGTGAACAAAGGAACAAACAAACTTACTTAGGATAAGCAGGATCCCCACCGAGAAGAGGACCACAGCAAACACCAATCCCCCGATCCTCAGGGTCTGGTAGTCTGCCAACGGAACAAGAGTGAGAGACGGAAGAGGGGAAGGGCCAGGGAGAGCGTGTCCATCCCTCCCCTGGATGGGGCTGTGCCTCCCCCTCCCCACCCAGGGTTGCCGTCCCTGCTCACCGTAATGAAAAGGGTCTTTTTCTTTCTCCTGCTCAGCTGCTAGAAAAACAAACAGGTGTAGACAAGAGGGAGACAGCTACACATCCTGATTCCCAAATATCCTACCTTGTCTTACAGGCCTCACTCCCCACAAGGGAATTCCTGGGAAACAGGGCCCATGAAGCAGAGATGCCCAGAGAAGCACGGAAGGGTGGGCCTGCCTGCCAGGGCCAGCCTGGAAGCCAAAGGCAGGTGCAGCTCAGAGCACCAATCAGAGTCTGCATTCACAGCATCCACATTTATTGCTCCTTTTTATCTTACGTCATCATCAAAAGGCAGGGTCTATTCTCCTCTTGTTATAGGTGGGGAAACCGAGACCATGTTAGGACATGTGACTTGCACAATCTAGAGACTGAGGTGCGAGTCTGACTCCCAGAGTTCAGGTTAAAAGTCTACAGGGACCTGGTGGGCTTGAGGGCTGGAGCCCGTGGGGAGAGGTGGGCAGGCTGGAATAGGGGCTGTGTTAGCTGCTGCCTTCCAGGACTTTCTTTGCTGACTAAAGGTGGGACAGCTGGTCAGACATGTAGAATCTGAGAGCCTCCCCAACCCTAGTGTCCCAAAGGGCCTGGACCTTCCACCAGAAAGGGGTACTTACCATTGGCCAGGACCGCCGGGGCCAGCAGGCCACACAGGAAGAGCAGCACCACCTCCATGGCGTCTGGGGACGGAGGGAGGGAAATGACTCTCTCGGTAAGAGACTCCCCACTCTAACCCTCAGCCCGCCGAGGGCCCCAATCGGATTCCCACCCCGACTCTGAGCTCTCTCCACACGGTGTGAGGTCGGACAACAAAGCCAAAGCAGCTGACATTTATAGACTCCTTACGGAGTGCTCTGCACGCATGAGTTCAATTACGACAGAATCAGTTCAACTAGCAGGCACTGTGACTGACCCATTTTGCAGGTGAAAAGACTGAGCTTAAGGAGGTGAAAGGACACTCATGGTAGCGAGTGGCACAGTCTGGATCCCAACGCAGCTCAGGAACGCCTCTGCCCGGCTGCCTCTCTCGTGCCAAAGCCATAAAACCCCAAGGGCTTGGGAGATCACCTCACCGGTGTCCTCCTCTCTGGGCCACCTAGAGACATGGCCATCTCTAGCTCATTAAGACGTCTGGGACTTCCTGGCCTGGTTCCCTACAATCGACACCCACTGGCGGAAGTTCTTCTTTCTATCAGATTAAATGGGGCAGATAAGCCAATGCCCCCCTAGTCCAGCCAGGGGTTGGGGAGGAAGGCCTGCTGTTTCCTGGACTCTTTAGAGTAAACCCTGAAATGCTGACAGCTCTCCATCAAGGTACCCCACACGCTCTCACCTCCAAAGTGCCCAGGTCAACTCTTCCTATAGACTTTAGTTCATAATCCTCCAGATAGGTGGTTTGATTAAACAAAGGGAGCACGGAGACATGCTCTCTGAGCATCGGCGCCCTGGCCTCTCCTTCCCCAGAAGGGGCCTGAGACTTCTGCTCATGAGCTCAAGGCCCTGGTCTCTGGGGTCAGTGGCCCCTGGATGGAGGCAGAGGGCAGGGCCGGTTGGTCCCTCCCAGGGATGGATTTCGGTGCAGTTACACACACCTCATTCCTGCGCTTAATTAAAGGAGTGTGGTAAAGAGCCAGAGAGGAAAGGGGAATGAAACCCGAAACATGAAAGCCCAAGGCTGCTTGCTCTTTCTTAGTGGGGCTGCTTGCTCTTTCTTAGTGGGGTGAGACTGGCAGCGGCCTAACCCCCTGCACACTGTCTAGTGGCCAGGACCATGCTTGCTCTGTCGGTTCACGCCCTATTCCGTTCCGGCCCCGCAGCCGGCAGCCCCCAGCTGCCCTTCACCTCCCAGCCAGCAGAGGTCAGAACAGCTCCATCCAGAGTCAGGCCAAGGCACAGACCCAGAACTCTGGACTCCCAATTCAAGGAGCATTTCTCACAAGGCAGTCATTTGCCTTGAATGCTACTTCATTTAATATTTGTATTTCTTTTAAGTTTCATGTTACATTTTATATGTACAAAAATATATGTAACACACATGTAATGAAACATAAAGGAAACACCCATTAAGTAACTTAAGAACTAGAACTTTATACGTACTGCTACATTTACTTCTATTTTCCTCCAACCCATCCCTCTGCCTTACTCCCAGAAGTAAAGAGTACCCTGAATATATATTTTTAATCAGTCCCTTGCTCTTCTTAAAAAAAAAAATTTTAATTAAGATACCATTCACATACCATGAAATTCATCCTTTTAAAATGTACGATTCAATGATTTTTAGTATATTCACAAAACTGTGCAACCATCAGCACTAAGAAACATTTCATCATCTCAAAAAGAAAGCTGGTATCCACTGGCAGTCATTTCCCATCTTTCCTTTCTCCCAGTCCCTGACAACCACTAATCTACTTTCTGTCACTATGGATTTGCCTACTCTGGACATTTCATATAAAAGTGTCATAAAATACATGTCCTTTTGCATCGTTTTTCTCACTTAGCATAAGGTTTCCAAGGTTCATCCATACTGTAGCATGTATCAGTACTTTTTTATGGCTGAATAATATTCCATTGTATGGATATATAACTTGCTCTTCTTTTTAAAAATATATTTATCACATATATATCTAAATAATACATTGTTTGGTGGAGATTTTTGAGCTCTATATTATTTTGTTTATTTTTCTGGGACTGGCTTTGTTGTTGTTCAACGTTACATTTCTACGATTCATTCATAAACATAGTTCATTCATTTTCATTGTTGTGTAATATTCCATTGTGCAGGTAAACATTATCATGTATTGGTCCATTCTCCTATCAATGGATATCTCCCTACCCCCAATTTTGTGCTATTATAAATAATGCAGTTTTTTTTTTAACATATTTGTGTTTGTTGCCCAGCACACACAGGCAAGAGTTCCAAGGGCACTGTTTTTCAAATCTTTTCACTATCACTTTCACATGAAATATTTTTTACATTGGAATCCGGTACAAATGATGGCCTCTGATATTTTCTATTCTACTTTGTTTCTTTTTTTAAAAAAAGTGGCTAAGTCAATTAATGGCTAGACCCATTAATTAATTTTTTTTTTTTCTTTTTAGCTGCATTGGGTCTTCATTGCTGTGCGCGGGCTTTCTGTAGTTGTGGTGAGTGGGGGCTACTCTTCATTGCGGTGCACAGGCTTCTCATTGCAGTGGCTTCTCTTGTTGTGGAGCACAGGCTCCAGGTGCACGAGCTTCAGTAGTTGCAGCTCGTGGGCTCAGTAGTTGTGGCGTGTGGGCTCAGCAGTTGTGGCTCGTGGGCTCTAGAGCGCAGACTCAGTAGTTGTGGAGCAGGGACTTAGTTGCTCCACGGCATGTGGGATCTTCCCGGACCAGGGCTAGAACCCATGTCCCCTGCATTGGTAGGTGGATTCTCAACCACTGCGCCACCAGAGAAGTCCCTAGACCTGTTAATTAATTAATGGGTCGCTCTGCAGTTTGAAAAATTATGTTCTAGAGATAAGTCTAGGAGTGAGGTTGTTGGGTTGTATAGCATACAAATTGTCAACTTTATGGAATAATTTCAAATTGTTTTCCAAAGTGACCACCCCCAATTTAAAATCCCACCAGCTGCATATGACTGTTACCATTACTCTACATCCTTATCAATACTTGATATTATCAGACTGCTTAATTTCTGCCATTCTGGAGGTGTAAAATATGGTCTTAATTTGATTACTTAGTAATGGAGATGGGCTTCTGATTATTTATTTGCATTTCTTGTTTCTTCATCAGTGATGTGCCTTTCATGTCTTTTGCTAATTTTTCAAATGGGTTGACATTATTATTGTTCACTTATTATTCTTGATACTAAATCTTTGTCATTAACTCTTACAAATATCTCTTCCCAATTAGTGCCTTGCCTTTTTACTTTTTTATTGTCTCTCAATGAACAGAATTTAATTCTAATGTAATTGAATGCAATGATCTTTGTGTTTTGTTTAAAGATATTCCTTGTCACCCTGAGTCAAAGAATTTTCTTCTAAACAGCTTAAAGTTTTGTCTTTTACATTTAAATCTGTATTTCATCCAGAATTGATGTTTATGGACGGCATGAGGTCGGGATCTAATTCTTGCTTTTTCCATCTGACAACCAGTTGTCCTGGCACCATCTGCGACATCTTCCCTCATGATGTGCACAGCCACTTGTGCCCTGTATCTGGTTTCTATTCAGGTGTGGGTCTGTTTCTGGGCTTTCTCTTTGGATCTATTGGTCAGTTTGTCTATACCTGCAACAAAATCGGTGTCTCAATTACTACAGCTTTACGGTAATCTCCCCATGTGGTGGGAGAAGCTTACTCTTCTTTTTCTCCTTTCTTCTCTGCCTCTCTTGCCTCTTCCTTCAGGAATGTCTTTGCTATTCTTGGTCTTTTGCTCTTATATATAAATTCTAGAATCAGCCTGTCAAATTCATCTAAAATCGTTGGGATTTTCATTGGAATTGCAATGCATCTATCTATAGAATGATATGGGGACAATTGACATTTTTGTGATCTTGAGTCTCCTCTCTATAAATACATCTTTTCATTTGTTTAGGTCCTTTCAATGTATTTTAATAAAGTTTTAATAAATGCTTTCATCTAAGTCTTATATCTTCTGTTAGACATACTGCTAGGTATCTTATAATTTTTATTGCTATTTTAAGTGCTATCTCTTGTGTGTGTTTTCTAATTTTTGCTGGTATGGAGAAAAGCAATTGATTTGTATATGCTGATCTTAAATTCAATAATCTTGCTAAATTCTCTTTCTATTTCTAATAATTTACCTATAGATTCTTTTGGGTTTTCTGTGGACATATCATCTGTAAATGATATAGGATTGCTTCTTCTTTTCCAACACTTACACTGTTTATTTCTATTTCTTGTCATACTGTACTGCTAGAACTTATAGTAAAATATAGAATAGAAGCAGTGATAATAGACATTGACACACATACAGTCTTATCACCAATTTTTTTATTTGTGTGTGTGCTTATTTTTAATCTTTCCCCAGCTTACTGTGATGTGACATAACACTGTGTAAGTTTAAGGTGTACAATGTGACAATTTGATACATGCATATATTGCAAAATATCACCACAATAAAATTAGTTAACACCTCTATCACCTCACATAATTACCTTTTGTTTGTGTGTGGTGAGAATGGATAACGAAAATGTGATATATGTGTGTGCGTGTGTGTGTGTATAATGGGATAAAAAATTAAATTACTAATTTTAAATAGATTTCTTCTAATGCTTTAGAAGTTCCCCTCTAATCCTGGGTTTCCAAGATGTTTCTGTTTTATATTCATTATGAACAAGTATTCTACATCTATGTTTTTTAACCTTTAATCTATTAACGAAGTAAATTGTATGTACAGATTATCTAATGTTAAATCATCCTTGCATTTCTGGGATGAAACCACTGTATTATCTTTTTAATAAACTGATCGATTTGGTTTGCTGATATTTTGTTTACGATTTTTGCATTTATGTGCATGAGTGAGATTGGGCTGCAATTTTTATTGTATTGTATTTACCTTGTCTGGTTTTGGTATCATGGTAGTACTGGCCTCACAGAACAAGTATTTCCTCTCTTGCTATTCCCTGGAAGAGTCTGCAGAAGATTGGAATAGTCTGTTCTTTGAATGTTTGGTAGAACTAAACTGTAAAATCATCTGACTAAGTATTTTCTTTGTGGGATGATTTTAACTGGCCTATTCAATTAGTTAATGGCTATGACACTCTTAAGATTTCTATTTCTTCTTTTATATAGTTAGTGAGTTATAATCTTTATAGAAATTTGCCCTTTTCTGCTTTCAAATTTATTATCATAAAGTTGTTTATAGTATTTTCTAGTTATCATTAGAAATCATTCATTTCTGTTGGATCTGTAGTTATGTCCTTTTTTCATTCTTAATATTGTTTATTTGTGACAACTCCTTTCTTAATTGGTGTCACTAGAGATTTAACTATTTTATTAGTCTTTTCAAAGAACCAACTCCTGGTTTTATTGATCCTCTTTATAGTGTGTTTTAACTTATTCTTAATTCTGCCCTTATAGGTTCTTTGAGTTTATTCTATTGTTTTTTTCTTTAGATTTATCTTGTGTTGGATGCCTAGTTCATTAGTATTTAGCCTTTCTTGTTTTCTAATATCAGCATTTAAGACTATATAACCAGGGCTTCCCTGGTGGCACAGTGATTAAGAATCCGCCTGCCAATGCAGGGGACACGGGTTCAAGTCCTGGTCCAGGAAGATCCCACATGCCATGGAGCAACTAAACCCATGCGCCACAACTACTGAAGACCGCACACCTAGAGCCCATGCTCTGCAACAAGAGAAGACACCGCAATGAGAAGTCCACGCACCGCAACCAAGAGTACCCCCTGCTCGCCACAACTAGAGAAAGCCCGCGTGCAGCAACGAAGACCCAATGCAGCCCTAAATAAATAAATAAATAAATAAATAAATAAATAAATAAATAAAAAAGACTATATAACCCTCTAAGTGCCACTTTCACTCCAAATATAAGCTTTGAAATGTGGCTTTTTGATTATTGTTTAGTTCTTAGTACTTTAGACTTGCATTATAATTTATTTGACCTGTGCATTAAGAAGCATGTTTTTTAAATGTCCCAATGTATAGTGATCTTTAATTTGCCTTTGTGACTGACTTCTAACAAGTGCACTGCGGTCAGAGAATGTGGTCTGTAGGATATAGATACCTTGAAATTTACTGAGACTTGCTTTATGATCTAGTATACGGTTATTTATTTCAAAAATTATATTCTGTGTAATTCCTTCATTGTTGGGAAAAAAGTTCTATATGCCCATTAAATTAAGATTATTAATGGTGTTATTTAAATTTCTATATATTTTCTCAGCTTTTGACTGTGTGACCTACCAAAAACTGAGATAGGTGCTTTAAAATCTACCACTGTGAGGAAGGATATATAAATTTATCCCTGTGTTTCTCACAATATTGTAACAGAAAGTTTAAAACTGTTACGTTGTCCTGTGAGTTGGATCTTTTAGGATTATATAGGGATCCTGTCTTAAATTCCATTTTACTTTCTACCTTTCTGTGTCTTTACACATTGTGTGTATCTTACCATCTTATAAATGTAAAGAGCTAGATTTTTAAAAATTCAACCTGATAATTAACTGTCAAGTTTACTGCATTTAACTTTATTGTGACTATTGACATATTTGGTCTGATTTCTACCATCTGTTTTTCCCTACTTTTCTTATGTGTATTTCTCTTTTGACTTTTTTTTTTTTTCTTATTCATTTTCTCCCTCTACTGCTTGAGAAATTACACAAGTTATTTCTAGTCTTTTAGTGGTTACCTTTGGAATTTTACCATTTGTATTTTCTATAGACTGAATGTTTGTGTTCCCAAAATTCATATGTTGAAACCTAATCCTCAATGAGATGGTATTTGAAGGTAGGCCTTTGGGAGGTGATTAGGCCATGAGTAGGGGGAGCCCTCATGATGGGATTAGTGTTCTTCTAAAAGAGACCCCAGAGAGCCCTCTTGCCCCTTCTTCCATGTGAGGGGTCAGTGAGGAGACGCTGTCTATGAACCAGGAAGCAGGCCCTCATCAGATACTGAATCTGCTGGCAACTTGATCTTGGACTTTCCAGCCTCCAGATCTGTGGGAAATAAATTTCTATTGTTTATAAGCCATCTAGTCTATGGTATGCTGTTATAGCAGCCTCTGAACAGACCAAAACAGTATTCGATTTAGCAAAGATTTTAAAAGTCTAAAGTTAAAATGTATAATAGTTATTAGGTAAAATACTCTTCTTGAAAAATACAAATCACCCCCTTCATGATATATATGCTATTACTGTACAAATTTTCAGTTCTTTTCTTAATCCTATGAAACAGATATTAGTGTTTCTATTTCTTGGAAAGAACACTTGTTTAGATTCACCCATGTGTATAGTGGCCAGCCTTCAAGTGAGCCCCCAGTACCTCCTGGTATTCACATCCTTGTATAGTCCCCTTCCACAGTGCACCAGGGTTAGTCTGTGTGACCAATAATATATGGCAGAACTGATACGTCACTTCCAATATTAGATTATAAAAGGCACCACAGCTTTCTTTTCCTGCTCTCTCTCTCTCGGATTGCTTGCTCTGGGGAAAGTTACCTGCCATGTCTTAAGGATGCTCGGGCATCCCTGTGGAGAGGCCCACGTGGCAAAGAACTGAGAGCCGCAGTTCAAAAGCCCACTAGGAAGTAAGGCTGCCACGAACCATGTAAGTGAGCATGGAAGCAGGTTCTCCAGTCTCTCACTGATTGCCACCCTGGCTGCCAGTTTGACTGCAACCTCGTCAAAGACCTCGAGCAGAACCACCCAGCTACGCTGTTGCCTGACTCCTGACCCTCAGAAACTGTGTGAGATAACAAATGTTTGTTGTTCTAAGCTACTGAGTTTGGGGGTAATTTGTTATGTTGCAACAGATAACTAATACAACTTATTTACTAACTCATTTGTTCATGATTCCTTTTGAATCTCAGACATCCATCAAGCCATTTTCTTAATTCCCGGAGAACATCTTTTAGAATTTTCTTTAATGAAGATCTGTTAGTTATAAACTCAGTTTTTGTTTATAATTTTACCCTTCTGGTGAACAGACTCTAATGTGATCCCCAATAATTCCAACCTTCTAGCATTCAAACCTTTGTGTAATGCCCTCCCCTTGAACGGGGGTAGCAGCTGGGACTTGCTTCTAGCCAGGAGAGGGGTTATTAGGCAAGCAGGGCCCCTCCTGGGAGTAGGAAGGACTCATATCAAGGGTACCAGGCCACTAGTCACTGCTACACCTTCCCCTCAGCTCCCCCCAATCACCTCCATAGATGCTCACGTTCAAGTTAATCCCCCCCACACATACACACTGAATTCCTAGACGGGGTTATACGATCCCGGATTCTGCAAGGGATAAACAGGTGAACAGGACAGGGCGGCAAGGTTTGAAAGCAGAGGGCTCTGGTGTATCAGCAAGTGTGAAGAGAGCTTCACAAGAGGCAGAGACTACATTCAAGGATCAGCCAGCAGGGCACGGAAAAGGGGAGCAGGGAATACAACAGGAGACCTGGGACGTTTCCATGGAGGAGTTGACATTTCAGCTGAACCTTGAAAGCAGGATGGGATTTTGATGGACAGGGGTAAGAAGAGACAAGAGGAAGGGCATTCTGGCAGAGGACACAGCATGAGCAAAGGCAGTGAGAAGGGAAAATGGGAAGCGGGGATAACAAATAGTATTCAAGTTCAAGTTCGGTTCAAGTGGCACCTCAAGGTACTTCATTCAGTAGTGGCCATCTGGGCTTCTCTGGTGGCACAGTGGTTAAGAATCCGCCTGCCAATGCAGGGGACACGGGTTCGAGCCCTGGGTCCAGGAAGATCCCACGTGCTGCAGAGCAACTAAGCCCGTGAGCCACAACTACTGAGCTTGCGCTCTAGAGCCCACAAGCCACAACTACTGAGCCCACGTGCCACAACTACTGAAGCCCGCGTGCCTAGACCCCGTGCTCCGCTACAAGAGAAGCCACTGCAATGACAAACCCGCACACCACAACGAAGAGTAGCCCCTGCTCGCCGCAACTAGAGAAAGCCCGCGCGCAGCAACGAAGACCCAACGCAGCCAAAAATAAATTAAAAAAAAAAAAAATAGTGGTCGCCTGAAGTGGCTTCCTCAGAAGGATTCTGAATGAAGTGGGGCAGGAGAGAGGGCCTTCATCCATGAGTAATGTCTACATAGCACTGGAGGGGGCCGTGACAGCCATCTGCAAAGTATTTGCCATTTCTAGAGTAAGATACCTTCCAAAACAGTGAATAATCGGGTTGTGTGAAGCATGAGGGTGTGGGTGGTGAGAATTCTGATAAGACAGTTGGGAGACAGCCTCTAGAGGATCTTGAATGCCAGGCTAAAGAGTAAAGACCTGTCTTTGTATTCTAAAGAAAACATTCCAGATCAAGTTACAGTGAGCTGAAAGAAATACTGTTACAGATTTGAAAAGGGACCAACTTCCCTCCTTCAAGCTGCTGCCCAGGCCTGGACTATACCAGCCACACCTCAGCACAAGCTTCCTCAGGGTGCCTCTTGGCTCCCCACACCCATTTTTTAAAATCCTGTTGGTACCCCTGGCACTGCCCCCGAGTCGAGTGGCCAAGTACACATACAGAGCCTCTGACGGGACACAAAACGCCTTTCTCGCACTGATGCACCAAGGGACTCTCTCTCTGCCTTCCCTCCCTCGCACACAACGGCCCCTCAGTGTCCTACACCCTCCCGGTTCCCACACATTCCTTTATCCCAGAAAGGAAGCTGGGCTGCCTGGGGCTGGCTATGGGGAGGGAGAGATTAGAGGTGGTAGAAGTGGTACATCTCATTTCCAGGCCACAGAGTTTAAGAAGTCGATGGAAGAAAGGATGGAGGGATCTTTGGAAGACGAAAAAGCAAGGCAGAATTGGGTGGAGCTGGGAGAGGGGGTTCGGGAATATTACCTTAGCTTCCTGTGCATGTGAGGTCATGGACCCCCTACCTGGGGGTGCCTGAGGACCTGGCTCCCTAGGATGGGGCTCTGGCGAAATCATCACTGTTAGATGGGGGGTCTTGAACTCTAGACCATTCAGATCATCCCCATCTAGAAAATGGAACCAGCCACATTTTGCTTCCTCTGTAGCATCGTCTGAGAAAAAATTGATTTTCCATTCATTTTTCTGTTCCTTTCCATGCTCTCATTTATCTCTACATTGGTAAACAGCTGACACTTTCGGTGGCAATAGCACATCCATGATAATTTTCCTCCCTGATCTTTCTGCTGTCTGCACACTTGCTTTTCTGCATGTGCAGGAGAAAGCAATCAGAAGAGTTTCTCTGGTGATTATCTTTCCATACTGAGTCACATAATTTCACATAATTGCTGGGTAAAAGCTGCTCAGAAAGAGAAGCCACTAGTTGATGATATAGCGTCATGCTATATTATTTTTGATTCCACGCAGCAGTGAGGTAGATCAGAATACCCAGTTCTATTGTGAAAATAACTCAGAAATGACCTCCCTTTAAAATGCATAGGCTCCAAATTACAGTGGTACATCATTATCCCAACCTCCTCTCTGTCTCACTCAGCCCCCAAGGCCTCACCTCCCATCCCTCCCATCCCACCTGCTTGCCTTCCTTTGGGTTCAGCCCATCAAAAACATGCCCAGGGGTATCATCAAGGCCTGGGTACTGGCAGGATCCCCAAAGAAAGATGAGGTCCCCTCTCCAGACAGGACATGCCAGAAGGGAGCCTTTTATGGGGTCACAGAATGCCTGAGCCCCCAATGTTTAGGCTAACAGGTTACCCTAGACACGTTATTGTATGATTTAGCCTATGACATATCCAAACCTTTGCGACAAAGAAGCTGGTTAAAAGAAAATTCCACTGTATATAAATAGGATATAACCAAGATCTGAGGTTTACCAGATGGAGTTAGAATCACAGAATGCCAGTGAGTTAGAATGATTGAGATGAAAGCTCTTACTTTTTTTTTGAGGAGACTGGGGCCCCAAGATGAGTGATGGCAGCCAATTCATCCAGCTAGTCAGGGGCAGAGCCGGCCCCAGAACCCATGCCTCCAGCCCCTGCCTACTGCTCTGGTCTGCTGGGACTGGGCAGTGGGCAGGCCAGGGCTGGAGGAGAGGAGCACAGTGAGGGCAGCAGGGAAGGCTGGGCAATGCCTGAGAGTCCTCGGGCAGCCCAGCCGGAGCCAGGAAAGAAGACAAGGCACCTGTAGGAATGCGGGTGACGAGGGCAGTGAGGCGGGGAGAAGAGAAGCACTTCCAGGCTCCTGGGCTCTCCATGACCATCTTTGGAGAATTCCCTGGCAGGCCAGTGGTTAGGACTCCACGCTTCCACTGCAGGGGGCACAGATTCGATTCCTGGTCGGGGAACTAAGATCCTGCATGCCGCGTGGCACGGCCAAAAACAAAACCAAAAATAAAAGACCACCTTTGGTTGGTCAGATGTCGGGGGGCAGTGCTGGCTTCAGGGAAGGCGAGTAATGGAACCACATCCAGAAAGGGCCTTCAGAAGGCTTGGAGCCCAACGCCTCACTCTCTCAACAGGGGGCAAAGAGATGGTCAGAATAGTCCTTTCTGATTATCCTGGCTGTGCTGTGTGGGTGAGTTTGGTGCAGGTAGGTATCACTGTAGCTTGGATCTGAATGGTCTAAGACCAGGCTAGGGACTGAAAACAGAAAAGGCCCAGGACCAAAAATTATCACAGACAAACTGGTCTGATTTATGGGCAAAGAGGTATATATTCTTTATATTCCTAAGACATTAGTAAGTCTTACTGTTTGGGAGGAAAATAGAGGGCAGGGAGTGTGATCTATTTGTGTTCAGACCTTTTTGGAGACAGGGGCCTGGCTCCGGCAGCCCTTTCAGACCTCTTTAGCCTCGGATTCTATGAAAGGGCCGTGCGTGCCCACCGTGAATGGCACTCTCGGTCCTGATCACACGTGCTCAGGAATGAGGCTTGGGGGAGCGGTCAGCACAAACAGATGAGGCCCACCCCCCGGGCTGGCTTTGGGACGCGCTGTGCTCTTATGAGAACATCAGTGTCCTGATGCCTCCAGGCTGGACAGGATGGAATGTTCCCCTTGATCTCCTCTGGCACCCCTTCAGCCCCCTGCTCCCCATCCCTGCTGGGGCAGCCAGGCGTCCTCGGCACTCAAGCAAACCATCGCCTCCACTCACACGCAGCTGCCCTTTTCCTCTCTAAACGGCTCAGCACCTTTTGCTTCCCAACTTAGATGCTTTGGTTCAAAGTTCTCCTGGGGTTTTATGTACAGGAGAAAAAGAAAGCAAAGAACAAAAGGACAGTCATCACCTACTTGACTGCTCCATCTGGAAGCGCTCCAGAGGGCTTTTCGGGGTCCTTCCTGGCTGAGCCCAGCACTCCTCTCCACCTTCTCTGCACCAGGCTGCTTTCAGGATGGCAAGTATTTGCCCCTCACCTCGTGACCCATGTGACCAGTGGCCTGCAACAGAGGTAGGGACCGCACCATGGCCTCAAACCCCCACTGTGTGCCCTACACCCTCTGACCTCGAAGCAAACAGTGACCCAAAGCCATGACCAAGTTTCATCATCTGTTTTTGTAAAATGCAAGGTGATTCTTCTCCATCTTGGCTCCTTCTGGAAGGCTCAAAATTCCCTTTCCTCATAATAGCTGCAAGAAACAGCTGCAGCCTACTGGCCTGTAAAAGCCCCCGTGCAATGTTGTCCCCCAGGCCAGTGTGCCTGAGACCCCAGGTCCATCTGCATGAAGCAGGACCCTGGAGCCAATGGCTGGAGGACATGAACCTCAGGGATGTTCAGGGCTGGAGCTCCTGCGGCTACACAAGCCCAGCCCCACTCACACTGCATACTTCTGGGGGCAGCAGCCTGGACCGCAGTGTAAAAGGGAAGGTGGAGCCAAGACGGGTGAGTCTTTTAGGTGAGTCGACCAGCAATGAGCTTGGCAGTGGGAATAAACAAGGTGCTGGTGGGAGTTTGGGGGTGGGGACAGAGCTCTGCCGGCGGCACTGGAATCATTCTATGGACACTATAGAAGGAAATGAGAGGAAATGAAAACTCTGGGATGGGAAGCCCATTTTTGAAGCCTAGCTTGGGGCCTGGATTGGATATAAGAAATGATAATAATAATCACGATAAACAGCATACAGGTCAGGTGCTATTCTTACTACTTTAAATATTCATTCTCATTTAATCTTTAAAAGTAGCCTATGAAACATGTGTTACCATCAAACCCATTTTAAAGGGAAACAAACTGAGGCAGAGAAAGAGCAGTCCCCTGGTGAGTAAGAGCTGGATCCCAGGCTTCTGCCCAGCTCAGTCTGCCTCCCTGCTGGGGGTAGGAAGGGTAATCTTCCTGCTGTGAGTCCTGGATTCCAGCCCGCCCAGCCCCACATCCCAGGGGAGGGCTCACACCCACTCAGGGGCAAAGGGCCATGATGGGCCACCTGCACTGCTGCTCCCAGAGGGCTTTACCTCCCAAGCAACTGCCACCCTGCTCCTTACTCCTGCCCAGTCCAGTGGGCTTAGGCTGCAAGGCTCAGCCTCCTGAGAGAATCAAACGAACTCTGCAAAGAGGGGGCTCCTGCCTCTGGGTGAACATCTACCAAGCAAGCCCTCTAACATTGTTGGCTTCATACATACTCACGAGAGAAAGAGACAGCAGCATAGACAGTGCCTGCCAGCTCACCCCCAAGAGAGAATTTCTATTCCCTTGTTGGATAGAGAGCTGTTCACTGGAGAGGGTGATTTTTTTTTGTAACAGATTATGAGATTTATTAGGTCAGAGGTGAGAGCATGGTGTCGGGGGCAGTGGGGGATCAGCCAACTCCCCTGCCTACTTTCCAAGGCTATTATAAAGGTCAAGTGAGATAATATATGTGAAGGTTCTTTGTAAACTGTGAAGCTCTGTGATAACAATACCTAATATTTATTAGGCATTCATGGCATGCCAAGTACTGTTCTAAGTGGTTTACATGTACTAACTCATTCAATCCTTACAGTAGTTCTAGGAAATGGCTCTGATTATGATCATTCCCATTATACAGATGGAGAGACTGAGGCCAGAAATGTTAAGCACGTTGTCTAAAGCCTTTGCTCCTGAGTCCTTGCTTTTTTTTTAAATTTTTTAATTTAATTTTATTTATTTTTTTATACAGCAGGTTCTTATTAGTTATCTATGTTATACATATTAGTGTATATATGTCAATCCCAATCTCCCAGTTCATCCCACCACCACCACCACCCCGCCACTTTCCCCCCTTGGTGTCCATACGTTTGTTCTCTACATCTGTGCCTCTATTTCTGCCCTGCAAACCGAGTCCTCGCTTTGAACCACTCCACCATCCTGCCTCTCTGCCACCCGGTGGCATTGGGGCCTTGAACAAGTCACTCTACCTCTCAGAGCCTTTGCTTCTGAAACTGTAAAACAGGAATAATAACAGGCATCTCAGGAGCTGTGAGGATTAGATGAACTAGCCTCTGTGCACGGGCAGTTATTTGCCCACACCTTCCCCTCTGGAGGGGAGACAGCTCCACCCCCACTCCAGCGCTATAGGTCTACTGGGGGCTGCCAATCGCAGCCCCTCCCTTGTTGCTAAAAGGAATGGGTTTGAGACTTTGGTATTCCCCCAGGGGCTGTCACATCTTCCGGAAGCAAGGGAAGAAGGGTCAAAGCAGCCAAGCTGTGAAATCTGGGGGTGGGGGGATCTGGCGGGGGGAGTCAGGCAGCAGCGCACAGGTGAAGAGCCCGTGGGAGAGAAGCAGGGAGAAGAGATGGGGACAGGGTCCTGGCTGGGTGTGCTCCAGCTCATCTGTCCCCAGCCCAGCGCTGCTCTGCCCATCCCACAGGCTGGCTCTATGAACCGGTAATCCCTGCCTTGCCCCCAAGCAGATGCAGTGTTGTTTGGGTCATTTGCAATGAAGAGATACTGTGTCAGAGCCCAACACTCTGCCTGGTAAATAGCAACTGCTTTGTAAGTATCAATTGTTGATACTATCATCATTCCCCCAACTCTTTCCTCAGCTTCCACCTTTATTATCTAGCTTCTCTTGGGAAACGGGGAAGAGATACAGAGAACACAGCTGGGGAAAGGCCCCAGTTGCCCCCTTTCCCTTCCCAACACAGGCGGGGGACAGGCCTCAGCCCGCAGAGGAAGCAGGCAGAGCAGGGCTCTACAGATGCAAAAGGCTCCCCAGAGCCACTGCCCTCTCCGGCCTCCAGAAAAACAGGCTGCATCACCCAGGGCCACCAACAAATGGCGTGGGGAGCTCAGATCTGCCTGGGACAGTCAGGGACGGGGCCACATCCTCGTGGCCCAAAGTGGGCGAGCCCCTACCAAGAGACACGGAAGCAAGACAGAGAGGACCTGAGAGAGAAGAGGAAAGAAACCCCAGAGGAGGAGAAGCTGAACGGGGAGGGGCCCAAAGAGAAGTGCGAGACAGGCAGGCAAAGGGAAGAGAAAGGAAGAGTCTGCAGGACAGAACGGAGGCTGGCCAAGGGGAGGAGCTCCCAGCAGAAACTGAGCAAGAAGATGGACACGGTGGCAAAGCAAGGAGAGGTGGAGACTGCTGAGAAAAGGAATCTGCTTTGGAGAAACATTGAGCAAGGCTCCACACTGACGCCCTCCCCATGAGGCCCCAGCTGGGCCTCCATCCTTGGCTGCCCCTGTGCCTCCACCATACCCTGCCTGCCCCAGTCACACCGGTGCTCCAAAGAGCAGACAAAGGAAAATGCCCCTGGGCAGGGCGTGGGGAGGAGAGTCAACGGACAGCTGCGGCTCCTGGGAGAAGACATCTCACCCCCCTCCCTGGCTGCAGGACAGCTGTCCAGTGGAAGACACAGGGTCTCTGCTGTCCAAGCAGCCTGCTGGGCAGGGCCGAGCAGACTTCTGCTAGACTGGGATACTGTGCACCCTGGTCCTCTTGCCTCTTGGATTTAAGGGAGGTTGAGGCAAGATATATCAGGACAGAGACTCTTGTCCTACAGCCCCAGACCCTCGAGTGTACCTGTGGCTGTCGTTAAGACAAAGGGGGACCGATGGTGTTTAGTACACTCTACCCCACCCTGCTCCTGCTGCCTGCCCATGGTGGCTGAAGGGGATGATGATGGTGATGGTGGTGATGTTGATAACACCAAACATCTGCAAGACACCCGACTCACCAGGCAACTTCACAAGCATTAGCTCAAAGGAACATCACAACTACGGGCGATGTTGGATATCACTGCCATTTTACAGATTAGAGAAGGTGAGGCTCCGAGTTATGTTACCTCGTCCAAGGCCCCGCAGCTAACAATGGCACAGCTGGCATCGGCTCCTAATTCTGTGGATGCCACATGCTAGCCTCTTCCCACTCTTCCTTGCTGCCTCCCTGGCAAATGTGGCAATGCATGGGGACTAAGGGAAGTCAAAATGCTGACCTTGACTCAAGACCAAGCAGGGCTCATTGGACGGGAGTGTTCTTACCCAGGCCAGGGGAGAAAAACCAGGGTGAGAGAATAACCCAAATAAAATTAAATAGTTTTATTTAACTTTGGCATGTATTATGTCATTTTTTTCCCTTTCACAGTTTCCTGCTCAACTCTGTTCTGTCCACTACGACTGATGTGAAGGCTGGGACCCTGGAGCCCCTCAGGAGGCGGGAGGAGGCCTGGCATATCCTTCAGCCATCGCTGGCCCCCAGCTATTCACAGGTCTTCCCGTCACTCCCAGCTGAGCTTCAGCACCAGCACGGGCTCTCTTCTCTCCCTCCCCAGTCTCCCCACAGCAGCTGCTGGGCACCCTGATGCTCTCTGCCTAGCAGAACATCAGTGTATTTACGCGGGGAGCAAGACAGCATCCCAGACCAGCTGTAGGGCATCCTGTCCATTGGAGCTAGGCTCACAGGGGAGGTCAACAGAGCTACCAGCCCAGCAACTGACAGCCTTTCAGAGCAGGCTGCCAAGCTGCAGATCCCCTTCTTCTCTGGTACGGTTCAGAATTAGATTAGGGTGTAGAATTGAAATAAAGACCATCCCTAGTCAAAAATATATCCACACCCACAACATTCTCCCAAGGAGAGAGTTCTTAATTCCACCAAATGCTTCGTTTAAAAGGTAAATACTTCCATTCCTAACAGTTATTTATATCTCGGCCTGAGTTATTTAATCAGATTGCTTTCCAAAGAGCTGAGATCCGCCTGCATTTAGGTGGAGAAATTGGTGGAGAAGAGGAGGATAATTTTGGAACAAGGTGTAATTTTGGAAAGAGTGGCATCATTATCCTTCCAGTAACCAAATGAACAAACATTTCTTGATGGCCTACTGCTGCCCAGGACCTTAGTCATCACTGGGGGAGCTGCAGCAACACATTCTCTGCCTCATGGAGCTTACGGTCTTAACTGAGTCCACAGGGTTTCCTCCCCGCCTGCCGAACTCCACGTGGTGTCTGCGGCAAAGTCCCAGCCACGCTGACTCCTGCGCTATCTCTATAATCTTCTCTTCCATTGCTCGCTCTAGTTCAGACCCTCATCCTTGCTCCCCTGGGCTGTTGGTAGGCTGATCACTTCTCTCCCAAACTCAAGTGTATCATGGTGCTTCCATAGTCTATTTATTTTTTAAAAAATCAAAACTTTTTATTCTGGCATATAAATACCTCTAAGTCTATCCCTTTTCTACCCTTTCAGTATTTTCTCCCATTACTTTCAGCTAAGATGGTCCACTCCCATCCCCTGCCACGCGTGTTTCGACCTCCAGGCCGTTGTATATTCTGTTCCCTCCACTTAGAACGCCCTTCCCTCCCCTGTTTATTCCAGTTCTCAGCTCTGGCTGCACCTCAGGATCACATGGAGAGCTTTTTCATAATAATAATAATGGGGATCAACTATGTCCCATCAAATTCTAAACTCTGGGGGTGTGACCAAGGCATCAGTAATTTTAAGAATCTCCCCACTCATTCTAACGTGTAGCCAAGGTTGAAAAATGCTATCTTTGTCCAACTGCCACTCCAGCCCATGCGCTGACTTCTTTCTCCAGACTAAGAACACTTGTGACCTGTCATTAGCACTGATTTGCCACACAACACATTCTGGTTTAATGCTCTCTTTAATAAGGTTCTCCTGCCTGGAAAGTCTCTGTGCTACTCCACAACTTGTAAGACCTGGGGCGGTGCAGACAGCCAGCGAGTGCTGGTTGACAGATTGATGTTTGTCTCGAGGAGTGGAAAGCACTGCTCTGATCACCAGGCCCTGGAACTCTGCTTAAGTGGGGACACTAAATTAAGGGACTGGAAACCCAGCGCTGTCAACATCAACAGTGATGAATCATGCTGATGGCATGTACCCTTGATCTGATGTGATAAAAATCGCACTGTACCTTTGTGATGTTCCTCCACCAAACCCATAAGCCCAGTCTAATCACGAGAAAACCATCAGACAAATCCCCATTGAGGGGTATCCTGCAATATACCTGACCGGTCCTCTTCAAAAACTCTCAAGATCATCAAAAACAAGGCAAGTCTGAGAAACTGTCACAGCCAAGAGGACCCTAAGGAGACATAACAACTAAATGGAATGTGGTTATCCGGATGGGGTCCTGGAATAGAAAAAGGACATTAGGGAAAAACTAAAGAAATCTGAATAAAGCATGGTCTTTAGTTAATAATAATATATCAATATTATTTCATCAACTGTAACAAATGTACCACACTAATGTAAGACAGTAATCGGGGAAACTGTGCAGGAGGGTTATATTGGAACTCTCTGTACTAGCTGTTCTGTTTTTCTGTAAATCTAAAATTTTTCTTTAAAAGGTCTATTAAAAATAATTTACTAAATTTTTAATTCATTTAAAAACAAAACAGCTCCCCAACCCCACCCTATCACCCCCACATCTGCTCACCTTCCTGGCAAGCGGTGTGGAGCCCTGTGCCCCTCTGGTGATGTCTGATGTTTCTGTAATAGGGGCCGGGCTTCTGTGGTTCAGACCAGAGCCAAAATCCAGCAAAGGCTTTTAAAGCTGCCTTTGAAAACAAGTGCTTTGGGTCCAACCAGAGTTTGCTGATGGATCTGTGGCCTTCAGAGGAACATGCAACGTGTTCCCTTGATTTGCATGTTAAATGCTCATCAAATAAGCATTAAACATAAATTATTCTCTTTACTAGCCTAACTATAAAATTCCAGAGAAAGGCTGAAGGGCAGAGAGAAGTCAAAGCCTGGGACTCAGGAGAGAGCAGAGGGTGGTGACATTCTAATAGGCCGAGGGGCTCACAGTGGCCGCTGTCACTTTACTGAATTCCCTGCACTGCCCCAGGGCAGCTGGACCTCCTCACAAGCAGGGCCGGGCCTCTGGCCCCGATCATCGCTGCTGACACCCACCAAGGTGGCCCCTTCCTACCAGGCCCCTCTCATCACAGGGCCCTCAGGCCTGGCAGGGCCTCCTTGCACAGCCCCATCCCTGGGTCTGTCCCACCGTCCTTCCTTCAGGGAGGAGGGCACCCCACAGCTGGGAGGCTGGAGGCTGGGCCTGCCGGTCCCCATGACTCAAAGCTCTTCCCATTCCGTGAGCCCAGACCCAATCCAGCCCGGCTGCACAGGGGGCGTGGGAGGGACAAAACTCCTTTATCACGTACAGAGAACTTACTATTTTAACTCGGAGGCACCTTTTTCTTTAATGTGGGATTACTTCTGAGGCAAAGGAAGAAAAGGCCTGACCACAAAAAGAAATAAGACCCTTTCCTTAGAAGCGGACACACCGAATTCACAAATCACAAACACAGGCCTGGTTTCTAAAAAGATTCCCTGGAGAGACCTGAAGCTGGCCCACCAGCAGGGTCATAGGGCCTTGCTTCCTCCCTCCCCCATCACTGCCGACTATGACAGTCTTTGCAGCACCATCCCAGACATCACCCTGTGGGCTTCTCCCAACAGCCCTCAGAGGCAGGCACATAGGGCAGCGTTGTGCGGCCAATCCCGGCACAGGCCGGTGATACAGCTGTCCAGAGTGAGTAAGGGAGCGGAACTAGGCCTGCCACCTGCCAGCCCAGGGGCCCCACGCCCCTGACCCCCGAGGGATCTCAGTCCCATTCCAGGGAGTCTGGATGGTGGACAGCCTACTGACAAAGGCCCATTCAAGAGAGGCCAGACGAACAGTCCCAGCTGCAGAAACGGAAACTCGGAGCAGCGGCCAGAGGCCCAGGGGCCAGGCCCGAGTAGCCCTGCCCACAGCCAGACCACAGTACCTGCCCCTTCCAGCCTCTGCTCAACAGCCCACCTCCTTTGAAAGCAGAGCTCTGGGCGGCGCGTTTGAACCTACAGGGCACTTTGTCTATGCTCACATTGTCTTGCTTGAGGGTAGAAATGACACAGGGATGCACCCTGACCCATGGGCCTGCATACTTGGAAACCTGCCCGACCTGGTCCCATCGCATGCGTGGAGGTTTACCCGACCTTGTTTGTCTCTGCTTTGGGAAATGCACTGTCCCCTCCCTCCTGCCACACGCCTCATTGCCCCAATTCCCACAGAGCCAAGGCCCATGCCTCTCTCCAGGTACCACCATCACGACCATGTGTGTCTCCCCCATCAGACTGTGAGCTCCTTGGAAGCAGAGGCACATTCTACGCATCTCTGAATCTCCAACACTTTGCACAGGAGCTGCTCAGTAAATGCCCGTGACTGAATGAATGGATTCTTCAGCATCATTATGCCTTTAGTCATAATCCAATCTAAGCCCAGAACAACCTGAGGATCTGTGTGGAATTTTAAAGGAATTTTAAAACTTTCTCAGTGCTCCCCTCCCCCCCGCCACCTCCTCCAGCCGGCTCTCCAGGTCTCCGTCAAGGCCCAATCACCAAAACGCTGTGACGAATCAGCTTCCTTCCATTGCCTTCAGCCCTTAAACACCTCTAGACCTCCGATAGGGTCTGACTCTTAGTTTTCAGAGTCTACCAAAGGAACAGGCAGACTGAAATGACACATGGGCATAAAGGAATGTACCCCTCAGGTATGTGTGGTGGGCACCTGGGTAGGAGTGACAGTGGGAGAGAGCTTAGAGGGACAAGTGGGCTTTCACCATGCCCTGGTGGGTGAGGACTTTTTCCCACATATGTTCAGTTCAAAGATGCTCTCTGGGCTTTCTCCACGTCTGACACTGTGCCAGGCCCTGTCTGGGGCAAAAAACAGACCTTGCCTTTGAAGAGGTAGGAGCGGGTATGGGGGACAGGCGAGGACATAAGTAGCTAAATGAAGGCTCAGTAGGCGTGTACTCTAAGGGAAGAATCAACAGAGCATTTCAGGGGTACCAGGAAGAGGAAAGCTTGTCTGTTTACTGGGAATTAGGAAAAGCTATTTGAAAGAATGAGCACTGGAGAGGAGCTTCAAAGGATGCTATAACAACAACAATGTCATTCTAATAATAACCATGTGTCATTACTATTATTATCGTTATTATTATAGCAGCTAGTATCTACTGAGTGTTTACCATATGCTAGGCACCAAGAAGCACTTGACATAGCATACCCCTGCTCAATCCTCATGCCCATTTGACAGATAAGGAAACTGAGGCTTAGAAGAGTTAAGCAAACTAGGAAGCGTCAGCACCCAGATTAGACCCCAAGTCTGTGCGTCTCCAAAGGCCGCTACCCCCTACTCAGCAGGCTGGAGTGAGACAGCTCATTCCTGTTGGGGCCTGAGTGGAGGCAGAGCGTAGGAAGTACAAGGCTCAGGATGACCATCTGGAGAAGGTGCCTGGAGAGGTAGCTGCAGCCGAGTTCCTGAGAGCCTCGAGGGCCAGTGCCAGGCACCTGTCCTCATTAATAGGCAATGGAGGGCTTCCCTTCCCTGGTGGCGCAGTGGTTGGGAGTCCGCCTTCCAGTGCGGGGGACACCGGTTCGATCCCTGGTCTGGGAGGATCCCACATGCCACGGAACAACTAAGCCCGTGTGCCACAACTACTGAGCCTGCGCTCTGGAGCCCGCAAGCGACAACTACTGAAGCCCGCGAGCCTACAGTCCGTGCTCCGCAACAAGAGAAGCCATCGCAGTGAGAAGCCCGCACACCGCAACGAAGATCCAATGCAGCCAAAAATAAATAAATAAAACAAATAAATTTTTTTTTAAATTAAAAAAAAAAAAGGGCAATGGAGAGGTCGGACATATGGGCCCACAAGATCAGTGGTAAAAGGATGGGGGCTGAGAAAGTGGACGGGAAGAGGCGGTCACAATGGTCTGGGTGAGAGACTGCACCGGGGTGAGGTGAGGGGGGGCTCGGGAACCTGTGAGCTTACGCCTGTGTGTTAGGTATGGAGATTATGTATGCGTGAGGAGGGGAGAGTGTGTGCCAGTGTGAGCCACACACGAGCAAGTGTGGGGCCCTGCTTGTTGAAGAAGGACGTGGCAGGGCCTTCCCGGTGGGAGGTGCGGGTGAGGTCAGCTGGGGAGAGAGGGAGGGACAGGGCTAATGGACAGATCTACCGGAGCAGGAGGGCTCTGGTGAATGAAAACATCATCTGACTTTCTCACAGCTCTGTGGGTCCTGGGAAGCCCACAGCGCCTGGCATGGGGGAGGGACTCAGTTAACATTTGTTCAAGGGATGGCTTGTATGAATTTAAGACCTCGCCTCTTATCCATTCCCAGGCCTGGCTTTGCCCTCCAGCTGCATGGGGGGCACTGTCATTCCAACTAGATCCTCCCTCATCCCTGGCTTCAAATCAGATCTTCTGAGCTCAGCAGCCACCTTCCCATGGTCCCGGCCTGGTTCCCAGGGCCCCAGCCCCGCTCCCCAGCCTCCAGCTCCCCCGCACATCTTTGTAACAAGTGTGTTCCTGTGTGAGCTCCAAGCTGACTTCATACTTTCCCAGGTCAGAGGGCCCCTCCTCCTTCCCATTCCAGAGCAGAGAAGATGCTGCCAAATTGGTTCCAAGCTTTTGTCTTGGCCAGAGACACCCTGCTTCTCATTAGAGACAGAAAACCCTGATTGGCACCTCCCGTCATGCTCTCCAGCTGGTCCAAGGCTCTCCGTCCAGAGGATTCATAGACCCACCAAATGATGGCCCTGGACCTCATCCTCTCCAGAGACCACATCTCCCAAGACTCCATCCAGCCCTAGTTTTCATCCTGGCAGAAGAGACCAGGTGGACATGGTGTCCAGGGGGACCGGCTACTGCAGCCTGAGAGGAAAAAGCCCGGTCTGAGCTTTCCTGAGCATCTCCTGGCCCACAGGGTGAAAGGGGAGGTCTTCTCCGGAGCGACCAGAGACCAGCCCCTTTCCTGCTCAGCTCAGCTACAACCCTGTGTTATGAAATCATGAGTACAGTTTGGCACCTGGAGAGAAAACGGATCTCTTTCAAGACTGTACAATCTATAAAAATTAGGAGGCAGAAATGCCTTAGAAATCATGAAATCTAGCCCCTCTGCTGATGGATGTGGAAACAGAGGTCTAAAATCGTGGAGGCTTTCAGTTGCTTGAGATCAGTCTAAACCATTTCTGACTTTTGCCAGAAACCCAGTTTGCATCCAAAAGGATAACTGTGGGATGAAGCACTTCCCCTTGGATCACAGCCAGGACTACAGCCTGGGTCTGTGTCTCCAGGTTCATAGCCTTTCTGCTACAGGCTCTCTGCCTCCAGGGGCTGGGCCTGTCATGACTGGTTTGCTTCCTCCAGGGTGTTCAGGCAGAAGCTGGTGGGTGATTTGTCAGACAGTGAGTCCTGGGGGCTGCCTGGCACAGTGTGCCATCCAGATGGCAGCCAGCTAGGTCCAACAGGGCTCGGCTCTGACTTATGGGGGATCTGGTGGGCTGGCTTCCCTATGGCTGTGGGGAGTTTCCAGGGTCTAGGGAACTGCTCCTCCTTCCCCCCACTCCTGGCCACATTCTCCCGGAAAATAGGATGGAGCAGGCTCCCCACCCACTAGGGCACCCACACTTTGCAAGGGATCCTGGTCCCCAGAGGATTGCTGGCAGTAAAGAAAAGAAGGCAAGTGATGTGGCACAGGAAGTATGGGCGTCACAAAGCCTGGCTGAAGAGTCAGAGGCCTCAGCCACAGCTGGGTGTGTGACCCCGAGCCTCAGTTTCCCCATCTACATGATGTCCTGATTGGATGTTCCCCTTCCGGCTCTGAGAAATCTAGGACTCTGAGGTCAGGGACTGTGTGTCTTCCTTCTCACCCTCATGACCCTAGCAATGAACACATTGTAAGTACTTAAAACAATTCCTTGAATAATTGAATGAAATGGGGCCTAAGTCAGTCCAGAGATCACAAGGCGGCCAGGAAGGAGACCCTTGCCTCCGGTGTCTACCACGAGACCCCTAGAGAAGCGACAGGTCTTAGAAAAGCCCTGGCAATCCAGGAGTCCTCTGCAAATCCGCTTCCTCTCCTAGATGCACAGATGTGGCTGGCGGAGCCAAGGAGAAAGCAGGAAAGTGTACCTGGGGGAGGGAGGATAGCCTGGACCTCCTCCCCGCCATCACCCTACCTACACTTTCTAAACTCACCTGGCTCCTCTCTTTCTGGCTCCCCTCTCCTCCCAGCCCCCATCCAGGCTTTGTCTCCTCTCCCTGCCCTCCCCGCTCTCCGAACACAGTCACAACCTTTCCTCCCTCCTCTGTGGAGGCTCAGAGCCTTCTGCTGGTCCCAGAGCTGCCTGATCCTCTGCTAGGCAGGAAGACTCAGCGGCAGAGTCCAGACTCCTAGGAGGGGCCAGGAGCCTCAGGCTTTCTCAGGGTCAAGACAGGTAGAAAGCTGCCACGGAGAGATTTAAATTCTGGTCCATGCCCAGCCTCTTGCATCTAGCACCTAGGAGAGGGGCTGCCCTCTGAAGGAATCTGGAAGTGCATTTCTCTCCACCTTCTTCTGCAGGGTTCTTGGGGAGGTGTTTCCTTCTGGCCTTTTTGAGACTTCCCCTACATGCTCCTTGGCATAGAGCTAGGAAACTGCCCTCTCTCTTCCAGCCAGAGACCTATTGCGAAGAAGTACTGCGTGTGTGTTGGGGAAGCAATGGGATGTTATTGCTGGTATGTGTGAAAACACACACAGTGCGATGACAGGGTGTACGTGTGTCACTGGGGGTGGTGTGTTGTGGTGTGGTATATGTATGGTGTATTTGGCGTGTTATGTGGTGTACGTGTGGTATGATATATGTGTGTGTAGTGTGTTGATGCAGTGTGTGTGGCAAGTAGGATGTGAGGTATGTGTGTGAGTGTATAGGTGGTGTGGCAAGTGTGCATATGTTTGGGGTGTGTTTGTGACGTGTACTGTGTGTTGGGGGGCCTGGATGGGGTAGGGGCCACGTCAGTTTGAGCTGGGAGCTAGCTAGCTCTCCAGGGTCTCCTACTCTGAGAAGTCAGGGATAACCAGTATCTAGGCAACCATGTTGGGGGGAGGGGAGGCGATATGGAGGTAAAGAATGGGCAGGAAAAGGAGGGAGGCTGAGAATTGAAGAGGGGTTTCCATGGCAACTACCGGGCAGGTCACGTGAAAAAGGCTAAGTTGCGGAAACAGATATACATATCCACACATACACAATATGAGGGTACTGGGCCCTCACAGTGGGATCCTTCCACAGAGGACATGGGCTGCCCACTGATCCATCTCCAAACCTGGAAATCTGGGCCCAGCCAGAGAGCACAACGCCAAGAAGACAAAGCAAGTGGAGACAGAGGCCACATTTGTGGCGAGAAGCCCCGGCAGCCACAGCCTGCCGTGCCTGGAGGTGGGCAGCAGGGGCCTAGCCAGGCCCATTGCTCCAGTGTGGCTGATCCCTGCTCCCACCATCGGGTGCTTCCTCCACCAACCACCACTTGTAAGAGCCCAGAAGCGAGCGCCAGTAGCCCCAGGCGGCCCTTCCAAGTATCCACGGAAGCCCAAGAGACACAATGGGGAAGGCTGTGCCAGGGCCAGCCCTGCTGGGGAAAGAGGGCTGGGCACCAGGAAAGGAGGGAATGGGGGCGGGGGGTGGTCCGGGCCCCCTGGAAGAAGCTAGGACTGGTTAGACAAGAGGGGAGGAAAATTGATGCAGACGCTCTCATGAACCCCACGCCCTGGAATCAGCCTTCCTTACCTGCCCCCACTCCCAGTGCCCACTGCCCAGCCCTAGCTCTCCCTGTCCCCCAAGCACCGAGCCGGCAAGTTCCATTTTGTATGGCTCATGTGTGCACGCACACAGCCGGCCCCCTCCCTGTCTTCACCTCCGCACACTCCACTTAAGAGTCCAAGCTTCCAAGTAACAAAGGAAAACCCCCTGGACACAGCGGAGAGCAGCCCTTTCCCCTTCTCCCAAAACCGTAGCCCCAAGCTCCAGGCAGGCGGCAAGCGCCTTTCCAGAACACCTTCACCCCCACCGCCACGGCCTGCCTCCCCTCGGCAGCTCCTCTTCTCTTCCGACGACCACCTCCGGGTTTCCATCCCCTACCCGGTTTCCGCGGCCCAGGCGGCAGCTGCCCGGCGAGGACCGCTCACACCCACCGAAACAAACCAACCCTGGCAGCATCCCGGCGCTCCGCGATCGGTCCCCACCCCAGCCTCTCTCCCTCTCCAGAAGAAGAACCCAACTTTGCCACCACCGCAGCCCCTTACCTGCACGGCGCGGTCCCCTCCGAGACAATCCCAGGAGGGTGCGCGGAGTCCGGAGGAGCCTGGGAGCGGCGGGGCTGGGGGCAGGGCTGTGGGCGAGGCTTTCGCTTTTTTCCCGCCTCCCCTGCTGGGAAGGGTTGGGGCTTGTTGGAGAGGCGCGTCCTGCAGGGGTGGGGAGTGGTGGGCGGGAGCTCAGCCGGGGCTGGGCTCCGGGGACCGCGAGGTCACCGTCCGCCGACCTCCGGTTGGCGTCCGCGCGCAGACCCTCTCCTGCTCGCCGCGCGCCGCCGGCTCCTCGGAGCGCGCCGCCGCTGCTCCCGGGTGCGGGAGAGATTCTTTTTCAAAGCGCAGGCCGCTCCGAGAAGCAACAGGAGACCGCCGCCGGGGGCGCGGGCCAGCGCCGGCGCGCATCCGCCGCCAGCTGTGGCTTTTCGGTTTTCCTCTGCTGAGGGTGGGGAGGGAGCGAGACAAACACGAAGACAGAGCTAGTGTCTCTCCGAAATAGTAAACTCGGGGAGGGGAGGAGGGGGGACGGAAAAATACGAGAAAATAACCCAGCACCAGACACAGCAACCTACGTTAATTGGAAGTCTTGACAATTAAGTGGGATGCGCACCTAAAGCATGAATGGCTGTGTCGTGGGCGCGCGAGCCGGTTCTGGCCGGAGTTGTCATTTTCAGCAAGAGCCAGGGGGCCTGCTGAGGGCGGGGGCAAGCTGGAACCACAGATTTGCTGCCCAGATCCCCCTCATCAGGGCCCCTCGTCCCGCTCCTGCCGGGTCACAGTACCGCCCCCTCCCCAGTCCACTCCTCAGGTCCAAATTCGAGACGACAAACTGAATGAGAAGATTTAAATCCTAGCTCCGCAACTGCACCTGTGGTGTGACCTTGAGCACAGCACTGAAGGGAACTCTTGAGCCTCAGTTTCCTTCCATGTGAAACGGCGGTGAGAACATTGACCCCCCGGGAGCTGAGCTCAGAGTGAGCGCTCCGTAAGCCGGCAGTCGCTGTGCGGAGCAGGGCCTGTAGCAAGGGCCCGAGGCCAGCCACTGGCAGAAACCACGGACACAGCAAGGGCTGGCCACTCGGTTGGTAGCCAGGAAGCCATGCTGCCGGCCATGAGGCTGCCCAGCCTGAGCCCGGAGGGGGATCGACAGGATTGGGGGTGGGGGAGAGGGGGCCGGTTCCTGAGAGAGGCTGTAACTGTCCAAGCCCGAGAGGAGCCGCAGGGACTTCCTTACAGACCCCGAACCCTAGTACGATGGGTACTGCCAGGAAGAGACCCAGCCCTACCTCAACACCCCAAGCCCTGGCCCTCAGTTGTCTCATTTGTGAAATGAAGGACATGGGCTAGATGATCCAGAGGCCCCTTCCAGCTCAAACCCTAGATTGAATTATTTTAATAAATGGTCCAGTCTCAAAACCCCAAAGCAGGAAATATACATGGATTCCAGAAGGCTTCGCACAGATGTGGAAGCCATAAATGGCTACTGAGAAAGAGTGGGGAACCCTCGAGAGGACAGTTTGGACTCCATGAGCACAGAACCTTGGACAGAGTGGACGTCTCTCTGGCCCAGTCCCGAAGTTCCGTGGGTGCCTTTGAAAATCACTCGCTAGGCCCATGTCCTTGGGCAAGTAGATTAGTCCCTCGCAGACGCCCTTGAGGGCTGCCGGCCAGCATCTCACTGGGTTGCCTCTTAGAGTTCCTCCCGGTGAGAACACTTCGAACCCAGGTCTGCAAGCCTGTTTGAGACAGGCCAGGGGTCAGAACTCCAAAGCCGAGTCACCTGTTAGTACCAGCCCTTGTCTTGCCAGAGAATTCCAAGGTGTTCAGCCAAATTACTCAGATGCCCCCCTTAGCAGTGAAAGGCCGCAAAGGGGCAGCAGGAGCTACATTCACGTGCGGAAGGACCTTGGCTTGCCCCTCAAATGTGCTTCTTCCCAGTGCATCCAGAGGCACAGCTGAGGGACTTTGGGGTGACACAGCTGTGAAGTCACACACAAGTTTGTTCTAGCGGGAGTCCTGGCTCCCTTCTAGGGGAGGAATAAACACATCTAGCCCCTATGAAACATGTGGGCGTCAGTAAAAAAGGTCACCAGCTGCCTCATTCTTTCAACACATTTATTGGCATGAGGAGCTACTGGGCAGTGAGCCCTGGGCCAAGCTCCAGGCTCCACAGTGAAAGGAAAGTCATGGTCCCTTAGAGCTAATTGGCGAGACAGAGATTGATCAAATAATCCCATGGATAAGTGTGTCATTAAAACAGGATTCAGAGCCTTGAGGATGTAACGTTTGAGAAACGAGCTGAAGGGTCAGGAGGTGTTAAGGAGATGAGGTGAAGGAGCCAGGAATTGGAGTGACAGGCAGGGCTGGGAAATGATTCTGACACGGGAACGGAAGCCACATGCGCAAAGGCCCTGAGGCAGAAGGAGCATGGCGTGAAAGGAGCCGCAGTGGCTCTAGAGCGGAGGAGACAGGCTGGAGAAGGAAGCAGATGCCAGACCAGGCAGACCTGGTGGTTCCTGGGTGAGTCCAGCTTTTATTCTCCCGACAATGGGAAGCCACTGAAGGGCATTAAGAAAACTACTGCAAGCAAGAATTGGGGAGTTGCTGGCTCCATAGTGTGGGGGACCCTACAGTCAAGGATCAGGAGCCGTCAGGAGAGCAGTGCTCATATGAAGCTGAGAAATCGGCTTGGATACCAAATGAAGGGAAGCCTGCTTCTCTAGAGGCCAAGGAGCAAAGAGAGAGAGCTGGGGTAGGGGTGCCCAGCCACGGTGGGCATAGGGCGCGAAAGCACAGAAACCATTTCTAAAACCCTCCCCACTCTCACCCCCCCATGCCCAGAATAAGATCCATGCCAAGACGTAGGGTTTGGAAGGATAGTGTAATTGTTGGGAGCTTAAGGGACTTGTGCTGAGCTAAGCATCTTGCAACTGTGCAGCTAAAACTCCATCTGGATAACACTTGCCCCAGTTCCCTTGTACTGTGGCAAAAACAGACCTGCAATAAGTCAGTACCCAGGTCACACAGCTACGGACAGGAAGCAGAGGGCCTGCAGGGAAAATTAAAGGGGCAAGACCAGGAGTCACCCGAGCGGACCTTTGTCCCTCCTAGCAGTTCCTAGTAGAAACAGCAAGCTTTGGGTGCTGTTTCATCCTAGGGTGCAGACTGCAGAAGCAGAGCAGACCTTGCCCACCCACCAATTGCTACCTTGGGTCCATTCGTACTCATTTTACTTTGCAGGGATTTGAAAGCGTGTTCTCTCCCACCCTCGGGCGAATGCTAAGCCCCTCGCTGAATGAGCTCTGCTCACTTCAAAAGCACTCCTTGGTCCTGATCCCTTCCTCCCTTCCTGATCTTTCTTTCTCAAACTCCTTGGCTTCTCCCTCAACCAGTTGTGTTGGGCCCTTTGTCCTCTACTCTGCATAGTTCCTGGACAGTCCAATCCACAATCATGGTTTTGCCACCCACTTAGGGCTGATGACCCCACGCTCTCCAGCCTGGTCCTTACCCTGGAGACCCAGACGAGTAATCTCCAGGGGCTCGGCAGTGCCCATACTGAATCCATCATCTGACCCCCCAAAGCTGACTCTCCTCCCGCATCTTCCTTGAATTTGGAAATGGCACTGCTCCAACTCAGTTATTCATCCAGAAAAGTGTGTACCGTCCTCATGCCTCTCCCCCCACTGCTTCTGTTCTAGGTACCAGCCTCCCGCTGGTGCCTCTGCCTCAGTCTCCCCACCCCACAGTAACTCTTGTTTGGTAATAATTTTCCGCAACACAGATGTGATTCAAACCTTCCAAGGCTCCCTATTTTCTACAAGTTAAAATCCAACTTCTTAAAATCCAACATTCAGTCTTTACCACCTGACACCCATGTACCTTTTCTGCTTCATCTCCGACCCATCATCTGCCCTGCCTTCCCCATCTCATCACTCTGGTCACCCCAGTCCTTGCAAACGCTGTCCCCCAGCTCAAGAGGGCCACTCACAATTATCCAAATACATTGCCTGCTTTCCCACCCCCAAACTTTTGCTCATATAATCCTCTCTGCTTAAGATATCCTCTCCCTCCCTTCTCTACTTACATGAATCATACCTACCATGCAAAGTGAAATTCAGATATCACCTTATTGAAATTAAAGCTGTCTTGTCCACACTGTCATGAACTGCACTGTGTCTCTTCATCTGTGCTTGTACATATCATCGTCTGAATTTTACTGTGTTTAATTGCATGTGTGTGCGGCCCGAGTAGAATGGGAACTCCTTGGGATCAGCCAGGCATCTTACTCCATTTATACGCCCTAGTGTCTTGCATGGTGACTCACTTACAACTGGTTGAATTTAAGTGAATTGCAGCTCACAAGACTGTACATGATCCTGCCTCAGCCCACCTCTCCAGGTGCATTCCGAACACCTTCTTCCATGCCCTCTCTCCAGCCAGCAACCTCTCAGCTTAACCAAAGGGTCTTCAGAACTGGTTCCCTGGGCATGGGTACCCTGGGCCCAGACCACGCCGGTGAGATGCAGCTGCTTTGTTCTCTCTTCCCAAGATGAAGGGGTGAGGAAGCTGGTGCTATTGAGGCCCCAGGCAGAGGAGAGAAGGGTTCCCAGGCCAGACTGCCTGGAGCGGAGGAGCAGGCAGCCCTGACACTGACATTGGGGGTTGAAAAGCAGGACTTCTCTGACTGTGGGTGGAGCACTAGGGACTGGGTAGGATGGCAGACACCACTGGTTCCCTAGACCAGGTCCGTTCTCTTCTTTTTCCCTTCTTTTTCTTTCCCTTAGAATGTAATTTATTATTTGATTTTAGTTAATTCACTTAATTCTTCATTTCCTCATCAATAAACTCTTTTTTTTATTAATTGGAGGATAGTTGATTTACAATGTTGTGTTAGTTTCAGGGGTACAGCAAAGTGAATCAGTTATACATATACCTATATCCACTCTTTTTCAGATTCTTTTCCCATATAGCCCATTACAGAGTATTGAGTAGAGTTCCCTGTGCTATACCGTAGGTCCTTATTAGTAATCTATTTTATATATAGCAGTGTGTATATGTCAGTCCCAAACTCCTAATTTCTCCCTTCCCCGCCTTCCTTTTCCCTTCTATCAGAACATTTTTCTAATTCAGCTGCAACGTGTTCAGTTTAAACTACTGATTTTCCAGCCACTAGGGGTGTCCATATGATCCAGTTCTGGCCAAGGAGATGGGAACAGAATTATACTCAGGAAGAATTCTAAGAAAGACACAGTAATAATATGTCCCTTTTGCCCTTTGCCCTTTTCTTTTTCTCCCTTCTTCTGTTCCTCTTCTTCTTCCTCCTGCCCTTGCTCCTCCTCCCCCTTCTCCTTTTTTTTTTTTATTGAAGTATAGTTGATTTATAATGCTGTGTTAGATTCAGGTGTACAGCAAAGTGGTTCAGTTATACATATATATATCTGTGTTCTTTTTTAGATTCTTTTCCATTATAGGTTATTACAAAATATTGAATACGTTTTCCTGTGCTATACAGTAGGTCCCTGTTGTTTATCTATTTTATGTATAGTAGTGTGTATCTGTTAATCCCAAACTCCTAATTTATCCCTCCTCTCCCCTTTCCCTTTTGGCAACTGTAAGTTTGTTTTCTATGTCCTGTCCTTCTTTTTTTTTTTATTTTTGTCAGAAACGTGGATGGGATGCCTGAAGATGAAACAGCCATCTTGCAACCATGAAGAAGTCTGCAACTAAGGATGGCAGGGCAGCAAGCTAGAAAGAGCCATCAACAACATCTGAATTACCTCATTCCAGAGTTCTTGTTACATGAGAAAACTCAGCTCCTAGTACATAAATTTTTTTTCCAGGCTGAGAATTTTTTTTTTTTAAAGATGAGAACACGGGGATGGGGGGGCAGGAGTTTGTACAGGCCAGGTCACCCCTCTCTCTGTAAGCTCCTGGGCCTGAGCCCCCAAGGGGTGGGGCCGCCGGAGGCTGACAGCAGCTCTTCTTGCCGAGTCTATCAGAGGTGGCACCAGCTGTACCCCCCAGTACATAAATTGACTGTAGTTGGTTTTCTGTCCCATGCAGCCAACACACCCCTAAGGGATACAAGTGGGGAGAGCAGCCTTTCATCATGAGAAAGCAGAAATTCAGCACAAGCCTTCCTCCCCTAGAAAAGCTACACCTGCCACTTACAGCCCCACTGGCACACACTTGACACACACCAGCACATCAGAAACACAAATCCCAGCATCACTCTTTGTGGAGTGCGTCCTACATGGTCCCTTTCCTTAGCTATCTTTATCTGGGTCTTGATTTTTGGAAAAGGAAGAAAGCAAAGGCAGTTGGGGCGGGGGAGGTCTGAAATAAAATCTCTCCCTATCTTCCCACAGGAAAACTATGACGTATGTCAGGAAACAAGGCATGCCAAAGCATGGATGAGATTTGTTTCTAAGTGAAAAATTCACCCCAATCCCATTAGTCTGGAAAACCAATTGCTGCCTGAGTAACTTAAACTTGTAAGCGTGTAACGTCACCTCAAGGTGCTGATCTCTAATTATGAGCACACTTCTTCCAGAGCCGCTGGTTATCCAAGTTAGAGCACATGACCACTCCCCCCGACCCCCAGCCTTTCCACTCTGCAAATATGCACCCATTTGTCTTTTCCCAGTGAATGCAAATGGGAGAAAACTGAGTGATGTCGCCCTTTGGAGATAATAACGTTGGAAATTCAATACGTAATGGCTCCCTAGACAAGACCAGAATAGCTTCGTGTTTCTGTTATCCCTATGCATGGAGAAGCTGACAGCCTGTTAGCATAAGCAGGCGGCTGAACTCCCCGCCCCTCCCTGAGTGCCTGGAGCCAGCGTTCATGGAGAGAGACACCTGTTTCTCATCATACACTTTCTTCCAACCCACTGGATCCAGACTCAGAACAGAGGCTGTAGCTGAGTTTGGGGGCCCGGAAGAACTGTAGTGACCCAGCAGGCACCTCCATTCAGTCTCTAAACCAGCTTTGCAACTAGACAATAACCCATTAGTCTAGGCACATGTGCTGGGCAAGTAAGACTGATCTGAATGCACTTATTACTTCTCACATCCCCAACTTCCCCCACCGCCACCCCAAAGCCCAAGCTGGAGTTCAGGAAAGAAATAAAAATGGTTCGGGGTTGGCAGACTGTTGAACTTCTGTATAAAGAAGTCACATGATGACATAGTATGAGTGTGTTTCATGTTTGGTAATTGCAATCATTGTTGCTTTTGTTGTGGTCATCCATGTACAATGCTTGGTGTCAGTCTATTTATCTCTTGTAAAAATAAAATACAGTGTGTGTGTGTGAAAAAAAAAAGAAGTCACATGAAGCCTGCAGATTAACTACCATGAGGGGAGGAGCTTCCCTACAGAGCAAAATTGGGTGCCTGTAGACAAAGCTGCATTTTTCCCGAGGCGGGCAGGGCAGTAGCCAGAAGCCTGGCATCCTGGGCAGGTCAGCAGACACTTGTGGTCATGGAGGCGCTGCCTCTCTGTCTGTTTATGTTGGACTCCTGGGACCATTGACTGCTCTGTCCCTCTCAACCCTCCTGTAATTCACTTGTCTCTTTGAAGATGCTGTTCAAGTAATTGCCTCTCAGACCAGAGGCATATTTGATGTCCACCATTTCAAGCATTATCTCTATTGATTTTCATTTTTCAGGCCTTGTATGGAAACTTAGATGTAGCTGGTGGGAGGTGATAGGTATAAAACGCTCACCATTCTGGCCATTCACTCTAATTGTAAACATTTATATAGCCCTTGGCACACAACTCTTTCCCGAGACCTTGTTAAAAAGAGAATCTTCAATCATCTTCCTAAATTTAACTCAGAACTTTCTTTTTCAGAATCAGGAGAAGGGATGCAATGATTTCACCCAGGGAATAGACGAAGTTGTTTACTTTTACATGGTGAGTGATCTGAAGACGGGAGGGGAGTCTGGTTTATGTTTTTAACCCTCTCCCCACTCACCAATATAATGAGTGTACGGTCAGTATTTACTGAATGCAAATGGTAGGAATGATACTGACAGAGAAAACCACTACGCATCGATAATTAGCCCCTGTATCGGCGCTGTGAGGCAGTCTGAAGCTGTGCCTTGTCTAACGGGAAGGAGGAAGGGAGAGGTGGGAAGCAGGCTCCCTGAGACGCGGTTCGCAGACGCTGGGCGCAGCAGACTCATCTGAAGACTTTCTTTTTTCTTTTTGGCTGTGCCTGGCTTCATGCAGGATCTTAGTTCCCTGACCAGGTATTGAACCCGTGCCCCCAGCATTGGGAGCATGGAGTCTTAACCACTGGACCACCAGGGAAGTCCCAGGAGACTATTTTTTAAATTATGGTAAATTGTGTTTCCAAAGATGGCCTCTCCCATCCCACAGGCTCTTCTACAGTGAAACTTCACCACTCTTCCCACTGAGAGGTGGGGTCTATTTTCTCCCCCTTTCAGTCTGGGCTGGCTCTATGTCTTGTTTTGAGCAACAGAAAGGGGCAGAACTATCATCGTGTAACTTTCTAGACTGAGCCTTAAGAGATCTGCAACTTCTGCCTTAGACCTTTGGAATGCCACTTCTTGGAGACCATCTGCTTTGGAAGAAGTCAGACTCCCCCCGGAGAGAGAGGGAGAGAGAGAAAGAGAGAGAGAGACAGACAGACCACGTGGACATTCCCAGCCCAGCCGAGCTGAAGGCAGCCCCTTGAGCGATGCTGACCACATACCACTGAGTGGCGCCCTGCCTGAATTCCTGCTCCTCAGATCACGAGTAAATGCAACGGTTGTTGTTTTAAACAGAAAATTTGGTGCATAGACTGCCATGTTGTTTTCAGAAGACTTGAAATGCCAATGATAGTTTAAAAACTGTATGCCTGATGGAGAAGGAAGACGATTTAATGTTTCATTCTGATCCAGAGGTGCATCAAATTGAAGGACAACTCCAATCGGCAAACAGGTGTTTCATGATGGTATCCAAGAAGAAATGGTTGGTGATGGACAATTCAGAAATGCTACCCCAAAATGTGGATGGTTCTTTAAAAAGTTTCAGGTCACAGCCCTTGCAGAGCACGCTGAGGCCCAAAACGCTGATTCTCAGTCCAGGAAACATGGGTCTTCCAGGTATTAAAAATAATAAATATATAAATAAGTAAATAATAAACAAACAGAAAATTTGCGAACGTTTTGTTTTGCAGCCATAGCTGACTAAAACAAGGTGACTGGGCCCCCCGCAGGCCCATGAATCAGACTCTCCAGGGATCGACCTGGGCATCTGTATTTTTACAGGCCCTCCCTGGCACCGAGAAGGAGAGTTCCGTCTCCCCCTTACTCCTCCCATGGCCGCTTCATCCGTGACCCCAGACTCAGTGGGTCAAAGCTGCAGGAACCCAGGCCAGGGACACAGAGTAAGAGAGATCAAACAGACTCAGAAATGCAGAGTCTTGAAGAAACAGGGCACAAGAGATTTCTGTGTGTGGAGCTCTGAACTAGACACAGGAGGAGAGTCAAAGGAAACAGAGCTATGGAATATTTGAGCCAGATGAGACCTTAAAGAACATTTTGCAAATTGGGACCCCAAGGCCCAGAGAGGGGAACTGACTGGCTCAAAGTCACAGAGCTTGTTAGTGGCCCAGTGGGGACCAGAGCGAGGTCTCCTGAGTACTGGCCTATCCTTCTTCCCTTGCCCCACCCGTCTCTCGGGGTTACTGTGTCCTAACTGAGGAGCTGAGAAAACTCACACTTTCCTAAATGCATGGAAAATATTTTAAAATATTAACGAAGCTGTGTACTTGAGTGCCTACTATTAATGTCCCAATTAAGGTGGAAATACCAAAAGCATCCAAGAGAAAGATCAGAATAAGAGGCGGGACTAATCAAGGCCACCTTCCTGGAAGAGTTGGGCTTTGAAGGAGGAGGGTTGGGGGTTGGGATGGGAGAGCAGGCTGAGGCTCAGAGGTTGGAATAAGATGTGAGGGAGGTGCAGGCCATCTACTTGGCAGATTTAGAAGCCCTGCCGGGAAGGCACCGGGGTTTGTAAATTTCCATCTAGGGCCTGTTTTTCTTGTCTGGTTCCTCCACCAGTGGAGGAGAGATAGGACTGCCTGGCGGGTGCCCAAGTCGGGGGACCTGGACACAGACTTTCTGAGCCCCTACCTAGCCCCACGCTGTGCTGATAAGAAAGCTGATTAGGGCCTGGGAGAGGACCGGCCCCAGGAGCTAATTCAGTGAGGCCGTGGGCTTCTGAATTTGGTGTCAGAATTCCATTCTCTGCCCCCCTCTCCCCTGAAAGTCCAGCCCCCCTTCATCATTAGGGGAGACCTCAGAGACACCACCCAACTGAGTTTCTTTTCAGTTTCCCATTCTTTCCTAAGAACTGCTAGGCATGGAGCACACAATTTATATGTTCCCGACTGCCCTTGGCCCAAGATTTAACAAGAGAGAAGGGATTTTGCTTGTAGTAGGAGAGGTCAAGGCCCATAGAGGGAAGAGCTCCCCTGTGATCAGAGTGGGCAAAATGAGCGAGGTTGGTAAATTTAGTTCCTCGGCAAATAATTCCTGCTCATCGGAGAGATCCACAACGCCATGCCAAAGAACAGGTTCTTCTGGAAGGCGGTGAGCCAGTCGTAGAATAAACATGGATAATCACTGATTGGAATCGAGTGCTGTTGGTCTTAAGCAAGCTACTTAACTTCTCTGGGCACCAATTTCCTCACCTGTGAAGACATATTATTAATAGTCTCTATTCCATGGGATTATTATGAGGATTGGTATAGAAAACACGTGTAAAATACCTACCACAGTGCCTGGCAATGACAATTGCTCAATAGACATTTGTTTCTTGATTTCCTGTACTGACCAAGCCCACTTTGACCAGCTCCAACAGAGAACTTTAACTGACACCTATCATGGACCTACCGTGTGCCAGGCAGGGAACTAGGCACGTCCCACTCCTCCTCATACAACCTTGAGTGCCAGGTGTTCCTGATCCCCATTTTCCTGTGAACTCCACCCTGTAGCAGACCATTGCGACAAAAAGTCCTAGCAGATGCAGAGATGCAAGACAGTAGCGACTGTAGGGTCAGAGGGACACGCCCCCTGCTCTGACCTGTGGACCTTTGCACGTCGCCAGGAAACTGGGTGCTCCACGAAGGATGAAAGTGCCAAGTTCTGCTGACCCTGTCCATATCTGGGGGACCCTGATCGATCCAGCTTAACTCATCAAGCTGGCTCGGGGAGTGACCAAGAGAACTGAATACCATTCTCTGGTTGAGAGAGGCTTCTGCAGGATATACAAATGCCAACAGCCACCTCTGCGCATTTACCACAGGCCTGGCACAGCACTGGTGAGTTCACATACATTCCCTTCATTTCAGGTGCACGCAGCAGGGAACACCAGCTTGCAGTAAGCAGCAGCTGGAAGAGATCTTAGTTCCCTGACCGGGAATTGAACCCTGGTCGCCTGGGTGGAAACCAGGAATCCTAACCGCTAGACCATGGGGGCCAGCGTCTAGGGTCTAAATCCCCAGTCCTTGTCTGCCTTGAGAGGAAAAATCTGACAAGGAGACGGAAGGTATAGATGAAAGTAAAGCGTTTATTAGAAAAGCAGAATACATGGGGAAAGATGCATGGGTGAACTCAATGAGAGAGTAGCTGGAGTCATGCCTTTGGGAAGTTTAGATCCTTTATAAGGGGACAGTCTTCTGGGTCTTTGTTTTTCTCTTGGCCAGTCGTCTTGCTTTGACCCCATGGCTAATTTGTCTCAGGGCCCTCCCCTAGGTGCGCAAGGACCCCTCAGCCAAGATGGATTTCAGTGCAAGGGCGTCTAAGGGGGATGGCAAGACTAACTATGGTCTGGCGTCCCCTGCCTTTTTGACCCCACGGAGCCTTTCTGCACGTGTGTCGTGTCTCCCTTGCCCCAAGGATGGGAAATACGTGACCTCTTGATCTTTTAAACAGGGTTTAGTCCCTCTCTGTTCCTGCCATAAAATTGTCCTATGTCTGGCTATTTACCCTATTCCTGTTGTTTTTATATCAAAGTGCAGATCTCAGAGTGAGGACAGGAGGCTGGTCATAAGTATGTTGCCCGGAGCCCACTTGTCTCTTGCCTCAGGAAATATAAACAGAAGGCTGGTAATAAATGTCTGGCCTGGAGCCCATCTTTTTCCGGCCCCAAGAAGTGTGAACAGGTAGCCAGTTGTAAATGTCTAGCCTGGAGCCCATCTGTCTCCTGCCTCACCCTCATTTAATCCACACGACAGCCCTGCAATGCAGATCCTATTTTTGTCCCCATTTCTCAGACAAGGAAACTGAGCCTGAAAGAATGATGCGATTTCCCAAAGTTGCTCAGTTGATCAGTGGCAGAGCCAGGACCCAAATCCAGGTGCAAAGCAAGTACTTGTTTGGGGTTTGTTTGGTGAAGATGCAACCTCGGCTCACAGCTTCCAGGGGTTCTGCACTCCTGGCCCCTTCTCCCCACGAGAAGACCCCGATCCCCAGGGCTCTCATAATGCATGATCCTGTGACACAAGGACACCCTCTCATAGCCACCAGCCACCCCTGCCCCCTGCCCCCTGTTGGGCTGAGGCCCTGGCACCCACCCCTGCCCTCTCTGCATGCCAGAAGCCATTAGCCAGGGATAGGTAGGAAATTGCTTTCTTTGTCCAGCAACCTGTTTAGGGGAAGTGCTGGGAAGTTTTTTCCCCTCTGAATAGGCCATCTCCCTGGGTCTCCCATTGTGAACTTCCTGCTTTCTGTGTTGTTGAGATTAGATTTCTGTCTGTGATCAAAGAAGGGTGCCTTGTGGCTGCTCTAGCCAGAGACTGGTAAGAAATAGGGGTTTGGCTGGAGACACATCTGGCTACTGTCATTATTGTCATCATTTGGTATCTGCTAAGTGCCCCAGAGCACCTGCCCTAGACTCGGGAGTGCTCTGAGAGGACAAAGTCAAGAAAGATGGAGTGAGCTTCTTGCTGCCAGGAGGCCTACATGCAAATCTCCACCTGCAAGTCAAATATCCCAAAGCCTGGCGCACACAGGTGTGTTCAGACAAACACGTCCTCTAGGAGGGGTTCACGAATGTAAGCGAGACTCGAGCCCCGCAACCACCAGAAGGGCTTGTTAAAACAGAGTGCTGGGCCCCGCCCCCAGGGGACCGCACTTTGAGAACCAGCCCACTAATAATGCCTCTACCAACAGCACTAAGATACTCACACGTGTGCTCCAATGCATGTACACGCACAGACATACGTGTTCAGACACAGGTCCTGCCACCTCTTCAGCATCCTCTGGCCCCACTCTCCCCCTCAATCTTTGGGCTTCAGTATCTCCAGTCTTCTCTGCATTCTTCAAGCCATGCTCCTCCTGCCTCAGGAGGAAAAAGAGGTAGGAGAGCAATAAATTGAGGCAGCAAAGCAGAAACGCTCATGTGTGCTGTGGTCAGGTGTGGACCAAGAATGCTGCCTGCTGAATCAGCAAACAGAGGATGTTGCAGCCATCAAGCTATCAGCCACTGCAGCTACCTTGAAGGTGCACCCTGAGGGAACTCGGGATGGAGACAAACAGTCTGCCTGCCACCACACCATCAGCTACTGTAGCCGCCCCCGACGGTGTACACTGAGGGGATTCAGGGTGGAAAAGAACAGGATACCGGCCCTAGATAGTGGAGGTGCATATCAAAGGAATGCTTTCATTAAGCCAGACTTTTGCATCTTCCCATACATAGAAAAGTGCTAAATTCATTAACTTTAGTTGTTTGTTTTTTCTTTAATTAACAATAATCTTTTGGTGTTCCAGCTGCCTGGTTTTTTTTTGCAAAAACTCCTGTATATCCTGGCTCTTTGCTGTCTTCCGGGCTTAAGTCCCCAGCAAGTCTGCGGAATAAAACATAATTCTCAACTTTTAGGTTGTGTTTTTTTTTTTTTCTTTCAGTCGACAGTGGGAAATGGCAGTAGATTATCCTGGCAAGATGGTTCTCACTGAGGGTGGAACAAGAGAAGACAAAAACTTTCTCTGCCTGGAACACACTTTCTCCTACTGAAACTGAGCAAAGGCTTGTGTGTCTGTGGTGCAGAAAGCCAAACTCTGACAGTGGGAGTTTGCATCAAAGTAAGGATTTATTGCACGGCACTGAGCAAGGGAGTGGGAGACAAGCCTCAATTCCACTTCCACTTGACCTTTGAGCTAGCAGTTTTTAAAAAGGAGAACAAAAAGACTGAGATTAATCATCGTCTTGTGATATTTCATAATCATAGTTTCAGGAGTCAGGATGCCTCTGGTTTACAATTCTCTGGCCAGGTGGTCCATGGCTTGGGGGTCTGTTAGCTCAGCTTGCCCTGGAGAAGCAACCTGAGTTTGTATGTTAATGATGATGTCTATAATAGCAACCTTAGTATATTAACATTATGGGCAATGAAACCGAGCAGGATCCTGCGGGGCCCTCCTCAAAAGTCCCTCCGTGTTTCCTGTTTCTTGTTTGTAGAAAAAGGCTTTAGTCTCCTAGGCCTTCCCTGAATTCCAAAGAACAGACTGAAGTATGTCCTAATTAGGGAAGTGAGGGAATGCAGAAACAAAGGAAAAGCAGTCAAGCAAGAAAAGTAATGATAGCTTAAACAACAGTTCAGCAGTAGAGCAGAGTCCTAGTTCCTCCTCAAGGGATATACAGAACAATCTGACACATGTCTTTGAGTTGTTCTGCAGAAACTAAACCCCCACATGGGTGGAGGATGGTGACTACATGCTGACCACAAGCATGTAGACCTCAGACTGATTGGAACCAGAAGGTTGATGATTAAGATTCCTTGAATACCACCTAATACCTCACCTCAGCAGCAGCAATCAGAAGAAAGTCCACGAGCTGCAAACCCTCACCCCAAATGTTGCCTTTAAAAACTCTTCCCTGAAAACCATTAGGGAGTTCAGGTCTTTGGAGCATAAGCTGTCATTCTCCTTGCTCGGTGCCCTGCAATAAATACTGTACTCTCCTTCACCACAACCCGGTGTCAGTAGATTGGCTTTGCTGAGCAGTGGGCGAGCAGACCCAGGTTTGGTTCAGTAACACCAATAACAATGTTAGTATACTATGTTATTGACAGCAGTAATTTTAGTCTGACTCTGATTAGTGTTCAGTTAGCATAGAACTGAGGTCAGAGGGGACAAAAAAAGAATAAAATTTTGGATAGAGAGATGAATCATAAACTCGGTATGAAAACTCAGTTTTAGGGGGACTCAGTTTCACTACTCTTTGTCTAGTTAATGCCTACCCACTCCTCAGATCTAGGTTCTAACATCTCTTTCTCCAGGAAGCCTTCCCTGATTCCCCTACCACTCCCACCACCAACACTAGACCAGGGCAGAGTCTAATTATAGGTGGTGACAAAATTAAATTATTTTAAGTCAGGAGAAAAGAAAAAAATTTAACATAAAATTGTCTCTGCTATTTGAGCCACTACCGCTCCCTCTTTAGTATGCATTGTGCATCTGCATTATACATTAACTAGATCCCCTTAGATGACACAGGAATGCTTATTAGCCAAAAAAAGAAAAAAAGAAAAGAAATTTCCTCCTCATGCCAGCGAGGTAACTCCTTAGGAGATAACATTCCTTCCTTAATCCTGTAAGGGGTCACAATGACCAACTACTCACCTTGCTGGACTGTGTAAACTGTCAGTATATTACTTTGATGTATAATCCTTTGACATATAACCCTTTGTCTAATAGCAGTGTTGGGTGGGGGGGGAACAGTCCTCAGAACTTTTTGAAAGACTGTCTCCTAGGTTATAATCCCCAGATTGGTGCAAATAAAATTTTCCATTTCTTTCTTAGATTGACTATTGATTAATTTTTCATCAACATTGGTCATATCTTTGTATAATTTTTTCTTCATATATTTAAAAAATGTATGTTTGAGTCCGTGAGATCTGTGATCACGTTGAGTTTCTCACAGTTTCATCCCTAGCTGTGTGCCTGCTTCATGGTAGATGCTCAGAAATATTTGTTAAATGAATAAATGAACCCCTCATGCATGTGGACCGCTCACATAGGCACACAGGTATTCATGTAAGAACACGTTCATGTGTACTTTTATGTCTGCCTTTAGCATTTGAAGCATGGGGCAACAGACTTAGACACTGTGGAGGTGTAGAAGTTAATTAAACTCTTCTGAAAAACAGTTTAGCATTTTGGATAAATATGTAGACAACCCAACTTACAGGAATTTACCCTTAGGAGATCATTGCTTCAGAATGAAGCATGCACAGAGAAATCTATGGCATTAACTTTTATAATATCAAAATCTGAAAACTACTCTACTTAAACGTCCACTGACAGATTAAGTAAATCGATACATCTACACAACGGAGTATTCTACAATCATTAAAGATGATAACATCCATGCCCCTGGGGAAGGTGTTTATCTCTTATTGCTGAGAAAAAGAAATCAAGATACAAAATAATCTGTATAATATGATCCCATTCATATAAAATTGTAGACCTCTCTCTATGGATACATAGAGATCTAGAAAGATTTTACCCAAGTGCTAATAATATTTACCTCTGGGTGGTGGGATTTAAAGTGATTTTTACTTTCTTCTTTGCAATAGTACCTACTATTGTAATAGTTGTTGAGAGATTTAAATGAGATAATAAAATATGTGATGATGTGGAGAGTTTATGCTTGGCAAATAAATGGTACCCTTTATATTATTGTTATAGTTTTCAGGATTGTTTGGATTTTTTTCAGATGCTCCTGTAGTGAGCGTTAATTACAAAATTACAGAAACAGTCAAGCTTTTAAAAAAAGCCAGAGTAGAAAGGGGCAGGGAAGGAACACCATGATATAGATGTGTGTCCTCCACTCCAACCTCAAGTCCTGCTCCCAGCACTTAATGTAGTCCTTGCACTAGTGAGTGCTTGTCATAATTTGTTGAATTCAACAGAATTTAGGGCATCTATTAGTCCAATTAGAAGGATTATCAGAGAAGAACCTGATGGAGTTCTAATCTCCAGTTCCAACCACAAAGCAGACCCCACACAGACTTCACCTGCAGTATTGAAGCTATTGGCCATGCTTCCCCAGTCCCGGGCAGAATGATCGAAGTGTTTCTAACATTAGAGCACACTCACCTGGGATGCATCAAGCCCAGGAAGTTAAGGAAATGCAAATTCCCAATCACTCTTCTTTCTCCCACCCACTGAGCTCTTCATTAAACTGCAATTAAATTAACGTCCGTCTTCTTCAACAAGACCCAACATCACCACATACACCTGACTAGCCTTAGCCTCCTTCACGAGAGAGATTGTTCACTTTTTCCTCAGAGTGAGCAGTGAAGGTAAGATTAAGATACGGTTCCAGTAGAATTTCCAGAAAGTGCCTATCCAAAATCAATACCTGCGGATTTCCCTGTTTTTGTCTTGCTGTGTGGTCTAATACAGCAGTCCTCAAAGTGTGGTCTGAGGACCCCTGAAGGTGCCTGAGACATTTTTCAGGGGATCAGCAGGGTCAAAACTATTTTCATAATAATGCTATGATGTCATTTGCATTTTTCACTGTGTTGACATTTACCAATGGTACAAAAGCAATGGTGCGCAAAACTACAGGCTCCTTACCATGAATCAAGGCCATGGCACCAAACTGTGTGTGTAGTCACTGTGTTCTTCGCCAGCACACTCTTGCCAGTTTCACTTAAGAATATCTTTGATGAAGTGGTAGAAATTATTAATTATTGAAAAGTATTCATTTTATTTAATCTCAATCCTGAATAAATGTCTTTTTAACATTCAGTGTGAAAAAATGGGAAGTATGCACAAAGCACTTCTGCTGCATTCCAAAGTACTAAGGTTTTCTTGAGGAAAAGCCTTGTATTGTGTTGGCCAAGAAGTTTGTTTGGGTTTTTCTGTAACAGCTTACAGAAAAACCCAAACGAAGTTTTTGGCCAACCCAATATTTTTGAGCTGCAAGCTGAACTAGCCACTTTTTTTCGTGAAATACCATTTTTCCTTGAATGAAGATTAACATACAAATGACTATTCAGACTTGATAGTTGGCAATCATTTTCTCAAAAATGAACAAAATGAGCTTGTCACAGCAAGGAAAACAACAGACAATATTTGTTGCTAGGGACAGAATTTAAACTCTCAATTGAAAATTAGAATTTTGGAAATGTGCATCCTTCCCATGAGCTTGACTGATTTCCAATCCTTAAATACTTTTCTAAGAGATCAGTGGTAGTATTTTTTTAAATTAATTGATTTGTTTATTTTTGGCTGCGTTGGGTCTTCATTGCTGCGCATGGGCTTTTTCTAGTTGTGGCGAGCAGGGGCTGCTCTTCGTTGAGGTGCTCTGGCTTCTCATTGCAGTGGCTTCTCTTGTTGCAGAGCATGGGCTCTAGGCGTGCGGGCTTCAGTAGTTGTGGCTCGCGGGCTTAGTTGCTCCGCGGCATGTGGGATCTTCCCAGACCAGGGCTTGAACCCGTGTCCCCTGCATTGGCAGGTGGATTCTTAACCACTGCGCCACCTGGGAAGTCCTGAGATCAGTGGTAATGTTAATACATATTATTTTTGATATTGTATACTGAAGTGTGTCAGCATGTGGAAGATGTTCATAACTCAGAATCAATATTTTCCAAATGACGAATGCATGATGTTACAATATTAGGCGTGGGTAAAAAGACCCATTCGGAGTGCAACACAGACCAAGAGATTTTAATGTAACTGAGTAAAAAAGTTCATTGACAGGTTTTAGATTCCACATTGCAACTGACCTTTACAAAACTGCCACTTGTCAAGTTTGAGTATAGTAAGTATCAAAAAAAGTATCCACAATTACCTGAAAAGGCTAATAAACTATGTTTCCACTTTCCAACTCTATATCTGTGTGATATTGAATTTTCTTCATATATTTCAACCAAAACAACATATCACAACAGATTGAACACTGAAACAAAAATGAGAATCCAGCTATTTCATTCAGCCAGACATTAAAGACAGTTGCAAAAATGTAAAACAATGACACTCTTCTCCCTTTTCTGTTTAAAAAGTATTATTTCAATAAAAACATTATTTTTGTTAACATTAAGTACTCAGCTACAAATATAATGAAATAGGAACAGGATCTGTATACTAAAAACTACAAAACCTAGATGAAGGAAATCAAGGAAAATCTAAATAAATGGAGAGACATATCGTGTTCATGGTTTGGAAGACTCAATAGTTAACATGTTAATTCTCTCCAAATTGGTTATAGATTTAATGCAATCCCAATCAAAATTCCAACAGGCTTCTTTATAAATATAAGCAAGACGGTTCTAAAACTTATATGGAAATGTAAAGAGCTAGAATAACCAAAATAATGTTGAAAAAGAACAAAATTGGAGGATTCATCCTACCCAACTTTAAGACATACTATAAAGCTACAGTAATTTAGACAGGGTGGCATTGGTGAAGGATAGACACGTAGATCAATGGAACAGAATAAAAAGTCTAGAAATATACCTGTACAAATATGCTCAATTGATTTTTGACAAAATGCAAAGACAATTGGATGGGAAAATTACAGTCCTTTCAACAAATGGTGCTAGAACAACTGGCCATACATCTGCAAACAAAGAAACAAACAAAAAATGAACCTCAATCTATAACTCAGTGGTATCCAAAAAGTAACTCCAAATGGATCTTAAGTTCAAGTGTAAAACATAAAACAATAAAATTCTTAAGAGAAAATATCAGAAAAAATCTTCTAGAGCTTGGATTTGGCAAAGAGTTCTTAGAACAATCCAAAAAGAAAAAAAATCGATAAATTGGAACTCACCAAATTAAAAACTTTTGCTCTGTAAGGACACAATTAAGAGAACGAAAAGACGAGCCACATGGGGAGAATATATTTACAAATCACATATTCAACAAAGACTAGTATCTGGAATATACAAAGAACTCTCAAAACTCAACAATAAGAAACAACCCAACAAACAGGCAAAAAATCTGAACAGACATTTCACTCAAGAGGCTAGATAGATGGCAGATAACACATAAAAAGATGCTCAACAGCATTAGTCATTAGAGACATGCAAGTTAAAACCACAGTGAGACACCACTACACATCTATTAGAGGGGCTACAATAAAAAATCTGACAATACCAAGAACTGGTGAGGATACGGAGCAACTGGAACTCTCCTATTGCAGGTGGGAGTGCAAGATGGTACAGCCCCTCTGAAAACAGCCTGGCAGTTTCTTACACAGTTAAACATATGGTAACCATAATCTCACCTAGAGTAATTTGTCCTAGAGTAATGAAAACTGAGGTTCACATGAAAATCTGTGCACGATCATTGAAATCTATGCTTATCTTGATTTCTGCCATGATCTCATCAGGAAAGAATGGCTTTGACCCTAGAGAGAATTTGTTGGCCTTTGTACAGTGTTCATAAGAGACAGGCCTGAGTTGTCCGCAAGGAGAAGGGCTTTGGGGGTTGAAGAGAAGGGAGCAGCCTGGGCCTGACCCAGGGAGAGTGGGGTTCCTGAGACTAGGGGTACAGAGAGCAGCGAGTTTGTGAGCTACTCCCTTTACCTGTAAAACCCCCTGAGGGTGCCTGTGACGGCTGCAGGCTGAGCACCCCGCCTGGAGAGCAGTGGACAGGGTCTCCTGGGGCTGAGCTTCCTGGGGAAGCACATGATGAGAGATGTTTTCCAGCCAGGCTGCAGCAGTTCAAAGTCAGATTTTAATCTGACTTTTTTTAAAGAGACTGTTTTTAAAGAGAAAGATGACATTTCTTATACTTTAATGACATGGAACAAATTCCTACTGGCTCTACCGAAGTTAGCTGGAAAACCCAAGGATAGATGAGATGACCCAGGGTGACCATTTATCCTGAGAAGAGAGCTGAGGCTGGAGTCCTGGGGACACCATTTACAGAGCTTGTGGAAGACAGAAGGAACAGCCAGAGGGTCAGGAGGGGAACTGGGAGAGCTTGGTGCCACAGAAGCCGCGGCAATTTCACAAAGTAGGAAGTACTCAATAGTTAAATGCTGCAGTGCCAGTAAGATGAGGACTGAAAATGTTCCATCAGATTTGGCAACATGGCAGTTCACTGACATGATGGGGCAGGAGCCAGATGGCCGTGGATGGAGGAGTCCATGGGGAACGAGGATGTGTGCCCCCTCACAGCCCTGAACTGTCAGCTCCTTTGGCTGAGCAGTCAGATGCCACCAGAGCAGGGTCAGGCACAGGAATCCATCCTGGTCCCATCAGTGATGAGAGAGCAGAGTGAGCTCAATTCAGTGCATCTCCATGACTTAGAGAAGCCACCCGTAGGGGACGGCCATCTACCCCAGATGGTAGTGTCATCTCCATGGAAGATCAGCCCATTGCTATGAGACTAAGAGGAAAGTTTATGGAGAGAAATGGCAGATTTCCTAAGTCCTGGAGTTGTTTCCAAATTTCCCTCTCCTATCTCACTTATTGGGTGAAGTGATAACGGAGGTGAAGGATCTGGCCCTTTCGTTGCAAACTCAACATTTGTTGAGAGGTCCTAATATGCCAGTCACTTTGCCCTGTGCGTTTACATGCATCCTCCCACTTAATCCTGCAACAACGTGTGGCCTAGATACACCCATCTCACATATGAGGAAACAGAGATTGGCTTGCCTAAGCCCACAGAGCCAAACAAGCGGCTGAGCTGGAATTTGTACCTCCAGGTTTCTTTGATTTCAGCTCCAGGACTCTCTCCACTACAACATAGTGTAATTAGGAGGAATTATTCAAAGAAAGCTCCCAGCTCCCTCCTTGTATGAAAAGTGGAGAAATTCTGGGACCTGGGACTTGGACAGAGGAGACAGATTGTTATATCCACAGGTTTCGCTGACAAGAACTGAGCTTGAAGGACCAAAGACCAAGCCATGCTCCTCCCTTCTCAAAGGACTCATCCAATAAAGGCTCCTGCCTGGAGCGTCCCAGCTGCTTATCTCCAGAGCACAGCACTCTGTGTTCCCTGGGTAGGCCCATTATAAGACCAGCATGGAGCTTTCTCCCTGGGCTGGGTGGCAGTTACCAAGGAACAGGAAGCCTGGGCCAGTGCGGAGGAGGTAGGGAATGAGTGGCATGTACCTCTCAGAGTCACCCACCCACATCGAGGAGACATGGAGGTGTCCTGGGGCCATAGCGTGTCATGGCATGGGAGGGTCTCCCAGAAACCATCCACTTGGGGTGGTGGGGGAGGTGCCAGGGGGCCTCCTCCCATCCACGATGCATTTGTCCCAGGTTCTAGAAGCTGCATGGGCTAAGGCTCTGGTCATGTGACACTCTGAGGGATAAGCCCATCCTCCTCTGGGGGGTTGTCCCACCTTGCCCCTCCCACAGCACGGGCCTGGTGGAGAACAGAGAGATCCACAGAGTCAGATGGCAGACCCCACGAGGCGGCAGCCAGGAAGGCTCTACCTGCTTTTAAAGTAGCTTTTAAAATCAGACAGGCTGGATTCAAAGTCCAGCTCTGCCACTTAGTAGTTGTTAGTTTGGGGGAAGCTTATTTCAGTTCTCTTGGCCTTGTTTCCTCATCTGTAAAATAGAGATAATAACAATGCCTACTTCATGCTCACAGAAGATAATACACATCAGGTGTTCAGCACAGCAACTGGCACATGGCAGACGCTCAGCAAAGGCTAGCTATTACTGTCATTATCGTCATCATTATCATTACGAGGAGCTCTCTCCACGTGCATCTCTCAATGTCCTCCCAATTGCAGCAGGACATCGGCTAAGCAATTATGGAAAACAATAGGTCTTGGGAATCTAACCAAACCCCAGAGGCAGCTGGAAGGGCAGCAAGGCTGTAACTGGCTCCTCCTCCAAAGAGCCATCATCACCTGTCCCACCCCCAACGCACTCACTTGACCCTCCCCCTTTCCCCAGGGAAATTCCGGGGAAATTCAGCCGTCAACAGAGCTGACAAAGCCAGAGAGTTTGACTGGAACCTGGAAGTGCCTGGGACCCAGGGACCATAGGACAGTGTCACCAGCAACACCTCCCCTCAGTACACACACCCATCTCCCTGGAGATTCTGGATCAATTTGGGAAATCCCATCACCCACCCTCCATGATTTTTATAGCCTCTATAGATGTCCTGGGCCTAAGGAATATTTTTCATTTCCCATCTAGATACTGCTTTTTCTCTTACCTCTCCCTGACACACACACCTCTGCACCCCAGCAAATCAATTTCTGCCCTAGGAAGCCAAGAGAGGAGAGAAAGGGTCTGGTTCCTAAGGAAAAAGGAACAGAAATGGCCTAAGCCCTAACTCTCTGCCCCAAGGCCTGGCTTCAGGGATATGACCAGCTTTCTCTGGGGGGCAGAGATGGCTGGTTATCTTCCAAAACAGGTGTTTACTCTTGCATGGGAACTGCCCAGGGACTGACTTTCTTCGTGCCTTTCCCACTTGATCTAGGTGGTGCCATGTGATATGTTGACATCCATAAAATATGAGTGAAAATGACATGTATCACTTCTGAGCCAGAGCATTTAAGAAGTGGATATGCTTTCTTTATCTTTTCTTTCCTCTGTCCACCAGCTAGAAGCAGATGACAAAGTCACTAGGCTGAAAGAATCTGAGCCCCTGAAAAATCATGTGGAAGAAAGCCTCCCATTGGCCAGACACCCTCACTGGACTGTTAGGTAGATGAGAAATAAACTTGGATTGGTTCAAGCCACTGAGATTGTGGGCAATTTGGGGATCTGTGACAGCAGTTGTGCTACCCCTACTGCTAAATATAGTAAGCCTGGCACCTGCCCCCTCCCCATGCTTTGTCATGCAGACAGAGCAAGAAAATAATGGGAGGAAGGATTTCCCCTGGCGTTGACAGGGGAGATTAAACAATCTTGGGGTGTGCAAAGGCCAGGCCCATGGGGGCAGGCCTGGAGAAGTCTGTGCTCATGGCTAGAGGCACGCGTGTGTGTTGAGGGTGCTGGGAATTCATCGTGGGATCATAATGGGTGAGGTCAATATATTGATATTAAACACAGGAAAAGTAAGTGCAGAGCAAGAAGGGCTAGATCTTTCAGAAGAGGCCAGTGGGACCGCCCATCCAATTCTCTTGGAAACAGTTGAGTAAGCATTGGGGTTTCTTTGTAAACATGCCTTTTGCTGAGCTGGCAAAGTCAGAGGCAGAGAAAGAGGAAGGAGGGAAACAGAACAGGCACTGGCCTGCTCTTGTCCCACCCCAGCTGCTTGGTGAAGACTCACCTACTCTATTAAGATTCATTTCAAATCTCACCTCATCTATGAAGCCTTCCCTGACCTCTCTAGGTGCAGCTACCGGCTGTGTTCCAAGCACGGTGTCCACACTGAATCACAGCTTCTATCACACTGGGTCACGACCATGACTTCCTGAGGACCATTGTGGTTTTTGTACCACCTGGGCCTGGCGCAAGTTCCTGGTACAGAGCAGGCACCCATATGGTGGGTGAATGAATAAATAAATGAATGTGTGATTAAATGAGCAGAACCCAAAGCTGAGGAACCAAAACTAAGAACAAAAACTGAGGATGTCTGGGCACCTGGGTGGACAATCTCAGTTCTCTACCTAGGGTACCATGAAAACATCCAGTGACACATTTTTCAGGTCACACAACTTTTATTGCTGAAGACCACTGCTAGGGGTGCTGTGGATGTGAATGTTGCCGTCCCCCCCAAAAACCCAGCTGTGATAACACGTCACCAGGCCCCTCAGACCCTGCCCAGTGATGCTAGCCAACTCCAGCTGCTCTTCCAGAACAGTCTATCCCCCGAGCAGCCGCCTGCCTGGGCTGGGCTGGGCTGATCTGCTCGGACCCTGCCAATGGGAGTCATAGCACTACCAGACAGGCCCAAAGATGGTAGGAGAATGGGATTGCGGGAGGATCGGGTGCCCCAGAGAAAAGGATGGGGAAGGTCCAGGACTTCAGCTGGTGCGGGGGCTAGACGCACTGATGCCCTGCAGGAGGGGCAACTCGGATCCTTCAGAAAAGCTGTTTGGAGGACCTGGGGACAGAGCCAGCTTTCTCTCCAAGGCAGTTTTCATGGCAACACTGTGTCTCTGAGAAGGTGAAAGATGGAGAAAGCTGAGAAGAAATTCCAAAGTCCCAGGACAGCCCTGGGTACCAGGGATGCCCACCCACCTGGGTTTTCCCAGGCTCCAGGGCCAACAGAGAAGCAGCATTGGTTCCTTCATGCTCCTGCAGCCCTTGGATGCAGCAACGGTTGTGGTTCTCTTTGTGATGGATTTGCCCGCCAGCCCAAGTGAGGATTTGCTTCCCTGAGTATCTCAAAGGGCCCCTTGAGGGCAGGAGCATTCTGTGGGACTCCAGAGGGGCACAGCTGCCAGGAGTCCCTCTGAGTTCCTGAGGTGATTGATGTTAGCTCTCTTGGCTCCTGGAATTTTTTTTTTAATTTTTATTGGAGGATCGTTGATTTGCAATGTTGTGTTAGTTTCAGGTGTACAGCAAGGTAATTCAGTTATATATGTACGTATATCCACTCTTTTTTCTTTTGGATTCTTTTGCTCCTGGGATTTTTGGAGAATTTTTAAAAATACATCTACTTCTATTTCTTGAATATAAAAATAAAATGAAATGAAATTTGCCTCCAACAGCCTGTGACTAAACGAGGACAGCGAGCCCTGTCCTGAGTTGTCAGCGGGGACAGCCACGGCGCGGCCCCAGCAGGAGGGCTGAGAGGGGAGAGGCCGCACAGGAGGTCAGCGGGAATATCTTCCTGCTAGGGATGGTCCCGGTACTCCATGAAACCTATTACTGGCCCTTGACGGCAGTGACGGCTGGGCCACTGGGGGAGGTGGCCCATTCTGGACTAGTCTCCAAGTCAGGGTCAGAGAAGCAAGAATTCCTGATGTGACCTTCCAGGCCCTTCCCTGGGCTCCACCTCCTCCATCCATTATGATCACCCTTGTGGGAACCTCCATGGTGTCCAAACAGTTATCTTCAGGTGACTTCCAGCCTGGCGTGTGAGAAGAGCTGACAGCGCTCCTGGTTTCTGAAGACCTTGGGAAAGCAGTGACACACACGTGTGCCCATGCACACACACATGTGTATTCACAGAGGCAGCAGACAGTGGAGGTGGCAGTAACGATGGTGTCTGGTGGCCTTTAGCCCAGATGATGGTGCCTATGGCCCGGTCACATTGGCCAGAGTCTTTACAGCAGCCAGTGCCGTGCGGTGGAGCCGGACTTAGGCTTTCTGGAAGCGTGTCTCACTCTGAGGAGAAGAGGGAGAACAGGGTGAGGGTAGGCAGGGTGTACCTAGAACACAGAAAGCTGAAGGTGGGGCCTCAGAGCCTAAAATTCAGCCCAGCTGTCATCGGGCACTGCCCCTCAGAGAAGAGGGGCAGCCCTAGGGAAAAGATAGGAACAGGACCCGCCCCGCTGGATTTCCAGAGAAGCCTTCCCATCCCCACCTGAGCCCTCACTGCCTGGGCAGAGAAGGGAAGGGCCGGCACAGCACCCCGGCTCTACAGCTAGGACGCAGGCCCAGGGAAGGTAGGGGCTGGACCGGGTCCACAGAGGTGGGGGGTAGACCTCCGTTTCCTGATGCCCAGTTTCCCAGGAGACCCACCTCCTGCCAAGAAGGGGAGGCCTCCTCCTGTCAGCGTGTGGGCTCACGACGCGGCCATCACTGGGCAGAGGACAGTGATGCTGGGGCCGGTACCCAGCCTAGACCCACCACTTTGCAACCCTCTGAGCTCTGTTTTGCAGGAGGAAAAGGGGCGGAAGTAGCACAGGCAGCGGGGGTCGGCCCAACATTTGACTCCGGTGCTGTCCTGGTCATTTCCACATTCTGAACACCCCAAAAGGCGAGGGGGCAAGGGGACCTCACCGAGACCCTGGGGAAAGGCTAGGCCCTCTTCCAGGCACCCCACCTTTGGGAGTTCCCGCCTGCTGGGTGCACACACCCTGCAGGGCTCTCACCTCCATCTTGCTGTATATCCAGTGGAGGACTTCCGTCACTTTGGTGTACACGCCGGGTTTGTTTCTCTGGCCACAGCCCACGCCCCAGCTGGTGACCCCTGCCAGGTACCAGTGGTGGTTCTGCTCGCAGACCAGGGGCCCCCCGCTGTCTCCCTACAGGGGAGTGCACGCGCATCAGCAGGTTGACGACTCTGATCATCAGATCATCACCTGACTCTCCCTCCAACCCCAAAACCCCAGCCTTCCTCCCTTCCCTTGGGGTCCCAGGGCCTGAGCCCCACGCGGGAGCAGCCTCACCTGGCAGGAGTCTCTCCCTCCCTGCAGGTCCCCCGCACACATCATCCTCGGGGTGAGGTAGCTGTTGTAGACCAACTCGTTGTTACACTTCTTGTAGTCGATGAGGTTGACCTGCACCTCCCGGAGGAAGGGGGATGTCCTCTCTTCAGTGCAGGGGAGGAGAGAGAAGACGGGAAGGGAGTGAGACTCCGGGCGGCTTTGTGGCCTTCCAGCTGCCCACCCCACACCCCAGACTGGCAGCCTCCCGGGCGTGGAGGGCACCATTCCCATGGTAGGCCGCCCAGGGTGTATGGGCACATACACCCTCACACCAGACACAACTCACTACACGTAACAGAGACGCACGTACACAGACAAACTCACAGGCCTATCGGGCTGCCTTACATGCTGCACAGTGCCTTTCTGTATTCAAAGCAACGTCAAATAGATCGTTTCTGGTAACCACGTGCTCTGAGGAGCGCAGGTGTGATGAATCCATTTACAGAAGGAGAAATTTAGGGCTGAGGGAGGACTTGCCCACCGTCACCCAGCGAGTCAGTCACAGGGCCAAGATCAAAACGAGGCTGCTCCTGGCCAGTCACCGCTCCATCCCACGAGCAGGTCCTGACACCTGCGGCGGCCACAAGCTCACGACTCTCGTGGCAAGGCCAGCTGACTGCTGTGCCTTCCTGCCCAGTATACATAACCTTACAGACCGGACACCAGACACGGCCACCCTGTGATCATGATGAAGTGAGGGAAAACCAAACCGCTTCCTAGCCTTGTTTCCGCACAGACAAAACACAAGGTAGGTCAAACCACGAAAGGACCAAACAGCCCCCTGTCCCAGCCAGGATGAACAGCTGCTGCTTCTTCACCAACTACAGCTTTAGACTCAGTCTATTAACTCTTTCTAAACGAGATGATTAAGATATCCACTCACAGGATTATCCCTGCTTCCTACAAGCAACCAATCTAGAGAAAGACTTCGCTTCTTTGAACCCCCTTCAAAGCACCCGAATCCTATAAGTCCTTTCTGAAACCCTCTTGTCGAGACGCCCCACGGTTCTCCCTGGTGTGAGTTCTCCCTCAGTGCAATGAGCAATGAACCCAGGTCTTTCAAAGATAGGGGTTTTCCTCGTGTTCTTGGCTGGGGCACTGTCACAGCAACTGCTTTGATGTATATGCAGGTGTATACACACACACATTCACACCAAGGCCCATGAATCTATATATCCAAACCCTCATCTAGGTAGACCCTCATCCCTATACCCTGACATATCACCCACACACACTCTACATAGACACATATGTATACACACACACACACACACACACACACACACACTCTAGCATCTGCCTCTCACCATCTGTCTCCTTGGTCTTGCCGAAGCCTGTGACCCAGCAGGTCTCATTGAGGCTGAAGGTCTGTCCATGCATGGGGAGGCAGGCAGGGTGGACATGTGCTGTGACAAGACCTCAAGACATCAGTGAAGGGACAAGGCTGGAGGTTTTGGGGGGGGTGGTGTGTGGAGGGACAGGAGTACCAATGTCCCAGGACCTCCTCCTTCCCCCCAGAGTGCTTCTGAATCTTTCAGGGCCTTGAACTGACCAGGCAAGAAACTCAATCGCTTTATCTTGACCCTCCAGCCTTCAGGGTGCCGTCAGAGTCCCCCAGACATTCTGATTTTTCAGTGGGTGACATGTGAGCAGATGCATATGTCTTGGAAGCTCCCCTGTGCCCAGCTGATACTGGGTGGCTGAGGGTCTCTCTACTTCAAGAGTGGCTGTCCTGGCTGAGCCTCTTCCACGCCTGACCCTCAGAGCAAGCAGCAGTGCAGGCTAAATCCCAGGTATTACTGCCATGACGTCTCAGGGGTGTGTCCTGCCTGGTCTGGGGAGGGCACCCCTGGTTGGCCAGGGCCCGAGCCTCTCCCTCCAGGGTGAGACAACCTCTCCAAGTGGGGAGAGCACATCCCTAGAGGCCCAGGCCACGAAACTGCTGCTCCCTTGCTCCCACACTCAGAATCATATAGAAGGTGCTGTTGTGCATCAGTTCATAAGCTCCCTCTGAGGACCGGTGTTCCCATGTGGACTAGAGCATCAACCAATTTGCAAGAAGAAAAGAGGTGATAGAATGTTTGCAGTGTTCACGATTGTTATGCTTACTGCAGCTTCCCGTGCCTAAAACAGTGCCTGACACATAGAAAGTGCTCATAGGAAGGAAGGAAGGAAAGAAGGAAGGAAGGGAGGGAGGGAGGGGAGGAAGGGGAGGGGGAGAGGGAGGGGAGGGAGGGAGGGAGGGAGGGAAGGAGGGAGGAGAAAGACAGAGGGAGGGAGAATGAATGTAAAATTTTTCTCCTGTAAATTGGGAGTCTAACACATTTCTCTGCTAGAGAGTAAACAAACAAAAAATAAATGAAGGGATGGCATCAATTATTAACCAAAAACACAAAACATGACTTCTTAAAATAGTCTGTGCCTATTTTTGAGACATGCAGTCTTAAAAACATGTAACACTATTATATATTCTACTCTTTTTATGGGGTAATTAAATTTATCAGCGAGCCTTCACAAGTTTTCTCAGCTAGTACTGTGACTTCGAAGTGCTCAGCCTACCAGACAGTTTAAGAAAATCTGCCCTGATCTCTAAACCAAAAATCAGCGCACATGGTCTGACCACAGGACTACATAAATCTAAGCTGTGACTGTCTCAGCCTAGAGATATTCTTCCTTCCCAGGAGAGTGGGATGGGGTAGGAGAGGCTATCAGAGTCTAGAGAGGGACAGCTGCAGTCTGAAAAGCATAGGTAGTGCTATAATAGCTTTAATTTAGTTTTACAAATTAATTATATTTGGAATTCCAAATAATATTAAGGGGGTTTGGGGTGATGGCAGGTAAGATCTGGACGGTTAGCCAAATGAAGTCTGGGTTTTACAAGGTTGGGAAGGCCTGTCCTGGTCCTTCAGACTGCCTGCCCCCTTTTATGTGTGCACGAGGGGCAGGGCAGGGGCAGCACGACACCCCCATCTCACCGTCCCAGGCTCCACAGACGAGGCTAGGAGGGGCAGGAGAAGGGCAGAGAGGGCTCGCCCGTGGCGGATGGAGGGCTTGGCTTCTGCTGGGCTCAGCTCTGGGCCGGCTCCGCCCAGCCCAGTCCTGCGTTGGGGCTGGGGTTCTCCTCCCCACACCACTGTGATGAGCTAACCGCTGTGACTCAGGACCAACACCGCCTCTGTAATTAATGTGCCGGCAAAGGCCAGCTCACAGGCCCAGAGCACCAGAAGGGCTGGACTAACCAGAGAGCCCTCCAAGGCTTCCAGAAGACTCTGTAGCCTGCCAAGACCGATTAGGTGCCCAAATCTGTGCCACCACGGCTCCCCGGGGTGCCCCCGACATCACATCACTAGCTTCTAAGTGGCTGTGTGTGTGTGTCATCCGTTTTGTTCTCTTTCCAATGGAACTGCAGAGCCGCTATGTAGTAGACACACAGTATTTGATGCGTGAACAAATGGGTGGATGAAGTAATGAAGAAAAGCTCTGATCTCCTGAGAACTTCAGTAGCATTTGCTTCCTGTAGCCCCATTTGGTCCTCAGCTCCAACCTCACGGCAGTTAGATGTTTGGATGTATAGGTACTTTTCTTGTGTTCCCAACTTTGGTGTCGGCAATTTGCCAGCAGAGAGCAGTGTGGGAAGAGCATAGCTTAGGAGCCAGACCCAGCTGGACCCGGTCTTGGAGCTGCCACTTATTACTGCATGGCCTCGGGGAATTGTCTCTCTCTAAAGCTCCTCTCCTCACATGTAAAATGAAGCTAATAATAGTACCTGCTCCACAGGACGGGTTGTGAAGAGTAAGTGAAATTGTAGATGTAAAATGCCTACCACAGTGTCTGGTCTCTGTTAAGTGCTCGATATACCAGTGAAACAATTCGATCTGTTTATCCTGATGAAGACCAGTATCCAAACCCTGGCTCTGTCACCAATTTGCAATGTCAGATGTGTCACTGGGGCAAGTTTGTTTCCAACCTCTGGGTCTCAGTTCCCCTAACTGTAAGACAGAGGTGTTCCACTAAATGATCTCTAAGAATCTTTGACATCCACCACGCTGAAGCTCTGGACCCTGGGATGGGTCAGCGGATGCTGCCAAGTGTAAAGGCTGCGCCCCAGGGCTGCTGGATGAGCAGGGTGGGGTGTGACAGGCATGGATCCACTCACCGGTCAGAGTCAGGGGCTCGGAGAGCCGCATGAGGGCGATGTCATAGTCGTCCTTGCTGTCCGTATAGTTGCTGTTGATAATGATCTGAGCAATGGAGGCTCCCTCGGGCAGCTGGTGCAGGTTGTTGGTGCCCGCGTACACCTTCCAGCCCTCCAGGATCTTCTCCGGGTTTCTGCCAGAGCCACAGAGAGCATGGGCCAGTTACCACCTGGCAGAGCCCTCTGGCAGCATCCGCTGCACACAGGGAGCCGCAGCCAGAGCACCACTGGAGGCAGGAGAATAGATGAAATGACCTCTGGAGGGAGGTCTCTATCTTAGCCCAGGGATCTAGGACAATCCCCTACTTCCAAGAAACCACTCTGAACTGGCGGTTCTGTACCTTACAATAGAAAACAGGAGGGGATGAGTAAGACTTCTGGGACCACTGGCCCCACTGTCTCCTCTGGACGCCACCAAGGATCAAATAAGGTGGGTGGGACACATCTCAGTGGTAGTATCCTCAGCAGAAACGGAGCTTTCGACAGGACAAAGTGACCCACTGAAGCCTCGCTACTGGGGAAGCCAGTGCCCCTGAGGTCTCGTCTCCGAGCCCTTTCCTGTCCACCAGCTCGAAGGACAGGCCTGGCTGGTGACCGTCAGGAGCTGACTGCACTGCCCTTCCCACAATCCCCATCCCTCAATTCCTGGGACAGCATTCCTGACGTCTTGGGCTCCTCCCCTCTAACTTCCAGTTTCTGGAAGCAGCAGCAAGCCCCAAACCTCTTTATTTCACCCTGGTCTTTAGGGCAGGCTCACAATTCCTTTCTTCTACCTGCCTCTCTCTCTCCCTTGGAGCCAACAATGGTATTTTCTCACTCTGTACTGGCTTGGAACAAGTAATCCCAACTCACAGCCCCAGGACCAAATACCAATGGCAAATCATGGTCCTCGCCACACACGTGCCGCCCAACCCGCAGGGTCCAGGCTTACAAACAAAGCCCTCCTCCACAGAGAGAAGTCAGTCTGCCCTCAGCCCTTGCTGGTGTCCCTGACCCTCAGCGGTGTCGCATCACTGCCCCCTTGGGCACTTACATGAAGAAGCAGTGGGCGGCGGTGAGAACCCACTGGGCATCGATCAGCGTGCCCCCGCAAATGTGGGTGTGGGCATACTGCAGACTAACTTGCCAAGGCCACTTGCTCTCTGGGGCCAGCGCCCCTCCCACGATCCGCCCGGTCATGGCCCTCAGTCCACAGTCTGGGGAGAAGCAGAAGAGATGAACTAGTATGAAATCAGCTTTTCTCGGAGCTGCTACCATGCTCCCAGGCCCAGGGAAACTCAGGCAGCCGCATCCTGAGGGCACCACCCACCCCTGGAGGCCGCTGTGCTCACTTAATCTGATGCGGCACAGCTGCTTCCTGCCAACACAGAGCTCCCATATGGTGGGTTAGCTTTCTGGGATCATCCAGTGGGAAGTTTGGTCCTAGGAAAGATCCTCTTTCCTCCCACTCATTCATTCTTCCATTAATTCGATAAATGCTTCCTAAATACCTCATGCTTTGGGCACTGTGCCAGGCATTAGGACCACAGCGGTGAATCCCAGAGCTGCTGTCAGGAGCTCGGGAACGAAGACCAAGCCTAACATGACCCTGACTTGGTAAGCACTGTGATGGGGATCATTTCAAAACAAAGGAGAGGGCTTCCCTGGTGGCGCAGTGGTTGAGAATCTGCCTGCCAATGCAGGGGACACAGGTTCGAGCCCTGGTCTGGGAAGATCCCACATGCCGCGGAGCAACTGGGCCCGTGAGCCACAATTACTGAGTCTGCGCATCTGGAGCCTGTGCTCCACAACGAGAGAGGCCACGATAGTGAGAGGCCCGCGCACCGTGATGAAGAGTGGCCCCCGCTTGCCGCAACTAGAGAAAGCCCTCGCACAGAGATGAAGACCCAACACAGCCATAAATTAATTAATTAATTAATTAAAAAAAAAAAAAAAACAAAGGAGAAAAGCCCTTCCCATGATGCACAGCTAGTTCGTGCCCACATGTTTCCTCAGTGGGTCATTCCATGCTGTTGGGGACCCTGCACCCCAAGTGGACATTTCCAAACATGTTCTGGAGTGAGTCCTCCCCCCGAAATCATGGACAGAGTTTGTTCATATGTGTGTTCTTTCTTTGAAGAAGGAGAGAAGGAAGAGCCAGCGGTGGTCTGAGGGGGCTCCATCCACAGCACTGTGCCCGCCTGCTCAGGGGAGCACCTCACCTGGTCACCATGAGCACACAGCACTCGTGGACCCGTTAACAGTCTGGGATTTTCAGTCTCTTTTCAGTAAGTGGACAATAATGGCACCTGCCTCGTGAGAATTAAACGTAATCACGTTTGTAAAGCCATAGGAGCAGTGCCTTGGCATCCAGTGTGCTCCGTAAATGTTGGCTCTGGATCTAGCTCCATGTCTATTGATAGCAGAGCTTTAAGCTGGCCCTGACGTGCTCTCCCAGTCCTCTGCCCTCTGCCCAGAATCCAGGAGACTTGAATGGCGAGGTTGCTGGGCTAAGCAGAGTCAGGAGAAGGGGAAATGCTACCCTGAGAATGTCCATCCAGGTGCCTTACAGAGACCCTGGCCCTGAAGCAGGCCTGCTGCTCCAGCCCCTCTTCCTGGCTTGGACACCCAGGGCTGGCACTCTCCCTCATGGGGACCCCACACCTCTTCCCCCTGACTCCCACCCCACACAGGCTACTATCCAGGAGAAAGGGCATCCTCTTACGGGAACACTGGAGAGCCACATATTGCTGGGAAGGGCATTCAGACCTGCAGGAGGAAACACAAAAGATGAGAAAAGGGCACATTAGCTGCCTCCTCCAGGAAGCCTTCCGTGATTGGCTCCTGCTAAGTCTCATCCCATCCCCTCTGCACAAGAATATGGAGATTCTTTTCTTTTCTTTTTTTTTTTTACGCCATCTTTATTGGAGTATAATTGCTTTACAATGTTGTGTTAGTTTCTGCTGTATAACAAAGTAAATCAGCTATATGCATACATATATCCCCCATCCCCTCCCTCTTGCGCCTCCCTCCCACACTCCCTATCCCACCCCTCTAGGTGGTCACAAAGCACCGAACTGATCTCCCCGTGCAATGCAGCTGCTCCCCACTAGCTAGCTATTTTACATTTGGTAGTGTATATATGTCAATGCATTCTCTCACTTCGTCCCAGCTTTCCTTCCCCCTCCCCATGTCCTCAAGTCCATTCTCTATGTCTGCGTCTTTATTCCTGTCCTGCCCCTAGGTTCATCAGAACCTTTTTTTTTTTTAGATTCTGTATATATGTGTTAGCATATGGTATTTGTTTTTCTCTTCTGACTTACTTCACTCTGTATGACAGACTCTAGGTCCATCCACCTCACTAAAAATAACTCAATTCTGTTTCTTTTTATGGCTGAGTAATATTCCATTTATATATGTGCCACATCTTCTTTATCCATTCATCTGTTGTTGGACACTTAGGGTGCTTTCATGTCCTGGCTATTGTAAATAGTGCTGCAATGAACCTTGTGGTACATGTCTCTTTTTATGGTTTTCTCAGGGTATATGCCCAGTAGTGGGATTGCTGGGTCATATGGTAGTTCTATTTTTAGTTTTTTAAGAAACTTCCATACTGTTCTCCATAGTGGCTGTATCAATTTACATTCCCACCAACAGTGCAAGAGGGTTCCCTTTTCTCACACCCTCTCCAGCATTTGTTGTTTGTAGATTTTTTGATGATGGCCATTCTGACTGGTGTGAGGTGATACCTCATTGTGGTTTTGATTTGCATTTCTCTAATGATTACTGATGTTGAGCATCCTTTCATGTGTTTATTGGCAATCTGTATACCTTCTTTGGAGAAATGTCTATTTAGATCCCATTTTTGGATTGGGTTGTTTGTTTTTTTGACATTGAGCCGCATGAGCTGCTTGTATATTTTGGAGATTAATCCTTTGTCAGTTGCTTCATTTGCAAATATTTTCTCCCATTCTGAGGGTTGTCTTTTCATCTTGTTTATGGTTTCTTTTGCTATGCAAAAGCTATTAAGTTTCATTAGGTCCCATTTGTTTATTTTTGTTTTTATTTCCATTTCTCTAGGAGGTGGGTCAAAAAGGATCTTGCTGTGATTTATGTCATAGAGTGTTCTGCCTATGTTTTCCTCTGAGAGTCTGATAGTGTCTGGCCTTACATTTGGGTCTTTAATCCATTTTGAGTTTATTTTTGTGTATGGTGTTAGGAAGTGTTCTAATTTCATTCTTTTACACGTAGCTGTCCAGTTTTCCCAGCACCACTTATTGAAGAGACTGTCTTTTCTCCATTGTATATTCTTGCCTCCTTTATCAAAGATAAGGTGACCATATGTGCATGGGTTTATCTCTGGGCTTTCTATCCTGTTCCATTGATGTATATTTCTGTTTTTGTGCCAGTACCATATTGTCTTGATTACTGTAGCTTTGTAGTATAGTCTGAAGTCAGGGAGCCTGATTCCTCCAGCTCCATTTTTCTTTCTCAAGATTGCTTTGGCTATTCGGGACCTTTTGTGTTTACATGCAAATGGTGAAATTTTTTGTTCTAGTTCTGTGAAAAATGCCATTGGTAGTTTGGTAGAGATTGCATTGAATCTGTAGATTGCTTTGGGTAGTATAGTCATTTTCACAATGTTGATTCTTCCAATCCAAGAACATGGTATATCTCTCCATCTGTTTGTATCATCTTCAATTTCTTTCATCAGTGTCTTATAGTTTTCTGCATACAGGTCTTTTGTCCTCTAGCTTTATTCCTAGGTATTTTATTCTTTTTGTTGCAATGGTAAATGGGAGTGTTTCCTTAATTTCTCTTTCAGATTTTTCATCATTAGTGTATAGGAATGCAAGAGATTTCTGTGCATTAATTTTGTATCCTGCTACTTTACCAAATTCATTGATTAGCTCTAGTAGTTTTCTGGTAGCATCTTTAAGATTCTCTATGTATAGTATCATGTCATCTGCAAACAGTGACAGCTTTACTTCTTCTTTTCCAATTCGGATTCCTTTTATTTCTTTTTCTTCTCTGTTGCTGTGGCTAAAACTTCCAAAACTATGTTGAATAATAGTGGTGAGAGTGGGCATCCTTGTCTTGTTCCTGATTTTAGAGGAAATGGTTTCAGGTTTTCCACCATTGAGAATGACGTTGGCTGTGGATTTGTCATATATGGCCTCTATTATGTTGAGGTAAGTTCCCTCTATGCCTACTTTCTGGAGAGTTTTTATCATAAATGGGTGTTGAATTTTGTCAAAAGCTTTTTCTGCATCTGTTGAGATTATCATATGGTTTTTATCTTTCAGTTTGTTAATATGGCTTATCACATTGATTGATTTGCATATATTGAAGAATCCTTGCATTCCTGGGATAAACCCCACTTGAAGATGGAGATTCTGACCTTTCTCCCTCCCAGTGGGACAGACTCTTCCAGTGCTTTCTGCAGGAATGGGGATGGCTTAGTGCAAACCATGCCCACTCTTCTCCCAACCTCCCAGTTTTTCTGTGCAGATTGCACATATTGGCTAGGTCCATGTCCTTTGAACTCATGACTTCACTGTCCCAGCATCTTTCCCCAGCTAAATAGATGATCCAACATTCCTCTGACAGTTGCTCCATGTTCAGCCCACAACGTAGCACGCGAACCACCCAGCAGAAAGCAGGCAATCCAGGAGGCAGCTCACTGCCTCCCTTCCCTCCCCATGCCTTCTTCTCTCACAGACTGGTTTCTCCTCTCCCCTCCCCAAGGTAAACACTGCTAGTTGGTGGAGCACCACCCCCCAACTCCTCCCCTCCACCCAGTGGCGGTGGGAAAGAGCAGCTGCAGTGCGAAGATGACAGATGGCGAGGCCCGGGGGGATGGCGATGCTGCTCAGATGGGCCTCCCTGCCCCTGACTACCCGCACCTGGTACTCCCCCTCCCCATGCCCCACCCCAGTGATGTTTCCCCCTTTCCACCCCACGCCCCCTCCCTGCAGCAGCTTTCAGTCCAAACATCAGGCTGACCAGTGGCCCCGAGGTTTATTCATTGTCTCTGGCAACCAGGTAAACTCTTGGGGGCCCCTCTGACCTCAAGGTGCTCTGCGCACCCAGCTTCGACTGCTTTCAAGTCAGGAGGCAGGTAGTGAAGGAGAGCTGTTTCTGAGATGCTCCTGACATTCACGAGGGACTCCTGGAGGTGTGGTCCCAGAAAGGCCGAGGGAGAGGGGCTCCCTGACTCAGAGCACTCCTTCACTCCCCTGCGCACAGCTGACAGCCTGGCCCGCCTCACACACCTGTAGATGCTCTCCTGGAAGGTGGAGCTATATTTGGAGATTGAGAAACTGCTGTCAAAATTCCTATTGGTCACCTTGGCTGTCCGGTAAGCACTGCAAGGGAGGAGAGGGAAGAAGAATGAACCTCCTTGAGCCAGCGCACACCCATGGTTCCCCAGCCAGCGTTAGAGTCCCAGTGAGCCCTGCTGCAGAGGCCAGAGGCAGTTAAAACCCAACAATCTCGGACCCCACCCACTGTCCCCTACTAGCCCTACGCACTAACCCAGTAGTTTTGAAAGTGTGGTCCAATCCCAGGGGACAATGTTAGCACTGCCTGGAAATTTGTCAGAAATGCAAATTCTTGGGCCCGGTCCCAGACCTACCAAGTCAAGAATTCTGGTTCTGCGTTTTAACAAGCTCTCCAGGTGATTCTGATGCGCTCTCAAGTTTGAGAAACACTGACCTGGCCCTTTTCTATCCAGACTGTGATCCTTGGACTGACTGCAGCAGTATCACCCCAGACCTGCTGAGCCAGGCTCTGCATTTTAAAGATCCTCATGTTATGGGTTTGCGCATTAAAGCCTGAGAACCGTTTGGCTGTTAGAGCACAGTGTGCCTAAGAATCACCCCCTGGGGTGTTGTTAAGCAGGTTTGAAATCCTAATCCCAGAGATTCTGATTTCAGGGTGCATTCTAACAAGCCCCCCGGGGGTTCTGCTGTGGATGATCCATGGACCGCTATCTGCGTGGCCCTTTGGTGTGTTTCTAGAACATGGGACACCCTTGCATGACAGCAGGCCTTTGCGGGCGCTGTCCCTCTACCCAGGGGCCTCCTCCATGCTCTGCTGACCTCCAGGCACAGTCAGGCACCCTCTCCGTTGTGTGTGCATAACGCTTCCCACGTGTCCTTTCCATTACACATCACGCAGTGCTGTGATTATTGGTTAAAGCCTCTCTCGCCCACACCATACCAGAGATTGTCCAAGGGCAGGGATCTTGTCTGGGTGAATGGCTCAGACATAATAAAAGCTCGATGAATGTTCTTTGAATAAATGACACTATCTATTGAAGCCCAAGGGAAGTTCGCATTTGCATAAGGTCACACAGCTCAATGATAAACGATGTCCGTTGTCTTCCAACTAGATCACCCGGGTCGTCTTTCACAGATGGGAACTCTGAGGCTGAGGTGGGGGCAGCAAACTGGTTCTAAGTCCTCGTCCCCAAGCCCTGGTGTTCTAGGTGGTTTCTACAGAGAGCCCACAGTGAGATGCTAATAAATAAACCTTTCTCGCTACAACTTCACACACATTGGTGAACCCCCATACTACTTGGTTTGAAACCCAGACCAAGAGGGAGGATGGAGGTGACTAGGTGGCCTGCCAACCAGGGGCTCCTTCAAGGGGGAAGGTCATGGTAAACCCCACTCCCTACTCCACCCACTGGTACCAGCTTCTTGTTTCAGATCTGTAGAGCCAAAGATGCTAACGACGTTACCTAGCCACATCTGCCCATCTCATTCCTGTTTGATGCATTCTAGCCCAAGCCGCAGCTGCTGCTCAAAGTCCGCTGAAGGGTTTGCACAGCCTGAGTTGCTGGTTCCCAGATGTGAGGAGAAGACGAGACCTGCCCGAATGCCCACCCACCTCACAGGGCCTCCGCGACCACTGAATGCGAGCGTGGGCATGAGGGTGCTTTGATGCAGAAAACCATATAGGAACGTCATCCTGCTGCAGATCTGCAAATAACTACTTTGGCCTCTTGGAAACAGCTTGTCCCCAGACTTGGGCTCCTCAGGCCACTGTCCCTTTGAATAATTCAAGGGTGCTATGAGCTAGTGACCTCAGCCCTGGTCCCCAAGAGTCTTTTTAATATGAGTTTCCATCGATGATCCTGAGATGCCCTTATGAAGAGTCTGAGGCACCCCTGAAGCTGGGACTCATAGGGGAGGTTTACCTCTTGAAACCCAGCTGCTGGCAGATCTTCTTCGAGTAGAAATCATTCCAGCTGTCACTGCAGATGGGAAGCCACTTATGGGAGGATCCAGAGTAGAATTTAAGCAGAGACGTGTCCCAGTCAAACCTCACTGCAGGGCAAAGAAAGGTCAAGGCAGGTCCTCAGCACCAGGAAGCTCCAAGTTCTTGAGGAATGAACCGAGTAAGGCTCTGAGATGCTCCTGTCCTAAGGCTTCTCACTGAGGCCTTGCAAACAGCCGGGAGCTTGGCCCGGGATGGGATGATCATCAGCCAGTGCTCGGAGCCCAAGATGCTCAGTAAGGGCAGAGCCAAGGCAAGGGGGTGGGGCAGCGCAGAAAGAGCTCTCCATCTGACAGGACCCACGAGCCGTCACTGGGAGAAGGGGTGTGCGCTGCCAGGAGCTATCACGCCAAGAGGGCAGTGATGTGCCCAAATAAGAGAGGGACAAGGGGAGTGATGATCAACTGAGAGCTCACTAGACAGGCTGAGTCACAGATGGATGTGGTCATGGGCAAGGACACACATATACACACAGGTGGAAAGGGCCAGATGTGCACCCACAGACACCCACGTTAGGGCTGTACATGGACAACACAAGTAAAAACCACTGAGGACCAGCGCTCAAAGAGATCTCTGTGCTCGTGAAAGCCTTCATTTACAAACTGACCTTCATGAAACCACAGGGGTGGCAGGTCAGAGGTCACCTGCTGGGCACGTGGACAGAGCTCCGGACCCCACGCCTGCCTCCAGCCAGAGCCGTCAGATTGTATCTGAGAACCACTAATCTTGTCCAATCCACTCATTTTCCAAGTTAGGAAACTGAAGCCCAGAGAAGGTAAGTGATTAACCCAAGTCACATAGCACTCAAAGCCAGGTTCCAAACCCCAGTCTACTGTAAGGAGTCCAGATCTTCTGAGTCTCTGTCCATTGCCTCCCATTTGAGCTGATACCGAGTTTGCAGCCCCCAGAGTACACATGCGCGGGTGCACACGCACGCACACACACACACACGCACACACACACACACACGCACGCACAGCCGGCCTCCTTACCACAGCCCAGCTCGTCGCTCTTCAGCTTACAGTCCACGACCCCATCACAGCGCACAGCCTGCTTGGGGCAGCTCTCTACCGGCTCCTTGTACTTGATCCCTATGTGGCCCTGCCAGAAGTAGACTGAAAAAGATGAAGCAGAAGCCTGGTCACTGCCAGCCCTGGAGAGACATGACACTAAGCAGCCCAAGGCCCTGGGTGTTCTGAGACACTGATCTGCAATCCCTCTTGGACTCTGGGTCTCTCGTCCCCCATCTGTATGGAGAGAAAGGCTGCTCCGGAATGCTCCAGAAAGCTCCTGCAAGCAGGGCAGCACTCAAGAGCAGCCACCCAGAGAGGGAGAGAGGGAGGGAGGGAGGGAGGTGTGGAGACGGTTTCTACTCTGGGAGCTCCCCTGCCCTACGTGCTGGCCAGAGTGGTGGTCAGAGAAACCCCTTCTTCCACCATCCCCGAGGCCCCTCCTCAGAGCCACTCTGGCATCCCTCCGCCTCTGTGCTCTGCGGGTTGTAGCAGAGACATTTCCATCTTCAGTCGTACACTTGCAACCACTACCTGTCCTGTCTTCTCAAAGGCTGTCCTCCCAGCCTCAGAAGCTCCTGGATTTTCTTCCTCCTCCCTCTTCTCTAAACAAGGGATGTCCCCTTGGCTCAGTTCTTGCCCCATTACTTGTCTTGATGCCTTTAAATGTCTTCCCACTCTGCGAGCAACTCTAGGTGGCTGATTCCTAAATGCACAAGTTGAGCTGAAAAGCCAACAGCTTTACAAACCATATGTGAAAATCAGCTTCATGACTTCTTCTAAGACCCATCTCTTTCCAAACTAGGAACCGTCATCCCTCCTGCCGGGAAACACCTCCCCTTGGATGCCTGAGAAACCCCGGGTTCTGAATCCTCACCCTGCCTCTTGTCTGCAACCTGTTGATCAGCCCTCACATATCCCACTGGTCCCACTATGCTCTCCATCACCCCGGGTGAAGGTCAGCCTTGTGTGACTGCTCCTTCCAAGTCCAGCCACCAATCCCTCCTAACCTCTTGGACTTCCCCCTCCTCTCTGTGCCCTGGTCTTTCCCTCTCCCACGTCCTGGGCACTGAGGCTCCTGGGATCACTTTGATGTGTAGCAGAGAGAGCTCTCAGGGGGCAGGGGCTCTAGTCCTGACCCCACTGCAGAGCTGCTTAGTGACCACTTCCCTGGGAATTCCGGAGGTCAGGGGACTTCAGGGAATGCTGTGAAATCATGCTGAGCACCTGCCCTCAGTTGCCATCTCCCCCCTCCATGGGTTATTTCCTACTGGAGCAGATATCCCATGTGGGGAAGGGAGGCAGCAGGGTGGGGCACCCCAGCGGGAGGTTCACATGGATGCCACGTGGCAGCAGGTTCCGTGTTGACACCTTTACATGCATTGTCAGGCAGGCGGGGAAACTGAGGCTCGGGAAGTTAATTAACTTGTTGAAGTCACACAGCTGGTAAGTGGCGGAGCCGAGATGCTTCGGCAGGTCTGTCTGGTCCTAAAACCATACTCCTTGTTGTTGTTGTTGTTTTTTTTACTTTTATTTGTATTTATTTTTTGCAGCATTTATTCCTGGGCCATAAGTTTTTGTTTCTTCAGTTTCTTCTGGGATATCTTCTTCTGGGCAACCTCCTCTTCTGGTTTAGGAACAATCTGTTCTTTTTCAGTAAGGATCATCTCAATGTGGCAGGGATAGCTCATGTATGGGTTGATCCAACCACGAGCTCTGTAAGTCCTGCGCCGCATCTTGGGGGCTTTGTTCACCTGGATGTGCTCAATGACCAGAGAATCTACATCTAAGCCCTTAAGATCAGCATTACTCTCTGCATTTTTGAGCATGTTCAGTAAAAATTCAGCACTCCTTCTGGGCCACCGACCCTGCGTCCAGCCCCACTGTTTGGCCTGGGCGCACCTACCAACTCCACCATTGTAACGACGGAATGGCACACGTTGCCTCTTTAAAGTGCCATCCTTCAGATACTTGGTGGCTTTTCGGATATGCATACCCTTAATGGCCTGGGCAGTTTCACGAGTGTTCTTAAAGTGAACACGAAGATTTGAACCTCTTGACTTGCATGATTTTGTGGGGTTTTCTGGGTCAAGTGAAGAGAGAACCATTTTTAGAGGTCACCTCAAGCCACTTACCGGAAAAGGAAACATAAAGCCATACTTTTAACCAGCATGCAACTTCTTCCCACGCAATCCTCTCCCTCAAACAGCCCTGCCCTTCGCCTCCCGTGCTGCCTCTTTAACAGAATCCTTACCCCTCAGCCTGGCATTTAAAGCTCTCTACAATGTGGCCCAGCCATGCCCAACCAAACGACAGCCCTCAGGTCCCCAAATGAATATTCTCTCCGGTTAAGTGGGTCCCTTCCCTCTCCCCATGCCAACTTGCCCATCTGCCCCCCCACATTCCCTGCAGCTGCTCCTCCTGCTCAGATGCCCTGCCCAAGACGCACCCCCCCATCTTCTAGGTCCTCATCTGGCCCCATGGCCTTTATGAGCCGTCCCCTGCCACCCCAGCCCATACAGCTGTCCTCCCTTCCTGATGGTCACACTCAAATCCACTTGCTCTTAATCATTTCCATCTACGTCCCCCAGGAGACTGTACTCTCCCTGAGGACAGGGCGGTGTGATGTGTGATCCCCTTTGCTCCCTCCTAAGATTTCCCACTGTGCTGGGCTCAGAGTGGACTCCCCGGCAGGGAGTCCAGGGACATGTCCTGAGTATCTTTCCCAAAGGAGGGCGTGGAATTGTGGGAGCCTGGACCCCTGAACACTTTATCCCATTGACTAAAAATGCCTGGGGACTTTTCCTAATCAATGTTTTTATGTTTGTTTTTTAAATAACTAACTTTTTTAGAGTGGGATTTTGTGCCAGGCATTGTGCCAGTAGCTCATTTATTCCTTATAACCCAGTGAAATCTTTAGGAAATTTTACTGAGCACATAATACGTTGAATGAATGAATTTAATCCCATTTGAAGAAACAGAAACTGAGCTCAGACTGGTTAACTACTGGCCCAAGTAAGTAACACAGATGGGACCCAAGCCAGGTTCCTCTGACTTCCCACCCTCTCAACCCAGCTACCTCCAAGGGGCCTGGAGGTGCCATGGTCCAAGGCCATTTGCAGGAGTGTCCCTTTGTGGACATGGCAGCCGGCGAGTGTGTGTTCCCCACTCGTCTCCCTGCTGCGTGTCCCCATCCCTGAACCCCATTCCACCCCGCAGTGACCAGAGCCCAGCCCTGCTCCCTCTGTTAAACTCACAGAGAACGATGAGCGACACCACGAGAGCGATGAAGAGGAAGATACATCCGATGAGCAGCATACGCTTCAGGCCCTCCTGCCTGGTGAACTTGGGCAAGTTGATACCTGGGAACAGGCCAGAAGTAGGGGAGGGTGACGCTGTTGGAGGGGAGTCCAGCACAATGGATGAGGGAGAAGGAAAGAAGGCTGGCCCAGGAGGGCCCTGTTAGGACCACTCCACCCAGAATATGGCACCGCCCCTGCCTGAAACCAAGCTCCCTTTTACTCAGCATCTACTGTGGGCCAGCTAGGCATTTGCATGTGTTATCTTATTTAATTCTGACAGCAACTGTGTGAGCTGGGTATCATTACGCCCATTTTATAGATGGGGAAACTGAGGTTCATGGATGTTAAATAACTTGCTCAAGGTTACTTGGCTAGTGAGTGGCAGAGTAGGGATTACAAATGAAATGTGTCTGATCCCAAAGGTCTCCACACCAAAGTGCCTCACCGGCCCTTCAAAGGGCAAGACTGGGCCCCAAATCTTGGTTTGGATGCTCCTGCAGGCCTGTTTATACTGCAGTGCTGGGGCAGGAGGACAGGAGGAGGGCAAAGTTGGGATGGGCAGAAAGCCTGCTTCCCTAAGGGCAGAGCCAGTCCCTGAGGACCATTTGACATCTCTGTCTCCCTATTAGCTGAATCCTATAAGCCAGCTTGGGAAGTTGGGGGTGGGGCATGCCTGCCAGATCAGAATCTCTCTCTTTGTCCCTCTACCCACAGATGAGCCCACGATCATGACTGTACTCCAGTGCAGACCCCAGCTTCCCTGGCAGACCCCCAGGGCAGCCCAAGGAAAGAACCCTGGTTTCTAACCAGGAGCCGTGGCTCTCAAAATCTGCACCTTGACCCAGACTGAGCAGCCTCCAAAGTTACATCTGCTTTGTCGGTCCTGGTTTCTTAACCTCTACCCCATTTGCTGCAATTTCCCACTGCCTTGGGTTTGCATGTCATGGTTCCTTCCTGCCCCCTCCTCCCCAGGTCCCCCACTGCCCACCTGGACCATCCCCCCTCCTTCCCAGTCATCGTTATTCAAGAGCTAGAGGAGGAGCAGAGAGTGACAACTTGGAGATTTCCCCCCACTGCACCCCCCTCCGCCCTTGGACTGCTTCCCTGTTCCTCTTGCCTTCCCTGCAGGAGCCCCCTTACCTGGGCTCTCCCTGGTGGCCCTGGTGGCCCTGGCAGCTGGTGTGGACCTGTTAGGAGATGGTTGGACAGGTACGGCCCTCACTGGTGTGGCTCTAACAAGGAATACTCTCGTTGGAGACGATGTCATGGAGGCTGACATGGCAGACGATGACCTGCCGGGCGTTGACCTGGAAGGTGGTACCCGGGCTGGGCACGCACAGGCCAGCGATGCCCGGGCTGGAGGCGTCCTTGCTGGGGAGGCATTCTGAAAGCAGAGTGAAAGCCATCCCTCAGGCTGCTCCCCACTGCCAACCCATCCAGCTGTCAGCCCTGCTGGGCCAGGAGGTAGATGCCCTGGAGCAGGCGGCTAGGGGGTGAGCAGACCTCCCAGACAGGGAAGAGAATGTCCAGGGATGGATGAAAGCTCAAAGAGCCTGCGGTACCCTACTCCCTGCGGTCTCTCCCCATCACAGGGACCTGCGGAGGTGGGCAGAGGGCTGTGGGTCATCTGCCTGGGGTATGGGGGCACCTGCTTTGGCTACATGTGTCTAGAGACCCTCAAAAAAGAGGTTGCTGGACCGGACCCTCACTCTGAGGGGGAAGTAACCACCCTTTCTGCCCTCTTCACTCCCCTGCATCCCGCCCTTCTGTGTATGTGTGTTATATTATAAAACATCATTCTTACTATGAGCTGTCATCAAAAAGTGTGAAAGCACTACCTAAGAAAAGCCCTGACCTGCCTTGTACCCCACTGTTCTCAGTAACACAGGAAGTCACACACGCGCTCACGCGCGCACACACACACACACACACACCCCAATACATCAGGGAAAAAGAAGAGGCAAGATGAAGGGGAAGAAGGTGACCAAGGTCCTTAACCTTCCTCAGCTGTAGGTGGAGTGATTTTTTCATTTAGATTTAGCACTTTAAGCTGTAGTTACAGAGGACTTATTTTCTGAGTGCTTTATGTATTTACTCACTTGATCTTGAGAACAACCCTATGAGGTAGGAACTCTTATTATCCCCATTTTGCATCAGGGGAAACAGAGGCAGCGAGATTCAGTAACTTGATCAAACTCTCAGAGTTAGAGTGGCAGAGACAGGATTTGAGCCCAGAAGGCTGGGCTGTGGAGGCCACGCTCAACCACCAGGCTTTGCTGCCTCTGAGGAGGAATGCATGAGATAATGCAGCAGTGGCCAGAGCAGGCAATCAATGAACACCAGTGCTGTTCCTTCCTGCAGAGTCTGAGCCTTTGGGTGCACTGAATCTGGGATTGGGAGCTGGTGGGCAGCCAGGGCTGATGGAAAGTCCTTGAGCAGCCTCTGCTGGTGGCCAAGCCCTGGTCTGCAGGAACCCCAATCCCTGTCACCAGATTAGGCACCCTCTCTCCTCCCTCTGGCTCCTTACAGAGATCTCTGCCCTCCCTCACACCTTCTCTGCTTTCTAAGCCCCCTCTAGGTGTCCCCAGAACAGCAGGGGGTGCTGGAAACCGACCTGGCCCAGGGACCACATCTGCCCCTCACTATCATTTCTGCTGAACACTGACTGGATACTCAGGAGGGCAGCCCGGGGAGGAGCAGGAATGGTGGGGGAAGGGACCTGTGCTCAGGGACCCTGCGCTCTGGGCACAGTCGTCAGGGCTGTGTGGAAGAGACGGGGCTCTGGACCTTGGGCCTGTTTCATCCCTCACCTACCACTGTGCTTAAAAGCATTTGACATTAGTAAGCAGCTCAGTTAATAAAAAGTCCTCTTCATTAGGACATCCGGCTCAAGTCAACACCATCAAGCCTACCAGGCAGGGTGGGTTTTTTTGGTTTTTTTAACTCCATCTTCTAAGAGTCAGAGGTCACTTTTTTTTAACTCCATCTTCTAAGAGTCAGAGGTCACTAATTGATCTGGTCACTTCTCCATTTTTCTGGAGGCTGTGGGATGAATTCAAGGAAGGACGTTGAGTCCCTGACCACACTCAGCTTGCCAGAGGCAGGGACCAGGAGTGACTATCCCAGGGAGTTACTGGGGTTAATTGATGGACATGGATAAATACACATGGGTCCAGATGCCCCAGCCAGCAGAGCAGGGACACACGCGTGTGTGTTTAGGGATATGAAGAGCAGCTAAACCAGAGCTCAGATTTCCCTCTCACCCCTGTTGTCTAGAGACTAGATTTCCACAAAACGAAGACAGGTTAGCCCCTGGAAGCCTCAAGGGGAACAGGACTGGGGTTGGAGCATGGAGAGGGGGTGAGGATATGCTGAAATCTACAATGCATCCGTTCACAGCACTGGCTTTGGAGTCAGGCAGACCTGGGTCCCAATCCTAGCTCTAGAAGTGTGACCTTAGACAAGCCACTTAACTTTCCTTTTTCTTTTTCTTAATCTGTAGAATAGGACTAATACTCCTGAGGATTCAATGAGATAAAATAAGAAATCTCTTGCCCATGCCTGGCACACAGTGACTGGGCAGGAAACGGTCATTCCTCTCCCCCCTTTGCACTGGCACACCCAGCGCCCACCGTGCTGAGATTTAACAGCCCCGAGGCACGGCCAAAGGGCTAAAAGGTGGTGTGAGCTCCTCTTGGGAGAAAAGGGGGTGCTCAACAAAGGCCAGACTAAGGTCCTTCAATAAGAAGAACAAGCCCAGGCTGTGCAGAGCCCTGCGCTTCCTTCCCACAAGTGGTGGCCCCAGCCTCGGCACCTGAGCGAGACCTTGGCATTGTGGCACCTCAGCTGGCCTGCCAGGCCTCCCTCCCTGTTATGCTCACAATATACATCTTCCCTCACCTCAGGGGAAATTCCCATAACTCAATACAATAAAATTGATTATAGCTCCCAATGTATGGTACTTTAGGGTTTATAATACACCTGCACATCTATGGCCTCCTGAGGTCATCACTCCATCCCTGAGAGGTTGATATGTTTAGAAGCGCATTTTACAGGTGAGGAATCCAAGGCTCAGAGCTCAGATTGCCCAGAATCACATAGTCGGGCACCTGGCCCAAGCCCCTGTGCATCTGAGTCTCCTGCCCTCTTGAGTCAGGAGCAAGAGGCCCCCGGCCCAGTCTTTTCTCTGAACCCGGTGCGTGGGATGCTCGTTCTGCATCTGTGACGTGGCATGAGAATCGGGCCTGGGACCTTGCAGGGCTGGGAGCGCCATGGGGAGCCTGGGGGTGGAGCCGAGGGTTCCTGCAGGGATCTTGGTCTTTCCAGTAGGAAGCAGGGAACTGAAAGTTTCCAGTGGGAAGCAGGGCTGGGCCCGGTGGCCTGCCAGGACAAGCCTGGTCGTCAGGAGCCGTGGCATCACAGCCCTCCGGTACTCTCAAAGACAGCTGGTGACTGGGCAAGAGACTTAACCTCTTTACATCTCGGTTTCCTTACCTGTGCGGTGAGCCGGTCACCTTGCTTCATAGCACTGCAGTGATAGGTGATGTATATAAAGTAAGACTTGGTGACCATTAGCTGTGATGGTGGGTGGGTGTTTGTCTATTTGCTTGTTTGCTAAAGACACTGGGCTTGCAATAGAAAAATCTGTGTTCAAATTCGACTACATCCATTCCTAACTGGCTTGGGCAAGTACATTAACCCTTCAGAATCTGTCTTCCCACATATAAAATGGGATTGATCTTACCTTCTTCCCCCAGATTGAAAAGGAATAAATATGAAAGAGGCTGGTTTATAAATGCATATCACCGTAATAATAGGAACAGCCCACTAGGCATTTTACTTGATCCCATTTCAACCTCATAACAGCTCTTTGTGGTTGGTATTATTAACCCCATTTTATAGATTTTGAAACTGAGCTCCAAGGTGGTTAAGAACATGCCCAAATTTACATCTCAGGTAAGTGACGGCGCTTGGATTCTATCCAGGCCTACTCAGAGCAAGTTGAGTCTGGCCCAAAATTATCACGAATGCCCACAGTAACTTCCTGCATTTCTTCAGGGCTTACAATTTGCAAAGAGCTTTTACACCCATTATTCCATTTGCTTCTCACAATGCTCCTAGTTAGCAAGCTGGACAGGAGTTATCATTCCTGGTTTATACACGAGGAAACTGGGGTTCAGAGGGACTCAAGAGCATGCCTAAAACCCCCAAAAGGATTAGTGGCCCTGGGACTCTTATCACAACCTTCTGACTCCCCCGGCAAGAGCTCAGGCCCTCCACCCGAGCGGGACCCCATGACCAGCTAGGGTCCTGTCACCCCATCAGCCGGGCCTGAACGAGAGAGAAGGCTGAGAGGCCCACAGGTGGTGGAGGCCCAGAGGAAGATGGGTGGGGAGACCTGGGAGAGGATGGAGGGAACAGGGAGCGGGCAGGCACAGCAGGAAGCCGGGGGCAACCAGGGAGGCAGGGCGACCTCCTGAGCCTTGCGGGTCCCTCTCCCCGATGCTGGCTCCACCCACAGGTAGGTCCCAAAGCGCCCACCCACGGCCTTGGCCGGCAGGAAGTGGGGAGGAGAGGCCCTGGGGTCCCAGCAGGAGACCCACCTGGGTCCCTCTTCTCTGAGTCTAGAGGGAGGTGGGACGTGTGAAATGGAACTAACCTGGGGCTCAGTACCCAAGGAGCCAGGTGGAGGGGTGAGTAGTCTCCAGCCAGACTCTTTCAAACTGTTACCTCTGGGCCTCAGCGGTCCAGCACAAAGTCTACCCAAGGTTGGGAAGACTGGGGTGTGGGGATGGAGGGGAAGCTGGGGGTGGGGGAGGGGAGAAAGGGTGATACCCAAGAAGGGGCTGGAGGCCCTGGAGGCCCTGGCCTCAGGAGAACGAGCACTTTGGTGTTGGACAGGGTGGGAGACAGGTGGAGAGTTTCTGGCCCCACGGAGCAGGGCAAGAGAAGAGTCCTGGTCCCCAAAGTGCCAGATAGAGCTGCGCATGTAGAGAGCTGCAAACCCCAGCAGGGACAGCAGGATGGAAGCACAGCCCCAAGACCAGAGGAACACAGCCTCCAGAGTGAGGCTGTCTACTCCATCTTCCTGACTCCAAACCATCACACTTCCAGGACGCTGCTGGGAAGAGTTCTCATTTTCTAGGACCACCAGAACAGGAGATTCCACAGCTGTCCTTCTTTACCCATTTCACAGCCTTCCACCCCACCCTCCTGGAAGTTCTCCCTGACATCTAACCTACTAGAGCAGTAACTCATTTCCCTTCCTCAATTCTTGGAGATCAACTGCTGAGATTCCAGCATCCCTCCTGGAGGCCTGACCTCTCCCTCAGAGCAGATGCCTTGAGCAGGTGGGGAACGGGGAGTGGAGGAGAATTCTTGCCCAAGGTCCTGAGATACAAGGGACAGAGCCCGGACCAGAACCGGCCTGACTCCTAGCCTTGGCCAGTGGGCAGCAGACCCAGGATTGGGAATCAGATGACCAAGGCCAGGCTCTCCACAACCTGCCTGCAGACCAGAGGCTCCTCGGTCTTCAGGGGGACAGGGGGACAGGGGAACAGGGGGACAGGGCAGAGCCAAAGCGTGGGTGACTCTGGCCATTTCCCTGGCCTAACATTGCCAATCATTCTCTGCCTCTCTGCCCCCGCCACCCCTGGCGTGGTCCCTGGGGTTACCCCCTGGGCTAATACAGCCGTGAACCCTCACCGTGTCATGGACCAGGCCTATACCCCAGGCTGTCACTGATGCCACCTGCCTGTGTCTCTGCAGCTCCCGGGGACCCCTACTCAAAACTCATCCAGTCCCCTCAAGACGTTCTGGGGCAGGAGGCAGTGGGCAGGGCAGGGTCCACAGGAAGGCAGCAGCAGCGGATGAGCCAGGGAGAGGCCTGAAGAGAGCAGTCCCTGGCTCTGGGGCTTGTTCCAAGCACTTTCCTGGAGAGGAGCTGGTAAGCATTATTATTCCCATTTTATAGACAAGGAAGGAGAGGCCCAAAGTACTTGTGTGCTTTGCTCAAAGTCGCTCAGGTACGTCTTATAGCAGAAGAGGGACTAAACCCGAGACCCACTGCACCTGGTCCACTGCCCTCTATACCACAGTTTCCGGGGTAGTTTCCCCAGCCCACGGCACCTGGGCCAGTGTTACGGTTTCCTGCGGCAGCTCTGCCCTGGGCCCTTACCTGGTGGGGGATGGGAGTAAGTTAACAAGCCCCCAAGTGGGTCCTACCCTTGGCCTCTCTGGGTCTCCTGCAGGCCCAGCCAGCAGTGCCAGAGGGGAGGGAGCTTCTGCTGTGCTGAGTGATGTCACAGTCACCTCCTGGATTGCTTCACCTCAGTGGTTATGTGGCTGCCGCCATGGATTGCGCCCTGGGCTTTCCGTAGAGACTGTTATTTACCCACAGGCGGCAGCCTGATCTCTGGGCCAGATGCACTGTGGGTCACTCAGAGCACTCGGCATTACAGGGAGCTGAACCCTATAATAAAGTCTCACGCTAGGCTTAAGAACGTCCACCTGCAGTGACTTGAACGCGTTTTCATGTCTCTCGGGGCCCCTTCAAGTCCAGCACGAGCTGACTGGGCCTCCCTCCCCGGTTCCGGGCCAGGCTCAGGCTGGGCACACCACAGGCTAGAAGCATCTTGAAAACCCTCCAGTCCAACCCATTTTCCTATCGGTGAGGCGATTAAGGCCCAGAAAGGCAATGTGATTTGTCTAAGATCACACAGCCAGCTGGGGGCAGCGCCAGGACCAGAACCCAGATCTTCTGACTGCCGTCCTCAGGCTGTTGCACACCTCCATGCTCTCCCACTGCCTGCCCCTTCCCAAGCTCCAACAAGGAAGGACCCCTTGTTAGATTTAGGCCCCTGTGGCAGCGTCTCTCTCCCAGTGACCCTGAGAATCAAGGATGCTCAAAGGGTGGCAGCCCAGGCCGGCACCCCAGTATTCCAGGCTACGCAGGACGAGGTACTCCCCAATCCCCACCGGAAGCACAAGCGGTGCCAAGGAAGATCAGGAGCCCCCTTTCACGGAACTTAAAAAGCCTCCTTGCCTGTTGGGAGCCTGGGGAACCCCTGGACCATGGCAGGGGAGCCTGAACCCCCCTCCAGTGTGGACTGGACTGGATCGGAGTGGTCCGTGCTTCTTTCCATCCTCACTGCCCAACCCAGGCTTCATTACACCTCCAGGTACACAGGGTTCCGTCCTACCCTCCCCGCTCCCTGGACCCGGAGAAACCGCACAGATACAGGCCCCCTCAGAACCCACAGGCAGATTTCCCAGCACCTCCTGCCACCCAGCCACCAGCACGCCCCACATACATGCAATGCTAACCTCAGGGACCCCAGTCGGCCTGGAATCAAACTGGGCTCCAGACTAAGAAGCGAGAGCCCCGAGGCCCCCCTCACCACAGGCACAGGAGGCCCCAGGGACTCTTGCTTCTGCTCCTAACCAGCTCCAGGACCTTAAGGACAGTCACTTTCCTTTCTGGGGCCAACCAAGGAAAAGGCTGGACAATCAGCTGTTTTCAAACGAGTTTCTACAGAGCATTGGAAGTTCCGTGGAGATGCCTTGGAGGCCCGCTTGTAGGAAAAGAGCTTCGAGTCCTTTACCCCGCTTCAAACAGAGCAGATTAACGTTTCAGTTTTATGCAGTGGGTTCCATATAAGATTTCATTTGAACAAAAGAGGCTGCTACTACAAAGAACTTGAAAATTGCCGGCCTGATCGGGTGCTAAAGTTCCTTCTAGTTCAGGATGCCTCTTATACACATGAAAAAACCTTGGGGATCCCTATTAGACTAGAATCAAAATACCTTCCTGCTCATTCATTCATTCATTCATTCATCAAATAGTTTAAAGAACATTGAGTACCCCCTATTGCCAAACAACTAACGTTTGGTTGCCCAGGAACTTGGTGCCTCGGTTTCTCCCCATGGCCCCTCTCTGCCAAGGCTGGGGTGGTAACAGGGCTGTTACATAATGGGGGCCCCATGGACAGTCCTGGGTATTGCTTCCCTATCACAGGAGCCAGACGCCGCCTGGCATCGCCAAGGCCTCCACTTGGCTGACCAAGCCCTGGGTTCCCTGTGCTGGCATCCCTCCCTGCCTGGCTGGACACCGTCCACCCCCGTTGCTGCCGTACCAAGAGGAAGCTGTTTTGCCAAAGCGGGACACTTCAGCCAAGTGGCTACCGTTACATCCGTCAGCCTTCCCACCCAGCACCCAGCCTAGATCCCCGTACACACACTCCCACACATTTCATGCTTACATTTGCCAGGTCACAGGGACAACACAGGGGGAGGCAGGGTAGGATGGGCCTAGTGTAAGGCTGCCTGGCACCAGTGCCAACATGGAACACAGAGGTTTCAGGTGAGGGCTGCATACCTGCAGGGACAAAGGGCAGGTGCCAGGAGTCCTGGGGGTGCCTGCACTTTGGGGTCTAGGGGATAGCAGAGCGACCTGAGCCTACTGGTCTGCCGTCTTGGGAACCTGCCCAGCCCCCTCTAAAGACGGTGCCTCATCCTGGACCAGCCCTGGGGCCTCCAGCCATTCTCAAGGGCACAGCATCTGTGGTCTTGGGCTGACTGAAAAGCTGCTCCACTTTAAGAAGACCCAGGGCTTCCCTGGTGGCGCAGTGGTTGAGAATCCACCTGCCAATGCAGGGGACTCGGGTTCGAACCCTGGTCCGGGAAGATCCCACATGCTGCGGAGCAACTAAGCCCATGTGCCACAACTACTGAGCCTGCGCTCTAGAGCCCGTGAGCCACAACTACTGAGCTCACGTGCCACAACTACTGAAGCCCACGCGCCTAGAGCCTGTGCTCCGCAACAAGAGAAGCCACCGCAATGAGAAGCCCGCACACCGCAACAAAGAGTAGCCCCTGCTTGCTGCAACTAGAGAAAGCCCGCGAGCAGCAACGAAGACCTAACGCAGCCATAAATTAATGAATGAATGAATGAATTAAAAAAAAAAAAAAGAAGACCCAGTAGAAGAAAATCCACTCTACAGAGGATTGTTGCTTTATCAGTGGGTCAACTTCAGTCTTTCTTTAATAAACATGACACTTCTTTAAGCATTAAGCATGTGACGCCTTTTGAAGAACACAAAGTATGCACTATTCTTCAGGAACAAATGCGCTTATCCAGCGTGGCACACTTGTAATCTCACTCTACGTGATTCCAGAGACTGTCATGGAACCAGAAAGGGGCCTCAGGGGGCAATTTGTACAACCCTCTCCTTTTGTAGGTGGGGAAACTGAGGCACAGAGAGCAGAAGATATTTGTCCAAATTTAGAGGAGCTAAGACTAGACCCTAGATAATGATGATGATGATGATGATGATGATGGCAATAAATCTTAACTCTATGAATACATGTCCATCTGTCTATCTATCTGTCTGTCTGTCTATGCCAGATGTTCTTATAAAAGAGACTTATTATGTGAAAGACACTATTCTAAGACCACTTGAAGTAGATACTATTTTGATTCCATTTCACAGATGAAGAAACTAAGGTGCAGAAAGGTTAAGTGATTGGTCCAAAGTCACTGCTGACCTGAAACTTGGTCAGTGTTCTGTCCACCACATCCTGCAGCTTCTCTCTTGAACACAAAGAAGCTGTGAGCCTTCTCCACCTTCTTTCTAAGGTCCCCCTGAAGTCCCAACCAGCTCACACAGGAGCTTCATCAGGCTTGAGTCCATTGGCCACCATCTTTCTCACTACTTTATTGAGCTGATAGTCAAAAATCACAATGCGTCTTTCTGCAATGACGTCCTCAGGGAAAAAGGCACAGCCTTAGACGACCAGTTACTCCCAGTCTCCTCTTATTCAATTTAATTAGTGTTAAGAAATCTGTTGCAGATAAGCTTAAGACCTTCAGGAAGCTCTCTCTGTCCCCACCTCAGGCTCACTATCTTGGGGGTTCAACCTTAAATAAGGAAGTAATGGTTCAGTTCTTTCATTCCGAGGTAAGTCTCCCAGAGTGAACGTGGGACCTGCCATACCATGTGACATTTATTCTATCAGTAATGAAAAGCCTGTACTCTACCCTGTGCCCCTCCAGTGACCCTCCATGTTGGTCCCTGACTCTGGACAGATGAGTTTCCTAGAAGGTGCCCCCCCACCATCACCCTGCCCCAGGGACTGGCCCTACCACCCTTCACATAGCTCAGTGCTTCTCACCCCTTGTGTCTAGGGACCATCAAGTTTAGGCTCCCAGCAAGTTACCAACGAACATGACCCGTGGCTGTGACCATGGGTCCACCTTCCCCATGCCTCAAACCAAACTCCATTCTGCCTTCTGCATCCCCCTTACTGCTCACCAGAGGTTCCAATGAGCCCCAGAGGCCTAGGGTCAAATGACCTCGGTGAGGCAGAGGCATGGGCCAAGGAGACCAGATCAGAGGGCAGGAGAAAAAGCCTGGGACAGAAAAGTCAAGAAGGGGCTGGAAGAATGGCGGGAGAGATGATGGTAGAGTTTTCAGAAATACATCTGGGGTTCAGAATGGACCACGAGCCAACTATCAGCCAGAACATAGGCTAAGCTGATCCTCAGTTCCAGCGTTGGCCCATCCTTCCCACAGTCCCAGATTCTACCACATCACTGGAGAACAAAAGAAGGTGGAGATGAGCAGAAAATAAGACCCAAGGAGAAGTAAGGGCACAGAGGAATGTCCCTCAAGAAAAGAAAGCTGAGGAATACTTGAACAAAATCTTTGGAAACCTTCACATGCATATGACTGGCTTTTCCACAGAGGACACTTAGCTGCTCTCTACCAAAAAACAGAAGAGGAAAGTAATCTTAGTTGTAGCAGAAGGAATCATGGTTAGACATAAGGAAGCACTTTCCAAGCATGAAGATTATTAAGCCTGAAAATAATGACCAAGAGGAGTTTAAAATCCCCTTGAAGATCTTCAATGCCACCTTTTCTGAGATGGTTTATGAGTCTGGTGAGAGGGTCACCCAAAGATAACCCTGAAGCCGAGTTAGAATACCAAGCTTTCATGATTCTCAAACCAGCAAAGTTGTCCCAACAGCACATACGTCCTGGCTGGGGTTCTCAGGGGCCACAGAGCGGGAGCCCAGGATTCAGCCACACAGCCCTGGGGTGCTTCCTGACCAGACCCCAAATCCCATCAGCTCCTCCTCCCATGGGGCCCCTTATAGGAACCATGATAAAGGAAGGCCGCGTGATCTTGATCCCCAGTAGCTTCAAACTAGAAAAGGCACATTCAGTTTCCCCTGAAACCGAGGCACACTGCCGCTGCCCCACCTAGCTTCCAGCCCCATCCCTGTTTCCTCAGTGCCAGGAGGTTCTGGCCCAAGCTCCACAGATGCACTCACCAGGTGGCTGTCTCCGTCCATGGTCTCCGGAGGGGGTGAAGCCTCCAGCCTCAGCTGATGTTGACGGGAAGGTCCATGTTTGGCTTCCCAGGCAGGTAAGGAAAAGGGGGCTGGAGGGCTGAAGGCCAGCCCTCACCAGATGGGCGGGGAAGCCAGTTGGGACATGTGAGGTAATCCTGTGTATGAACAACAGGGCAGAACTAGCCAGACCTGTCCCTCGCCCCTCCTCCAAGGCCATCCCAGTTACTCAGCAAATACCAAATACTGGGAGTATGAAGCTACCTTTATTCCCAAAGCTGTCCCCACAGAGTCAGCTGCGGGGAAACCAGGGCTTCCAGACCACCTTTTTCAGAGGGGGATTCTGGGGAGAAATGGCCCAGGCCTTGGGAGGACAATCTTAGCCATGCCAACCTGGGCCCCTCAAACAGGTGCTTCTGAGCCCTCTGAGGTACGACCCGGCCCCCATAAGGATCGTCCAAGATCAGGGACCAGCGCCAACCCAGGGCAGGACAGAGTGAAACTTCATCTCCAAGGACCACGTGCCCAAATCCCAAATCAGGGCACGTGGTCCGGCAAAAAGAATTTTTTTCCTGAACTTTGCTTATTTCTACAACAACTCTCAACAAGGAAATTAAAATCAAATGGCTTCTAATTATGCACATAATGAATTGCCTCTATTGAAAATAATAAAATGTTATGAAACAACACATCAAAACCAATGAAAATAAAACATACATATATTGGAATGGAGACCATTCCAAGAAATACTATGCTGACTCATGATTCCCTACCTCTGCCCCAGCCTGTCGAAAGAAATAGTCTAAAGAAACAGAGGAAGCGCTGCTGTGAAGGGAGAGTTAGCACCTCCACACCCAGCAGAACTGCTGAGAACAGCAGAATGTAAGCTCTGGGGAGAACTTTCCAGCCTCTGAGTATTTGCGGGTACAGAGATCATAGAACTGCAGACCCTTTAGAGATGGAAGGAAGCTCAGAGTTTATCTAGTGATTCAATCTCCTCATTTTACAGATGGAGAAACAGAAAGCCAAGTAGCTGAGGAAATTTCACAAGTCACATCTAACAAACAACAGCAGCAGCAATAATAATAAGGTGCTCGGTGTCCTATGAAATTCTTTACATACAGCAATGCATTTAATTCCTGCAACAATCCTATGCATCCATCCTTCACTCATCCATTCAACAAGTATTTATTGAGTGCTTCTTATGTTCCTGGCACTGTTCAAAGTACTAGGGACACAGTGAACAAACTCAGCAAAGACCCCTGCCCTATGGCACTAGCATTCGGGGTGGGCTGGGGCAAACAAAACGAATTTTAAAAACAGATAGACAACAATGGTGACGATAGATGGATGAGCCAGTGTAGCAGAAAGTGGAAAGTGCCATAGAGCAAAACAAAGCAGGGAAGGGGATCAAGAGGGCTGGGCAGGCAGAGTTACAGTTTGAAACAGGAAGGTCAGGGAGGGGATCACTGACATGACGTTTAAGCAAAGACAAGGGAAGTGACTACTATTCTCTCCATTTACATACAAGAAAACAGGAATTTCTAGCTCAGAGTGGAAACTGTTGGCTCCAAAGCTGTCTTGAAGGAAATTGAATCCAGAGGCAGAAGGATGGTGGGCCCAGGCAGAGACCCTAGGGTTCTCCACTCTTGGGTTATTCAGGGTGTCACTGCCCTGGCTCTCCAAGAGAACTCAGCTTCAGGCCCCATACCCTGCCTCCTCCCTCCACCAGCCTGCCAGGGCAGAGGCACCCCTCCCACGTGGTCATCCAGTCCCGAGGAGACGCCGAATTGTGTCCTCAGCACCTCCCCTTCCCTCTTTCCTGGGGAGGCACCCACCCCCGCCCCTCCCCCAGGCCACTGGGGACTCTGAGGCTGGAGACTGGCATTTGGCCTTTCCTTCCATAGACCAGACCTGAGGAGCCCCACTCTGTCTCCCAGGCAGACCACTGGCCTCCCAGCGTCACCCTTAGCTTCATTCCCTGAAGGTCCCCCCGTCCTCTGGTAAGAGCTCAGGATTGGGGTTCTGGGCCCGTGTTGGGGGGGATGGAAACCCCACCTCAGAGGTAAAGGCCAGCGATGTGAACTTGGAGGTCTTTATCACCCTCTGGAAGACCGTGATGACACATCCACCCAGAGAATGTGTCTGGCACTGGGGAGGCTCTGAAGAGACGTGGGTTGTATTTCTTGCTCTGTTCCTTGGGTCCATCAGAGACACAAGTCGTCCCAGGGTCCTTGCTGAGCAAACCAGCTGACCCACGTGGAAATGCCCATCAGCCACCCGTTCAGTTCAATCAGCATAGGCAGCTCAGCGCCAGGCCCCGCCGTAGCTCTTGGAGGTGAAGGTGGCAAAGAACAGAAGGGTGGGGGGAACGTGCAATATCCCATGTTGGGGCTCGGAGGCGGGGCCAGGGGACACTGAGGCATGAAATTCTTTGCTGGTAGTTTTCCTATTTCCAGAGGGGAAGGTCCCGGGGTGGCACAAGGCCTGGACTCTTCCCCCATCAGAGCTGGCCTTAGTAACCACCTACCCCGGCTTCTGCACCCGGCTCCAGCCTTGCTCTGCCTCTTCCTGTCTCTTTGGAAGGAAGGAGACCCCGTCCGTGCCATCCCTGCATCCCTCTGACTACCCGCTTTCCTTTGCCTCCCCGCCCTCCTCCCTCCAGAGACCTGATCACGACGACTTTCCACCCAGAGGGGAGCAGTGCACTGGGCCCAGGTGCTCATTGCTCTGCCTTTTACCTCCCCTTCAGTGGGGACTCCAGGCTTTTAGTAGCCTGGTCCTTTCCCGCCTCTGGGTCATTTCCATTTAGGGTGGAGGGAGTTTTACAGAAAATATATCATCCGTGCAAACAAGTACATGCCTCAAGGCAGTCCCAAGAGAGTGAGGAGTGACAGAAATCTCACTACTACTTTGAGACTAAACTCCTAGCGCTCTGCTTTCATGGCCTCTCCAGCTGCCACTGCCCAGCACCTTGCAAGCTCCTTCCTGGGGCTACAGACCAGGAAACAGGGCTCTTGGCCATTCTAGTCCCACCTGGTTGTCAACAGTCCTGGTTCGTGAGTCCTCCTTCATCAGCCCTTCTTGTGAATTTCCTCCCCGCTCCCTCCGTGAAAGCTCTGAGTACCATCCCTCCCGTGTAGCCCACTTCGGAGCTTCTCCATCACTCAGAGCTCAACAGAGGGACATCCCTCCAGGTCTAAGGGAAGCTGCGACACACAGACCACATACTTAGAGGCCAGGCAGAGAGGAGACACCAAGCCCACCCTCAAGGGAATAAGTCACCAGGAGAGACGCCCTGGGCCAGGACACCTGCCCCACCCCAGAGCCTGGACTCTTCCCGCAGCCCCTGCTCTCCCGCCCCCTAGCCCGCAGCCCCCAGCCCAGCGCTCCTCCCTGAGCCCAGACCAGCAAGGCTACTGGCCCGGACCCACACCAGGTGCTTGGTTAAGGGTGATCCGGATATAATAAGGGGAGGCTGGATAGGGTGGCAGTATTTTTTTTTTTCCAAGCCCAGAGGAAACAGCTCATGAGCCTAAACGGAGCCCCTCAGCCAGCCTAAGGAAGGCTGGCAGGGGACTCTGCTGGTGGGGCAACTCTGAGGCTCCCCACATCCAGCAGATATGGGGCCTCTTGGCTGAGTAATAGGGACAGGGGAGGGAGGAAGGCCAGCCACACCCAGAAAAGAAAGGTGGGCAGAACGCCTGAGCTTGGCCAAAGGGCCACCTGATGACCCCCCAGCAGGTCAGGGCCTCAGAGAGTCTAGAACCCTCAACCCAGGAGCCAGTGTTCCCCTTAGTCATGGAGTTTGCTGCCCCATTTGTCTTGTTCAGGACCAACAGGAGGCAGAGAGGGACCAAGCCCTGTTCTTCTCCCCGTAACCATCATTGTTCTGGTTGCATCACCCCAAATCCGTGATTAGATGGGATAAACTAGGTAGAAAGCCTCTGGCAGAACGCCAGACTCCCTGTGGCACACTCCGGCCCCCAACCCCTTAAACAGTGGGCCACGGGCCGTGAGGAGGGCTGGCCCCACCCTCCAGGGTGTCCCGGGCCAGGGCAGCCGAGTCCTCTCGGGTGGACCATCTGTGACCCTCCTACCTGGAAGTCACCCAGCTGTGCCCAGATTGGAGTGGAAAATACCACCATCTGGAGACAGTTCTGTTGTTTAGGTGCCACCTGTTTCCAAAGAAGCGTTTGACACAGCTGCTCTTCCTCGTGATTCGCCCACACCCGTTTTTCTGTACTCCCAGCTCCCCTCCCGGCAGAAGTCAAACCCCACTTCAGCATGACAGCCCCTCTCACACTTGAGGGATCAGTCTGGTGACTCTCTGAGTCGGCCCTCTGCCCACCTGAACACACCCAGTTCCTTCACTTGCTCCTGGTGTGAGGTGATGTCAAGTCCTCTTCCCTCCATGGATTTCTCCAAAAGCAGGCCCACGGGCACTATGGCCCCCCTGAAGTGTGGTCCCAGAGCCACTGTCCCAACCAGTAAAGATAAAACTAACCAGTGGTTCACCGGAACCACCAACCGGGCTGCTGCTAATTTTTCCACAGGACTGAAGCAGCTGCCCACAGACCAGCGGTGCTGAAAGACAGGTGGGGATTAAGTCCTGCAGAGGCAGACATGGGTCACCTGCAGACAGTCACATTCAAATACGCACAGAGCGAGGACAAAGGAGACACTGCTGTGACCACGAGACTCCCACATTCAGACAGCAACATCTCTACTCCCCTCTGAGCCATCTGAGAAGGCTTTCTGGAGGAGGAGGTGGGATTCCAGAAGGTGTGAGAGACCGGCAGTAAGACAGCCTGGCACTCTCAGGCTGCCAAGGGGAGTGTGAGAGTCCTCAAAGGAACGTTCAGAGCAGGAAGTGTTGAGTGCTTTGTACAACAGGCTTTGAGATCTGTCATGGAATCAGAGCTCTTCAGGTACTTCCTCTGTGTCCTTGGGCAAGTTACTCCCCATCTCAGAATCTCAGTTTCCTTAAATGGAGATAATGGTTCCTCTCAAATAAGAGTATTTATGTCCATTCACTGAAATCATTTGTATAAAACTTTTGGCACGAGGTCTGATACATAGTACCCGCCAATAAGTAGTAGCCATTGTGATATGACATAATTGCAAAATTTGGTTGAACAACAGGTAGTGCTTTGAGCAGGTATGGAGAGGGCTAAGACGTATGCTTTGAATTCAAAGCCCAGAGAAAATGGTCCTTTGCTGGCAGTTTGGTGGAGAAAGCCCTGGGCTAAGACTCGAGACTGGGCTTTTATTGCTTCTCTGTTATTGCTGAGCAACTTCTCAGGGGCACCAGGGCTCAGCTTCCTCATCTCTAAAAAGTGAGGTCCCTTTCAGCTCTGGAGAACCTAATCTCTAAGTAGAGAGATTGGGCACAAGAGAAGAGAGTCAGTGAAGGTGACCAGGCGGTCTGGAGATCCTTGCACAAGAGCTGAGGACCAGAGAATCTGACAGAAAGAAATAGAATTACAGTTTGAGAAAGAAGAAAATGCTGCCAAAGTTGCCCAGGAAGAAAGAACAGAAGGGTGGTCAGAACCCAGAGAAAAAGCAAAAACAGGTACAATGTGCAGTTAATAAGAATTATGAGGAGAAACTATATATTTTTTCATGGTTAAGTATAAAAAGAACACCAGGAAATAATAACTCACATTTGCAAAGCACCTGCATGAATATTATTTCACTCTGTCCTCAGAACACAATCGCACTTTGCAACAAGGGAGCAAAGAGTCAAAGAAATACACTTTCCACTGTCAACAGCTTATGAAGGATGGAGCTAATGCTCAAATCCACATTCTCTGCTTCCACACCTATGTTCTCACCATGACAGTGTCTGTTGTACTAGACGGGTATAATGGATCATCATGTTTTTAAATTTTCCAAAATATCAATACACTGTTTTGATAATAAACGGTACAGAATGTTAAATATGTACATTCTTGTTAGAACCTTTATCTATATTCTTTACAGTTCAGAGTATTTTAAAAGGAACACTTCCTTTGGATGTAATTCTTTCCCTAGCTTCATTTTTTCAGCTGCTTCAGATATGTTTTTATCAGAGCAGATGATAAGTGTGAAGTCACTGAAGGTGAACCCCTGCAGGTCCCCAGATTAATCATTCTGTGTTTTGCCAACTGTCACCAAAAGATAGACATTTATATTGTTTGCTCAGTGAAAGGGAAATGTTATGCATTTCGAACTTTTGGCTTTTTGAATATGAATTATTTTTTAAAAGATACAAAATTATACAGACTTTAAATCTAGATAACATGAGAAACTTTAGATTTTTTTTTTTTGGTAGTATAGTTGATTTACAATGCTGTGTTAGTTTCTGGTGTACAGCAAAGTGATTAAGTTATATATATATATATATATATATATATATATATATATATATATATATAGTTTTTCAGATTCTTTTCCATTATAGTTTATTACAAGATATTGAATATAGTTCCCTGTGCTATACAGTAGGTCCTTGTTGCTTCTCTATTATATATAGTAGTTTGTATCTGCTAATCCCAAACTCCTAATTTATCCCTTCTCTTCCTTTCCCCTTTGGTAACCATAAGTTTGTTTTCTATGTCTGTGAGTCTGAGCATGCAACTACATTATTCCATTTCTCCAATAGGTTATTCAGAGTTTGGAAAGAGAACATGAGCCTTTCTGCTTTTTTGGCTCTCAAAAGACTTCTCAGTTTAGAACAAACTAATCTGAAGGAATATGATTTTTTTTTTCTCTATGCACATGGATATTAAGACATTGAATAATCACATTTGTAAAGCACTTTATCTCCTCTAGCCCTTAGGACAGCCCTCCAAAGCAGACAGGACAGGTGATCTCAGGAAAGCCCAGAGAGGCTTCAGGTCCCAAGGCTGGTGGCTTGGCTGGGCCCAGCTGCAGCCGAAATGTCTCCAAGGCTGTGCATTTCACATTAATGGTACACCCCAAACAGGGGCCCTTAATAACTATGATCAACATAAAATTCATGAAGACAAACGCTTCCCTTGAAACTATCTTTATATCCAACCTAGAGCACTGCTTAGGGACAATGCATGTTGACCCAGGTCCAGCCCTGGCTTGGCTCCTTCCCAGAAGTGGAAACTTGGCCAAATCACTTCGCTTTAGTTCTCTCAACTGTGATCCAGAAAAGGTAAGATCTGCTCTGCCTGCCCCTTAGGGATCAAATGATATTGTGAGATGGCTCTTGGGAAACGCTGACGTGCTCTAAGGATATAGGACATTATTACTATCAGCTGAAAACTCTGTGTAAACAGATCTCCCTACAGTATGTCTTCACTCAATGCTTTTGACCGCTAAGATGTGCCCTTTTGTAACACATCAGAATTCAGTTCAGCCTTCCAAGTTTTATAAGTTTATATTGGGTTTTTTTTTTCAGCTTTAGTTTTCCCACACTGAGGGGTCCTGGCTTTTCTAGCAGTTTCTGATGGAGACCCTTAGTCACGGAAGCACTGAATGGAGGCTGTTACACAGAGCAGGACAAGGTTTCCAGCTGATGTTTCCCTGAAAACATCCAGATTCCACCGGCCTTTTGGGCTGTGACTACCCTTTGGTCCACCCACTGGTAGGCTGTATCCAAAACTGTTTGTAGCACCTTTTATTTATTTATTTATTTATGGCTGTGTTGGGTCTTCGTTTCTGTGTGAGGGCTTTCTCCAGTTGTGGCAAGTGGGGGCCACTCTTCATCGCCGTGCGCGGGCCTCTCACTATCGCGGCCTCTCTTGTTGCGGAGCTCAGGCTCCAGACGCGCAGGCTCAGTAGTTGTGGCTCACGGGCCTAGTTGCTCCGTGGCATGTGGGATCTTCCCAGACCAGGGCTCGAACCCGTGTCCCCTGCATTGGCAGGCAGATTCTCAACCACTGCGCCACCAGGGAAGCCCTGTAGCACCTTTTAGATCCCTTTCTTAAGTCAAGACAAAAGGCTCAGGGCCCGCGACCTTAAAGCCAGTGCATGGATCATTTTGCTGAGATATGTTCCCTTTCACTTACCAAATCAAAGCCCACTCACTCAGCCCCTGAAATCTTGCTTAATTTTTATACATCTGTAAACAATTATTTGCTGTGCATCTATCGTATACCAGGTACTGCTCAGGCCACTAAAACATAGCAGGGGCAGCCCAGCATCACGCTTGTCCTTATGACGCTTACCCTTCCGTGAGACCCTCACTCTCCTCCGTCCTCACCCTCCTCACCCTGGGACTTTGCTACCAGAAAAAGAATAGCTAATGCGTATTGCACCCTCTTCGTGGACAGTGTCTTAGTTAATTGCCACATCAAACTCATAAATAGATATTTTATACCCATTTTACAGATGAAGAAGCAATCAAGGCTCAAAAAGGATAAGTAATTTACCCAAGACCACAAAGCTAGTAAGTGCTGGAAATGGGTTTGAAAACAGCTCTGTTGGACTTCTGAAACTGCTTGTAATGCTACTCTATGCCTCCCTATACAGTCTCCCAACTCAACATCGACTTCAGACATAGAAATATGAATGGTCATTCTGTCTTCCAGAGAATTCATGAAGATTTGAATAAGGTCTGTCCACTCTGAGATTCTTAGAGAGTGTTACTTAATTCTTTGTATAGAGAAGTTTCCAGTTTTCTCTATGGTTGGTTTTCCATTCTAGGCTAGCTGCTTATCTATATGGCAATATGACATAATGGTTAAGAATGTAAACTAGACCATGGTTTTAAAAAAAAAAAACACCCTAGGGTGAAATTTTGGTCACATTAGTTACAAGTTTACTATCTGAATCTCAGTTTCTCCATCTGCAAAAGAGAAAATAATACCTATCTGATGGGTTATAATATCCCATTAAAGATTAAATGAGACAACACTCAGTAAAACGGTAATGTATGTTACCATACAACTTTCCTCTTAATCACAATTTTTTCCCCACACCAAGCAATTCTGTGACAAAAGACACTCCTATCACCCAGGAAATTAAAAGAGTTTTAGGAACCCTGTGTCAAGAACCAGGATCAAAGACTAAATATTAAAACCAAAGATTCTCCTAGCATCCTATTTACAAGGGTTTCAGGAGCCCTATGACAGGAACGGTGGGGACCAGAGACCAATACATATATTTCTTCTTATTTCACAATATATTTTATTGAATTTGGACAGGATTACTTTTACCTGAATTAATTGCCAACATTTAAAAACCCAAAGAAGTCTGGTTCCCTTTCCAAGATTGGACAATACTTTGCCCATAATATACACTCAATAAGTATTCACTAATTGACTGATATAATTCTTTCACATCTCCTCACAATGTCTAGCACAAATCTAAGCAATCAGTTAGTCAGTCATCAAGTCTTTATTGAGGCTGTACTATGTGCCTATCAGGAGCTGCTTAATAACTAAATTGCTTCCACTGATCTCCCCGTCATGAAGAAAAGTTACTGTGACTAAGGCTACACCTCATAGGGTTATGTGAGGGTGAACAGAGCTGGTGCGTGTACAGCCATGGCGCAGACCAAGTGCCCAGTGGATGTTCGCAATCAGACTCTCAGAATGTCCAAACTGGAAGAACCTCAGGGATCCTCTTTTCTGAATCATTCTTTTAAATTTCTGATTGCAGGGTAAACCTCTGACATCTTATGGCAGAGCTTTGAGAGGCCAGGATTCTAAAGACCCGCTTCCTGCCTTTGGCCTTTCCACCCAGGCCTGTGCCCAGACCTCAGAGTCTGAAGGCTGCCCAAGACTTCTTTGGTTCAACACCAAACCACAGACCCTCCTATACCAAGTTCAATGCTTCAAGGCTAAATACAAGGCCAACCAGCCAGCCATCCTCAGCTCCAGCTGGAACCACCACGGCCCCACCTGCTCTGGGTTCCAGTTTTGGGGTGAGGAGTGAGGAAGACCAGAGAGCCCTCCTGTGTCACCACTGTCACCTTTTCTTCTCAGTGCCTGGTGCCCTGGCTTTCCACTCGCCCTGAGCACCTGGAAGAGCCGGTTCTCCCAGTCTTCACTGGGCCAAGGCTGGTGTGATGCAATGTGGCCCAAATCATCAGGCCCAAGTTCAGTATAATCATCCACATGTGTGGATGACACACACAGAGGGGTTAACGAGGGGTAATTACCCCGGGCGGGGTGACAGAGCCAGTGACTAAGAGAATGCTTTGCTCTAGCTTCAGAGAGCTGGAGAGAAAATTCCAGTAGTCCCACCTGGGCCTGGACCCTGTGTGGCCCTCCAGGACACCCTTCCCATTAGGTCTCTCATGGCATCCAGGGGGGCTCCATGGGGGTGGAATCCCAGAGGTAGGCAGGGCGTGTGTACAGATGGAACGCCTGCATCAACTGTGCATGTCCAGAATAGAGCAGAATAGACCAGCTCACGGGGCATGTGTTACCTGATTTGTCTCCCCTAAAAGCCAGGAAGTGGTCAGAGGAGCAGATTCATTAATTCATCCCACACACACACAAAAATTAACAGCTTTATTGAGATAGAATTCACATCCCATATAATTTGCCCACTTACAGTGTACAGAGTTATGCAACCATCACCACAATGAATTTTAGAACACTCATCACTCCAAAAAAGCTTACCTCCCCCAGCCCCATAGGCAACCACTGATCTACTTTCTGTCTCAATAGATTTGTCTATTCTGGACATTTCATATAAATGGAATCATACAGCATGTGATCTTCTGTGACTGGCTTCTTTCATTCATCATAATATATTCAAGGTTCATTCATGTTATAACTTGCATCAATACTTCATTCCTTTTTTTTTGTGGAATAATACTCCATTGCATGGTTATCTCATATTTAATTTATCCATTCATCAGTTGATGGGCATTTGGGTTATTTCTACTTCTTGGCTATTATGAATAATGCTGCTACAAACATTTATATACAAGTTTTTGTGTGGATATATGTTTACAGTTCTCTTGGGTATATACCTAAGATTGGAAGTGGTGGGTCATATGGTAACTCTGTGTTTAAAATTTTAAGGAACTTTTTCACAAATAACTTTGAGAGCTTCCTATGTGCCAGGCCTGGGCTGGGTGCTAGGGATTCTGGACAAATCTGGTGAAAAAAATCTGAATAAATTCTAGTGAAGAAAACAGATGAGGTTCTGTCCTCATGGAGCTCGAATTTTAAAAAGGGAGACAGGCAGTAGGCAAGAAAAAGTAAATAAGCACAATCATTTCACATAGCAATGGAAAGAAAACTGATGAAATGGAGCAGAATGAGGGGGGTGCTTTGGATGGTACAGTCAGGGAAGGCCCTGGATAATGAAAAAGAGTCAGTCAGGCAGTGCTCTAGGTAGAAGGAAGAGCTCAGAGGAAAAGAGAGCAGCATCGTGGGGGCAGAATGAGCAAGGAAAAGAGTGGCCCTAGGGTCCCGTAGGCCACGGGCAGGGATCTAAATTTTATTCCAAGAACAATGAAAAGCCATTGTGTTCTTTCAAGTAAGTGGTGGAAGTGGGGGTGGGGGAGGAGTGTAGAGGCATGATCTGATTTTTTTTTTTAAATCAGATTTTGTGAAGTGTAATTTATGCACAATAAACTTCACCTTTCTAAAGTATGAAGTTTGATGAGCTTTGAAAAATATTACAGTTGCATAGCTACTACTGTGCTCAAAATATACAATATTTCCATCTCCCCGAGTTTCTCTTATACCTTTTCTCAGTCAATCCTCTGTCCACACTCCCTGTCCCCGACAACCACAGATTCATTTTTTGTGCCTTTTTAGAATGTCATATAAATGTAATCATAAGTATGCACTCCTTGATGTGTGACTTCCTTCAGTCAGCATAATGTTTTTGAGATTAATCTATATTGGCAAATAGGAATTGTCTGTTCTTTTTTTCTTGCTAGTGGTATTCCATTATATGTATATGCCACAGTTTGTTTGTCCCTTTTCTAGTTGATTGACATTTGGATTATTCCCAGTTTGGGGCTATCATGAATGAAGCTTCTATCAATATTCATGTACATCTTTGTATGGACATGTTTTCATTTCTCTTGAGTATCAACACCTAGGAGTGGAATTGCTGGGTCATATGGTAAGTTTTAACCTTATAAGAAAAACTAAACTGTTTCCCGAAGTGGTTGTACCATTTTTGCACCCCCCGCTAGCAACGTAGGAGAGTTCCAGTTGCTCTGCATCCTCACCCACACTTGCTATTGTCAGTCTTTTAAAATTTCAGCTATTCTAGTGAGTGTATAGTCGTATTTCAATGTGGTTTCAATGTGCATTTCTCTGATATCTAATGATGTTGAGCATTCTTTCTTGTGCTTATTGGCCATTTCCATAGCTTCTTTACTGAGTGTTTATTCAAATATTTTTGGTCCCTCCCCTTTTTATCTAATGGTTTGTCTCTTTATTATTGAGCTATAAGAGTTCTCCATATATTCTGAATATGTTTTACACACTCTGGATATATGTTTTCATATATTTTCTCCAGTCTGTAGTTTATCTTTTTATTTTCTTAACAGTGTCTTTTAAAGAGAAGTTTTTATTTTTGATGAAATTCAACATATCAGTTTTTTCCTTTACAGTTTGTGTTTCTCATGACTTATCTAAAAGTCATTTCCTGGGGAATTCCCTGGTGGTCCAGTGGTTAGGACTTGGCGCTTTCACTGCCAGGCCCAGGTTCGATCCCTTGTTGGGGAACTAAGATCCCACAAGCCGCAGTGTGGCCAAAAAAAAAATTTTTTTTTTTAATTAAAGAAAAAAGTCATTTCCTAACCCAAGGGATTTTTCTCCTATTTTTCTCTAGAATTTTTATAGTTTTAGCTTTTACATTTAGATCTACAATCTATTTCAAGTTAATGTTTGCGTATGATGTGAGGTAAAGGTCAAGGTCCATTTTTTTTCATTTTGGACATCCAATTATTCCAGTACTGTTTATTGAAAAGACTATCTTTTCCCTATTGAATTACTTTAACACCTTTGCCCAAAACTCAATTGACCATATATTTGTTGGTCTATTTCTATAGCCACAGAGCACATTAGTGTCTGAAGCAGGGAGCTATGTACCAGCCTCTGACCCCAAAATAGGAATGAACTTAAGGCCTCCAGGCAGCCACATGGCCCCTGGGCTGGGTGATCCCTACGACCCAACTGGGAGGAGGCACACACTGGAAATGGTCTCTACTGCGAAGAGGGAGAGGAGGAGAACCCCCGGGGCACAGGGCCTGGCTCTGGCCCCAGCGGAGGGGACATCTGAACCTAGAGATCTCTTTCAGCTTCTCTGGTGAGAATTGAGAGAGGCTGGGGAAGGGGAAGGCCAAGAAAGAGGAAGGACAGAGAAGGGGATATCATTGATTGGTCCAGGCCTAGTGGGCAAAGCTGGGTAGAATCAGCATTAGGAACCCAGGCATCAGAGGTAGAAAGACCAAGAGAACAGCAAAGGGAGAAGGAGAAGAGGGAAAAGAAAGGAACCTGCTGTTGTCAGCAGGAACAACAGTGGCCACACGGGCCAGCACTTGAGCTTAGGGATAAATTAATGAATGGGTTCAGGTATAACACTCACCGCAAATGAGGATCAGACCACCAGAAAGGACTCCAGATTCTCAGAGCAATGGTTCCCCATCCTGGCCTCACACCAGCATCACTGATACCCAGCCCTCACCCCAACCAATGCTCTGGAAGAGAAGCTGGGCATTGGTATTTTTGAGGTGCTTCCTAGTAATTCTAATGAGCAGCTGGGGCTGAGAAGCCCCTGTCCTCATCCAACTTCTTCATCTCACAGAGGAGGAAACTGAGAGGCAGAGCTGGGCAGTGGCTTGAACTAGGATAAATGACCATCCTGGTTTGCCCGGGACTCAGGGGGTTCCTGGGATGTGGAGCTTTCAGTTCTAAAACCAGAACAGTTCCAGAACATGAGACTTTCAATGCCCAAACTGGGAAAGTCCCAGGTAAACCAGAACAAGTTGATCATCCTAACTGAAACATTTATCTCCCTATTCTCAGTCGCTCTTTCCACTTAAAATGATAGATTAGATGATCAGTGAATCCTGGACAACCAACTGGGCATCTTGCTGTTTGATCAAACCCCTAACGTGGTAGAGCTTTTGTTTCTAGCTGCCCCTCAGGACATGACCTCCCCCAAATCCAAATACAAAGCAGTCAGTCAATTAGCCTCTGAGAGGACGGAAGTCAGGCGGTCTCAGTGGAAGCCACATCTAGCTTTGCTCGGACATGTTACCGTGCTGGCTTCCTGCCTCTGTGGGTTGACAGAGGGGCTCCTTTCCCAGCTAAGTTCTCCTAGAACAAGCTTTCATGTCACCACATACCTCTCCTCTGTAGCTTATCACAGTAGTAATTCTATATTTGTGTGATAATTTGATTGACATCTGTCAAGATTTTAAATTCAGCGAGGACAGGGGCCATGTCTATTTCAGCTCATTATTGTACCTCGGCACTTAGCACAGTATCTGGCACATAGTAGGTGCTCAACAAATGAATACATGTAGGCACGCATGAATGAATGAATAATGAATACCACTACCTATAATTGTGCCCAGGGAGTAACACTGCCTTACATCCTTCTATCACTGGGAGATTTCAAACGAGTAGGGGCTAAGGGTTAAGTTCTTGCCTAGGGGGTTTCATACTGTTATGATAAATGTAATTCATCATCCTCTGAAGTATAGAGGCACAGGATGATAATGAGGGGAGTGATGGCCTCGCTGAGAGGCCTCTCTTTGCTACCTGCTTCCTGAGACATGGCTGCTTCTGAAGCAGAACTGCTGATTACCCTCAAGTCCAATCCACACACCTCCCTGTCTCAGTAACCTTTGACATCTCTATTAGTATCTGTGACATTCAGGGCTTGCCAGGCAGGGCCTCTGTCACATTCCTAGCACCTCGATACAGATGGCCCATGGATTTATCATCACCACCATCATCATCATGATCACCATATCTTTATTGAACATCCCTATGTTCTAATCACTGTGCTGAATGCTGGGAAAGCAGCAGCTGGGGTGGGAGTTGGTAAGATAATAATGATAGATGAGACATAATTCCTGACCTAGCATGTTTTACCATTCAGCTGGGTGGAGAGATATGTACTTAGAAAAAGCTTATCAGATTCTAGGACAGTTTACAATAAATGTCAGAGACATAGTACAGCCGTGAAGTGGTGCCCAGTGTCAAAGGAGGGAGAGTACTAGATAGAACCGTGGGTAGGGCTGGGCTGGGGCGCTCTCCACTGTGTCATCCACGCCCCCCATTTTCCATGTTCAGATACCAGTCTTTGGCCCTCACTCCCACCCTCCACTCCACTGCCCAAACTCAGAAGGAAACAGGACAGGGGTATCTTTGTGGAAATGCTTGCCATGTCCCTCCGGGCCAGGCACTCATTAGAATGTCAGATGAATGTCAGATGAATGAATGAGTCAAGAAGGGCACCCCCAGCTGCACCCTCACCTCAGATATAACAAGGTGATACAGTCCTCCTGGGTCTCACCCCACTGAACCTAGTGACGAACAGCCCACTGTTGAAGTCATCCTGGTGAGTCATTTCCTGGGAAGTGGCCTGGAGAGCCACCTCCCACTTTGCTGGCTTAGCTGCCCAGGACATGCTTGGCTTAGGGCGCCACCTGCTGACACTCCTAGGAAAGGCTCTCCAGGTCACCACCTCCTTCCCCACCTGGGCCAGCCTCAGTCCTCCAGGCTGGTAACCCAGGAAACCAGAACCCCAAGGTCCAAGTTCCCCAAAAGAGCAGAATCAACCCTCTTCCAAGACCCTTACTCTTATCCTCCTGTGCGGCTTTGGTCTTGAGCATCCTTTTAAGGGAAAATGTCACCTGTGTATCGGCTACTTATATGTCCCTAAAGCATTCAGCTGTCTGGAGTTATTACCCTCTGCTTCCAAGCCCATACAAGTGGGGAGCCAGGGTCACTCCCCACACCTCCAAGGATTATGGAGGGGGACTTATGTTTCCCAGAGTTACCTTTAGATCTGCATTCTTTCTTCTGCTGGTGTTGGAACTCTTGCTCGTTGCTCTAGGTTTTACATCCTATTCACGTGCTGCTCTTTTTCTGTACCATGTACCCCACCAGACAACACCCCTGTTGCTTTGTTCCCCAAAGGGCCAACTACCAAAGGCTGTGCATGCAGCACACTTTACAGAAGGTGTAGAGTCGGAAGGGGGTGTTCAAGCAGGGAGCTGCATTGTCAAATAACTCAACACTGGGCAAGAGATGGGGGGAGGGAGGCTAAGGTCGGCAAGATGCCATTTACAGACCTAACCTTATTGTGGGAATAGAGGCACCAAGACAGCTCAGATCAGTTCTGGACAGGAATTCTTCATGGACAGAGAGATAATGGTCCCATCCTCATGAAGCTTACATCCTAGTGGAGCGAGATGGGCAATAAACAACTGGACTAGTAAATAATTAGGTGACTTCTGTAGTAGTAAGAGTTATAAAGAAAACAAAGTGATAGGGAGTGGCTAGTAGAAAAGAAGGGAGGCACTTGCATAAAATGATGTCAGGGATGATTTCTCCAAGAAGGTGAGAGGTGAACCAGGACCTGCATGGTGAGAAGGAGACAGAGCAAGGGGGAGGAGAAGGGTGAACAGTCAGGAAGAGAGGCGGAAAGGAGTCAGAGTATTAGCCTTTCACCTTTGGGGTGAAGGGTCAAGAAGAGACCTCCCCAAAGCAAGGTAACTAATGTGATTTCCAAGGACAGGAATTTCAATGTACAATTTCAAAATTGTGTGTGCATTGAGGGGTACAGTGTGGCCACTCATTTTCAGTAAATCGATCATACTCATGGATTTTTTTGCAAGGGAGTTTTTACTTTTTACTTTTGTTTCTGTTTTGGTTTTGGTGGAAATCAAGGAAAGAAGTGAGATTGTCACCCATGGAGCAGAACAGAAAACATGTATCTAGAAACAGAAACTCACAGATAAAGACAAGCATGAGCTCACAGATACCCCTGGGAATTCCTCTTGAGCAGGGTTTCAGACCACAGCCAGTCTGGGACTTGGGGCTCAAACTCATCTTAGCTAGATCCCAAGGAGCAGAGATAGAATTCCCAATGTTTATTGCATACTTGCACTTTACTTCCAATATCTCATTTTAGCCTTGCCCCTAGGTACCACTGTTATTTCCACATGATAGATGAGGACACTAAGGTAAGAGAGGTTAAGTAACTTGCTGAAAATTACATAACTCATAAGTGGAAGACGTAGAATTTGAATTCGAGTCTGACTCTAACCCTGGGTCCTGGATCAGACTCTACAATGTGAATACAATGAATTTTTTAATGAATGTTTCTCCTTCCCTCTCACCCCAACACTCAGACACCCATAGACACAAGCAATTCCTCGCTCCTTTGACTCCCCCATAGTACCTGGTCTGTTGAAAGTTGAAAGAGACCTCGACTACACAGAGCAGTGGTTCTCAACCAGGGACATTTGGCCACGTCTGGAGACGTTTTTGTTGTTGGTGTTGGTGGTGGTGGTGACATGCATCTAGTGAGTGGAGGCCAGGGTGCTGCTAGACATCCTACGATGCATGGGACCCACAACAAAGAATTATTCAGACCAAAATGTCCCTCGTGCTGAGGTTGAGAAACTCTGATGTGGAAGATGTCATCAAGGAAAGCTACTAGCTGGCCAACTTGACATTACCTTGATGACTTAACCTCAGTCAGGGAACTGTTGCTCAGCTAGCAGGACCCAGAACCTAGGTTCTGTGAATTCTCCAAGATGATAAGGTCCTGAAGAAATGATTCACCTCAAGCCAAAAAAAGCATAAGAACTAGAGCTTTCAAATTTTTGAAGCAGATGGACCCCCAAAACCAAAACAAGCCAGAACCCTCCCCACTCTTCATAGATGCTATTGCAATACACTCTAGAAAAAACAAAGGAGGAAAGTGAAAGGAAACCTCAAGTCCGTTCAAAGCCCTGGGGTATCTGAGCTCCTTCTCCAGCAGTCAGGGGAGGAAGAGCCCTGGGTACCACTTGTCCAGGGCTGCTGCACTGACACCTGAGAACAGATACCAGAAGAAGTCTTTCTAGAAAGATCAAGATCTGGCGATAGTCTGAGATCCACAGGGACAAAGCCAAAGGGAAAGAGCCCAGGAACGAGGCCAAATACCACCCATGTGAGTGAGACCAGTAAATTCTCCAAAGCTACGCTCATTAATTTACCACAAAGAAACCTAAGGGTCACACAGTCTAGAATGTTCTCATTAGCATAGAAATAACTTCTTCCCAGAAACAGACCCTCAGAATACCAACTGCTCATTCAGTTTGGAGGGAATCTCCACAGAGGATTAATAGTCTCCTTTGAAAGTGCTTTTCTCACCTCAGGACTGTCCAAGCTATACTCTTCCAGAAAGATTCTAGTCCTGAATGCAGATGACCTTCAAGTTCTCAGTTCCAGGGAGACCTGGGTTCCCCCGCCGACCCCCCTCCTCACCCACACGTCTTCTTCCCAAGGGCACGTTATCCAGGTTGTGGTGAGTCTTTCTCGGCCGGAAGCCAACAAGTCTCCTGATTTGACCTGGGATGTGTTGATTTTCTAGGTTAGCTCTCAAGAATCTCTCTTGTTTCCCTTGTCCACCAATGCTAGTTCACGGGGGGAGTCCTGTCCCCTGTGCTGCGGCTCTGTGCTGGCTCCCCTGTCACTTCCTACACTGTAAGAGTTCCCTGAGTATGTACATTGCCTCCCGACCCCTAGTCTGCGGTTGGCAAGGCAGGTTCCACAGCACAAACTCTCGATGTGGACAAAGTCGAGACTGAGTCCCAGCTGCAGCCCACGCTGGCTGTGTGACCCTGGACAATGGCTTTCACCTCGCCAAGGCTCAGTCCTCTCTTCTGTTAATCAGGGCCACAAACGGCAATGGTGGCTTGAGGACTAAATGAGGGGATGCGGATGAAGTGCCTTGCACAGTGCCTGGCAATGGTGAGAACTCGGGAAACGTCAGCAATCATGGTAGCTGTCACCTTGCACGGGGCCTAGCAACAAGGGCGGTGGCGTCTCCCACCACGCCTCCCGCCTGACCTGTGCCCAGCACGTGTTTGTGACTCGGGGTATCGGCGCGGAACTCCTTGTTCACTACTCATTTCACGTACACGTGATTGTCCGATCAGTGTGGATTAGAGATTCTGTGAGGGCAGAGAAGAAAGCAGTGCGGCGAGGTGGAGCCCAGAGCCTGGATGTCAATCCTGCCTTCTGGTCACCCCGGCAGGTTACTTACCCTCTCAGCTTATTCATCGGAAAAGTGAGGAGATGGCAACATACGCCTGCCTTCTAGACCAGCACTATCCAACAGAAATATGACATGAGCCACAAATGCAAACCACAGAGATGCGATTTTTAAATATTTAGCACCTATATTATAAAGAGTAAAAAGAAACAGACAAAATTGATCTTAATGTATTTTATTTAACCCAAGATATCCACAAGATTATCATTTCAACGTGTAATCAATGAAAAATTTTAAGGGGTTGTTTTATAGTCTTTTTTTTTTTAATATTAAGTCTTTGAAATCCAGCATGTATTTAATATACACAGCACATCTCAATTCATACTAACCAGGTTTCAGATACCCAGTGGCCACATGTAGGGAGTAGTTGCCGTACTGGACAGTGTAGTCTTAGGAAGTACTAAAAATTGAATGAGTTGATGGAAAGAAATCAGTTGGTCCCAAGTAAGTGCAGGGTAAATGTTGGTGTGATTACTTCACCACTTGAAATAGACAGCACACGGGTGTGGGTGGGGCTCTGAATAATTTTGTGTCGAAATCTTTTTTGAATGCTCATCTTCTTATGTGGTAAACATAATATACAGTAGAGGATAGAGGCTAAGCACATAGCTTCTGAAGTCAAACTGCCTGGGTTAGATCCCACCCATGCCACTTACTAGCTGTGCAGCCTTGGGACAATTACTTAATGTCTCTGTACCTCAATTTACTCATCTGTACAAGGGGGCTAAAAATAGGACCTCCACCATGAGGTAGTTGTGAGGATGAAATGAGTTCATTCATGTAAGTGCTTAGAAGAGTGTCTGCCATCTGATATCATAATAGCAGGTATTATTGTTCCATGTTTGTTAAAGAAAATCCGAAAATACAGAAAGTTTGGAAGAAAATTAATCAATTAACCCCAGAGTCTTTTCTACCCAAAACAACCACAGGTGATATTTTTCTGCTGTGGTTTCTCAATAAAACATGGGGCCCCACCTAGTTCCTCTCTTGATGTTATAAAGTGCCTCTCCCATCCTTCCCTTACTCTCCACTCCACCCCCCTTGTCTGCCTTTGAAGTCTCTGGCCCCAGAAGCCAAGCGAAGGTCAAAGAACATTCCTAAGAAGATGAAGAAAAAGCGAAAAAATATACTTATGCTTCGAGGCAACACTTCTCTGGTCTGTTGTCCAGTGACAGTCTGATCAGTAATTGACATGACATCTTGCTTCCACCAAATGTCAATTGAGATGAGACTGTTGATTTGGTCATATCACAGCACAGGGCAGCTCTGTGTGTCAGAGATGTGACACCCACCTGGGACAAGCCCAGGGTCTTCTCTCAGTCATGCTGGACAGTCCCAGGGCACCTTGGCAACCCAAATTTGAACAGAGAATGTCTGTCCCTGATTACAACCCCTACTGCCAGGCCTGCAGCTCCAACTGCGGACACTTCCTTCTAAGGCAATGGTTCTCAAACTTGAGGGTGTGCTTATGAGAATCACCTACTGAAATGGTTACCATGCAGATTTGACTGGGTTCGACCCTGAAAGTCTGATTTAATAGCTGTGGGTATACCCAGGAATCTGCATGCCACGGGGGATTCTGATGCCTGTGGTCTGCAGCCTACTCTTTGAGAAGTCCTATTCATGTAAGGGGGGTAACTCTCTTTGCAGCTCACTGGTATCTACAGACACAGAGACCAAGCTAGAGACAGTGATGGTGAGAGCGAGGGAGCGAGGGAGAAAGGGGGAGGGAACCCTCCCTGAGTCTCTGACCCACAGTCCTCTCCTTGGAAGTTCAGTGTCAGCCTTCGACCGAAGCACGGACAGCACCCCTCAGCGTTTTTAAAAACGGTGTGACTCACATATCACATTCCAATGATAATGGAAAGAAATATCATGTCTGGAGTCAAATCTTAACTTTGCACCTTAGCTGTGTGACTTCAGGCAAGTGTCTTTCCTCTTTGAGCAATTTACTCATCTGTAAATAGGGATAATGAAGCCAACCTCTCGGGACGGCTTCGGCTATTAAATTAGATACTGTATGTGAACCAACAGAGCAGAACCTCCTGCATAGTACAGGCTCGTTTTAGTTATTTGGCAACTATTTATTGGATACCAGTATATGCCAGGCTCCATGCTAGCTTTGGAGGCACAAAGATGCAGCAGAGGAGCTGCCCTTTTATAAGGTGTCCTCCAGGTGCTGGAGAAGGAAGGCAAGGTCTCCACTATGAGACAGAAGAAAAACCAGAGAGGCAGGGTGGCTTCCCAGAAATTTGAGTACCTTCCCTTCCCCAGATGATAATTCGCTACCCATTCAGAAGTTGGGGAGTGGCCCACTGAGATCCAGTCATCCCCACACTGCGATTGGCCATGGAAAGGACATGTTTATAACATTCAGCTGACCGTCCCAAGGAAAGCTAACTTTCACCAAAACTCAAATCCGCTAAGTGAGCGAGGGAGTGAGGCCTGGTCAGCGTGCAAAACTCTTGCCTCAGTGCACATCAAAGACCTTTCGTATATTTATGCCCTAATAGTCCCAGTTCTTGACATGTTCCTCTAAGGAAATGATCTTAAAAAGAGAAAACCTTTACACACAAAAATGATAGGTCAAAAGCTGTTTTAAAAAAAAAGTCCATGCCCTTTAATCTAGTAATTTCACTTCCAGAAATCTTCTCTAAGGAAATAATAATAGAGTCACACAAAGACTGTGATGTGTACAGGTTGTTCATTGCAGTGTTTTAAGTAAAATTTTTTAGTCTAGCGTCAAACAAGAGAGGAATTGGCTAGGTAGGAAATAATAGTCAAAACATTAAACAACCAGTACAAATAAGGATTCTGAAGGCCCCTACTATGCCAGGTGTTAACCTTCTAGCTGCCAGACTGTGAAAAGTTTGGGGAGGGGTGCCCAGGGCAGCCTGGAAGGGAAGACAGGGCATTGTACCACTGGCTACCCTCCTACTTACTAGGCTAAAAATTCAAATTAGATTCAGAGGAGAATCATGCAGTCATTAAAAATGATTGTGGTTACATGTATATACATTGGTCAAGACTCACCAGATTATACACTTAAGATCTGTGGATTTTACCGTATGTAATTATATCACAATTTTTTAAATTATTGTGGAATAGAGTAGTGGTTAAAAGCCTGTATTCTGACCTCAAATGGATTTGGGTTGGACATACCAGCTCCACCAATTCCCTTTCTAAGCTTCAACTACCTATCTGTAACGTGAGGATAATGATAGTTTTTACATCATAATATTGTTGTGAGATTAAGTGAGATAATTAATGAAAAAAAATTAACACAATGCTCAACACTTAGTAACTGCTCAGTAAATGTTAGCAATAATTTGATAATATGAAAAAGTATATATGATGGGGCTTCCCTGGTGGCGCAGTGGTTAAGAATCCGCCTTCCAATGCAGGGGACACGGGTTCGAGCCCTGGTCTGGGAAGATCCCACATGCCATGGAGCAACTAAGCCCATGCGCCACAACTCCTGAGCCCGTGTGCCACAACTACTGAGCCCACGTTCCTAGAGCCCATGCGCCGCAACGAGAAGCCACCGCAATGAGAAGCTGGTGCACCACAACGAAGAGTAGCCCCCGCCCACCGCAACTAGAGAAAGCCCGGGCGAAACAACGAAGACCCAACGCAGCCAAAAATAAAAAAAATTTTAAAAAAAGTATATATGATATAATATATATCATAACACATATGACATACATATGTATCATATACATCATATACATAGACATATAATCATATACATACATATCATATGTATATCATATATACATATATACCCATGATATAATAAGAAATATAAAAACCAAATACAAAATTATATCTGCAATATGATTAAAGCCATATATATTTTTACATGTTTAACCTTTGCATTAAACAGAGACAGGGATGGAGTGATGTCACCAAAATGACGACATAGGACATTCCTGATTCCACCCCCTCACACAATAAGAACGACGAACAACTATTCATGGACAAGACACCGCTGTGAAAATCCTAGAACATGGAGGTGAGGCTGAAGCACACCCTGTACCACAGAGACCAAGACAGATCACATCAGGAGGGTAAGAGGAGCAACCACACGCTGACCACATTGCCCCTCCCCCAGGCTGGCGCAGCACCACGTGCAGAGGTCTCCCCTGAGCCTATGGTTCCTCTAGAGGCAAAAGAGAGCCCAGGCTGGACATCCAGCTTCCCCATTGTTGTGGCTCACTTCTTGGGAGTCCCACTCTTGTCTTGCCTCAGGGGGATCACAGGGGAATCTGTGGAGCTTGACCACTGGGAATCAGATTGTGATGGAGAAGGGAGGAGGGCTTATAGGAACCAGGATTTGGATTTTGGCAGACCAAGTTCCTACTAGCAGCACCTAAGTGGTAGTCTCAACTAGGAGCTTTACTCATCTGTAGACCCAAGACAGTGGTGCAGTCTGACCAGGGAACTCGGCAGGGTGCAAGTCTGCCTGATTTGGGACCTCAAACAAAAAGCTTTGTCAGCCCTGGAGCCTGGTCTGCCCCTCCACCCAGGCAAGGGAGGTAACTCATAGCCCTACCTACTGCTGAATACAGCCTCCAACCTGCTAGCCAGGAAACCTAACCAGAGCTCCTGGGAATCTCAGTAGCCCACCCTGCAGCCCCGATTACAGTGGCACTTGACTGGAGAACCCAGCCGGCTCTGAACCTGCAGAGCCAACTCAGTGACCATGTCTGTCCAGGGAGCTTAGCATGCAGGTCTGTCTGATTTGATCACCCAACAAAGAGCCCTGACAGCCCTGGGGCCTGTTCTGCAGCCCCAGCTGGCAGAGAAACTAATTTATAGCTCTGCTCAAAGCTGAATACAGCCCTTGGCCTGACCCGAACAAGAAACCTATCATCTCTAGTTGCAGAGCTATCTTGCAACTCTGGTTACAGCAACACTTGAGCAAAGAACCTGGTCAGTGGTCCTACCCATCTGTATAGCTATGATGGTGGCCCATCAGGCCAGAGAACTTTGACCCCTAAACAGTAGCCTTGCGGGACCTACCCCAACAGGGAAACTAACTTATAGCCCCACCCACTGCTGAATATAGCCTTCAGCCCATCCAACCAGGTAACCTAACCAGAGCACACAGGATGCAGTGTAGCCCATCCTACAACCCTCCTTCCAGTGGCATTTGAACAGAGAGCATATCCCATAGCTTTTCCTGTCGACAGAGCAAAACCAGTGCACCCATCTGCCTGGGAAGTCAGTGCACAGTCTTACCTAATTTATGTCCCCAAAACAAGCTATGCAGGCCTTGGGTCCATTATGTAAGACCTGAAATCATAAAACTCCTAGAAGAAAACAGAGGGAAAAAATCTATTTGAAATGGGTCTTGACAACGTTTTTTTTGATATGACACCAAAAGCAAAGGCAACAAAATAAAAAATAGACAAATAGGGCTACATCAAACTAAAAAGTTTCTACACAGCCAAAGAAACAATCAACAAAATGAAAATGCAACTTACAGAATGGGAGAAAATATTTCAAATCACACATCTGATAAGGGGTTAATATCCAAAGTATATAAATAACATACAACTCATTAGCAGGAAAACAAATAATCCAATTTAAAAATGGGCAAAGGGCCTGAATAGACATTCTCCCAAAGAAGATATTCAAATGGCCAAAGGTACATGAAAAGGGGCTCAACATCACTAACCATTAGGGAAATGCAAATCGAAACCACAATGAGGTATCACCTCACACCTATCAGAACGGCTATAATAAAAAAACATAAGAGGGACTTCCCTGGTGGTGCAGTGGTTAAGAATCTGCCTGTCAACGCAGGGAACACCAGTTCGATCCCTAGTCCGGGAAGATCCCACATGCTGCGGAGCAACTGAGCCCATGCGTCACAAATACTGAGCCTGTGCTCTAGAGCCCGTGAGCCACAACTACTGAGCCCGCATGCTGCAACTACTGAAGCCCGCACACCTAGAGCCCATGCTCCACAACAAGAGAAGCCACCGCAATGAGAAGCTCACGCACAGCAATGAAGAGCAGTCCCCGCTCACCGCAACTAGAGAAAGCCCACACATCTCAATGAAGACCCAACACAGCCAAAAAAAAAATGAAATAAATAAACAAATTAATTAAAAAATAAATTAAAAAAACAAGTAATAAATGATGTGTAATCTAATGAAAAAATATGAGATTTCTATCAATAAATTTCCTGTTAAAAAAAAACATAAGAGACAAATACTGGCAAGGATGTGGAGTAAAGGGAACACTTGTGCATTGTTGGTGGGATTGTAAACTGGTACAGCCACTATGGAAAACACTATGGAGGTCCCTCATACCATCTGATCCAGCAATTCCACTTCTGGGTATATAGCTGAAGAAAACAAAATCACTATGTTGAAGAGATATCTGCACCCCCATGTTCACTGCAGCATTATTTACAATATCTAAAAATGAAAATAACCTAAATGTCCATCAACAATGAATGAATAAAGAAATTGTGGTGTATATATATATGCAATGAATACTATTCAGCCATAAAAAAAAAAAAAAGAAAGTCCTGCCATTTGTAACAACATGAATGGGCCTAGAGGGCATCATGCTAAGTGAAAAAGTCAGACAGAGGAAGACAAATGCTGTATGATCTCACTTAAATGTGAAATCTAAAAAAACAAAACAACCAAGTTCAAGAAAAAGAGATCATATTTGTGGTTACCAGAGGCAAGAGGGTGGAGGTGGAGGAATTGAATGAAGGTGGTCAAAAGGTACAAACTTCCAGTTACAAGAAAAATGAGTACTAGGGATGAAATGCACAACATGATGATTGCTGTTAACACTGCTGTATGGTATATCTGAGAGCTGCTAAGAGAGTAGACCCTAAAAGTTCTCATCACAAGGAAAAAAATTTTTTTTCTTTTTTGTATCTATGTGAGGTGGTGGATGTTAACTAAACTTATTGTGCTAACCACATTGCAATACATGCGAGTCATTGTGCTATACACCTTAAATATATGCAGTGCTGTATGTCAGTTATATCCCAATAAAACTGAAAGAGAAAATAAAAACATTTAAAAAAAACAAAGTGAAAAATATGTCATGGGACTATGGGTGATTTATCTTTCCTTCTTCGTCAACTTTTCTGTACTTCCAAATTTTCTTTAATAAATATGACCTGCTTTGTGGAAGAAAAACATTTCTAATTTAAAATATGAGATAATTTCAAAATCCCATTGTTTGGGAATATGAATGCTTCAAAATGTAATGGTTTGTTAGCACTACCTGTCCTTAGGGTACTTGGAAAGGGATGAACTTTCAAAATGGGAGAGTCAAGGAGCCAGCTATAAGGAACCAGGGAATACAAAATCTAGGGAATGGGGCAGGCAGATGAAGCTGACACTGGACACAAGAATTCTGAATAAAAGATGAGTGTCTGAGTGAACGAGCAGAATTCTTAAGAAGCTCAACAAACCCCAAGCAGGATATATTCCAAGAAAACCATGCCTAGGTACATCATAATAAAACTGCTGATGACAAACACAAATAGAAAATCTTGAAAAGAATCCAGAAGAAAAAAAAAAGACACATAATCTTAAAAGGAAGAAGAATAAGACTAATGGCTGTTAAAAAGGAACGAAACTGGGTCATTTGTAGAGACGTGGATGAATCTAGAGACTGTCATACAAAGTGAAGTAAGTCAGAAAGAGAAAAACAAATATCGTTGATTAACGCATATATGTGGAACCTAGAAAAATGGTACGGATGAACTGGTTTGCAAGGCAGAAATAGAGACACAGATGTAGAGAACAATCATATGGACACCAAGGGGGGAAAGCGGCGGGAGGGTGGGGGTGGCAGGTGGCAGTGGGATGAATTGGGAGATTGGGATTGACATGTATACACTGATGTGTATAAAACAGATAACTAATAAGAACCTGCTGTATAAAAAATAAATAAATAAAATTTAATTTAAAAAAAAGACTAATGGCTGACTTTTTGTTATAAGTGGAAATGTACCCCTCCCCACAAATTTATATGTTAAAGTGCTAACCCCCAGTACCTCAGAATGCGATGGTCTTTAAAGAGGTAATTAAGTTAAAATGAGATCATTGGGGTGGGCCCTAATCCAAAATGACTGGTGTCCTTATAAGAAGAGGAGATTTGAACACAAACATTTACAGAGGAAAGACCATATGAAGGTACAGGGAGAAGACAGCCATCAGCAATCCAAAGAAAGAGGCCTCAGAAGAAACCAATCCTGCTGACATCTTTTTTTTTTTAATGTTTTAATTTTATTGGAGCAGAGTTGATTTACAATGTTGTGTTAGTTTCAGGTGTATGGCAAAGCGATTCACTTATACATATACATACATTCATTCTTTTGTAGATTCTTTACTCATATAGGTTATCACAAAATATTGAATAGCGTTCCCTGTGCTATACAGTAGGTCCTTAGTGGTAATCTATCTTATATATAGCAGTGTGTGTTCATACCAAGCTCCTGATTTATCCACCCACTATGTTTCCCCTTTGGTAACCGTAAGTTTGTTTTCAATATCTGTAAGTTTGTTTTGTAAATAAGTTCATTTGTACCTTTTTTAAATAATTAGAGTCCACATATGAGTGATATCATATATTTGTCTTTCTCTGATTTACTTCACTTAGTATGATAATCTCTAGGTCCATCCATGTTGCTGCAAATGGCATTATTTCATTATTTTTTATGGCTAAGTAATATTCCATTGTATATATGTACCACATCTTCCTTACCCATTCCTCTGTCAATGGATATTTAGGTTGCTTCCATGTCTTGTCTATTGTAAATAGCACTGTAATAAACATTGGGGTGCATGTATCCTTTTGGATTATGGTTTTCTATGGATGTATGCCAGGAGTGGGATTGCTGGATCATACAGTAGTTCTATTTTAAGTTTTTTAAGGAGCCTCCATGCTGTTCTCCATAGGGGATGTACCAATTTACATACCCACCAACAGTGTAGGAGGGTTCACTTTTCTCCACAACCTCCCCAGCATTTATTGTTTGTAGACTTTTTGATGATGGCCATTCTGACTGGTGTGAGGTGATACTTCACTGGAGTTTTGATTTGCATTTCTCTGATAATTAGTGATGTTGAGCATCTTTTCATATGTTTCTTGGCCATCTCTATGTCTTCTTTGGAGAAATGCCTATTTAGGTCTTCTGCCCATTTTTTGATTGGGTTGTTTGTTTTTTTGACATAGAGCTGCATGAGCTGTTTGTATATTTTGGAGATTAATCCCTTGTCGGTCACATCATTTGCAAATATTTTCCCCCATTTTGTGGAACCCTGCTGACATCTTGATCTTGGACTTCTTGCCTCCAGAACTGTGAGAAATAAATTTCTGTTGTTTAAAAGTTATTTTGTTATGGCAGCCCTACAAAACTAATACACTTTTTAACAGAAACAAGAGAAACCAGAAGACAAGGGAATGATATTTTTAAGGTGCTGACAGAAAATAACTGCCACCTAGAATTCTATAATCAGCAAAAATGTCCTTCAAAAATGAAAGTGAGAACTTTCGCTTCTGGACAAGATAGAGTAACAGGGACCATTTTACCTTCCCACCTGAAACAACCACTGCCCCCCCCATGGAAAAAACATATGTAATATTGGTTTTCAGGATCTTAAAATTCAGGCAACAAAAGACAAGAACCCTGAAAGCCCTATGATTGCCCCAACATGTTGCCTTGAGAGAATTTCCAGGCCATAGCACAGGGAGGGGGAACTCGGGTAGAGCCTATGCAGCTGGGGTTCATAGGATGGAATACCAGAGAGGAGACAGCTACACACAGAGAGAACATCAAAGATCTGAAGGAGGTTCCCTTCAAGTATTCAGCAGAGTACTGATTAGTGTGTCCAAATGAAGAAACTACCAGAGGCCATGAACTATCTGAAAGAATAAGAGTGAACTGTACCTGATGCTCACAGAGAACTGGAAACAGTACCTGTCCCCACTATCCAGACTGGAGAAACTAATAATCCACAGGGCAATGGGTACAGTTCTCAGGATAGTCTTGCCTCAACAGAGGCGAATAATTGCCAGACTCACCTAAGAAATCACAAAAGCAATACACAAAAGGATAAAACTTTTGCTAAGTAAACTTAATTGCATCTCAGAACACAACTCAATAATAATTATAGGAATACAAAAATATCCAGCACCCAACAATATAAAATTCACAATGGCTGGCATACAACCAAAGATTATAAGGCATGCAAAGAAACAGGAAAACAAGACCCATAATGATGAAACAATCAATAAACTGAAACAACCCAGAACTGACACAGATGCCAGAATTGGTAGAGAAAGGCATTAAGACAATTATTATAGCTGTATTTCATAGGTTCAAAAAGTTAAGTAGAGACCAAGATACTTATATTTTTAAAAATCTCAATTCTAACTTCTAGAGATGAAAACTACAATATCATAAATGAAAAATACACTGAATGGGATTAACAGCAGATTAGACACTGTGGAATAAAAGATCAGTGAACGTGAAGGCACAGCAATAGAAACTATCCGAAATGAAACACAGAGGAAAAAATAGCCACAAAAGAAAAGAATATCAGTGAGCTGTAGGCCAGCTTCAAATGGCCTAAGATTGGACTCCCTGAAAGATTCCTGAAGGAGATGAGAGAAAGAGGAAACAGAAAAATATTTGAAGAAATGATAGCAAAATTTTCCAAATTTAATGAAAATTATAAACCCACAGTTCTAAGAAATCAACCAACCAAACAAACAAACAAAAAATCTGAGCACAAGAAACATGTAGAAAACTACACCAAGGCACATTATAATCAAATTGCTCAGTACCAATGTTAAAGAGAAAATCTTAAATGCAGTCAAAGAAGGACATGTTACATACAAAGGAAAGACTAAGATAAGGATATGTCACATCAGAACCAATGTGAACAAGAAGACTATGGAACAACATCCTTAAAGAACTGACAGGAAAAAACAATCCATCTAGAATTCTATGCCCACAAAAATATCTCTCAAAAATAAAGTTACCATAAAGATATTTTCAGTTATACAAAAGCTGAAAGAATATTCACCCCACACCATTTTCCCCTATTATTAATATGAGAACATTTGGTTACAATTAATGAACCAATGTTGATACATTTTCATTAACTAAAATTCATACTTTATTCATATTTCCTTAGTTTTTACTTGATGTCCTTTTTCTGTTCCAGGATCCCATTCAGGGTACCACATTATATGGGTTGCCATATCACATTACATTTAGTCATCATGTCTCCTTAAGCTCCTCTTAGCTGGGACAGTTTCTCAGAGCTTTCTTGTTTTTGATGACCTTGACAGTTTTGAGGAGTACTGGTCTGATATTTTGTAGAATGCCTCTCTGTTGGAATTTGTTTGATGTTTTCCTCATGGCTATACTGGAATTACAGGCTCTGGAGAAGACGACCACAGAGGTGAAGTACTATTCTCATCACATCATATCAAGGGTAGGTACTGTCAACATGACTTATCACTGTTGATGTTGACCTTGATCACCTGGCTGAGTTAGTGATTGTCAGTTTTCGCCACTATAAAGTTACTCTTTTCCCCCTCTTTCCATACTGTCCTCTGAAAGAAAGTCACCATGCACAGCCCACACTTAAGGAGTAAGCAGTGATGCTCATTGAGGGTAGAGTATTTACATAAATGATTTGAAATTCTTCTACATGGGAGATTTGTCTCTTCTCCTAGTTGGGATTTTCCATATTTTGCTCAGAGCTTATCACTGTTATCAGCCAGAGGGTTATCCAGTACAAACTATTCCACCATTACCTGAACTAGACCTTCCCATATCTAACATTTGTTGGACATTTATGCACCATGCACTGTACTAAACATCTTTCATGTATTTAATTTCATTTAATCCTTGCAATAACCTTATGCAATAAATACTATTATTCTCATTTCATTGAGAAAGAAACTGAGACTCAGAGTTACTCTACTTGTGAACCCCATGGCATTCCTGGCTATGCCTTGCACACCATACCCTAAAAATTGGAGTGAATTTCCATAGATTGTTTGTCCACCCAGATTTTGTGCTGCTTGGTAGACCCTGCTCTGAATCCTCTCCTTCACACATTTCTCAGCCTATCTCTGAGGCTGTCTATCCTCCCTTCCCTGCTGGGCCTGGTTGTGTAGTAACTAGGCTGGCTCCTCAGCCTGCCCCAAAGCCTACCCCAGAATCCAGTTCCATGGCTTCCCATGGGTGCCTGAACTCTCAGGTGCAGAGCAGCCCCAGGGCATGAGGGGTCACAGCCTCACACCTCTGCTCACATGGAAAATGCCTTCCCGCCAAAGGATAAAAACAACTCCTCACACCTATGAAGACCTGAGCCATCTAGAAGACTGTTTCACACTCTGAACAAAATCCCCCACCCAGATGTTCAAAGGCGAGAGAGCAGGGAGGGAATTGAAGACTCAAAAGCCGCTATGGTTGGAAAAGAAACCTAACAAGACAACTTCTGGGCAGTTAACCCACCTGCACCCACAACAGCCCTTAGAGGAGGAATCATGGGTATCAGTAAGGCTCAGCCAATTTTAGAGAGTTCAACCACTCAATGCTCAAGGTTTTGCCCTTCCTCACCCCACCCTAAACCTCATCTTGGGCATCGCAATGGAGTAAAAACAGGATGCGGGGGCAGAATATCATTTGATATTCACAGAAGCCCTGGAAGGATGACAAGGGACTTATATTTTCACTTTACCATAGAAATGGAGGCTTAAAGATGTAAAGCGATTTGCCAAACTCAGTAGAGTTAGCAAGTTGTCTGACCCCATCTTGGCCTATTCACACAGATGGTTTGATGGAAAAGACTAGGACCAGTGTCATTACCAAAACATCAAGTTGAGGCACCTAGTAATAGTGGCCAATAAACAAAGATGTAGATGAAAACTGTTGGCCAAAAGAGTACTCTGCAAAGTTGGGGGTGACGCACAAGCCTGGAATGACTAGTGTTTATCAAGGAGGGTTCTCTGGAGACAGTGTCGAATATTCTGCAGAAGGAGGGAAGAGGAGGCAGGAAGAAGGCCAGATGGGTCCACACTCCCAGAACATTCATCTGACTGCCATCTCCTGGAGCACTATGCCTGGCATGGGGCCCCTGTGCAGAAACCACTTGGTGGCATCTACCCCGGAAACCCATTTGGATCAAGCACCGCAGGCAGCAGAACTGGAGCTGGAGTCCCAGGAGAGGAAACAATCAACCTCAGTGTTCTGCTCCCAGCCAGACAGGTCTCTGAGGGTTGCCAGCACTTGGCCTACTGCCTAGCACACAGTGGGGCCATATTAAAAGTTGGTTGACTTGAGTGCTCCTGGAAGAGACTGAAGTACAGAGAGGTGAAGTCATTCTCCCAAGATCACACAGCAGTAAGTAGTAGAAATGAGATTCAATGCAGGTCAACAGGCTATTCAGCATTCAAGCCCTCACGCTTTCCCCTCCACCCTATAGTCTCTTGCCTCAAGGGCCAGAAGAATGTCACTTTCTTGTCTTCATCTCTGTAACTCCTGACACAATGTCTGCCACACAGTAAGGTCTTCTGAATTTTTTGTTGATCAAAGATTAGAGGTCTGCCCTTAACACTGAGCTCAGGGGGTTTCCTTGCTAAACCACATGGCACACTGGGCAGGAAGTGAGAGGATGAGGCCTGAGGGAGGAACGGGGAGGAAGGGTCCTAGGATACCAGGCAGGGGCCATGAGTTAGGATTGGGCTAAAGGATGGGGAGAAGGCACAACAGATTGACCCCTACACACAGTGCCTGAAACCCACACCCCTCTCCCCATGGGCCCCTCCCCAAGCCCTGCACATCCTGCTGGTGCTGGTCATGCCCTGGTCCTGCCATCTGTTCCCTCTGCCTGCAACACTCTTCCCTCCCCTCTTAACCTGGTGACCCCAACTCGTCCCTCAGATTTCAACTCAAGCAGCACCTCCTCATAGAAGTTCTCTTGGGCCTTTCTCACCAGGTCAGGTCCCAATTATGGACTCTCATGGCACTTACCACAGTTGCAATTTTGCATATTATTTGGATGATTATTTGATCAACGCCCATCTCCACTTCTAAACCCTAAGGCTCCGAGAAGGCTCTGCTTCGCTCACCATGTCTTCCCAGTGTCCTGCAGTGTCCGGTGTTGAGTAAATGCTCAATAAATATATGTTGAATCAAGGTAGGATTGAATGAATACAGAAATGAATGTTGAAACTGGTCACTGTGGTAAGATGAAAATGGCTCTCCAGAAGCTATCCATGTCCTAATCCCTGGAACCTATGAATGGTTCCTCCTATGGAAACAGGGTCTTTGCAGATGTGATTAAATTAAGGATCATCAAAATGAGTCCTACATGGACTTCCCTGGCGGTCCAGTGGTTAAGACTATGTGCTTCCACTGCAGGGGGCACAGGTTCAATCCCTGGTCAGGGAACTAAGATCCCACATGCTGCACGGTACAGCCAAAAAATAAAATAAAATATAAAATAAAATAAAATGATAAGATAAAATAAAATAAAATAAAAATAAAACTATTCCTTTAAAAACAAATGAGTCCTACATGTAATCACATTCAGGCTCCTGAGAAATTCTTGTAATTAAAGAGACAGGGAGATTTGACACATACACCTCACTCTGGCTGCCTTGGGTTCTGGGTCTCTCACAGGGGGACACGGTTGTACCCAAACACCTGCCAACAGGCCTCAACCTAGTTCTTTGCCTGGCAACCTCCCAACTGACCTACAGCTGGAATGTCCCATCTGCTTCTTTTTGTCTGTGGCTGGTGGGAGTAGGGGTGAAAAGGAAAGTGGTGATGTAGGGTCAGACAGGCCTGGACTGGACCATTTGCTGAGTAACCTTGGGAAAATCATATAACCTCTCAGTTTCCTCCTCTGTAAAATGAGAAAAGAATACCTCAAATAGGATCAGATGAAGTAATAACAGCGCATTAGCCAGCATAAAAATAAACGCTAGGTTTCCTTTTCCCCTCACTTTCAAACTAAGCATCTTCCAAGGCAAACACAGTCTCTTTTTCATTTTTGTCCCCCCGTGCTAATCACAGTGGCTGACACAGAGCAAGTACTCAGTGAATATTAGCAGATTCAAGCTGTTGACCCAAGAGGGAGAAGGGCCGTGAGGAAGATGTGGCAATAATGGACTTTGTTATCAAAGTGGGACCTCAGAGGAGCTGAGTTACTGACTTATGCTTTAGTATGTAATGACCAGAGTTGGTGTGGGGAGGAAAGTTAAATGGAGAGGGGGAAAGAATTGAGTCCAGAGCTCAAGAACACATGTAATGGAAAGAGGTTCCTAGTCCAGGAGCCAGAAGAAGTACCTCATTATATGGTTGCAAAGGGAGCATCTCCTGAGAACAATGGATGGGCAAGTATCCAGTACTCACATGGAAACCCTCCTGTTAATTTATAAATGTGGACACAAGTAGTGACCACTTACAAAAATTTCATGAACCTCAGAGCATTTATTCACTTCAGCTTTCTGAAATTAGGTTTAGAATTTCCACAATTGGTAACATTAAACATGAGTCACCTATTTGGTGCTTCATACCATACATCAAAGTGTTGATAAATGGTATATATTTCTGAACATTTATTACTTAATCAAAGAATTTTTATGTGTTAAAAAAATGTGTTTACCAAACCAAAGTTCCAAGAAGTATAAAAAATAACCTCACCATATTCAAGAACTCTAAAAAGCTGCAGAAGAAATGCTCATTTTTCTCTCATGGGTCCTGAGAATTTTCCACTTGGGTTCCTTTGGTGTCCTGGGAGGAGGGGCTGAGGGAGGAGAGAAGGGCAGGTTAGTGCAGGCAGAAAGGAGGGGCTACCGGCCACCAGAAGGACCAGCAGGACTTCCCGTTATCAGTCACCCAACTGCTGGCTTGTGAAAAAGAGTTTGGAACAAGGTGAGAAGGACAACTCACTTGTTCTTATGTCCCAAAAGGTCAGATGGCCACAGAATGAATCTGGGGGTGAGGTGTGAACTTGTCTAGCTAACTGAGCTCCTCCTCTCTGACTTTCATTTTCCTATAAATTATAAGAACTTGAACTGCACCCTCGGACTGTAGAACTTCCCTCTTCCATGCTCCCCTCCCACGCACCCATCCACTGGGAACATGTGCACACTTTCTACGCACCATGCCCAGCTGACCTCCAATTATCATTTCTTGTACTTGTCATTAATTCTGTGAAAGAGGAAAGGCCTTATTTACAGTATGTCCTGGGGAAAGTGCTGGAAGAGAAGCAGGGGTACAGATGAATTGTCCTCCACGTACAGATTCCAGGATTCCAAGGGGCAGCAAGATCTCTTGGAGCCATGAGGGGACGGGGAGAACAGGCTTGGGGTTACGACCTGGCCAAGATCTGCTTGGCCTGGCAGTGACCAGAAAGGAGACCCAATCCATAAGAAAAATACCAGCAGTACTAATACCCTACATGTGTATTACACCTTAGAATTTACAAGACACCTTACATCTAAGCTGGTCCTTAGATGTTATTTATTACAGGTTTAAATCCCCTGAAAGTACATGCTCCTGATCAGGCCAGCGTATGACTAATTTTTGTATCCCACAGGACCTAGTCAAGGGTACTTAACAAACGTTTGCTTACATTAATCCTCTCGACAACCCCAATAGGCTATAAGAAGAGGTATCATCTTTATATTAGAGGTACGAAACCTGAGACCTGGGGAATTTGTGACCTGCCCAAAGTCACAGATGACAACTGACAAACTGGGGCTTAAAGCCCGGTTTTAGGTCTTCCCACCCAGCACTCCTACTGCTACCAGAGGTACAGTGGAATGGATACCTTTAAATTCTTGAAACTGAAAAACTGTAATTCGAGGGTTACAAGCAATTTCTATATCACAGAGTAGTAATTAGGGTTTGTCTTTAGGTGGGAGCCTCCCTCTGTCCTGGGTGAACCTTCTTAGTCATGTCAATAGAAAGTAAGTATATGCCCATAGTTTTGGGCAAAAGCCCAGACGTCAGTAGTGGACCCAAGACAGGTCCCTCAGACCGAGGTCTAGAGGTTTTGTTTGGCAATGTCAACTGAGTATCTCCTTAGCAGATCCATGGCCCGGAGAAGTTAGAAAAATAGGCTGAATTTAGGCTTTCCCTCCCACACCTGAACATCACTGTTCTTTGTCGTGGTTCTGCTCATAGAAGACCAGGGGCCCAGACACGCACAGGAGATGCAGGTAAACCTGAGCTCTTCCCCTCCGTGGAGGAATGGCTGTGCAGGGCCCTGGATTGTGCTTGACATGCCACTGTCTGGGCCATACAGATGCTGTCCCACTTGTGCTGTTATCTGAGGCTAAGGCAGACTTAAGGAAATATGCCAGCAACTAGCCCTTTGTGGGCCATTGGAGCCACACTATACATTGGGGTGGGGCTAGGAATTTCCCTTGAAGGATATTGATGCTCTTCCTGTGAATCATCTTAAAGCGAGAAATAAGAAGAAGAAGTAGTGGGCTTTGAGCAGGGAACGGAAGGCCTCTCCCCTCTCTGGGGGCAAGGAAGTTGTTCAGAGAGGCCTGGAGATTTCCAAAGGTGGGAAGCTAACTGGTTCCTTCCTGCCACAATGACTTCCAGGAGCTTAAGGTAAGTTTTCAGAACGGGACCGAACTGGTGGCAGCTCCGAGTGGCTACTTCTTAATAGAGTTGAAAACTATCTCTTTGGTACTTCTGCTATTTGCAAGCCTCCAACAGCAAGTCAAAATGTGATAGGCCCTGTGTCCACACTTGAAGTGAGCAGCTGCAGCCCAGCACCATGAGACCCTAGGAGGTGAGGTGTGAGACTGCCAGGAGAGCCCTGGGCATGGGAGACTTCCCTGGAGAACCACACAAGTTCTCTGGAAATGGAAACCCAAGAGCAGATGAACTTCCTCCCTTCATAGGATAGGAGCTCAGACTGCTGTTAAGTTTAGAATTAAAGGGAAATGACACCCCTAAAAACTGGAGAAGTCAAAGTCATCTGGACTACAGAAGGAAAACACAGCTGTTTCTTGAAGGGAATGGGATATTTTTGTCAGCGTTCTTAATCTCTCGTACCCAGGTTCATGAGAGCAATGGCAATGGACTAGGTGCTCACCCTTCCTGATAAGATGATTGGAGGCAAGGAGGAGTCCAAGTGTGGGCAAAGGCCCCAGTTGTCCTGGGGTGGGGTGGGGTTCAGCACAACATACACCCTGGAGAAGGGACAAGTGAATGCAGACAAGGGGAAAGGGCACTGGTTCCCTCTAGTTAGTATGAGGCCTTTCTGCTGAATATTTCTACTAGCCACACCCCCTCTTATTTGGGAAGCCTTTATCAGTTGTCAGAACACTTCTGTATCTGGCCTTGCAACAGCCCAGGAAGGTTACAATTCTTCCAATCCTGTCATTAGCTAATAGAGGTAAAGGGACTGGTGCAAGGGCACACACCTGGCAGTGGCCAAGCTAGGGCGAGAAATAGGTCTCCTGTTTCTGAGGCCCACAGGCTGCTCCCAGCAGCCTTGTGGATCTTGACCACTGGCCAAGAATGATATCCCGAGTAGACTGCAGGCTTGAGATGGCCCTTGGCCCCAGCTCTGCTGATTCAAGAGAATTAGCAGGGGAGGTCCCTCACCTGGGAGACCAGTATTTCTTCCTCTTTTCTCTTTGCTAGGGGGCACAAAACATGACAGGTGATTCACATGGTCTTCATAGTTCCACAAGCTTATTTGTTGGGGCCTGTCAGGCAAAAAGTTGAACTTCAATCAGATCAGGGTTTTGATTCTGCTACTAACTAGCTGAGTCACCTTAGCTAGTTACCTCTGTACTCTGGGTTTCCTCTTCTATTTAAAATGCAAATCTGCCATGTCTCTCTCCTGCCCAAAACCCTTTAGGGAGGCCTATCACCCACCCAACTAAAATTCAAGCAACTCTCCATTCAAGTCTGAGCCACCATCTGAACAGAAGAGAGAGGGACATTCGGAAGGGGGTTCTGTTCCTGCTGAGCTCTTTTATTCTCATCCAGGAGAGAGCCAGGCAGACGGTGAATGGATGTGGATGTTAATTAGGTTCTGTAACCAACAGCAAGAAGGCTCCTCCTGGGGCTGGGCTGGCCCTTGATGGCCTCTTCCCCTCACATCTGTCATTCGCCTTGACCCAGTGACTACCAAGTATCCCCAGGCAGCTTCCTTTTCTCTGATTTCTTCTCGGGGTTGGTTCCATTGAGGTCTCTCTCCCTGTTATGTTTAGCTCTGACATGGTGATCACAAGGCCTGGAACTTCCCTAATCACCAGTCCAGGGACAGAAACTGCAAGCCGTGTCTGTTACCACACTTGAGCTGGACTTCCTACCGTTCAGATGCCCACCCTACCCCACAGTGGTGCCCATTCAGAAGCATCAACCTGAAGACCAAGATGAAGTAGAGCGAAAATGGGACAATGGAACCATCCAAAGCCCAAAACTTGTCCTAAAATTTTCCCAGTGTGGCCATGGGGGCAAGGCTCTGCCCACATGTTCTCTGGGGCTCCTCACCTTCCCTCTTCCCACCATACTCAGCCCTGAGCTGTTCCTCCTCCCCCACCCTCACCCTCCTCTCTTTCTCTCTCTCAGCTTAGTAGACACTTGTCTTTTCCAAGAACTCTTCCAAGATTGGGAAGGGCATTTTTTATATGGTGGCAAAAGCATGAGCTCTGGAGTCAAACAGACCTGGACTGTAATCTTAGCTCTGCCACTAAGTGGCTGAGTGATGCAAACAAGTGATGTTGTCCCTGACCTCACTTCCCCGTCTGTAAGACATTAATAATTATGTCAATCTAGCGGGGTAGTAATAAGGATTAAATGAGACAATGTTTGCACATTAATCAGGGTAGTTAACATTAGCTGCTATAACAAAAATTCCAAAATCTCAGTGGCTACATACAAGAAGAGTGTGCTCCACACTCAAGTCACAGGCTGATGTAGATTGGGTGTCTCTCCTGCATAGCTCCCCTCCAAGAGGTGATTCAGGGACCCAAGCTCCTTCCATCCCCTTGGAGTCCTCCACTAGGCCCCCTCCACTGGCTGACAGAATAGCAAAGACACAGTTAGAGGCCAGGCCGGGAAGTGGCACCCATCAATTCAACTTTACATTGGTTAAAACCCAGTCACATATTCCATCTAATTGCAAAGCAAGCTAGGAAATGTAGCTGTCATGTGTGCCCAGGAAGAGGAAATGGAATTGCTAACCATCTAGCCAGTCTCTGATACAACATATTAAGTATTTAGCAGAATGACTGATACGTAGTAAGAGCTCAATAAACAAAAGTTACTATTATAATTACTTTCTATTATCTGTCCCAATACTGGTATGAATACCAGAAATCACTGAACCTTAGGTGGACTTTTCACAACACTGAGATTGAATAACTGGATACAAACCATAATAAACACTGAATTTCTTAAAAGAAAAAGGTACAGTAATCATATGTCTGACATAACTCCTGTTCTAGGTGCTTTCTTTGAGGCACCAGGATACACTGGAATAGTCTACATTCAAATGCTGACTCTGCCCTGAGCAAAACATTAACCTATGTCAGTCACAGTGGTTTCCTCTTCTTAAAATAGGAATGCTAATTTACTCACTTTACAGGATTCTTCAAAAAATGCCATATTCCCTCATATCTAAGCATATACTTCCCTCTGTCTGGAACACCCTCCTTCTCCCCTCTTCACCCAGCTACCTCCTACTGATTTCTCAGGTCTCAGCTTAGATGTCACCTCCTCCAGGAAACGTTCCTTATCCTTGACCCCAGTTGTGGTAGAGTGTCTGTTTCCTGTGTCCCCATGTGAGCCTGTATTTCCCTTCCCAAAGCACTTACCACAGCATATTAAAAATCTCTGTTCACTTTCTCTCTCTAGCTGAGTGTTCATTTCTTGTGGAAAGGGACCTTGTTTTCATCACCATTTTTTCCTCAGCCTCAACAATGTGCAGGCACATAATATCCCCAGGTTCATAATGATATGCATTAAATGTATGTCATATGAATGAATTAAGAAATCCTGATCCTTCTTCAAAATGGTGAGGGGGTATAGACTTGTAAACTCTTACAACTCAACACAAAAGTAAAAGTAAAGACAAGTTCAGAAAGACACCGCGCAGTGTACTCCTGCTTGTAAAGGTCAACGGGAACTAAGAAGTCATTTCAGACAGTAGCCACACCCTTGGGTCATGCCTGGGTACTTCTCAGCAATTGGCTAACTTCTAATCTCTCAGTTGAGCAACAGAGGGTGCAAAAAATATCCTCACACATTAAAAACCCTGGGACTCTTCCTCCAGGCTGATGTAAGAGTGTGGCAACAAGAGCTGCCCACTTAGGGTGGCCCTGACTGACCATGTGTCCTGCTGGGCTTGCATATACCACTCTTCACTATCCATGTGGCCAGTGCATCCCTGACCTTCACCGACCACCATCAAAAAATGAGGTCTTGGGCTTCCCTGGTGGCGCAGTGGTTAAGAATCCGCCTGCCAATGCAGGGGACATGGGTTTGAGCCCTGGTCCGGGAAGATCCCACATGCCGCGGAGCAACTAAGCCCGTGTGCCACAACTACTGAGCCTGCGCTCTAGAGCCCGCGAGCCACAAGTACTGAAGCCCACGTGCCTAGAGCCCGTGCTCTGCAACAAGAGAAGCCACCGCAATGAGAAGCCCACACACCGCAACAAAGAGTAGCCCCCGCTCGCTGCAACTAGAGAAAGCCCACGCGCAGCGACGAAAACCCAACGCAGCCAAAAATAAATAAATAATTTTTTTTTAAAAAATGAGGTCTTTCTAGTCCCAAGGTAGATCTTCAGATACAGGATGGGACTTCCATCCCACCCCCCGCCCCCCATACACACACATAGTCTGAAGCACATGCCACCACCCAACAACAGTGAAGTGGACAGTTTGTCTCCCATGCCCAGATACCTTCCGTGCACCTGGAGTGAAGTGTCAGATGAGCCAATTGACAGAGGTATGAGTGACTGATGACATTTACCCAGTTCTCCCGGAGCACTATTACCCAGCAGGAAAAAAAAAAAAATGTGGTGCTCCAAGAACAATTGTGCTTCAAGGACAAAGGACGATCCTGCCTGAAGAAGTGTCAGCGTTACACCCCCTACCGGACTCTTAATCGCCCTCCCCACCATGTTGCAATGGTTAGGAAATTTCTGAGCCCACCTGGGCAACGGGACCTGTCCCAAATAAGGGAAGGCATAGGCCCTGTCCCACTCCCACCCTATAGAAGGAAGGTATATGTGCCTCGACCAATCAGTAAACGAAATTTTCACCTCGGGCCATTCGTTTGTTTTCTGGCTATAAAAACTGATCAATAGCACATGTTCCGGCTCGACTCTCCCAGACTACTAGGAAGTCGACCCGCTGTTCTGGCAGCGACCCTTCCCGCTAATAAATTCTATATTTTTACATTCTGCCTTGTGTCTGGAAATTCTTTTCGAACCCCCGTTCGGACCACGACAAAAAAAACTCTGAACATGAAGATTTCAGGCAGGAGAGGGAAACCAAAAAAGGCTGGAAGACGTCGTCGGCACCCCTTCCAAAATATTAAGCAGGTAGAGGACTGCCTATTTTACTGTTGGTTTAGCTCAGGCCTACATCAAGGTACTTGGCAGCTCCAAGGCTCCCACACGTGTCCTCTCACACATCCCCTGAGCACCTGGGGCAATGTCCTTCCCAACTCCGAGCAGCTGCGGATCCCAGCCCTACTCTTCCGTAAAATTGGCTCTGACGCCCTCACCCCACCTTCCGCACCCACAGGGACAAGGCTGTCCCTCGCCACCTGCACCGCAACACACACACACACACACACACACACACACACACACACACACACACACACACATACACATACACACACCCTCCAGGCTACCCAGACTGCTTTCACCCTATTACACCGGGGGCCCCGGGAGGCGAGGAGGGTGAGAGTTGCCCAGAGCCCGGCCCCCGCCCCGGGACAGCATGCACAAGCCCTGCCGCAGCTTTCCTCTCCACCTGCCTGGGCTGACCATGCTCCGCAGCGGTTCTGGCTCCCTGACGCCGCGGCTCGGGGGCGGGGCGTCTCGAGGCTCCGCCCTTCTGACGTCAGCCTAGCGGGGCGCGGCCTGGCAGGCGGCCGGAGGTTTCAGTCGCAGTCCCGCAGAGCGGCGACTGGAGGCAAGCATCCCGGCTCCGGAGGATGCGGCTGGACCAGGATGCTGCCGCGCCTGATACCGCAGCTTGCGGCCCTCCTCAGCCTGCTCCTCGGCTCTCGCGCGCACGGTAAGGATCGGGGTCTAGCCCTGCCCTCTCCGCGCCCGCCCCGCTCCCTCTCCTACCGGTCGTCACTCCTACATTAAAGTTCTGAGTCCCACGGAGAATCCCGTCTGGTTGGCCCTCTACGGAGAGGGGCGCCCATTATCTCCCCGCTCCCCGAATCTCCCTCATTCCGGCAAGCCTGGGTCTCAGGCTCACCCGTTGTGGGCGTGGAAGAGACTGAGATTGACTGGGGGAGTGGGGAAGTATGGATAGAGAAGTTAAATGACCCCCCCACACACAAGTCACCGTCCACCCGCCTCCCTGTGAGTCATAAATTTACCCCTGGCTTTTTTGTTGTTCTAGTTCAAATGAAGGGACTGCTGGTCCCTCTGGGGAATTACTTTGATCTCACTCTGACTCTACCTTCCCTTAGCTCTCCGATTAATCTATTTCTGCCCCATGCCATGTCACCCTATCTCAGCTCTTTTCCCCCACTATTACCTGTCACCCCCATCGGATCATCCCTTCTCCTTCTTTAGCCCCCAATGCTCTCCCACTGCCACCTGCCTCCCTCCTCCCTACTGCTACTCCTTAGCTCTCCTAACCCAGCCAGAAATCCTGGAAAGTTTCTGCAATTGAAAAGACTAAATCCTGAAGGGAGAAAATGAAAGGGCCAGGAGCCGGAGGGACCAGGATCGGAGGCAGGGAGAGCAGGGAGTGAAACTGCTTCTACATGACGCCAGAATACGAAGTAAAACATGCAGTCACCATTCACATGATAGAGAGCTGAGCTGGGGATGTGCAGCCCAAACACCACAATGACCCACTGTGTTTTTCACTTTCCGTATACTGTTTTGAAATCGAGACACAGTCTTGAGGATCAAAGACAGTATAAGAAAGAAAGCAAGGGACCGGGACAGATGTGCTTTCTAAGTGAGAATGACAGTCAGAAAATAGAAGCATTATTAGAGAGATGATGAGAAGTTGGAGAACAAGGGAAGCCTGGGAGTCGCTCTCAGATGGAGAGACATTTAGGGATCGAGGAGGAGAGAAGAGGAACTGAATGTGGGTATTGGCCGTGTACTTCATTGCACTTGATCGGCAAGACTCTTAAAGTAGGTGTATTTATCACATTCTTACAAATGAGAGAACAAGTTCAGCGAGGTTAAATGATTTGTCTGAGTCACACTACCAAGTGCTAGTTTGAGGCTCTTGAAGTTAGAGTTTCCCATGGTGAAAGGTGTGGGTGGCTGTGAGGGGAAGACGGGAGGTGGAGAGAGGCACTGGTACTTAGTATATCACCTTGGAGCCAAGGGTGCCAGCTCTTTGTGGAAACGTCCTCAGCCCAGTTAGACCCAGGACTGCCTGTCCTACTCAGCCTAAGGCTGGGCATCTGGCTGCAGTAAAGCCCTCCTAGAAGTGGGGGGATGGGACAAGCACTCAGCTTGGGGTTCTGTGAAGAGAAACAGGTAGATGCCAACTAGCAGGATATCTGTGTACCCAAAGAACTCCAGAGGGGGGGGCCCTTGGGCTAGAGCCAGGGCTGGGGCCAGGGTGGGGACCAGGTGTGGGGATGGGGAGCAGGCCTTGGGATGGGGCTGGAGCAGGGACAGGGATTGGGCAGAGCCAGGGACCAGCTCATCTGAGAGCTCATTGTGGGCACATCTTAGCCCTCAGCCCCTGCCTTCTTGCCTGGGATGCATCACACCCACCGTGGCTCTTCTCAACCAGCACTTCTGCTTCTGATCACATACAGCACAGGACAGGGATTTAAGGACACTATACTAGCTCTGGGATCAGACACATCTGGATTCAAAGGCCCACTCTACCGCTTACTACCCCCATTGACCTCGGGCAAGTCACTTAACCTCTCTGAACCTTCATTTCTTCTCTGGTAAAATTGGGGTAATAAATGCCCACCTTGTAGGATTACTGTGATAATTAAATGAGACAATGCATGTAAAGTACTTAGCTAAGTACTCAGCTCAAGGTAAAGTGCTCAGTAAATGGGAGCTGTTAGAATGCCTGCCACCATCACCACCATCATCTCCTCCCTGGCGGGGAGGTGGAGGGGGCCTCTGCTAGCTCTGGTACTGACACTGTTCTCCCTGTGGACAGAACTGCCCAGACCTTCATCTGCGTGGTTTGAAGCAGAATTTTTCTACCACGTCCTCCACTGGACTCCCATCCCGAATCAGTCTGAAAGTACCTACTATGAAGTGGAGCTCCTGCGGTAAGCAAAAGGGAGGATGGAGAGAGGAGGGAGGTGAGTGAGGGAGTGGGTGAGTCCATCCCCTTCTACCCACCCTGGCATGGGAAGATACCTGCCTTGTTACTGAAATGACACCAGGAAGGACCCTGGCACATATCCATCAGATGACAAGTACTGATCAAGTCTCATATGGGCAGAGTAACGTGCTGGAAGCTCTGGGTGAGAAAACCAAGGTATTGCCTTTACCCTCAAGATTTTTCCATCTTATTGGAAAAACAGGAAAAGCATGCATAAGCCAGTTGGAGAACAAGGAAGCCCTAAGGACTACAGATGTAGTTGGGAGAAGGGAGGAACTGGGCTGTGTTGCAGGGAGTGGCAAGTCTTCCTGGAGGAGCTGGCGTTTGAGCTACTCCTATTCCAATCTAAGAGTCTTCTAGAGCACAGAGAAATTGGTACAGAGTCCCAGAACCAAGGGAGATCCCCTTGCAACTAGACGCCCCAGACTAAAGGGAATACCCTGAGGGCTATACCATCATGAGAGCTCTCCCCTGGCCTCTTGCTTCCCTCCTAAAGGAGTCAGGTTTGAGCACAAGTTCCTCTCCCAATGCCTACCCCGCTATCTCCCCAGGTATGGAGTAGAGCCCATCTACTGGAACCCCATCCGCAACTGTAGCCAGACCCTGGTGCTGTCCTGTGATCTCACCATGCAGACCCTGGACCTGTATCATAGCAATGGTTACCGAGCCAGAGTCCGGGCAGTGGACGGAGGCCAGCACTCAAACTGGACCTCTCCCAACACCCGCTTCTCTGTGGATGAAGGTGCTTTTCCTCCCCGGGGCCTAGAACATGGCTTTCAGGGTCCTTTCCAGCCAGAAGCTCTAGTCTAGAACTTTTCTCTCCGTTCCCATAGCTCGCCACATCTGCCTGGCTTCCTGGCTGGGGATTTAGTTGCCCAAACAAGCCTGAGTCAGGACTTTGGAGAAGGTTTAGATGAAAATAGCCAAGTTATTCAAGATTTAAAAGGGAACTGGAGTTGTTTATCCTACAGAAGAGAAGTCTTGGGGTGAGTTGGGGCAGCTGAGTCACGAGGGCCAGGTTGGTGTACTTGTAGGGTTCTGGGAGAGGAAGCAAATCCGTAAGAACTCAGCACAGGGCAGCAAGCTGGAGGCAGAATTTCGATCAGGTCCTCCTCCCTTTAAGAATGAATTCCTCGGGGTCAGGGTGTGAGGCTTTGAAGCAGGGAGGTGCTATTGAAGCAAAGTTGGGAGTTTCTCTCTGCAGAGAGAAGAGAAAAGAATAAGCCCCAAATGCGATGGGATTCTTTCCTTCTGCAGATTGGGACTGACTGTGCTCTATGTGTGTGGCAAGGCTGCTCTGCAGAATTCAGAATGCTGCTCTTGGAGGTCATTGTCTCCCAAAAGCTGGCTGCAGAAACGTCACCGTGTGTGTGTTTAAAATAGACGTTTCCAGGACCCAGCTTCCAAAATTCAGATTCACTGTGTCTTGAGTGGGTCTGGGCATCTGCGTTTTTCACATGCTCCCCAGGAAATCCTTATGTTCTGCCAGGTTGAGAAACCTGTAGCCCAGGTTTTAGGATGGGTAAAGCTTGACCCTGGAGGCCAGGTATGGATGGGGTGCCCAGGCCCTCCCCAGCCTGCAGGCCTCATGGTTTTGTCTCCCGACTCAGTGACTCTGACAGTTGCCGGCGTGAAGCTAGAGATGCGCAATGGCATCATTCTTGGGGTGATCCAGCTCCCCAGGCCCAAGATGGCCCCTGCAGGCGACACATATGAAAGCATCTTCCACAACTTCCGGGAGTACGAGGTTGAGGTTCGCAAGGTACCAGGACGATATAAGGTATGGGATTCCCCAAGGCCAGGCTTCCCTGTCACCTGGGCCGGAAGTGCCTTTTGTGTACCCCTGGGGAACTTTGCCAGCAGAGTTGAGAGAGCTTGTGGGGCAAGTGGGGGGAGCTGAGATGGCCACAGCCCTCAAACCTGTGCTTCTGCCAGGTGGCAGGGAAGACAGTGCCCGCTAGGTGTCAGGCAGCTCAGGAGACGTTATAACTATCGCTTCCAACCCCCTTGCAGGTGGGGATTTTATTCCATGTTATAGGTGGGGAAATGAGGCTCTCAGAGGCTATGAAAATGCCCAAGCACACTCGCATAAGTGGGGGATCTGGAATCTGCAAAATCCATCCTCTTTCCTTTCAACCGCAGTTGATTCTAGCCCCTTCTGGGATGGTCCTCAGTATCTATAAAATACTTCCTTTTCGCTTTTTTTTTTTTAACATCTTTATTGGAGTATAATTGCTTTACAATGGTGTGTTAGTTTCTGCTGTATAACAAAGTGAATCAGCTATATGTATACATATATCCCCATAACCCCTCTCTCTTGCGTCTCCCTCCCACCCTCCCTATCCCACCCCTCTAGGTGGTCACAAAGCACCGAGCTGATCTCCCTGTGCTATGCGGCTGCTTCCCGCTAGCTACCTATTTTACATTTGGTAGTGCTTATATGTCAATGCCACTCTCTTACTTCGTCCTAGCTTACCCTTCCCCCTCCCCGTGTCCTCAAGTCCATTCTCTACGTCTGCATCTTTATTCCTGTCCTGCCCCTAGGTTCTTCAGAACCATTTTTTTTTTTAGATTCCATGTATATGTGTTAGCACACAGTATTTGTTTTTCTCTTTCTGACTTACTTCACTCTGTATGACAGACTCTAGGTCCATCCACCTCACTACAAATAACTCAATTTCGTTTCTTTTTATGGCTGAGTAATATCCCATTGTATATATGTGCCACATCTTCTTTATCCATTCATCTGTCGACGGACACTTAGGTTGCTTCCATGTCCTGGCTATTGTAAATAGAGCTGCAATGAACATTGTGGTACATGACTCTTTTTGAATTATGGTTTTCTCAGAGTATATGCCCAGTAGTGGGATTGCTGGGTTGTATGGTAGTTCTATTTCTAGTTTTTTAAGGAACCTCCATACTGTTCTCCATAGTGGCTGTATCAACTTACATTCCCACCAACAGTGCAAAAGGGTTCCCTTTTCTCCACACCCCCTCCAGCATTTATTGTTTGTAGATTTTTTTGATGATGGCCATTCTGACCGGTGTGAGGTGATACCTCATTGTGGTTTTAGTTTGCACTTCTCTAATGATTAGTGATGTTGAGCATCCTTTCATGTGTTTGTTGGCCATCTGTATATGTTCTTTGGAGAAATGTCTATTTAGGTCTTCTGCCCATTTTTGGATTGGATTGTTTGTTTTTTTGCTACTGAGCTGCATGAGCTGCTTGTATATTTTGGAGATTAATCCTTTGTCAGTTGCTTCATTTGCAAATATTTTCTCCCATTCTGAGGGTTGTCTTTTCGCCTTGTTTATGGCTTCCTTTGCTCCTTTTCGCTTTTAATACAAACGAAATCATGGTAATCACAGAGATCTTGGGCTGCCTCGATAATGCAGGGTTTTTTATCTTAGAAAAAGAACACTGAAGGGGGTTGGCCTTCAGGGCTTTAGAGCATCTCTAAAGGCCCCTCCAGCTCTCAGCTTCCATGTGGCATGGAACAAGGATATCGTGTTTACTGCTCTGTTTTCGTTTCAGTCCCATGACAAGATAAAACATGAAAACTTTAGCCTCCCAGTCCCGAGAGGGGTGGGAGAGTTCTGTGTCAGGGTGAAACCATCTGTCAGCTCCCGAGTGAACAAGGAGGTCTGGTCCAAGGAGGAGTGCATCGTGCTCACCCCGCAGTGTGAGTTGGTCAGGGCTGCTGTCCGGGCAGGAGGGAGGCAGGACGGGCCTCGCAGGTCTGAAAAGCATTCCATTGAGGGCTGCCGATGTGGGGCACTGTGCTAGGCGCCCCACCCCCAGCTGCAACACAGCTCTCCATCCTCACACAGCCCTATGAAAGAGCTCCCATTGTCCCCATTTTAGAGATGCGGAAACTGAGGCTCAGTACCTATAAGCAACTTTCAGGGTGTGGCCACAAAGCCAGGTCTCCCAATTCAGCGGGTGCTTCCACTGGAGCCCAGCTGCACCCCCAGGAGCCCTTCTGCAGCACCCCTCAGCCAGCTGTGCTGGTTCCTGTTTGTTACATTCCTCTGCTGTCTTTTCGTAGAGCTGGGGGCACCAAGGGCTTCTCCAAACTTCCCCTCGTCCCCCTCAGAGGAAAGCAGAAGTGAGCTGACTCCTCCCCACAGCTGCAAAAGTCAGCAAATACTGTGCCAGGCTCTCAGCCCAGTGCTGGAAAGGGGAAGGAGGGAAGGGAATATGGCATGTGAAGGCCGTGGTTCTGCCCACTAGGATCTTACAGTCTGGCTGGGAAGACAGGGTGTGCCCAGAGCAGGCTGTAACTAGCTACTCAGGACAACATATGTCAAGTGCCCGGCGAATCATGCCAACAGTCAGTGCGCTGGGAGTGCCCAGTCCAGTGTGGGCAGCGTCCAGCAATGACCAGAGGGACTCCTTACTTTTCTACAGTACATTTCAGTTTATGGAAGACACGCACAAACTCATTGTCATTTCAGCCTCAGTCACACTGAAACAGAGTAAGGCAGCGTCTGTGTGGCAGGCAGCCTTAAGAGCTTTTCAACATCCACTCACTGATATAGAAATAGTTTTGTATACAGGTCTGGGTTCAAATCTCAGCTTCGCCACTTATGAAATATATGACCTTGGGCAACTTGCTTAACCTCTCTGGGCCTCAGGATGCTAATCTATAAAAATAGGGACGATAATAGTATTTACCTCCTAAGGTGGTTATAAGAATCAGGTGACGTAAGTACAGTAGTCCCCCCCTTATCCGCAGGGCATACGTTCCAAGACCCCCAGTGGATGCCTTGAAAGCACGTATATATACTATGTTTTTTCTCTATACATACATACCTATGACAAAGTTTAGTTTATAAATTAAAGAAAAATTTAAGAGAATGCCCAAATTGACAACATCACTACTCTTGCACTTTGGGACCATTATTGAGTAAAATAAGTTACTTGAACAAAAGCACTGGATACCACAACAGTCCATCTGATAACTGAGGCAACCACTAAGTGACTCACAGGTGGGATCTGCTGGACAGAGGGTTGATTCATGTCCCGGGCCAGACAGAGTGCAGCAGTGTGAGATTTCATCATGCTACTCAGAACGGCACACGATTTAACTGATGAATTGTTTATTTCTGGAAATCTTCCATTTAATGTTTTTGGACCACAGTTGAACACAGGTAACTGAAACCACGGAAAGCAAAACCACAGATAAGGGGGGACTATTATAAAGGGCTTGGTTCATGATAAGTGCTGTGTGCTTCACAACCATCTATGAGGTAGGCACTATTATTTTGCCCGTTTCGTAGATGGTAAAACTAAGGCTCAGATAGGCTAACTAATTTGTCCACAGCCTCACAGCTAGTAAGTGGTAGAGCTGGGATTTGAACCCAGGTCTGGCTGCTCCCAAAGCCTCCCTTCTTACCTTCTGTACCATCCTGCCCCACTGCTACGTATGCCTTCATGTGAGTTCTGTGCAGAGAGCTGGAGGCCATGTGTCTAGTGAGGGAATCCTTCAGGGCAGAGGTTGGAGGGCCAGGCAGGGACTCCCAAGAATCCAGGCAGGGCCTCCAGAGTTGTGGCCTAGAGGTAACCTGGGGGGATGCGGGCGGGGGGGGGTCACTCGGCCCCTCACCGAGAGGCTCCTGAGAGGGGCCATGGGATCCTCGGGGACTGCCCCTCTATATCCCACGGCACCAGGCTATAAACCCATCTCTCTGGGCCCGCAGATTTCACCGTGACCAACCTCAGCATCTTCTTCACCTTTGTCCTGCTGCTCTACGGAGCCCTGGCCGTCTTCCTGGCCCTCCAGCTGTATGTGCAGCGCCGGGGGAAGTTGCCTACCGTCCTGGTGAGTCTCACGGGGAGGCCACTGTCCCATCCTTCCCGGCCCCACCAGGACTCCGGGAGGCAGGGAGCACCTGCCCAGGCAGGCCGTACCCTCAGCCCTGACAAGCACCATGGGGGTGGAGGGAGGGTTTGAATGCCAAGCCCAGCACGGAGAATGTTGCCTTATAGTGGCCCAGATAAGACACAGTAATCCCAACCCGCCACACACCATTTTGTTACTATTTGCTAATAATTGGCCACGAACCAACCCCTGTGCATTAGTACCTCGGAGTCAGGTAGTTATAGCCTCACTTTACAACTGAGGAAACTGAGGCGTAGAGAGATTGTTACATGCAGAGGGTCCCACAGCCAGGAAGAGTCAGGGCCGGAGCCCAGCCTTTCCCATCCCTGGAGGCTGGCGATGGGTGCTCGGGAACAGGAAGACAAAGGGCTGCTGTCAGTGTGGGAGAGAGCAGAGCGGAGAGGTGATGCTGAGAGGCGAGCACCTCCGGCCCTTCCCACAGCCTCTCCTCTTGCTACACAGTGCTGACAAACACCACATTTGTAGTCAGCCGGCCTCCAAAGTTCAACTTGCCGCACTGAGCAGCATTTCCAGACCACAGCCCGTCTCTGGCCTGGGATTCAGACTGGACCAAAGGTGGTCCCCACAGCTGACATTACTATGATGGTCGAGGGCTCAGCTGGAAGGGTGGGCTCCTTCAGGGAGACCGGGGCCCAGGGAAGCTCACAGCTGGAAGGGGACCCTCCACAAGGATCCCAGGATCTCTAGGAAAAATAAGGAGAGAGACAAAGGCCCTCTGAAATTATTTTGAGTAAGAACTCTGGGATGGGGATGGAGGGGAGAGAAGAGGGGTGGAGCTGCCTGCTGAGTGCACCAAAGGGCCTGCCCTCAGGGATGGGTAACTAGAGAGCAGAGTGGTAGGAAAGGACCGCTGGATGGGAGAGTCTTAGTTGGGCTTGGGAAAAGGCATCTAGTAAGAGAGAGGTAGCTATTGACTTACAGTTACCAAGCATCTACAACATGCAAAATGTTGTACAGAAGCAGCTGAGTAATGTGGCCACTGGTCCCAAGGAGCTTGATTACGTCTGGTGGGGCAGCCGACGAATCAACTATTAAGTTTAATGCAAACCAGTGAAATGGACATAGATGCAAAAATGCCAGAGGAGATGACAAGCAACCTCTGGTTTTTTTGTTCCTTCTGAACGTTTGGATCACAGAATTGAGTTGTCCTCATGAGTTTTTTCCTCCTCAAGATAAGTACAGCCCAGTTTCCTTCCTCTAATGATCACAGCCATTACTAACTTTATAAATAACTGAGAGAGCACAAAGCAGTTTCACATGCATTTGCTTGTTCTCATTCATTAGCTGCTTTGATCTGATCTTCAATGATTATCAAAGGAAGCATTGTTAAACAAGTGGGGATTACAAATCGGGACAGTTGAGTACCAATTCCAGATTTTTTTGTTCTTTGCTGCTGTGTGACACTGGGCAAGTCATTTAACTTCTCTGAGGTTCAGTTTTCTCCTCTAGGAAATAGAGATAATAATACTTCTTTAGAGAATTATTGGAGAGTAAAATTCAATTCACTAAGTGTTTATTGAGTGCTTTCTCTGTACCAGGCACTGTTCTAAGTATTTTACATGCATGAACCACAACTTGAGGAGGCAATACTGTCATTATTTCCATTTTGCATAGGAGGAGCTAAAGCACAGAGAGGATAAATGATTTGGCCAAGGTGACACAGCTGATAAGAGGCAGACCTGGGATTTGAACCCGTGAAGTCTGGCTCCAGAATACACATCCTTAGTCACCAAGCCATATGGTATCAATAGGGATCCAACCAATAAGAGTTGCATTAGAGTCATCACATACAAAGGGAACAAGGGCAGATGTGCAACAGTGAGTCAGTAAGTCAGTCAACAAACCTTTGGAGTGCCTACTATGTGCCAGCTCAGTTTAAGCTCTGGGAACAGAGTGGCCAATAAGAACAGACGACTCCTGCCCTCAAGGAGCTTCTATTCTGTTGGGGTTGGGGACTGAATGTGTGTGTGTGTGTGTGTGTGTGTGTGTGTGTGTGTGTGTGTGTGCGCATGTGGGGGCACAGAAAAAAAAATAACTCCAGGAACTAAGTGCTAGGAAAAAATAAACTAGGTTAATGGGAAGAGAGTGTCTGGAGCACTGCTTTAGCAAGGGTGATTGGGAAAGTCTCTCTGAGGAGATGACATCTGAATTGAGCCCTGAACGATAAGGAGGATACAGCCATACAAAGTGCTAGGAAGAGTATTCCAACCAGGAGTAGCCTGTGCAAAGGCCCTGAGACAGCACTATCCAGAGCAGGAGGAACACCAGTGCGGCTGGGGCAGAAGAGCAAGGGGGAGAGAGGTTAAGTGACTTCCCTGGGACTCTGGGCAATTAATGGGGAACGAGGCCTCCTCAGCTGCTAGATCTGTGCTTGTTTCACTGCCCCACGCTGTGTTTATGGGAATCACTCAGGGAGCGGAGAAATTAACTCGGTGTTTCACATCCAGCATTATAAGAGATGAAATGAATAACATGGGATAGGATAGGACAGGACAATACAATAGATCACAGGGCACAGGTAGTAACGATAAGTAGTATTTTGTGAAATTGGTTTCAATCATATATGAGTTATACATTTATGGGCTATTTATATACAGGTTATTGTGTAACACATTTCTTACTTGGGGTCATAGTGAAAAAAAGTCTGAAACACATTTCTAGATCTCAGTGGGTCCAGCCTGCTTTCGGGTTTGAAAAGCACTGCTGATGGAGCCTCCTGAGAACGTTCACCTTTCCCTGCAGCCTCCCATTCTGCCTGTCATTCTGTCTGAACTCCAAGAATACAGGCTTCTTAGGTATCTGGCCTGAGTCCAACTGAGAATTGCATGAGGAGGAAAACTCAGTTCTGAACCAAGACCAAAAGGACAAGTGGCAGTGTACTCCAGCCTCTGCAGCACCCCCTCTGTTGGAGAAGTACCTCCTGAACCCCTGGCCTCCCCTGGCCACACTGGGGCGGGTTCCTGCAGGTGACCCTCCCACCCCTCTCACTCTACCTTCTCCTCCCCAGGTCTTCAAGAAGCCCAGTCCCTTCAGCCTCATCAGCCACCTTTCCTGCCCAGAGACCCAAGACACCATTCATCCCCTCGATGAGGAGGCCTTCCCCAAGGTGTCCCCAGAGCTGAGGAACTCGGAGCTGCACGGCAGCACGGACAGCGGCTTCAGCAGTGCCAAGCCATCCCTGCAGACTGATGAGCCCCAGTTCCTCCTCCCCGCCCCCCACCCCCAGGCTGGGGGTACTTTGGGAAAGGGGGCGACCCGGTTGCCGGAGAACAGCTGCAGTAGCAGCGGCAGCAAAAGTACAGACAGCGGGATCTGCTTGCAGGAGCCCAGCCTGAGTCCTGGCACGGAGCCCAACTGGGAGCCGCAGGTGGGGAGCGACAGCCAGGACCAGGACGACAGCGGCATTGGCCTGGTCCGGAACTCTGAGGGACAGCCTGAGGGTGTTCAGGGTGGCTCAGCTTTGGACCACGTTAGTCCCCTGGGACCGGAGGTGGCTGCGGGAGAAGACCCAGCCGCAGGGGCCTTCCAGGGCTACCTGAAGCAGACCCGGTGCCCGGAGGAGAGGGCAGCCGAGGCAGGCGGCCTGGAAGAAGAGTCCTCCTCAACAGATGGCCTTGGCCCCAAATTCAGGACATGCGTGGATGCTGAGGCGGACTGGCCTCTACCAGCCCTGGCCAAGGGCTATTTGAAACAGGACCCCCCAGAAATGACTCTCACTCCCTCAGGGGCCCCAGCTGGACAGTGGAACCCACCAACTGAGGATTGGTCACTCCTGGGCTTGACCAGCTGTGGTGACCTTGGAACATCTGACTGGAGCTTTGCCCATGATCTTGCCCATCTGGAGTGTGTGGCAGCCCCAGGGGGTCTCCTGGGCAGCTTTGACTCAGACCTGGTCGCCCTGCCGCTGATCTCCAGCCTGCACTCAAGTGAGTGACTCAGGCTAAAGGGCTGCTTTTGGCTTCCGCTGCACCCTGCCTGGACCCAGAGGGGCCCCAGGGGATGAAAGTGAAGCACAAGGCCAGTCTGGGCACTTTTCTGCAAGCGTAGTGAGGCCAGCGCCAGGCCTGGTAAGTGTCCAGGGCAGGAGGAAACTAAACTAGCACAGGGTACATAGGTGGCATTGGCCTCCTGTGCAGACGGGGCCCTGCAGGCTCTGGCGGAGCTGAGAAGGGCAGGGCGGAGATCTCCACCTCCTTGGGATACTTCCCACATTGTAAAGGACTACTTGCTCAGGGGAATCATGGGGCTTTTTGGAGCTGTGGTGAGGCCACCAGGCTGAAGTCAGCTCAGCAAGCCAGGCCCCCCTGCTGAGGCCAGCCATGTGTCAGGGCCTCCAGCAGGATAGAGGGCTGAGAGGATGGAGGCTTCAGGGCCTCACTGCAGGGGCCATTTCTAGGAGGTAAAGGAGGGAGCAGGGGCCAGAGGGAGCTGAGATCCAGAAGGGGGCTTCTGGCTCAGAATCCAGTGCTCTGGGGATGTCTTGTGTCCATCTGCAGACAGCGCCCTCTTTCAAGCAAATACAGAAGCATCCCCCTGGGGCACTTGGAGTGGCCAAGCCACGCACTACCCTCACCCTGCTGCCCACACCATCTTGCTGACAGTACCAGCGAAACCGTGGGTGTTTGTACTGGTCAAAACTCAGGCCTTCCGGTGGCCTCTAGGCTTGGACGCCACCTTATCTGCCCAAGAGGGTCAGGGTTAGGACCTGCACTTGTGTTTGCTGCTGACGTCCAGCTACAGGACAGGACACTGGGGTGGGACCTCTGCTCAATGATCAGCTGTGCGACCTTGGGCCAGCCACTTCTCAGAGGGCCTCAGTTATCCCATCTGTGATGTAAAGAATCTCTAGGGGACCCTTCTAGATGGATGGATGTTAGCCAAGCTGGCTTCTGGGGTGACATCTCCAACCCCAACTGACCCTGGGTAGGGAGGAAGCCGTGCCTGCACAGAGTCGGCTTCTTTCCCACGCCGCGGGCTAACTGATGTAGCAAGAGCGCATGGCACCGTGCTGAGAGAACAACCAGACCCTGGGCCCAGAGAGGGGGCAGGTGTGGGCCCTGCTTCCCCGCAGTCAGTTTAGAATCTGTCTGCAAAGCCAGTTTACAGTCCGTGGGCAGGGAACCTGGGAGGGGTGATAGGCCTGGGGTGTGCCCCCCCCCCACCGCCAATTCATCCTCGGCCCTGTGTTCTCCGTGGCATTCTGGGAATAGACATCAGGCCCGGGGCATCCACCCAGAGTCCCTTCCACTCTGCCAGGAAGCTCGTAGGCGCCAGTCCGATAATAACTCCCTCTAGAAACAGGCTTGAAGGAGGGGTTTCTCAGCGTTTCCTTGGAAGGTTTATTTATTTATTTTGTTCATTTATTTATTGAAGAGGCAGCAAGATACAGGGAAAGAATTCTGGGTATTTCGATAGCCTAGGAGTTCTCATTCTGATTTCACTGTTTCTAGCCGTGTGACCTTGGGAAAGCCACTTTTCCTCATCTGTGAAACCAGAAAACGTTGTCTGACTTGTTTCATTCATAAGGGTGTGAGGTTCCACTGAGGACGAGGATGTGAATGTGCCTTGGACACGGGCTCTGTAAATGAGTGACATGTGTTTTTTCTTCCAATAAATTGTCAGAACCACAGGAATCTTGGGAAACCAATCAGATTTCTGATGACACAGTGGCTGGTAGAGGCATCAAGTTGTTGATGATCAAGAATGATAATGAGTAGGATGTGTGATGTCGCTTTAAACTACCAAGACTGAGGACTTAGGCTCAAATCAGGTCCAAGTCCTCATGTTAACATTTATTTTCTGTGACCTTGGGCAAGTTTCTTACTAAGTTCCAGTTTCTTCATCTATAAAATGGGAATAATCATTCCTCATGGGGATGTCAGGAGGTTTAAATGAGGTCACACATAAAGAGTTACATTTAAAGCTGTATGGGGAAATGGACAGTTTTTCTTGGATGAAAATGAAAGAGATCATGAAAAATGTATGTTAAGTATGTAACGAAATTGCTGAAAGGGTACGTGAGAAAAGATAATGAATGCAACGTAAGGTAAAGAGCATGTAATGTAATGAAAGATAATGAAAATGAGTGTAAATGAAAGAGCATGCAGAGGGTTCTTTAAGAAGACTGAAAAGGAAACAGTGGGACGGAAAACACTATCTTTTGGATGTGAATTCTGACAACTTGAAAGGAGACCCGATGGCCCCTCCCTTCCAGGCAGACAGCAGACCAGGCATTCCTGGAGCCCCGCCAGCTGCTCCCCCCAACCTGGAAGTGTGTCCCAGCAGTACTTCTCATAAGTGCGGAAGCCATCTGCATTCAATTCTAAAAGCAGCCTCCCGTTTCCACGAAAAGCCACGTGTGGGTTTGAGGCTCTCCCGGAGCTCAGCCCAGCCGGTGGAGCAGACCCAGGGCTTGGGGCCTGAGTTTTGGGTACACTTTGCTCTTTGTCGCAGCCTGGATCCTCCAGGAGGTGGTCGGGGACACCACATCTCTGTTCCCCTGTGTCATCTCTGACGATGCCTCTCCCCTTTTACTCTGAGAAAATAACCAGTTCTGGGGAAGCACTGATCCTATCCTCTTCAGAGAACTTGACTAATCTCATACCGTTTGGGACCTGCTCAGACTTTTGCCCCGAAGGCCTCCTTGTCAAATTGGTGTATGGGGTTGGTCACTTCCTCCTGGAAATGAGTGTTGGAGATGGCGTCTGCCCAAGGGGAAAGGCCTCTGGGTCAGGTTGGATGAAGCCTGGCTGAGACGTGAATAGGAAGTTTCAGAGAGTAAGAGGAATCCTTCTCAAGGAACTGAGGCCAGTTTGGACGGAAGAGAGGAAGCATGGAGTAGTTCGAAGGAGAGAGTGGAGTCCGGGCATGTGAGCTCTTGCAGCAGGCTTCCCTTATGTGGAAGGAGTGGGAGTTTGTGCCAGGTCTCCTCCTCTTTTAAGCTGCTTTCTGACCACCCAGCACGGCCAGGGCCATGGGAGAAACTGAGAGAGTTCTTCCAAACAGCAGTGAGACACTGCCAGGCTTCTCGGGAATTTGGAATGAAGTCCCCAAGAGATGGCCCTGTTTGTTCCTACACTGAGAAACCTCCTTCGAGGGCTTTTCCAAGCTGAGGGATGGGTGATTCTGCATTTCTATGAGCTAATGGAACTTCCTCTTAGTAAGGAGATGGGAAGTGGGCCAACATTGACTGAAGAGGAAATTCTACTGAACTCTGTTTTCCCGAGTTTGTAAATAGCTGTAGTCAAAGGGTCTGCCTCATCTTTCCCCAAAGATCTCCATCCCTCCCCACCCCACTCCCAATGCACACACGGTCACAGGACACACACCACCCCTGAGATGGTCCCACCCACTGCACTGAATGGAGCCCACAGGGCAGTGCGGGTGGAGGGTCGCAGAGCCCCGCCCACGAACGGCAAAGAAGGGGGTCTTGCTGTGCCCACCTGGGACAGCACACTGGTAACCGCGTGAGGTAGTTCTAGCAGTTAAGGCTGATTTTATCAAACCCCAGTCTAGAGGACGCTATGTACTAGAAAGCATGACTCATCTATTTCCTGTAGGGCTCATGGGTTTGGGGGTTTCTTTTAAAGCAAATCCACAATTAAAAAATTTTTATTAATCATTTAGGATCACTTTTATTGATGAGCCACCACACCTCACTATCAGCTTGATCTTAACTTCATTTTCACTCCCGTAAACATTCAAAAAGGGTGCTGGGACCCAGTAAACACTGACAAACAAGGGTTGGGTGAGGTGAAATTTGTGTTTTAGAAAGATAACCCTGGTCAGTACACAACAGGGTCAATACACCCTGGCATGAGTCAGAAGGAACCAGGCAGAATGCAGGGTGAACTGGTTGGAGGCACTCCTTGTCAGCATTTCACTTCTTCAAGAAACACATTATTAAGCATGTACTATGTGCCCAACATGGCACTCACTGGGTCCAGAGTGATGAACAAAAGATGTACAGCTTCATGGAGGGCACCTCTGCTTATGAAGATAATCACCCAGCTACTCAACAGACTAACAAACATATTACTATAATCAGTGATAAGTGCCATCAAGGAAACTAATATCCACACACAAGATGGAGGCAAGCTGCAGAGAAACTGAACAGAAGGTTGTATTAGTCAGCTCAGGCTGCTATAACAAAATACCGTGCTTCAACAACACCACAGTTATATCTCACTGTTCTGGAGACCAGGATGTCCAAGACCAAAGTGTTGGTAGATTCATTTCTTGGTGAGGGCTCTCTTCCTGACTTGCAGATGAGGCTAAAGATTCATGATGGCCCCTTCTCCTTCTCCTTCCATAGTGGGATGGGATGGGGGTAGGGGTGGTAGAGAGCTCTGGTTTCTCTTCCTCTTCTTGTAAGGATACTTTTTCCACTGTGAGGGCTCTTCTCTCACAACCTCATCTAACCCTAATCACAAAGGCCCCACCTCCTAATACCAGCACATCAGGGGTTAGGGCTTCAACATTTGAATGGGGGGACCACAAACATTCAGTCCACGACAGAGGCTTCAACAAGAATCCAATTAAATGAGCAGGGACAGTGGGAAGAGAGAGGAAGTGACAGATTCAAAAGACAATTTGAAGGGAGAATTGGCAAGACTTGGTGACAGCCTGGAGTGAGAGAAACAGGAATCAGAAGTACTAATCATACTTCAATGTGGATGATGAGAAAAGTGAAATATGGCCATGGAAGGGAGACATGGGCATGGGGGAAAAGGGAGACGGTGAGTTCTGGAGTTGATATGACAGGTCAGCCAAGGAGAAGATCCTCCAGCAGTTGGCAAGGCAGGCCTGGCATTGGGTGAGGGCTCAGAGCTGAGGATTCGGATATGAAAGCCTTTGTGCTATGACCCACTTCGGTCAAGTTCACATCCAAAGGTATGGAGAAGACCACCAAGCTCCTCTGCAGCCAATATACAGTTAAAATACTCACCTCATGATCGCCCACCTAGACGAAAAGCAGGCTGCCATTCCTCTGCTCTTAGCCATGCCTATGCTGGGCACCTGTCTTGCAGACCCCACTGTCATTGGTGCCATGTTGTTCCTTGGACAATCACAGCCCACCACAAGGGTGCAGCTGAGGGGTTTTAGTAAATCAGCTGATCTGTAGGGCTGGTTAGCTCTGGAGGAGGCACAGGGAGTGGTGCTGTTGAAGATTGGTACATGACCAGCAAAGGTCTGGGTGTGGGTGGCACACCTGTATACCTCTACCTGCACAAGGAAGGAGGGGCTGGTGGAGGTTAAGGCCTCATGATGGCCCTGGAGAGAACAGACACATTCTTCAGGATCCTGCTAACTTGTCATGCAAATCCTAGGCGCCCCCTACCTATCCCCCAGGGCACTCAAATCACCTGCGGGTGCTTGTCTTCCTAAACTTTTCCTCAAGGCCCAGAATTCCTAAGGCTAGTTCCCAGGGACCTGCTTAATAAACAAGTTCCAGGTGATCAAGTTGCAGGTGACTCCCATATACATTAAAGTCTGAGAGTCACTGCTTTCGAGAATAACTGGATGATTTGCTGCTTCTTCTATTAAACTCAACCCTTCTCTCCTCACTGCTCCTAGATGGTATCATCCAGTCCATACCTTTAAATGCCATCTGGATGCTGGTGACTTCCAAATGCCCAAGCAGGACTTCTCCCTAACTCTGCTGCCTCCTGAGCAGCTCCATTTAGATGTCTAGCACGCATCTCAAAAATATGTCTACAGCAGAACTCTTGACTCCCTCACACACTCATTCCTCCCCCAGTCTTCCCCTCCTGAGTAAATGGCACCATCATTTACCCAGTTGTTCATAACAAAAAACCAGGAGTCATCCCTTCACAACACACATCTGATCCATCAGGTAGGTCCTATCAGCTCCACCTTCCAAATAGATGGTGAACCCAACCACTTGTCACCACTCCCACACGATCATCCTGGTCAAATCCATTATCATGTCTCACCTGGACCACTGTTCATCCCCTTCCTGCCCCTCTATTTCCACTCCTGCTCCGTTAGTCTAATCCAGCATGATTTGTACAGTATACTTACTCTAGTGCAGTAGCCAACGTGATCTTTATAACATATGACTCAGGTCATGTTATTCCCCTGCTGGAAGCCCTCTCCTTTGCTCTTGGTCCAAAAGGGTGGTAAAATCCAGATGAGTTGGTATCTGCCCACCCTCTCGACACACCTGCTGCAGCCTCCCCCTGCCCACTGCTTCAAGCTAATTTCCATCTCAGGTCATTTGCCCTTGTTCCTCCCAGGTCTTATCCTGCATTCCCTCCTCATTTAATTCAAGTGTCTCCTCACATGGAGACTCTTTGAAGAAGTCTCTCCTCACCACCCTCCCCAAGTGTCCGCCCCATCTCTACTTCATCCCTCTATCCCCAGCTTATTTCCTTCAGAGCACTTATCATTATCTGAAGTGACATGATCGATTTATGTGTTTATTTGCTCATAGTCTGTCTCTCCCAATAAAATATAAGATCTGTAAAGACAGGGACTTTATCTCTTTTGTTCACTCCTACATTCCCAAACTTCAGTTTGTATTTGTTGAAGGAATGAATGAGCAAGTAAATAAATGAATACAGACAGACTTACAATATAAGGCTGTAAGTGCTGCCTTAGCCTAGATTGCCCCATCCAGAAGCAGAGCCTGAGTCAAGGACTTGTGGGCAGGTGGTTTATTTAGAAGGCAATCAGAGGGAACAAGAGTGAGGGAACAGGAGAAGGAAAAGCCAAAACAAGAATATGTTATCAGGCTGGTCATGCTGGGAGAAACTGGACCCTGATCCCACTGGAATGTTTCTTGGAGCATATAGAGGCCTCTTCCGACTGTCCCCTGAGCATTAACAGTAGAAGTCCTAATCCATCAGCTCCTGAACTTCACTGGCTGAGGCTTCCCCCCAGAGATGTTGACTCATCTGTACTCTCGGGCTGCTGGTGAACAGGGCTGCATGGGCTCCCCCAGAACAGAAGGAGCCAGGGCAGAAAGCAAGTGATGTGCAGTGGGCACTGCAGAAGAGACTGATTAGCACAAAGTCGGTCAGAGCCCACTCAGAACTGGCCAGAATCAGGGGTGGAGCCAAGAGGATGTAAGAGATCATAAGAAGCATCAGCTGAACGTGCTGTGATGGAGATGTGCACAGCGGTCCATAGGAGGGGCATTTGGTCCAGCTAGAGTGTTCAATGCATGTTTGTTGGACTGAATTGAAAGGAGTAAAATACACGATTTATTAGATTATGCTAAGTGAGGTTGGGAGACTTCCAAAACTTGAGATAAGATCTGAGCCCACAGTTCAAACCTGGGGCAAAGAAACCACACATCTAGTAGAACAAGCACTGTGTGGCATGATACAATGGAGTGAAGAAAGCAAAACACTCACATGGAGGAAGTGCCCATCAGTCCACCCAGGCTGAAAGGACCAATCCATGGACAAGCTTCCAAGGCAAGGTGGCTGGTCTGGAGCTGCCCCCAAGGGCAAAAGGGAAGAGGCAACAGACCCAAGGAGTGGAAAGAATGCTCAGGAGTGGAGTGGAACTCAGGAGACCTGAGTTCTATCGTCACCCAGCTCAATCTTGTCATGTCAACTCTGGGCCTCAGTCTTCTCATCTGCCAAATGGAGAGAGTAATCTTCAATCTGACTCCTCTCAGGAATGCATTGGGCATACTGCTGTCATTGAACATACAACATTCAGTGCTCATTTCACTGTGAGCTCTTGGAGAGCAGGGACTCCTCTTGATTTCTCTCTGTATCCTTCACACCCAACCAATGGCTAATATATAGCATAGGTGCTCAGTACATTTTTGATGAATAAATGAATGCCTGAAGGAGTGGGTTTCCTCACAGAGAAAAGCATGTGAAAGATGTTGAAGTAGTATAATCTCCAAATATGAGATGGCAATGTGGTAATGGTAGCCTGAGGCTGAATGTGTACTTGGGAGACATTAGACTGAGCCGAAATGAAAGCAGTCAGGATATAAATTTGATTTTATTTTCAGGCTTGTCATCTTCTCGGCCTCACCATATTATACCATGCTTATTCCCTTCTCTGCTGTTTTCACCCTATAGCTCTTAGGTGTTGGAGGGACTCAGGGCTACAGACTAAACAGGAAGCCTAGAGCAAGGGGATGTGGTCAGGAGGCAAGGCAAGGGACCGTGAAAACATTGAACATGCAGCCATTCACCCCTTCAGCAAACATTCATTGAGCACCTGTCGTGGGTGGGCCCTCTGGGAATACAGCTGGCGACAAGACACGATCCCTCTCTTCCTTGGCTCACCTCTGCAGTGGACACACACACACACACACACACACACACACACACACACACACACACTCAGAGGTGTCTCTGCCTACCTCCTCCCCTGCCTCCCTCCCCCAGCACTGGGGAACTGAAGTCACCCACACTCTGAAATAGCCTTGCAGCTGGAAGGGACCTCAGAATCCTCAAGTCCAATGGCAGCCTTATACAAACAAGGCACCTGGGACCCACCAGCTACTGGGGCTAGACCTGAAGATGACGCTTCTTACCTTTTCCACCCCTCTGCCTCTCTATGGCTCCCTGCTTGTGTATGAGAAACCTCACCCTAGGCTTTGGGGAGGGGGAGACTACCCCCATGGCTCTGCAGGAAAAATCCAAGAGACAGGGAGTCTACCAGGATCTCTGGCACTGCCCCACCTGTTGTTTTGTTGGCCTGTTGCTGCTCTGGGCAGACAGAACATTTTCACTTCTGGTCCCCAAGTGTGAGAATTCACCAGGCCACTGGCTTCCTGTTTTGTACCAGATCTGCTTAAATATCACTGTTTCTAGATGGTTTTTGATCACTAAGCACTTTAAAAAATACAGTAATGGTAGACCCATCTACTCCCACTTTGAGGTTCTCAGAACCCTGGGCCAGAGAGAGGGACACCATAGACACTGGGCCCTCCATGGTCAGTGGCATGGAGCAAGGTCATTACAGCTGAAAAGGAAGCTACAGGAGAGCAGAGCTCCCTCCTCACCTGTCCAGCTTCTTCATGGGTTTGGCCATTATCCCTCAAATAGAAAAAGTCACTGTGAGCACTTTCTCCAGATCTGTATCAGTTGATGATCAAAGGATTGAACATGATTGAGGACGGGAAGAGAAAATCGAAAGTTTTGGTTTTCCGAGCACCCGGGATTGGACCAAGGATGAAGCAACACCCAAGATTCCCTGAAGAGACTGAAGAATCTTTCAACATAATTTCCTGAGGAGTTCCTGGCTATGGCCAGAGCCGTGCAAGGTACCATAAAGAACTCAGAAAAGGTATAAGATCTGAATTTTGCCTGCAAAAAGTACGCATCAAATAGGAGAGAGTGAGGTTAATCTCAAGAGAGATTGGATTCCTGCACAGTGCCTAGCACATTTCCTGGCCTATTAGAGAAGCTGCATGAATGAATGAATACAAGGGAATGATCAATAATTAAGTTATGGTAGCCAGAGAGTATTTGTAATTAAAACTCAGAAGACAAGATCCATAGATGTTGAAGAAGTTTCTCTGGAGAAGTGAAAATTGAGATGACCTAAAGAATGGGCAGAATTTGATGATTTGGAGGTGAAAGGGGATATAAAAAATAAAAGAAAGAATGAGGAATGGGTCAGTGAGAAGCTCAGGGCTGAGGACAAGGCCTGGAGAGGCCCGGCTTCTGAGAAGCCCTTCTCACCACACCAGGGGACCTGGAAAAGAGATTAGAGACCAGAGTGAGGGGGCCAGGGAGCTCAGGGAGCTGCTAGCTTGGGCAGAAGCTAAAAGTGAGGAAGAGTTATAAAGAAAACACATTCTTGCCTGGCCTTAAGCAAATCATTTCACCAGACTCTGAGCCTCTGTTCCATCACCTGTGAGGCTGAGAGGATGAAATGAGACAGTGCATTTGAAGTCCCTGCTTTGCACTGATCTTTGTTCAGCAAATGTTAGTGTTTTACCTTCCTTCTCAAGAAGGGCTCGCTTGGGAATGGTCCAGTCTCGGGAGCTGGTCAGACTTAGCCAAGGTCAAAGAAAGACTGAGTAATATTTAGGATCCTAAACCATCAGGGTCTAAGGGAACTTCAGCCATCACCTTTCAGCTGCCACCTCCTGCGTTAGAGAGTTATAACTACACTTTGTATTATACTTGCCTCTTTTGTGTATTGAATGCCTACTAAGTGACAGGTCCTATGCTAAACACAGAGAGTACAGAGATTAGAAGGTGAGACTCTTTTTCTCCTTCAAGTAAAAGAGAGGAACCTTGGAGAAGTAGTCCAGTCCTTGATTGCCAGATGCTGAAATTGAAGCCCAGGGCGGTGAAGTGACAGCCCATGGCCACACAGCATGGCAGGACAGGTCAAGACCAGACCCTGTTCTACAGTGTTCAACCCTCCTCCCACCAGCCCTCAGATCAGGCTGCATCTGTGAGGCCTCAGATTCTACTCAGGCTCCAATGCAGTCAGTGGCTGGCTGTGCAGCCTTAGGCAAAGCATACACCTCTCTGAGCCTCAGCCTCTCCATATGTAAAACGGGACCAGTAATCTCCACGTCACAAGGTTCAAGACACAGTAACATGCATGGAAATGCATTGCACTCTGCAGACTGCGTACTGTATCAGTAGTTTCTGCTCTTCCTCATGTCACCTTGGCATCTTTCTCTAGGACAGGCAGCCTTCTGTGACCAGAGAAACTGGGTGTTTCTCTCCACTCAGCAGGCATTTATTAAGCACCGCCTATGGACTCCACTTTTAGCAGTTACTAAAAACCTGTGGGACGTAACCCTGCCTGGTCGGGTGGCATCAAGTCTAGAGTCCTGAGGGAAGCCACAGGCAAGATGAGACTTAAGCCAACCATGGAGACTAGATGTGGCTGGGGGTGGGAGTGGAGAGGAGAAGGCATTCTAGGCAAAGGCAGCTCTGGCAAAGACACCAAAGAGGAACACGGTGGCAGTGAACATGGGAAGGGCCAGCCCACGGAACTGCTGACGCTCGTGACTGCTTCCTGGCTCCTGGGGCCGGTGAGATGAAGAATAGGTAAGGGGAGGGGGAGGGCCTGGGGGGGTCGGTGCTGGCACGGCCACGGGTCTGGGTGCCCAGCCAATGCCCAGACCAACCAGACTTGAAGCCAGATTTCTCGGCATCTTCTCCCTTATCGTTTCTGAATCAGCTGGAATCTGCCCCCAACGGAAACATGTAGAATCCAGGGTAAAGAAAGCCCTGCCAGCCAGTCAGCCTACGGAAGTCAGGAAAACGAGGGGGAGGCAGAGGGGACAGGGAACGCGTCAGAGGACCCAAAAAGAGGAAGTGGCCCAGTCTCAGTTCTGCTCCCAACTGAGGAGCAGAATGGAGGAAATACCCTCCATTCTCCCAGCCCTCGGCAGCTGTCCCTGTCTCCTAACCTGAAGCCACCAAACCGGGGGCCAAGACCACCTGGGCTCTGGGCCCCATCCTTTCAGTTTTTCCCAAGGCCGCTGAGTCCTGAGCACTTTCAGGGGCCTAGGACAGTCCTGCCGGGACTGCAGACCCAGGATCCACACTGAGCAGGGCATAGCTGAGAGTGTATTGAGGCTGGACACCCCCTGGGTTAGGAAATGGGGCTCAGCCCTCAGAACTGAAATGCAAGGAAGAAGGACACCAAAGTCAGCCCTTCCCCCGCAACAGGCCTTCAAGGAAGGGAGGGATCCAAAGTCACTGGGGGTCTCCTCCCCAGCCCCACCTACTCAGGAATAGAGGAGTTAGTTAGGGCCCAGCTGAAGGCCTCCAAATCCAGAGATTTGGTTTATTAAGTTGGAGGCTGGCTACATTGAGAGAATGGCCCCCAGACCCTGGAGGGAAGTAAGGGGATAGCAGCTATAAGTCCCCTCTCCTTCCTTCCTTCCTTCCTTCCTTCCTTCCTTCCTTCCTTCCTTCCTTCCTTCCTTCCTCCCTTCCTCGGCAATCTGCTAGAACCCAAAGTGAGAAAGAAACCAGGCCTCAGGAAAGAGAGGATAGGAGAACAAATAACGTGACTTCTCTCCTCCTCGCCTATCACGGTCCTGGGCTTCTGCATCTTGTCCGCCTTGTTGCTGGGACCTGGGCAGGGAGACCAGTGGCTGGTAGTTCTAACTGCAGTTTCAGCAGTGGCAGGGCCCCCTCAGGCCCTGCTCCATCCACAGCTGCCCCAGGAACTCAATCTCTCTGGACTGAACAACTCTGCATTAAGTACCTACTAAGCTGACATCCCAGTTCAGGCCCCAGCTGGGGTCCAGTAGGGCACAGACCGGAGGAAGGAGTGAGGACTTATGAACAAACTGTTCTCCTGTCACAAGCTATACTTGGTTCTTGATTTCCCGTGTGCATTATCTGTTTTTTTCAGGCTAATCTTGGTTCCTCTTCCCCACTCTCACCATTTCTGGTCCATTTTCCACATCACAAGGCAGGCCTTGCATGGGAAATGGAGAACATGGGGGACTGAGCTTGCCACGCCATGCCCACCCCATCACAGGAACCTAAAAACAAGAATGCGTTTCAAGACCGTTCTCAGCACTGCCCTCAAAATTGTTTGGGAGGCACCAAGGCTGGTCAGCAGCAGGGAAGACAGCCCCCGGTGGTGGACATGTGTGTGGGAGGGCATGAGGGGTTGGGGGACTTGCTGAAAGTGCCAGAACCAAATGCGAGTCAAGGCCTAAGCTCAGCCTTCAGCTCTTAGGGGAACTTGGCTTCTGGTAGGAAGGTTGAAAGTGCAATCACCCTCCCTCCCACATGACTTTGCCTATGGAGGATGTGACAGGTTTTCTGGCCCTTGTGTCAGTCCTGCAGGGAAGTGACTGGGGATGCCCCAGGTAACAGGCCCCACCCACACCGGCCAGCTGGGCACCTGGAACTCCGCCCACAGGCTCAGAGGCCTCCCGGGAACCAGCCCTTTCTCGCTGGGACACGGCCATCTCTGTTTCTGTGAGAAAGCCATTGTGACTCCACATACTCTGTCCCCAGAGGCCTGACTCTCCTGGGGGACTCTCATGCCACAGGCTGGTGGTGTCCCCAGAGAAGACTCCTCAATGTTCACAAGAGGGGGCCAGGCCAGGCCGTGAAGACCCAGGAGTGAAGGCAGGGGAGGCCGGGAGGGGCAGGTGCTGAGCCAGAAGCCTACTCCTGCAGAAAAAAAAAAAAAGGGAAAGTGACAAAGAGATGAGTCTTGGGAAAGATTCCTCTAAACCATCACATCAGGGCAGAGGGAGGAACACACGGAAGAGGTGAGTGTGGAGTCCTGTGGGGAAGAGATGAGAGAGCAACTGAGGGTCTGTGAGGGACTGCTGGAGGGAGGAAATGTTTAGATGGGAGAAAGCAACTGTGCTGTGAAGAGGGATGGGCTTGAAGGCGGGAGAGGAAAGGTGTGACCAAAGGGTCAGCCAGCCAGGAAACAGGGATGGCTCCTGGGCTTAGAAAGTTCGGAAAGTTCAGAAGCTCTGCAGCAGTGCTTCTTGGAGAGGGTGGCCATCTGGAATCTTCATCTCAGAGCAAAGGGTTGAGATACAAAGCTCTATTCTAGAAATTTCCATCTGATCAGAAATAAAACTTCCCCAGCAAAGAAAGGCAGGACATGGATCAAGTGGAAAAGGAGCGGCCCAGGGCTAGCAGGAGGTGGGGAGTGGGAGACAGCATGACCCCAGGCCTTCACTCCTGAGATCATCCCCTGCAGCACTCACCTTCCAGAAGGTGGGGGATGAACCAAATCATCTCCGGGTTCCAAGCAGTCCTTGGTGCTAGGCTTGGGGTGCCTGGACCATCTGAGGACCACACTGGGACATCAGACTCACCCAGCTCAGCAACATTCCACTCACCTCTCTGGGGCTCCAGAAAGCTGACGCTCCCCTCATCAGACCAGTCTGTTGGAGAACTTCATGTAGCCGCCATCTGGACTGCTGATGTGGCCACTGATGGTGAAGGGTGGACCCATCTCCAGATCCTTCATGTTCCTGAGAAAGAAGAGCCAATCAAGTTACTGGGGCTGAGAACCAGGCCTCTCCCTGGGACCAGAGCATGGGAAGAACTTCTGGCAGTGACTCACTGACTCACTGACTTATCTTCCAGAATCAGCGTTACCCCATCTCTCAGGCCAGATGAGAAGCTGCCATGTGACAAAGAGCAGATGAGATGACTTATCACAAGAGGAGTTTCCAAATCTCACACCCTGAATGCCTGATTGTCTTCATTTGACGGCACGTTATGCCTGAGATTAAATTATTTGTAATCAGGCAGGTGTTCACCACAGACAGTGAAATGCTTGAAGACAGAAGCTATGCCCAGTTATCTTTGTACCCTTAGAAACTAACACCACAATACCTGCTACAATAGATCTTTACCGAATACATGATGAGTGAATGAATAAATGAATGAATGGATGGATGGATGGATGTTGCCTGCCCAGGGGTGAATGGTCAGAGGAGCACTGTCATTTGGATCTTACATGGTCCTGTCCATGTTCAAGTTTTCGTTCATGGAACTTTCTAAATGGACCCTGGCTCCTTCCTTTTCTCTTGTTTGTTTAGGGACATGGGGAGGAGACAGGGAAGGCAAGCAGTAAATTTGAGCTCCATCTTTGATTCTTTCTCAAGCATACCGAACCCCCCATGCCCATCCCACCCAGATCTGCCCTGAATCTACTCACCGGATTTGGTACAAGTTGAAGACAAAATTAGGCCCTAGAAAGACAATCGGAAAAGAGAGGGTTAGTACCTCCAGGGAGAGCGGCCCGTCACTCTTCTGGGAGCATCTAGTGCTCCCTCACCCCTGTCTGGAAGGTGTGGGGTGGCTAGGCAGGGCTGCAGGATGCCATGGGAGGTTCCCAGTCCTGCAGCGTCTGCTTCCTGCCCCAGACCCATGGGTACACCCCTTCTTCCCAGACAGAACCACCAGTCTTTGAGGCTAGATCCTGCCACTGGGGTTCCCTCCATCAAGGGCACTGATTACTCTGGCCAGGAGGCTTGAATCCAGACTCTACCACTTTCCAACTCTGTGACTTTAGCCTCACATCCTCATCTATAAAAAAGAGAGACTAAGAATTTCATCTTCGCATGGAATTTTTTTTAAAAAATCATACTAGGCACAAGTGCATTGGCACATAGTAGGTGCTCAACAGACATCTGCGGAAGCTGTTGAACTTAACTGCAGATCTGGGAGATGTGCTCTGCCTCTCAGCACTCCAGCATGCCCTCCCAGTTCTCCTGGGTCCCATGGGACGTGCAGATGTGGATTAGAGTTGGGAGCACCTCAGCAAACTCCAGGAGACGCCCAGTGAGGCTGAAGCACCAGCAAGCTTAGGAGAGAGTCCCAGGGGAGGGCAGGGCAAGAGAGGCTCTAGGAGCCAGGGTAGAACACAGTTGGAGCTTGGCCTGTCTAGCCCATCGCCCTCAGCCTTGAGGCCCACACAGGCCTGGGAGGTGGACTCCTGTGAGCTCTGAAGGAAGAGGAAGCTGACTGCTTGCTGGGGGAGGAGAAGAGCCTCCACTCCCTCAATAAAGGCCCCACCCGCCCGCCCACCCCCCCCCCCCCCCGACACCTCAAGTCTTCAACCACTGCGGCCACCACAGGAAATATTTTTGCATGACTCCGTGCTGAAGAGTTTGCAGCCCCACCTGGCCTGGCCAAATGCCACAGGAGAGGAGGGACTGGGCTGAGCCTGGGTGACAGGGTCCAGCGCTCACTCACCCACCCAGCAGTACCCACGCTGGTACCACTTGGCCAGGCTGTAGCCCAGGATGGACACGAGCAGCAGCGAGAGCCCCAGGCAGAGGAGCAGGCCCAAGGTGCTGATGGAGTCGTCACCTGCAGAGAGACACACATCCTTCACCCAGCTGCCCAGAGCCCTCTCGCGGCCCCGTATGCCAACTGACTGCGTCATGTTCCAAATTTCCTCTCCTCCCTCCCCACTGCCATCCAAATGACTGTCCCCTAAGAATCTGGATCCTGGCCAGCTAGTTCAGCTAAGTCATGCTAAGATGTGAATGTCTGATACCCGATTTTTTACAATCAGCTTGTTTTTCCAAAGTAACAGTCCTCTAACAGTAGAGATAATTTGGAGCTGGGAAGCCTTCCTGAAGCTGCCAGGCTTTCTATGTGTTGAAAAAGGCACTGCTGTTTGGGGAGAAGCCCAGGACGTCTCTCCTCTGCATGAAGCAGGAAGGGCAGCCTGGAGGGCCCCCGAGAGCAGAGACACACAGATCCTTGATCGTCTCCCCACAAAGCCCTCGTATGTGGTAGCAGGGTGTTAACCCCTGGGCTCTGTTTGCTGCTTATACTTATCACTTCTTCCCTTTTTGTGGTATGAGCTCTTGGTTAAATTTATATTTTATTTGTAAAGCCAAACCAAGAAAAAGAGAGAAAGAGAGGGAGGGAGAGAGAGGGAGAGTGGAAACGTGCTGAAGCAGAAGCAGAGCAGGAAACCAGGTTTGCAGGGAGAAGCTGACCATGGGGGCACACGGAGACAACCCACCCCTGCTGAGGCAGGGAAGGAAGAGGCAGGGCAGCCCCACTCCTGCTGGATGAGGGGCCAGGAGTGTGGAAGAATCATCTGATTCCCCATCTCCATGGCTTGGTGTCTTGAGGCTCCAGAGGCGTTGCCAAGAGGCCAGAGGTGCAAGGTTACGCACAGCCTTTGGTACAGCAGGCTTGCGTGCGAAGCCCGTGCCCATCATTTGCAAAATGTGGGACCAGAGCAAACCCCTGTCCCTCGCAAGACTTCAATTTGCTCTTATGAAAAATAAGCATAATAATAAATACACATGGATTTGTTGTGGTGATTAGTGGAGATGCCATATATAGAGCACTTGGGAGAGGACCTGGCATACAGGAAGTGCTCAGTAGATGTTAATTACATCATTACTGTTGTTGTCATTATTATCATCAAATAGTGAATTGTATTCTTAAATAGTTCACAATTTCCCCATGTCCTTCTTCCCATTAAAGCAGCCAGGTTATTCTCTGAGAGAGTATGACAGCCGAATGCAGGGAGAAAGTGTCTCTCCTCCTACTTTCAGATTCCAAAAGCCCAGACCCTTAGAGAAATGGCAAGGATTCCCAACATAGACAAGAGATAAACAGAACCAAGATTACCCTTCTCACTATACTAGGGGAAATTTTCCAGCCTGGGGGAGGGGAAGGGAGAAAGTGAGGTAAGAGAAATGGGAAAAAAGCACTGGAAAACATTGAAATGATGTCAATGGGCCACAGAGAAAAAGTCCTTACTCCCGGATCAAAGTGGAGCCCCGGGGAGGCAACAGAATTCCCAGGTAGAGTTGTGGGATCCGAGAGCTGGACTGAGCCCCAGAAAGACAGCAAGAGCCCAGTAAGGGAGACCTTCAAGATGGTGGAGGAGTAAGACGTGGAGATCACCTTCCTCCCCATAAACACATCAGAAATACATCTACATGTGGAACAACTCCTACAGAACACCTACTGAACGCTGGCAGAAGACCTCAGACTTCCCAAAAGGAAAGAAACTCCCCACGTACCTGGGTAGGGCAAAAAAATAAATAAGTAACAGAGACAAAAGAATAGGGACGGGACCTGCACCAGTGGGAGGGAGCCGTGAAGGAGGAAAGGTTTCCACACACTAGGAAGGCCCTTCGCGGGCGGAGACTGCGGGTGGCGGAGGGGGGAAGCTTAGGAGCCGCGGAGGAGAGCGCAGCCACAGGGGTGCGGAGGGCAAAGCGGAGAGACTCCCGCACGGAGGCTCGGCGCCGAGCAGCACTCACCAGCCCGAGAGGCCCGGGGCGGGCGGGGCTGGGAGCTGAGGCTCGGGCTTTGGTCGGATCGCAGGGAGAGGACTGGGGTTGGCGGCGTGAACACAGCTTGAAGGGGCTAGTGCGCCACGGCTAGCCGGGAGGGAGTCCGGGAAAAAGTCTGGAGCTGCCGAAGAGGCAAGAGATCATTGTTTCGGGGTGCGCGAGGAGAGGGGATTCAGAGCACCGCCTAAACGAGCTCCAGAGACGGGCGTGAGCCGTGGTTATCAGCGCGGACCCCAGAGACGGGCAGGAGACGCTAAGGCTGCTGCTGCCGCCACCAAGAAGCCTGTGTGCGAGCACAGGTCACTCTCCACACCTCCCCTCCCGGGAGCCTGTGCAGCCCACCACGGCCAGGCTCCCGTGATCCAGGGACAACTTCCCCGGGAGCACGCACGGCGCGCCTCAGGCTGCTGCAACGTCACGCCGGCCTCTGCCGCCGCAGGCTCGCCCCGCATCCGTACCCCTCCCTCTCCCCGGCCTGAGTGAGCCAGAGCCCCCGAATCAGCTGCTCCTTTAACCCCGTCCTGTCTGAGCGAAGAACAGATGCCCTCAGGCAACCTACATGTAAAGAATGAAATTAGAACACTCCCTAACACCATACACAAAAATCAACTCAAATGTAGGGCCAGACACTATAAAACTCTCAGAGGAAAACATAGGCAGAACACTCTATGACATAAATCACAGCAAGATCCTTTTTGACCCACCTCCTAGAGAAATGGAAATAAAAACAAAATACACAAATGGGACCTAATGAAACTTAAAAGCTTTTGCACAACAAAGGAAAACATAAACAAGATGAAAAGACAACCCTCAGAATGGGAGAAAATATTTGCAAATGAAGCAACTGACAAAGGATTAATCTCCAAAATATACAAGCAGCTCATGAAGCTCAATAGCAAAAAAACAAACAACCCAATCCAAAAATGGGCAGAAGACCTAAATAGACATTTCTCCAAAGAAGATATACAGATTGCCAACAAACACATGAAAGATGCTCAACATCACTAATCATTAGAGAAATGCAAATCAAAACTACAGTGAAATATCACCTCACACCAGTCAGAATGGCCATCATCTAAAAATCTACAAACAATAAATGCTGGAGAGGGTGTGGAGAAAAGCGAACCCTCTTGCACTGTTGGTGGGAATGTAAATTGATACAGCCACTATGGAGAACAGTATGGAGGTTCCTTAAAAAACTAAAATAAACTACCATATGACCCAGCAATCCCACTACGGGGCATATACCCTGAGAAAACCATAATTCAAAAAGAGATATGTACCACAATGTTCATTGCAGCACTATTTACAATAGCCAGGGCTTGGAAGCAACCTAAGTGTCCATCAACAGATGAATGGATAAAGAAGATGTGGCACATATATACAATGGGATATTACTCAGCCATAAAAAGAAACAAAATGAGTTATTTGTAGTGAGGTGGATGGACCTAGAGTCTGTCATACAGAGTGAAGTAAGTCAGAAAGAGAAAAACAAATACCATATGCTAACACATATATATGGAATCTAAAAAAAAAAATGGTTCTGATGAACCTAGGGGCAGGACAGGAATAAAGACGCAGATGTAGAGAATGGACTTGAGGACACAGGGAGTAAGAAGGGTAAGCTGGGACGAAGAGAGAGAGTAGCACTGACATATATACTCTACCAAATGTAAAATAGATAGCTAGTGGGAAGCAGCTGCATAGCACAGGGAGATCAGTTCGGTGCTTTGTGACCACCTGGAGGGGTGGGATAGGGAGGGTGGGAGGGAGGCGCAAGAGGGAGGGGATATGGGGATATATGTATACATATAGCTGATTCACTTTTTTATACAGCAGAAACTAACACAGTATTGCAAAGCAATTATACTCCAATAAAGATGTTAAAAAAATAAAATAAAATAAAATAAAGGAAGTGTACAGGAAAAGAAAGATTAAGGAAGCAAACAGAAGAACACATAATATTTTTATGGAGATAATATATTCAATAGAAATAGAAAGTATTAGAATAGATATCATTAAAAACTAAATTACTAACAGAGAAAAAGCTTGAGGAAAGCACAGGGATGGGAAGAAAAATTCAAAGAGATTTAAAAAATTAGAGGAAAACCTAATACTTATGGAAAACCAAGATAATCCAACTAAGGAAGATTGTCAATCCTGAGGTAGAGAACCCAATAAATTAAATAGAAAATATTTTCAAATATATAATACAAGAGAATTTCCCTGAATGGGGGGTGGGGAATGGCATCTGGCAATTAAGTGTATACCAGGTTCTGGGAAAAATTGATTCAGAATACTGAAGATCAATGTACATTCTAATTAAAGTGTTGTTCCAGTTATTAAGCTATTGTTCCTCAACTTCAAGCCCACCCTCTATATCCAGTTTTGTGATGCTACAGCTGGGACTCTGCAGACCCCATTTCTCCTTTGCCAGCCAGGGGAGGTTCTGCCAATAGAGGATGACAGCGGGAGACTGAAAGACTGGAGGATAAAGAAGGGACTTGCTCAGTGCTGTCTACTTCCCGTTGTCTTCTTGTGAATTTCCTACTACTGTCAGCATCACCCATTGCTTCTTTTTCGCTCCAGCAGTTTCTTCTGCAGTTGGGTCTAGTTTTCAGTTTTTCCAAAGTCATAAAACCAGTCTCATTATTCCCTACCCTCCGCTCCAGAAGCATGAGTACCAGACTGTCAAAGCCCCGTCCCCCAAAGGTCTGAGGTTCTCCTCAAAGCTCCATGTTTTAATACTTCCAGGTTCTTTCCTTTGCTCTCCCAGTCCTACGGGTAGTAGCTCTTCTTGCAATTGCTACCTCCATGATCCCTTATTATTCTCTATCTGCCTTTTCACTTAGCTAGTCACCAATTCTCTATAATAAATTCTCTCTGTTAAAATACCTGGTAAGGTTTCTGTTTCCTTACTGGACCCTGACTGTCTAGGCAGAAATAAAAAAACCTTTTAGGGGAAGGGCAGGGTGATGCAACATAATTTAGGCTGACCTTAGCTTTCTTCACAGAAAATTAATGCCAGGAGACAATAGATCATTGTCTACAAAGTTCTAAGGGAAAAAAAAAAGTGAAACCCCAAAAATATTTTATCCAGCCAAGGTATTGATCAAATATAAAGACAATAGGCAGACATTCTCAAATATAAAAGAACTTAAGGAACAGAATAACTTTTTTTGGTCCCAACTGCAGTTGGTGGGGAGAATGGCACCAGGATGGCCCTGAGCAGGATGAAGAGGGTGTCTGTGGTGGAGAGCTGCTTAATGCAAGATGTCTGATTCCAAGTGGGGTGAGGAGGATGTCCATGAGGAGGGCATGCCTGGTATGAGGAGTCAGGTAAAAGAGGAAAGAGGAAGGTAGTCAAACATGGGGTGTCAGATACCAAGCAGGGTGATAAGGCTATCAGTGCTGGAGAGGGGAGCAGCAGAGATAGGAATTGATTATAACAGAGGATTAATCCAAAAAGTAAATATATTAAGAAAAATGGAAGCCAAATTTCTCACTGTTGGGAAAAGGAATTACAAATACAAAAATGGAGCAACCTAGACTAAGCCTTGAGGTATTAGATTGGATTGGAGTTATTAATGTGAATTCAAGTTTTCTACATATATAAATAGGTACAGAAATAAATGTTGATGTGTATATATGTAGCTCTATCTTCTAAGAGGACTTGAGAGCAATTATGCCTCAATATCAATGAACACATCTACCACCAAAATCTTGGCTTCTAAATACCATTTTTCACTGTAAGAAACCAGGGCTCTTTGGATAAAGGGCTGATTTCAGACTGACAGGGAAAATACAAGATGAACTTGAAAATCTTCTTGTGCCTCCCATCTCCAAAAAAGAAAGCCCTAAAGAATACTGGGGACATGTCAAAAAGACATATAAGCCAGCTTCTATTGGCCAAATCATGATAGTTTAAGCATCAAAATAAATAATTACAGTAACAACACATTGAATAAAACAGAAACCATAAATCCATACAAATATTAATTAACTAATTAATTAAAAGTTTATAAAAATAGAGTTGCCACATGATCCAGCAATCCCACTTCTGAACATTTATCCAGACAAAACTATAATTCAAAAAGATACATGCACCCCTATGTTCATAGCAGCACTATTCACAACAACCAAGACATGAAAACAACTTAAATGTCTATCAGCAAATGAATGGATAAAGATGTGGTACATATAAACAACGGAATACTACTCAGCCATAAAAAAGAATGAAATAATGCCATTTGCAGCAATATGGATGGACCTACAGATTATCATACTAAGTGAAGTAAGTCAGAAGGAGGAAGACAAACACCATACGATGTCACTTATATGTGGAATCTAAAATATGACACAAATGAACTTATCTATGAAGTAGAAACAGACTCACAGACATAGGTAATAGACTTGTGGTTGCCAAGGGGGAGGGGGGTGGGGGAGGGATGGATTGGGAGTTTGGGATTAGCAGATGCAAACTACTATATATAAAAGACAAACAACAAGGTTCTACTGTACAGCACAGGGAACTATATTCAATATCCTGTGATAAAGCATAATGGAAAAGAATATGAAAAAGAATATATATATATATATATATATATATGTATGTATGTGTGTATAACTGAATCACTTTGCTGTACAGCAGAAATTAACACAACATTGAAAATCAACTATGATAAAATAAATTTTTAAAAAAGTTTAGTGCCTAATGGCATATTTACACAGTTTCAAAGTCCCTCCCCACAAAATACCTTTTAATTATAAAGAGAAAGAAGAGTAACTTTACAGAGGGGAAGCCTGGCAAACACCACAATAATCAAGTGATCAAAGTGAACATCATCAATATGAGACAAACACAAACGGTGTGCCTCCTGCTAGGATGCAATATGAAGCACACAACATCACTTCTGTGACATTATTGCCAAAGATGTAGAACCCGAGCCTCAGCGTGAGGAGACATCGTACAAACCCGAATTGAGGGCATTTTACGCAATATCTGGCCTGCAATCTTCCAGTGTAAAAGTCAAAAAAATCAAGAGAAGATTGAGGAAATGTTCCAGATGGAACCAGGCTAGAAAGACCTGAGAACTAAATGCAACCTGTGATTCTGAACTGGATTCTTTTGCTATAAAAGCCATTATGGAGGCAATTGACAAAACTTGAATAATCTAAGGATTAGATGGAAATAATGTATTGATTTAATTTTCTGATTTTGATCATTGTATCATGGTTATGTAGGGAAATGTCTTTATAGGGAAAAGACTCTAGAGTATTCAGGTGTGATAGGGCATTAGGTCAATAACTTACTCTCAAATTATTCAGGGAGAAAAAGTTTTGGTTTACTTTTTTAAAAATATATTTCTAACTTTTCTGTAAACTTTTAATCATTTCAAAATAAAATTTGATAATTTTTTAAATGCAGCTGGTCTCTACTGATTTACAAAATCTCAAGACATTTTGTAAATGAAAAAGCAAAGTTTAAATGGATACAGTATAATGTCTTTTTGGTATACTTTTCAAAAGAATATATATTTCATTATATGCATTTATATAATTTTTCGGGATAGATTCAGAAGAAAGATTTTGTGATGATCTGGGAGAAGGTGGTGGTGGAAAGGAACTTTTATTTTTCATTTTATATCTTCCTGCACGGTTTAGATTTTATTAGCATGTACATATATTAGTCTCGTGGGTTTTTTTTAAGTTTATTTATTTTATTTATTTATTTTTGGCTGCATTGGGTCTTCGTTGCTGCGCGCAGGCTTTCTCTCGTTGTGGCGAGCGGGGACTACTCTTCGTTGAGGTGCGCGGGCTTCTCATTGCAGTGGTTTCTCTTGTTGCGGAGCACGGGCTCTAGGCACGCGGGCTTCAGTAGTTGTGGCACGTGGGCTCAGTAGTCGTGGCTGGCGGGCTCTAGAGCGCAGGCTCAGTAGTTGTGGCGCACGGGCTTAGTTGCTCCGCGGCATGTGGGATCTTCCCAAACCAGAGCTCGAACCCGAGTCCCCTGCTTTGGCAGGCGGATTCTTAACCACTGCACCAGCAGGGAAGTCCCGGTCTAGTTTTTTAAAAAGCTACAGGAGTTTTCTGGAAAGTGAGATTATGTGCCATTTTCGTTTTTCTTTATATTCTTACACAATCAAAAATTAATAAATAATATATAATGTTAAACATTTGCATCCACACATATTATAAAATTTATTTTTCTGTTTATAACTAGGGTAAAAATTTAACAAGTATCAGATATCATCAATTAAGTCGTTCTGAATAATTTTGGTGGCAGAAAGTCTTTACCTGATGTTTTATTTAATTTAGGCTTTTTAACTTAAAGATCTATATGAGGAATTGTTCTTGGCTACCAATTAGCAAGAATTCTATTTATTTTTTATTGAAGGATAGCTCATTTACAATGTTGTGTTAGTTTCTGGTATACAGCAAAGTGATTCACTTATACATATATATACATTCTTTTTCATATTATTTCCATTATGGCTTACTATAGGATATTGAATATAGTTCCCTGTGCTATACAGTAGGACCTTGTTTTATCTACTTTATATATAGTAGTTTGTATCTGCTAATCCCGAACTCCTAATTTATCCCTCCCCTGACCGCTTTCCCCACTGGTAACTGTAAGTTTGTTTTCTATGTCTGTGAGTCTGTCTCTGTTTCATAAATAAGTTCATTTGTGTCAAATTTCAGATTTCACATATAAGTGACATCATACGGTATTTGTCTTTCTCTGTCTGACTCACGTCACTTATTATGACAATCCCTAGGTCCATCCATGTCACTGCAAATGGCATTATTTCATTCTTTTTTATGGCTGAGTAGTATTCCATTGTGTATACCTTCCACATCTTCTTTATCCATTCATTTGTTGATGGATATTTAGGTTGCTTCCATGTCTTGGCTATCCAATTAGCAAGGATTCTAGAACACACAGACTTCAAGGCAGTTATCTCAGGACCATGTTGCTGAGAAAAGAAACTTCTTGTTTATTAATTTAGTTTACTCACCAAAACTTCACCCCGTGTGATATGTTTTAAAATCTACTCTCCTGTTTGGTTCTAAGACCTTTGACAAGCATTTTCCAACGATTTTGGAGGTAATAAGTTTAAATAGGATTTAGACTTGATAAACTCCTGTGTGTTTTTTTCCATATTCCTTTATGTGCTGCCTTATTAACACAGTCAAGGGGCTTCTCCTATTGTTGTTATTATCATTGTTGTTTTGACTTCCTGATAATGTCTTTGCAAAATCAAGAAAGTCTGGAGCAAGACTCACATTTACTCACATGGAATGGTTAAGACAGATTTTAGTTTTCAATGATCTCTTGATAACAGATGAAGAGAGAAGCCTCCTTCTCTCAAGGCACTTAAATATGAAAGTTTCAAAAGGCACCTCAGAGGAAAGTTTACATGAAGTTTCAGAAGACTGTCTGACAGCAAGAAATCGCTTGCAGAATTCTAGAATTGCTTGGCAATACAGAACAGAAATTAAGAGTTTAGGTGCTGGTGCCAAACACACATGAGTTTGAATCTCAGCTTTACCATTTACTTACAATGCGTCCTTGAGCAAGGGACTTAATCCCTCTAAAACTCAGTTTATTTATCTGTGAAATAAAAATAAAATTATCTACTGTCTGAAATTATTATAGATTTTTTTGGAAATAATATGAGTCTACCACAAAGAGAGCACTTAGTAAGTATTAACCGTAGTAATTGTTGCTGTTGCTGTTGGTTACTTTAAAAAAATAACTGCTTTCTCAATCTCACAGTTCTAAATATGGATTAAAACAGACTCACGGTCCACAATGTCAAGGGTAAAAGTAAAAGGGAAATGGCTGTTTTCTATATGCGCCATGATATTCATCACAAGAATCTTAAGAAGGAGGGGCCAGCCACCTTTTCACAACATTAGCCCAAGGATGGAGCTGTTAGTGAAAATTCCCTTGGAATATGTGTCCATCGAGCTGCCCGTTACTAACACCAGGTTGTAGCTATAAATATAAGTGGTGAGGAGTTGTCTTCTGAAATTTACAACTTTTCCTCTGGTTCCATATCAGCTCTAAGTAGAGCCCCAGCACCTCCCTCACAACCCTGGCATACCATGCTCAAGAGAGCATTTGTTCCCATACTCAACAAGTATTTATGGAGTCCCTACTCTGTGTCAGGTCCTCTGCTAAACACTGGGCACAGAGTGGTCAAGGCAGATAGGAGCCCTGCCTTCATGAGCTCATGTTCTATGGGGAGGGATATGCTAAACAGATAATCATCCTAGTAATCAGCTGATCAAAAACACACACTGTATGAAGAAGTACAAGGTGTCAGAGTACCATTAGAATAGGAGGACCTGAACTATTCTGAGAGGTTAGGGAAGGCTTCCCAGAGGAGGTGACATTTAAGCAAGACCTGAATTAGGAAGAAGAACAGCATTTAAGGCAAAGAGAACAACATGTACAAAGGGCCTGAAATAGGAGAGAGCATGTTATATGCACAATAAAAATTTGAAAGACTAGAGTGAGACTAGAGAATATGTTGGTGTGAGGCAGAGGGGAGGGGTGGAGCAGGAAGTGGGGCACAGAGTGAGAGAGGCATGAGAAGAAGTGAAAGAGATAAATGGGGTCCTGTAGTCCATGTTGAGGACTTTTCAACTTGATTGTAAGAACAATGGAAAACCACTCAAGCATTTAAGCGGTATAATATTATGACCAAATGTGCTCTTTCTAAATACCACTCACCTGGGTTGACCAGCTGGGAGGCAAGAGAACTTGGGTAATAATTATCTTTGCCAAGCAACACATTGAATAAGCAATCTAAACATCCAGTCATCTGAATAGGTAGCTTTGGTGGAAAGGATATAGTATTAGGCTTATAATCAGTTAATTAAGAAACTAGATTGGACCAAAACAGGATTTTATTGCCTCAGTCCAGGAGCTCCATAGCAGCCTCTTTAAGGTTGCTCAAGAATAAAAGAGCCAGAGAGGTAAAATTCTAGCATGAAAACATGAGGGAATCTAATGACCTACTCCCACTGAAGCTGGTGAAAAATATTTTGAAAAAAAAATGATTTAAAACTCTATAAGTGGTTCTAAGTGTTCAACTGCTGTTTAGCAAATGAAGAAACATCTATTCAAGAACATCTACGAAAATTTGGTAAGAAAAGCAAGAATGTGTGGTATTTGAACCAAGACCATGGCCTCCCTCCTTTCACTCAGCTCATCAAGGCAGAAACTCCACTCCAGGCTTCTGCTTCCAAGAACACAGGTCTCCCTCTCCCCACAGTAACCAGTCAGAGGGCTTTTTTCCCAGGAAGAACAGGACTTCAGCATTTCTCATCCTGTCCCCAGCTGCTGTTGCTAAGGCTAAGTTCCAGGTGAGTACAGTTGAGAATTGGGGTCTCTCTCTTCCATCCACTCCCCTCTCATGAGATGGAGGCTCTACCTTGGGTAGGGCATGCTGAGAATATTGGGGCCCTGATTGCCCTTGACTTAGCTCATGAGGCAGTGGTTTCACAAAGGAGAGGCAAGCCAAGAGGATCTCAGGCTACTGCCTGCACGTACTGATTGTTCAGCTCCTAGAGCATTGTCGCTCAGAGAGAGATTTGCCATTGTTCCCATCCCCACCTCCAGAGCTCCAGAGATTTTTCCTAGGGGGAAAGCAGGCCATAAAACAAATAGCTCATCATGTCTTCCCAAAGGAACTGACTTTCTTTGCAAAAAAGCATGGAAAAGTTCAAACCTAATGTTTGCTCTCAAGACAGTGGAGATTGTGGAGAAAAGCAAATAGAGGGATATTCATGGATTTAATGAAGCTATAGCCCAGACTATACACTGGATAGTTGATAAGACAGAAGCAGGGAATAAAACAGCTGAGAGGAATCCACTGGGGTGAGAACAAATCTCAAACACATACTTCAAAAACTATTCCTTCAAAGGAGTCACAATTTGATCAGATTCACTTATAGAGCAATTTGCACCCCAGAGCACTGTTGAAAACATTAGAGCAACCAGCAAGAAATTAGTGAAATCTAACAGCTGGGTATAGTCAAGATAAGCAAGAAAGAGAGCCCTACAAATACCACTGTCATCCAAGGGACTGTGGGCCTACTCAAAGCTATTAACTCTCCCTGAGGAGCAGCATCAGAGGCCGAATACTGGTGGAGTGAAATAGACTTCACTAAAACAATCCAGCAAATCACAAAAAAATAGACAAGAAATAACAACAAATCTGGAAGGGGAAGGACTAGGAATTGCCAAAATATATCATCTAAAATGTCAAGTTTTCAGCAAAAATAAATATAAGAGGCAAGAAAAGAAATAGGAAAATGTAAACCATATACCAGGAAAAAAAAAAAAAAAAGCAGGCAAAATGAACTGCCTGGGAGAGCAGCTAGATTCTGGATTTAACAGAAAAAGACTCCAAAATAGTCATTATAAGCATGTTCAGAGTACTAAAGGAAAGCATGCTAAAGAAGTAAAGAAAGGTATGATAACAGTGTCACATCAAATAAAGGACATCAATAAAGCAATAGAAATTATTTTAAAAGACAAATTGAAATTCAGGAGTTTAAAAATACAATAAGTGAGATAAAAAAATTCTTTAGAAGGGCTCAAAAGTAGATTTGAACTGGCAGAAGAAAGAATGAAAGAACTTGAATCACTAGACCAATAGAGATTATACAAGCCAAAAAAACAGAGTGGAAAAAAAAATGAAGAGAAGTGAATTAGGCCCAGAGAATTGTGAGACACTATAAAGTGCACCAACATACATGTAATCAGAGTACCAGAATGAGAGGAGAGAGAGAAAAGACCAGAGAAAATATTCCAAAAAATAGTGGCAGAAAACTTCCCACATTTATGAAAAAGTAACCTACACATCCAAGAAGCTTAATGAACTCCAGATAAGACCACAAAGAGATCCACAAACACACATCATAGTAAAACATGCCAGGGGTGGGGGAAGAAAAACAGACAAGGAAAAGGTCTTGAGAGCATCAAGAGAAAAACAGCTCATTATTTACAAGGAATCCCAATAAGATTAGCAGCTAGCTTCTTAGCACAAACAATGTAGGCCAGAAGCAGTGGAATAACATATTCAAATTGCTCAAATTAAAAAAAAAAAAAACTGTCAACCAAGAATCCTATATTCAGCAAAGCTATCTTTCAAAAATGAAGGTGAAATAAAGACTTGCCCAGAAAAAAAAAAAGCTAAGAGAATTTGTTGCTAGCAGTCCCACCTTTAAAGAAATACTGAAGTATATTCTTCAGGCTGAAAGCAAATAATCACACATTATCACTTGAGTACACACACACATACATACACACACACACACACACACAAAGGTAATTGTGTACCAGTAAAGGTAATTATGTAATTAATTTTTATAGTATGAGTATTTCTTTCCTTGCTTCTTATAACTGATTAAAAAGAAATTACATAAATAATATGTAGATAATGTAATGTTGGGCCTATAACATATACAAATGTAAATAACAACATAAAGGAAGTGGGTGGGAACAAAGCTCTTTTGGGCTAAGGAAATAACTGCAGTTAGTAAAGTAATAAGTATAACAGTGTTTTGTTGGGTTTGTAACATTAAGAGATGTAATATATATAACAACAATAAATAAAAGCAGGTAATAGAGCTATATAGAAGTAATATTTCTATACATCACTGGAATTAAGCTACTATATAAATCTGAAGCAATTCTGATAAGCTAAGATATATATGGTAAACCCTAGAGCAACCACTAAAAAAAAAAAAAGGGTAAAAAAAAATTAAAGAAATTAAAATGCTACGTTAGAAAATATCCACTTAATGCAAAAGAAAGCAGTAAAAGAGGACTAGGGGAACAAAAAAAAAGACATGGGTCATATAGAAAACAGAAAGTAAAATGTCAGATATAAATCCACCTATAGCAATAATGGCATTAAATATAAATGGATTAAACAATCAAATAAAAAAGCAAAGATTATCAGACTGGATTAAAAAGAACAACCTGGCCCAACTATATGCTGTCTACGGGAGATGCAATTTAGTTATACCTTCTGTAGAATAGTTGTAGCTAAAGTAGTGATTAGAGGGAAATTTATAGTTGTAAATGCATGCTTTAAGAAAGAAGAAATATCTCAAATCAATAGCCAAACCTTCCACCTTAAGACACTGGTAAAAGGAGGACAAACTAAACCTAGAGTAAGCAGAAGAAAGGAAATAGTAAAGATTAGAGTGGAAATTAATGAACAGCAAATAGAAAAACAGGGCTTCCCTGGTGGCGCAGTGGTTGAGAGTCTGCCTGCCAATGCAGGGGACACGGGTTCGAACCTTGGTCTGGGAAGATCCCACATGCCGCGGAGCAATTGGGCCCGTGAGCCACAACTACTGAGCCTGCGCGTCTGGAGCCTGTGCTCCACAGCAAGAGAGGCCGCGACAGTGAGAGGCCCGTGCACCGCGATGAAGAGTGGCCTCCCCCCGCCCACCGCAACTAGAGAAAGCCCTCGCACAGAAACGAAGACCCAACACAGCCAAAAATAAATAAATAAATTTTTTAAAAATAGAAAAACAATAGAGAACATAAAGGAAAACAGAAGTTGGTTCTTTGAAAAGATCAACAAAACTGACAAACCTTTAGCTAGGCTGATCAAGAAAAAAAAAGAAAGAAAGAAAACACTCAAATGACCAGAATCAGAGATGAATGAGGGGACATTACTACCAACCTTTCAAAAATTAAAAAAGCTTATAAAGGAATACTGTGAACAATTGTACTCCAACAAATTGTATAACTTAGATAAAATGGACAAATTCCTAGAAAGACACAAACTTCTAAAACTGACTCAAGAAGAAATAGACTATCTGAGTAAGTGCAACAAGTAAAGAGATTTAATTAGTAATCAAAAATCTACCCACAAAGAAAAGCCCAAGCCCAGATGGCTTGACTACTGAATTCTACCAAACATTTAAAAAAGAATTAATGCCAATTCTCCATAAACTCTCCCAAAAAATGAAAGAGAAGGGAATACTTCCCAACTCATTTTATCAGGCCAGTATTACCCTAATACCAAAAGCAGACAAAAACATCACAAGAAAAGAAAATTATAAGCAAATGTCTCTTATGAAAACGAACACAAAAATCCTCTACAAAATACTAGCAAACCTACTCCAGCAACATATTAAAAAAATTATACTTCATGTCCATATGGGATTCATCCCAGAAATCCAAAGTTGTTTCAACATCTGAAAATCAATTAATATAAGACATCATATCAAAAGAATAAAAAATAAAAATCACATGATCACCTCAATAGATGCAGAAAAGGCACTTGACAAAATCCAACACCCTTTCATGATAAAAACACTGAACAAACTAGAATAAAAGGGAACTTCCTCAAACTTCATAAAAGGCCTTTATGAGAAACCCACAGCTAATATCAGACTTAATGATAAAAAGACTGGATGATTTCCTCCTAAGATCAGCAACAAGAAAAAGATGTCCATTCTTGCCACTTCTATTCAACATTGTACTGGAGGTTCTAGCCAAGGAAGTTAAGGCAATAAAAAGAAATAAATGGCATCCACATTGGAAGGGAAGAAATGAAACTATTCTATTCACAGATTATATCTGATACATTAAAAAAAAACCTAAGAAATCCACTTGTTTATTAGAACTAATAAACAAGTTCAGCAAGATTGCAGGATAGAAGCTCAATATATAAGACTGTTGTCTTTTCATACACTTGAAATGAACAATCCAAAAATGAAATTAAGAAAATATTAATTCACAATAGCATCAAAAAGAATAAAATGCTTAGAAATTAATTTAACAAAATAAGTGTAAAACTTACACTCTGAATATTACAAGTCACTGTTGGAAAAAAATAAAGAAGATCTAAATTGATGGGAAGACACTCCTTGTTTATGGATCAGAAGACTTAACATTGTTAAAATGGCAGTATTCCCCAAATTGATCTTCAGATTCAATGCATCCCAGTCAGAATCCCAGAGACCTCCTTATAGATATTGACAAGCTGATTCTAAAATTCACAAAGAATTGCCAGGGACTTGGAGTAGTTAAAACACTCCTGAAAAATAAGAGAAAAGTAGGACTCACACCTTCTAATTTTAAAACTTACTACAAACCAATGGTAATCAAGACAGTGTGGTCCTACACAAGGATAAACACATAGATCAGTGGAATAGAACTGAGAATCCAGGAGTAAACCCATCCATCTATAATCAGTTGAATTTTTTTTACAAAAATGTCAAAACTATTCAATGGAGAAAGAATGGTCTTTTCAACAAATGGTGCTGAGACGACTGGATAGTCACATGCAAAAGAATGAAGCTGGACCCTTACCTAACACCATATACAAAAGTTAACTCAAATGAGTCAAAGACCTAAACATAAGAGCTAAAACTATAAAACTCTTAGAACAAAATATAGAGGTAAATCTTTACTACCTTGGATTTGGCAAATAATTCTCAGATAAGACACCAAAAGCATAAGTAATGAAAGAAAAATAGATAAATTGAACTTCATTAAAATTTAAAATTTTGGTGCTTCAAAAGACACCATCAGTAAAGTGAAAGATACCCCACACAGAATGGGAGAAAATATTTGCAGATTATGTATCTGATAATAACTCTTATAACTTAATAATAAAAATTTTTTTAAATGAGCAAAGGAATAGACAATAGGATCTGAATAGATATTTCTTTTTTTTTAAATATCTTTATTGGAGTATAATTGCTTTACAATGGTGTGTTAGTTTCTGCTGTATAACAAAGTGAATCAGCTATACGTATACGTATATCCCCATATCCCTTTCCTCTTGCGTCTCCCTCCCACCCTCCCTATTCCACTCCTCTAGGTCGTCACAAAGCACGGAGCTGATCTCCCTGTGCTGTGCGGCTGCTTCCCACCAGCTATCTATTTTACATTTGGTAGTGTATATATGTCCATGCCACTCTCTCACTTCATCCCAGCTTACCCTTCCCCCTCCCCATGTCCTCAAGTCCATTCTCTACGTCTGTGTCTTTTGAATAGATATTTCTATAAGGAAGATATATACATGGCCAATAAGCACATGAAAAGATACTCTCAACATCATTAGTCATTAGGGAAATGCAAACCAAAACCACAATGAGATACCACTTCAAATCCACTAGGATGGCTGGATTCCAAAAGTCAGATATTAAGTGTTGATGAGAATATAGAGAAATCAGAACCCTCATATAGTGCTGGTGGGAATGTAAAATGGTGCAGCTGCTTTGGAAAATATCTGGCAGTTCCTCAAACATTGTGTTACCACATGATCCAGCAATTCCACTCCTAGATATACACCCAAAAGAAATGAAAACATTAACCCACACAAAAACTCATACATGAATGTTTCTAGCAGCGTCACTCATACTAGCTGAAAAGTAGAAAAACCCAAACATCAATCAACAGACAAATGGATATACAAAATGTGGTATAGCCATACAATGGAATGTTATTTGGCCATAAAAAAGAATAAAGTACGATACATGCTACAACTTGGATGAACCACGAAAACATTATGCTAAGTGAAAGAAGCCAGTCACAAAAGTCCTCATATTATTTGATTCCATTCATATGAAAGTCTTGAATAGGAAAATCTATAGAAACAGAAAGTAGTTTATTGTTTGCTTTGGGGTAGGAGGTAGAAGGGAAGGGGGTTTACAGCTAAAGGGTTTTTCTGGGGGGAGGTGATGAAAATGTTCTAAAATCGACTGTGTGTCCCAAATTGTAAGTGAGGTAGTGATAGGAGTAAAAAAAGACTTTCCAGTTTTACCTTAGTATTAGATTGAACCATATAAAATTGCCATTTTTGTAAGTCAAGAACAGATATCATAAATTTCATACCATTTTAACTTTTTGCAACAGGAATATTTGTGTAATAAAAATATTACTGAAGAAAACTAACCAATCCCATAGTAACAATAAAAGAACAAGTACCTCTTTTTTTAAAACCAGACACAGGAGTTGGGAAGGAATGAATAGGTGGAACACAGAGCATTTTTAGGGCAGTGAAAATATGCTGTATGATATCATACTATTGGATACATGTCATTATACATCTGTTGAAAACCATAGAATGTACACCACCCAAAGTGAGCCCTAATGTACACTATGGACCTTGGGTGATATTGATGTGTCAACATAAGTTCATCAGTTATAATAAATGTCCCCCTCTGGTGAGTGATGTTGATAAAATGAGAAAGGCTTTGCATGTGTGGGGTCAGGGGATATATGGGAAATTTCTGTACCTTCCCCTCAACTTTGCTGTGAACGTAAAACTTCTCTAAAAAGTAAATTCTCAATTAAAAAAAAAAAAACTAGACATATTGGTTTGCTTACTGTCCTCCCCCACCCAAATTTTAACCTCACTTTTCCCTTTCTTTCAATCCAATTTCATGAATGAGCTGATAGAGGATTTCAGGCAGATCTTCCTAACTCTTGGACACCAGAAAACTGGCTTCAGTGGTATGAGATCATGGAATGAGACTTGAAGTCGAGCCATCTGGAGGGTGAAATATTGTTACTTTGGGCAAGATCAAGTTTTAATCCTCACCTTTGTCAAAATGGAGATAAAAATATTAACTTTGCACAGTTATTGTGAAGAAAAAGTGAGATGTGTGTGCAAAGAGGGGTGTGGTTTGGTTCCTGACACATAGCAGACATTCCATAAATTACTTTCATTCTCTGAAGATGAAAATTTTTAGAACAGCATTAGAGTGTTGGCAGCTTTGCATCGGTCTAACTACTGTCTCTGACCATCAGGACAGAAATCAGCTAGGCACCAAGCCACGTGACCCCACACAGATCTCCACCTACTGAAATTGCTCAAACGCAAGAATGAGGGTGGGCAGAAATGGTCTCCTGAGAGATCACAATCTCCCATGACATAAAATGGGGCTGAGTGTTGGGCCCCTTTCTCTTTAAGTGATGTCACATGATCAGATACCGCTTTTAAATTAGATAGATACGTGGTCTCCCTTCAAGCACACAGGAAGATAAGCATCACCTTTGATACCAATGGTAGGTTTATGAAGAACCAGGGGGAGGCCTCAGGAAATTCTAAGTGCTGGTTCATGCCTATGCAGAAATGCAATCTAATGTCAGGTGGTTCTCTGCCTACGCAGCCCTGGACCTCAACACATCCCTGTGTATCCTGGACCTCAGCTTGAGACGGAGCCAAGTTCCTCCCATGATTTAGACAAGTCAGGGCAGGTGTAGAGCAGGGGTTCCCAAATGCTTCAGAGTCCCCTAAGGATATTTCAAAGAATGGAGCTACTCCAGACCTGTCCAATCCAACTCTGCAGACGGGGAGCCCAGGAATCTGTAATTTTCTTTTTTTTTCTTTTTTTTGAGTTTGATCTTTTTCTAAATTTTTTTTAATTGAAGTGTAGTTGATTTACAATGCTGTGCCAATCTCTGCTGTACAGCAAAGTGACTCAGTTATACACATACAGACATTCTTTTCTTATATTCTTTTCCATTATGGTTTATCACAGGATATTCATTACAGTTCCCTGTGCTATACATTAGGAGATTGTTGTTTATCCATTCTAAATGTAACAGTTTGCATCTACCAACCCTAAACTCCCAGTCCATCCCTCTCCTTCCCCCATCCCCCTCCTTCCCCCAGCCCCCTTGGCAACCACAAGTCTGTTCTCTATGTCTATGAGTCTGTTTCTGTTTTGTAGATAGGTTTATTTGTGCCATATTTTAGGGAATCTGTAATTTTCAATAAGCTCCCCCAGGGGATTCTCTTGCAGACAGGCTGCCACCATTTGGGTTTAAAGATCAAAGGGGTGCAATCAAAATATGGGCAGAAGACCTAGACATTTCTCCAAAGAAGACATACAGATGGCCAAGAAGCACATGAAAAGCTGCTCAACATCACCAATTATTAGAGAAATGCAAATCAAAACTCCAATGAGGTATCACCTCACACCAGTTAGAATGGGCATCATCAGAAAATCTACAAACAACAAATGCTGGGGAGGGTGTGGAGAAAAGGGAAACCTCTTGCACTGTTGGTGGGAATGTAAATTGATACAGCCACTAGGGAGAACAGTATGGAGGTTCCTTAAAAAAATAAAAATAGAATTACCATATGACACAGCAATCCCACTACTGGGCATATACCCTGAGAAATCCATAATTCAAAAAGACACATGCACCCCAATGTTCAGTGCAGCACTATTTACAATAGCCAGGTCATGGAAGCAACCTAAATGCCCATCAACAGATGAATGGATAAAGAAGATGTGGTACATATATACAATGGAATATTACTCAGCCATAAAAAGGAACGAAATTGGGCCATTTGTAAAGATGTACTTGGATCTAGAGACTCTCATACAGAGTGAAGTAAGTCAGAAAGAGAAAAACAAATATCGTATATTAATAAGTATACGTGGACCCTAGAAAAATGGTACAGATGAACTGGTTTGCAGGGCAGAAATAGAGACACAGATGTAGGGAACAAACGTATGGACACCAAGAGGGGAAAGTGGTGGGGGTGGGGGTGTGGGATGAATTAGGAGATTGGGATTGACATATATACACTGATATGTATAAAATAGATAACTAATAAGAACCTGCTGTACAAGAAATAAATAAAATAAAATTCAAAAAACAAAAAAGATCAGAGGGGTGGGTCTGTAAAGGTCTATCATAGGAGAGTCAGTATAGGGAGTTTCCCAAAGAAAATAGTTCCGGTTATCTCACATTAAAGAGGAAGAAGGTGAAAGTCACATCGAATATACTTAAGGTTAGACACAAAGATGTTTAGGTTTGGAAATGTGTTGTTTTGAGTAAGAGTTTAAGATAAATAAACACTTTAGATTTCTTGGTAGATACCAGTCCCAAGAATACTTAGTTTTAGTACTTCCCTGAACAAGATAAAGTCAATGAGAAAACTAGAAGTCAGCCTTGTTTCTAATAAGTGAGCCTTGGGAGTAAATTGACTGCTGAGAGTCAAACCCCACTCCTAACGTGATGATCTGGGCAAAAATGATCCAATAGGTGTCTGACAACAGAGAGAAAGAGACCGAGGCAGAGAGAACACACAAAGACTGAGCCCCGGCCGCGAATTGGGCTGCTGAGGTTGGCATTCTAGGGCCTTATTGACATGACACCCAGAAACTCAACTCTCATCCCCTGGCTCTTCCTGAATGGAGTCTCAGTGGTGTCCCAGTAAAGCCAAGAAGCCATCTAGGGGGTGGCATTTGTAGCACATCTGCAGCCAGGGGACCCCAGACCTTAGACTTTCCTACCCAGAGACCAAGGGTTGGGAGAGGTGGGCCTCTGCTTGAAGAGCCTGGACCCATGAACAGGAGAAGCAAATAAAACATTTCAGCCTCTCCCAGTCTGGAGTATAAGCTGTGGTCACTCACCCCGGGGGAGTCCAGGCAAAGATCCCTTTACATCAGGTTAAGCAAATGACTACTGTGAGCTGGGAATCACTGCGGCCCTCCACCCTCACCCCAGGGCACCAGTTTGAGTGCCTAAGGTTCACTGGATAGGGTCTGTGTCTTGGGAAGGGTGGAACAGAGAAAGCATCCCGGTGTGTTTCAAGGCCTGTCAATGGTCCCTTAGGAGGTGACCTTTCAGGGTCAGATGGAACGTAGCCTAGGACTCTCTCTCCCTCCCTCCACATCAGTGCTCCCCAGACTGTGGGTGCATCCGCTGGTAATACAGGAGATGATTATAGTAGTTCCTGGGGCCGTTTTTAATTAAATAGTTATGCATTTATTTTACTGTGTTTCAGAAGGAGAATTAGCACATCAAATCTGGATTTTGTGGACTTTATTGCTTAGGACAAGGTCAAAGGAGGTATTTAATTTTAAAAGGTGACACAGGTTTAAGAAAAATATTAATAATGGTACAGGTGTTTGGGGATGAGGCAAAGGTCATAAAGTTGTTGGGGAAACACTGCTCTGGATGAAACATATGAGTAACAGCCAAACACCAGGCCATCTCAGAAGAGAAAGAGACACCTTCTGGGAAAGAACATGTCCTAAAGGAATAAAATGTCGCAGGCCCTGGGCCAGAACAGGGGAGGGGGAACTTGCCCCTCATATTTCCTTCTTACCCACAACCTCATGCCTACAGCTCAGGCTGAAGAGCTGCAAAAAAGAACAAGTAAAAAAAATAACAGTTCGGTCAATAATCATAGTACACCACTTTTGTAACCAAAAATACATTTTTTAACTCAAAAAAGTGTTATTTCACTCAACTTCCCTTGTGTGTGTTTTCCCTTTCTAATTTTTAATTTATATTTTTTTCTGCGTGTTTTATAATGTTCGTATACACTAGCGTATAAGTACAAATACAATTTATAAATACATAAATAGCAGCGTGAACACTCAAAATTGTTCGTGGCCAGGAGGCAGGATCAAAAAACGTGGCTACTATATACATCTACATTACTCACTAACTATGCCTGCCTGAATTGCTGTCAGCATTTTCTCTACGTAAACTGTACCTCCCCAACTAGATGCTGAGGGGGGAGGGCTGGGGAGTTTGTTGGGGGCTGACCTGTGCCACTGAGTTCAAACCACCTCATGCTATAGTGGGGTCTCCGGGGCCTGGAGGATTCCAAGGGGCCCAGGCTCCTTGGGAGGAGAAGGCATGGGGAGGTTTATAAAGTCAAGAGTCCTGGAAGGAGCACAGGGCTTGCCTTCAGAGAGACCTTACACTGGAGCTCCAGCCCTAGCACACACCAGCTGTGCAATCGTGGGTGACCACTCTGAACTTCCAGTCTGTCTTCTGTGAAATGAAGTGCTAATGAGTGGTATACACCTCATAGCATCTTTGCAAGGCTCACGTGAGGTAAGAGGAAAAGGGCTTTGGGGAATCACAGAGCATCTTCCTTCTCCCAAATAGTGTCTCAGGCACGGGGTGGCCCCAGAGGCTCCCAAGCTCCAAAGCCTGCAAGAAAGGGGTGCTGCAGGGCCAGCCAGGGGAACCCATGCTGAGGCCCCTGTCCGGACAAAGCCAGGTCTCTGCTCAGATGGGCCAGAAGTCATGCCCGGCCCAGGTGAGCTGGGGCACTGGCACCTAGCCGGCCACACCCACCATCAGCCACTCTTGCTGTCTCCAGGCTCCTGTAGCTTCTGGGAAAGTTCAAGGGCAAGTTGGCTTTTACATTTTGACTCTTCTTGCTGATCTCTGCCAGACCTTTGAGGGGAGGAGGGGGAGGAGAGGAGACGGCTGACATGCACACAGCATGAGCACTCATCCCAAGGACCCCCGGGGGCCTTCTACCTCACGGCCTCCTTTTCACCCAATCCTCCAGCCCTCCCCACTCTTGTTTCCTGGTCATAAGCACAGGCTGATTCATGCAGGTTGCAGAAAATAGCATAAACCAGGGCTGCTTTGTATGGTTACAAGTTCAAAGGCTTTGGGGTTTTCTGGATCTGGCCTTGAAGCATCTAGAAATATCTGAATACTTGGATGATTCCCATCTCTCTCTTCTTCTTGTCACCCCAATGTGTACCAACCCCAAGACCAGAGCCTCCCAATCCTTTGTGCACCGTTTGGAGGAAATTGCTCTGCTGACCTCCCCCAATCCATTCTCATCCCATCTACTTCCTATAAATCCCTGCAAAAGGGCTTCTCCAGGAGCAGGAATATACTTTGACTCGTTCCATTCTCCCATTTCTGATTCTTGCCATTTGTGGAAGCGGGAGAGTGGGTTCTGCTACCCACTTTGGTGGGGATACATGAGGGAAGTAGAAGCAGGCGCATCTGTGCCAAGAAAAGTCAGTGGACGTCAAGGTTCTGCCTCCCACTCCAGCTTGGGGCACAAAAGTAGAGAACGTATCCTTCCCAGTTTTGAACAGACTATGTTATACCTTTCACCATTCTCTGCTGAGACCCTGAATCAGACTGTGAGCTCCCCCTGCCCAGGTGCACAGTTGCTCATCTATCTCCGCGTCTCCCCGCCCAGGTCAATACCTGGCACAGGTAGATGCTGAAGTGAGCCGTGGGGACAGGGGCATGGCTGATTCAGCTCTATCCTGCTGGGGCTAGCACCGCGTCTAACACAGCAGATGCTCAGTACTGCTTGATTAAAGCTGCTGGAATTAGGAGGCACCTCTCTCCTCCCCCTGTGCCGGCTGAGACTTAAACACAGGCTTCAGATCCCTCAGAAGATCATGCAAATCAGTGCTGAGTCTCAGAGATCCATTGCCTGGGTGACAGCCTGAGATGGAGGTTTTACCCAGGTGTGAGCTCTCCCAACAGCCCAGAAAGGGGGTAAAAGTGAGAACCCTCTCTCACCACAGCGCAGATAGATGGGGTGAAAAAAAAAAACTGTCAGCTCCACCCTACGTGTGCCTGCCCTTACCATCTGAGCCCATGCAGGAAGTGGGGGAAACTACCAAAGCCAGCCAAGTCATCTGTGGTTTCACTTCTACAGTGAATCAGTTCCCTGTACAGGGGCCCAATAGTGCAACCTTGGGTTTAAATATTAGTGAACGAGGGGCACCGGCGGGAAGCAGGGTATGAAGTCCCACTTGCCGGTGGTTCAGCCGTGCCAGGTGTCCTTCGGCACAATCCTGAGCCTCGGTGGAGGGAACAGTTTACCTGCCTCACCAGGGATGGGGTGAGAATGACACAGGTGAAAGCATTTGGCCAATGGGCAAAGCCTCCACACCTGTGTATTACTTGAAGCACTAACAGGAGTCATGGTCAGATTCAAGGCACCCCTTGGAAAAATTTCGGGACACTACGTGCATAGACTCGATGTGAAAAGTCATCCACTCACCTCGCCTCCCCCCAGCAAAGCAGTTCTGCGTCTCCTCCTCCAGAGGAGACCCCAGACTCTGGTTTCCTGAATCCAGCCTTGACTAGCTGCTCATGAGTCCAGGGCTCCCCAGAAGGGAGAAAGGAGGGAGACAGTAGAAGCAGTTTGCTGCCAGGTTTCTCCACGAAGCTAGTAAGCTTAGGTGCCAGCCCCCTTACATGCACAGACCCTTCCAAGCCCCTCTATCTAAGTTGGTACTGATTCCTATATTCTTGTTTTAACAAAGCCTCCAAAACTGTTTAAACTTCAGGCCCCCACAAAACCTGGGGCTGCTCTGGATCCCAAATAGGACTCTTCTCTCCTCAGAGATAAGCTCCCATCACTCCCCGCTTGATAGCCAATGCCCTCCACGAGCCAGCCTCCTGCCCCTGGATGTCCACCTGTCTAGCCAACTCGGACAGGCCTCCATGACTTGGCTCAGGACACCCCCCAGCCAGGACTGCATTTTCCCTAACTTTTCAGCCTGTTGCACTACTGCTCAGACCCACAGCAAATGCTACCAACGGTAGGAAGCCTTCCGCCAAGTCCCAAGCAAAATCAACCCTCCCTCCTGGGTGCCCCTACTGCACTCAGCACGCCCCTCTGTCACATCACAAATCCGTCCCGGGGAAACGTCAGCTTTGAGAGTCCGCCTCCCTGCCCAGACTGTGTGCTCCTCCAGGGTCCAGGTGAGCTTCTCTGATTTGGGTCCCCAGACCCCACCAGCTCAGAGCTGGCCCCTCCCAGGTGCTGGGCAAATGTTTCTTGAATAAATGAATCAATGAAAGTGACAGAGTGATGTTCAAAGGTCAAGTTCAGTCCTAGATCCCAGCTGCAGTCACTGCTCTCACCCTCTGGCCACCCCTCCTGATACCTTATTCCGCTCCTCCAGGAAGCTGAGCCCTGAGAAAGCATTCCTGGAGCCTGCGCGCCCCCTCGTGGCTGAATGGCCACCAGCACCTTCCCCAAGAACTAGAGGCGGCAGGCGGGGCCCAATCCTTGGACGACCTGCACAGATGCTTGACAGCCCCCACCCCCAAGAGCAATGTGTTCACCAGGGTCTTATTCACGTGGAGGCTCAAGTCGTACAATTTCTGTAATCCCCTGGCCTGTAACGGGCTACGAGGACTCATCTCACCCGTGGTTCCAGAGACCCCGCCCTGGACCCAGATCCCCTGAGTGATGGTGATCTCCACACCTGCCCAGGAGGCCTCAGAGAAGAAAAGGGGAGGCCATCCTGCTTCCTGTGTCTCTGGGCTGACACGCTCGCCTGTGGCTTCCAAGGACCTCCAAGACACCTGAGATGTGTGCCAGAGCCAGGATGAGCTGTGAGACCCAGTCCCACAGCAGGACTCGGCATAGCAAAGTCAGGCCCTACTTCCTGGCTTCTGAAGGAGCTCACCAGCTGCTCTATTCCAACAGCCTTCCTCACTCTGGACCACACAGTCCTGCCACCATCCCCAGCCCGGCCACCTGGAATCAAGGACAGCAAACCACTGTGCTTTGTTCAGCCTGTGCAGTGTTGCATTCATACTTGAACGTGATGCCTTTCGACGGAGCATGCCTTCTGCTGGTGTCTCCCCGCCCTCTGTTAAATATATGTACAGTTCTTCCTTGACTTACAATGGAGTTACGTCCTGACTGAACCCATCGTAAATTGAAAATATCATAAGACAAAAATGCATTTACTTAAAAAAATGCATTTACTACACCTAACCTACCAAACACCATAGCTTAGCCTCGCCTACTTTAAACGTGCTCAGAACACTTTCATTAGCCTACAGTTGGGCAGGATCATCTAACACAAAGCCTAGTTGAAAATAAAGTGTTGAATATCTCATGTAATATATCGAATACTGTACTGAATGTGAAAACCACACCGGTTGTCTGGGTACAGAAAGGTTGTGAGTGTACCGGTTGTTTACCCTCAGGATCACGTGGCTGAGTGGGAGCTACTGCTGCCCAGCATCACAAGAGAGTATAGTCGTACAGCCCATCGCTAGCCGGGAAAAGATCAAATTTCACAATTCGAAGTTTCTATTGAATGAGTATCGTTTTTGCACGACCGTAAAGTTGAAACATCGTAAGTCGAACCATTGTAAGTCGGGGACCATCTGTCGTCATTCCTCCCAGTGTCTCTTAGCTCCTGAAGGATCTGAGTTAGACACTCCTGCTCTATACAGTTCATTCACAGCCTCCTTTTCACACCATTTCCTGTCTGCCTACAAAATACTACTTAATAATTGCCTCTTCCAGGAAGCCCTCTTTGATTATTTATTCAATATTCATGTACCATTGTTTTGACAAACAGTCTGAGCATATGGGAATAAGAGATACAGCCCTAGACCTCTGGTGGGGAAGACAGAGGAGTTGAAGTAGTACTAGTGATTATTCCTGGGAGTAAGTGCTTTTGGCCGTGAGCATGGAGGCTCTGAGAGCACCGGGGCCCAGCACAGAGCCCTGATTTTGGGTGGTGTCCAAGACACGTTCCTGGACTTGGTGCCATCTGCACTGAGTTGTAAAGAATGACCTAGTAGTCAGGGGCCAAGCAGGGGACGTGATGAAGGAAGAAGCTGCTCTAAGCTGAGGGCTGAGAGGCAGGAGGGACCGTGGGGCACTCAGGGTTCAGTGTAGCCAGTCAGAGGCTTTGAGTGTCAAGTGGTGGCCGAGGGCAGGTCGTGGGGGCCTTGCTGCTCCATCAAGGAGAGGCATGATGATGCTGGCTCCTTAGAAGGGTCACTGCAGCCACCGTGTGGGGAGGTATTCTCCAAGGAGCCCTTTAGGCAGCCGTGTCATCCCAGAGAGAGACAACAGAGCCTGGTCGAGGGCAGGGGCAGTGGGGAGACGGGGAGGTGATACTGAGGAGGGAGGGTCAGCAGCATTTGGTGATCAACTGGGTGCAGTGAACTAGGAAGAGGGGGCAGCCTGACGACTCTTAGGATGTTGCTGTAGGCAACAGGGTGGATGGCAGTGGCCACTGAGCAAAATGAGGACATAGGAGAAGGCAATTCTGTTTGGCCCTGTTGGGTTCCAGGTACTCTCAGACCCTCCAGAGCAGATGCCCACTGGGCAATGGAGATAGAGATTTATTGCTTAAGAGAGTTCTCTGGACTAGAAAGCTTAATTTGGGAGCTATCAGCACCCAGGTGATAGGAGCAACCTTAGAAGTGGATGAAATCCCCAGGGAGGGAATATAAGCAAGAAAAAGAGTGGGTCACAGAGGGAGCCCTGAGGGATGCTGACACACAAGGCCGAGGAGACAGGGAAGGTCCAGCCAGCAGGAGGGCAATCGAGGGAGGAGACTGTGCAGATCATCGCACACCGTCGCCAGAGGTCACAACACACAGGTCATCGGGGATCTCGGCAAAAGCAGTTCTGGTGGAACGAGGCGGGCAGGGGCCAGGCCACCGTGGGCAGTGGAGTGAATGCAGGTGGAGAAGGGGGCAGAAGAGAAAGGCCGCACGTCCATGAGAAGTGAAGGTGACAGGAGTTGGCCATTCTCCCCAAGTTGAGCAGTGTGGGGAGGGAAAGCGACCTGGCAGCAGAGCTATAGAGCAGGATGTCGAGTCAGGGGAGATGCGTTTGCAAGAAGGGAGACTTGGACAGAGGTGCGCGCTGTCGAAAGGGAGACGGCGAAGACACAGAAGGAGCTGCTAACTTATGCTCACTTTCTTCAGGAGGAGAGAGAGGAGTTCAGAAGGCTGTGAGGACATGAAGAACATTCTTCCACTGCAGCTGAAGGGAAAGCAGGGAGGGTTTGGATAGAGATGCGTTTGTGGTGGTGGAAGGAGTAAGGAGAGGCAGGAAGCTGAAGGGTTCCTGTCTGAGGCTCTCTACTTCTCTGTGCTATAGGAAGTCAGGATGTTTGTTGAGAGTATTGGAGGGCAGCACGATGGGGAACTTGAGGAGAGCCACCGCGGGGAGAGAGCTGACCATGGACGCACAGAGAGGTGGCCATGGGGTGGGGAGAGCTCAGCTGGGAGTTGGAGCCAATGCCGTTGCTGTGGTCACATCCGGGAGCCTGAAGGAGCTTTTTTCAGCATCCCAGGTGCAGGAAGGATGCACGTGGTTGTTGGCTCACGCCAGGGTTGGTGTTTTGCTGGCCAGGTGTGGTGCGTGCGCACACACACACTGTACTAGATCCGATGGGCACCAACCTCTCCCCACCTCCTTCCCTCCCAGCAGTCTGAGGGGATGCTATCACTAAGATGATTAGTAATAACACAGGAAAAGGTAATGAGCATTCAGCATGGCCAAAGGTTCACACCTGACTTGTACTTGCCCTCAAGCACAGAGTCCTGCAGCATCTGCATCTCAAAGGCAAGGCCTACAGTAGGTCAGGGTGGAAGCCATATGCATGGTAACCAATGGCCCAATGGAAGGGGTCCACCTGTGGAACGTGAGTCAAATATTTATCAGATCCAAAATCACTCCTATTTTCCTTTTCCCGAGTAATCCCCATAATACCTGCTTTGTGGTACAATTTTTGTGGAATTAAACCTGAACAGCTTAAAAATAAATCATTACATTTCCATTTTCAGTTGATCTAAGCCTATAATTTGATACCTGGCCACAAGAGTAGGGTAACCACAGGCAGGGGATTAAACTCTATTGACCCTGTGACCTAGCTGGGAGTTAGTCCTCCCGAATTAAAACACGTTTCATAATTGTTTTAAAAAAATATCTCAGGCACCCACTCCCTAGGCCAGCCACCCTGTTACAGGGGCTGTTATGTTGGAGGCCAGGAGGGCAGTGTCCCTGAAGCAGAGGGGCCCCCTCCTGGGCTCGCTTTGGCTGCTAAGTCCCCCTGCAGCCCTTGGGTGGTCTGCTGTCCCCCCTTCCTGGGTCCACCCCTCCTTCCTTTGAGGTTTCTCTCCTCCCCGCCCAGTCTCAGGTTCAGTATTCACCCCAGGGCCAGGCTTGTGGGGAAGGGACCGGAGCTGGAAATGGACCCAAGGAGGGGGTCCTGGGCAGGTGGAGCAGCTGTGGGCAGGGGTCCAGCAGGCAGCCACGGCCTGGGTACAAGGAGGGATGATGGGCCTCAGGATGGCATGCCCAACAGGTGGGTGAGAGGCAAGTGCCAGGGATCAGGGCAGCCTGAGGGAAGAATCCTGGAACAAGGGCTTGGAATAGGGACCAAACCAGAAACCCACTTGTAAGAACACGAGAAAATTCAGAAACAAGTAGGGGAGTCGAGAGCTGGTGGAGCCCCCGACTGGGTCCACCCATCACTCGAAGCCTGGGTTGCTGAGTGTGTCCTGCCTCCAGGCCAGACTTCTCTGGAATTATTAGACCATGACCTCAACTTTGAGGACCTGGGGAGGAAATGGGGGGGAGGGGTCCTGCCAAGGAGGCGGTAGCAGGTTCAGAGCATCTCCCCCACTGTCCTGTCCCTAAAATAGAGCACTGTGCTTCTGAGGTTTTGCTGGTAACTAAAGGGAACCAGGAGAGAGGTCAAGATAGGAAAAATAGGGCAAGTCACAAGTTGAGCAGAAATGTCATCAGAGCCCCTGGCATAGCTGGGGTGAGGCCTCTCTCCTGGCCCAGGCCTCCACCTGCTCCTCTCACAGGGCAGGAACCTTATCTAGAGGGGCGGCCCTCGCAGCTCTTCCACGGCGATGTCCATCCCAGGTTGGTGGTTCTGGGCTCAGCCTCTGCCCAGTTCACGGGGTGGGGCACTGAAACCTCTGGGAGACCCCAGCCATCCTGTAAAGGTGTGAGAACCTGAGAGGGCCCTGGGACTCTTTCAAAGTAAATGTCATCCCGTCACCCAGAGATGATGTGAGGACTGAGGAGGTGAGGACACGAACGTGAAGCCCTGTCACCTGTGAAGAAGCCTGGGACACGTGCACGGTGGGCCTCGGTCTGGGGAGGGGAGTGCTGTTTTCTATCAAATGTGCTGGAGGAAGGGAAACACCCCCAGCGTGGAATACTCAGACCCGTTGGGGTCCAGGCTCAGCCACTTACTAAGGGATCACCTTCCCGGTTTGAAACAATGAGCAGCCTTATAAGGCCCACCTCCTGGGTGCCTTAAGGTGTAAATGAGAAAACGTGTGAAAGGAAGTTTGCCTCCGTTGTTAAAAATACAAAAATATGTCATGGGAGCTCCATTGCCAAGAAGCCTCCCTGAGGCTTTGGAGTGCACTGGGGCCCTCAGGATCCCCTGGCCTCGGTGGGCCCTCTTGATGTGACTCCGTCTCCATTCCTTTGCTGCTTCCCCTGGGAAAACATTCTGGGCTCCCCACCCCCAACCCCGACTGTGCCTCACTCTGGGTCCAGAAGAAGCCTTGGAGCATCGTTAGGAGTGCCCAGATCTGGGGCACAGGGCGAGGTTCTCAACCCCTTGTGGGTAAGCTCAAATAGAACTGCGGTCCCACCCAGAGCAGCGGGGCCCTGTTGGGGATCGCGACCTCCCACCCCTCCTGTGACAGGGAAGATGGCAGCAGAATACTTGCTGAGCCAAACCAAGCTGAGAACCTGCAGGCAGTGGGTCGAGAAGAATTTGCTTAGCATTTTATCTCCTCACCCTGAGCTCTGGAGCCTGTCGGGAGAGGCGGAGGACGCACCGCCCTGGCAGACAAACCTGCACCCACCTGTGTGGGACAAGAAGGAGGGGCCGGCTGGGAGGCAGCCAGGGCCCCCAGCCACTGACCCAGTTCCCACGCTCCAGGGGCTCTCCCAAATCTCACCCACACTCACGCCTCCTCCCCGGGAAGCCTGCCTGGAGCCTCCACCCAGAGCCCAGACAACTCATCTCACTTCCACCCTGGTCATCAGGGATGCGCAGGGACGCTGAGGGCCTCCTTCACCAGTGGGAGTTCCAGCCTTTGCCATTCCTGAGTGTAAACACCCTGGCTCACCACCTCCAGCCGCAACAGCCGTCTTGCGATGAATTCCTAGTGCTGACGAAGGAGCTGGGAAATACTCAGATAAGATCTTCTGGCTCTGGAAGGCATGAGTCAGCCTTTTGCTGCAGCTCTGTTTTGCTGCAGCCAATGCTATAACCAATCTGCTGTCCTTGGCTGGCAGAGGAGGGTAGACGGGGGGCGCAGGCAGCCCTGGGAAGCATTCGTGGTGGAAACCCAGAGGTGGCTGCCTTGCTCCCCTGAGAGACTGTCCTTGGCCTCCTTTCCCTTCCAAGCATAGGATCCTATGCACCCTTTCGGTCCCAGGTGGGGAGAAAGCAGCTGCCACTGGTTGGCTGGAGCCCCCTCTACAGAACTGGAGTCTAGAGGGATTCCTCTTTTCTTTGCCCTTAGCGATCCGTTTCCCCCGTCTCTCCCTCTGGTTACCTGCCAGCTCCAGGCCCCCTGGAATCTGGCTCCAAACTGGCTTGCAGATCTCTTTTCAGCCCTGAGGACAGACACACCAGCTCCCAGGCAGACATCCACGCTGGCCACCCTTTAATTTCCCCTTATTGATCCAAGAGGAAGCGACAGAGGAAGCACTTCCATGCTACTCCTCCAGCTCTGTGTCCTCGCATCACAGTGGTTCTGGATGAAGGTTTGGGGGACTCCGATGGGGAGCCCCCAGGGCCAGCAGAGCCTCCCAGAGGCACCACTTCTGCTGAGTCACTTGTTCTAATATCTGCTTGTCCAGAGATGGGACTGCTTGCATCACCATCTCCGTGACAGACTCACCCTGCCCCCATTCAGTGCGGATGACTAAGGGGCTGAAGAGGGCCTGGGCTCTGAGTCCGCATCACCCTCATCCCCAGCTCCTCCAAGAAGGGAGAGGTCAAGAGACCAGACTTTGGTCTCTGGGAGCCGGCTGCAAACCTCAGATCTGGGCCTGATTTCCCACCTGTAAAATGTTGGAGATAATGCCCACCTCACACGATTATTGTCAGCATAGGATGACACAGCCACATAAAGCATTCAGCAGAGCCTGATAAGTGCTCACTCACTAAGTGGCATTTCTTGCTACTATTATGCCAATGAATGATTTATTTTTTTAATTAGCAAATTATTCCAGGGACTAGCGTGGTGAGACCCCACACCTTGGGTTATCTTCTTCCTGGCATCAATGTCCCAGGGATGCTGAATCAGTAACTATCAGATGAACACATAATCAGATCAAGGGAAGTGGGAGGGTGTGGGGAATTTCACTGCACTCTGGGGAGGGCCCGCAAACACAAGTAGCTTCCACAGAGGCTAAGAGGTAAGCAGAACCTGCTAGTGCCCACCACTCCCAGGCCCCATCCTCTGATCTGGGCTGGTTTGGATCCTCTGTACCCCGGGATCCCCCTTTGGTGGATACTTTCTTTCTTTAGATGTGTGAGTGTCACTGACTAAGCCAGAGTCACCTCTGTTCCCTGGGCCTCCAAGATGGCGTTTCTCTTCCCATTATGAGTTGACTTCACAATAGCAGCCCTCACCGTTCAGGGGCTTCCCGCCTTCACAACCCACAGCCTGGCTGTTGGTGTACAAGTAACAATGCCGGTCACCTCGCATGGGGTGTGACTGTCACCAAGCGCTCCCACCCCACGCACCACCTGGGTCCAAGTTCATTACAACTCAGTCTCCCCCTCTGAACAACTCCACCACACAGACTTCTAATTCTGTTCCATCACAAAGAAAAGCAGAAGTCTGGGGAACCACCCAGAGCTAAGACATCAAAGCAGGCATCTTCTTCAGTTCACAGGGGCCAGGACCCCAGGTCAGCCTGGCTCCTCTCCAGACCCTGCTGGAGGGCCCCTTCCCAGCAGAAGCAAAGGTGACAGCAGCCTCTGACCTCTTCCCGCAGCCCAGCTGGGTGTCAGGAATGGAAACAGGCCGTTCACTGGGGCTCTGACTCTTTTGATTTTGTGATTGAGAACCAGGCAGATGGGGAGGGAAGAAAGGAAGGTGGAGGGCAAGGGCTTCATCCAAGCAGGCCTCTCTCCATCCCTCCCTCCACATGCCCTCTCTCTCCTCCGTGTCTCTGAGTTTCTGCCACTTCTTCAGCCTCCATCTGTTTCCCTGCCCATCTCCCTCACTTTCTGTCTTCCCTCTGTCTTAATTCCACTCTTCTTTCTGTTCTTCTAGTCGGTATTTTTCTATATATCTTTCTGCTCTCCTTCCTGATTTCTGTCTCTCCTGTCTCTCTCTCATTTCCATCTTTCTGTTTTTATTTCTAAATCTACTCTACTCTTAATTACTCAGTCTTTCTGCCTATCTATAGCTCTCTTCTTTTCCCTTCCAAAGAAAAATACCGAAGTGGGAGATAAGATAGGCACCAACTTTCCACTGACCACACACCCACCCCACCCACATATACACAGACCCCAAGGTCCTGCCAGAGGTTCAAACTGGTGGTTCCAGGGGCTCATCCCCAGAGCCATCACTGATAAAACTGGTAACCTTCTCCACGTTGAGCCCTAGGCGGAATCTTTGTCAAGTATACTGAACTGGGAAAGCCCAGATATCCCAATTGACCAGAACAGGACAGAATGAAATACATCTGTTCTAAAGCATGACCCCCAGTGGAGCCCTTCTCAGTGGTCCCACACCTGTCCTACCTTGGCAGCTGCAGGGTACCCACACTCCATCCCACCCCACCCAGCTCCTTCCCTGCATTGTACTTTGCTTATCTTAGCACCAGAAGATGACAGCAAGGACACACCCGGCCTAACCAGCCTTTCCCAATGACTTTGGCCTGGAGTACCGTGGCTAGGAGCCTGGTCACCATCCAAGATGGCTTGGAGGAGGAAGAAGACAAGGGTACCTACACTTTGAGTGGTTCCCAGAAGTGAAATATGGGAGTGGTCTGGGTCTGATCCCTGGGACATGGAGCCAAGGGGCCAGGCTAAAATCAGGAAGACTGGACAGAAGTCACCATTACTGCCCGATTGACCCATTTCATGTCCTTCAGGCACTACTCTCACCATCACTCACTCGGGGCCGTGCCTGGGGAAGGGGTGTCTGCAGCCCCCAGACCTCCAGAAGCATGACCAAGTAGGACAGCTCCAGCCAGGGTTCTCATTGGCATGTCAGACTCAACCTGTTCAGATTCAGACTCTTTATCTTTCTCCCCAAACCTACCCCTCCCAATTGTTGACCCCCTTGGTAAATGGTACCACTATTTGCCCAGTCGCTCAGAGAACTGAGACTCTCCCTGCATCCTCCCCCTGCTTTGTTCTCCAAATCTAATTAGTCATCAAATCCAACCATGTGTAAAATTTCTCTCTGCTCTCCTGGTTACTTCCTCCCACCTGGACTTCTGCCAACAGCCCCCTACAAGTGTCTCTACCCTCATCTCTCCACACTGCTGCCAGGGGGAGTTTTCCAAAATTAATAAAACAAAGAGCAAAAAGTCATCCCTACTTGAACAACTTCTACTGGCTCCTTAGTGCCTAGAGCTGTGGTCTCCAAGCCTCTTTGATGTTTGTCGATAACAAAATAATTTTGGCACCCACCTCTAACATATGTATATTTATTTATGTATAAATTATGTTTCCATGTTCTACCATCATTAGCCAATACCTGAAGGACAACCAACCTTTAAAGAAAGAGTATTACTAACATCAGAAAATTTGAATCTATATTTCAAATTATCTTGGTAATTTTGAATACTTCTAATCAGCTTCCATTGATATTGATTAGATTGTTACAGTTTTTAACTCAAGACAGGAAGGTAATGAGGAGCCTATCCAAAAAATGAGGGAGAGATAAACACATGTACATATGGTCACCTTATCTTTGATAAAGGAGGCAAGAATATACAATGGAGAAAAGACAGCCTCTTCAATAAGTGGTGCTGGGAAAACTGGACAACTACATGTAAAAGAATGAAATTAGAACACTTCCTAACACCATACACAAAAATAAACTCAAAATGGATTAAAGACCTAAATGTAAGGCCAGGCACTATAAAAGTCTCAGAGAAAAACATAGGCAGAACACTCTATGACATAAATCACAGCAAGATCCTTTTTGACCCACCTCCTAGAGAAATGGAAATAAAAACAAAAATAAACAAATGGGACCTAATGAAACTTCAAAGCTTTTGCACAGCAAAGGAAACCATAAACAAGACAAAAAGACAACCCTCAGAATGGAGAAAATATTTGCAAATGAAGCAACTGACAAAGGATTAATCTCCAAAATATACAAGCAGCTCATGCAGCTCAATATCAAAAAAACAAACAAGCCAATCCAAAAATGGGCAGAAGACCTAAATAGACATTTCTCCAAAGAGGATATACAGATGGCCAACAAACACATGAAAGGATGCTCAACATCACTAATCATTAGAGAAATGCAAATCAAAACCACTATGAGGTATCACCTCACACTGGTCATAATGGCCATCATCAAAAAATCTACAAACAATAAATGCTGGAGAGGGTGTGGAGAAAAGGGAACCCTCTTGCACTGTTGGTGGGAATGTAAATTGATACAGCCACTATGGAGAACAAAATGGAGGTTCCTTAAAAAACTAAAAATAGAACTACCATACGACCCAGCAATCCCACTACTGGGCATATACCCTGAGAAAACCATAATTCAAAAAGACACATGCACCCCAATGTTCATTGCAGCACTACTTACAATAGCCAGGTCATGGAAGCAACCTAAGTGTCCATTGACAGATGAATGGATAAAGATGTGGCACATATACAATGGAATATTACTCAGGCATAAAAAGAAACGAAACTGAGTTATTTGTAGTGAGGTGGATAGACCTAGAGTCTGTCATACAGAGTGAAGTAAGTCAGAAAGAGAAAAACAAATACCATACACTAACACATATATATGGAATCTAAAAAAAAAAAATTGTTCTGAAGAACCTAGGGTTAGGACAGGAATAAAGACGCAGATGTAGAGAATGGACTTGAGGACACGGGGAGAGGGAAGGGTAAGCTGGGACGAAGTGAGAAAGTGGCATGGACATATATACACTACCAAATGTAAAATAGATAGCTAATGGGAAGCAGCTGCATAGCACAGGGAGATCAGCTCCATGCTTTGTGACCACCTAGATCACAAAGGTGGAATAGGGAGGGTGGGAGGGAGATGCAAGAGGGAGGGGATATGGGGATATATGTATACGTATAGTTGATTCACTTTGTTATACAGCAGAAACTACCACACCACTGTAAAGCAATTATACTCCAATAAAGATGTTAAAAAAATTTTTTTAATTAAAAATATATAAATAAAAATATATAAGAAAAATCATACATAAAAAAAAAAAAAGAGTTTGGGAGCAACAGTCATGCCAATCCCTTGCCTTCTGCATGTACTTGGACCACGGCCTTCTCTCCAACCTCCAGTGTCTTTTCAGGAAATAGCTAAGCACCTTGTCCATTGTGTGAGGGTCAGTTTAGTTAAAACTAGATGAGATCACCCATAAATCCACTTCACGAGCATGTGTGTGTCGCAAAAGGGAATTAAGATGGAAGGACCCCTCTGCCCGTTGTCATGGAACTACCCATCCCCCCTTCCCTCGGACACACAACATGCGTGACATAGGGGCTAAGTGTGGGGACCTGGATCAACTCACACAGCAAATATTAGAAAAGCTCAAAGTTTCTTTGTTTTTAGTTTAAAAATACACATAAATATTTCAATAATTTTCAATATTGAAGTTTCAATATTTTTTTCTCCTATCCCAGTGGATCCTCTTGCATAATCCCTGGGTTTAAGAACCCTAGTTTGGGAACTTCTAAGACTAGTACATGGACCTGCGTCCAAATTCCTCACTTTGTGCACAGGTCCTGCAAAAGAAGATGTCTTGTGAGTTTCATCAGGGTCACGTATCATGTATCTTCCCAGCCCCAGCCCAAGGCTGGCAGAGACAAGGTGCTCAGTAAATATTTGTGGAAGTAATAGCTCGCTCCCCAAACACACAGCCTCCTCTGTGCTGTGAATGCTCTCCTCCCCTGTGGCCCTTACTCTTCTACCTGACCACGTCCTGCTCATCCTCATAAGCTCAGCTCAAATGCTACCTCCTCTGGGGAGGCTGCCGACCTCCACCTCAGTTTGCACTCTCTGCACGGCCTCCCCGGCAGATCACGGTGCCCTCCCCCCCGTGTCGGAGAGCTATGGGGGGCAGGTAAGGTGCCTGATTCACCCGTGTGTCCGCAGACTACAGGTGCTCAGTAAATGGTTCATGAATGAGAGATTCCCACAGAGCCTGGGACGAGGTCTAGGGACAGTCTGGGCCGGAGACCTCCAGGTTCAAGAACTTTGGTTCTGGGTAATGGGCAGGGAGAAGATGAAGGCGATGATGTGAGGGGCATCCAGGACCGTGTGCATGTTGACAGAAGGGCTGCTCACTGCCGGCCTTTCAGGTGGGAGATGAATCTACTCAAAGGAGAAGAAGCAGGGACCCTGGGGTGAGGAAGTGAGCTTCCGCCACCTGGCAGCGCTGTCCACATCGGGCAACCCCACTGAGGCAGAGTGGCTTCCAGGAGCCAAGCAGCCTCTCCTTAAGCATCACTCTGCGGCCAGAAGCACTCAGTCAAGCCAGAGGCACCAGCATTGTCAATAAATGCTCGTCTGCGGGATTTGGCAAAGCCTGGATGCAAACAATCTAAAAGCGTCCCCTCTTGCAATAGGGTCAACCCAATGAACCCAACTGTCAATGGCCCACCATAACTCCATCACCCACAGAGAAACCTCAGAGTCATCCCCAATTCCTCCCACAGACAGTCCTTTGGAGTGTCAGAAATGTCTCTAAATCCTGGCAGGCCAGTGTCTGTGCCAATCTTGCACTCTGGGTCCGCCCACCAAGTACGAGTTGAGTGGTATTGGGTCAGTTACTTCAGTTCCCTCAGCCATAAAATGGGAACATTTATGAGACTGAGTTTGCAAGGTTATTAGGACAAAATTACTTAACTAACATACAGCACATAGCATAGGGCACAGCACAGAGGAGAATATTAATAAAGAATATCCCTTCCTTTCCTTCATCCTCTCCATTCCTGTGGACCAGGCCTTAATGCAGGCCTTCTCCATCTTTACCTGAACTATTGCAATGGCCTCTTACCTGGTCTCCCTCCCCCTCCTCCACACAGCTGCCAGAAGTATCTTTCTCTGTGGCAACAGTTATGTTTTAAACTAAATTTACTTAAGCAACATTTGAGCACACTGTGTGCCTGGCACTGTGCTGGTGCTGCAGATATAAAAATAAATGTGCTTGGGGCTTCCCCAGTGGCACAGTGGCTAAGAATCCGCCTGCCAGTGCAGGGGACACAGGTTCGATCCCTGGTCCAGGAAGATCTCACATGCTGTGGAGCAACTAAGCCCATGCGCCACAACTACTGAGCCTGCACTCTAGAGTCCACGAGCCACAGCTACTGAGCCCGCATGCCATAACTACTGAAGAAGCCCACACACCTAGAGCCTGTGCTCCACAGCAAGAGCAGCCACCGCAATGAGAAGCCCGCGCACCGCAACGAAGAGTGGCCCCCGCTCGCCAAAACCAGAGAAAGCCCGTGCGCAGGAACAAAGACCCAACACAGCCAAAAATAAATAAATAAACTTTTTAAAAAATTAAACATAAAAATAAATAAATAAATGAGTTCTCTCCCAGGGAGAGAGAGCTTCCGTGCCTCTCTCCCATAATAAATACGTATGATTTTTTTTATCTAGAAGGTCACCACGTGGGGACTCAAACTGAACCCATGCTCTTTCTAAGTCACCCCTCACCTGCCTTCCTTCCGCCCCCTCCCCCCCCCACATAACTTCAGCACAAGGACAAGTAGCAGGAAGTCCCAGCATAAAGAGACTGTCCAGACACGGTGACAGAAAGAGTAAACAGGCAAAGATTATGACTCAACTATCTGCAAGGATCTGGCTCAATGACTCTGGTGGAGGAAACGCCTCTTTTTGGGGAGGGGGTTGGGTGATCACCTCCCTTCTCAATGTTTCCCTTTTCGTGGCAGCCTGAGCAAGATCAGATCCTCGGGCAGTGTTGGCCCAGCCTGCACCTGAAAGCCCAGAGCAAGATCCAGCATGAGCCCTCGGACCCGGCTTGAAACCTTCGGCCCCAGACAGATGGATCAAGGGATTCTGTGAGTGCCTGCCAGACAAAAGTCTGTTCCCAAGGTGTGATGACCACATCACCTCCTACCTCCCCTCCCAGACACCATCACACCCACAAATGCAGACAGGCACACTCTCAGAGTAGCTGAGATGGTAGAAGTTACATTGAAAAAAGCCAGAGCCAAATAGGATTAAGCAGGTGAATTTGCTGTGATAAGTATAATCCAGATCAAGGATCAAAACCCTGTCTATAGAGGGCATGAGACGCCAGGACTTAGCTTCTCTGTGTGTATAACCATCCAGGATGGGGAAGGACACAGCAAGACTAGAAGAAACAGAAACACAAAGAAGAATAAGACACAACCCCTACCCTTGGCACTGTATCACAGCAACAGTACCATAAACTTTGCGGCAAAAACAACGGAAACTACTGTCTCATGTTTCTGGAGGCCAGAGGTCTGAAATCAGGGTATTGGCAGGGCCATTCTTCCTCTGAAGCCTCTAGGGGAGGATCCTTCCTTGCCTCTTCCTCCTTCTGGTGGCCCCAGGTGACCCTTGGCCTATGGCAGCATCACTCAAATCTCTGCCTCTGTCTTCACACGACCGTCTTCCCTCTGTGTCTACACATCATCTTCCCTCAGTGTGTGTTTGTTTTTGGGTCTCTTCTCACCAGTCCTATTGGATGAAGGGCCCATCCTACTCCAGCATGACCCAATCTTAACTAATTATATCTACAATGACCCTCTTTCCAAATAAGGGCACATTCTGAGGATCTGGGTGGACATGAATTCCTGGGGTGTTACCAATCGGGGTCCTTGGACTCTTTAATCAGTAGAAATTGATAAGAGGCCAGACAAGGAATTCAGGCAAGGCTTTACTGGGATCTGTGCTGCAGCAGAGGAAGCAAGAACAAGTAACAGTGTGCACTTGCCCTTTCCTCGCTCTGGGCTCTCCTCTCTCCAAGGAGGGCAGGTGGTTTCTTAAATGGGGGAGGGTAGGGGCAGATCAGCATGGTGGTCGGGCTAGAGGGGTGCCTTAGACGGTCTGCCCACCCCCTTGGTGGTGCCGTGTACAGGGATGATGGGTATTACCCTGCTTTTGGTCCCCGTACCTGATAAATGGCAGTTGGTTTGTGGCCTTTTTGTATCTTATTGTTTCTACTTTGGCCCCAACTGTGTATGTGTGCAGTTATTTTTAGTCCCTTATAGTTTCTTTGTATTCTGTTGCTCAAGGAGAAGTTTGTCCAGGTGCAAGCACTGCAGCAAAGGGTCCCAGTCTTGTCTCAGGGAGACACTATTCAACCCAGTACAGGCATCGACAATCCAGCAGGAGGATATACTGCCAAGTTGCCAATAAAAGTTAGAAGAAAGGACCATATGAAGGGGTTTAAGACGGGTCAGTTCCAGGTGGACATCTTAGCAGCTGTGTAACCCTGGACAAGCTGCTCAACTTCTCTGAGCCTCAGTTCTCTGGTCAACAGCACAGGATTGTTTTGAAGGTCAAATGAGAAAAGATGCTTTGTTGCTATAAAGCCCTGTGCGCAGACATGTGTGATGTTTCTTCACCAATCCACGCACATTGGCTTCCTGAATAAATTGGGCGCTGCCCTGATCTCATCAGCAAGCATTTGCCAGGGTACCTCTTGTATAAAGTCCAAGCTGGATCATTTTATGATTCAGGACTTCTGAAAGGCATCCTTTAGTAGCTGCCAGAGGGAATCAGTGTGTTGTCCTGTTAAGCCCTTAACCGGCTTGCCCTCTCCTCTGCTCCAGGCTCCTCCTTGCACCCGGCACTGAGCTTTTGCACCTCTTCAGGGATCTGTTTGCAATTCCATCCCTGAAGAGTTGCAAAAGCTCAGTACCAGCAGGAGAAAAGTGGGCACTGGACCTCCCCTGCCAGGTAGGGAGATGCAGAATGAGCCAAGCAAATGACAAAGCACAACTCGGGTGGGACTGCACCTGCAGGATGGTCCAGCCCTTCCCGGAGCAGATGCATGGACTACATCAGGGCCTTCAAAATTCTCACAAGTCCCGCATCTGTAGGACACAGGTCCCTTACACTGACAGTGCTCTGCACGGCTGGTGAAGCCCTCACACGACCGTTCTCCCCTCCCACCTTCACAACCACATCGTGGACCAGACTGGGCAGCTATTTTAACGCCGCAGGTAACTGAGGCCAAGAAGTGAGGGTCCAGCCCTCACCCACACAACTGGCAAAAGATGGGGTTGAAACCTGAATAAAAAACATGCACTGTTGATGAAGCAGTAAAAAATCAGTGACATGTAGACTACATGGCAAAACATACATTCTGAAGGTGATTTATTTAACCTGTGGCTGAAATAATAATCGTTTTCTCTTCACTGACAATATTTTTATGGCACCATTGTAAGCACTTTACAAATATTAAGTCACCTAATCCTCTCAACAGCCCTTAAAGGTAGATATTACTGTCACCCATTTTACAGATGAGGAAAGTGAGACACAGAGAGGTTAAATAACATGCCCAAGGTAACCCAGCTGGTGGGTGACAGAGCTGTTATAGTTAAGATTTAAAGCTGTGCATGGAGTTTATTCCATGTATAATAGACTGGATTTTAAACTGATTCTCTGATCCTGAGGAAATAAATGTAATAAAGTTTTCATCTATACTATTTAATTTCTAGCCAGATTCTTTTTTTAAAAAAATCATCAAAGTATTATACGTTCATGGTCTCAAATCTACAGCACAGTTAAGAGGAAAGGCAGCATCTCCCAGCCCCACTGCCCTCCCTTTTCCTTTAAACCACTGGGCTCCTCCAGGGTGAAGCTATGAGCAGCCTCTAGAGACAGAAGAAAAGAAAGAGGCTGCCTCTGAAATAATCTGAAATTCATTGTTTGCCTAATTTGCGGGGGAGAGGACTGAATGAAAATATTTTCTCTGAGACTGATTTCAAATTATACTGGCAATGTAGAAACTTCCCCCTGGGGTCCAGGCAGGCCCACGCTGTGCTCTGGTGCTACAGGGGTCCGAGTGGCTTTCCAGAGGTCCCTGGAGGACAGCAGAGGCCATTGCAGTTTCTCTCCATGACCCATGCAGGGCTTACCCACGCACGATGCGGTGGAAAAGGCCTGGGCATCCCAAGTTACGCAGACCTGGATCCCACCCCGTCTGAGCCTCTGTCTCCTCCTTTGTGAAATGGAGGCAAGAGTAGCACTCACATCCTAGGGTGGCCGCAAGGACTAAATGAGGTGATGTCCTTTCTTTGCACAGGTGTAAAAGCCTGGCATGTGGGAACACAATTTACATGCTGGTTATTTTTCCCTCTTGTGGTTTATGGAAGCAAAAGCGTCTTGTCATTCTGTCAGACACACTGTGTGCCCCACCCCCACCCCCAGCCTTAGTTTCCCCACTCGTGGAAGTTCATCCTGGCAAGAGAAAGGTCAGCCCCCACCCAGCAGAGACCAGCCGGGGCTGGGGATTCTCAGGTTCCCCAGTTCTTCTTTGGTGCAGATATTTAAGACTCAGTTCTACAGCCTCGGGACCTAACCTATGTCTTGGGAGAAGGGTTGCCATGCAGTGAAAATCCTCTCCGGAAAGAGACTCAACAGAGAGCCACACTTGCATCCCTCACAGGGAGCCGAGGTGCCCCTTGCTGTCCCCATAGCACAGGCGCTGCATTCCCTACCTGCTGCATTTCAGAGCTGTTTGGCTTGGGTGACGAGAGCTGTTGCCAGCACATGCCCACGGGCTGCACCCTTTCTCACTTAATTTCCTGGGAGAGGCTAGAACAAAAGGGTCTGTCGCTGAAACTTATCTCAAATTATTTGGGCTCAGAGGAAAGAATCATAGACTCTGCTGGCTGGAAGGAACCCAAAGGATTCACAGATGTCAAGCTCCAGTCTCTGAATTCAGCTCACTCCAGAAATAACAGCCTCTACCCGCTCCCCAGCATAGAAAGAGATCTAGACCAGCATTTCACAAACTTAAAGGTGCATTTGAATCACCCAGGGATCTTGTAATGCAGATTCCGACTCAGTAGGTCGATCTAGAGGACTTGCTGCCCTCAGAAGGTCCTGCTGTAATAGGGGGAGTGCAGTCCGTGGGCAGGCCGAGCTCTCCAGGGCGAGAGCTTTTTATCTTCTCCAACCACAGGGTCTAACGTCACAGTGCCTTTAACACCGTAGAAAATATTTGTTGGATGGATGGATGGATGGGCAGATGGATGGATGGGCAGATGGATGGATGGATGGATGGATGGATGGATGGATGGATGGATGGGCAGGCAGATGTAGATGGACAGATGCTGATGTGAAGATCAAATGTACAATCAGAGAAAACTGGCAATTGATAGACTGTCCTATAATTACATATCTAGGTAAAAATGTCCTGGAGGTGAAATGAGGGAGGGAGGGAGGGAGGGAGGGGAAGAGGGCAGTGAAAGATGAAAAACTCTCTAAACTCCCAAAGAGTTTTCTTTTTAACTCTACTGGAACATCTTGTTAACTTAGAATGATTTATGGATGTGTCATATCCCCTCCTGTAGACTATGAGGTTTGTGCATGCAGGGCTGTGTCTTTTATCTCCTAATCCCCAGTGCCTGACTCTAGCAAGAGCTCCATAATATACACATTTTGTGAAATGAATAGGGATAATAGCTCCATTCAGGAAATCCCCTTTAGGTACCAGACATGGATATCTCACTTAATCCTGTAACAGCCTTATAAGGTCAGTCCTATTATCACCACTTTACAGATGATGAATGTGAAACTTGGGAGGATTAAGTAAGATGCCCACAGTCACACAATCAGTGGTTGGGATTAGGACCCAGGTGACCAGAGCCCATGCTCTTCACCAAGGGAGAGCCAGGTTGTGTGAGGCCTGAAGCGGATACATTTTGAGGGACCCTCTTTGAGAAAAAGCATACCCGCAAAAATCTGCTGCAAAATTTACAAAATAGTATGACCATGTGAACACATCACCGGGACCATTCCCAGCCTTGGAGGTGCCGTGCAGGGAGGGGCTCTGCAGCTTAGACTACATTAGCTTCGTGGCAAAAATGCCTCTGATCTTGACCCACGTGCTGGAAAGGAGAGCAACAGGAAGAAGGGAGAGGAAAAAATGTCGGAGAAAGAGAGAAAGAGATAAAACAGGAGCAAGAGGAAAGAAAGGAGGGAGAAAAAAGGAGGGGACTCAAAGAGATGGTTGGAAAAGAGAAAGAGCCATCAGAGACGGGACACGAAGGAGCTGAGGGGGAGTTAAAGCTGCCTCTGGCTGAATGGGGGCAGGGGGCTGGGAGCGTCCAGCCAGCTGGTCCCCCCAGCACCCGGGAGGAGGGGCCCTCCGCTCTCTCCAGGCCTCTGTGCCTCCACCTGTACACCGTGCAGCCTCCTCCCCACAATGACCCTGCCTCGTCCTGCCCACCTGTCTCCTTCCCAGGCCTCTCTTCAGGCTCCCAGACCCACTTGAGCTGGAGACAGGAGGGCTGAGTAATCACCCCTCCAGCAAGCCTCGCCCAGCAGCATTCTTGCCCGGGCAGCTGCCTCTTTCCTGGTTCATCACCTGAACACCCAACAAGGAGATGCAAGCCTGGGGCCTGATGTTTAGCCTGGTACATAGAGGAAGCAAGGCCAGGAAAAGCCTGGTTCAGGGCGGCCCCCTGGCCTCCCGCTGCCCGACTGCTGGGTCCTCCTGCAGAGGGACATGCCTGCCGGGGTCTTCGCAGCCTGTCCCTTGAAGTCACCTGTTCTGAGATCACGGGCACTTGACTTGGCCCAAAACTTCCAATTCTGAAGGCCATCACCCTAGAGTGGGGAAGGATGGTGGGCCCAAGAGACCCTCCAGACCAGCTCAGATCTCTGCTGCTCAGAGATGAGTCCAAGGCCACACCTGATGGAACAGCCAAGATTAGGCCAGTAAACGGTTAAATCTCGCCAATAGTCCTCCTTCAGCTCAGAGGTCACCGGGCTCTTGCATGTGGCATATCTCCCCAGACCATCACCCAGGGCTTTCAGACACATGCGTTACATTCAGCCCTGAACCGGACTCAAGCCCCGCTCTGCCAGAAACCCAGTGTGATTTGGGGGCCAGTCACTTCATCTCCACGAGCTATGATTTCCTCAACTGTCAAATAGGAGCAAAATATTCCTCATGGGGTTATGGTGAGAATTAAAGAGATGATACACGCAAGCATGTTATCAATGGATGGGCCAATACGGAAGTCTAACCTGGGCTGGTCTCTGGGGAGGGTCAAGGCCGAGAAATGGAAGAAAATCTAGACTTGTTCAGAAACCGACACTAATTTACAGTGTGATCTTGGACATCCCTTGTGTGGGCATTTAGTTTCCTGACCTACAAAAGGGATGGGAGAAGACAGTTGTCCAAATCCCTTCCAGTTCTGTGGTTCTGTGGTTCCAAGGTGTCGCCTTGCACACCCCCTGGCCAAGGGGCGGCTCCAGACCTCAGGATACAGCAGGATGTGAATCCGCAGTGACCCTGCTGGGTGATATTCAAAATAGTAATAACTGGTGAGGCAGGGGCAAGAAATGCTCAAAGGGGATGTTGGCTGGTACTCCGTATATGAACCTACGCAGGACAGCTTCACTCCAAGGTCCAGGGAAAGGCAGGGAAACCTGTTCTCCACGGACTTCCCAATCCTGTTGCCCCACTCATGGCAACAATCCAGTTCCACTGAGCACTAGATTCCGTCAGCCCACTCCCCAAACTCCTCCACCTCCCCACAACCCCAAACAAAACACCCACACAGTGAGAACCCCAAACAAAACACCTACAACTGGAAGAGATGAGAGAGAGAGAGAGAAAGAGGGCCTTCTGACATCATGGACAGCCAACACCCGGTTGGGTGGAAGCCATTCAGGCGGGAAGGCTTTTATAACATCTAGGTGTGTCACCTGTTCTGAGGCCGAAGGCCCAAGCATGACTCCAGGTGTTGTTCCAGCCCCTAAGACGAGTGTCGGATTATAAGACGCATAATCATTCCAGTTTGGCAACTTCAACTGTAGGGTTGCTTTAATTGACCTGCCCCATAGTCTCCAAATCACTCCTGGAAGACAGCGGTGGGAGGGACGCGGCCAGCTCCGCAAGGGGGAGAGAGATGCTGGACGCTAGGGACCGAAGCCTGCCCTGCACTTAGGCCTCCTCCAGCCAATGCTGCCAGGGATCACGGACCTGCTGGCCAGCCAGGGCCCGATCCCGGGAGGCCCTCCTCCTGACTTGCCGACGTCGCTCAGCTCCAGGCAGTAGAGAATTCGGGAAGGTCGCAGAGCCAACATGGTGAGTGTGAAGGCCTCTGCTCCGAAAACTGGTGGAGGGAGGGTCTCCCCATAAAGGGCGCTTCGGGCAGCTGAGAATTTTGCAACACCTTCCAGGTTAAAAAAAGAAGTCACACCTGAATCGCCCCACACTATAGGGGCGATTATAGGTGTCGGTCCCCACCTGCCCTCCTCACCAACAGCTGTTGCACCAGCACCAAGCCAGGGCCATCCTGCCTACTCTCTTGCCCGGGGTCTCCTGATCTGTTGGCTGGAGACTGGAGCCACTTTTCCAAGGCAAGGGGCTGCTTTGACACAATGGTGGCCCTCTCCTACCTCTCTGGGGAAACTGACTCCTTTTCTTTTTAAAGAAAAACAGTGGAGCACTGCCTCAGAACAATCTGAGGTGCCATGGCGATCTACTTGCCCCTCCTTTTGGCTCTGCTTTCTCTCCTCCTCCTCTGAACAGCGAGAGCTTCTCCACTGTCTTGGGGGCAAAGAGAATCAATCCCACCTTTCAGGGAGGACGGCTGAGGACAGGGAGGGGAGGAGGTGGAAACCAGGAAACTTCCTTCTCTGATTGCTGGCCAAGATGCTGCAGTTGCCAACAAGCAACGTGAAGATGAAAGGGGAGGGAAGGTAGGGAAGGGAAGGGGGAGCATCAGGTCCAGGAGAGAAGGGGGTGACCTGCTGGGCCCCTCAGGTGACGGTCTCCTGACTCCTGAGCACTTTCCATGACACCCCCCTGAACAGTCTGGCAACGCTCTAGCCCCAGGGCTGGGGGAGCTGGGGCCAGAAAGGGGAAGGGGTTCGCCTGCTTTACTCTGCAGTTCCCCAGGATTGAAGCACCAGCCTTCTATGTCCCGTCCCTAGAAGCCCAGCCTGTTTGCAGAGAAGTTCCATCCCGCCGGGGCTCTCAGGAGGGAAGAGGAAGCGGTGCCAGCCCGCCTGAATGTCAGCGGCTTCTTGGTGGCACTTGGAGCAACATGGAAGGGGGCAATTTGGGGGGCAGATGGCTGGGGCACTAACCGTAGAGTCAAAAGGTCACATGGCCAGCTCCCTTATGAGCTTGTTAGTCTTCAGACTTTACTCTGAGACTCACCATCTCCCTCTGTAAAACAGAAACATTATCCACATGACCCCCTAGGCACATACACAGGGTTAGTGGAAAGATTAAATGGGCTAGTGATATATGTGAATAGCCTCTGTAAACCAGGGAGCCCTGTACAGATGTCAGCATTTATGACTAAAGAAAAATCCGCTCCAGGGAACGGCAGGTGGGCGGCGTGGCCAGCACTGACCCTCCACTGCCCAGAGAAGGAGCCGGGTGCTACTGTATGAGTGCATGGGGGCAAGTGGGCAAGCTGGGGAGGAGGGTCCAGGCCCGGGACCCCAGAGGCAAGGCAGCAGATTTACCCACGATCCAGGATGGGACCCAGGGAGCTTCTGGGCCCTGAGCTAACCATTAAACCACCCGTACCTGATAATCCTGTTATTTCCCTGTAATGAGGCCCAGACAACTGTAGCTCCCAGCCCTCCCTCCTCCTTCCCCTCCCTGCTTCCTCCCACACCCTCGGGCCGCTCCCTAGACAGAGTCCTGCACTGGTGGCTGTGTCTTCATGATGGTTCTCCTTCAAACCTATTCAACCAGGTACACCAGTGAGACAGGAGCTGGGGAGGGCCCTGGGCAGAGGTCTGAGCCCCATCTCCCCTCAAGGGGAATGTGTCCCTTGATATCTGATACCCGCAGCTGAGCTCTGGAGGGAAGCCTGGGACGCTGGGACTAGCCATCCTGATCTTAACTCACTCCTGCCCCGGAGGCCCCAACACACCATGAACCACCAGAGTAGAGTGTTCAGCACCTGAGGTCAGCCCAAACCTTGGGCCGCCCTGGAAGAAGCAGGTCCTCCCCACCCTCTCCTCCTTGACTTGCCAGCTGGTACAGACCCAGGGGGTTGCTGGGCTTGGCTGGGGCTCAGGAATGTGGCAGGTCAGCCGGGGTCCGGGAGCATGGGTGGGGTCCACCTCCAAGAGAGGCCGAGTCCAGGAGCCCACTCAGCCCTGGTGGCACCTTCCTGGCTCGTAGACAGAAGAGCTGGGCAAGACCCAAGAGGGCAAGACAGGCAAAGAAGGGCTAGGCCCCCTCCTGTTCTCAGGCCCCCCTCCCTACCTGATGTGACCCCCAAAGTAGCTCCATCCTTCCAACCACCATTTAATCAGCCCCCGCTATTGGCCAGCCTCCAGACATCTGGAAGGAGGGCAAGAGGGTACGATGCCTAGGTTCTGCCCTGGAGGTGCTCGAAATCCAGAGGAAGGACAGCTCCTTAAGCAAAGGATCCTAAGGGAGTGTGACAAATCCAATGCCAGAGGTGGTGCAAGGTACCCCTGGAGCAGACGAGGCAGTAAATTCTCTCTGGGGGTGGTCAGGGAGTTGTCCCAGAAGAGAAAGTACTTGCACTAGACCTTGAAGGACGAGCAGGCTCTCTCCAGGCAGAGAAGGTGGGAAGGGCATTCCAGGCAGAGGGAAGTGCATGGGAACAGCAAGAAAGCATGGCCGTGGGGGACGAGGGGGAGGGTGCTGTGGCTGGAGCAACGGGCGCAGGGGGCACAGCTGAGGTCTGGGCCCCGCGGGGTGGTCGCGCAAGGCTCTGCACGGAGCTCAGGTTGAGGGTCCCCCCTGTGCCCTGCAGCTCAGGGGGGCTGGGCCAGCGTGGAGTCCCAGCAGCTGCCAGGGGCTCACGCCTTGGGCTGAGCCACCCCCAGAATCTGGCACAGCCCACCCTTGACCCCTCCCAGGCAGGGCAGCAGGCGTCCAGCTCCACTCATTCATCCCAAGAAATGGGCAGCATGCCTCCTCTGTGCTCGCACTAGACCTGCTGGTGAGAGAAAGCAGACGTGGGCCCTGCGCCCACTCAGCGTCTAGAGGGAGTGGAGGGTGGGGAGGGGTAGATGGTTATCAAACAATCACACCAACTCCTGTTTCACTAACAACTGACTTACAGGCTGTGATGAAACACGCGGGGAGCTGCCAGAGCCAGACCAGGGCGTGGGCCTTGCTGGAGGTCAGCAGAGGCCGAGGGCTGCATAGGAGCTGGGATGGGAGGAGATGGGCCGTGTCAGGCAGAGGGACCAGCTCCCGAGAATGTGGACGTACATCCCCAGGCCCTCTTCCGTCCCCCAGGGCTCTTCCCTCCTGCACTTCGGGTGGAGTTCTGTGCCTGGCTACTGACACGGAGAAGCGGTTTAGAAGTCAGGCCCGGTCCATGCCCCCGGGCCTCTCCCTCACCCTCTCCACCTCCCCTCTGTGCAGTTGAGACCCCAGTGGTCATCTGCAGCAAACGCCCTTCACTCCCAGCCTGTGCCCTTGACGAAGACTAAGAAAATCTGAGGAGCTGAATGTGGGAAGTGAGGAGAGACTAGTCCAGGGCAGAGCAGAAAAATGGAAGCAACCAAAAACAGGGCTCAGGAACTCTGCACAAACTTTCCGAAGCTCCAGAACTAACCCAGGACAGCAGGAGACAAATGCTCTCAGGCCTGAAAATCTTGGCGGGTCTCTCAGATTTCCCAGGCAGCTCTCCTCCCCTCAGCCTTCCTTCTTGTTCAGATGAAAACATCTACCTCTATAAAGCACCTCAAATGCCCAAGCAATGATTCCCCCAGACAGTGAGTCCCCAAAACCTGAAATGCATTCACCTGCCACATTCTCTTATAAACCTGTTGCCACCAGACTATGAGCTTCTAGAGGAGGGTCTGTGTCTTTTCCATCTTTTTAGCCCCAAACCTAACACAGGGCCTGGCACGGAATAGGCACTTGATAAACATTTGTGAATGAAGGACAAATAAATGACCAAAGACTGGAACCCCTATAATGAGCGGTCTGATTTATCTGACACTGAAAACAAGATTAGCCAAGTCAGATTGAAAAAGATACCGACGCTACTGGAGCTGTTACCAAGCTGCTTGCGTCCCAGACAGGGCTGGCGTGAGGCCTGAGCCCACCTGGAAACCCCAGTGATGGGAAAGAGAGAGAGTCTGAGCAGAACCAAGGCGGCAATCCCCCTGTGCCGTGCTCAACTCCACCTCGCAGCCTGCAGCTCTGACTGTCAGGATTGCAGCAGAGAAATTCGTAAACAAGACTCAGAACCGCAACACCTCTCCCCCACCCCTCCCTCCCAGAGCAGCTTCCAGCTTCCTGGCATAATCCGCATGCAACCGGAAACCCTCACAGGGTAGCAGGTGAAAGAAATACTTGCGGAAGAGAGCGAGAGACTGAGTTGGCACCCGTTCGGGGATGGGCACCCGTCCAGGGATGGCAGCAGTGCCTTCCGTCACAAAATGTTCTGCATATCACTCTGGCCGGGCTCTGCCTGCTGACGTGGCTGATGCTTTAGGCATTTCCTGCAGTCTTAATTTCTTCCTTTATAATACGCATGCATTCATTCAGCGTGTGTTTCCTGAGCATATGCTATGCGCTGGCTAGACACAGTGGGAGAGTCAGAGAAAAATACCCAAAATCGAAGCCATCGGTTCCCTATGCTCCATGGACGAAACAGAGGCAGGGGAAACTACTGCCCCTCACCTCAGGCAGAGCAGGGCACTTGTTCACGCATGGATGTGAAACAGAAAGGGGGCAACGGAGCTGAGGTCACCCCACTTCACCGTCATCCCATTCCCACCCTGACTCTGGGACTTCACTCATGATCACACCTCTGATCCTCAGAGAGGTGGGTTCTGCCAGGCTGTCGGGAGGACCTACCCTGGTGCGGAGGGATCACTGATGCGCTAGAGAGAATAATAATGACAGCAGCCATATCTCACCTCCACCCAAACACAGCAAGCACAGCGTTCTGTGGTTTGAGAAGCACAGTCACATCCAGAATCTCCCTGAATCTTACCCACAACTCTCTGAGATACAGTGATCCTCCTTGTACAGATGAGGGGACTGAGACTCAAAGAGCTCAAGTGACTTGAGAAGGGTCACTCAGCCACCAGGAATCAGGGTTGGACTCTAGGCTCTGGGATTTGGGGATTGAGTGCTCGGCTTTTCCTTCATGCCCTCCGTCTCCTCTAAGATGTGGACCCATAAGACCTGGACTTGAACTAGAACGAGAACTTAAACTAGAAAGGACCAGGGGACCCCACGTTCCTATCTAGAAGCTGATAGATTTTATGATAAAGTATGCATTTAGGGAAGACTGCATCAGCTGGTGCAATCAAGTGGCAGAAAGACAATGTCATTTCTGCAAGGAGACTGCATCTCTCGCTAATCTACTAAAGGTCACTAAGGAGGAAAAAAACACATGGACACAGGAAACCAGTGGACATAATTAACTTAGACTTTCAAGAAGACCAAGAAAAAGTTTCATGCCTGATGCTGCTTAGGAGAAAAAAAGACTCAAGTTACCATGAGATCACTAAGGATAGAAAATTGATTTAAAGAGAGAATGTTACGAGTAAATCAGGCCTAGGACTAGTCTCACCCGTGGTTAACAGCAAGCTCTTCAGAATCACAGGCCCTAAAGAAAGGAGATCGTCCAGATGAGTGGTTCCCCAAAATTTGGTTCAGCCTCAGAGCCCTTTGCCCCCTGAAATCTAATGTAGAACCCCATGTGGAAAACAGAGAAAACCAGGGCTGCTGTGTTTGAAAGGACTGTGACCCCCAGCCACTCCTGCCCTCTCTCCCTCCCAACACTGCGGCAACCTCTGGGGGCTCCACCAAATCCCCCCAGGATGCCGTAGAGCCCTTATCTGGTCTTGCCTTTGTCTACTGTGGAAATTTCCTTCACGATCCAGCTTCTACTCAAGGTCCTTCTGTGGCTTAAAACAATCCTCCCCTTGCCAAGAGAAAGCCATCTTGCTGTAATTTCCCCATTCGTCCTCAGCATCCTCTTTGCCTTCACCTTGAGATGGCCCTACACATTTCAAAGGACCACACTTGTGCTACCCTGAATCTTCACTTCTCTGGCCTGCATCCTCTACCTTTTGTTCATAGAGAGATCACATTTGTCACATGACATCACTTTGGGTCCCCTAACTGCTCTGGTCACTCTCCCCCAGGGCACCCTAGTCCTTCAATTCCTTTCCTGAAGTCAGAGCCCTTGACCTAATGAAACCATAAAATAGCTACCATTTGCTTGGTTCCTACTACACATATGCTAGGCCCTCTACTAGGCTCTTTCTCATTAATAACTAATGATCTTTTAGTATCTATTATGTCAAGCACTTGCTAGGTTCTGTATTGATACTGTTATTAATTATTAATAAAAATAATACCATATGTACTCCATGGACACGAGGACTTTGCCTACTGGTTCACTGCTGTATATCCAGTCCCAGAACAGTGCCTTACTGAATGGACAAAGTATGATTATTGTTGTTGTTGTTATTATTAATATTTATTGCATTCCTACTATGTAACAGGCAATGTGCTACAGGCGGTACATAGTTTGGTCTCATTAAGAGGAAGACATTGAAATTCTGTCTCTCTCTCTCTCCCACACACACACACAGAATTGAGGCTCCCAGGGGTTAAATAACTTGCCTGAGGCTCGTGCACCATCCAGTATAAAGCACAACCTCCCCCAGCAATTTGCAGCCCAGCACGGAAAAACTTCACCAAGTGTTCCCAGAGTTATGTGAGTGGGCAGGAAAAGTGGCAAAGGAGCTTCAGGTTATACAACTACAAAGTAATAGATGCAGAGCAGTCACGGAAGCAGCACTGAGGCACTATTTACAGGATCACGAGTTCGGAGTTCACGGGCAGAGATTCGGAAATCACTACAGATTTTGGCCAGGAGATGGCAGCTCCTTGCTGCAGCAGCCAAACCAGCCCACTAGCGGCTGGTTCTCTGGCAGCAACCAGAACAAAAGAGAATGCTCTGGTCCTGCCCTGTGCAGACCCACCTGCAGAGCCTCCTCCAGCGCTGTGGGGAATCCTGCTCCCCAAGCCTCTGGGGTACGGGAGGGGATGAATTTTTATGTGCTAAACTCCTCTGCATGTCAAAGCACCGAACCACGTGCATCATCCCAGTTAACCCTCACCAACAACCCTGTGAAATAGATCATATTCTCCCCATATTACAGATGAGGAAACTGAGACTCAAAAAAATTAAGTAACATGCCCAGGACCACATGGCTGGTAAGGGGAAGAGCTGGATTCAGGCCAGTGCTCCTGACTCAGCGCTCAGAGGGTACAGAAGCAGGGACACTCCCCTCTGACCAGAGCATCTGAGACCCCTCAGACCACAAACACCAACCGAGGGGGACCATGAGCAAGTCTGTACAATCATGAGAGGACCAGATGGGTTTCCTGTGGGCTTGAAAAGGTGCATCGTAACTAGCAGGTAAAGCACCTGACAGAACCTTTCTCGCTGTCTGGCTTTATCATAGTTTTATCACACCTGAGTCCCAAAGGAGGAAACTGGGTCCAGGAGATGTTAAATGATTTACCTAAGGTAAATAATAGCTAAAAAAAAAAATAGCTCCACAGATAAACAGAAGAGTCAGACTTTATAATACCAAGTCCTTCTTTCCTCCCCACCGTTTCTCTCCCGGTGAAAGTTTAAAGGACAATTCAGGACAAGCAAAGGGGAGTATGACTTTTCAAAGGCAATGTAAACTTTGTGGGGTTCTTTCACAGACCTCAGCCTGCATCACAGATGGCCATTCCCTAGTTCAGGTAAATTGCAAGGTTTAGAGAACCCTGCCAAGCTTTAAGATCCATCAACTCTTCCCAAAGGCAAACCCTCTAAGGGTCCCTGTCAGTCTAGGTGTCCTGACTCCTGCTGGCTCTCCTGTCCCCTTCAGCCATTGTGCAGTCATTGCATTCAGGTGTGCAGAAGTGGGGGCACCTTCCTTCCCATCAGATCCTGCGGGGAAGGGAAGGTGGGCTGGATGGACCCACTGTCCTGGGGCAGAAAGAAAACTGAATAAAGTAGAATTGTTGAGAGAACTCAGAGAGGCTGCAGAGAAGGGACTGCTTCTCCTGAGACCAAAGGATGGCCCTCAGGTGGGATTTGTAGGAGCGGCAGGTAACAGCAGCATCACCTAGAGGCAAGGGCTCTGCACTGGGGAACCAGGGCTTCCTTCAGTTTGACTCAACCCAACAGGCACGTACTAATACCTCACTCCTGCCCTTCACAACATCTTGCCACGTGACCTGGGGAGAGCTAGCACAATGCCTCTGTGTCTCAGTTTCCCCATTTGTAGAACAGGAATTGTTACATCCTCGCCCTCTCCCCTGGCCCTACCTGGAGTTGAGAGCTGTGCCTGAATACAAAGGCAGACCCTTAAATGACAGCAGCTGAACAGAAGGCTGGCAGCAGGATAACGGCAGGCCACCTGACACCTCCCGTCCGCCCCAGGCCCTGCCCCAGAGCCATTATACGCTGGGACAGGGCCAAGGTACTCAGCTCAAATTGCCAACAGGTCAGCACCTATGTGGCTTAGAACAAGGCAAAATGGTTTCTAATGCAGCAGCCGAGGCTGAGGTTGGTCCAAAGGAAAATGTGCTGCTGATAGGACACCTCAGCACAAAGCAGATTGAGTGAGGATGTTTCCAGAGGCCCCTTCGTGCCAGGGCTTGGATACCCACCTGTGCGTGGCCCGGACTGGGGGGATCTGCCTGGAGACAGGCTAACAATTCAGAAGACCGTTGAAAGCCAGCATGATTTGTCATCTCTGAGAACCTTCCATGCACTCAGGGCTACTGCATCACAGCCAGGCTTGTCTCAGGAAACTCACACCCTCCTCTCTTGACTCATGATCTCCCAGCCCTCACTTCATGTCCCCTCTCATCACCTTACCTGTCATAGCTGAGGCACCCAAGAGAGACGGTACTTGCTCCAACCTGGCAAAGGCATCAGCCTGCAGATGGAGAGGACATAGCTGCTTGCCGTCAGGTTGGGGGTGGGATGCAGGTACACGGGTCAGAACAGTGTGAGGTCCCTCAGAGCAGCCCCTGAGCACCTGAGGCAGCCGATGGCTGAGCCCCACTCTGCAAGCTGACTGGAAGCAGCCTCTGGGTCCCCTGGCTCACCCAGAGATCTTTCCCCACCCCCTCCCTCGGGTTTTCCTCCCTGCTATGTCACCAGCCTTAGCAACCTAGCTGCCACCTGCCAGAGCCACAGAGGTCCTGCATATCCCATCACCTAGAAACAGCAGCATCCCTGCTCTAGGTTTTCCCAGAGAGACCATGGGAAGCCAGGGCTTTAGACCCCATGGGAGCCTGAAGCTGCCACAGGCCAGATCAGGACCAGAAAGCCCCTTTCTGCAGGCCCCTGCTTTTCTCCCTTCTTCTACACCCCAATCATCCCAGCTCTGCCCCTACCAACTTCTTTCCGGAATAAGGAATGCAGAGTCAGCATTGTGGAGAAGAAGAGAGGAATAAGGCCCCAGGGGCAGGGTGCTTGGCAAAGAAAGCAGACAACGAAGCTGGCCAGGCTTTCTGTTCCTTTGGCCTCTGTGAGCATTTGCCTCTTCATTGCCTCATTATTAGCCTGGTGGTACCCATTTCATTGTGTGGTTAGTAACCTCTTATCTGCTTCATCATCTCTGAGAGTTCCCAATTACCCAAAGGGAACTTGAGGTTCAGAGAGGTTGAGGAGCATGCCCAAGGCCACCCAGCAAGTGAGAAGACAGGGCAAGATGAGGGCTCATACTCCCCCGGCTGGGTCTTTGTCTTCTCTGCAGTACACTTAATCCTCACCCCCATTTAAAAACAAGACTGCCTTACGTTTGATTCATCATCTCTGAGCTGGAAGGGAAACAGTTGAGATATTCTTCTGTGATTTGCAGCTGAGCTAAACCCAACCAGGAGTTTCTTGGGATCTAAAACAGCAGGGGCTGAGCTTCCCTGGTGGCGCAGTGGTTAAGAATCCGCCTGCCAGCGCAGGGGACGTGGGTTCGAGCCCTGGTCCGGGAAGATCCCACACGCCACGGAGCAACTAAGCCCGTGTGCCACAACTACTGAGTCTGCGCCCTAGAGCCCGCGAGCCACAACTACTGAGCCCGCATGCCACAACTACTGAAGCCCACGCGCCTAGAGCCCGTGCTCCGCAGCAAGAGAAGCCACCGCAATGAGAAGCCCGCGCACCGCAACGAAGAGTAGCCCCCGCTCGCCACAACTAGGGAAACCCAGCTCGAGCAATGAAGACCCAAGGCAGCCAAAAATAAATAAATAAAATAAAATAAATGTATAAATGAATAAATAATAAAACAGCAGGGGCTGAGGAAAGAGAAAGGAAGGAGAAGCAGGTGAGAAAGGTACAAAGCAAATGGAAGAGAGGGAAGAAGGGGTACTAATATCAATAAAGTCCCTACTAGGTGCCAAGCACTGCAGTAGGCCCTTACCTCAATACAGTCTGGGAGGAAGGTCTTCTTACCCTTGTTAATGGACGATTTAGCAGATTCAGGAACCAGGCAGAGGTGGGTTTGCCTTCAGACTGAGGAAGGGCTGGGAAGATGCCGGGGGTAATTTCTGCATGTTGACTGCATGCTAATTATATGCAATTAGACTTCATTGCAGGGGAGCGGAGAATCAGAAGGACCCAGTACCAGCTGATGCCGACCAGATAGGTTCCTGAAACAGTGGGGAAATGAAAACAACTGTCCGCCAAGTCCAAAAGGCTGGCCCCAAGGGCTGGATCTGTTACTTACTTTGCTCTGGGGCCATGGAGACCACTCAATCTATAGGAGTCTTGGTTTTCTCTTGTGTAAAGTGGGGATAATTTCTCAGGGTTGTTGTGAGAGTATTTAATCCTCACAGCATTTACGAAAGACATATAACAATAGCCAACTGCAGAATTAATTTTTCTGCCTCCACATTTGGATCTTGGATTAATGTCTTTCTGCCACCAGTGACCAACTGAGAAACAGGGAAAGAAGATTCTCTGGGTGAATCAGAAAATGGGTGGGTGTTTTTCAACTAACTAACTTCCACCCACCCACTCCACCTCCCACCTCCTCCAGCTCGGGCCCCAGAGCCCCAGGTATTCTTGCCCTTCCATTTGACTCCAGACAGAAAGTGCCTCATTCCTGGATGAGCCCTGGGTCGGACCCCGGTGGAGCTGGCCCCATGAGTCAGGGCTCTGATGCAAACTGAATCAACAGAGCAGACGGGCCTGACCCAGCCAGTGGCCCCGACCAAAAGGAGAAGGCGAACACCTCTGCGTGCGCTGGGGGCGGCCTAGGCTGTGGCAGTTGTGGCCAGGGGCTGAGTTCAAGTTGGGGGTAAACAGAGACGCCTCCAGCAAAGCAGAGGAGGCACAGCCGGTCTTCGGTGGCCTCTCAGCCCTCTTCCCTCCATCAGCTACAGGGCAAAACATTTCCCCTGTCTGGCTGGTTTTCTCTCTACTCCAGAGACCCTTTCAGCCTTGCACACCGTGATCAGGAAGGGACCCACCACAGTGTTGGGGGCTGGGTCAGATCGCAGAGCCTTACCTGGTCGCCACAACTCTCAGCCTCCCTCCCTCCTTCCCCCAGCTCAGGATTGATTCTGGACTGAAAGGCGACACAGCTGCTGGGATCCCCATCTTTATCCTGCTCAGGAAAGTCACTGGCATTGATGTTGCTCAGCTGCCACTCGTAGGCTTAAAACGCACCCAACTCCCTACGCATTATCCCCGATGCCCTTGACTTTCAGCAGCTCCCCCTTCCCAGAATTTTAGCAGCTCTTCATCTCTGATCTCTGTGCTGGAGATGTTTGCCAGAGAGGCTTCAAGAAAAGCCAAAGAGTGGGCCACTAAATGGAAGAAGCCAGGCAGCATAAGAGGCAGAGCAGAGCAGCAGGAGGGTGGGAGTTTGAGCCTCAAATCCCTCAGCAGAACGAGGCGGCCGCTTTTTTATTTTCACTTTGACCCTCAGGTGCACGGCCCTGGATAAATCATAATCATTGATTCATGGCATTTTTCACTATTGGTCCATGCAGGGCTCCCTGTAACTCACCACCTAGTTACACAGTTTCAGCAACGTAATAAGCCTCCATAAACCCACCACCCAAAACAAAAGCTAGACTTTAACAATAACTTACATCTAACCAGGAGATCCCCTTGCTGAGGTAGGTGGGCGAGTCCCTTTTGTTTATCAATTCAACAAATCTTGATTGTACATCTTCAATAGGCCAGAGATGGTGCTAGAATCATCCTGAATTCCATGTTCACCATTTCTTTGCTTTTTTGTAATAAAAAAGATTCTGTGTTAGATGAAATCTTCTGGGACTTAATTTTTCCTTTAATATGAAATTGCTCACACCGTTCATATTACTTTGTGGCACCACAGATCATGTGTTTTGACTGCAGTATAATATTCCATTGTGTGAATTACCTCAGTCAGCATCTTCAAGGCTGGCCTGGGACTGAACCCTGAAACTGCAATGTTTTCCTTAATTTTTTCATTCAACAAAGATTTATTAAATACCCACTATGTGCCAGGTATTGTAGGAGACACCAGGGGTGCAGTAATGATGAAGATAATCGCAGCCTCTATCATTCTATCTTGCAGGGTTTCTTCCTCATTCTCTTTTGTTTTCAAAAAGGTATGGATTGTTTTTTCTGTTTAATAACCACTACTCAATTGATAGCGATTGAAAACATATTAGCCAGGGGTACTAGGGTCACTTCAGCTCAGAGATGAGGAATCCAAGGCCCCAGAAGATACAGACCGAAAGCCTCTTTTGTTCCCTCTGTCTCTCAGCTTTTAGCACAGTTCCAGACCCATCAAAGGCGAACAGTCAATATTTGCTGAAAAATAAACAAAGAGACTTACCCTACCTACTTCAACCAGTGCAGACATGTATGTGCAGGTAGATTCCGTGAGAAAGAATGAATTGACAGGGGACTGGCCACTAATTGGACGTCCTTGATACCCCTCCAACCTGCCCCTGCTGTAGCCTTCCGCATCTCAGCAAATACCCTCTTGCCTGTTCACTAAAAACCCAAAAGCGTCCAATCTATTGGCAAGGGCTATTGCCTTTATCTTCGAAGCACAGCTGAATCTCCTCACCGCCTATCTATTTATCCCCCCTTGCTATAGCCACACCGATCTCCATTCTGTTCCTCCAACACCAAGCTTGTTCCTGCCTGCTTGGCTACTTCCTGTCATTCAAGTCTCCAGCCAGAGGCCCTCCCTAACCTGACCCCTTCCCTAGACCTCCCATTTTAAGTATCCAGCCAGGCGCTCTCTCCTATCACCCATGTTACTCTCTGCATAGCACCCATCACTCTCTGGGTTTATCTGTTGACGACCTGGCCTCTCCTACTCTCCCCCTGACTCCCTCACCCCAGGATACAGCATCTTGAGGGCAGGGCCTCACCTGTCTTGTTTGGGCACTTCTCCCATCCTTGCTGTAAGTATTTCTCATTTGTCTTTGAATCCACAGCTCCCAGAGCAGTGCCTGGTACAACACAGACACTCAAAAATAGTTGTTTGATACTTAACTATTGAATACTACCCACTCTGGTTATCAGATGAGCGTCAATTCTTTTCACCTTTGTATTTGACTGAGTTAGACCAAAGGGCTTTGTAAACTGCTATGCGCCAATTGTGTACAGTTTACTGTTGGTAAGATTATCACCTGGCTCTGTAGCTACCGCAACAGACTCGCCAGAATCGTTCTCATCTTCATCCTGGAAGTAGTTCCCTATCCAGGCCCTGGTGATGGTGGAGGAGAGACGGCCCGGAAGGAACTACAGTGCAGAGCCCAGAGTTCAGTTCAGTGTAGCAGTCATTTACTGGGCCTTTACTAGGTACAAGCCGGATGCAAAGCACTGAGGGCACAAAGGCAATAAGAAATAGAGACCACCCGACGGGAGAGTGCTAGAATAGAGTTCTGTGCCAAATGCCCGGGGGCACAGGATGGAAGGGCCAGGAAGAGAGTTCTCTCTGTGAACCACACACTTTCCACCAGATATCGCATCTCATCCTCACAGGAGCACTTTGAAGTAGGTGTCATTTTCCCCACTCTGCCGAGGGGAGCGGAAACCTGAAGCTCAGAGAGGTTAAGTATCTTGCCCAAAGGCTCCCAGTTAATAGGAGGCAGAGCTCGAATTCTAACTCAGCCCCTGCAGAGCCTAGCTATCTCTGCTGCGTCCCCCAGCTGCCCATGGCCTAGTACCCCCATAGGGCAAAACCAGGCACATCCCTCCAGCAGTTTGGGAAGAAAGGAAGAAGCTCCTTCTCCCAACGACTATGTCCGCAACACTCAACCATGGGAGCAGGCAGCACCCAGGGACCCCACAATTTCTAATCTCGGACACCCACCCAGGGGTTAGAAGAGGCCCTCTCACTCCCAGATGGGACTGGGAAAATTCCCACCTGGAAATGTCCAAGGGCCTGCAGCTCCTCCGCCTCCACTGGAGCGGCCGTGACCTCAGCCAGCGGGCAGGCATGTCCCTGGGTAGAGACCTAGGCCTTGCCCAGCCCAGGGACTCCAGGTCCTATGCCAGGCGAGGAAAGGAAAGAAAGAGAGTTCATGGGAGGCAGGAGAGCATGAACTTAGGCAGCACCCTTCCCTAAGCTTTGCCTTGCAGGAAAGGGTGCAAGTACTTTGCATGAGAGCCTTTGTCTGCGGGCTCCTGTGTGTGCCCCTATGTTGCTGTGTGTGTGCTGAGTGTAGTGGTGCAAATTAGTGGAAGAACAGAGCCTTGTGTGCATTTGTGTATGTGTATTCACGATGACCTAAGACTACACTCAGAGAAATACCTTAGTGTCCTGGTAGTTTTTTGTTTTTGTCTGTTTGTTCTGTTAGGTATAACCTAGGTTCAGTAAAGTACTCAAATCTAAAGTATACCTCTCAATGAATTTTTACACACGTATACCCCCATGTAACCAACACCTAGATCAAGATCTAGTTTTCCAACATTCCAGAAGGCTCCATCGTGCTCCTTCAAATAACCCCCAGTATAATCACTATTCTGACTTCTATCACCATGGATTAACTTTAACTTTTAATCATATATATGAAATAATACTCTTTTGTGTCTAGTTTCTTTTTTTCATTATTATGTCTCTGAGATTCGTCCATGTGTCATTGCATTTAACACTAGTTTATTCTTGTCCATTGTTGAATTATATTCCATTATACGAATACACCACAATTTATTCCGTCAGTGATTGACTTTGGGGTTTTTCCAATTTTTAGCTATTATGGATGAAGCTAGTATGAAGATTCATGTACAGGTGTTTTGCTGGACAGATGTACTCATTTCTCTTGGCCCTAATTCCTGGTCATAGAATCATAGAATAGTGAGACTTCCCTGGTGGTCCAGTGGTTAAGACTCCGAGCTCCCAATGCAGGGGGCCCGGGTTCGATCCCTGGTCAGAGAACTAGATCCCACATGCCGAAGCTAAAGGATCCTGCATGCAGCACTGCAGATCCTGCACGTGGCAACAAAGATCCCACGTGCCTCAACTAAGACCTGGTGCAGCCAAATTAAAAAAACAAAAAACAAAGAATCATAGAATAGTCATATGTTTAGCTTTAGTAGATTCAGCCAAACCTTTTTCCAAAATATTTGTACCAATTTACACTCTTAGCAGCAGTGTCTGAGATTTCCAGTTGCCCCACATCCTCATCAGCACTTAGTATTGTCGGGCTTTTAAATTTTAACCATTCTGGTGTCTCTGTAGAGATAGCTCACTGTGGTTTGAATTTACATTGGCCTGATGAGTGATGACGTCAAGCATCTTTTGGCACTTAACTGGCCATGGAAGTATCCCCTTTGGTGAAGTGTCCATTCAAGTTTTTACAGAACTACAATATCTATAAAAGTAGGCAAATAATTGACAAAAACAGACAGACAGGAGAGCAGAATCATCTTAAGAAACTCAGCAATACACACAACAGCCCAGCAGCCAGTTGTTTTTCAATTGCTAACTAGTTGCTACAATTAGTAAACCTGTTGTACCAGGTCATTTAGATGAATAACTGAATTTTATATTTTAAACCAGTTATTTAGATATCATATAGCCCCCCACCTTAGACTCAGCAGGGAGAAGGGAATGCAGATAAGAGCCCTTTCCTGGGCTCTTCGCCCCAGCCTGAGAGGTTCCCTCACTCAACTCACTGACTGTTTTTCCTTCAATTACAGGATCCCGACGGCAGTCAACCCCTGAACAGCCTCGGTAAGCTCAGGTCTGGCTTTCCTTTGTCTAGCTCAGTTTCACTCAGTTACCAAGTAGATACTAAACCCCTCTTGCATGGTCCTCACCACCACCTCCAAGTGCTAAATGCTACAGGAGACATCCATCCACCATTCAACAAACATGTATCAAGCAAGTGTCATCTCCAGGATTCATTCTAGAAGTAGGAGGCATGGGCTCTGGGGAAATAGAACCATCAAACCTAAAACGCCAACAGCAGTGATTTTCTAATTCATTCATTCAGTTACTTATTCTCTCATCCCTTCAACAATACTGTGAGTGCCTGCACGGGCCAGGCCCTGGGCTGGACACAGGACTACAGCTGTAAATACTACAGCCAAAGTCCCTGCCCTCGTGGAGTTTACAGTCTGACCGTGCTGCCGAGGAACAAGCTGGACAAAGGTGTTTTCACTGGTAGAATAGAAAATGGCAGTGTTTGCCTGACTTACCAGAGAAAAATAAGTTAATAGATGAAGTATTCCCAAATATAGGGTTTTTTTTTCCTCCTGTTCCATTTTTTTAAACCATTGATACCTATGCCTGATATAACCTGGATCAGCAAAACGAGTGAGCAAAGACAAATTAATATGACAGCTTCATAAGGAGATGACCAATCCCACTTACTTTGACAGCTTATTTATTTCAGGGTCACAAGTTAATAAAGATCACAAACAATATAATATTCAGCAGGTAAAACAATGCCTAGTTTCTACTTTGGAATTTAATATATCAATATTCCGTGGTGTCCCCAAAGAACACTAGACACACAAGGGCTCCACCACCTGAGTAAGCCTGGGAACAGCCAAACCAGAAAACAATTAAGGGAGCTCGGGAGGGAGAAATCAGTGCCAAGTGAAGATTCCGAGGTTAAGAATGATTACAGGTTGTGCAAGGACCAGGGAGTGAAACCGCTCATGTGGAAATGGGGCCGGCGAGGACTAGCAATGGGAAGTCCATTTGGCTGGGAGACGGAAGCCAAATTACACTGCCTTTGAAAGCCCAGAGGAGAGGGTAGTCAAGATACGGAAGTCATAGGGAGCCCTTGAGGGTTCTGGAGCAGAGACGTGATGGGATGAGAGCAATATATCTGTCTGGCAGCATTGGGCAGGACAGGCTGGAGGAAGGAACAGTGGCAGGCAAGGAGGCTATTCATAGCTCAGCCGGTTGGTTAACTTTATAAACCATAAACTTTAGAGACAATAAACCAAGAAAACCCTTCGCTTCCTGATGATGTTCTCCGTGAGAACATCAGGGAGGCAGAGACATTGGGCCCTGGACAAGGGAACTCATCAAAAAACTCCCAATAAGTCATTCACTTCTGAGAAAACAAGCCAACCTTGTATCCCCAGAGGTAGGTGCTCAATGAAGAAATCATGCATGAATGAATGAACAGGATGTCTCCATGTCCATGGCCGCAGGAAAGAGGACAGTGTTGAACACTCACTGCTGGAACTTTAAAAACAATATCCGACAACATTATTAATAACCTACTCTGTTGCCAGGTCCTGATAATAACAGGCAATACCAACCCACATCCTTGGGGCCAGAGCTCTGTGTCTGAGGTTTAACCTCTCCCTATTGAGGAAACATAGAGTTTCCTACGCTTTCCCTATCAACACATCCAATGATATCCGCACTTATTGGGCACCAGTCTCTGGCAGGGTGCCATTCTCTGCTTTTGAACAGCTGAGGGAAGAGATGGAGACAGAAACATAACTAGCCATCATTCCAGACAGAATAAAATGAGACCTGTAAGAAAGGCGGAAGGGATGTGCTGAAGAGGACAAGCAAAGAGCAAATCGTTTATTCATTTGACACATATTTTTTGAGTTCCTACTAGGGGCCAGGCACTGTTCTAGGCACCAGGGACTCAGCAGTGAACAAAACAGACAAAAATCCCCATCTTCCTGGAGACTTCATTTCAGGCAGGGTTGGGAGGGGCTAGATGATATACAAAATATGTAAAATATACAGTACATTAGAGGTGATAAATGCTTTGAAAAAATAAAACAGGGAAGGAAGATAGGAAATATTGGAAGATAGAATTTTAAATAGGGAGGTCAAGGAAGGCCTCAGTAAGAAAGTGACATCTGAAGAACAATTTGATGGAGGTAAAGGAGAAAGCCATGTGCAGATGAGGGGGAGGAGAGCTGGCCTGTTGCTTTCCAGGGATTCTCAGGGTTGCTATAATTCCTGCCCTAGTTCTCCCTGGAGAAGTCCCCTGCCCTAGTCTCCCCAGCTTATTGCCTGCAAGGAGAGGGGACACCGAAGAGCCTATCCCTGATACTTTGTGAGAAGTTAATCTTTTAAAGCCTTGCCATGTTCCATCTCCTTGGATAGCCACGTGACGTGGACAATATAGTCATTATTGCCTCTGTTTTAGACATCAGTAGGTCCCTCCTGGTCTCCCGAACCCCAGACTCTTGTTCTAGTCCATCTCCTCCCTGATGAAAAGGTCATAGTTCTAAATATTAGTGTGATCATATCTCTCTGCTGCTTAAAAGCCTTCCATGGTCCCTCACTGCCCTCAGGATAAAATCCAAACCCCTTAGCATGATAGTCAAGACTCTCCACAAGCTGACTTTGCCAGCCCTGCTTCCACAACATGCTCTCACCCACCTTACATCCCAGGCACACCAGCAGCTCACAGCTCCCAACACCCAGGCCTTCACCAAGCTGGACCCACTCCTCCCTCTCCCATCTCCACCTAGAAAGGCCCATTTAAGTGCCTTGATGGTGTCTGGTGGTACTGGCAATTGTGTCCCTGTTTGCCTCTTCCCCCAGATTGGAATCTCCTTAAAGACAGGACCTTTCTAGGGACTGGCTGTGTGTTGAACTGAGTTGGAGATGAAGGCCATTAGGTCAACCTTCATTTACAAGTATTTATTAAGCTTCCACTAAGCACATACTGTACTGGCAGCCCCTGCCCTCCTGGAGCTTATAGTTTAATCAAAAGATAAGTCAGGAAAGAGGATACATGATAGTAAAGGGAAAGGGTACATGCCTCTCCTGGGACAGATGCAGGTCAGACTGGACGGGATGAAACATCCTAGAACAGGTTGTCAAGACAAAGAGAAGGTGCCATGGGCTAGAGGAGCACCTGTGAAAGATGGACAAGCCTGGGTAAATGAAAGGAGGTGGGGGGCCCCTATGCTGAGGAAGCTAAGCCTAGTCTGCAGGAGTAACCCCAGCACCAACCAAAACGGTCCGCAAAGTTTTCCTGGGCTCCGCACCAGGGGCCAGAGGGTGGGGAAGCTGTGGGCCTTGGCAGGGGTGGCCTCCGAGTACTGACTGCAGGCTCTTCCCCTCCCCCTCACAGATGTCACCCCCCTGCGCAAAGCCCGCACCTCCCTGGAGACCTTCAGAAAGGTGGGGATCCCCATCATCGCAGCACTGCTGAGCCTGCTGACCATCACGGCCGTGGCTGTCCTCAGTAAGTGGCAGCCCTCACCCCGGCCCCCATGCCTCCTTACCGCCCCCCCTCCGCCCCTACAGCAAGTGGCAGCTCCCACCCACCCCTCCCCTGCCCTCACCTCAGAGCGCTCCCCACCCCAGCAGGGTCAAGGCCAGGTGATCTGCATAGAGCTTTGCATCCACCCCTGCTCTGAAGGGAGCCTTCCTCTCAGCGTGAGCGGGAGATGAACTCAGCCCCCATCTACCCAGATGGATTCTATCCCAGATGATTTCTTCTGCGGGGAAAGCACCGTTTGCACCAGTTACAAACCCACTCAGGCAACGGGCACAGCCGCCACGCCCCCTGCCTGCTCCTCCCCAAGCCTGCAGACAGAGAGCTGGGTGGGTCCGCAGCCCTGCTGTGAGGAGCAGGAAGCACGTCTGCTTATGAGGAGGGCGGCGGGGAGGGGGCATCAGGGAAGATGCCCAGGCAGACAGCACCTCTCCCCACCTTGAGCTCTGGCTTCACCACGGCAGGAGCCTGAGACCCACTGTTATCCCAGGCAGGCCACTCTGGGGCAAAGAAGAGTAAACTGAGCGAGCCCCGATTCCCACAGTCCCTCCCTTTCAGCCCGCACATCCTGTGACTAAGTCCCCATCTTCACCCACCCCCATAGTCACAGCAGGCTACTGACCGCAGCTTTCACGCAGGAAGTAGAGCTGAGGGGACCAGACTAGGAATCAGGACACCTGGGTCGGGGATCCCGGCGCTGCCCCTTCTTGCTGCTATGTGACCTTGAGTAAGTCCCTCAACCTCTCTTAACCTCAGTCTCCTGACCTGTAAAACATCCTGCCTCCCTCAGAGGGATATCAGAGACCCAATGAGGTAACGTGTGTAAAGTACTTGGATAAAAACCAAGTTGTGCAAAAGTGTAGGTCATCACGAAGTGTGTAGAGATGTGGCCGAGGCCATGTGTTTGCTCACCAGGCCAGGACGGCCTTCCAGGAGCCTGCAGCAGCCTTCAACTCGTTGGAGGACGCTCAGAGATCATCCGGTCCAACGCCTCATTCTCCACTTGGGCACTGAGGCAGACAGGGGGTGTGGCAGTCGAGGACAGGGCTAGGACAGGTCCCCAAGCCCCGACTGGGCAGGTCCATTTCTACTTCGTGGCGGTGGAAATGCAGATACACAACACAAACACCACCCAGATCCCTGAGCGCCCTATCAGGACGTGAGATGCAGATAACCCCAAATCATTCCTCTTGACCTTGGCTGGCCCAAAGCAGTGGTGGGCGTGCAGCGGCATCAGCGGATTTACTGTCGTAGGCCAGTTTGGCTCAGACTAATATTAAGACAAGCCTGCCTTCTCTGAGCACGTGCCCTGCCATAGTGGAGAGAGAAGACAGGGCCAGGTTCAGGGTGATCCAAGGCAGGTACAAGTACATAACTTAGAGTCGGGCTCTCCCTGTCCCAAAAGGCCCTGTGCAGCTTCCAACCCGGGACCCCCAGGTTCTGCAACCAGAGGAGGTAACGTGAACTTCCATCCTGGGCTGGGCTCCCTCAACCTTTTGGCTTCTGGGGGCTCAACTGGTGACGCTGTGTCCTGGCTTCACCCCAGGAGGCAGGAGGCACCCCTCCTCACCCAGGCTCCTGACCATGAACCAAACTCTGAAAGTCCAGGAAATATCTGACTGACCTGCTCTTTCTCCCTTGCTTCTCAAACCAGTAGCATCGGGGCCATAAGATCACATTTTGAGCTCCTTCAGGGAAGGTGTGGAGAGGCAGCAAAGAGCTTTAGAACTAGACAGACACTGATCGACATCCTGGCTCTAACACCTGACTGCTATGTGGCCTTGAGAAATAAACCCTAACTCTCTAAACATCCATTTCCTTATTTGTAATGGGAGTTCATAATAGCACCTGCCTCCTAAAGTTGTTGTCAGGATTCCAGGTGACAATGCAAGGAAAGCTCTTAGCAGTGATAAGCAGGGCCATCATCAGACTTGTTACCACCACTCCTAGGGTCAGCCGGTGGTGATGCTGGGCTGCAGAGGGGAGCTTCAGGCCAAGGGAGAGTTCAGTTAGGCAGGAGGAGCCAGGACAGTTTGGAAAGTATGGAAATATCTGTTCCCTGAGGACTTTTTTTTTTTTTTACAATTTTTTCTTGGCTTTTTTTTTTAACATCTTTATTGGAGTATAATTGCTTTACAATGGTGTGTTAGTTTCTGCTGTATTACAAAGTGAATCAGCTATACATATACATATATCCCCATATCCCCTCCCTCTTGTGCCTCCCTCCCACCCTCCCTATCCCAAACCTCTAGGTGGTCACAAAGCACCGAACTGATCTCCCTGTGCTATGCAGCTGCTTCCCACTAGCTATCTATTTTACATTTGGTAGTGTATATATGTCAATGCTACTCTCTCACTTCCTCCCAGCTTACCCTTCCCACCCGTGCCCTCAAATCCATTCTCTATGTCTAAGTCTTTATTCCTGTCCTGCCCCTAGGTTCATCAGAATCATTTTTTTTAGATTCCATATATATGTGTTAGCATACGGTATTTGTTTTTCTCTTTCTGACTTACTTCTCTCTGTATGACAGACTCTAGGTCCATCCACCTCACTACAAATAACTCAATTTCGTTTCTTTTTATGCCTGAGTAATATTCCATTGTATATATGTGCCACATCTTCTTTATCCATTCTTCTGTCGATGGACACTTAGGGTGCGTCCATGTCCTGGCTATTGTAAATAGCGCTGCAATGAACATTGTGGTACATGTCTCTTTTTGAATTATGGTTTTCTCAGGGTATATGTCCAGTAGTGGGATTGCTGAGTCATATGGTAGTTCTATTTTTAGTTTTTTAAGGAACCTCCATACTGTTCTCCATAGTGGCTGTATCAATTTACATTCCCACCAACAGTGCAAGAGGGTTCCGTTTTCTCCACACCCTCTCCAGCATTTATTGTTCATAGATTTTTTGATGATGGCCACTGTGACCTGTGTGAGGTGATACATCATTGTGGTTTTGATTTGCATTTCTCTAATGATGAGTGATGTTGAACATCCTTTCATGTGTTTGTTGGCAATCTGTATATCCTCTTTGGAGAAATGTCTATTTAGGTCTTCTGCCCATTTTTGGATTGGGTTGTTTGTTTTTTTGCTATTGAGCTGCATGAGCTGCTTGTAAATTTTGGAGATTAATCCTTTGTCAGTTGCTTCATTTGCAAATATTTTCTCCCATTCTGAGGGTTGTCTTTTTGTTTTGTTTATGGTTTCTTTTGCTGTGTAAAAGCTTTTAAGTTTCATTAGGTCCCATTTGTGTATCTTTGTTTTTATTTCCATTTCTCTAGGAGGTGGGTCAAAAAGGATCTTGCTGTGATTTATGTCATAGAGTGTTCTGCCTATGTTTTCCTCTGAGAGTTTGATAGTGTCTGGCCTTACATTTAGGTCTTTAATCCATTTTGAGTTTATTTTTGTGTATGGTGTTAGGAAGTGTTCTAATTTCATTCTTTTACATGTAGTTGTCCAGTTTTCCCAGCACCGCTTATTGAAGAGGCTGTCTTCTCCATTGTATATTCTTGCCTCCTTTATCAAAGGTAAGGTAACCATATGTGCGTGGGTTTATCTCTGGGCTTTCTATCCTGTTCCATTGATCTATATTTCTGTTTCTGTGCCAGTACCATACTGTCTTGATTACTGTAGCTTTGTAGTATAGTCTGAAGTCAGGGAGCCTGATTCCTCCAGCTGCATTTTTCTTTCTCAAGATTGCTTTGGTTATTCGGGGTCTTTTGTGTTTCCATACAAATTGTAAAATTTTTTGTTCTAGTTCTGTGAAAAAAGCCAGTGGTAGTTTGATAGGGATTGCATTGAATCTATAGATTGCTTTGGGTAGTACAGTCGTTTTCACAATGTTGATTCTTCCAATCCAAGAACGTGGTATATCTCTCCATCTGTTGGTATCATCTTTAATTTCTTTTATCAGTGTCTTCTAGTTTTCTGCATACAGGTCTTTTGTCTCCTTAGGTAAGTTTATTCCTATATATTTTATTCTTTTTGTTGCAGTGGTAAATGGGAGTGTTTCCTTAATTTCTCTTTCAGATTTTTCGTCATTAGTGTATAGGAATGCAAGAGATTTCTGTGCATTAATTTTGTATCCTGCTACTTTACCAAATTCATTGATTAGCTCTAGTAGGTTTTGGTAGCATCTTTAGGATTCTCTATGTATAGTATCATGTCATCTGCAAACAGTGACAGTTTCACTTCTTCTTTTCCGATTTGGATTCCTTTTATTTCTTTTTCTTCTCTGATTGCCGTGGCTAAAACTTCCAAAACTATATTGCATTTTCTGAGGACTTAAAAACACTAGACTCCTTCCCATCATCTAAGACAGCAAAGGAGCAATAGAATCTTGAAGTCAGGAGGCAGAAGACAAAAACAAAGCAAAACACCAACCTCCTAATGGGTCTTTCAACCCCAGATAAAAACACCAAATCCTAGAACTGCACTTGATAGTGATGAGACACTTTCACAACCACCAGCTCATCAAACGTTCTCTGCAACCTTGTGAGGCCCAGAAAGGGGAAGCGATTGGTCGAAATTCACACAGTAGGTGGCAGAGCCAGCACTCAGGTCTTCAGACTCCAGGCCCAGCGCTGTCTTCTCCATCCTCAGAGGCACTGTGCCAACACTTGGGGTTGAGAAGCTAGTGGGGACTGTTTCTAAATTGCTCCCCACACATGATCTTGATTGACTCCTCAGCCATCTTTAGGGATGGGAAAGATGTTATTATCTCCATTTTACAGATGAGGAAACTGAGGCTCAGGACCAAGGACACCAGCTCCTAAGTGACAGAACTGGGCCTGGAACCCACTTCTGCCTGTCTCCAGGCCCAGCATGTTTTCAGGGAAACAATCTCTCCTGCCCCTGGGCTGCCTGCTTGACCATCAGCCCTCTCTGCCCCTCCCTGCCCTTGCTTTCCAGTCAAGGTGGTTCTGGACAATTACTTCCTCTGCGGGCAGCCCCTCCATTTCATCCAGAGGGGGCAGGTGTGTGATGGCCAGCAGGACTGTGCCTCAGGGGAGGATGAGCAGCACTGCGTCAAGAAATTCCCCGATGGGCCTCCAGTGACAGGTGAGTCCAGGGACTGTGGGGCCAGGGGAGTGGGAAGGGCAGGAAGTCGACTCAGGTCCCCTTGGTCCACTGCACAGCATCTGCCACCTGACTAGTCACTTTCTTTCCCCGTTGTAAGGTTCTTAAAAACAGGATCATGTCTTGTCTACTAGGTCCCCAATACTCAACATGCAAACACTCAGTAAATTTTGATGAACAAATGTGGGCCAGAGGGGACAGGAAATTGTAAGTGAGCCTGCCCCATTCCTGCTGCTCCTGGGTGCTGAATGGAATGACCTTGGGGAGTTCCCTCCTTTCTCTGAAACCTATTATTTCAAGGGGACTAGAAAGAGACCATTAAGGCCGTTAGCCAGCTATTGATCCCTCTATTCATTAGATAAGTGTTTATTGTAACACATTATGGAACAAGACTGAGCTAGGTCCTTTGAAGAATTTTGAGATGTTTCAAACATAAAAACCCATGTTCTTTCTTGGACTGTTCTAGCCCAACTTGATCCACCTATTACTTGGGCTCTGAAAAGAAAAGACAGCCCAGGATACGGGTGATGGGGGCTTTTGTGGGGCAAGGCTGAGTAACTTCCTGTGTATTTGCTCTTTTTTATCAGAAGTCAAATGCCTATGGGCCCTGCCACCCTACTGCCAATAGCACTCCCCTCTCTGACCTTACATGGAAAAAGAGCAACATTCCTCTTTGAGAAGTTTTCCCAGGCTAGGCAAGCTGTGTGAACTATGGGTAGGGAAGCCATGTAATACATCATCAAAACTTATACGTATAAAGAGCTATTAATAATTGTGCCAGGGCAAAGGTCAAAATGGAGATTGTCCCCAGGACATCTGGTCACCCTAGCTGCCGTCAGAATGAGACTCAATCTGGCAAAGCCAAATGGAGGAACTTCCCTTGAGGTTGAAAGGGTTGGTGTTCTGTGATGCTCCCCAGTTCCTGGCAGGGTTTGGGCTACCGGTTTGGGCTGGTCACAGGATGAATTCTGTGGGAGAGAGGCCAAATGGGTCCCTGCCCGTAGCTGACCCGGGTTCCTCCCCTTCCAGTCCGCCTCTCCAGGGACCGATCCACCCTGCAGGTGCTGGACCTGGCCACAAAGAACTGGGCCTCCGCCTGCTTCGACAACTTCACAGAAGCTCTGGCCAAGACAGCCTGTGGGCAGATGGGCTATGACAGGTACCCAGCCCAAGGCTCTGGAGGCTGTCACCTCACCCCATGACCTCTCTCCCTTTCTTTCTTCCTTCCTCTTTCCCCTTTTCCTCTCCTTCCTTCCTCCTTCCTCCCTCTTTCCTTAAAAATATAGGTATTGGAGTCAGAAAGAACTGCTTTTGAAGCACTTTCCCTTATGAGCAGCATGAAGTTAAATCTTCTAAGCCTCAATATGTTCAAGAGTTACTGGGGAAAGCAACACCAACCTCATAGGATGGTTATGAGGCACCAGAGAGAGGATATCTGCCCCACCCCTCCCCCTCCCCCACCCCCACTGCCACCCCCTCCCCACACACACACACAGTTCAAGCTCCTTTGCAATCCTTTCCTTTACTCCTCAATCCTCACTCCTTCTTGGCTTGCCAAGTCGCTGTCCCTGCCCCAGAATACAAAAGTCTTATTTACTTATTCAAAGTTCCATTGGTTAAAATTTAGTTTAAATGAACCTGATTTCACTGGGCCTTCATCAGCAATCTCAGCTTTCTCAGCAAATTTCAAAAGCAGTTTTAAATCTTCACTGTATGAAAAAGGATATAATTATAAGAAGGGTAATTAGCATTACATATTTATATTCATTTGATCTTGGCAAAAACCAAAAAGGTAGTTATTATTCTATCTATTTTAGAAGTAGGTTCAAAGAAGGTAAGTAACTTGCTTGGATAGTAGCTGGGAGCGAGAGGGCTGGCATTTGTGCCCAAGACCCCCTAATTCCTGGGCATCAGAAGCATCTCTGTTTCTCGGTTGGGTAATTCTCTCTTTTCTGGAGGTTTCATTTATAAAGGGAGGGGAGGGGAGACAGTTGATCACTCAGAGCCTAATTGGAGAGGATAGAAAAGAACCCATGAATTCAGTTGCACAGGGGATAATCTCTTCCTGGCAAGCCCCCAACTTCAGGATCCTGAGAAACTGGACGCAGAGACTAGGTAGAAATGATAAATCTTAAGCAGACATCATCCATCAGTCAATCACAGAACCTGCTTCCGTCAATCCCTAGAGCAGCCTCAAGGTCCTTTTTCAGTAAGTGCTGCAGGCAGCCATTACTGATCCATCAGACCTATTTGCCCCTTCTGCTGTCTGGTTATCAGACTTCTCCTGCTCTCTGCCCCTCCATGGGGTGCAACATCCAGTACCCACTGAAGAGGATACCCTACCACCTTCACTTTCAAGGAGAGCTGGGAAGGCATGTCCTGTCCCTGCTGTTTCCCCTCCCCCAGCAGCCACCCCAGCCCAGCCTTCTGGCTGCAGCCCCCCCTCCTCCCTACTGCAGTCCAGCCAACTGCAGCGTCAGCTGTACCAGCATAGCAGGCTGCAGCTTGATTATGAAACCAGGGTGTCTCCAGGGGCTCTTAAGGTAAAAGGCTCCTGCAATTTCTGTCCTTCTGGAGCTCTTTAAGGCACCAAGCCATCTCTCTCTTGAGCTCTACAAGATCAAAGCTGGGCAGAATTATTCATCAGGATGTAACTGGTGAACAGAGGCTAACTCTCCTGGGAATGTCCATTTCCACCATGATCTCTCCTTCTGGGTCTCAGATTTCCCTGGCTACGTGGCCCTTTTTGTCCCAGGACCACAAAACCCTATAGATGGCTCAATGTGGGAAGGACTCTAGAGATCATCTGGTCCACCCATCATTTTATAGAGAGGAAAACTGAGGCTTAGAGAGACCCAGAGAGGGAATATGACCTACCAAGGGTACTTAGCAAGCTAGTGTCAGGGCCAGGACAAGAACCTCAGTCCTAAGGGCTCTCAGCACAAAACCCCATGTTGCTAGACTTCAGTCTTCCAGGTGCCATGCCTGGGTCATCCAGGTAGTGCCCGATTCCTGGCTGGGAATGTGAGAATGTGCCAGTCAGCCAGTGCCTCAGGTTGACTCGAGCCTGCATACAGAGTTTATACTAGCTCTGTATAGCATGGCTGGATGGGGAAGGATAGGAGAGATGGGAAAGAGGCAGATTCAGTACAGGTACCATCAGAAAGATGGGATTAATCAGGGAAACCTTCCTGGAGGAGGGAAGACTTACACCCAAGGTTTGATAAAGACAAGCATGGATTAGAGGAGAGGAAGAGGGAGAGTGGTCCAAATAAGAGAAATGTTTGTCTGGATGCATGTGAAGGCTGATCTCGGCCTGTCCTACCTCCAGAGGGACCATAAATGTACCCCACTACCAAATTTAGACCAGATGCCTTGTTTGGAGAGCAACATATCCACATTCAGTTCCCTCCAAGGTGAGGGGAGAGCTAACCTGCTTCTTTTGCCTCCTTGTTCCCCTCGCTGTGAACCAGAAGAAACTGCTGGGACATTTGGAATAGAGACAGAGCTGGGAGTTATAAAAGGACATCCATAACATTTCTCCAGGGCTCTGGGTTCAGGAGCAGGCTTCCCTGCCTGAGAAAACAAGTCCACAACAGCACTGTGCCCAGGGCTGGATCCTGGGATGCCAAGGGACCATCCCTTGTCATCTAGCAAAGCAGTCACCACCCTCACTGACCAAGCCACCTCCACTCCCCTGCCACGCCGTACCCAGAATTCTCTGCTGCCCCCTCTCCTGGGAGTGGGGACTACTCCTACCCTCTTGGTCTAAACTCCTGCCCCAGCTCACATCTCTCCCTCCCTCTCTTTCCCTCCCAACATGAGCAGCAAACCCACCTTCAGAGCCGTGGAGATTGGCCCAGCCCAAGACCTGGATGTTGTCAAAATCACAGAGAACATGCAGGAGCTTCAGGTGCAAAACTCAAATGGGTAAGTGAGAGGACACCTCTGGCCCACAAAGGCTCACATGAGGCCGATGCCATCGGGGCTGCAGCCAGCCCGCCCTGAACAGACTTAGCAAGGGAAACTTAAGCCAGACAACAAAAAGAACTCCTGGCCAGGCAGGCTGTCAGATACCAAAAGCTAGAGCATCACATTTCTGAGAGGTTTTCTGTATTGACTCTTTGTTTTAATACAAGGGGCAGCTGGACAAAGTGTGCTGTCCACAAGCTGGTGGCCTTTCATCAGTCAAATAAGAAAACCAAATTTGTTTCCTATGGCCTTATGTTCCCTATTAAGCCCAAGAGGCAAGATTCCAAAGGCCACTTTGTCCTTCCTGCCTCTCATCCAGGCCAGAGTAAGCCCTCCCCACATTTCCAACTCTCCAGAGGAGAAGCTGCACGGCCTCTGTCAATGTACCATTCCCGTGCCTACCACCCCGAGTCAGAGCCCGGCACCGACAGGAAAACTGTCACCCTGCAGCAGAGTGACTCAGAGAGGATGCTGGCTTCTCAGCATTCAGGGATGTTGCTGAGGGCTGCTTATTCGTCAAAGAGTAAATCTTGAAAAGGATAGGAATAGGAGCAGAATGATCATTTGCCTGGAATTTCATCGAAATCCCATTCCTCTTCTGTTTGGAGAGCCCGCAGTGCAGCAGACACTGCCCCAGCCTCTGCTCTCTTCTATCTCAGGCTGCTAAGAGCCCGGGGTGGGCTGTGACTCAGGCAGGGCCCAGCACATAGTAGATGCTTATCAGTAGTGCTGTAGAATCCAATTGCATTCAATCGCACTGAACTGGGTGAAAGTACAGGGTCTATACAGCCCCACCACGCAGGTTCCAGATTTCCCGGGTCCTGGGAAGGGACTTGAGTCAATAGTGCTGGGAGACCTGAGTCCCTGCCTCCCAGCCAAGGGACAAGCCGAAACCACAGGACGCCTGTGTCTCCCTTCCAGCCCCTGTCTCTCAGGCTCCCTGGTTTCCCTGCAGTGCATTGGTGAGTACGCCCCATCTCTGAGGGTTTGGGTCCTGGGCCAGCAAGAAGCAGGGAAGAAGAACTTCATCCTCATTCTTAAATCCCTCAGACTCCAGGGGTCACTCTGTTTTGTCCCAACCTTACTCCCTTGGCCTTGGGCTTGTAGGTAACGCTCCTTCAAGTGGTTGACGGTAAGAACTCCCTCCCTCTTACTGTCCGCGCACAGCCCCACGAGAGAGAGTAGGAAAGCCGGAAAGGGCAGGACTGGGCCTCCACCCCCTCCCACCCCTGGCCAGGGCCCACATAACCTCCTTTGTCACAATCAGTTCATCTGTCCAAGATCTGATTACCCACATCCCATTTAGCAAAGACTCGTCCGACGGTTAGAATGTATCAGCACCGCCAGGCCTCTGTCCTCAGGAGCTAATGGCTGAGCAAAGAGAGAGCTGCAAGGCCACGTGCAGGAAGTACCAAGCTGAGCAGTGGTCCCAGCTGACATGCTTCAGAGAGAGCTGCACCTGGGGTGGGGCGGGGGGAGGGTCAGGAGACCTGGGCACCAGATCCGCTGGCTTCCAGTGTGACCTTGAGTAATTCACCTGACCTCTCCGAAGTTCATCTTCCCAAGAAGCCCTTTAGTCCGACTACCCAAGAGGATCCCGGGGGACCCCCTAGCTCTGAGAGGAGATCAGAAGGCAAAACAAGCACTGTGGCCCTGCTCATCCCACCAGCCTCATGGGAGAACCGAGCGGAGCCTGGCAGGATGGCCGGAAACTGGGCCGCCTGAGAGGAGAAAGGTCATCCTCGCTGCCTTTGCAGTTTAGCAGTGTACATGCTTCCTTGTTGGATGCTAAGACGCTTAGTCATTATCACGTGACCCCCACAATACCTGGTGAGTGAGGGCTGACTCATGGTGGCTGGTCAATGAATGAATGAATGAATGTTCACATCACTCAATGTGCTAAGCTGAACAGCCCTGGAGTCACAAAGAGGCTTAAGCCACAGACCCTCCCTTGAGGAGCCTTCTGTCTCATTGAGAAGACAAAACCGAACCACGTCAACAAGAAAAGCTGGCCAACAACCAGGCAGGCTGTGGAAATGCCAAGAGAGGAAAATCCCCAGGGATTGCGTGACCTGGAGGAGGTGCCCAGGCTAAACATCACAGAATGAACTGTAGGCTCCAGGAAGGGAGGGACCATGTCCATCTCTCTGTCTTGTCCACCACTCTCTTCCCAGCATCCTTGAGACACTGTAGGCACACAATTCAAATTTGCTGAATGATCAGTGATCTAGATAAACAGGAGAGGAGACAGTATCTCAGGGACAGGCCCTTCCTGGAGCAAAAACAGAAAGACTTTTTAGGGAGCTAGCAGCAGATCGATTTGGCTAGACAGAAACTTTATATAAGGACAGCAGAAGGCTGCCAGAAGGGGGAATTTAAACTCTTCCCTACAGACAAAGGGGGATGCTGAGGGGCTTTGAGTGGGGGAGTGAGGTGACATGTAGAAAACAGTGTCCGGAATTAGATGGTATTTGAAAAGCCCCTACCAGGCATAGGCCCAGAAAGGGTGGTAGCCTTCCCCCCTTAGAACCACCACTGTGGCAGCGACTGCCAGAAGGATTGGAGAGGCTGAGAACAGGACGGGGAGGTGGAACTGGAGATTTTTTTAAGAGTTTGCGAGTCAGATGTGAGAGCCAGGAGAGTGGGATGTGAAAGAGGGAACAGGATGTCAAATTGGGAGACTCTCTCAGCAGGGGGAAGGGACTTGGAGAAAGGTGAGTTAAGGATGGGAAGATCCATTTCTGGAACTTTCTTCCCACTCTCTAATCCCAAAGCAGGCTGTGGGCGTCTGTTTACTGTTACTCAGTGGGAGGAGCTGGGGACAGCCCTTTGGGCAGGACTTTCATAATTCTGCATCCCTGTTTAGTTTGAAGGTCATGAACGCCCAGCACAATGGACACGCCCATGTTCACAATATCAACTCCTAAACTCAAACAAAGCTGAAAAAAAAAAAAAAAAAAAGGAGAGGGAGATTGGGGGAAAGCCTGTGGTCTGGGACACTCAATATCTCCCTGTGAATAATTCAAAATTGGCGTGGTCCTCCCACCCTGACCCAACCCCCGGTCCCAGTCCTAAGGGCCTTGCTCAGGATAGACTGGGGGCTCTAAGGGGAGGCAGTCCCCACTCGCAAGAGTCTGACTCCTGCTTTCTCCCTCCTTCCTACTGAGTCCAGCCTGCGGAGAGAGCCTGAAGGTCCCTCGGGTGGTGGGTGGGGAGATGGCCTCTGTGGATTCTTGGCCTTGGCAGGTCAGCATCCAGTATGACAAACGACACATCTGTGGAGGGAGCATCCTGGACCCGCACTGGATCCTCACGGCAGCCCACTGCTTCCGGTAAGGCCCACACGAGGGCGCCTCGGGGGTCAGAGCCACAGAGGGGCCTGAGTGCCTGGGTCCCCTGTCTCCCAACTTGTTTTCCGATGCCCTCCCCCACCGCACCCCTCCCCCTAAAGACCATGCACCAGGGTGTGGCCACCACAGTGAGACACTGGACATGATGTCCTTTGTTAGGCCTTGGGGGTCTGAGCAGAGCTGGTCACCAAGGCTGACCTCTTCCCTTCCAGGTGGGAAGCCACCAGGTTCCCAGTGCCCTCACTCTACCCCCATATCATTCACTGCACAAAAGCTCTTCTCATCTGCCTGGAGTCCTGAGAACTCTCTCCCTTTTTGCCAGTCTTCCAGGAAGGGGTTCCAGGTCTAGAGTCACTGCCACTCCCTCATTATATTCAGAAACTTAAAAAAAAAACAGGATAGATTCTCTTACAGGCCAGTAGAGACAGGACTGCCCATACCTCTGGGGAAAGACTGCTCCAGGTCCTCTTCACCTTTATTCATTCATTCATTCGTTCATTCATTCAACACCTATGAGTACCTACTAGGTACTATGTACCCTCATGCATCAGACTCCATCACTGCCTTGGAGGAGCACACGGTGCAGGCCTGTGATTTTTAACCTTTTCGGAGAATCTGACAAAAGCTATAAACCTTTCCCTGGAAAATGACTCCTGCACACTCAGCTGTGTCTGGTGTCGGGAGGAAGACAAGTACACAATGGAACGGACCACAGTGCAAGTACCACATGAGTAACACGGCCAGTAAAAAGCGCTGGAGGAGAGAGTGTCAGGACCCAGAGCTCAGGCACTGGGAACAGCCCCTTCCCCAGCCCTCCAGTTAGAAGTTTCTTTGGGCAGGTTTCACCAGGGAAAAGGATCAAATTCTCCTTTAGAATCTGACCTGCGATCCCTCAGACTGCCCCTTCTCCACCACCCCTGCCCTCACCATCATTACCTCCCAAGGCAGCGACATCCAACACCCCACTCCCCAGGGCCCTGGGGACCCAGCCTCTGGCAAAGCCTCCTCATGCTTGGCTCAGACCTGAACCACACTGTCTCCGTCCCCAGGAAGCATCTCGATGTGTCCAACTGGAAGGTGATGGCCGGCTCAGACAAAATGGGCAACTTCCCCTCCCTGCCTGTGGCCAAGATCTTCACCACTGAGCCCAACATCACGTCCCCCAAAGAGCAGGACATTGCCCTCGTGAAGCTGCAGCTCCCGCTCACATTCTCCGGTGAGAGCTGCCACCTGGGAACAGAACTCCAACCCCGCCACTAGCTCATTCACTAAGCGGCCTTGGGCACATCACTTCTCTTCTCAAGACCTCAGTTTGCCTATTGTTTCTTGCAAATGTATCGGCCTAACATCATGGAAGCCATGAGGCCTCCTTGAGCTATCAGCTGACACCCGACCCCACCCCTGCCAGATTCTTCTGAGGTCTGTTTTCTCCCCGTGGAGCACCTCAAGTGAGAATCACAGATTCATCCAATCTTGGAGTTGTGAGGGACCTAAAAGATGACCTAATCCATCCTCCACCCTGACCAATGGCAAGAGCCTGCACAATCTCCCTGCCAAGGGGTCATTGGGCCCATTTGCTCTCCTCCAGGGGCAGGGACTCATTACTGTTAAGTCAGCCCATAGATTCTTTGAACAGCTCTGTTCCATGACTCATGTTTACATTGGGTAGTATTTAGATCAGCATTTCCAATGGTAGCTTCCACAGGACACTGGTCCCTTGGGTAAAAAAGGGTTCCATTCTCATATAAGTTTGGAAAACATTTTTATACTATAGCTCTCTTCCTGGAGCACATTAGTATATTAATGATATGAGAAGTTTTTTTAATTTTTTAAGCAATTTGTTTTATTTTGTTTAATCACATTTTCTAAACTTATTTGACCACAGAACCTTTTTTTCATGCCACTTCTATTAACATCCCATGAAATGTATGTTATAGAAACCGTGGTGTCAACACTTACAGAGGGCTTAGCTGCCAGGCTCTCCTGAACCTTGGGTCCCCTCTTCCTCTTTGCTCCTGGTAGGCACAGTCAGGCCCATCTGCCTGCCCTTCTCTGACGAGGAACTCACTCCAGCCACCCCACTCTGGGTCAGCGGATGGGGCTTTACAGAACAGAACGGAGGTAAGTCCCAGGCTCAGAACCACAGGACTAAGTGAGCACCTCCCGAAAGTGATGGGAAGGAGGACCATCCTTTAGAAAAACCCATCCTGGAGGTCCAAGCACCAAGGTACCAGGCAACCCAGAGAATATCCTGGGCTGGGGGTTGAAGGCAAGAATGGGTATGTGAGTGTGTTTTCAACCTCCAGGGAAGATATCTGACATACTGCTGCAGGCGTCTGTCCAGCTCATTGACAGCACTCGGTGCAATGCAGAGGATGCGTACCAGGGGGAGGTCACCGAGAAGATGCTGTGTGCAGGCATCCCGGAGGGCGGTGTGGACACCTGCCAGGTGGGGCCTCCAAGGATCATGAGGGAATTATAGAGATAGGGGATATCTGCCCTGAAGAAAAAGCTCAGAGGATGAATGCCCCCCATGAAGTCTTGCATATGGTGGGCACTCAGTATGTGATGAAGGGAGGAAGGAGGAGAGGGAGGGAAGGACTATAGTCAGATAAAGATATAAGGACAGATGGATAGATGGATGGATAGATAGATAGAAGCCGAAAGATTTCAAATGTATATTTCACATGCAAAGATGATGTTATACTCCCCAACCGCTCTTTTTTTTTTTTTTTTTTTTTTTGGCTATGTTGAGTCTTCATTGCTGTGCGCGGGCTTTCTCTAGTTGCGGAGACACTGCACGGACTTCTCATTGTCGTGGCTTCTCTTGTTGCAGAGAACGGGCTCTAGGCGCACGGGCTTCAGTAGTTGTGGCACATGGGCTCAGTAGTTGTGGCTCGCGGGCTCTAGAGCGCAGGCTCAGTAGTTGTGGCTCACGGGCTTAGTTGCTCTGCGGCATGAGGGATCTTCCACGACCAGGGCTCGAACCCGTGTCCCCTGCATGGGCAGGCGAATTCTTAACCACTGCGCCACCAGGGAAGCCCTCCCCACCCGCTCTTACTTCCCATCATTTAAAAGAGTACGAGCCCCTAGAGGGCAGGAACCCCAGGTCTGTTTTCTCTACAGCTGTCCTCAAGCTGCTGAACTACATTAGAGAAAACCCATCTCATGCTGGATGAGCCCTGGTGCACGGTCCCCTCAGCCCATCCCACTGGCCAATCCCTGAATATATTCTCACATACCCACCCAGAGGATTTTCTGAAGCATTTTCATTAAAACCCCAAACCCTACTCCCACCCGCTTCTCAGTCATTAAATTCCTTCACTAGCGAGGCATCTCTTAGTCTCTTGATGACTTGATGTCAGGTAAATGCTGAACTTTGGGGACAGCGTCTTCCCTCAGGGAGCTCACAGTTGGGGGGGGCAGTGAATAAACAGGCAGTTCAGCTATAGAGTTATCGGGTTCTGAGGCAAGAAGCCCCAGGGGCTATAAGAGCTGGTAAGAAGGACACCCAAATAAGTGCACTTTTCACTATCTGACATTTCCTTGTCTGTTTTGTTGTTTGCTTGTTTCCCCCTCACCCTCTCTCTCTCTGTCTCTCTGTCTCTCTCTGTCTCTCTTTCTCTCTCCTCTCTCTCTCTCTCTCTCTCTCTCTCTCTCTCTGTCTCTCTTTCTCTCTCCTCTCTCTCTCTCTCTCTCTCTGTTTCTCTATGTGATTTCAAGTTCCCTTAGGGCAGGGATCTTCTTTTCACTGGTTGAATCCCAATTGTCTAGAACAGTGGCTGACATGAAATAGGTCCTGAAGTGGTTCAATAAATCTGGGAACTACTAGGTTAAACAAAGATAATCACAGGGCTTCCCTGGTGGCGCAGTGGTTAAGAATCTGCCTGCCAATGCAGGGGACACGGGTTCGAGCCCTGGTCTGGGAAGATCCCACATGCCACAGAGCAACTAAGCCCATGCGCCACAACTACTGAGCCTGCACTCTAGAGCCCACGAGCCACAACTACTGAGCCCGCGTGCCACAACTACTGAGCCTGCGTGCCACAACTACTGAAGCCCACACACCTAGAGCCCGTGCTCCACAATGAGAAGCCACCGCAATGAGAAGCCCACGCCCCACAACAAAGAGTAGCCCCCGCTCGCCGCAACTAGAGAAAGCCCACATGCAGTAACGAAGACCCAACACAGCCAAAAATAAATTAATTAATTAAAAAATAAATCAAAAAAAAAAAAAACCGACAGTGGTTTAAAAAAAAAAAAAAAAAAACAAAGATAATCAGGCTCCCTTACCACAGAACCCCTTAGAGCCCAAGTTGTGTATCTCCGAGAGAGGGCTAAGAGCACACCCACAACTTACTTGACCCCAGAACACTTTTGCCCCAAAGGGAAGGGTATTGCAGGCTGCAAGAACTACATGAGCACAAGGGGTGGGGGTGGAACAGCAGAGCGCTCTGGAGAGCAGGAGACAGATGGGCCAATGCAGACAGGGGAGGAAGGAGAAGCCCACCCCTCCACCCCCGCCCTGCCTGCCCTCTCCAGCAGCCCCTGCTCTGGCCTCTCACAGGGTGACAGCGGTGGGCCTCTGATGTATCTCTCTGACCGGTGGCAAGTAGTGGGCATCGTGAGCTGGGGCCATGGCTGTGGGGAGCCGAGTACCCCGGGAGTGTACACCAAGGCCACAGCCTATCTCAACTGGATCTACAATGTCCGGAAGGTAAGCATGTTTGCTCTACCTGTTGTGCCCTCCCTCCCTTCCTCTCCTCTGAGGGTACCAAACCATCCTTAGTGGCTTCATGCCTCTGAGATACCCCCTTACATCCCCAACAACCTTCCTTCCCAGCAAGTGACAACCTGGGATGCCACCATTATGAAATTCCTTCGATCAGAGATTCCCATTAAATACAAAGAGTATGGAACACCCCCAGCTTTACCATTCTCTGTTCTCTGGCAGAATGAGACTATCAGACATTTTCCAGAGAATTGATTCTGATAAGAAGGTGGGTGGAAAGGCCTCTAGAGGGTAGAGAGGTAAGCAAAAAGCTTCAGAAAAGGAGATTAATTTTGCATGCCACCATTTTGTCCAGTTTCCAATCGTCTGATTTCTTTGTTGGTCTCTTTTATTCTAGTCTGATCCATGATGCTGCTGCCCCCTGCAGTGCTGGCAACTGCTTCCCCCCCCCCACCCTGCCCACCTGGGGATCCCCCAGAAGTCAGGCACAGAGCAAGAGCCCCCTTGGGCACACATCTCTGCCCACACCCTCAGCATATCTTGGTGCAGCAAAGGACCTCCATTCCTGTAAGAGACCCCATAGCCCACAGGCACCCAGGAAGTCAGCAGCCCCAGCTCAGCTGCCTCTGACGCTCCCAGCATCCCAAGGTGGGAGAGACACAGCCCACTGAACAAGCCAGCTTCCAGGCTGAGGTCTCAGAAGGCATTGCTAAGCCAAGAAGGAACCTTCTACTCTACTGAATGGAAACAGATGCTATTCTGAGAGCCCGGATCACCAAGGGCTAGAGAGAGGCACGAAAGGGTCTAAGCAAACCCTCTCCTTCCCCACCCATCCCCAAGCCCATCTGAACAAGAAATCAGTTATAATGGAAAATGAGCTGTCCTGCTGTTGGCACAAACACTGTTCCTTACTATTGTTATTATTGTTACCTCTGTGGCCACTGTTTATTAAACTGGTACATGAAGTCTTTGACATAGGCTGACTGGGCTGTTGAAAAGAGCTGAGCTAGGACTATTGAACTATGATCTTTATTCTTTGGCCTGGGTAGGAAAAGGTCTAGGGGAGACAATTATTCTCAAAGTAGAAGAAGAGGAGACATGGGGACCAGAGCTGATGGGTGAGGGCAACAGTGAACAGCCGACTGGGGAAGCCAGGGTCAGTGAGTGTGCTTTCCACACAGGCCTTGTCCCATTGTCTTCCTCCCCTTCCTTCCTGCCCTGATAGCAGCCACAGGCCAGAGATAACCTAGGACTGGGGAGAGAGAGGATTTGGGCATTCAAGGCTGACATTAAATCATGGCTCCCTAAGTGGCTGGAAAGAGGTATTGTACCTCTAAGTCCTAACTTCTACCTGGAGAACACTGGGTGTGGTTTTTATCATTCATTTTATTTATTTTATTTTATTTTTTCATTTTTATCATTCATTTTAAAAAAGTCATTTATCACCTGCCAGGAATGAGATGGTCTCCAAGCTGGGTTCTGAGGATATTAGCATGAATAAGTTCCTGCACTCAAAATGGTCAAAGAAGTAAGCCCCATGGACTTCCCTGGCAGCTGTATGGAGGCCCAGGTATCCTGAGGACCCTCTTGCTATAGTTGGGTCAAATCCTACATAAAATATACTTGTTAATGGCTTCCTACGTTCTTAGTAAATAATAGAAATCCTCAAAGGCCAAAAAAATCAAAATAAAATAAAACAAAACCATCAGAATTGTGAGCTGAAACTAAGGTGGATATCTGGGAGCAATAGCTAACTAATATCTTGGGTTGCCCTGGGACAAAGACCTATATTAAGGCTAAGATCAGAACTAAACCCAGACTCACTGCAGGTAGGGAAGCTGAACCTGGGATTCCCACATGGAGCAGAGACAATTGAATGGGGTAAATGTGGTCCCAGGTGGCATCTAATGAAGGAGGAAAACATCCCAAATTTAGAGCCTCGGGATTCCCAGACAGAGATCCTCCAAACATGAGCTCACAAAGATAGGCCAACATTTTAAAAAATAAAAACCACCATGGTTTTCTGTTTTCAAAAACAGAAAATAGAATCTCAAGGACTTTAGGTGTTAGAATTATCTATAATAATAACTAATAGAGTATTTCTATGTACTGGACACTATTCTAAGTGCTTCGTCATGTATGGATTCACTTAATACTCACACAAACCTATGAGATAGGTACTGTTCTTATCCCCATTTTAAGGATAAGAAAACTAAGCATAATGAGATTTGGTACCTTGCCTGAGGTTACATACTAGTAAGTTCAACATGAGCATTCTGACTCCAGAGTTCATGCTATAAACTACCACACTATAGGGCCTCCAGTATGGTAATAATTTATAAAATATTTATATAAATTAAAAATGGATATTTTCCACATTAAAATTTTTTTAATTGTGGTAAAATACACACAACATAAAATTTACCATCTTAACCACTTCTAAGTATACAGTTTAATGGTTTTGACATTCACACTGTTGTACATCCATCACCACCATTCATCTCCAGAATAGTTTTCACCTTGCCGAACTGACACTCTGTACGTATTAAATAATAACCCTATTTCTCCCATAACCCAGCCTCTGGCAGTCGCCATTCTACTTCCTGTCTCTACAAATTTGACTACTCATATAAGTGGAATCATATAGTACTTATCTTTTTGTGCCTGGCTTATTTCATTTTTCAGTTTCAGTTTTTAGCAGAAAGAGATAAGAAGACTTTAAAATATGAAAACAAGGCTATGAATAATGGAGGCTAGAATGATAAGGTCTAATATATCCAGTTAGAGCCCCAGAGGGAGAGAACAGAAAGAATGAAAGGGAAACAATATCCCAAAACTTAACAGCTGAGAATATCCAGAACTAATTAAAGGCAAGAATCCACAGATACAGTATATGCCACCATAGTGTATACCCATACAACCAAGGTGGAAACATTAAAGTAAATCTTCACCTAGGCATATTATAGTGAGTCTTCATAACACCAAAGATGAAAAGAAACACTTTAAAGCAGCTAGAGAGAAAACCCAGACCACTTACAATACCACAAATGTACCACAATCAGACTAACAGCAGATTTCCCCACAGCATAAAAAAGATAGAAGACAGTGGAATTGTATCTTCAGTGTGCCAAGAGATAACAGTCAACCAAGAATTGTGAATACTACAAAACTATCTTTCAAGACAAAGAAAGGTATTTTTAGGAAAACAAAAACTGAGAGTTTATTACCAACAATGTTCCTTCTCTAAAGGAACACTTAAAGTATATACTTTAGGGAGAGGGAAAAAGATGCTAAAAAGAAAAACTGAGATGCAAGAAGGAATAGTAAAGAATGCAATTGGTAAAAATGTCGATAAATCTAAACAAATTTTGTCAACATAAAATAACAATAACATCTATTTTGTGGGTTAATTTTTAAAAGTCTAATCAAAATACAGAATAGCAATAGTGTGTAAGTCAGGAGAGGCTAGCTGGAGTTAAAATACTCTGAAGTTCTTAACTTTTCTCAAGAGGGGGTTTTAAATATTGATTAAAGTTATGATACATAAAGTGTATGTATTATATTCTGTTGGGCTGCATCCTGCAGGCCTACAAGGCCTGTACTTGCCCTGTTTTAAGACCAAAGAAAGAGCCCAGAGTCAGTGACAGAGACATTAATGGTTTCATGGATGGGGGAGCTAACATGTCTGAAGCAAAGTTCTGGAGCAACACCCCACTGTGTGCAGCAGATGGCAGGCAGGACATGGCAGCAGGCTTTGCCCCCGGGGGGAGGGGAAATGGCCAGTTATAGGGGGAATTGAGGTCAGATTGGCACATTAGTTACCAGGGAAACCACCAGAGGGGCACAACGCGCACCACCCCTTTGGATAAGAACAATTACTAGCTGGGCGGGGGCAAGTGTGTAGGAAGGTCAGTCATGTGAGCAGGGTATAAGGGAAGCAGGCACTGGTCGGGCAGGGGATGTACAGAGAGCAAGAGAACAGCCATCTTGAGTGGCTTGACCATACATATTCTAAATGGTCAAAAGAGTAACCGCCAAAAGAATGGAAATAAAGTTTTTAACTTCAAAACAATCAAAACAAGAAATAGATTAAGGAAAAATAAACAAAATATCAAACAATCTCAAAAGAAGGAGGAGGAGAGCTAAAAGGAAGGAAAGCATAGAAAATGGAACAAATAAAATATACAAAATAGGATGCTAAAAACAAACATATCAAAATTACAATAAATGTTAAAGTCACCAACTGATACATAAAGATAGGCAAAATGGATAAAAATATAAAATCAAGCTACATGTTATTTATAAAAGACACACCCAAAATGTTAAGTTACAGATCATTAAAACCAAAAAGATGAAAAAAGACATAGAAAGCAAGCACATAACCAAATTTAAGCTGGGGAAGCTATATAGTATTTTTTTAAATAGGGATTTAGGACAAAAAGAAAAAACTATTTTTAGGATAAAGAGAGTCACTACATAGTCATAAAAGCTTCAATTTTCACCAGGAAGGTATAGTAAGTTAAAACTTGTAAACAATAAGAAAAAAGAAATGAAAAAAAACAACAACGCAATCCCTTTGTCACCACAGGAGTTACCTATCACACCAAGTCTTTATTCTGAAATGATATTTAAAGAGAAAAAAATTAAGCATTATTCTGCTTTGCCGTAGAAATCTACTTCCAGGTAACAAGATGGCTCAAGGTGGTGAGGGAAAGCTCTCTTTACAGAAAAATATAGCTAATTGATATAGATGAATGATAGAAAATCATTTTTTTGCATCTTCTAATGAAATAATTCACTCAAGCAAGGATCAATGGATGCTAAAACCATTAAGTGAAAGGTTGATGGATAACAGGATATTTGCATAATGCCCAAGTATCACCCTCGTGGATTCCTTGCTAATCTCAAGAGGAAAACTTAACTTTAAAATCAAGGGATTAGGCTGTCATCACCTACGCCCTAACGCTGGAATAACCAGTTATTATGTGCCTACCGACGTGAAGATGAAGTACACCTCATGTTGCATCACTTAAAGGCAACTTAATCAAACAAGCTTAATCCAAAAGCTTACATCTAATTTCCAGTTTATAGGAAATATAAGAATTAGAGGAATAAGTTAAATGACACCATTTGGAAGCTAACAGACGAAACCAGAAGGTGGGACATTCTAAAGACTTAAGAGGGTAACAACCGTATACAGGGTGTGGACCTTGATTGGATCCTGACTTGAACCAATTAGCAGGAAAAGACATTTGAGCTAAGGGCTAACTGGGGAAATATGAATACGATTTGGGTATTGGATGACAACAAGGAAATGTGAATTTCATTATAATACTATACTTAAGAAAAAATATCCTTAATTTTTAGAGATGCATGCAGAAGTATTTGGGGTAAAATAACACAAGTTATAGTTCAGGGGGAAAAAAACAGTTGAAGCTAAGATAGCAAAATGTCAAGAAGTACAAAATCTAGGTGATGGATATTTATTATTTTTCTACTTTTCTGTATATCTGAATTTTTTCTCAGTAAATAGGTTTTTTAAACTTATATAAACACAGTTTTAAAATAGCCTCAAAAACTGCTAGAACTACAAGGAGATATTGGTAAATCCACCATCATAGAGCAAACTTTTAGCACACTTCTCTCCATGATTGTTAGGGCAAACAGGTAAAATATTAGTATAGACAATTAAACAACATACTTCATATGCTTGATTAATAGACATGTGTAGAAACTTGCACACAATACTTAGAAAATAAGCATCCTTCTCAAGCACATTTATAAAAAAAATTAACTACATACTAGTCCATAAGTAAGTCTCAACCCATTTCAAAAGCAGTATGGATACACCCAGTTTTGTGCTCCCATCAATTTCTGATCAGCCTTGCCTGCATTCCCCATCCACTCACCCCCAGGATACAGTCCCTGGCCTGGCTTCCTGCCCTGGGTGGCCCCAGTACTGGCCCCTTTCATTCCCCTGGTTCCAAAGCCCTGGTAACTGCCACCACCTCTTCTCCTAACACCACATCGGTCTCCATCTCCCCTGGGGCCAGGGCTGGGCTTTGGCTTGGGTGGTCTTCATTGTACCCACCAGCACCCAGAGCCAGCAGACTGTACCCACAAGGCTCTGCTTCCCCAGGGCTCCCTGAAAAGACTAACAAAACAGGGAAATTATTGTCTTTGGGATAAATGTTGAATAATGGGAAACAGGAGACAGGAGGGAGCCAGCAGATAAATTATTCTACCTTCTTCCCCAAAATGAAATTATTCAGAGAAGCCCTAGCTCCCCAGAGACAGTCCCTGTGATTCAGCAAACAGCTGCGTGTTGCTGAGCCAGCTGTGGTCAGTTCCTTATCACATCACCTTTCTCTCTTTCCCTGCCTCGCAGCCCTTTCCCCCTAACGCCTGCTTCCCTGGGATTGAACCCCATAATAAAGCGTTAAGATTAAGTTTAACTTAGACAACTTAAGTTTTCTAAGAAACCTGGTCTAAGACTATCAAACCGATTAAGCTCTCTGACTGCAATGCTATTAAGTTATGAGACAACAGCAAACAATAATTTTTTAAATGTAAAATGCATATGTGATGTTAACAGCACTTCTAAATAATTCATAGGTCAAAGCAGAAATTATAAGGAAAAAATTACTTAAAATAGAAGGATAATGAAATATATATAATATATATGCACACAGACACATGTACATACACATAGAATGTTTTAGGGTGACATTCAGCAGCTAACCTGAAAGTGCCTGTGCTTTTTACGACCTGGATTTTTTTTTTTTTTTTGGCTGTGTTGGGTCTTCGTTTCTGTGCGAGGGCTTTCTCTAGTTGCGGCGAGCGGGGGCCACTCTTCATCGCGGTGCGCGGGCCTCTCACTATCGCTGCCTCTCGTTGCGGAGCACAGGCTCCAGACGCGCAGGCTCAGTAGTTGTGGCTCACGGGCCCAGTTGCTCCGCGGCACGTGGGATCTTCCCAGACCAGGGCTCGAACCCGTGTTCCCTGCATTGGCAGGCAGATTCTCAACCACTGCGCCGCCAGGGAAGCCCCTACGACCTGGATATGTGCGGAGATGGGCTGACCTTTGCACTCGACACTCAGAGTACAGGTGGTTCCACAGAAAGGGGGCGGAGGGATCAAAAGAGAACCAGGAAGTTGTAACGTGACTAACACGGAGACTCTCACAGCTGACCCTCACCATCTCCGGAAGGGAGGGCGTGGTGAGCGGGTTGGTGGGAGAAAAGACCCGCCTTCTTCCCACAAGGAAGGAAGGGAACTGAATCCCAGAAAGATGAGCCTGACGCAGGAGTACTGGTCTGGTGCTCCCAGATCCAGTCCAGAGCTGTCTCCACGAGAAGGTCCCCACCTAAAAGCAAGCCATTACAGGGACCACGATGGAGCGCTGAGTGCGAACGTGGGCCAGGAACTGGGAGAGGCACCCGGAGGCGGGTGAGACACAGCCCAGCCCGGTAGCGTGGTAGGGGAGCTCAGGGGAGAATTTAAGGATGGAGTGGGAAGCGCTGTAATACAGGTGTGTGCAAATGCCAGGGACAGTGACGTCTGAAATAGAGCTGGAGACCAAATAGGCTGTACGCATTCTAGGAGGCGAGCGTAGCTAGAGGGAACAGCAATTACAAAGGAAGGGACAGGAAGAAGCCCTGCGTTCAGAGAACAGAGTGAGAGAGAAGGACAGAATGGGAAGTTGAAAGGAGAGACGTGTGATGACGTTGTAGTGAGGAGAAAAGAATCTGGGCTTTAGAGGCCAGCACACCTTGACTCAAAACTCTGTGTGTGTGTTTATTACGAATGTATTACATAGTTATAAAAATTCCAACAACACTGAAGAGTTAAAGAGTTAAACAGACATAGAGAACAGATTTGCCGTTGCCAAGGTGGGGCGGGGGGGTGGAGGAGGAAGGATGGAGTGGGAGGTTTGGGATTAGCAGACGCAAACTCTTATAAATAGAATGGATAAACAACAAAGTCCTACTGTATAGCACAGGGAACTATATTCAGTACCCTGTGATAGGGACTTCCCTGGTGGTCCAGTGGGCAAGACCCTGTGCTACCGATGCAGGGGGCCCGGGTTTGATCCCTGGTGGGGGAACTAGATCCCGCATGCATGTCGCAACTAAGAGTCCACATGCCGCAACTAAGAAGTCTGCATGCCGCAACTAAAGATCCCACATGCCACAGCTAAGACCTGGTGCAGCCAAAATAAGTAAATAAAAAAAATTTTTTTAATCCTGTGATAAACCATAATGGAAAAGAATATAAAAAAGAGTGCATGTTTATGTATAACTGAATCACTTTGCTGTACAGCAGAAATTAACATAACATTGTAAATCAACTATACTTCATTAAAAAAATAAATAAAAATTTCTTTAAAATAAATAATGGGGCTTCCCTGGTGGCACAGTGGTTAAGAATCCGCCTGCCAATGCAGGGGACACGGGTTCGAGCCCTGGTCTGTGAAGATCCCACATGCCGTGGAGTAACTAAGCCCATGCGCCACGACTACTGAGCCTGAGCTCTAGAGCCCGCGAGCCACAACTACTGAAGCCCGCGCGCCTAGAGCCCGTGCTCCACAACAAGAGATGCCACCGCAATGAGAAGCCCGCGCACTGCAACGAAGAATAGCCCCTGCTCGCCACAACTAGAGAAAGCCCACACGTAGCAACGAAGACCCAACGCAGCCATAAATAAATAAATGAATTTATATAAATAAATAAATAACGAGTTAAAGTTTCATCTTCAATTTCCAGCCCAATCCCCAATCCCCCTCATCAGAGGCAACCACTGATCTCAGTTGGATGTGTATCTTTCCAGACTCTCTTCTATACAAATACTTAATACCTCTGTGTCTCCATTTCCTCATCTGTAAAATGGGACTAATAATAATGGCTCTTCCCTCATAGGGTTGCTGTGAGGGTGAAATTGTTACCAACCTGGGTCCTTGGAAATTGATAAGAGGCCATATGAGGAATTCAGGAAGGCTTTATTGGGGCTCATGCTGCAGCACTAGGGAGCAAAAACAAGTAACAGGTGCCCCTGCTCGCTGCCGGGGGGTGGGGGGGTGGGGAGGGGTGGCAAGCTGGTTCCTTAAATGGGGTGAGCGTGGGGGGAGATTTGTGGGTTGGGCCAGAGGGGGGCTTAGGTGGTCTGCCCACACTGTGGGCTTTTGCTCCTGGCACCTTGGAAGTGGCATTTGGTTTGTGGCCTTTTTGTGTCTTATCGTTCATACTTTGCCCCAACTGCACGTGCATGCAGTTATTTTTAGTCCCATACAGTTTCTTTGTATTCTGTTGCTCAAGGACCCCATTGTCCAGGTGCAAGCACCCCAGTAAAGAGTCCTAGGCCCGAGGACCCAGCCTGTCTCCAAATGGCTTAGTACACACATGCAAGGTACTAAGAGACAGGCCTGGTCCAGCAAGCGCTCAGTATATGTTAGTGATGATCATTATTATTATTACTACTTACGAACATCCATAAATGGTTGACTGCTTGTTTGTTTTTCAGATTTTACTGGATTTAAATTCTGCTACCTAATAGTTACATGTCTGTGGGAAATTTTTTTAGCTTCTCAATGCTTTGATTTTATCATGGGTAAAAGGGGGTTTTATACCTGCCTTCCAGGAGCGTAATAAGATGTGAATATGTTGTAGGAAGGTGACTAGCAACTCAGGAACCAGATCAGTACTTGCCTTAGTCATGATTACACAGGGCTGGGGTCTCCCTCGCATCCTCCCACAGGCCTCCACACTCACTGCTTAAGGCCCTTTGACACCCAAAAGAAGAGGAGATCAAGGGCAGGACAAACCCTGGCATTTCTCACCCTCCTGCAGACAGTGCCTGGGGAAAGGATGGGGTTTGGGCTAGGGACTCAAACTTGCACAGAAATCACCTGGGAAATGTATCTCAGTGCAAATTCTGATTCAGTAGCTTGGAGGTGGAGCCTGAAATTCTGCATTTCTAACAAGCTCCCTGGCAATGCTTATGCTGCTTGTCTGCAGACCATATTTTAGTATCCAGGGCCCACAACTCCTGTCCTTCCTGTGGTCCAACTGAAAGGCATCTACAGATGCATTGCCTGGCGAAGTCAGGGACCCAGACAGCTGACCTCACAGTCCGTTCTGAACCCCATGGGGCTGCCCTGCCTCTGGGTACTCCCCGGCCTCTGAGGATCCCATTCCTTCAAGGAAAGAAGGGAAAGTCTAGATTTTCCCCAGAGAATAGACACAGCCTCTGCTCCCATGGAGTTTACATCCTAGTTAGAGAAGATATACAATAAATAAGTAAACAAATATATGTCTGCGCTTTGAAAAAAATAAAGCAGGATAAGGAGACAGTGTCTGAGCTGTGGAAGATGTTATTGTAGGTAAGATAGCCAGGGGAGTCTTCTCTGAGGAGATGGCATTTCAGCAGAGACCTGATTGAAATAGGAGAATGATGGGGAGTTCCCTGGCGGTCCAGTGGTTAGGACTCGGCGATCTCACTACTGGGGCCCCAGGTTCGATCCCTGGTTGGGGAACTAAGATCCTGCAAGCCAGCGCGTGGCCAGAAAAAAAGAAATAGGACAATGAAACCTGTGGATATCTGGGGGAAGAGCATTCTAGTGCAGGAACAGCATGTGCAAAGGTCCTGAGACAGGAGGAGGCCAATGTTTGAGGAACAGCAAGAACAATGATGCTAGCATGGGATGAGTCAGCAGGAGAGTGTTAGGAAAAGAAGATATCAAAGAGGCAACAGGGATCATCAGAACAGTAAGGCCTTCTAGGCCATTGTGAGGAATGAGTAAGACAAATTGGGAGGTTCTGAGGAAAAGAGTGACATCATCTAATTTTTTTGTCATTTTTTAAGATGTCATTTACAGAAAGTTAACTTCACCATTTTTAGTGTAGAGTTCTGCCAATTTTGACAAATGTGTGCAAGCACGCAACCATAGCTCTATCACCCCCCAAAAGTCTCCCTTGCCCTTTGTGGCCTTCCCCACACCCACCTATAGCCACTGGCAACCACTGATCTGTTTTCTGTCCCTATGGATTTGCTTCTTCCAGGCTGTCATTTAAATGGAACTATAGAGTAGGTGCCCTCTTAAGTCTGAATTGTTTCACTTAGCGTAATGCACTTGAGATTCATTCATCCAAAAGTATATGGAACTTTTGATTACTGAAGAGTATTCCACTGTATGGATGTGACAGTTTGTTCATCCATTCACCAGGTGAAGAACATTCAGACTGTTTCTTGTTTATGGCAATGACAAAATAAAATCTCTATAAACATCTTTGTACAGGTTTTTGTGTGATCATAAGCTTTCATGCATTTCTTCTGACAGAGATGGAGTGGGAGGAAATGGATTTACTCTCCTAACTGAAACAACTAAAAATCTGGGGGAAAAAATACACAGAATGGTTTTCAGACATAAGACATCAGGCAGCACAAGACAGTGATCCCCGAGAGAGGAGAAACAAACGAAGTGAGCCCTACAACTGCCGAGCACAGGGAGGGGGGCTCAGGCAGCGGCTAGCAACCTCCTGAAATCCAGAAGATGAAGGTGGGAGCCGGGGGGGCCAAAGCAGATGGGGCTCACCTTGCCAAGTCCTGGAGAAGAGAGAACTTTCCAGAGGGAAAGTTCCAGAGAGCTGTAGATGGCGCCCTCAGGTCTTTGGCATCTGACCAACCCATGTGTGTGAGGAAGCCACCTAAGGCTGAGGATGAACCACCAGAAAGGACTGGTTAGAACAATCCCTGGAGCTCTTAACAGGGCCAGGAAGAGGATCATGGCCACCAACTAGAGTGGAAAACTTCATGATTCCTGGCAGATAAGGAAGGAGGTTCAAAGGATATCACCTCAGTAGTGGGTGAGATCGGCCCTAGATTAAAGACCGCCTTGTGTCAGCTCCAGCAAGCGTTTCCCCTAATCCTTTCTGCTTGTTCTCTCCCTGGCCTCAGGTAGTTTCCTCACACACCCAACTATCAATACTCAGCTGAAGACTCAGGAAAACCCACAAATTCTAACCCACTTAGTTTTCCCAGATTCTCAGCTCCTCTCATCAACTCAGGGACAATGCTGGACTTAGCCTGGGTCCCCCTCCCGACACTGTGGCCCGGAAGTTCTCTCCAGGCAGTAAACTGGGCCAATAGAAGGGCTCATTTGTTTCTCCCTCTCAGGAACCTTCGTCCTCCACTCCCTTTTGTCCTATGATGAAAACCACCATATCATATATCTTCCCCAGTTTTTTAGTTGTTTGAAGTAGAAGGGTAAATGGTCCCTAAGACTCCGTCTTAGCTGGAAACAGAGATGACATCATCTAATTTGGTTTTAAAAGGATAGCTCTGGAGACTAGACTAAGGGCAAGGGCAACAGTAGGAAGACCAGGCGAGAGCCATCGGTGGCCTGTCCGTGACTGCAGGGATGACAGTGGTGAAAGGTCACGGAGTTCAGGATGTATTTTGAACACATGCGATGCGATTTACTGGTAAAATGGATTCAGGTGTGAGAGAAACTAAGGCGTCATGGTAGAGTCTACTGTTTGGGGCCCGAATGACTGGGTGAATCAGGAAGACTGGGAGGGGCAGTTTCGAGGTTGGAATGAGGCGAGATCAGGAATTTGGTTTTGCACAGTTAATATGATCCTGTCTGCCGGGAAGTCATTTCTCAACACACACCCCTCCCTTCCCAGGTCTGCCCCACTCCGCTGACAGCCTCTCCTTACCAGGAACACGAGGGTGTGCTCGGCAAGGCCACACCTGGGCTCGCCTTCCATCCCACTGGCGATGCATCGACGGGGCCTTGCCTTGGGCAGCCCTTTCTAAGTATGGAGATGCTTGTGGAAGCTTTACCTGGCTTGGAAACTACTTACATTTACGGCCAGCACTTTATAGTTTTTGAAGTATTTCACACCTACAGTCTCCTTCAGTCCTCACAAGAACACCAGTGGTAGGTGTAAACATCCCCATTTGCAGGTTACGGAACCAAGGCTCAGAGAGGTGAGGTGGTGCCCAAGGCGATTACTGGTAAATGATAGAGTGAGAACTTGAACCCAGATCCCTGGATTCTAAATCCAGGATTGTTCTTCTCCATACTTGCACTCAGGCAGTGGAAGGGGACCCTCCATCTTACCTGTTAGCACGCTGGGGGCTTTGCTTAAGCCCTGGGCTGTGAGAGCACACCCTCCCTCCCTCCCTCCCACCATGTGTGCGGCTCCTGTTACGGTGTGTACAGGTACAAATAGAATGCGGGGAAGGGACTGGCCAGATGCCTGGGGCCCTGGATTGGGAGGGTCCTGAGCCGTCTCCGGCTTCAATCTCAAGTCTGTTCTGCGAATGACGTGACCCGGTAACTTAGTAGGAACCAGAGACCATGAGGCAAAGTCTCTCAATCTCTTGCCTCACCCCCACCCCACCCCTCCACCGCCCCACACACCAGTTTACCAGCCTTTATTTCCACCTGACCTCCTTTCCCTGTCGTGGTGGCAGAGGGTTGACCCCCTGTCTAAAGCCAGTCATCCCATCTGGCCTCTGGGTCCCATCCCCTCAGGTCTACCCAGAAGGACTCTTGCTGCCTATCAGCTAAGGCAGGCTTTCCCTCTCCACCACCTCTTCCCCACTGGCATTTAACCCTGCTTTTATTTCTTCCATCTTAAGAAAACCATCCATCCTCCTTCCTACCTGGGCCAATGCCTTTTCTGTCCTTCAAAGCCAAGTTACCTGAAATTATAACCTCATGTGCCAGTGCCTCCCACTGACTCTTCCACACCCTGGAATCACGCTCCTGCCTCTGCCACCTGGCCCTCCCCTTCCACTGTGCTGGGCTCACTGGGGTCACCAATGACCTTCATAAGGACTGATCCTTAACTTAGCGATGGCCACTCTGTTCTTAACATTCCTTGCTACCTTGACCTCAAAGACATCACTTGGCCTTGCCCTCATTGCACTCATATGGCCTCCCCTTCCTTCAACCAGCCGCTGAGTGTCAGAGCCCAAGATTCCCTAGATGAGCCCACCTTCCCCATGGTCTGAACAGACCATTTACTCCTAAGTTCTAGACTCTGATTTACAACTGTCTACTATTCTGGTATCCTGGGGGCACACTCACCACTTCCATAAATGCACATTACGCCCAATACGCTGTTCCCCTCCACTCCCTTTCAGGGCAAACTTACCTCTAAGTACCCGCTCATCTGCAGGAGGAGCTTAGAAGCCATCCTTGGCACCGTCTTCTCCTAGCCCCCTAAAATCAAGCTCTGTATATTCTACTCCCCTGATTATCGCAACCCTTGCACTGCTCTCCATCCCTTTTCTGCCTCCATCTCTTGCCTGGGCAACCAAATCAGAAGCACAACACTCACTGTCTCCTGTCTTGCCCTCTCGAACTCAGTCCTGTCTCTCCCCCGCTAAAATCTTCCAGTGGCTCCCCATGGCCTACAAAATACAATGCGAACCTTCTGGCATGGCCTGGAAGCCCCGCAGGATCGGGGTCTTGCCTACGCTGCCTGCTGCCCTGCTCCCCCATCTCTGGTCCCCACCACACCATCCGGGCTGCAGCCGCAGCTGAACCTCCTGCAGCTACCTGAACCCCTGTCATCTCACAGGCTGCTCTGTGTTCCCCAAAACACATTTTGCTTTCTCCTGGGCACCCAGTAACTACGTTTCCCAGCCTCCCTGTGGAGGAGCATGTGGGCAGAATGATGTGGTCCTCTTCCAGGCCTGGCCCGTAAACCTTCCAACACACCATCTTCATTCTCACCTTTCTCATCCACCACCTGCATGGAAAAGGCTCCAAGGACCCAGAGGAGGGCATAAGATGCAACGCCTCCAAGTGAGATGTGGAAAGCAGCCTGGACAGGAGACCCACAAGTGAGAAGCAAACTTGCATCGTGTTAAAAGTTTTCTATTTCAATCACAGGAGACTATAAGCTCCCTGAGTGTATGGTCAATATTTAGCCCGTTTTAGTAATACCAGCATGTAACAGAGCATCTAGTTCAGAAGAGTCCATCTGGTCTCTGTGCCTGCTACCAGCTCAAATTAAGAACACTTAATTTATGTGTATTTTTGTCCTAGTTGAGTCAGTATGGCCTTAACTGGGTGACCGTATGTCCAGGTTTGCCCAGGACAGTCCCAGTTCCTAATGTGGTTTTGACACAATTGTTTATCCATTATGATGACAGTTGAATGGGGAGAGGAAGTAGGGATGAAACAGCAATGATGGGAACCTATCATTGGGACTGATCCTTACATGGAGAACTGGGACTTGGGACTGATCCTTACATGGAGAACAGCACGTTCAATGAACAGCATTCCAAGAGTGTTATAAACTCAGACATGGACCAGGAAACTTCAATATCCAACAGGTCTATAGCTGATGAGAAGGTGGCAGGAGGTCCCAGGCCACAAGCAGTACCTGGAGACAGGTGAGTGGTGGCGTAGGGATCCAGGTGATGAGTCCATTCAGGGTGAGAGCACAGAGCAGGTACTTTAGCTGAGGGCTCGGAAAAGAGGGCTGTCAGGGACATCAGCTGAAACTGAGGACCTCACAGCCTTCTCCATTGCTGGGGCCCTTGACTGAGGAAGAAGAGTCTTTTAACAAGATCTTTGAGGACTTAGTGTTTGAAACCCTTTGAGATGCAGTCTTAGGTGAATCCATTGAAAAGAAGGATATGGTATGGTGAGAAAGTGTGGTATGATAAAATCCATGAATATAAGCACACACTCACACACACACATACACACACACACGCATATAGTCCTAATTCCTTCCCAGCCGGGCCTTGTGCCCAGCAGCTGGAAAGAAGGCATCAGTGCTTGGTTAATCTATGTTCAAATGATTTAAGATGGACAATACGAAATGTGCATGGGTAGAGTCATTCCTGGGATATAAGCCTAAACTTCCTCCCTCCCCCACCCCCCCCAGATAGCTTGTCCCCTAAAACAGCAAGCTGGAGGGACCAGCCAAGCAGGGCTCAGTGTGCCCGCATACGCCAGTCAGTAAATCGTTTTGTGCTTTTCCTCTTTAAGGTTTACCTTGTACATTTGAAACAGATTTCACCTGGGTATAAATGTTAACCTGGGGTGGGAGGGCCTGGGGAAGGGAGTGTGATGATATTTAGTGGTACCAGAATCATTGCCAAGGTCATCAGTACAGGGAGGGCCCTGGCAACGATTCCAGTATTAGAGGGCCATCTTTGCAGCTTCTCCAGAGAAGAAGTACTATTAGCACTAATACGACCTGAATGCCTGTGAATATGCCAGACATCCTTAGACTTTTTACATCTGTTATCTCACCAAGGCAGGGAACGTTTCAGACACAAGGAGACTGAGGCTTGACTGGCAAGTAATAACACTGGGCCCCAACTTCCAGTCAGCCAAAAATAGAAACCCCAAACCATTTCTATTAAACATAATTTTTATTTCATCCAAGGCAAAGCTAGATAAAACTCTACAGTGCAAAACATGTTGTCAAGGCAAGACAGTCTGATCACATTCATTCTGTGCTTGAACACAAGTCAGTGCTGGGTGTGTGCACATCTGCGCCTCCCAGGAGGCACCTGCAGATCGGAGGCCCCCCGAGGCCCGTTTGTGCTGCATTGTTTTGATCTATGGTTACATAGGAAATTGACTATGAGTATTGTTGTCACCCAAGGCAGAGGAATAAACCATGCATAAGATAGTCAAAAGCACTGTGTATCAGGTGGGAGGGGAAGGGACAAAGTAAAGTGAAGCAAGCTGTAGGATTTTCCCCAGAGAAGTGCCCCCTCCTGGCACTCCCTCCCCCCAGCACTCTGATGGCAGCTGTCTGTGACAATGAGATGGAGTCACGGCGTTACGGAGCCCAGGAGCACGGCTGATCTCCCCCTCTGTCTCTTATCCTTTCTCAGCCTCCGGGTGCCCCAGCGGATATAGCTCTGGCCAGGGAAGATGGCTCCTGAAACGTGCAGAACCTCCCCCATCTCAGGCACACTCAGCCTTTACACACACCTCCATACACCCCGACGTCCATGCATGGCCCACCCACCCCAGAGTCACGCATTTCCACGCACGCACGCCGCCCAGGCACACCCTCAGCTGCCCCCATCTCAGGAGCTCGCTCTCACACCCCTCCCTGAGCTCTACCGGCCCCTCTCCCCGACCTCTCCAGCCCCTCTCCCCGACCTCTCCAGCACCCCAGGTTCATTCTGGCTGCCTTCTACCCAATTCCTGCACCGGGAGAATCGCAAGGCCTGGAATGCTCAGGTCCCACTGCGGGGTCAAGGACGGCGAGCTGGGAAACACTTCGTCTATGGTCTCCTGACCTTACTGTCAGCACAGCTTCGCGTGTCCAGGGCTCCCAAGTTCAACTTTGTGAATGGCTCTCTCTAGCCCACAGGCCCTGAAAACACCCTCACCAGCCCCTGGAGACCTGCACTTGCTGAGGGTCTGCCTGGGAAGATGGCTTTGCCCATACATCTTCTACGGCAAATTCATGCCAGTGTTTCTCCATGGGTATAATCCCGGCCTTGGCGCAAGACGGTGTTTGTTGTGGGGACTAAGTTTAGCATTCTTAGCCCTCACCTTCACTAAATGCCAGTAGAGCCCTCAGGCACTGGGGCAGCCCAAAGTGTCCCCGCTGCAGTCCCAATCACCTCTACTGAAAACCACCAAACAAAAGCCATGGGCAGGAAACTTTAAGCATCAGAGCCAGGGTTCTAACATTACAAAGACTAAAATAATTCCAAGGGGGAGGGGTGGGAAGAGAGAGACAGAAAAGAGAGAGAATGTGTGTACGTGTGCATGTGCGTGTGTGTGTGTGTGTGAGAACTATGGGGATGGGACACACAGATGAGGACAGGACAGACTTGGAACAATCCCTCCAATTATGATACCTGGACTCCTAGATCCCTTTCCAAGCCAAAAAAGATTTTTTCAACCAAAACTTGCCAAGCCTCACAACAGTCCTGTGAGGTAGGTATTATTACACCCATTTTATAGATAGGGAAAGATGAGCCCAGAGAATGTGCATGACCCGCCTATGATGCTCTTCCTCTCCCCGCCCCTCTGTACGCCTTGGCTTCCTCTCAAAGGAGTAAGAGGAGCCCAAGACACTCTGCCCGTCCAAATGCTAACGCTGGGAAAGGAGAAGAAAGCAGTTTTGCGTGAAGGCAGCCTACGAAGTTTCCCAAATGACCGGTGGCTCTTGTCTGTCTGCTCCCAAAGCCAGGAAAATCTGAACCTGAGCCCAGGATGGGTGGAGGAGCCCGCAAGGGACAGAGGCAGATCTCAGTGGGACCCTGCAAGCCCCTCAGGCTGGGCGAGGGTCACAGGCCACAGCCATGGCTGCCCTGCAGGCACTCCTGTTCCTCCTCTCCCAACCTGCACCCTGGGGACGCTCGCTGCTGCTTTTTGGCAGGGAGAGTCCTCAGGCAGTCCCCATACACTTTGGAAAACGGGGCTACTCCCTTCTCATCCCTCCCAGGGGCCCAGAGGACAGAGTGTCAGAAATTCAGCAAGAGAGCGAGGGGGTGGGAGCGGATAGCGGATTCCTCCATGATCACAGCCCCGGCCCCCCCTCACTTCCCCAACCCCACAGGGACAATACCACGACATGGCCTGCAAGGGGCCCACGGGAGCACTTGGCAGACGCCTCCAAGACTCAGTCGCTGGCCAGGGGGCTATTAACGACACAACTCCAGCTCCCTGGTCCCCTGCCTGACCTTGGGTGAGGGCAGCGGGACCCCTCACCAGGGCCCACCAGAGCTGGCTGTTCCATAGGGGCTGAAGCGGGGAGGGACCGCATGAGCCAGGACTCAGGAGCTAAGGCACAGACTAGCCCCACACGCAAGGCGTGTGCAAACCAGTGCGTGGAAAAGCAAAGGCAAACCGTGGGCACTCTCTGCCTGCACCTCCCCACCCCCGGGGTGAGAGCGGGGCACAGCTGAGCAGGAAGCAGCCAGAAAACCCAAGGGCCCTCTCATCCAAAGCAACAGGGTCCCCGAGGTGAAGGCAAGCCTTGACGCAGGGACGGAGATGAACACCCCCGGGCAGGGAGAAGCTGGAGGAACCCAGGGGCAACTCCTCAAGCAAGATGGCGCCACCTGCTGCTTCAGGGGAAGAGGAGCAGGGCGGAGCTGGCTGGGAGTTCCCAGCAGCGGCCATGGTCCCGCCATGCCGAGGAGAAGGGGCAGCCAGCGTTGGCAGGGCTGGGGTGAGCATTCCGTGGCCAAGAGGCCCACCTCTGCAGCCCTGATCCCCCAAGAGAAGTACTAGGAAAGGTGTAGGTGGCGCCCCAGTGCTCTGCGAAGGCCTGAGGGAGCCCTGCATGAGCCCTCAGGGCCCAGAGATCAGAGGAGCAGGCTAGGTGGGCTAGGACCCCCCAGACCAAGGTGGCAGCCCGGGAGGGTTCAGAGACTCTGAGCAGCATGGGGTCTGGGGGCGGGGGGAGAACCAAGACAGGCAGGCAGGCACCCAGGGGTGGGGGGAAAGGGGAGCTCCTCTCTAGAGGGACATGGGGCAACAGGAATCCATCAAAGCCTCTCACTGTAGGACGCCTCCAGCAGCCTCCCACCCTCGGATCCTGTAGAGTCCTCTGGCCACTCCCACCGTATAAGGGTTAGCCCTCCACGCTCAGGGTCCAGCTCCTGGGGCAGCCCTCACCAACCCCCCAAGTCTCTCACAAAGAGACATCGGGAGGAAAACCAAGGCGTTCCCTGTCCAGGGTGGGGACACTGAAGGAGACCATCTAACCAGGTGTCGGGGGACGGGCTCTCCACACCGCTCCAGCCCTTCCTTTCCTTTCCTGAACCTTCCACAGGGCCCCTCCCCTGGCCAGCCCTTGTCCCTGGGGAGCCCTGGCGGGGGAGGGGGTGGGGCAGGCTGGACAGGACCCCAGTTTCTCCCCGCCCGGAAAGACTACAGTTTGAGCCAAGCAGCAGATGTCTCAGGCACGTGGGTTCACGGACACGGCTCAGGCATCAGTTTCATCATTAGAAAGCGAGGCTCCCGGCGGCTGCTTGGCCCCAAGCAGGGCTCACACTTTTGTTGGTGCTTTCTCTTCCGCCTTGGAGCCAGGTAGCCCATTCTCTGTGTTATCGTTCCCTGACGAACTCACGAGGAACTCCTTCCTGAGAGGAGAGAGGAGAGAGGGGAGTGCTGGTGAGAGGAGGAACCCAAGTGATGGGTAAATCGTGGAGGAGGAGCCATGGTGCCCTGCGCCAGCGCTGGACCCTCTCCCTGGCCTTCTGTAGAGCTATGGTAGCCAGAGGCCAGGTTGCCTAACCTCTCTGCCTCCATATCCTCACCTATAGAATGGGTATAACGGTGGCCCCTTCTTCATGGCGTTGCTGGGAGGAGTCAGTGAGCCCTTGGAACAGTGCCTGACCCCCAGGAAGGTCTCAGTAAGGCTACCATCACCCAGTCACCTCAACGTGGCAGAAGGCAAGGGTACCAGGCGCTGTTCCTAGGGGTCAGTGCTGAGGGGCAATTGTCTGGCTGTGCCAACCCAGGGGAAGGGTACAGGCCAGCGGGCAGTGTGCCAAGGGCAAAGTGCTCCTCACTCAGGGCCCCGCAGGCCCTTCCTCCTGAAGCTCACTGTGACCAGAGGTAGAAGAACGAGACGGAAGGGGCACAGCAGGAGTGAGCAGGGGGTGGTGGGACAGGGCAGAAGGCAGTAGGAAGGAGGGATGGTTGATGGAAGACACCCCCCAGGAGCATCACCACCCTGGCCACCCTGTGCTGGACATGCTCCAGTTTGAGTATAACGCCCCCCAACAGCAGTGCCCAGGCTGCACAGGGCTCTCCAGGGAAGACCTGACTGCTACATCACTCCCACCTTTCAGCTCATGAAAACCTCCAAGTCTTTTCCACCGCTGTTGTCGCTAAACTACATCTTAGCCTCACCCTGGGCTTCTATACCTGGGTTTGAGGCCTTCAGGAAAGACTTAACATTTTGTCCTCATCAATTTCATCTTGCAGGATTTAGTCCATAGCTCCAGCCTCTTAAGATCCTCCTAGATCCAGAAAAGGGAACCCTCCTACACTGCTGGTGGGAATGTAAATTGGTGCAGTCATTATGGAAAACAGTACGTAGGTTTAGTTTTTTAAACTAAAAATAGAGTTGCCATATCATCCAGCAATCCTACTCCTGGGCATATATCTGGAGAAAACTCTAATTCAAAAAGATACATGCACCCCAATGTTCATAGCAGCACTGTTTACAATAGCCAAGACATGGAAGCAACCTAAATGTCCATCCACAGATGAATGGATAAAGAAGATGTGGTACATTTATATAATGGAATATTACTTAGCCATAAAAAAGAATGAAATAATGCCATTTGCAGCAACATGGATGGACCTAGAGATTATCATACTAAGTGAAGTAAGTCAGACAGAGAAAGACAAATACCATAGGATATCACTTATATGTGGAATCTAAAATATGATACAAATGAACTTATTTACAAAACAGAAACAGACTCACAGGCATAGAAAAAAAAACTTACGGTTACCAAAGGGGGAGAGATAAATTAGGAGTTTGAGATTAGCAGATACAAACTACTATATATAAAATAGATAAACCGCAAGGTCCTACTGTATAGCACAGGGAACTACATTCAATATCTTGTGATAAACCATAATAGAAAAGAATCTGAAAAAGAATATATATGTATGTATGTATAACCGAATCACTTTGCTATACACCAGAAACTAACACAACATTGTAAATCAACTATACTTCAATCGAAAAAAAAAAAAAAACAAGATCCTCCTAGATCTCAATTTTGTTCTCCATCCAATATAGTTGCTAGGTTTCTTATATCAGTCCTAGTGTAGTTCAAGTCTTAATAATAACAATGAACAAACAGAGCCCTGTGACATACCACTAAAGACCTCTATTCAGATGGGTCTATCTATCATCTATCTATCTATCTATCTATCTCTATACCTAAGGTATAGTCAACCTGGCCAATTCCTATCCACCTAACCATCTATATTTCTTTACTAAGACCCTACTGGCCACCAGGCACCGTGTCAGGCTAGAAGGGTGTCCAACTGACATGGTGCCTGCTCTCCAAAAACTTGCAGTCTTCCAGGGGACATGCTATTAAACAAGTAACTGCAATACAATGTGGTAAATGATAGGATGGGGGGCATAGCAGGGAGGGACTCAACCCAGGAAGGCCCCTTCTAGGGTCAGGGAAGGCTCTTTGGAAGTGTCCTTTAAGCTGAGACCAAGAAAGATGAGCAGGAAAAGAGGGAGGAGACACTCCAGGCAGAGGGAACTGCACCCACATGTGAAAGCCCAGAACTGATCATGAGATGCTGCCCCACACCTCCCTTCTTCTTGGGAAGAAGCCACATCTCTGCTGTTATGCAGGCTTTCCTCGCTGCTCAGAGAACCTCCTCGGGCTTCCCCGTGGCCTGTCTCCCACCTCCCCACCCAGTCCCTGTGCCCACCAAGGCCAGA